>NC_090921.1:1250148603-1251387481 GCF_040938575.1 Ambystoma mexicanum | reverse complement strand
CTTCCTATGGGTTTAGCAACTTAACCATTACTACATGCCCGCTACGGCGGGCCGTGTAATATATATGTATATATATATATATATATATATATATGTGCATGTTCTAAGAGCACTCCAATGGTTATTAGACTCAATTCATTGACTTTGGATTGATGAAAGGCAGAGTTGGCCCTGGAGGGTTTCAAACCTTTGATCTTCAGGATGAATACAAGTCATTTATAATGCGCCTATTCACAAGTGTTTCTATGCACAACAAGACAAGGGTGGCAAATAGAGGGAGAGCAAGACACACATTCTTACTAGGCCTTGTGTCATATTCAGATTGTGCAAGTACCACAACACCAAGTGCAGAGGAAAGGGAGAAGGGGTAGTGTCAGAGAGAGAGAGGGAGGAAGTGCAATCAGGGCAGCATTGTTCTGAGTAAGTGCAGCCAGGGCAGTGCAGCTCTGGGTAAGTGCAAGGAGGCAGGGGACTGTAGAAGTGACAGTTGACAGTTGTAGCCTCTAAGTGCGGTTTAGGCCCAGAGGCAGTGCAGGGGAGACTGATCATGGAGGAGCCTTGTACCCAGTGAGACTCTGAGATTAACCAAACAACCAGTTGATGCTACAGACAGGTGGTCAGCAGGGAGAGAGAGAGAAAGCAGAGGAGAAAATGAAGGTCTTGAGCTGCTTCCAGAACTTCAAGTAGTCCGGCACAAGTTTGAGAGGGCCAGGGAGGCCTTTCCAGAGGGAGGCACCTGCAGAGGAGAGAGATGTACCCCACACTCTCGGCATGGTGAAACCTTCTGACCCTCAGAGAGTTGGAGGTAGCTGAGCGAAGGGCATGAGAAGGAAGGAATTTTTGGAAGAGCGAGTTGGGTGTAGTGCAGGCCCTGGCTCCAGAAAGCCTTGTGGACAATGCAGAGGGTTTTGAAATTGACCCTTGCAGCCACCGGGAGCCAGTGGAGAGATTTCAGGGCTGGAGAGATACTGGATAAGTCTTGCAGTTGTGTTCTGGATTAGTTGCAGAGGACAGAGAGTAGAGGAAGTAAGGTTGAGTAAGAGGCTGTTGCAGTAGTCCATCCTAGAGAGAATCGGGACTCTAGAGAGAGTGAGCTTCAGGGGGAATATGGGCCTAGAGAGAACATGCCATAAGCATGTTCTTATCCCAATGAGCTGCTGATCACTGTGTGCAAAAGGCATTTAGTAGCAAAGACACAGTATTTTCAAAGCCAATGAGCTACACAGGGCATGTGAAGACTGTCCATTTTTCATAAATTGAATTTATTGTTTTTCTTGTACCTCTGCATACTTATACTACCTCCAAAGTGCTCGGAAGCCACTGAAAGGCAGTCTGTTGGTGTAATAGAAAACACATGGATAAATAAATAAACAATGTGAGTGAAGAATCTCCATTCAGCTCAACAGCAACCTGTAGGACAAGCAGCCCCTGGTATGATGATGGCTACTAGAAAGAGAACCCTAACCACCACTCCCAGTCCCAGACACCTGACCAATAGCACAGGACACCACTCTGATCAATTCACAATTACATGTCCAATCCCACTGGAAAATGCCTATCTTCTTGCAAGCTTGGATACATAACTGCTAATCAATAACACCCCCAGGACCTCCCAACAGAGAAGTCATCAATCAAACCAGACTTATTGATTTATTTGCAATTTCAATTGCGTCCTTCACAGTATACCTGCTCCATTGCACCTGATGGATGGGTGAAAACTGGAGGGGTCTCAGAAAGTTGAGATGAAATGAAATGATATTTTATTTATATCGCCCTCGTACACAAGTGTTTCAGAGCGCAACCAGGCAAAAAGGGAGGGGAACAAGGAAGAACAAAAAATAATAAAGCAATCTTACTAGGCCCAGTTACCTGAGCCTTATATGAGTCATTTTCTACATCATGACAGTGGCAGCTGCTTTCTGATGTCTATTATTTGCTATAGCTTTGTGAGGATGTTACCAAGCGTGTTAGCCAATACCAGGCATCACTCAGCTAGGTACTGCCAGTGATGTACCTGCTAAAGCTCTACCTGGCCAACATGATCAGGCTCATGATTTGGCTGGCAAGGTGGCTACAGGATGTCTGTTGAGGGATGGGCTCTCAACCTTGCATGCAGATCCACGCACTGCCACAATGAAAGGTAAAACTGAATACCCCTTGGCCTAATTTCTCATACCAGTTTTCAAGATCATAGTAGCTGTTATTCAGCTAAATTAGAACTCAGAGAACCCAGCAGAATGAGACAGAATTCAGATGTGCAAAGATACACCGATGCAGCCGGTGGACATAAAATTATGTGAAGAACAGGGACAGTAGGAAAATGCAACAATGTCTGTGTTCAACACACCACCAGAGATTTCAGAAACATTGTTGTCATCATCATAATGAAGTACAAAGGTCCTGTCACCTATGTTGTAATGCACGTTCAGATCCAAGCCCCTCCCACATTATTTCAATTGCGTGGAGTGTACTAATAAGCAGGAGATATACATACACACGTGCAGGCGGGAGGGGGAGACTTGTGGGTGCATGTGAATGGTATAGGCCAGGCTTATTATAGGACCAATAAGACAAATAACTAACAAACTTAAGATGGTAGGTGGATTGTCTTGTAATAGCAGGAGTGGTTACTGGAAAGTATGGCGGTTCAAACTCAGGGTTAGTATATCATTCTGCAGGCGACAAAGGATAGTACCCATATAGGGGGAGTATGGAAAGAACTCCTACACCCTGCGTTGTTGTCCCCTCCTCAATAGTCATAATTTTGGTAAACAGTGTTAATAATGACACAACAAATGTTGACATCATTTTCAGTGAATTTATCATAATGAAAAAAATATGTAGAATAACTTAAATAACAATGAACTGTGTAATATAATGTATTTTATAATGTATCTATATATGTAAAACTATATTAACACTATTAGCTTAAACTACAGTACTTTGTTAGAACTGCAATATCTTTTATCGGCAGTATGTGTCACTCTTCCTATGGCTTTCTCCTATTTGCATTGACCGGAAACCCCCAATGCCATTTTTGGCTTCTACTTTCAACACAGTCAGATAGCTTTTCTTGAGTTCCTGTTCGACAATGGATTTCTTCATTTGTTCATGGATTTTCTGTTTTTTCGGATTGTGGTTGTGAACTGGGTTCTTCTTTTTAGCCTACTGGTTGTTTTTTCTGGATGGATTTCGGTGCATTTATGCTTTGTCTACACTGGATATGTTGTTCTTCTTTCCATCAGATTTCTCGCATTTGGATTGCACTTTTATGGTTCTCAGCATTTTCTTTTGGATGGATTTCTTCGTTTTTCACACTTTTTGGGATTTTTCTAAGTGGATTATTGGCAGTTTACATGCATTAGTGTTTCAATGACTATTGGATTTATTGCATTTCTGGACTTCAGTGTAAATAAGCTATGTTCTCCTCTTTAGGAAAATTGACAATACACTCTTTTAAACATAACAAAACATCTTTATACTTCTTTCTTTCAACACCAGTTTTTTTTTTCTGTTGCTATTGTTTGAACTATTTGCATTTCCTGGAATTATTATTATTTTTTTTTAATGAATCAAAAAAATTCTACAGTGTCTGATTATTTGTCTTGAACGTGTATCGAATTCCATTGTGCCATCCTTCCAAGCTGTTGTTTGTTTTGGCTGTTTTGGCTGTTTTGGCTGTTTCATCTTTGGATGCTTGGTAACAGTTCTATAATTTACCAATGTCACCATGTGCATCAGTCATTGTTTGGGTTTCGTTATATTGTTGCTTACTGAAGGTCCGCTTTGTGGAAGGAACATTTACCTTCATTTCATTGTTTGCACAGCACTGCGAGCTGACGAGAGCTCTTGCTGTGGTGCCCTCGCTTCCTGGATGAGGCGGAGCCCGACCAGGCCACGTGACTGATCACATGACCCCTTTGCAACATTTATTGAAGGACCAGCCACCCTTGCAGCATTAAGCCCGCAGCGGAGACAAGGGCACAGCATCGATAGTACTGTTTGTCTGCTGTTTGGCTCTGGGAGGCGAGAGGAGTCCCTGCGTGCATTCCTGGTGCAGTGGCAAGTTTCCATATATACTATAACTATCTTGCGAAATCCCTGCAATTTTAGTGTATTAGCTAATTAAGTAGGTCACTGGGAGACTGTGGAGAAGTTCTCTTTGATCCCAGATATTGTCCTACAATTACTAGTATTTTAGGTACCAACCTTGTACAGTTGCAAATTGGGACTTCTCATGTTATACTTCATTCCGAAAGCAGGGCCCACTCTTGGGTAACTGCTGTGTTTAGTTGGACATTGGGGAGGAGAGACGGACTAAGGCTGCTCCTCAAGCCATCGGGTGTTTCCAAGGCAGTGCAAACATAAGATATCTATTTTTATATTCATCTTACATTGAATCTTATATTTGCTGAATGTTGTATATATTTTAATATTCAGTCAAGTGCTTTGATAAAGAGTTCTGGGCTGCTGGCTCATTGTTTAGCGCTCTAGCCTATAACGAGGCGGTATAGGAGTGATAAGTTCCATCTATTTAAAAGGTGTTTGTGTGTTGTGCTTTCAAAAAATTCTTTGCTATCTATACTTGCTTATTATTTATTTACTTGTTGTATAGTCTGGGATAACATGCAGTCAAGATTACCCTCCCTAAAAACGGGGATGCCTTTATCCATTCAACTAGTTCGTTCTAAACTTGCTGGTAATTCTGTAATTAATGTCCAAACAAAAGAAACCAGCACTCACTTTGTGCTCGACTCCGGTCTCAAGCCGTTACCGCACTGGTAACAAAACACCTTTTAAAGGGCCGCCATTGCCTGATATTCGGCAATGTAAAGAAACACACAAAGTCACTAAGTATGACATTTTGAATGCAATTCCATCTTCGCAACTCGAGTGTCTGACCAAGTCAGTACAATGTAAATAAACATCATGTTTTCACCCCAAAGTCATACCCCTTCCCCCATCTTTGCCTGTATCGTTTATTTCTCTGTCTGACAGTGTGCTTTTGCACAATTTGCCACCCTCAGCCCCTGCTCCTCCTGAGGCCAACCCAGGTGCTTGTGTGCCTTCTGATGTTGCGATAATTAATTTGGACTTGAATGAGTCGGAGTTTTCCCATCAACTACTCCCTGAGGGATCTCCCTTGAACTTGTCGCATTCTCCTGTTCTGTTCTCAGAAATTGATCGGCCATTGAAGCCTCATACCTTGTCATGCATGTGTCACTACAAACGTTATCTAAACTTTTTGACTCTGTAGTTAACAATATGTGTGATCATTCTCAAAAACTGGATAAAATTCTAGCATGGCAAGAGAATGCTACTTCTGTACTCCAAGCGAAAAACATTCCTGTTTCTTGCCTTGATGAACCAAATGATCGCCCTTTGGCCTTAACCGCCTCACTTGGTATTCAAACCTCATTTGAGACACAGCCATCTGCTTGTCCTAAATGTGACCAATCCTCTATGGCTAAGACTCCTTTAACTCTGGTGGTGCCACTCATTGAAGGCATTATACTGAACACTATTGACCCTGCCACTTTACCTCCGGCAATCTCTGTTGCCCTACAGCCAACTGTTGGAACCGGTTCGTCAGGGAGTGTGCCTGATACAATTTTTACCCCTAAGGCCCTCTCTGACTTTTTAAAACCTCCATCAAAACCTTCACGTAAAAAACCTAAAAATCAAGCAGCAGCCAAGAGGAACAGCTCATCTAAAACAAAGAGCTTTCTCCGTAACGTTCATGTTCCTCAAAAAAGTGCTCTCATTGCTTCTTCAGCAGTAGCCAAAAAATATCACCAATTGGCCTCAGCACGTCTATCTACCCCTGCTTCTGTGGGCTTATCCAATATTCCATCCTATGCCCCGCTTGATGCCTTGGTGGAAGCGGCGGTAGCAGTGGATGAATCTCCCATTGCCAAGCTAATGCCTGCCAAAGTTACATCCACAGGCCCTCCCCCCGCAAATGAACAAAATAAGAACTTGCTCCTGGATTTCCATCGGCAAGAAATTCGCTGTGCGGTTGATACATATATGTCCGTTTTTGCTCTATCTGCTCAATATTTGCAATTTTCCACCCATTTACCTTTACCTAATTGTCTACCAAAGCTACCAAAGCCAGTGGTGCTATCAACTCCAACAGTGACATTTGGTACGGGTGGAACTGCCCAACCATCTGTACCGCTTGACAAGCCAACGGCAACCTCTTTATCTCCACCTGTTTTTCAGGAGTTTTCTGGTGCATCTAAACAATCTCTTTTGGCGGAACTTGCCCCTGAGCTCCTTGAACTTTTGCAGGTAGCTTTGCAAAAAAAATGGGCTCAATTTGCAAAACATCATAATCTCATCAGGCTTAATGGAGCATTCAGTTCTGATATCCCCCCGGGCCCTACCTGGTCTAGAGGTGTTTCCTCATCCATCATCGACTATATGTGTACGAATGCAAGTCTATTTTCAGATGTTTTGGATTTTGAAATTGTGAAATCAACCATGAGCGATCATAATCAACTCACTGCCCATTGGCAGTATTATATTGATCCCAATTTGCACAGAGATAAAATTGTTCAAGGCTGGTGCAATGTTAACAATGCAGGTAACAGACTCTGATGGACGGAAAAGGCTTTGGATTCTTTCCATGATTGTTTGTCTCAGAAGATTGCAAGCCTTCCGACAAATTGCAACTGTTCAAACGTTTGCTATTCTGATATGATTCAAGCCTTTCAGTCCTCGGTACCTAGCTCCCTGTTCGGTTCTGCTCACCGTTGCCCTAAATTACATGCTTTTGATAACGTAACCAAAGAGCGCAAACGTGTATTTAGGCAGCAGAAAAGACAAATGCAAAATTTACCAGTTCATATCCGCCATAAACAACTCATAAATCTGAGAACTAAGTACAAGAATTGGGTAATAGCTAGGCGTGCCCACCTATATAATATTGATAGTCAACAGCTTCTGGCCGCATTACAAAGCAAAAACATCGCCAAAACCTCGGCTCTCCTTAATCAAGCTACGGTTGGTCCTCAAGCTGTCATGCAAGCCAATGAAGTCTCTGAATCCGCCTGGCTTGCGCATTTCTCTGACCTATATAAAGTTCCTGATGGCGGTATATCCTTAGAGTCCTTATGCCCCCCCCGTCCATATTCCATATAAATTTTGATCTGGATGACATTCTCTTTTTCATCAAAAAGGCCAGTCGATCCGGTGCTCGTGGTCCAGATGGACTCTCTAACAATATGTTAAAAACTCATCCAGAAATCTGGGGTTGTATCCTGTTTCAAATCTTTAGTCTTATCATCATGACTCAAAAACTTCCACCTACTTGGACTCACTCTATAATTGTCCCCATTTTTAAAAAAGGGGACAGGACCGCACCATCCAGTTACAGACCCATAGCGTTACTGGACGCTCCAGGAAAGATCTTCTCTCGTTTAATCCTGAGAGATTTACATCAGTGGATTGCAAGGCTAAGCTCAATGACCCTTATCAGTCAGGTTTTGTGGCTGGTTTAGGTACCATACCCAACATCGTAACACTACATATGCTCTTAGCGAACCATGGTGCCTGCAAACAGTTGCTGTTTCTAGCCTTTGTCAATTTTAAGGTCGCATTCCACTCCATTGATCGCACCCTTCTTTATCACAAATTAGTTAAATTTAATTGCCCACCATCCCTGCTAGCTTTGATAACATTGCTACATACTAACACTTCTATGCAGGTTAGATTAGACCTGGCGGGCAACATGACCTCCAAATTTCACACATATAGAAGGCTGAAGCAAGGGTGCATCTTGGCTTCAACAATTTTCAATTTGTTTATACATGACCTGGGCATAAACCTTAGTAAAATCCTGAGTGATCCCCCCAGCCTAGGCACTCACAAAATCCCATACCTTTTTTATGCAGATGATTTAATTCTCATCTCCAAAACCCATATTGGACTACAGAAACTCCTAGATGCCCTTGAGTCTTATGTAGATCTAAATCATCAAAAGATCAACATCAACAAAACTCAAACAATGGTATGCAAATGGAGCTTGGGTTGCAAAGTTAAACCCTTCAGGTGGAGTCTGCATAATGTTCCACTTGAACGGGTGTCCAGCTATAAATATTTGGGAACACTAGTTGTAGACATTCACTCAAGCCCTGAGGTTGAATTAGAACTTACTGGCAAATTGCGTTCTTTAGTTGCCAAAGCAAGAGTACTCATGGGCAAATTTGGAAAATTTACAATTAAACATGTGCTAACGTTTTATTTCCAGAAGGTTCTTCCAATCCTAACCTATGGGTCCGAAGCTAATGCTCCTAAACCTGCAGCATGGTGGGACAAACTTGAATCTTTTTTCTGGAAGCAAGTTCTACGCCTACCCATGTGTACACCCTTACCCTTAATTAGTTTTGAATTAGGTTCTTTATCAATGGTATCCTTTGTCACCTATAAATATTGCGTTTTTTTTTGCAACTGTTTGCTATCATTGGAGTGTCTAGACATTCTGGGTAAGGTGGCAACACAATTACTCATGAAAAATCAAATATTCTCTTGGAAGTGGTGTGACTTTACCACAAATATTTTATCTGATGCTTCTGTTGAACTAGATTTGCTTTTGTCTAATGAAGCCCAAGCAAAATTGAAAATTAATTGGTATGACTGGTGTATGACACAAAACCAATGCCTAAAATATAACCACTTTGATCGCAGCCTATTTGGTCATAAACGCTTTAGAGTCATGGCTGACTACTTGACTAAAGCCCCTTGCTCAAAGCTTTGACAAAAATTCTTTCGCTTCCGCCTGAACCTCTGGCCAACGCTAGATATTTTGGTACGTAGGAAGCAAATTCCAAAGGCTGAAAATCAATGTCGATTTTGTAAAGATCCTGTCCAAAGGGAAATATTGGAACATTGTCTAATCCATTGCCCACAATTACCTATCATCCGAAAGAAGTGTTTCAAAAATGTCTTTGAGAGTCAAAATGTATATACCCAGAAAAACATGTGGCAATATATCTTTTCAATGTATCTTTTCATCTTGGCTATCTCAGTAAGGATAGCCACTGTACTATTTCTGGATGCAATTTTTCCTGACTCGCAGTAATACTGTATTCTGCCGTCTAATATCATAATTTATTATTAATCTGCTTGGCTTTTGAATGAAGTAATTTTGGAGGTGAAATGACTTGCACTGGATGTGTAGGTTTCTATGTTTCTATGTTGCTATTTCTTGCTCTTATTTTTTAATTTTTGACAAATTTAACCATCATTGTATTGGTCTTCCCGTCCTTGTCATATGACCTCCACAACCCCAAGATATTCAATCTATTGTCCAATTTTCAACTTTGATGCTTAGTCACTGGGAACGTATGCATGTTCTCCAACATACCCTTATCATAAGGCCCTTTGTTTCCCTCAACCATTCTCAATGGTTTTTCAAAATGTTCACCTTATATCCGGGGAGCACCTGACATAAATGATTCAATGTAGTCTCTATACTCAAGAGCAATGTAACTCAAATACATTTTAGAAAATCACGATATATACCCCAAGAACCAAACCCAGAGCATAATTACTGTAACGCTCACCTGATTCCCGTAGAGGCGCCGGTCTTGACTGGGCGTATACCGTATCTTCAAAGGTGATGTGTAACACACGGCTGGCTCTTTGGGCTGGACCTCTGTGCACTGTATGTCTGGCTCGAAGGGTAAGATATCTGCAGATAGAAAATATGGGATTAAGGAACTGGGTTATTGAATGTCTCTCTCTTCTTCCCTTTCTCTTCTCCTGTAGAACCCCAAAGGTTAACGCTCTCACCTTAGGTAAGTGAACGCCGTGCTCTCCATCTGCCTCGGGGCAGGGTGCTGTAACCAGTTTCTTCACTGGATAAGGGGAGCAGGCCTCTTGACTTCAGAGGACTGCTGTCCGTCGTTTACTGCACGAACTGTAAGTTTCGAGTAATTCTAATGTCTTTAAAGTCTTTAGTAATGATGTTTCTTGTTTTGCAGGGTTCCGGCGATGGCGGATGACAGGCTGAAGTGAGTTGAAGATGGAGCCCGTGTGATGAATAGAAGCGCCTGGAAGCACGTAAGTAAGCACTTGTTGCCTGCTTCATGATGCGCTCTAACTGTCTTTTTATTTTGCAGGTACAAGTTCGGAGCGGCTGCAGGGTGCTGGAAAACCCACTGGGTTAGATGTGGAAAGGAGTAATGGCACGTGAGTATTAAAGTTCCCCAATGTCTTTAAACGCACCTTGTTTTGTCTTTCAGATGCGGGATGCAGCGCCGAAGGCCTCTGGAGCGTGCGAAGAGTTGGTAAGCTTTTGTCTTTCAGATGCCGGAATGCAGTGTGAAGACCTCCGGAGCGCACAAAGAGTAGGTAAGCCTTTGTCTTTCAGATGCCGGAATGCAGCGCGAGGCGTTGGTGACAGCCGATGGACCAGGTAAGTGAAGAGCTGTCACTGAAGACCGTACTGCTAACCTGTTCTTTCTTGTCTTTATAGGTGTTGCTGAAGACTGGATTCAGGATGGTAAGCCTTTTTCCTTAGGCCCAGGATCAGATGCAGAAGACACGATGAGCGTTCTGCTGCAGAGGATGCAGAATAACGCAAAGCAAGATTCATCCATCGGGTGTGGTTTAAATAGCCTCCTGTAGTGCTTAGGTGTCTCCTTCCACAGCCACGCCTAGGTAAGAAAAGAGTTCCTGCTTTCCAGAAGAGTTCCAGTGTTCTGAATCTAGGGAGTGGCTCCTGCCCCACCCAACAGGAAAAGTAGTTCCAAACAGAAGAGGATCAGAGGCTCAACTGGCAGGCAAGTAAGCAGCATGGTCTGCTGCAGGTAAGTCCACCCAAGCATTATGAGCCCAGCGCTTCCAGCGCTGGGACTGGGCATATTTATGAGCCTGGTGCCACTGGCGCCAGGACTGGGTCCAAAAGGTCCCAATTGGGACTGGTTGGCACTCGGAACCTGGGTTATGGATCTGCTTCCAAGGGAGTTGGGAAAACCCTGACCTTTTGGAAGCAGAGATCATGACAGTACCCCCCCTCAAGGCCCCTCCCAAACCGGGCTTCTCTGGGGGTTTTGGCTTGTCAGGAAATGTTCGGTGAAATCTTTTGATTAGGCGAGGAGCGTGGACATATTCAGCAGGTTCCCAGGATCTCTCTTGGGGGCCGTAGCCTTTCCAGTCAATTAGGTAAAATAGTTTAGATTTGGAGATCTTGGAGTCCAGAATGCTTTTGACTTCAAACTCGAGTTCTCCATCAACTAGGATAGGTTTTGGAGATTTAGTTAGTCGGGTTTGAGGTTGCACGGGTTTTAATAGAGAGACGTGGAAGACCGGATGTATCTTCATGTGCGGGGGCAAGTCCAACTTGACCGCTACTGGGTTTACTATGGTAGTGATGGAATAGGGACCAAGGTATCTTGGGTTGAATGTGCGTGGCCCTTTTAGAGGTAGATATTTGGTGGATAACCAGACTTGATCCCCTACTTGATTTTGAGGGGCTTCCTTCCGATGTTGATCTGCTCCTTTCTTGTATTGTTCTTTAGCCCTTTGAAGTCGAGAAACAGCTTCCTTAAAGGCTTGGGTGATTGTAGAATGCAGGTAGTCTACTGCTGGTGTTTCAAGATCTTGGAGGGGATCCAACTCCGAGGTTCGAGGGTGACTGCCGTACAAAAGAAAAAACGGGGTTTTCCCAGTTCCCGAATGGACAGAGTTATTGTAGGCATATTCGGCTATCCAAAGGATGTCTTTCCAAGTTTTTTCAGTTTGTTGCAGCATGCAGCGTAAATACTGTTCCAGAGTTTGATTGGTCCTCTTGGTTTGTCCGTCGGTCTGAGGGTGGTGACTGGTCGATAGTCTCACATCAATTTGAGCCGACCGACAGCAACTTCGCCAAAAATGAGAAATAAATTGACTACCTCGATCCGAAATTAGAACCGAAGGAAAACCGTGCAGTCGGACGATGTTTTCGAGAAATTCTCGGGCCAGAGTTGCTGCTGTTGGCAAGCCTTTGAGCGGAATGAAATGCGCCATCTTGGAGAATAAGTCCACGATTACTAGAATCGTATTGTATCCGGAGCATGGAGGTAGATCGGTGATGAAGTCCATAGAAAGCGCATGCCAAGGGCGAGGTGGGATGTCAATAGGGCGTAAGAGGCCTGCTGGTCTTTCCTTTTGACTCTTGTTTTGGGCGCATACTCTACAGGACATTATAAAGTCTCTGATATCTTTTTTCCAAGACGGCCACCAGAAGTAGCGCTTGATCTTTTCTGAGGTCTTGGCCATACCGGGATGTCCTTCCATTAAAGAATCGTGATAACAAGAGATTAGTTTTTTCTGTAAATCTGTGCTGGGTAGGTATAATCGTTCTTGGAAATACAATAAGTTGTCCTTTACTGCAAAGTCCTTTCCCTGCAGATGCCAATTCTGTATGTCTGCTGGAGTTACAAGTTGCCTGGCTTTATCCTTAACTTCCTCTATGGATTCTGTGGCGATTACACCCAGAATTCTTTGTTCGGGAATGATTGGTACAGGTGTAGGGTTGATCAAGTGTTCTTCCACTCCCATCCGAGAAAGGGCATCAGCTTTACCGTTCTTTGTACCAGGTCGATAGGTAATTATGAAGTCAAACTCGGCAAAGAATAATACCCAACGGAGTTGTCTAGAGGATTGGGCTTTTGCGGTTTTCAAATATTGCAGGTTTCGGTGATCCGTAATCACAGTAACGGTGTGTCGGGCCCCCAGCAGATAATGCCGCCAAGCCTTAAAGGCAGACTTGATAGCCAGAAGTTCCTTGTCAGTAATCGTGTAATTGATTTCAGGAGGCGAGGATTTGCGGGACCAAAATGCCACGGGATGCAACTGATTGGTTACCGGGTCCTTTTGTGATAGAACTGCCCCCATGGCAAGGCTTGAAGCATCAGTTTCCACGATGTAGGGGAGTTCGGGGCGAGGGTGTTTTAAGATTGGTGCAGAGATAAATTTAGTCTTCAAATCCTGGAAAGCTTGTTCCGCCTCGGTAGACCATTCAAAACGTTTGTTTTTCTTTAACAAGGCAGTGATGGGCTGGACTATTCGAGAGAATTCGGGGATAAACCTGCGGTAAAAGTTAGCGAAGCCTAACATGCTTTGCACACCTTTTACGGAGGATGGTGATGGCCATTTGAGAACTGCATCGACCTTCTTTGAATCCATACGCACTCCGCCAGGTGATAATATGAATCCCAAGAATTCAACTTCAGTCACGTTTAAAACACATTTTTCCAACTTAGCGAAAAGTTTGTGTTGACGCAATCTTTCGAGGACCATTTTCACGTGTTTCCGATGTTCAGATTCCGATGAAGAATAAACGAGGATGTCGTCAATGTAAACAACAACACACACATCTATGAGCTCTCTGAGGACATCGTTCATAAAATATTGAAAGGCGGCCGGGGCATTGCAAAGTCCGAAGGGCATGACCTGATATTCAAATAGCCCATACTTGGTGCGGAAGGCCGTCTTCCATTCATCGCCCTCTTTTACTCGTACCAAGTGGTAAGCTCCTCTAAGATCCAGCTTTGTATATATGCATGCTTTTCTGACTTGGTCCAGGAGTTCAGGGATCAAAGGTAACGGATATCTATTCTTAACGGTGATCTGGTTCAGGGAGCGATAATCTATACAAGTTCTAAGGTCTCCTTCCTTTTTTGGAACGAAGAACAAAGCTGAAGAAGCAGGGGACTTGGAAGGACGAATAAACCCATTTGCCAGGTATTGATCCAGGTATTGTCGAAGGTGAAGGTTCTCAGGCTCGGTGAGGGCATAAATTCTACTACAAGGAGGAGTAGATCCAGGTATCAGGTCTATCTGGCAGTCATAAGACCTATGAGGAGGTAGAGAGTTAGCCTGATCCTTCCGGAAAACATCTTGGTATTCTAGGTATTCGGGAGGTAACTGGGGAGTCTCTGAAGAAATTGCTGCCAGTGCAACACCAGGTGGAGGGTGACAAGTAGAGACACATTCTGGAAACTGGACCGTTCTTGCTCGCCAATCGATCAGAGGATTGTGTTTCTCTATCCAAGGTATTCCTAGAATAATCTGAAACTGAGGGGCCTTGATCACATCGAACACGATCTTCTCATGGTGTCCATCTTGACTTACTAGCGTCACCTCTTGAGTGGTATGCGTTACTGGCCCGGAGGCTATCTCCGTACCATCCACCGTAGTAATGACGTCCTTTACAGCCTTGGGACAAAGAGTTAGATTCATCCTCAAAACCATTTCATGATCCACATAATTGCCGATGGCACCGCTGTCGACGTAAGCTTCAATTGCATGTAATCGATCCGGATTATCAGGGCTAATGAGGACCATAGGTATCACGAAATGCGAGGTCACGGAACTGGTTTTCACGCTCGGCAAGAGGACCTCTATTCTTGTCGGGCGAGGTCGTTTCCCTGCTCAGAGTTTGTAACTTTGGTAACTGCAGCTCCTACTGCCTTCTTGGCAGGTTTCACCGGACAGTCTCGAAGAAAGTGCCCTGAGTTTCCGCAATAGAGGCATAATTGCAACTGTTTTCTCCTTTCCTGCTCCTTTTGTGTTAGAGGACCTTTCAGACCCCCTATTTGCATGGGTTCCCCGGAGTCTACTCCTTTGGAAGGAGTTGGCGGTTTGGAAACTACTCGAGCATCAAACTTGGAACGATCGGCCTTCCTGTTCTGCAGTCTGTGATCTATTTGAACGACTAAGTCTATATAGTCCGAACAATCTTGTGGGGGATTCACTACTTGGGCTAACACATCTTTGAGCTCTCCACGTAGACCTCTATAAAACAGCGTAATCCTTTTGTCCTCAGGCCATTGAGTTTCCACTATCAGTCTGTTGAAAGACGCAATATAAGCCAAAAGGTCTTGATTACCTTGTCGCAACGAAAGAAGCTCATTGTCCAAGGCCTGCCCCTGTGAATGTCTTGCGAACAGTTTTTCCATACTGAGCTGAAAAGCTTGAAAATCATGGAGGACCGGATCATCTTGATTTACTAGAGGGATCGACCAGTCTGCCGCATTGCCACTTAGGTACGAAAGCTCGAAAGCTACTTTAGCTTGATCAGTTGGAAAGGCTGCTGGCCGGCATAAGAAATGCAACCGGCACTGATTGATAAATACTGCAAACCTCTTTGGGTCACCAGAAAATCGTTCGGGTGGAGCCAGAGGTACATTCCCAGGTAGGTTGATCTGCACTGGATTCATAGAGGATGTAGAAGGAAGATTTCCCCCAGTTGCGGGTAACGGGGTCTGTCCGGCTTGTGACTGTAGCAATTGTCTAGCGAGATCATCTGTTCGCTCCTTGGAAATAATCAGTTCCCTTCTTAGAGTGTTCGTTTCCTGACGGGCTGCATGCACTTCTGCCCTTAGTTCCCCAAGTAACTGGGCTAGTTGGTCGGTATCCGAGGTTTCCATAGCGCCTGGACGGGAGTTTTGTGGTAGGCTTTGCGTTCTGTAACGCTCACCTGATTCCCGTAGAGGCGCCGGTCTTGACTGGGCGTATACCGTATCTTCAAAGGTGATGTGTAACACACGGCTGGCTCTTTGGGCTGGACCTCTGTGCACTGTATGTCTGGCTCGAAGGGTAAGATGTCTGCAGATAGAAAATATGGGATTAAGGAACTGGGTTATTGAATGTCTCTCTCTTCTTCCCTTTCTCTTCTCCTGTAGAACCCCAAAGGTTAACGCTCTCACCTTAGGTAAGTGAACGCCGTGCTCTCCATCTGCCTTGGGGCAGGGTGCTGTAACCAGTTTCTTCAATGGATAAGGGGAGCAGGCCTCTTGACTTCAGAGGACTGCTGTCCGTCGTTTACTGCACGAACTGTAAGTTTCGAGTAATTCTAATGTCTTTAAAGTCTTTAGTAATGATGTTTCTTGTTTTGCAGGGTTCCGGCGATGGCGGATGACGGGCTGAAGTGAGTTGAAGATGGAGCCCGTGTGATGAATAGAAGCGCCTGGAAGCACGTAAGTAAGCGCTTGTTGCCTGCTTCACGATGCGCTCTAACTGTCTTTTTATTTTGCAGGTACAAGTTCGGAGCGGCTGCAGGGTGCCGGAATACCCACTGGGTTAGATGTGGAAAGGAGTAATGGCACGTGAGTATTAAAGTTCCCCAATGTCTTTAAACGCACCTTGTTTTGTCTTTCAGATGCGGGATGCAGCGCCGAAGGCCTCTGGAGCGTGCGAAGAGTTGGTAAGCTTTTGTCTTTCAGATGCCGGAATGCAGTGTGAAGACCTCCGGCGCGCACAAAGAATAGGTAAGCCTTTGTCTTTCAGATGCCGGAATGCAGCGCGAGGCGTTGGTGACAGCCGATGGACCAGGTAAGTGAAGAGCTGTCACTGAAGACCGTAATGCTAACCTGTTCTTTCTTGTCTTTATAGGTGTTGCTGAAGACTGGATTCAGGATGGTAAGCCTTTTTCCTTAGGCCCAGGATCAGATGCAGAAGACACGATGAGCGTTCTGCTGCAGAGGATGCAGAATAACGCAAAGCAAGATTCATCCATCGGGTGTGGTTTAAATAGCCTCCTGTAGTGCTTAGGTGTCTCCTTCCACAGCCACGCCTAGGTAAGAAAAGAGTTCCTGCTTTCCAGAAGAGTTCCAGTGTTCTGAATCTAGGGAGTGGCTCCTGCCCCACCCAACAGGAAAAGTAGTTCCAAACAGAAGAGGATCAGAGGCTCAACTGGCAGGCAAGTAAGCAGCATGGTCTGCTGCAGGTAAGTCCACCCAAGCATTATGAGCCCGGCGCTTCCAGCGCTGGGACTGGGCATATTTATGAGCCTGGTGCCACTGACGCCAGGACTGGGTCCAAAAGGTCCCAATTGGGACTGGTTGGCACTCGGAACCTGGGTTATGGATCTGCTTCCAAGGGAGTTGGGAAAACCCTGACCTTTTGGAAGCAGAGATCATGACAATTACTACCTGCAAAAAATCCCCTTGTCTTTTCCATTTTCTTAAACCAAAAGATTTCCTGCACTCACTCATCTTACCCGCCTTCATAATGACTGTCTCACTAATCAGACACTCCTAAGGCATACACTAAAGACAGCATATTATCAAAAACGCACACCAGCCAAAAATCCTCCTAACTTCTCTGAGATTTCTCCTTTAATTGAGCATCAAAACTAGCACAATGTTTTCCACTACAATACCACTTTATCTCTCTTCTTTACTAGTACAACACTCTCAGCAACAGTGCTGTCTTTTCCTGACTACAGGAGATACCCTTCATTGCTTTGACTAACCAAGGAAAAGCGAGACACAGGCCCTGTCCACACAATCAATAGAAAGTAGGGGGTTAACAAGGGTACAATCCAGAAAGGTATCTACAGGTGGTCCTACCATAAAATGCCACCTCACCCTAAGGCAGTGGTCTTCAAACTTTTTATGCCAAGGCCCCCCTGAGCAAAACATAAATTGTTCAGGACCCCCAAGCCCCACCCCTCTGTGTTGGTGTTATTTTGTTTATAGAGATGGCTGCAGATGCGTGGTGCCATAATTCTTAAGGGATATGTTTTTGGGGAGACTTTCCAAGACAGTAGGACAATCACTTCCAAACCAAACATAGAAACTGTGCAAGTGAACACAAAATTCTCCAGTAGGGCTTTTATTATCTCAAAATACATTACTATTAGTATATTCAAGAGAATGCAATTTGATTGTACAGAGCAAGTACTAATGGGAAGGGTGAGCATGTCTCTCTGCAGAAAGTGAGTCAATGTGTGGCTTTATTTTTTATACCACCACTCTGAGGTTGTCCTCCACTTCCAGCCGTTTTCGTTTTCAGTTCAGCCAATGCTGAAAAGCCTATTTCACACAGGTAGGAAGACCCAAAGGGTAAGAGAGACTGTATAGTAGACCTTGACAATGTAGGATACTCCAGGATTACCTTCAGACGAAAGTCGCCCACTGAAATGTTCCTAAATTCAGATTGCAGAGTAGTGTCCGACTGAACCAAAATCAGCTCCTCCTGGACATCAAATGGAATATCCACTACCTCCTCTGCCAGAAAAGGCTTCATCACCCAGTCATTGATGCCAGCATTTTCTTCAGGGAAGTATTAATCAAAGCTGCACCTTAATGTTGTTAGGTGACTTGATCAGCATTCAGTGAGTAAAATAAGCGTGTAAAAATAAAATGCAGCTTTGAATTAAATTAAAGGGAATGTGGGGATTATCAGACACAGTGAAGGCCCCTCATATGAAAAAGTTGAAATGCCCTGGTGCCACTATTTTGAAAAGGATGAAATGCCCTGGCACCCTCCCTGGCCACTTCTGCTGCAGGAGAAAGGAGGACCATGGAGTCTTTGTTCTATTAAATTGTACAGAGTCCCCACAGTCCTCATTTCTCCACGATTAGGGTGGAACCAGTCTGCAGCACACAGCTTGTAATGCAAAGCACACATTTTAAGCACCAGGACAAAAAACAGAGAACTGAATACATTGCTGAGCTAAATGATTTCTGCCTGTAACATGGGGGCAGTTGCTGCCCCCCTACTCTCTCCCATCTGAAAGTAGGGCAGTATGTCACCAATGAGCCATCATTAGTGATTTCCTGCTCTGCATTCAGATCAGAGGCCCTGGTCATCCCTGCAATAGAAGGTGTGTTATGTAATCAGGACAGTTTCTAGCCAACTTGGTGCCCAGGGCAAAAAATCAGGAACATCAGAATGCACCCCCTCCCCGACTGACTGGCACACGTCACTCCCAAACTACACCGCTGTCGTGCGACAAAACCCCTCCTCAATATGAATAAATCATTGCTATATAAATGAAGCTGGTTTCATTACATTGCAATTCAAGTACTTTACAGAAGTATTCTAATGTGAAAACACAGCTATTGCTACCCAAGTAAATGGTTTTACTGTCACCTGCTCTTAGGGAAGGCCTTGCCTGAATGCAGTTTCAAACTGTCCGTACTGGCACACTGCAGTGTGAACAGCTTGGCACTGTGTTGCAGGTGCTCTGTTTGAACCACCTCACTTGTATTTCACAAGGGACAATACTAAACTAACCATATTAATTATTTTCTGTAAGATGAGCAGTCTGGTACACTCTTATTGTACTCTTTCAAAATACCTCTCTGATAGTGGTAAGGGGGACAAATAGCACCAATGAGGATTCCTGTATACTTTTATACTTTGCATTAAATCACACAGCATTTCATAACTATAACAGTGATCAGAGATCTCTATATTTGATAAACAAGTCTGTGATAAAAGGATTGTTTGTGTGAATCTCTAAATGCATAACTGATGCATGGCTTGGTGATCACATCACGGTTCACAATACTCAGCCTAACATTAAAATGTTTGTAACCATGAACCATACATGCTCATTTAAACAGCTTACGTTTTTGGATGCAAATATAAAATGGCTGCAACATCAGCCACTCAAATGGGGTACAAGGGCTCCTTTGCTTCTTTTTTCTGAAGAATTTTAGAGGATGAAGGGCTGTGTCTCAGTGTAGACACGCCCAACCCCAATACAGAAACAGCTTTAGGGAATTATATCTACAGACAGGGCAGGATACCGCACAAGTGAGACCCAATAAACAATGCACAGAAAGGCTACACAGAAAGGAGTGTACCTCTTTCAAACTTTAGCCTGACCAGTAATAAGCTGATGAAGCGTTTTAAATAAAACCGGTTTCTGGGGAGTGGTAAAGGGCCCACAGTTCCTCAGACATGACCGCTTTACCATTGCGCAAGCCTTAGGGGTTATTTTGGCAAAAAATGCGGGCCCATGCTTTAGCTCACCGAGCTGGCATTAGCATCTCTTATTTAGTGCTGGTCTGCAGCTGGTGAAAACTATGGTGTGGCATCGTAGAAAGGGTGTTTGGCCTCTTGGATTTACAATTTGAGGCAACTTCTTTGATTGCTTTATGGGCACAGTATGGCATGCTCTTCAGATTAATCTGGCAATGTATTGTGTCAAGGAGAAGAATCATCTTTATACCCCTGGGTGAGCTTTTCTTTTGAGGGGGTAAATGAAATTTTCTTGTGGTGCCTGCCAACCATCTTTTAGGAAGTGGTAGGTTAAACACATTCATAGACTAAGGCTAGTTCTTTTGTTTGTAATTGGCTTTAGGTACCTGATGCTTTGAGAGAATCCTTCTATCGACTAGATCAGTGAAGAGCAGGAATTGATGTTGCTACTGAGTCCGAAGATATTTACCTCTTCTGACTATTGGTTCAGGTATATTATTTATTGTATACCGTTCTACCCTATTGGTGATTAGGGATTGGCTAGGTTGATTAATCTGACCCAAAATGCCTTGTCAGTAATGTAGATGTCTCTTCATGTACCCTTAGCTATAGGAGTCTGATGCGTAGAGGATTGAATAAGACCTACCTCAAGCGCAAGTTAAATTCCTGCCCCTGAAGAATGTCCAGTTACTTGCAACATATAGGACAATCGGGCTTGTTCAACACAGTGGGGAATAAGTGTAATTAAGTTGCCAATGGAGTTTTGTGATCAAGTATTTTGTGACTTTGATTTTGTGAGTTGGAATAATTTTATGGTGTATATTATTATGTTGTATTTACATGTTTTTTAATGTTTGTATTACTTGTGCTGGAAAAGAAAAAAATGTGAATTAAAAATGATATTTTAGTTAACACTGGTTGTTATTGAGTACACAGTACGCACCCCATATCTGCTAAGTGGCTGTGTTCGGAGACACCATTTTCTGTGGGTACATTTAGTGGTTTACATAGATAACTTTTATTCTTCCCTCTTTTGGTTAAATATATATGCTCTTCAGAGTCACATACACAAAACAATCCAGTGTGCTCTGGTATGTACATTGTGTAATCAGACAAAAACAGGTATATGTGCTGTTACATAAAGAGCACAACATAGACACCATTAACCAACAGGGTGGTGACTTGTGCAGCGCACAAATCCTTTCCACACACATCACTGCATTGATGTGCCATGGACTACTGTCTGCATGGTGACACACACTGAAGTCAACTTTCCTAATCAAGGTGCCAAGTGGCATTGAGGTGCCATCCAGTGTGCTCCCTAGGCAGTGGCTGGCTTGTATAGACTATTAAAAGACCTTTGATGCTGAGAGGATGCATTTAGTCCATATCCCAAAGAAACCACTACAATACTTAAGCAAGAAAATTAAAGTTAACCTTTCCAGGGATGCGACATATGTAACAAAAAAGTGATATACAAAACAAAAATATTTTGGTGTGTCAAATAAAGAGGCACAAAAATAAAGAAAATAGTTTAAAACTTGTATGTGTGGCATGTTAATTCTCTTTTGCATGGGTTTGGTCAGCTAACTGGTACTTGTGCTGGCCTGGTGAATATAAATGACCGATGTTCAGTTCTTAACACTGAAATGTAAAGCATATACTGTATAAAAACAATGGCTTGTTAAATGAGCCATCACTTATAAATTGCCCCACTTGAAAGGCTGTCAACACAAAAAAAGAGGGGTGCAGATTGTGTGACTCCAGAGCATCTCACAAACTGTGTTTGGAATATGCATTCCTTTGTTTGCATATTCAGATCGCATCGCAGTCGGCAGAGAGCAGCAGCCACACATGACAGACGGGAGCTCACCAGCACGTCAGGCTGCTTGATCTGTTGTCCGGCAGGTTTTCAGGCTGTGGATGTGTGCACCCTTAGGCATGAGGCTGCGGCCCACCAGGGGGGCACACCTCACAGTTTGAATACTGCTGCCTTAAGGCAAGGACTCCTGCCAACCAGACAAGCAAACTCAAGGGTATCAAGACTATCCTTAATATGGACGTGTAGGTACGGGAGACCACACCTCTGAAATAACAAACTAGTTAAAAACGTACAAGATAGAGCAATTCATGCATGGCTCCGAAAACACTCACTCTTCCAACCTACTTGACCTTACACACCTATTTTCCCTATACAAGAATTTTAAAAAAACATATTTCTTTTTCCCTGTTACCCTTTTGCTTTACCTAGCAAAGACATACTGTCACAAAAGTGAACTCCGAAGTGCTACGATGTGGTGCTTCTTTAATCTGGCCTGCGCAGGTGGGTCACGGTACCACACCTCTGGGGTGAGGGGCAGACAGGACTCTAACCAATATTGTACCCATAGCCCTCCTCCTTGTTGAGCAAGAAACTAGTCCCTGCAGAGAAGCTCTGCAGCCAAGCTGGCCGGACCAGATACCCCTGATGTCTCGTAGATCCTGGTGCCGACCCAGGGATGCCAAATGGCAGATTGGGCCATTAATCATTGCAACCAAATGCAATCCCATACTCAGAGAGTATGTACACACTTCTTCCATAAAGCAAGTTTATTGTACAAATGGCTGGGAGGGGTTAGATGACATCAAAGAGTCAAACTAACCTGTCTCCCTGAACCACACAAAGAACACACATTTTATACAATTTTCAACAGTTAAAACACTCCCAAAGGTTTTGTTAAAGAGTCAACCCCCCACACATGATTGGTTAAACCTACACAATATAACCATGTTCCCTTTAGTTCCCACACTTCTTATTGTATGCATTTATCTAAGCAGCATCCTTTTTAATTTATAATTGCATGTTTCATATTTGCACTACACCACTCTCTGGGGCCTTTCCATATTTGGTCATAGTCTCATCTCCTAGTTACACAGTTTACACAACATATAAAATGTTTCAATTATAACAGGTTCCCTCTCGTTAGAAACCTTTACTCCTACTTATGTGGCGCACAGCTATTCTATGGAAATTCCATTTATGTAAAAGAAGAGGAGAGCAAACACATTTCCTTTTGATCTATTGTTGTTGGTTTTATTACCCAAACATGTTGGTGTCCACATTTCATTCTAAACTATGTGACTTTACATTCCAGCCCACATGGTCCCAACCCACATCTTGACAGCTCTATTGAAAATCCATGATCTATGGTGCTCCTTTCCCCGCAAGCAGTCTGCATCAGGTTTAATTGTCTGGCTCTATGTGCCCGGAATATTCAACAACAGAATACAATAAACTTACAGAGATCTCATCTCCCCTTCACAATGCACCTAGACCATAAGAAAGACCTGCCGGAAATTGACCATCTGTTATTCATCGCAACTGCTGCTGTCTTTATCTAACCTTGTAAAACTAGTTTTTCAGTCACATAGAGTTCAATTGCCCAATCCATGTGTTTAGCCAGTGTAATTCCTAACTTGTCGGAGAATTCCCTAGAGACCGCCATGCATGTGTACCTATATATGTATGTTCAGGACTACCAAATACCCCACACTGATGTTCCCATTGCCAATCTCTTACCTCGCATGTTCACGTAGAGCTCCACACTGCCTGATTGTTAAGTGCTATTTAGCATGACACACCTCCATTGCATTTATATTGTTTCAGCAGTTTTGACACCTATGTTGCTTTGCACATGCAATTCGAAAAATGTATCAACTAAAACACAAACAACACTAAAAATAATGCATATCTTATTCTCATTAGCTACAGTTCATACTAAATTGCCACATTATGTCAACATCACTGTCACCCCAGCCACCAATATGACACAAGCAATTCAAACTTCTCTTTACCGGTTGGATCCTTATCAACCATCCCAACACAAACATGTGTTTTTTTGGGGAAGAACATGCACATGATTTGACTGGCCCACATTTTTCACTTTGAACTACAACTTGTAGTTTGCTAGTAATACCGGCCTTTAACATTATGGAAAATAAATTCTATCATCCTTGAAAATAAATGAATGTCAAGAAAATTACAAAAATTACAAAAAAAATTCTAAAATGATCTTCTGAATTTTTCCCATTTGTGTGTTTATATTTTTCTTGTATTTCCCACCACTGCATGAGAGTGCACTGCAATACGCACATCATTGATGCAGTCGTGTGAATGGCACTGCTATAGCTCTGACTTTGGGCCTCATTACGACTTTGGAGGTAGACATGGCGCTATTAGCGCCATGGCTGCCTCCAAAATCGTGTCCGGGTCTGATCTGGTGGAGTGGGGACTTACCGGGACATTCTGCCCTAGGCGGACCCGGTAAGTCCCCATTCCAAATTGCATTCCCCATTCTGATTTGAGCCCCCATAGGGCTCAAATGGGAATGGGGAAGGCACTAATTACGGGCCTGCTAATAGCAGGCCCTAATTAGCGCCTTAAGGGACGTGTGGTCCGCTAACGGACCTCGGAATTGGGCGGTAAGGGATTACCAGCACCTGTCTCCTTACCATTGCCTGGTATCTCTTACCGCCC
Source organism: Ambystoma mexicanum (assembly GCF_040938575.1). Lineage (NCBI taxonomy): Eukaryota > Metazoa > Chordata > Amphibia > Caudata > Ambystomatidae > Ambystoma > Ambystoma mexicanum. The sequence continues at coordinate 1,251,363,255 of NC_090921.1, read as the reverse complement.
ACCTCGGAGTGAGGCCCTTTTTCTGAGCTCACATTGACTTCAGAGTCAAGTGCAGCTTGTATTCCTCCGCGTTAAGATGTGATCCGACTTCAAAAGACCTTACGATGCCTACACGAGTTGTGAGGGTTGTTCCTACCCTTGATTCTTATTATCATATGAAAGACAGAAGTCGTGGAGGGCGCCTTCATCTCCGCAACAAAGATTATAGAGACAAAGTAATCCCCAATCATAAATCCCCAAATGATGTCAGGTACTCTGAGAAGCCACAACAATCCTTTTCATGGTATTAAGGAGCTGCAGATGGATCCATGCTGAATTGTTCATTCAATGACAGAACACAATGCTTTTCTGTTTCCTTTCTAGGCATTCTATGGCAAGTCTTCTATAAGGGCCAACCTTTGCTCTTAAAGGAAGGTTTACACAAAATACTCTGCATTGACTTCCTATATGGGATTGTAGCATACAGGGTATCGACAGTAGGGCATTTCCTTACAAGGGGCCATGAAAGCATGCCTTCCTGCACTCCTCTTTGACAAACCAGAAACCTCTCACAAGAAACCCTTCATAGGAGAGGGAAGGAACATCTCTCTTCCTCTGTAAACAAGGAAAGGCGGAATGGCCACCTTTATGGATGAAGAAGTTTTCTAAAGACACTGTTGTAAAATGAGGTGATAGTACAGCCTACCAGAGGCACTGATTCTGAATATATCTCCTGCAAGTCAGAAGTCCACATCATTGAACTGAGTTGACAATCTTGACACTGAATCACCTCTACGCTCAATCACCTCCGCCCCAGGAAGTGGCTACAAATGCCATGGCTTTGCAGTAGCGGAAACCGCATAGACCAGCTTTTTTCAAAAGGCAAGGTCATGTTTTCTTTGCTCACCCATTCCGGGTGGTTTTTCAAAATTGCGCTCCCAGGATGACGGCTCCGCACCTGTGACATTGGTTTGCATATTTTGATTTTGACCTGTTGGGGCTGGGGTCATGTCCAGGAATATGTTAGTGACAAATCAGTTCTGAGGGGAGAGTCTTTCAAAGGAAGTACTTTGAAGGAAATATACTGTCTCACATGTAGCCAGCAGAGGGGTATTTGCGTTCTCTTGGCAGGCTTGCACGGTTGTTCATTGTATCAGAGTCTTGCTGTGCAGTTGTACTTTTTAAGCCTAGTCGACTTTATTGAAAGTTCTGTGTATGTGATGAGTGCAGAATCCATAAGAGGAGTTCATGGTGGCTTTCACTTTCATGGCTGGCTCTGAGGAAGCTGCCTAGCCTTGTTGTGAGAGTCACTGATGACTTTCCTTGTTACAGGTTATTGTGGGAGGCTCTTTGCTGTGCTTTTGCTGGGTTACAGGTTTATAGTGAAGGTGGTGGGGTTTAGACTCTAAAGTGACAGTGCATGATTATGGCCAGGAAAGGGAGTGTGAGTGGAAGAGAAGGATTGGTTAACGTTTGACTTGTGAATTATGAGGCTATCCAGCTCTCTGTGACTTTTAGACATCCCTTGACCACAATGTTGTGCTGGATGCCATTGGTGTAAGAGTGTAGCCAGCCACGCAAATGGTGCCTAGTTGTGGTGACAGTGAAATGTTGAATTTGGAGTTGTCTGGGGTTGCTGTTGGTACTCTTGTTCAGAGGAAAATTGCCTATCATTTCGGTGCTTGACTGCCCCAGGGCAGGACAAATAATGATATGTTTTGGATATTTCTCCTCTGTGAAAGATAGTGAGCTAAATAATCTGGATAAGGTGCTCCTAACCAGGATAAATGTCTTTCAGAGGGACTCCCAGGACCCCCCTTGTTAATTTGCATAATTTAAGTAACTTTATATCACCCTAAGTTACTAGGGGAATCCAGACGTGGACCCCTTGCTCACTATTCTTAGAGAGGCACAGCTCCACCCTACTGATGAGGTCCAACCAGACTGAAACACGTGTCTGGGGTTGCTGTTGGTACTCTTGTTCAGAGGACAATTGCCTAGCATTTTGGTGCTGGACTTCCCCAGGGCTGGACAAAGACTGATATGTTTTGGATATTTCTCCTCTGTGAAAGATAGTGAGCTAAAGAATCTGGAGAAGGCGCTCCTAACCAGAACTAATCTCCGGCAGAGGGTCTCCCAGGACCCCCCTTGTGAGTTTGGAGTTGGACATAGGGTGGTACTGTGGGACACTGGGGGGTCCATGTTGTGTCCAGTGAAGGGAAGGTCTCCAGTAGTTCCAGTCTCCACACCTGAGGTTCCATGTGTTAAATGCCAGTTAAAATACAGTGGGATGAAGCGTCTTAAGGAAGCACTGCCTGGGTGGATGTGAGGGGCGAGAGGGAGGTCAGTTTTAAAAGACCACTACGTCATACGATGAACACTTTTCTCCCAAGGAATGTATTACAATCCTAATGTTCAGATATATTTTACATAGCGATTTTTACCTCGATACCTTTTCAATATAAATCATCTATTAATATGACAGATGATGCAGGAGGTTGCAGAGAGGTCAAGGGTAGAAGGGCACCATCTATCCTACAGTCACAATCTCCAGAAGTGGAGGCCAGGGAGGCTTCTGACCTAGAGCGCGGCAGGGTAGCACCAAGGTGGACATATGGTATGCCTCTGGGCTCCTGTTGGTGTGAAACCACAGATTTGGCATTGTTTTGCAAGAGGCCGGTAGGATGGCACCAAAAGCTTCTGCCTCCGGGACTCCTAAGAAGCTGAACATAAAAGTAGGGGCCCATCCGTGTAAGCTGACAATGGAGGGAGAATGAATTGTACAATTTGTGGCACAGCCCTTTGCATTAACGATTTCTGTATATGAAGCAGTGTGTTTATATTTCAGAAAATTGGTGGATTTCTGTTCCTGTGTGGCAGCATAAGGGAAATGTGTGGAGAAAGACATACAACACTGGCATTCATGAGATCCGTTTCTGATGTTGGAGTTTTTTTTGTTGGTGAGATCAGCTCCACTGTAGAAATGTGGAGCTGTTCCCAGATTTTGGTTGCACCTTCACAATGGGATGGAGATTGACATTTTTGGGTACCTCTGACTGAGCTCTGGTTGGAGCATTTATATGATAGTTCACTTATATACCGCCGATACACAATGTGCTTCAAAGCACTTCAAGGCAAGGGAGGGAGCAAGGGAAAATACAATTACATTCTTACAGGCCATGAGCAGTAAGGATTCTGCAAACATATAGCTGTGGGTGGTGGAGCTACACGCTTTAGCACGTGGTGTCCCGGTATTTCCTGTGTGCAACAGGCTCAGCAGGGGGCAGGAATTATGTTGTGCCGCATGATAACTGGCCCTTTGCCTCTGGGTTATCCTCATTCCTAGGTCATGCCCACCGCTGCTCTCTAGTAAATCCCCATTCCTGGTACCAGCCCACACCATTGGGACATAAGTCCTCTGTCCTTATCACGCTATGGGGATAACCAGAGAGTGCCTCTCTAATAAAACAGTGCTCTTTAGTCCCAGACAAGTTCTTAAAGTTGCAACTCGCAAGATATAGGGGGGTCATTACGAGTTTGGAGGTAGTCATGGTGCTATTATTCCGGGTTCTCGGAATGGGGACTTACCGGGTCATTCTAACCTTGGAGGACCCAGTAAGTCCCCATTCTGAAAACCATTCCCCATTCCCATTCGAGTCCCCATAGGGCTGAATGGGAATGGGAAGGAGCTAATAACGAGGCCCACAAGTAGCAGGCCCTTTATTAGCTCCCTGGTCCCTTAGCGGCTATCGCTAAGGGTGGCTGGTAAAACCAGCCGGCCTTAGTGGGACCCGCTAAGGGACCTCGGAATGTGGCGTTAGCGAGTTAATGTCACCAGCATCCTTACCGGTGCCATTAACCCCCTACTGCCGTACTCGCAATGACCCCCATAGATTGCACTTGAACACACATTTGCGATTCGTTACACATTCCTGCACTGGGCATTGCATCCCAGTCTTAAAGTTGAGAGAGTGGGGATTAGATTAAATAACAATAACTCATCATCTTCTTTGAATAAGTGCACCCATTTGCTGCCTATTCAGTGGAAGATGGGTATTGGGTTACATTAGCCCAAGATCACACAGTGTGACATTGATGTCACTCAGAGCGGCTGGTGCAAAACATTTGTGATGGTGCACACACTGAGGATGATCTGATGGTAATGTGTGCACCGAGATCCACTGACTACCAATGGGAGGCAGGCAGACGCGTCTTTCCCTGTAGAAATATAAGGGTCCAGTGGCATCACAGCCCCCTGAAATGCGTGGAGTGCTTGTGTGTACCTGAAAAGATGGGGATTAACCGTGCCAACGCCATGCTGAGATGTGGCTTTGCGCACACCCCCAGTGCCTCCTCTCACTTGCTAGCATGCGTGCGGGCAAGAGTCAGGGGCAATCCCACGTCTGTAACACACAGTCTGGATGTTCCAGTTGTATGAAGGCGTTTTCTTTGCCTCCTGGCGCTTCATTGTGGGCATCCACATTGCATGCAGGTGCTCCTGGTTTTCACATGTGGAGCAGACCCAGGGTTGGGACTGCAAGTAGAATGATGATGATTCAGAGGCGGGAACTGTATAGCATAGCCCATTGAGGACCAATGCATACCTCTTGCAACTTGCAATACAAACTGAAATTGTCGTAGGGATCTGAAACCTCCCCTTCCACCATCTTTTTACAGAGCCACCGTGGTGCTCCCGCAGCTCATGATGTGCCACAACCCCTCCCCACAGCAATGAACAGCGTGCATCTTTTCTGCATATAGCCAAGTCCAGTAGGTCCGCATAGCAGAGTCACTTATGCTGTTCACTGGCTGCGGCTCGGTGCAATATAAGTTAGCCAAACCTTGCTGGTGCCAGATGGATTCTCCCGCCGTGGCATCTGCTGCCAGCCTGACACCACAGAGGCTTGGACTTGCCTCCATGCCCTGCTGCTGAATGCCTCACGCACGGTCTTGCTCCATTGGCACAATCCAGCACCCTTCATTCACAGACTTTTTCATGCTCGATAAAGGTGCAGGGCTCCTGCTGACGAATACTGGACATCCCCCAATTCTGAGCCACCAATCTTCGTTCTGTACTAACACAGGTGCTTGCACCGCTTCAGTTCCCATTACTCACACCAAGAAGCACCAGGCTCGGGGAGAGCTGACACCTTTCTTCCTGCATGCAGCTGAGGCACCCATTACCATGGCCGCAATGGCACCTCACCTACTATAAATGCACAAAAGCACAGTCTGCACATCTGCATAAACAAGATCCCTGTTATTCAATGCCCTGGAAAGGGACGCACAGACAACGTTCATACTTGTTGGCGGTCTCCGGATGCCGCCGTCCGTGAGCCCCCCACCACCCGTGACACAGAGACACGGAGACAGCGGTGTTGCAAGTGTGGGCTCCCCGGTGACTGTGTCGTCACGGGGAACGCCCCGTTTATTTAACTGCGCATGCGACGGAGTGAACGTCACCCCATCGTGTGCGTGCCCTTAAAGGGCCAACGCCACACTCCTCCTTTTCCATAACAACAAATTGGAAACAGGAGGGACTAACTATCACACATTTATAAAGCACACAACTCTGTCAACTCCAAAAACCCCCATTTATTCACAGCCACCCTGGATCCCCCGCGGGTACCTGTCACGGCCTGACCATTACCCCCGGTCAGCCTCCCCAGCTTAGTCCGTCACATAGTCTGTGAGACGGGCAGGTTTCCCACGCCCTGTTCTCAGGGGGTACCTCCTGCCAACGTCCCTGGCCGGTGTCTCTTGACCTGGTCTGCCTCGAGCCGGAGAGTCCACGGTGGGGCTTTCACCCCCACCTTCATCCAAGGCACCCTCACCCTCTCGGTTGTCCAGGCTGTCCACTCTCGGGTCACCGATCCTCCTGAAGAATGAAGCATTCCTTGTTACAGACGACGTCCCGTCAGAGGCTGTCACCATAGAGCCCTTGACCGCCACGACATCTAGAGGAGCGGGTTCATACGTGAGGGACAACTTTCCTTGTGGGTGGCGATTTCTCACCAAAACCTCATCTCCCGGCGCGATGTGCGGGGGTCTCAGGCCCCTCCGGATGTTTTCCATCTGCGTCCTGATTCGTCTGTCCTCTTCGACCTGTTCATTGTCAATGACGGCAGGGTCCCTGTCCCCCACCTCCGGTATGACGTCTCTCGGGCATCTCTGCAAGAGAGCCTCCGCCGGGGCCACCCCCGTTGAGGAGTGAGGTGTGGTCCGATATCCCCGCAGGAAGACGTACAGGGCCCTCTGCAAGCACTCGCCCTTTCCATGGGCGATCCTGAACACTTTGTTGAGGGTGCGCATCATGCGCTCCGCCTCCCCGTTGGCCCGGGGCCACAGTGGGGTTACCCGCCGGTGTTGAATGCCATACTCCCTCATGAGCTCGGCAAAACTCTCGCCTTGGAATGGTGCCCCGTTGTCAGAGCACAGCACAGAGGGCAGGCCATGGGTGGCAGCGCCACCACCACGTTCTCAAATGTGACAGACTCTATGAACTCGACCTCCGGGTATCGAGACCACTCGTCCACCACAACTAGGAAGTGAGTGCCTCTCGACGTGGACCCGGAGTCTGCGTGCACCACTTCCCATGGTCTGGTCCCTCTGGGCATTGCTTCAATGGATGGTTCCCGCTGGGCCGGTGCCGCAGCCTGGCACCATACGCACGACGCCACAAATGCTTCCACCTTCCGCTCGAGTTCCGGGAACCACACCTTCTGGCGGAGGCGAGCTTTGGTTTTGGGCGCCCCTTGATGACCCTGGTGCGCCAAGGTGATGACCTGTGCAATTTTGGCCTGGGGCACCACGATCCTTTCACCCCTCAGTAGCAGCCCCGACTCCGAGAATGTCAGTTCTTCTCTCACTCTCCATAACTGCTCGAGGGCCACTCTGGCTTCACATGTCCTGCGTTCCACGGCCTCCAGTACCGTCTTCCAGGTACCCCTCTGCATGGCTTCCCTCAGGATGGCGAAACATTCGTCACCTTTTGATGCAACCTCGAGCTCTTCCACCTGCATGGACTTTGTGGTGTACGTCTCCACAACTAGGCGGACATGTTCGTCGGCCTCCTCCGCTGATGCAGACTCCTGCGAGTCCCCTCTTGGGTGTCGAGAGAGGTAGTCTGCCGCGTTGTTAGCCCCTGGACGATAGGTCAACGACACTCCATACTCGAGCAGGGCGAGCATCCAGCGCTCTATTCTCACTGGTGGACTGGATGATGAGCCCGCCATGATCGGCAACAACGGCTTGTGGTCCGTGACCACAGTCACGGGGCGCCCCAGAATGTAGAGGCGAAAGTGTCTGCAACCCCACAGCACCGCCAGGGCTTCCTCTCAATCTGGGTGTACCTTTGCTCGGTGTCAGAGAGCGCCTTACTGGCGTATGCTATGGGTCGAATCTCGTGGTCATTCCCCACTTGTGTAAGTACTGCCCCCAGTCCATATGGGCTGGCGTCCACAACGATCTCTGTCTGCAGACTCGGATCAAAGAACGCCATGGTGTCGTCCGCCGCCAAGGCACCTCTGATGTCATCGAATGCCGCCTGCTCAAGGGGGCCCCACTGCCAGGTGGTGTCCTTCTTTGTGAGCGATCTCAACGGCTCTGAACGGGACGCCAGATTCCTGATGAAACGGCCACAGTAAGTAACCATCCCCAAGAAGCTCCTCACCTCTGCAACATTCTCTGGCGGACGCGCCTCCTTTATGTCCCTCACTTTGCGGGGGTCCGGCGACACCCCATCCGCCTTGAACACGAACCCAAAGAATTCGATCGTTGTTTTCAGAAATTCACACTTGTCCTTGTGCAGGGTGAGTCCCAGCGAGCGCAGGCGTTCAAGGTCTTGGCCAGGCATGCCAGATGCTCCGTCTCCGACCTGGCATACACCAAAATGTCGTCGCTAATATTAAGGACTCCATCCAAATCCGCTAGTGCCCCTCTTATGATGTTTTGGAAGACCTCTGCCGCGGAAGACACCCCAAAACTCAACCTCTTGTATCGGTAAAGACCTCGATGAGTGGTAAAGGTTGTGATGTAGCGGGACTCGGGGTGTAGGACCACCTGATGATAGCCTGCTCTCAGGTCCAGTTTGGAAAAGAACCTCGCCCCTTGCAGTTCTGCTATGATGTCATCGATGGTAGGGGTCAAGTGTCGCTCCCTCTTTATGGCCTTATTGGGGAGTCGCATGTCCACACAGATCCTCACCGCATCCGGCTGTTTGGGCTTGCGCACGATGACAATGGGAGACACCCACTGGGTGGGGCCCTCAACTTTTTCAATAATGTCCAGCCCCACCAGATTGTCCAGTTCTCGATCCAACAGATCCCTGAGATGAAACGGAACTCGCCGGTGCTTCAGCGCCACTGGTTGGATTAACTCATCGATGTGGAGCGGGACCGGCTCACCCACCAGCTGTCCGATGCCTTCAAACAGGGAGCTGTGTTTGGCCAGGAGTACCTGAATGTCGTCTAAGTACACTGAATATGCAAATGTGACAATTCCCAGCGCCTCAGCCGCAGCACAGCAAAGCAAGGTGTTGTCACTCACCGGGGTGACATAGAATCTGGCCCGGATGTGTGAGTCCCCATATTGAACATCAGCCACGAATACGCCGTCCAGAGGGAGGGGCTGATCGCCGCCGAAGGCGAATATGCGTGCTCTCGGTGCGGTCAGCGTGGGCGGGGCCTGCATGGTATCATAGTGCTTTCTGGCAATCACATTCACGGACGCACCGGTACAGAGTCACCATTGACGAGCACGTGGCACCTGGGCTGTCTCTTGGAGCGGGATTTCAGCATGCTCACACTGGACACGAAGAAAACGTTTTCCTCGTCCTCTTCCTCCTCCTCCTCTTCCTGAGGCACCCCTTCGTCACCCTGGTCCACCTGAGCGACGTTGGACGTCCTTTGGGGTCGGAAGAAACCAGCTCGAACAGGCCCCCTAGGCACTATCTTGGGAGCTGCAGATCTGCACATCCTGGCGAAGTGGTCTGCGCCTCCGCACCTACCACACTTAACCCCAGTCGCAGGGCATTCAGCTGGGTGCGGGAGATCGTACCCACACTTTGGGCACGAGGAAGTGGTCCCAAGCGGGCGCGGGCTCTGAGTGTTCATGGGGCGCCTCGCTCCACGACATCTTCCGACCGCGCAGACTTCCTCCACCTTGCCTGGGCGGGCACCAGCTTCCCAGAGACACACCCCTGAATGAGTTGGTTGCGAATCATGACTTCAGGGTCATTCCACGCATATGGCGCGGCCAGTCTCCGCAGCCGCCCATAGAACACATCCAGAGTCTCGTCATCCTTCTGTCGAGCCGTTCCCATGAGAAAACGTTCATAATCTGCGTTGGCCATTGGCAGAAAATGATTATGGAGTGCATCCTTTGCCGCCGCAAACGACCCATCCGTCGGCTGCAGGGACAGAAATATCTCATGCACTGCTGGGCCAGCAGAGTATAGGAGAGTGGCCAGCTTGCTGTCGTCGCTTGTCTCCATCGTGGCCCTGAAGTACATCTCAAGCCTATCCATACACATCTTCCACCTCTGTCCCAGGCTTGATGGAGCACCCGAGGTATCAAACTCAGGCATTGGCTGTAGGGACCCAGGTGGTTTCAGCGGGGGAGCAGGCGGAGGCGCAGCAGCAGCGGCAGCAGCAGCAACTTGGCTCATGGTGGATAGCGCACAGGCACCCCAGAAGATATAATTGATGGGGCCGCAACTCACCACCAGCATTCAGCCTCCAGAGATGGATTGAATTCTGCCTCTCACCAGGCGTGCTCCTTGCAGATGTATCACTCAAGCCAGCAGGCAGACAATGAAGTGTCCAAAAATTGAGCAGGGGGGAAAGACCCCTAGTGCATTCAGCAGGCTTCCCATAGAGTCTCACCCATCTACTCGGTGAAAAACAGTGAAAATATCAATGAATCATTCTGAAATTGACACGTGCTGTTTCCAGCGACTGTCCGCGGCTGAAATATCCAAAAATTATGTCCGGATGGCTCACCGACGCTTCGCTATGAAGCCGTGAGTCTCCGAGGCCTATTCATCAAAATGGCCGCCGGCCGCGTGTGTCGCTTCCTTCTCCGCAGTCAGAATTCGCTGGAGCGTTCACGTAGGATCATCTACGCTCCCAGCAAATGTCTCCGCCTGTTCCAGGAAGTGATCCCACCTTCGTCGCCACTGTTGGCGGTCTCCGGATGCCGCCGTCCGTGAGCCCCCCACCCCCGTGACACAGAGACACGGAGACAGCGGTGTTGCAAGTGTGGGCTCCCCGGTGACTGTGTCGTCACGGGGAACGCCCCGTTTATTTAACTGTGCACGCGACGGAGTTAACGTCACCCCGTCGCGTGCGTGCCCTTAAAGGGCCAACGCCACAATACTGACACCTAAGGCAAAGAAACCATATGGCTCCATTGTGCTGCTTTTTTTAATGGAATCTCAAGGATGAATGCAGGCTTGGTAAAATAAATAAATATGGTATTAGAAAGCGATGCATTGCACACATGCATGCAACGTTTCCACTAGCCCATTGACAATTTTCCAATGAGCCTCAGAGGATATGCCAACACGTGCACTTTTGGCAAAATGACTGATTAGTTAATCGGAGGCCACCTGATAATCATCTGCAAAGACCCCAAGAACCTGAGCAGGGCCATCACGTCAGGAGACACACACACCATTCCGAAGATGTCAAGGAGTCGCTATGCTTCATGAAAGAGGTACAGAAGCCTGAAGCAAAAGAAGTGTACAGTGTGATCAGCGGTCCCAGTTTCCACAAAGGATGCAGAGAGGATGCCAGCGAAATGGGCAGCTCAAAGGGGCCACAGCACTATGATGCCAGCACCAAAGACAGCGCTACAAACTCATATAGGTGCGGTAGATGAACACACTTTGGGAAAAGAGAATACAACAGAATAAAATGAAGATTCAAAAGATTGTGGGCTGCAACGTAAGCGCACGTGAATGCATTTCAAACATAGAAGTAAACGACTGTCTTAAGAAGGATAGGCCTTATTCTCTGAGCACTGGCTTGGTAAAGTTTGAAAGAATCCCCTTCGAAGATGATTTACGCTTGCCATCAAAATTACGTCCTGCTTTGGCACACAGAAGCCAGGATTTACTCATATGCCTGCTAAATTAGGCTTTAGCTTGTCTATGTAATTCCTCGCCCTTAGCCAGTTTTTAATTTAGTTACGAGTTGACTAGATATCAAAGAGAATGTTGATAAGAATGTACAAGTCTAATTGGGAAGAAAGTGCACAGCTGCGCTGGTATCTTTAGGAGGTGTGAGGCTACCCATGGAGAGTACAGACTTCCACCACTTCTGCATAGACAGTTATTGTATTCGATGCAAGGTGTGCAGATCTCCTCAAAGAAGTAATTAATTATTTTGACAAACGCATTGCCCACAATATAGTCGAATACCTATAGAAGCTGTTGCATTGTGGGTGGAGGCGACACAGGATTCGGATTGTCGAGGTATCTTGTTGGAGTGTCAAGTGTTCCCTCTGTAGAGCTGCTATTAAATCTTTTTTCAACAACCTGAAAAGCAGTAAATAGTATCATACAAGAGCAAGCAAGGACGGTATATTCTGCTGAGAACAAGGCCAAGTAAATGCTTGTTATTGACATGTGTAATATTGTGTGACAGGCGTTGTACACTTTGTCACGATACAATACTCTGGATCAAGACGAGACACCTCCAACACTGCAAGCTACGCTGCCCAAGCACAAGGTTTTAGCCATACCCCACTTTTGGCTTACTGCACAAAAACCCAGACTCATTTAAAAGTGGAAAGGTTGCTGCATTGTGACAGGCCAAAGCTTACAATTAAACGCCTGGCTCCATGGCCTTACAGACTAAAGAACTATTTTAAACAACCAATTAAATAATTAAACATTTTCATTTTCCCCCAACAATTAATTAATTAAATAAAACCACTTCCTCCCTAACTATCCCTTGGACCCTACCGTCTCCTTACCCCTTCTCCAGGCGTCCGGCTTTCTCCCCGGGGCCATGCCCCTCCAGGCTCAATACCTGTTCCCCCGGGGTGGCCCGCTTGTGCAAACAGCACCACCCCATCCTTTCCCGAGCCATTCCCCTATTGTGCTTCCCTCCCCCCACATCTAAAGGGGCCATGCCACCGGCACCAGAAAAACCCTCCACCGAGGTGTTCTTTCTGCCCCACCCCACCTCCACCAGATCTCCTTACCTCCGACTCCTTAACCAAACTCCCAGCCAAGAGCTCAAGTCCGCCAGATAATGATTATTCCCAAATACCGACAAGTGTACACCATCCTCTCTAAATTTCATGAGTCCTTCCCAAACTATCTCCTTATGGTCCAAAACCTGTACCGCCACCGATGCACAATATTCTACCATCTCTCTGTTTATCCCCTTCCTTGCTCGCTCTATCGCTCCCTCATTCCTCGCTCCCCTCCAAACTCTCCACGGCAACCACTTAGTCCCCACTACAGATGCTTGAGGCACACTTCTCAGGCCCATAACAAAATCCCTTTTTATTTTCCTAAGAAGAGCCACACCCGTATCACTTACCAGATCATTTTCCCCACCATGAATAATCCCCCCATCTGGAGGCCTATAGCTTTCCCTCAACCCAGCCAACATAGGAAGCAACTGATCCCAGCGCAGCCCCCCAAACCCGGACCCTCTTACCACAACATCTTTATAGCTGCAACCCTGTGCCTGCCAACAACCCTTTTCTCAGCTTCTCCCCCCACCCACTTAACCATAGAATGTCCCACAAACCAGATTTTTGACATCTGACCCGACCTCCTAGCAGCATCTGAAAAAGAAATTACAAAATCACTTACAAATCAACACCATCCTAATAAATGCAACACTCCTGCTGCCTACTGAAAAATTCTATAAAGACATCCCGTTTGCCCCGGTCCCGATATCTCCCTTACTTCCAGCGTCCCAAACTTTTCACCTACTCCTCTGAATAGCCCAGCCTGCTACCTTCAGATGCTGCACCCCTCCCAAATGAATGAGTTCCATCCTCCTAACCTAACTAGTAACAGCTTCCTCAGTAAACTGTCCTTCCTGGCCATCTCCTTATCCCTCTCCGGAAACACCCCCGGACCTCTCCTAACTGTCCCCCTATATTTCGCACCTTTCGCCTAACCTTTAAACAATGCACCTAATCCCACTTAGACCCCCTTTATCCTCTAACCTATTACCTTACTGCTTACCCCTGCCCCCCAGCTCCCCTCACCTTACTAATAATGGCCCTGCGTTGCCCACCCTGCACCGGGGGCCCACATGCCCACCCATCCATGCAGGCCCTTTTCTTTATCACTCCTCTTCGCCACTACACCAGGGGCCAAACCTGCACCTCCGTCCATGCAGTCCATTCCATATAACTAATCTTCAAGCTCCTTGCGTCAATTATCACCTGTTTCCCACCTGCACCAGGGGTCCTAGTGCACCCCCGTCCATGCAGGCCCCTTTTCTGCCTTACTCCTCTCCACCGCTGCACCAGGGGCCAAACCTGCGCCCCCGTCCATGCAGTCCATTCCATATAAATTCCTCTACCAGCACCTTGCTTCGTTGCTCCATTTTTTCCCCCAGCTGCATCAGGGGCCCTAGTGCACCCCCGTCCATGCAGACCCATCTCATCACTTCCCCCTGCTGCACCAGAGGCGCTCCCGCACCTCCGTCCATGCAGCCTAAAGCTTACTCACCTTGTCGTGCGGCAAGCGTGAGGGCTTCGCCACTGTCGTCCATGCCCTCCAAACGACGGCCACCACCCCTTAACAATTTCCAAAGTTATATCACCCCTGCGGCCCTCCTCTGCCCTACCTAAACATCTTCCTCCTCACCCCTCTCCTACCCCCTTTTGATTGCCCCCAAAACCTCTCATCAAACCTTGTGCACCTCCCTCCATTTCCAATAAACTGAGACCGACCTACCAGAACACCCCAATTTACCTGGCATGCGGTCCTTCCCCCCACCTCCTTGCCCCGCTCCTCGCCCTGACCCACTGTCCCCTGCCTGAAAACAATCTGTAACCGGATGCCGACCCGCAGACCTGCTGCACTCGTGTTTAAATTTGCACATCCACCTCGTGCAGCCTCCTTTATTGAACGCCCAACATGCTGCTGAGGGCTGTCCTCTGCCTCCACCCCCCAGCCCCTCAGGGATGGGGCGACCAATAAAGGGCCGGTAAGGCACAGGCAGACCACTTACTGTGTGCAATGTCAGGGCAGGCCTCGTTGGAGCCATCCATTGCAGCCAAAGATCCATGTCTATTTCCCCCCCACACCACATGACTCTCCTCCGCCATTCTTGCTCTGAATTCCTCATCATAGCGTACCCAGGCAAAACCCCCAAAACTCGTGAAAGCCTTCCTAATGACATCCATATATTTGATTAGAGCCACGCATCGCTCTGGGAATTTCTCACAATATACACTGGCATAAATGATAAATGCTGATGTCCAAATCTCGATAGTCACTGGGACCCTTGGGCGGGACGCCAGTTCCCTCTCTTCTTCCTTAGACCCCTCCTTTGCTCTCACTTCCCTATGGAGCAGCTTAAAAACATCTACAAATTCCCCCACCTCAATCTTCTCCCTGGTCGTTGCCATCAAGTGCGCCCCCAAAGGTTTTGTGATACCCATGTACGGCAGTTTTTTCTCCTTGCCTTTCACTTCAACCTCCTTTTCTTTTGCAACTTGCACCTCGAGCACCAATGCCTCCACCACCTTGTCCGTTTGAACCTCCACTGAGCTAATGCCCTTCTCATCCCCCAAGGCTCCAATGACCTGTACACCAACTTCTTTCCTTACCCCTTGGAGGCCAGACCCTTCATTACCCGTCCCCATTCTCATGTCCCCTCTCTGCCATGCAGATGACCATTCCCTTTCCCGCTCACCTGTTTCCACACAGCCCATCTGTGGTCTGGCGTCCACACCGATTCTCCTCATCTCTTTTCTTAAGGGGCTCCTACTGTGGGGACAAAACATGTCAGCACACTCACCCAGCCAATTGCTCCCCCAACCTCTTGCCCTTCGACTGCTCTGCACCTGTCTTTCCCACTCCTCCCTCAAACTTCTTCTCTCTTCCCCCCTTTCCCTTACAGCCCTATTACCTTCTTCCTCCCACTGCCCCACATAATCCTCCAAACCAACTTTGTCACGCCTTAAATACCATTGTGGATGCGAGCTCATGCTTTAGTTGAGTCGATCTTCTTCCTGCGAGCCCGGGGCGTCTGCCCCACCGCTCCTTTGACGTCTTCTCGGCGGGGCCGAAGAAACCCCTGCCTGGTCCTCTTCTCTCGGGCGAGGCGCGCAGTCCTCCATCCTGTAATCCACCTTGCTAGGGGCCGTGCTGCACCCTCTAGGCTCTCCTTGCGCTGACTGAGGAAGGGCCATTCTTAAACCCTCTCCCTCCACTTGAACAGCGGGGGCTGCTCAGCGCCCTCCGCCATCACTCCTCCTAACCTGGGGGGCCGTTCCACACCCCTCCCTAACCTCTTCAATTGATGGGGACCTCTCTCTCCTTCTCCCACCTGCACTCTTCTTCTGGTATTTACCCCCTTTTCCCCTCTGCTCAGTTGCCCCCTTGTGCGCCCCATCACCCCCACCATCCCTGCCCTCTTGTCCTAACCCTTTTTGGACACTCCGGACATCCCCCACCTCCTCCCTTTCATTCTGCAAACCATCCCTGTCTCCTTCCCCACCCAAAAACACTTCACCCCTGGATGCTCTCCTATCAATTTCCCTCCTCATCTTCCTGCCCCTGGATTCCCAGACCTCTCCTATGCCCGCCACAGGGGTGCAAGCCACCACTGCCGCGAGAGCCCCATCCTCCTCTGCTCTACGCTGAGGCCTACCGCTAGCTACTTCCCCCTCCCCAATTACCTCCACCACTGCCCCTTCCAATTGGGCCTTAGATGCCCTGCTGATGATCTAAGTGCCTCCCTCAAAGCCTTTGCATCTACCCCAGTTTTATTGCTGGCTCCCTGACCCAACATAGTGCGCTCAATGGTATGACCACGCAATAAAATGATATGCCCCTATTAACCCCTGTCTAAACTAATGCTCCCGCGCCAGGACCTACCCGGGGGCGCTAACCCTGATAAATGTGCTGATAAAATGTGCAGCAGCACCCACAATAGAGTATTAATGGAAGTACTATTTTATAATTAAAGATAATAAGGCTTATAAGCACTATTGAAAAATGTATTTATTTATTTTTTACTATCCTGCCTAAACACCACTACAGAGTGGCTAAACTAACCCAAAATTATTATTAGCCCCAAAAAACTGCCCTGCCTAAAAAAGGGGAGGAAATCACTGAAAACCTTGACCCCAGCACACACTGAACGCAGAGAATAAATAAATAAATAAATACATACATAAATAAACGCTGTAGCTGTTGTAAGCTTACCAAAGCAAAACATTCATGTCCCTTTAAGGGGTCTACACTGCCTCTTCTGACAGGCCAGGCACCGGCTACTGTGCTGAAGCACAGCATGGGCAGCTTATGAAGAAACACACTAAATCTAGCAGCTCCTGACAGGGGCACTTAAAAGGATTATATGGCACCCCTACCCCCAAAGAATGGGCCCACAGCTGCCCAACGTGGAGAACTAACAAGAGAGAGCACTGAAACCGCAGCTCTTATATCGCCCTCATAAATTCCCCACAGGGCCGTAAAACAATTAGAAGGAATTAAACCTTCTGAAAGACGACCCCGTGACCCACACAAAGAAACAACTGTGTCCTGCCAATGTGGAACCCACCCTGCACAAGCTTAAGTGGAGGTACCTTATTTACGGTACCTCCGAATACATTTCTTTTTTTTTTCTTTTTTTTTAATAACTAACCCACCCAATACTGCACGTTCCCCTCCTTACCTCAAAACCATAACCCCCCCCAAACAGGCCTAAATCAGGGAGGGCTCGGGAGCAGGCGACAGGACTGCTCAATCTCACAGACCAACCGTCGCCTGCCTCCCGAACCTTCCCTGACAGCTTATATACTCCCTGGAGGCGCTCTACCCCCCCACGGCCACTCGCTGGCCATGTGCAGCACCAAAATACACCCCGGGGGTAAATGCTTTGCGTTCCCCCCAGGACCCCCCCTTGTCACATTACCTTTTGTTCTGTACTGTAACACGAGGTCATTAGTCAGAAGGATCAAAGCCATAGCTCCTGTAGCTGTTCACTTCCCAGAGGAGGGCTTTAGCTTCCGGTTCAACGATGCTCTGGCAATAATGTTTCCATAAGCGCATGTGAACCTACTTCCGGTTGACAGCGCCGTCATGCATTGTGGACAGAGGATGTATGTGAAGGCTCTGGTGAATGACAAGCAGACGTCTAGTGGTGAGCGATAGACAGATGTCCATGGGACTATATCGACCCCATCTCACAAATATTCGGGGGCCAGAAAATAGTTGTTATTTGTTGCAATCAAACACCAACATCAGGCAAATAAAAACTACATTTCAAATTTCACTTACAAGCACAGTATGGAAAGGTCTCCCAAAACCAACAGACAGTGAGTGTAGCACCTGTTGGCAGAGATACATGATGGCTTGCCTTGCATGCCATGACAAGTCAGCTTGTTCTACATGTCATCCAGCCATATCGGAAACTTGAATTGTCATTCATTTTTTATCTTCAGCCTATTTTCCAGTTGAAAATAACATTACAATCTATCCTGTTTTTAACATCTTTGTGCAGATCCCTGCCCTTTAAAGAGGAAATCACATCAGAGTAGGAGAGGAAATATAGCCTGAAGATCAATTGTAGGTGAAAAAAATGGCAAAGTAAAAGATTGCATTTGGGTTTAATGTGCACTAACATATTTGCTTAACTAATTAATCCTGTCCCTCCAGTAATAGAAGTACCAGATGTAGTGGTGTCACTAGTAGTAATAGTACAACTACCAACAATGGTACCATTAATACCACTAAACGTAAAGTTCCTGCTATTACGATTAGTAACACATTTAGTAATAGCATTGCTATGAGTAGTATGTCCACCTGTAGTAGTAGCAGCAGTAGTATTACCAATAATATACATAACAAGTCCACTGCCAATAATAGGGTTAATAACACTACGAGTAGTAGCACTATTATACATACCAGTAATAGTAACAACTGCAATATCATACAACAAACAACATAACAAACACCACTAACCCTACTGACATCTGTACTACTGATAGTACTATTACTATTACTACAACTGACAGTAGTATTACTAGAAGTATACAAAGTAGTACTGTTGGCACTGTGCATAGCCATACAGTAGCAGTAGAGATAGTAATATTGCAGTAATGACTGAAAGTATAACTACTAATAATAGTAGTACTGCTAATACTATCAAAGTATTACTAGTTGTAGATTTAGTAATTCTAATCTTAAAAGTACTAATAGTGCTACATTTGGGAGTAGTACTACTACTAACACATCTTCTACTACTACTGTTACTGGCAAACATGCTACCACTAGAAATATGAATAGTTATACTAAAGCTTGTGATATAGGTACGAGTATTGTTGCTAGTAAAAGTAGTATTGGTGGTTCTAGCAGAAATATTACTGCTGCTCAAAGTAGTGCTACTACTGACTGCTAGTGATGCCAATAATGTTAGTAGGACTACTATTACCACTATCTGTGATAGATAGGACTACTGCCTTTAATACTACTACTACTGATGGGGACATGCAGTAGTTAAGTAAACCTTTTGGTGTAAAGTAAAAGAAAATGCAACCTTTCAGGTTGCCAATTTTCTGATGTAATGGAGCAAACGTGCGTGCCTGCGCTTTTGGAAGGCCAGTTAACGACGCTACTTAAGGGGACATTTCTTCACGGCCCTCATTTGTATGGGAGTGTATGAGGACGTTTTGCTGTATGAAGTCATAACTGAATTGAATTGTGTTTAGTTCTGCAGGATTGTGCCTCATTGATTCAAACAGTGCCTAATTGAACACCTTACACAGACTTGTAAAGTCAAAGGTTAATTCAGCAAGGTAGCACACGCTTGTGTTATTTTGTTTTGCAGTTTATTGTAATTACAGCTATTTGGAAAAGTGCACAGTGAATAGTGCGAGTTAACATAGCTAACTTTGAAACATTTAACTTGCTCGAATTGCTGAGTCCCCCATCTTCTTTAACGTTGGATATTTGCTTTTCCTAGTAGTTCTACTGAACTACATTACCCAGCAACAACTGGGACTTAAATCCATGTCAGCAGCACGTTAGCGCTGGCGTGCTTGGAAGGCCGGTTAACACTGGTTTGCGCAAGGTTCACGCAAGTGAGTTTCTGACTACTGCCTCCCTCTTCACCAGTAATCTTTGTCCCAGGTCTCGACTTCTTTCTTCTTTTGCATTCAAGGTAAGCCCCCACCGCCTGCGCTTCGCTGATGGCTTGTCTGGACCCTCTGATATGTCTACACTACTGAAAACTCACTACCAAACAAGACAGACAGAAATCCTTGACAGATATCAGTCCCTTGACTGGATTGCTCATTTAGGAAAATAGAGACCTAGGCCCTCATTACAACCTTGGCGGAGGACCATGGTGCTATTAGCACCATGGTCCATGCCGCTAAGGTTACGATTCCGCCATGGTGGATGGCGGAATTACAGCCCCATTCCAAGGTGAGTGGGGCGGTAATTCCCCATTCACCATTTGCCCTTCCCCATTCCCATTTTTGAACCCGTAGGGCATAATGGGAATGGGGAAGGCCCTAATTACGGCACCGTAAATTATGGTGCGTAATTAGCTCCAAAATCCCTTTGCTGGTTGGATTTTTAACGCCTGCTAAAAGCAGGCATTAAACACCAACCCGCAAAGGGACACTTGTAATCAGGCGTTAAGGGTTAACAGCTCCGATGGCGCCGTTAAACCCTTAACGCCTGAGTTGTAATGAGGGCCCTAGTGTCTGACATACTGCTATGCACTCTAACCAAGGTGAAACAAAAAACAACTCCTTAGTTAAATAACGTCAAGATAACACGACAACAAAGCCTTACCCAAACCAAACACTCAGTCACTCTGGAACGCTACCAATCCCAGGAGCTGTTGCCCATATCTAATGAAATAGATCACAGGGAACTAATCCCACAACTTCCAACGGCTACTCACAATGGCCCTCATTACGACCCTGGCGGAATTCGGAAAACGATGGCGGAAATGCAATACCGCCATCGAATAGCGCTCGGTGCGACTATGACCCGTCACCGCAAAGTACGATGCCATTAGCGACACCGTAGTGAACGCCAACGCTAACTGCACCAAGCACGCGCGCGCGCGCCATGCCAAACCGTAAACACCACCATGGCGCAACGGTACGCCAATTCCGACCCCAGCGGACATGTACCTAACGCCATCAAGCATGGCGGAATGCACCATTCCGCCATGGTGAGAAGTACGGCATCGCGAATCAACCGTAAACGGCCCCACTGACTGCCCGTACACCGCTCCCTGCCCACAAAGTACAACTCCCCGTAGGTGCAACGAAGCCACAATGCAACCAGTGAAATGCACAAGTCACCCATGCATGCCAACGAACAAATGGACCTCAAGAGGGGCCAATGGGAGCTGCAGGGCACAGATGGCACGAATACAGAAGCCATCCCAATGGACATGACCACAGTCCCCCACCAAGAAACGCACGCAAACACAGGCACCTGTGACCAGCAATATTCAGAAAATCACAACATTCCACCAGTCCACCTGGCTGACCGGCATCTGTCACACAAAACCCAATCCCCCGCCCCTGAGCATGACAACATTCAAACTGTCATATTGGCAGCCCCCATCCCTGACCTCACAAGCTTCGTAGGCAAACGCGCCCAGTACAGGACCACGCAACAAAACTCCGAAGCTGGAACCCAATGCAGATCCCCTCACAATACATCGCTCCCCAAATAGGAATATGCCACATCACCTGCAAAGAAGAACGCTACACGGCCCATATCAGAATAGAATTTTAATGCACATCAATATCACCAAGCCCATACAGCCATCAGGCCATGAACTCCAAAACACATTTCACCATTGTGGGCTGCATCCGCAAGAAATGACCAGCCACTACTCGTGTGACGCCCTGTTCCCTCATGGTACACAGAGCCACATACACGTACGAAAAGGCAACATGGAAGCGCACAGAACCGCAGGGCCGTCCCAATGGGGAGGCACTAGTCCAGCTGAAGGGCCGAAATGTTGCTCCGAGCCACCAGTACTGCGTAAGGGCATGTGGCCCATTGGCGATCGTCCCATAAGATCGTAATGCTGCTCCACTGATTAACACAAAGCAGCAGGTGTCGGGAGTAAAATCCATCTGCAGGAGTGGCATACAGATGGCAGTGGCAAAAGGGGAGGAGATACCTGTCAACCAAAAGAAAAGAAACAGAATAGAATGGCCATCAGAACTACATTCGAACAACTCACTTCAATGATCACACTAGATCCACAGCCATATGCATGCAAGCCCACTCCAAAGGATCATCACCACCCCAAAACCACTTGCGAATCATAACTACCTATATCGAGGTGAAAACACCATCACAAACGAGTGTACCTGTGCATGCGCCTGTGAAAACAGAATCCTTCAGATGGGATTGGTAACGTGCATGGACACAAGTGTCTGAAGGCGCGTCGAGACAGGGAGGGCTCAACAAGGCCAGATAGACGATGGTCCCACTATGGCAGCCCTGCATCACATAGCGCAGGGGGGGCGGACAGATCCCAAGAAGCCCTGTACATGGCAAACACTGTATCAAATCACCTGCCCATGCATCCATTCATCATTCCCTCATCCCGTAATGAAAACGCCTGAATATTTACTCACATAACATTAGAAATATCCATTGAGTCTGTGCGTTATGCAGCCTGCAAAATCCACAGTGCCCCAGCACGTAATTCCAGTCTAGTGAAGTAACATGTATTTGGGAACGTCCTGCCTTATCGTCCACTACGCAATTGCGCATCCCATACTATTCATATCAATCATAGCATTCTCGCCATGGCCCCTGTCCCAAGGACATTGAACAATAGAACGTTATATTTGCAGTCAGACCTGTGGGCATCTCCTCGCCGCTAGCTGAAAACCGAAATCGCCGCCCTTCGAATTCCTCATTTGCAACATCACGTCGAAGAGGCATCTGTGGCCGTTTGAAAACACTAATTAATCCATCTAGTGCGGCTGTGTGTGAAAATGGCAACTGCCTTCACCCACGAATGGGACGCCCTGCCCGTCGTTGCAACTCGGTACAGTGATGAATGAGGGCCCACCGTTACTTGAGTACTACGTTCCACTGACCCTTCACAACTCTGTTCGCGACTGCACAGATGGTATGTGAAACAATGGGACCACAACAAAATGAACATATCAACCAATGTTACACGGCCATCGGGTACAAATACAAGATTGCAATAGCAAGATGCCATTCCACGAATTGCAGCGTTGTGCGCGGGACGTGCTCGGCCAAAGGGGAGAGCAGTTTGCACAGGTGGAATGAATCACCACAGGTGGAGGCCATTCAGCCTGGAAACACATAAATTTCACGCCCAGTCTCCTCCCACAACCACTCCGAAATGCTACCGGCAGGACTCGCGATGTTGGCCCTGGGGGACCTGATAGCACTGCAAGTACTCCAACTCCAAGAAGAAGACGAACACCAACTACAACCGGCCGCACGGAGGAGACGCAGGAGGAGGAGGAGGCCAAGGCAGGGCCAGCAAGGGCCGCCAGCACAGCCACTACCACCACGCAGGCAGCCCGCAATCCCACGCCTCCGAGCACATCCGTTCAACCTCACTGATGAGCAGATCCACACCCTCTACCGTTTGGACCGGGACACCATAACCGCCATTGTGGACATGACACAGGCTGACCTTGTCAGCATGATAGATAGCCCAACCGCCATCCCACCCCTACTGAAGGTGGTGTCTGTACTCCACTTCCTGGCCACAGGCACCTACCAGCACACAGTCGGACAGTTGCATGGCATATCACAGCCACTGTTCTCACGGACACTATTGCAAGTGCTCGATGCCCTCCTGAAGCACGCAGACGACTACATCTCTCTACCACGCTCGGAGCAGGAAATTACCAACACAAAAGTGGGATTCCATGCACTTGGCGGCATACCGGGTTGCATTGGTGCCATCGACTGCACCCATGTGGAATTGGTCGTCCCACATGCCATGGAGGCCCAGTACCGCAACCGAAAACAATTTCATTCCCTGAATGTACAAATGGTGTGTGACTCCAACAGGATCATTACACATTGTTGTGCCCGATTCCCTGGATCAACCCATGATTCTATGGTCTTGAGGAACTCTACAATACCACGCTACATGGAGCAACACGCAGGGAACAGATCCTGGCTACTCGGTGAGTCTCATTACATGCATGATAATGTGGGGTATGTGATTCGGCAATGACCTGGCAGGAAGGGGGGGGGGTGTGCGTACGTAGCAATGGCATTCCACATCATACGTTTCTCGTCCACATACAGGTGATGCCGGGTATCCACTGAAGAGATGGCTCCTCACACCAGTCCGCAACCCACAGGACCAGCATGAGGAGGACTACAACCATGCCCACTCACGTACCCGTGTAGTCATTGAACAGGCATTCGGCCTACTGAAGACCCGTTTCCGGTGCCTCAGCAGGTCTGGCGGGGCACTCCTGTACCGCCATGAGAAGGTTGCAAAGATGGTGATGGCATGTGTCATGCTCCACAACATGTGCGTACGTAGAAATGTGCCCATGCCCCCTGACGCAGAACTGCAAGCACCTGATGATGGTCATGATGAGGGTGGGGATGTGGCAGCACCTCAAGGAGTCTGCGAGGCACCGGAGGGCCGTGACATTCGTCAGCATCTCATTGATGCATGCTTCTAGCACTCACGCCTGGTGGCTGATACATGGACACGGGATGCGTGGCACTGTGTGTGTCTGGTACATGCACAATATGGACTGTACGCCTATAATGGCCTAGTACACAAAGATCAATGTCCACACATCTCATTGGTTGATCGTGCACTTTTTATGGCATATGTGATATCATGTTGTACACCCTATCGACCCGCCACCCAAGTGAGCCCAACACACCCCCTCCACCCTCCCACCTCCCCCCCGAACACCAGTGTCCAAAGATGCTCATCGTCCGTGGGCAGTCGCTATTGCAAGCCCCCTCTGCGGGTATCAGGGGCACCCCTGCCTGTGGAGCGCAGGTTCCTCCCAGATCTACGTTGGGGGCTGCCCTGGACGGAACTTGCAACGGATGATGTCTCTGCCTGCTCACGTCCATGCATGTCCCTAAGGGTTTGCGAGAGCTCAGTGAGCACACGGCGCACTGCGGCAAGTTCGGCACATACGTCTTTGGACGTCGCATGCAGTTCCCCCCTCAGGCTCTCGGTGCTTCTCTCCATTTGGACTCTCAGGCTCTCGGTGCTACTCTCCATTTGGACTCTCAGGCACTCGGTGCTACTCTCCATTTGTGCCCTTAGTGTCTCTGTACTTCTCTCCATTTCTGCCCTAAGTGTCTCAGTTGATGTTTCTATGTCTGCCTTAGTGCCCCCACATTCATCGGCATGGTCCTTGAGGAGCGTGGCCAGTTGCTGCTGTTGCACGATTAACTGGTCGAGGGACTGTTGCCTCTGCTGGGCCATGGCCATTTGCGGGGGTGTCACAGAGGGGCTGTTGTCCTCATGTTGCCTTGCCACAGGGCTTGTGGGGGATGGCCAGTCGTCGTCTTGTGGGTGCCCCTGCGTGGTATCCTCATGTTGTACGGGATGGGACAGACAGGGGGATTGGGACAGGTCATGGATGGATCTGACTTCGACATCCCCGTCTTCTGTGTCGGAGCATGCTGCCATTAATGGGGTGTCACCTATGGTGCTGCTCCACCGGAGGCAGTGCCTTCTGTGGCATCCGTTGGGGGGACCTGTGGTGGTGGTGTTGTGGCCATGCTGGCTGCTGGGGTGCCTGTTGATGTTCCCTCCTGTGTGCTGCCACTTGATTTGTGCTGCTGCCGTGTCTTGATGCGTGCAGCTGAGGTGGAGGGTCTTTGGCCGTCGGTCTTGGCCCTCCTTGCAGGTGTGCTGGTAGGGGTGTCCTGGAGCTCGTCGTTTGGATCGGACCCTGTGGTGGAGTAAAGGAGGGCGAGGGTTATTGGTGGGTCTGTGGGAATTGGAATGGCAATGTATCACATGCATTGGGGTGGTACCTGAGGGTGATTTGGGTCGGGGCCTTGGAGGTGCTTCCATTTGTGGGTGGAGTGAGGGTGCAGTTGTTTGGCAGCCTGCAGTTAGGGTGTGCCTGCTGCACGTGTAGTGCGTGTTTTAGGGGTTTTTAATTATTTATGTATTTATTGTGGGTTTTAACGTGCGCTATCAGGCCAATGTGTGTGGACGTTCTCCTGGACATGTGTTTCTGTTGCACTATGGGGACACATGGTGCTTCGAATGGATGGACTTTGGGGATTTAGCATTGTTTCATTAGGCCCACCTACCTGAATCTTCGGATGTCTGCACTCCTTTCTCCATCCCTCCGACTCCCTCTATGCTCTCCATTCCGATGGTGGAGGCACAGATTTCTTCCCAGGGGGTCAGCTTGATTGGTGATTCCGACCCTCCCCCGGTGGCTGTGGCAATGTTGCGGTTGGCAGAGAGTATGCTGCGGACGCGTATCCGCAGGTCGTCCCACCGCTTCCTGCATTGCTGTAGGGTGCGGGGTGCGGTCCCCACCGCACTTACCCGCTGTGCCACCAGAGCCCATATGGCCTTCTTGTTTGCGAGTGCCGTCCTGGTCATTTGCGTGGAGAAGACGACGGCAGCATTCTCCTGGAGGGTCTCTGTTAGCACGGTGAGTTCCTCACGGGAGAAGTGGACCTGCCGCTTGCGGTCGCACGCTTTCTTCGCTACTTTTCCCATTTTTCTTGGTTTCGCTAGGGTGGATGACGGGTTGGGTTGTGTCTCAGGGTGGTGATTTTAGTGGTTGTGTGGTTTTAGTGGTTTTATAGGTGTACGGCGGGTTGTTTCCCGTTCCGGGCCCGTCTTTTAACTTCCGTTTCCGTATATTTCCGGTCACCGTACTTTACGGTAGGCGCACACTGCGGTGTCCGCTGTGATGGGTGGCGGTATTGCACCTAGGGCGCCGTACGGCGGCGGTGTGGGCCGTTTTGGGGTCATTTCCGCCATCGCGGACTTTGCACTTCTGCCATGCCGTGGTGCTCGTGCCCGATGGGTCGGAATGGGCCGCACTTTGCTCCTTCTTGCAATGGCGGAAACGCTATTTACGCTGTGGCGGTCCGGTCAGTCACTTTCCGCCAGGGTCGTAATGAGGGCCAATGTCTGTATGCCACCTCTCCCTTGCCCAGAAAAAAACAAAGGGCTTGCAGTTGCACCAGATTGTGATCCACCCAATCAGAGAATAACAAATCAATGGATGAAACCAGCCTATATTGATAGAACTGCTTCATAGGGCAAAGTCCACAGTTGATTTAGATCTTAAACTCAATGTTAATGTTTCTCATCATAACCAGCACTTGAATTTCTCCCTACTCAATACACGTTTACTGGTTCAGCATGCGACTGAGGTTGCTGATCATCTTATTTTATATGATTGTGAGATGCCTGCTGTCACAGAGACATGGCTCAATGATACTGCACAGATGTCAGCCTCACTCTCCCTGCCGTCTAGGTACCAAATGTTAAGTACAGACCATATTGAGCAACGAGAAGGAGGGTGGCACTTATTTTTAAAGAGCACCTCGACTGTCACCCCATCAGTATCTCGACTATTCAGGGGTATGAGAGTCTGCCTGCAAAGATGAAGATGACTCATAACTCCTTGTTGACAATCTTTATTACCTATAAACCACCACACAACCTACTCTCATTTAAAGAGCAATTACTTGTCATTTTGAACAGTGTTACCAAACCTAAATCCCCTCTGATTGTAGCAGGGGATTCCAATCTATGGGCAGAAGATCGGTCTGACATACAAGCTGCATCACTTCTAGCAGCTCTTGATGCCGCTGGCTTTTTCCAACAGGTTAAAGATGAAACCCACAAAGGAGCCCCCACTATAGACTGGATACTGACACACAACCTGCACTGTAAATCCACCTCTACCCAGGCTGTCCCTGGCCAGACCACTATATGGTCAACAAAAATAGTACTGCTTCCCACAGCACCTGCTAGAATAGAATAGTTAACAATCCTAGAATAGAAAGGAAATGCAGGAATTTTAAAAATGTGACAGCTAAACTACAAACTTCTCGGCATCATTCCTTTCTAACCTGCACCCACCAGAATCATTGGTCAATGGCACAAATCTAGTGTTGCATGTCTCTCATACCATTGACTTCACCATTGACACTCTGGCACCAGAAAAAGTCAAGGAACCAAATGCGAGAAAATAAAAAAAAACATATGGTTTAACGACAGCATAGGCAGAATCACATGCAGTACCCTTTGGGAACACTACATGCAAGTAAGACTTCAAGTGTAAGCACAATTGCACATTTGATACAAGCCTGTACTATACAGTAAAGTGGTAGCGATGGCTGAGCAGCCAGACTTTTAAGTGAGCAGTAGAACAAGTTACACAAAGGACCGGCAAATACAGTGATTTAAATATACACAGATTCGAGGTTTCTTGGTAAAAGAATATACATTTATTCACACAGTCAGTTTAGAAAGTGTTCCACTAGTAAGAGCAGCTCAATATCACATACTAATAAACTACAATACACCACCAATATGTTACTGAACAAATTCAGCCCCCCTGAAGTGGGAGCAAAATGGCACTTCAGTTACTTATAAAGGGGATAAAAAGACAAGGTTATGAGAAAGGCAGCCCAAATACATTCATAGGCAGGGCAAAGGGTTTCAGTTAAATACAACCAGCAATTCTTCTCAATAGGTCTGAACTAAAGTCAATGGTTCAGAGTCTTTGTATAGGATAGCACCGTTCTGGTAGATAAAGGTAAAGTCTTTGCCACAGTTTTTAAAATAAATTGGCTAGGCAAAAAGTTTGATGAATGTTTAGGGAAGGACAAGCCTTCAAAGAACAGATAAGTTCCACAAACTTTCTCGATGGCCGAAAATATTTCCGGACCGCGTTTGCACAGAACCTTTTCAATGAAGAAGAGCTGTAGCTGAGGCAGTTGTTCCTGGCAGTTCGAGCAGATATCGCTGTTCCTGAGCTTCAGTCGTGGGGACAAGAAGTAGGACGTTGGGAGGTTCCTGCACTGTTCAGGGATGAGGCCAACAGCTTTAGCAAGACGTTGGTTAAAGGTGTGAGTGCCTTAAAGTCCACTAGCTGGTTTTTTCCCTCTGGCGATCTGGTTTTCAACAGCACTCTGATGAGATGAAAATTCGACCAGATGGGGACGGTGTCCAGGTGGCTCGCGAGTTAGTTGTTCCCACCAAACTTAAGGGAAGAAGTTAACCTTGAAGGGCTTCTCTGTCAATGGAGTTTCAGGCCATTCGGACCTGCAGCAGGGCTTCACTGGTCGTCCAGGAGTTGCAGCAGTCCTCTTCCTTCAGCTCGTCTTCGGTTCTTTCGTTCCAGTGGTTGACTCTGCTTTCCAAGTCCCAGACACTTGCTTTTAAACAGTTTTCCCCCATTCATTCCGGCCTGGCTGTCACTCACAGAGCAGGTTGGCTGTCCTTGCCGGACAGCAGCCGGCCAATCATGCCAGAGTGCATTCAGGTCGCCTAGAAGACTAAGCACAGGGAGTTTCGGGCACCTCCCTCACATCCTGTCCACCCCAGATACTCAGGCGCCAGAGGAGGGCTTCAGCACTGAAGCCCGCCAAAGGCCAATGAACAAAGGGACCAAACCTGGTTTGGCACGCAGAGACAAACACAAGAAGGACCTTTCCTAAAAGAAATGGTGAAAAAAGTCGACCAGAGTCTGTGTTTTTACAGATAGGTCTTGGGTGCCATATTGAAAAACATGGCTGACCCGATTTTGAGCTACTGTTGTTAGCGGTCGGGAAAATCATGGTAGTTTGACCTAAACCACTGCCACCAGCCATTTAAAGTAGGAAAGGGTAACATGTGACTGTTACATGAGTGTTTTGACTCAGGGGAATCTAGGCAACCCCTCCAGCACTCTATAATAAGATAGTGTGTGCTGGGTCAGAACATTTAGAGACTAGTAAAGTCAATTTAAGTTTACATGCTCTGGGAGACTGTAGTCAGTCCCAGAGAAGGTATTTACATCTTGGGAAGTCTGAAAGACGTCCCTGTGCCACTGCACTGAAGGTGCTCTGTGACACACAGAAAAAGATGATGCCTGTGGAGTTGTGTTAAAACTCCATAACCAAAGAACATAAAAGTAAAACACACATCAAAATAAATGGAAGAGTGGGAAAAAGGGCTCACACTCTCCCCAGGTAGAAAAATCAAATCCTAGAAATCCAGCAATGTGAGGGAAGTTAGCACATTTTAAGAATTCTCCCTAATACTCTATAATGGAAATGGTGCAAGAACCCTGGTCCTCTCACTCTGCTTCAGGGTGCTTCGTCAGGATCAGGATAGTGGGTGAATCTGTGTGTGTCTCTAAGTCCTCAGCTTTCTCTATTTATGCATATGATAAGCAGGTGTGTATGCTGGCGTATCCTAAGCGCACCCCCAAGGTAGGCTATTGGCTAGAGTCTCCTCTCTCCCTTGATTGGAGGAGAAAACAGGCTGTTACCATGATGATGTGAGTTTATGAGTCAGAGAATCCTCCCCTCGCCTTTTGAACATAAAATCTACTTTTAGTACAATACATGTTTACAAGTGTGCAACTTTTATGACAATAACATATCTTGATCACATATTTTGTGGAGCAGATACTCTTCCAAGCACTGTTGCTGTAGGATCTTGGGTCTGCTTTTGACAGAATTCCGCCCTTATTGTCTGGAATACATGGTCCAATTTCATAGCAAATTCCCACAAATGTGCGCATTGTATATGGGCATAAGTGTGTGAAGTGTCATACTTTTGACATAAATACAGTTGGTATAAAACCATAATTTCCACTGTTACTGCCCAGAGCATAGCACAGAATTATGGCCCCTCTTAAAATGTGCAACCAAAAATTAGGTTCACAAGTCCGGGGTTTACATATTTTTCACAATTTTACACAGTAAATTATCAGTCTTTTTAAAAATGTGCTTTTTGTCCTTGTGAATCAACAAATGGTTGTCTGTCCCGCCTCCTTCTCCTTCTGGCAGCTCAGAAGCAATCTCCGCCGCCTTTCTTCTGGGAGAGGCCGTTTATGACTCTTCGCACTCTGCATATCCTTTCAGCCAGAGGAAGTCCATGGTCCTCTTCCCCTGCAGCCCAAGATCTCCTCCCCTGATCTAATCCTCACAGAGGTGTGATTTCCTGGCCTTCAGGTGGGGAAGCTATCATACTAGTTGGGTGTCTTTGAGGCAGCTTAAATTCATTGTCATTTTGTTACATTTTTTTTTCTTGGTTTAAAATAATCTTGCAGTTTTCAAAAAAGCAGCTAGAACACTTATTCCAGCTTCTAAAACATGGGATTTGAATAGTTACAACCTAGGTTACTCTCAATAACAGGTCACTTAATTTTAAGACATTAGATTTCAGTTGCACAAGTTTAACTCCTTATGATGCAATCTACTGACAGCTGTCATACAGGCGGCCGCTGGTACTGCACCCAGATTTTGACAGATTTCACAGTCAGGCACATTTTTCTAAATGTTTTGATGACAAATTCAGCTTTTCAGGACATTGTCTGTTCATGATGATTTCTTGAATGAAGTGACTTGTAACACCCAGCAAGGATATTGGATGTTTGATGTTGTTTTGGACAGGCATTCTGTAGTTTCAGAAACCAAGAAAAGATTTAAAAACAAGATTCTGGATTTCTTTCAGTAAGGCCTTGCTTTTCATGCAGTCTCCATTTTTACTAGTTGGGCAGCCCAGTGACATGTTTCAGCAGTGCGGTCTCCGTTCCACCACTGACAGCATGCATGGTAGATTTGGCGGCCATCTTTTCGTGTTGCAAAGCACGATGTCCATAGGTTTTGGCGCACATAGGGGTTTTGCGGCCATTTTGATGATTCTGGCACCATCAGCACACAGGGATGCCACAGGGCAGAGCATAAGTGGGTTAATACATACCACAGGCCAGTCCGTCCGATCCTCGATGCTCCTCAGGCTCACAGTCCTACTCTTCTATTCTCTAGTTTCCTCTGTGTATTCCTTGTTGGGGCGGCCACAGCATGGCTTTAAGGCTGCCCTGTTCTCTGCGCCCCCTGTTGGTCCGATGGAAACCTTGTCCTGTGGAAAATAGGGTTGTATACGAATTGTTCATTTTACAACTGTTCGAATTACAATTGACCTTTTCACAATTGACCGAATTGTGAAGGTCAATTGTAACATATATGTGGGGGGAAACCCCCCACAACCCCCCACCCAATGCCAAACCCCCCAAAACCCATATATATATATATATATATATATATATATATATATATATATATATATATATATATATACATATATATATATGTATTACATGGCCACGGACGGTAGTGGCCATGTAGTTATGGTTAACTTGCTGTTTCCATAGGAAGAGCACTTTTTGGGCGGCTTATAACTTCGCTCCCCCTGAACGAATCCTCACCAAACTTTGCAAAAAAAGTATATGGCCCACTCTGAATATTTTTGCAAAGTTTGGTGAAGCTTGGTCCATGGGGGGAAAGTTATAGGGGGGTTCCCAAAACTTTTTTTTTCCAATAGACTGAATGGGAAAATACTTTGTGCACGGCTACAGCCCGAACTGCTGGACAGATTTACACCAAATTTGCTGCAGGAGCTGCGGCCTGGTCCCGAAAGCGTGCTTTTGCAAATTTGGTGTAAATCCGTCCAGTAGTTTTTTAAAAAATGGCTAAAATGTAAGGCAAAAAAATTAGTGATATCTGTGATCGCTTCGCGGACGGACTTCCCTGTTCGCTCTGCGGACAGCACCCCGATTGGCACATGGCCTTGCGTCATGTCCGCGGACATGCGACGTGTTCGCTGATTGGACGGCGAGGGGCGTGGAACGCGTCAGATTTTCTGTGGCGCCCGCCATCTTGTATTCGCCGTCGACCGCGTACAGCGCTGTGAAACGTGGATAAAAAATTGTATTTAGTGCCGTGTGTTGGTGTGTAAGAGTGTTTGGGGAGGATGGCGGAGTATGAGATAGGTTCAATGTTTTGTTTTTTTATGTGCTAGACGTTTTTGTTGTGTTCGATTTGTCCGTGGAGAACACGGCTGTTCTGACATTTTGTAAATAAACTAAATGGTGGGGTGTTTAGAGGACGGAGTATGTGTCATTTTCGTTCACAAGGAAGGAAAAATGAGCTATGAACACTCGCAGTGTACTTAATTGTTCGTAAATACACAAACTGGGGGTGTCCTCAGGATGCTGTCCATATTGTAATCTGTCTAGTTGAATGTGTTCTAAGAACACTTGCGGTGTCCCGAAATGGTTGCAATTACACAAAATGGGGGTGTTCTGAGAACGTTGTTTGTATTGTTCGTTGTCATGGTGAAAGTGTTTTAAGACCCCTCCTTTTGTCTGCTAATAGTACAATTTCCTATGGGCGTCAACCGACTTTTTGTCCACTAAAGATACGATAAATCCGGCTGGTGTGCGCTGACATTATGTGATAATCCTATGACTGGCGCTATTGACCTGGCTGACTTGCTTTTGCGACACTAAATCATATCTCCCGCCCCTAAGCCTGATATTATCAAAGCATTCATATTCCCCGCCTCTCTCCGTGACGTTACAGGGTGCGTCATCAAACGCGCCCAGTTCTCTGCAGTCCTAAGTGACTTTACACAGAACCCGGAAGACAACACAAATTATGTCACAACACAGCGCGCCACAATTCGGAATATGAAACAGTGATTTAAAAGCAAACAGCAAGATTGTAAATTTTGAAAAAGTACATTTATTTGACATCAAATGTTTAGAGAATATTCAGCAATTTGCATTTGTCTTTGTTGTCGATCCGCAAAAGTTCAGGTTGAGGCACGCGATTTTCCTTTGCGGTACAGAGGGTGTTAGATCAGCTTACAACTCAGTGCGCCACAATTCGGAATATGAAACTGTGGTTTAAAAGTAAACAGCAGGATTGTACATTTGGTAAAGTACATTTATTTCACATGAAATGTTTAGTGAATATTCAGCAATTTGCTATTGTCTCTGCTGTCAATCAGCAAAAGTTTATTTGGAGCCACGCGTTGTTCCTTTGCGGTAGATAGGCTGTTGGTTTATGATAAAAGCAGTAAATGGTCGCTCTGATAATCAGAAGGTTGCTCCAACAACGAGCCATTGGTCCTTGGTGATTGTCCCATAAAATGGTGAGGGTCATGAAGTTGCATATTTGGACCTGCACCTGGCAGTTGAAGACCCCATCCGCTGGAGTCTGTAAATCGTGACATAGGCAAAATGGGGCCACATACCTGTTTTAAAAAACATAAATTAGTCTCACCAGCCGATCTTCATTAAAAATCATCATTTTATTTATTAGGGCGTGAAACTATTTACTATCGAAGATAGTGCAACGGAGTATGTTAATAATAAAATAATAATATTTTCCCATTCATATAGCGCTAAGAACCGTGAGGTATCTAAGCGGTGCTTTTTATTAACCACGGTGTGTGGTGCTCATTTATCGAACACGGAAGGATGAAAGGCTGAGTTTGGCCTTGCCGGGAATTGAACTTGCCTTTGCAAGCTGTGCACGGATGTCAAAGCGAGCGTTGTACTCGCTGTGCCCCTTGACAGGGTACAGTGAAGTGGCACAGCGAGTAGAGCGCTTGACCGCCTATAGACCGGTTAAATTATTTCTATTAACCCACCCTGTGTCGTCTGCATTTTTCAGAGCCCTCTAAATGACAGGGGATCAATTCGGTAGAGATAGTGCGCGGTAGAAAACGTTATGCCACTTTCAACGAACAAGTTCAACTTGAGCGGTCTTTAATGCTAAGCTATTGTAATTATATTTGGTATAAAATAATCTAAAGGGTTACTTACAGTACAATCGCAATTTCCATTGTCTACTAGTGGTGCAGTCCCAAAATACGACTCTGCGTGTGCGAACGATCTTTCGCATAGTGATATAATATATAAAAGTGGTTTCGTTTCAGAAATTTCATCTTTATCTTCTCTTACGTTTTAGCAACACTCCTTCAAGAGAAGTCTTTCATCACAATCTCTGTCTGTCAAGGTCAAAACACAATACAACCTTATAGTCCGCTTTGTGAGCCTCTCCGGGGCCCGAGAAAAAAATTGAAGCAGCTGACCTTCACTGTGAACAAGCATAAATTCTTACTTTGCAACATTCTGTGTAAAGCCATCTGTAGAAGTTGGTTTTTGCACGCCATGTTTGTATATTGTTTGCGTGATATTAAAAAAAGTTTGTTTAAGGGATGTTATGGTTCTAAGTACAGCCGAAAGACCCCTGAAAATCGCAAGTTATGGTAAGCTATGAAAAATAACTCGCGCCACCACCGTGCACTGCTAAGATTAACACCCAGGACATCAAAGATGACATCGCAAATGTCATTGATGAAATCACTGATGACATCACATGTGTATGTACTTTTCATGGAATTTGTGTACTAGGGATTTTTATTATAATGTTGCGAAAAAAGTGTCAAGGATATTGCAATAAATATCATACCGTTATTAGTGCTTTGAACGATGCATTGATATAAATAGCATTGTATTATGGGATTCTATCTAGTATACTGAGCTACTAATGGGGAAACATAGCATTGTGTGCAGAGTACAAGATGAAAGTATAATATTTGTAATGTTAATATGTTGAATAATGAAATGATAATTGTCGTGAAATGTTCGAAAATTCACAAAATGGGGGTGTTCTGAGGACGTTATTCGTATTGTGTGATTGCTTAGCTGTATTCAATGAGGGAATGGCACAGAGAGTAAAGTGGACGCCGTCCGCGGACAGCGCGGCTGTTCGTGGACAGGGCGTGCTACATCCGGGTTTTTCCAGGAAATCCAACATGGAAAAAGACTGTCGAGGTTGTGGATTTGTGTTGAAAGAGACTGTGTGTAGTGAAGATGGCAGAAGTGGAGAAAGTCAGGGTGTTGGTGCTCGGAGATATGTTTGTGCATTGTTTACAGCAGTACGCTGAATGCAGGCATGTTGCAAAGAACTTTGATGTGAAAGGAGTGGAGGTGGTGTGGAGCACTGTGCCTGATTGCAATGTACAGGGAATTGTACAAGTTTGTGAGGATATGGCCACGATGAACAGTCCGCATGTGGTAGTTTTTGCACTATGGTGCTTTCCATTTGGGCAACGTCAGTGCCCCTACTTTGTTGGCTGATTTGGAACGCTTGGTTCAAGCCGTAATGAAGATCCTTCCAAATGCGAAAGTCATTTTTTCTGGATTACTACCTAGGGCAATATGGGACAATAGTTCAGTTTTTTGTCTTCAGCAAAACATTGCTAGGTGTGTCATCAACCGAGGCATGTGTGCCTTCATGCTTAGAGCTGGTATGTTCTTCTGTGACAATGAGAATATTGATGCCAGTAATGCTGTTAATTTTAAAGAAGATGGCATTTCTTTATCTTTTACGGGAAATGCCTTTCTATTTTGGAATGTAAGGGTTGCTTTGGAGAAGGTTATGTGAAGATTTTAGGAGTAAAGTAAGAAAAAAAAACAAGAAAAAAAAATACAAAAAAACAGGTGTCTGTCAAGCATCTGTACACATTTTTTTTTAAAAATGGCTCTTTTCAGAGCCAACTTCAAAGGGGAAATGGGGCACACTATTTAAATTTACATTCACCACGCTCAGATTTTCGATATGTCCGCGGACATGGCGGTAGTCCGCGGACATCAAAATCACTACAAGGGGGTTAGTATGTTCTATGTTACATGTATATGAAGTCAGGGATATTATGGTTAAGTTGTGCTACTAAAAACCTATTAAATTCAGTGAAAAAACTTTGTTAAAGGGACGTTATGGTTAAGTTGCGCTACTAAAAACCTATGAAATTCAGTAAAAAAAACCTTGTTAAAGGAACGTTATGGTTAAGTTGCGCTACTAAAAACCTATGAAATTCAGTGAAAAAACTTTGTTAAAGGGACGTTATGGTTCAAAGTAAAACCGAAAAACCCCTGAAATTCGGCAGTTTTGGTAACATAAGCAACCATAACTCGCGCCACCGTGCACTGCTAACACTAACACCCAGGACATCAAAGATGACATCACAAATGTCATTGATGACATCACTGATGACATCACATGGCTGGCTCTCCCTTTTTATCCTTTACTGACATATCGAAGCCACATAGGTTTCTTCAGTAACAGTCAGGAAGTAAAAATTGAAAAGGTACTATATTTGTAGACTTAGGGTCAAGTCACATCATATGAAACATATACATAGTGGAAGACACAGGCTTGAAAGAGAGCAATCCTTTCTGTGCATGAAGATAATCATTAGGGTTATCAGCACTTTCTCCTAGTTTTATTTTTATTAGTCTACCTTCCCTGTATATGCTCATATTTGTATACATTATACTCACTCTCCTTTCCTTTGGGTGCAGTCACATCATGTGATACAGATACATATGGTAAGTAGCAGCTTTGAAAAAGAGCAATAGTTTCTCTCCATAAAGACAATCAGTTAGGTTATGAACTCTTTCTGCTACTATTTCTGCTTTTTTGTTTACTTCAATGTCCCTGTATATACTCATATGTGTATGTGTTGTTGTCTCTTTGTGTTTTGTCTGTAATAATTATGTATTAAGTGGGTTTTATTATCTACTTATTACATGTTTCACAATACGCAAAACTCTAATAAGAAAGCAGTTATCATTTCAGTATTCAACATGGCAAGATTATGAATATGGCACCTTCATCATGTATGCTGCACGCGCTGCTTATGTTTCTGCATGAGTAGCTTAGTATACTGGATAGAACTTCATAATAGAATGCTATTTATATCAATGCATTGCTTAATGCACTAATTAGCTCATGATATTTATCCCAATGATCCTTGACAGTTTTTGGTCAGCATTATAAGAATCCCTTGTACAGAGTTTTTATGAAAAGTAAATGCACATGTGATGTCATCAGTGATGTCGTCAATGACATTTGTGATGTCATCTTTGATGTCCTGGGTGTTAGTGTTAGCAGTGCATGGTGGCGCGAGTTATGGTTGCTTATGTTACCATAACTGCCGAATTTCAGGGGGTTTTCGGTTTTACTTTGAACCATAACGTCCCTTTAACAAAGTTCTTTCACTGAATTTCATAGGTTTTTAGTAGCGCAACTTAACCATAACGTCCCTTTAACAAAGTTTTTTTTACTGAATTTCATAGGTTTTTAGTAGCGCAACTTAACCATAACGTCCCTTTAACAAAGTTTTTTCACTGAATATAAATAGTGAAAAACAGCATACTGTTGTAAACCATGCACAAACATATCTCCAAGCACCAACACCCTGACTTTCTCTACTTCTGCCATCTTCACCACACATAGTCTCTTTCAACACAAATCCACAACCTCGACATCTGATTGGCTAATCCGTCTTCTTTCCATGTTGGATTTGCTGGAAAACCCCGGATGTGGCACGCCCTGTCCACGGACAGCCGCGTTGTCCGCGGACCACATAACTCTTCGACACCCCTTCTACCATTTCCACTTTACTCTCTGTGCCATTCCCTCATTGCATACAGCTAAGCAGTCACACAATACGAAGAACGTCCTCAGAACACCCCCATTTTGTTTATTTTCGAACATTTCAGGACAATTATCATTTCATTATTCAATATATTAACATTACAAATATTATACTTTCATCTTGTACGCTGCACACAATGCTATGTTTCTCCATTAGTAGCTCAGTATACTAGATAGAACCCCATAATACAATGCTATTTATATCAATGCATCGTTCAAAGCACTAATTACGGTATGATATTTATTGCAATGATCCTTGACACTTTTTTCGCAACATTATAATAAAAATCCCTAGTACACAAATTTCATGAAAAGTAAATGCACATGTGATGTCATCAGTGATGTCATCAATGACATTTGCGATGTCATCTTTGATGTCCTGGGTGTTCGTCTTAGCAGTGCACGGTGGTGGCACGAGTTATGGTTGCTTAGCTTACCATAACTGGCGAATTTCAGGGGTTTTTCGGCTTTACTTGGAACCATAACGTCCCTTAAACAAACTTTTTTTATTAGCACGCAAACAATATACAAAGATGTAGTGTAAACAGCAAGTTCTCACAGATGGCTTTACATAGAATGTTGCAAAGTAAGCATTTATGCTCGTTCACAGTGAAGGTCAGCTGCTTCCATTTTTTTCTCGCGGCCCGGAGAGGCCCACGACTCCCAGTATAAGGTTCTATTTTTTTTTTACCTTGACAGACAGAGATTGTGCTGAAAGACTTCTTTTGAAGAAGTGTAGCAAAAACGTAACACACGATAAAGATGAAATTTCTGAAACGAAACCACTTTTGTATATTATATCACTTTGAGAAAGATCGTTGGCACACGCGGAGTCGTATTTTGGGACCGCACTACACTTGGACAATGGAAAATGCAATTATAATGTAAGTAACCCTTTAGATTATTTTATACCGGAATATAATAACAATAACGTGGCA
The DNA here is from genome assembly GCF_040938575.1 of Ambystoma mexicanum. Classification (NCBI taxonomy): domain Eukaryota; kingdom Metazoa; phylum Chordata; class Amphibia; order Caudata; family Ambystomatidae; genus Ambystoma; species Ambystoma mexicanum. The sequence continues at coordinate 1,251,324,603 of NC_090921.1, read as the reverse complement.
TTAAAGCCCGGTCAATGTGGCATATTGTTTTCTACCACGCACTATCACCACCAAATTGATCCCCTGTCCTTTAGAGGGCTCTGAAAAAGGCAGACGACACAGGGTGAGTTAATAGAAATAATGTAACCGGTCTGTAGCCGGTCAAGCGCTCTACTCGCTGTGGCACTTCACTGTAGCTGGTCAAGTGGCACAGCGAGTCGAGCACTCGCTTTGACATCCGTGCACAGCTTGCTAAGGCACGTTCGAATCCCGGCACGGCCAAACTCAGCCTTTCCTCCTTCCGTGGTCGATAAATGAGCACCACACACCGTGGGTAATAATAAGCAGCGCTGAGATAACTGATGGTTCTTAGCGCTATATAAATGCGAAAATATTATTATTTTATTATTAACATACGCCGTTGCACTATCTTCGTTAGTAAATAGTTTCACGCCCTAATAAATAAAATGAATATTTTTAATAAAGATCGGCTGGTGAGACTAATTTATGTTTTTTAAAACAGGTATATAGCCCCATTTTGCCAATGTCAATAATTTCAGACTCCAGTGGATGGATTTTTCAACTGCCAGGTGCAGCTCCATGTAAGCAACTTCATGACCCTCACCATTTTATGGGACAATCGCCAAGGACCAATGTGCCCTTACGCAGTACTAGCGGCTAGAAGCAACATACCAACCATTATGGTGGTCTAATGCCTCATTGTTGGAGCAACCTTCTGATTATCAGTGCGATCATTTACTGCTTTTATCATAAACCAACAGCCTATCTACCGCAAAGGAACAGCGCGTGGCTCAAAATAAACTTTTGCTGATCGACAGCAGAGACAATTGCAAATCGCTGAATATTCACTAAACATTTCATGTGAAATAAATGTACTTTACCAAATGTACAATCATGCTGTTTACTTTTAAACCACTGTTTCATATTCCGAATTGTGGCGCACTGTGTTCTAAGCTGATCTAACACCCTCTGTACCGCAAAGGAACATCGCGTGGCTCAACATGAACTTTTGCGGATCGACAACAAAGACAAATGCAAATCGCTGAATATTCTCTAAACATTTGATGTCAAATAAATGTACTTTACAAAATTTACAATCTTGCTATTTGCTTTTAAATCACAGTTTCATATTCCGAATTGTGGCGCGCTGTGTTGTGACATAATGTGTGTTGTCTTCCGGGTTCTGTGTAAAGTCGCGTAGGACTGGAGACGACTGGGCGCGTTTGATGACACACCCTGTAACGTCATGGAGAGAGGAGGGGAATATGAATGCTTTCATAATGTTAGGTTTAGGGGCGGGAGATATGATTTATTGTCGCAAAAGCAAGTCAGCCAGGTCAATAGCGCCAGTCATAGGATTATCAAATAATGTCGGCGCACACCAGCCTGATTTATCGTTTCTTTAGTGGACAAAAAGTCGGGTGAGGCCCATAGGAAATTGTAATATCAGCGAACAAAAGGAGGGTTCGTAGAACACTTTCAACCTGACAACGAACAATACAAACAACGTTCTCAGAACACCCCCATTTTGTGTAATTGCAACCATTTCGGGACACCGCAAGTGTTCTTAGAACACATTCAACTTGACAGAGTACAATACGGAAAGCGTCCTCAGGACACCCTCAGTTTGTGTATTTACGAACATTTAAATACACTGCGAGTGTTTTTAGCTCAATTTTACCTTCCTTGCGAACAAAAAGGACACATACTCCGTCCTCTGAACACCCCACCATTTAGTTTATTTACAAAATGTCAGAACAGCCATGTTCTCCGCAGACAAATCGAACACAACAAAAGCGTGTAGCACATAAAAAAACAAAACATTGAACCTATCTCATACTCCCCCACCCTCCCCAAACACTCTTATATACCAACACACTCCACTAAATACAATTTTTAATCCAAGTTTCACTGCGCTGTACGCGGTCGACGGTGAATACAAGATGGCGGGTGCCACAGAAAATCTGACGGGCTCCACGCCCCACGCCCTCCAATCAGCGAACACGTCGCATGGAACAGGGAAGTCTGTCAGCGAAGCGAACACAGATATCACAAATTTTTTTGCCTTACATTTTGGTCATTTTTTAAAAAACTACTGGACGGATTTACACCAAATTTGCAAAAGCACACTTTCTGGACCAAGCCGCCGCTCCTGCCGCAAATTTGGTGTAAATCCGTCCAGCGGTTCGGGCTGTAGCAGTACGCAAAGTTTTTTCCCATTATGTCTATAGGAAAAAACAAAAGTTTTGGGACCCCCCCTATAACTTTGCCCCCCCTGGATAAAACCTCTCCAAACATTGCAATAAAATCAGAGTGGGCCATATACTTTGTTTTGCAAAGTTTGGTGAGGATTCGTAGAGAGGGAGCGAAGTTATAAGCCACCCAAAAAGTGCTCTTCCTATGGAAACACCAACTTAACCATACAATATATATATATGTATGGTCAATTGTGAAAAGGTCAATTGTGACCCTTTAAATTCGGTCAATTGTTCATTCGAAAATTGTAAACGAACAATTTGGGTAATACCGAAAATAAGCATACCGACCATTAACAGTTAAGATGAACATATTTGAGTAAATATTGCATGTCCCTTTTAATGGCCCATCAACATGTTTAGAGAGAAAAACATAAACATACATGTTCTCCAAATATGTCTAAACACCTCTGACCATAATTTGGAAAGCAAGGCTCAAACTACTTCCTCTGCCTTCTTACTTACGTGCGGCCTTCCCTTGCTTAAGCTTTCCACCTAGTGTTCTTGGTGAGTTTTTTCTTCACATTTGGCTGAAATTGTAAATGCTCTCTTTGTGTTTCTCTGGCAGCTGACCCAGAGTTAAAGCTCAGGTGCTTTTTAAAAAGAAAATGAAAATCGGAAGCTAGTCATTTCTCCACCTAATATGCTGTGTAATACATTTTTGCTCTATTAACAATGCCAGCGACACGTCCAGTGTCAGCGTCTGGCTTTTTTCTTGATTGCTGAGCCTGCACATGATCTCGTCCTGTGAGCTAGATTCAATTAGCAGTGTTGTGCTTTTCATAACACGTATGTTGCTGATCATGTGTTTCTAAAAGGAGCTCAGGGAGTCATTTCACCGAAATGCTATGGGTAGCGGAAGTGACATCACACGACCCTTGACCTCTGATAACATCACAGGAAGTGATGTCTTTTGACACAGCCCCGAAGTGACATCACGGGAAGTGAATGAACACGATCTTTCACCCCTTGACAAAACAGGAAGGAGCATCACATAGCATTATACCTAAGCACACAACAGAAATATGGTTAAGATATCACTTTAATGTGATGTACATTTCCTACAAGAATGGATCACCATATGTATTGTTAATATCAGTGTGTATAGGCCCATATTACCAAATTACCGTGAATGGAAGCAGACATCCAAGGCCAAAAGATAATGATGCTTACGCATTTACACTTAAATGCTTTATATAGAACAAATATACATGCAACATCACCCAGCGTTGGTACTCATTTATCGACCTCAGAAGGATGAAAGGCTGTTGAGGTGAACACACTCAATCAGGGATTCACCCCCTGAAGTGTGCCTGAAATAAACCTTTAATGAGTCTAGCAATTTTTGTATAGAATTCCAGAAAAACACATTATTTGTTATTCCTTTTCTTTCTTATTTAGGGCCACTGCTCAAAGTGCTACACTGGTGCAACCCAGTTTAAAAAATATATATTTTTAAGAGGCCTGAACAAGAAATCCATGCACTCCGGAAACAAAGAGCCACAGCAATCCCAGGAGCTTACATTAAAAAAATTGAAAAATCATTTTTTTAGGGGTAGCAAGAGAGACCACATGAGTAGCAAGTTGAGACCCCTGGTGACCCCCAAATGATGTCCCTGAAGGAGTTTACAAATCAATGTTTTGCTTCCATTGTTTCATTCGTTGGGGACAATGATCCACTTCCCTGATAGCACTCTATGCCCTCTGCTGGCTGCCTGGAAGGTCTCCAGCGTTTTTTTTAGTGCAGCAATCACGGCATCCTACTTGAAATGGAACATTATTGATGATATACCCATTCATTAATATTTCAATATTTACAACAATGCCACGCAGACTGTTACCACAATTTCTACTAGTAGCCGCGCATCCGATGAAAATGGTATTCTTGCAGTAGAAGCTGAAAGGGTCCTTCCACTGATTGTTATGATGGAATATTGAATTCAATTAACCCTCTGAACTCTACAGCGTCTGCTCACATTACTGGATCGACTGTGTGGAAATGTAATGCTTTTCTAGAATCAATGTGGTTGCCCCACTTCCCCCAGGTTGTCTTTGCGGCTTTGTTGTTAAAGCAATTGCGTTTCACACTCCCTGTTCACAAATAGAATAGATTGCATTGTGGTTGTGCTGCATAGATCTCAGCCTTTTGTGTCCCCACAGCAGGTGAAAACAGCCAATTCAATTTTTGGCAGGCGAGAACCCATTGAACCATATGGGCATGTAAGGGGGTAGGCGGGTAAGTGTCATGATTGTGTAAAGCGTGTGAGTTGAGAGGTATGGTGCTGGAAGCCAGAAATAGTACTGGCCACTGTGGGCTAGCACTTAAACCCTCCCCCTGGTGTGGGAGACGGAGGAAGAGAGTGGCTGTGTCTGAATCCCATTTAGGAAATCCTGTTTGCAGTGCATGACCTGAAAAAGGCAACCATTACATGGGGTGGTGGGTAGTATGCCGAGAAACACCCCAATATCCGTGTTACTACCACCTCATTGATCACACTGTTACATTCAGGGTGGTGGTACGCTGGCATACGGGGCACCCTTACTTCTATAGCCTCAATGTTCACAGGTTACTATTACTTTCAAGGTGTTGGTATGCTGGCATACATCCCAACACCCTTACTTTTACTAACTCAGCAGTTCCATCGCTGAGTGTGGGAGTGGATGGGAAGTGCCATCGCTGGGTGTGGGAGTGGACAGGAAGTGCTGCCGTCCACCGCAGCTCTCTAATCTCAGACCCTCAACACTCACAGGCCATCTTTGCTAAATTCACCCAACATCCCTAGTTCTAGCTCTGGCTTTGCACAATACTACTCCCACACCCTATTCACAAGTGGGGGGGGGGGTGTTAGGATGGGGGCAGAAGACTAGAATAAAGCCAGGTATCCTAATTCCACTGTCTTAGAAGTGCCAGTCCTTGCTATTTTGAATGTGAAACGATGGGAATCGGAGTGTGTTATTTTGCAGTATGTGTAGCTTATTTAGGTTTCTTTTAGTTGTTCCAAGACATAATGCATTGCAATAGACCAGTTTTGAGAGAGTTTAAAAGTGTATGATGTGGCAGAAGCAGTCGCATTAACTTGTCTGTTCATAGTCAAGGCTGAGTCTAGGTAGAAGCCCAATGTTTTGACTTCTTTGGACAGATATAGTGTATCCGTGTATATGTTGAAGGCTTTGAACTTGTTGTCCAGTTCATTTAGTTTCCATTGGGAGCCGATAAGAAGTAGTTCCGTCTTGTCATCATTGAGGCAGAGGCAATTTGTGGCCACCCAGGCCTGGGTGACAAGATACATTTTATTCAGAAGTTTCGAGTCCAGGTCATAGTTCCCAGTAATGGGGATTAGAATGTGGGTGCACATCTACACAGTTAGTGTATGTGATACCCAAATGGCCAAGGTCGTCAAACAACGGCTCAGTAAAAATATTATACAGTGTTGGTGAAACACAAGACCCCTGAGGTACGCCGCAAGTCATTTCAGCTGGATCACTTGAAGCATTAGGAGAAAAGCCCCTCATGATGATGATAGGTTATTTATAACACGCTTAATACCCAGAGGTTTCTAAGCACGGACCCGGGGATCGAACCTGTGTTGCTCCATGTCGTCTTGTTTCCAAGGCGAGCATGTTGCTGCTGAGCTATCCTCCCAAGACAAAATTGCTCTCTGGTTCAAGAATGATTGTATCCATGCAGTGGCTTTGTTGGAGAAGTGAGCTGCAGAAGATAAGTGGTTACAAAGTACTTCATAATTGACCAAGTCGAATGCTGCAGATAAGTCTAATAGTAGTACAAGGATAAGTTTCCTTTGTCTTTTTGGTCGTCCAATTGTGTCTTCAGGTCAATTAAGGCAGTTTCTGTAACATGTCTGGGTCTGAACCCCGATTGCCCTAGGCCTAGAAGATTGTTAGTTTCTATATGAGCTGAATCTATAGGTCGGCAGCCCTGTCTAGTATTTTCAGCAGGAATGGTACAGTAGTAATAGGTCGGTAGTTGGTAGGGACGTTTTGATTCAAGTTAGGTTTTTCAGAAGAGGAAGTACCAAAGCGTCTTTTAGATTCGTTGGGACCGTACTGGTTTTGAATAATGTGTTTATAAAGGTAGTTATGAAAGGGGCAAAATCACTTGCTGCCTCTTTAATGATATTTGGAGGGCAAATGTCTCTCTTGCATCTGTAAGGTTTGAGACTGGTTATTAGATTTTATTTTCAACCTCTTTAACAGAAAGGGGAGTGAATTTGAATTGGCTACAGGGATTTGTTGTAGGAAGCTGGGTCTTGTGTGCCAGAAACTCAACTGAGATATTATGTTTTTTATTTTCTCTTTTGACTTGGAGCATCAATATTTTATTGAGAAGGGCTTCTTGAATCTTGGTGCACCAGATTTTATCTTTGGTACAAGTTTCGATGGTAGGTAAAGGTGACTCGAGCTCCCTAAGGTTAGTGAATAGTTCCCTAGTGCCTGATTTGCCATTGGCAATTCAGTTGTTATAAGTTTCACTTTTGGTTTGAAGGATAGCTGTTTTGTAGCAGCTAGCGGCTTTTTAGGAATGCGACTTTATTTAATGTTGTAGGATGTTTTTTCCAGGCGGTTTCTGCACGTCTTCTGGAGTCGTGTAGTGTTTTATGACTAGCCATAAACCAAGAGTTAAGATGAGCACACGGCTTGGCTTTGCACATCTTTAAAGGTGCTATTGTATCAATGGCATGACTGAGAGTAGAGTTATATAATTCAACTAATGTAGAGGTGTCTGTAGTTGTACTTGTGTAGTTCAAAATGGGTTTTAGCAAAGGCAGTAGATTCTCAACTGTGATATTCTTGTTATTTCTGGTAAGGGTGGGTGGTGCCAGAACCCTAGTGAGGTTAGGAAAGGTGCTAGACTGCAATTAGAAACAAGACTATATGATGGTCCGACCAAGCACAAGGTGTTTTAGCGAGTATAGAAGTCTCACAGTTCAAGTCCGCAATCCAATATAGGATTCTGCCTTTGTTATGAGTAGGCATAGTGCTGCAGTGGGAGACCCCTAGTCCTGAGATTGAGTTAGCTACAGAAGTGGCAGAATCATCAGGTGTATCTTGGAAGTCTAGGTTGAAATCAATCTCCAAGCAGCAGGATTTGTGAGCCAGGTTTGGTGTTGGCATAGAGGAGTAATGAGATAACTTCCTCAAATGTAGATACAGGGCCTGGGGGCCTATACACAAGGTGGATTTCTAACGTGTGTGTAGCAGAGAGAGGGAGCTTCATGGATAAAAGTTCAGCTGAGGGGAAGTGACCTTTTGGCAGTGCTCTGAGTCCAAGATGAGTTTTAGAGATAACAGTGACTCCTCTGCCTTTGGATGATTCTCTGTCTAATCTAGTGATGTTATAATTCTCTGGAATGGCTAAGGAGAGAGACTGGCCTGCTGCGGCATTGAGCCATGTCTCTGTAATGGCTCTGAAGTCTAGCTCCTTTGTTGTAATAAGTGGTGGCAATGTCTAAGGCATGAGCTATCAGGGACCTTGCATTGATAAGAGCTCCCTTGATGGGGGCGATATTCTTGGGTTTGTTTGACAGTGCTAAAGTCTTAGTTTGGAGGGTGGAGTTGGTGGATGGCATGTCGATGTGTGGTTTTGTGTTTTTTACCTTGTTACATAAGGATTTAGTGTTGAATACCTCTCTAGGTATAGTAGATAGTAAGTAGGACTGTTGGAGTTTAGCTCTAGTCTCAGGTTTCTAGGTATTGTAGAGCAAGGTTGGTTAGGAACAGGTAAGGAGGTGTAACACTGGGTCCATTGGATGGGGCTAAGGGTGTTGGTGTAGTGTGTTGTGGTGGTGACTAGGGGGTTGAGTATAGTGTGATGTATAGGCCATGGAGGCAGACGTTTTGTCAGTGCTATTGTGTCCTGATGGGGTAATGTGGTGGACATCCTGAGGGAGATAGTCGCTTGCTGGTTGTAGAGATTAAGGCCTGGGTAGGTTGCAAGGTGGTATACTTGTCCTTACTAGTCATAGTACTTAAGGTGGATGGGAGCATTATAAATATTAAGACACCTTGGATTATGACCCAAGAGTGCGTGGGAGTAGTCTTCTTCATAGGCATGGCTAGCAGACAATAATTTGCTGGCTAACAGTCGTTATTTTAAACTGGTTGGTGGTTAGCAGTGCCTCAGTAATACTAGGAGCAATGGATGATACATAGGGCGCAAGGTATGTTGTAAGCAACAGTCAAACGTGTGCAATGATTGTGCTGGGAGCATCAAATGACACATGGGGCAAAATTAAGCAGTCTAGCACATGGCGAGATTCATCTAGTGGCATCAAATGAAACGGGCAAAATGCAACAGTCTAGCAAATAGTGATATTCAGCTAGTAGCATCAAGTGACACAGGGGCAAAATGTAACAGTCTTGGACCTGGCGAGATTCAGCTAGTAGGATCAAATGGCACAAGGGTAAAATGCAGCAGTCAAATCAATTTAGACAGTTAATCAGGTGCCGTAATGGGGACAGCAAAGTGATCGAGGTACATAGAGCAGATGGGCGCGGGTCTCAGGTGAATTTAATACAAAATCGAGCAGATAGTGAGATGGCCCATGGTATCACTCAGTGGGTGGTCAGATCAACGGTGTATACAAATGGTATGGATGAGGGGGGCACAAGTGAGCATGAAATCATGACTTAGTTGGTGTAGGCGGAAGGTGTTTGAATAGTTGTTGATGAGAGTGACGTGAGATCGTTAGGCAAAGCAGGAGGATGGGGTTCATTTGCGCCAGCGTTGATTGCGTGGTTGGTGCCGGTGACGAACAATCAAAACCTCACTTGCTGTGGGCCATGGGAGAGGCTGACAGGGATAGGAGTCACCATAGCAAGAAGCAGATAATGTACATGTGTTAGCCGACTTTTATGAGAGATGAAATGTGGCCTGCGATCCCACTGTGGGCCTTTGGTGGGGGGCCAGCGTTTGCCTGCCGACTCCCTGTTGGGCAAAATATAAGGAAACAAGTGGCCAATCACAGCTATTGCCACACAAACAAAGCGAAGTACGCACTCCAGTGCGTGAAGGCAGGGCGGCCATTTTTAAATGGACAATTTGCAAATGGGCGGATGTGGCCATAGGAACAGAATGTTCCACATTTCCGAGATTGCTACTCGCTTCGGATATATCAATGGAGGGACTGCGACCTACATAAAAAGTAAAGGGTGCAAACGTGGCTCCAGTCGTGTGGCAAATTTTCTGAAATAGCTTCTTAATCAGGCAGACGATGAGTGAGTAGCCCCAGTGGGCTTACCTTTAGGCAGAAGAAGCTGCATACCCTGCAATGTCCTCTCTCTCCTCGCACGATGCAGCAGAGCCCACAGCTTCCATGTGGGGTGTAGTCAGAGAGTATATTAAAAAAAGTATACACCAAATTGAATAGGCATTAATTCTTAGCAGAATATTAGGTTGATGTTACTGCTTACTATTGCTAACCAAAAAATGTGATCTAACGTGAAGTGTCTTGGGCAGGGAAGGGCAGTTAGTGGGAGAAAATGGCCATGGGGATTGTCATGGCCAAGAGAAGTCAATGGGGTGGGGGGGGGATGACCAAACAATACCCATGAGCTGTGGAACCCTCCTTGCATGCCATCACCGTCCTAGCTGTTCTCCAATGCAATAGTTTCAGCTTACTGGTGGTGCTTAAGGGCCAACTATTAGACAAAAGTAAAAATGAATCACAGGTACAGGTTTTTCAGTGGCCACCGGATCTATAGTTCAAGCTATTTACCTATCTATCACAGATCCAAGGTACTTTCAGCAGGGTTGCAGAAGAGTAGAGAGGGGTCTGTAATAATTCACAGCATTTATTTCTGGATCCTGTGCAACCACTTCCCCCAAGTATGTTTAGGGTGGATGTCTAGTAATACCCAGCACCTCTTGTCTCAACGCTCCAGAAATATCTGACTCCCCTTTACATTGAAAATGACACATGCTCCTGTAAAACCCGAAACCCTTAGTTCTAGATCCTCATTAATTGCAGCCCGAAGTACTCTGAGCATGTATGCACAGAGATGCTGCAGCACACCAGGAACCCTTGAAGTACTTCAACACTCACAGACCACTGATGCTTTAACTTTACTGGTCAGACATGTTAAACCCGCAGCGCCAGTCGTCTCTGTCTACCCAAGCAAGCGGCCAGGAGATCTCCCGATTCCAGATTAAGCCTCATCAACCTGCTGGGAGAACATTAACTCATGCCTTTGTTTCTCTGCTCATATTATTCAAGCACTCCTTTAAACATAATGTAAGCACAGTGGAGTCAGAACTAAAAGCAGCAGATGTTCTTTCTTCAAAGTGTCTCCATATTATGCCATGGAAGTAACTGCAGCAAGCCCAACCCTTTTTGCGAGATTATGGGGACATTCGTCCACAAAAGAAATGTTTCAAACAATTGTTCCAAATGGTGCATTGCAGAAGACATTTGCCTATACAAAGTGATTCAAAATGAGTATTACTTAACAAAAATATAACATACAACACCTAACTGTTAACAGTCTGGAAAAGAAAATGCTGGATGTATTATAACAGGTTCTGCCAAAGGGCTACCGGGGATGAGGAGAGAAACAATGAAGGATGTGGATTGACTGGGAGAAGGAGCAAGAGGAGGAGAAAAGCAGGCAGCATCAATCTAAGTTTACTGTACCGCCCACAAGTCCCTCAAAGTGCTAAGGGGAAGAGAGAACAGTGGGGAGTTGGAGTGGGTATCTAAGTGCTCTTACGTAAAACATTTGTTTATGGAAGTGGAAGGCAGATTCTGAATGTCTTCTGGTCATGTTCCTAACCTCTAAGGTGATTTCACAGAGACCCTATCTGTGGTCAACTCTGCCCACAATAGCAATATCTGACCATAGTGAACAATAATGCTCTGTTTGAGTAGACAAAAGGAACAGACCCCATTCCACCCTTAATGAATTTCTCACTGATCTGCTAGAATTAATACTGTCCAAAAAAGTATTTTGTTTCAAAAATGAATTTTCTATGCAGATTAAGGAAACAGCCATGGGTGCTGCTTTCACACCTAATTTTGTGAACGTACATATGGCCACATTTGAACAGTGGTAAATCTTTTCTCTAGCCAATATATTCCGTTCTGCCATCAAGCTTTTTAATTGGTACATGGACAATACTCAAATTATCTGGAATTCAAACAAGGGATCGTTAGATTTTCTGTCATGGTTAAATGGCTGCAATGAGAATTTAAATTTGACTCTGTATAAGTTTGAAATTCCTTTTCTGTATTTGAACATCAAGATGCCTTATGGTTTACTGGTAGTCAGTTTATATCGAAAGGAGGCTGACAGAAACACCATTCTTCACTATGGTTCTTTCCACCCTCAGCCCTTGATAAATAATATTCTGTACGGTTCAGAGTGAGGAGCAACTGCCCAGAAGCAGAAGATTATCAGATTTAAGCCAGAATTATTACCTACAGATTTCTTAAAAGAGGTTACTCAAACAGATTACGAGGCAATCATCTAAGAGAGCCCGTTTTCAGGACAGAGAGGGTTTATCAAGCCCCAAATTACAGGATAAGACGAATCGCCCGGTTTGTGTAACCACCTTCAGTACCCACAGTAATGTTATCAGAAAATGAATCCCCAGAAACTAGCATTTACGTTTATTGGAAAATAACACACTGGCAACCCCTACCCTCCTATTCGCTTTTAACAAGGGAAGAATTTCAAACAGCTTCTCACAAAGGCGGATACTCAGCACATTATTCCTAAATCAACCTCAATTAGCCAGAAGTGGGGGATGGGGATAGTTTTAGGCCACTATCCGTGTGGAAAGTGCAATGTCTGCTGATACACCACACATAGGAAACAGTTCACAGTCAAGAGGAGGATTTGGATGTTGAGAACTCATACCACTGGTAATAGTTCTAATGTTATTTACCTTAACCTTACCTCATTGAATGTCCCTGCAAGAAAGTCTATACAGGTAAGACGTCCAGGTCTGTCAAAACCCAGATTATGGAACTTCGTTTGTGCATCAGAACTAAGGTACTGACCAGATGATATCAAACGGTGGGCCATTGATAAAGTGCAGGGAAGTAATGCTAAGATGATTGAACGGAGGCTCAACATATGTGAACAGTTTTGGCTTTATCAAACAGACACCTATATTGATGGTGTTAACCTGCAGGACTAATGGCAGCCATGGGGTTCTTAATCATTGGGCTTTTGCTCAGTAAACAGCAAGGGCTATGCTTGAAGAAGGTGATATTAGAGTCACTTTCTGGTCACACTTCATTGCAAGAACATCAGCTATGCAGAATTTCGAGTGGCTGAATCACGCCACTTCAGTTGATATTCTTGTATTTATTTATTTATTTATTTATTTATTTATTTATTTATTTGTAAAGCACACAAAAACCCACAGACTGAGTAAAATACAGCAGTTTACATAGCTTCATAGTTTCATGGCTTCATAGTCACTGAAAGAGGCTGGTTTTTAATTGATTCCTGAAAGGCCAGTAGTAGGGTTCAGCATGTAATTGGGGAGGGTGGTTGTTCCAGAGGTGGGTAGCAATGACTGGGAGGCTGGAGCCCCCAGCTCTTGTGCGTTTGAAGTGTGGTGTGGTCAGTCTGTGGCTGTAAATGGATCTTGTAGTTCTGGAGGAAGTGTACTTGATAAGTCTTTGCAAGAGGTAAGGAGGTGCAGTGTTTGAGAGACAGCAGTGAGTGATCAAAAGAATCTTTAAATGGTATGCTTTCTTTAACTGGAAGGCAGTGAGCATCTCTTCTAAGTGCTGCCATGTGATCACATTTGGAGAGGTGCATAGCTGCTGGTACAGCATTGTTCTGGATAGTCTGGAGATTGCAAAGATTCATTTCAGTGGTTCCGGCTGGGAGGGAGTTGCAATAGTCGAGCTGGGACCCAATGGTGGCTCTTACTATGGTCAAGCAGTCTTGTGAGGAGAGTAGGTGTTCGGAGGCATTCAAGAATTTGGTGGTGTGGGCTGCAGAAGATGCAATGGCATTGACGTGCTGGGTCATACTAAGGCTTGATTATGGGTAGACATCAAACGTTTTGAAGCTGGAGGAGAAAGGTATGGCACATGCATCAATGGTGAATGAATGGTAGGCTGGGTCCAGTTTGGTCAGATGGGATGGGGTTCCGACAATCAGGATTTCTGTCTTGTCGTTATTCAGACAGGGTTGGTGAGAAACCATCCAGGCTTGGATGATATCATAGATGATGTTAATGTTGCTGTAATCTTGTTTGTGGTTGCCTGAAAGGGGTTGAGGGTTTGGGTATCATCGACGTAGTTCTTGAAAGATATACCCAGGCAATCGAGGTGGTCAAAAATAACTTTTGTGCAGGCATTGTACAAAGTTGGGGATACACATGATTCTTGTGGGACTCCGTAAGGGGCGGGAGATGGATGGGACGCTGTTTCCTGCATAGACAAGGACAGAACTGTCTGCAAGGTAGGAGGAGATCCACTCAATAGCTGGCAGGGGGAAGTTGATGGCGGTGGTAAGGGGGTGGCAGACAATCTGGTGGTCCACCAAGTCAAACGCGGTGAGAGGTCCAGTACGAGTAGGAGGGGAGGATGTGGGCTAAGTCACCTACATCACAGGTGTCATCTAGTTTGTTTTTTCGGTCTAGCAGTGCTGACTCAGTGCCATGACCAGGGGAAAGCCTGATTGTCTGGGGCTGAGAATGTTATAGAGTTCAAGGTAAGACTGTATTTGAGAGTAGGCAGCACAGTCCAGAATTTTTAATAGGAAAGGTACAGCAGTGATAGGTCAGTAATTAGTAGGAGAAGTGGGATGTGAAGAAGGTTTTTTTGATGAGAGTTGAGATCCATGCTTCCTTGAGAGACAAAGCTGTTGGTAAAAGAAGAATTGATGAAAGTAGTTTTGATGGGAACAAGAGCTTCTGCACAATCCTTAATGAGACAGGCAGGTCGAATGTCCCCTTGGCAGCGTGATGGTTTCAGGCCAGCAATGAGATTTGCGTTTTTCAGATTTTGGACACGTCGGAAATTGAAGGGCATGTCGGCAAATGAGGCGGGGCTAGGGGAAAGGGAATGGGAGGGTCCATCGTTCCATCATGTTGGCTTTGGTGAGGATGGTTGATTGATTTGTCTTGGTTTCCTCCTAAAGGGAGACAATTGTGTTGGCAAGGGCATCCTGGATGTTCTGGCAACAGGTATCATCTTTGGTTCAGTTGGAGGTGGGGATATTCAGGTTTTCAAACTCCTGTAGAATGGGGAAGGGTGGGTGGAATTTGAGAAGCGATTTTTCATTGTTTTGAAATTAATAAATGTTGGTACTGATTGTGTTTCTTTACACTTGGACACCATGTCAACACACGTCCTTGCAAGTTGCAGTAAAGCAATGATGTCATGTTTGCTGTGACACCACATTTGCTTTAATGGATGCCTCATTTGCTGACAGCTGGTTCACTGCCTCTGAATGTACATAGCAGGCTAGAATGATTCTGCTTTTATCAACGGTTAGTGTGGGCTGAATTCTCAAGCTCTCCAGCATGTATTCCAGTGTATTTTTGGAAACCTCTCATGCAATTCGATTATTTTTCCATTAATTTTCCACTATTTAAAGGGAACACGTATGGTTGTGTTGCTTTATCTGCAGTGGATACAAATGGCTCTTGAATGCACAGCGACACTATCTGAATTTTGCATTTATGCCGAGCATGTTGCAGACAGCTGATTTTCTCAAGTCTGGACCGTGCAAATGGAATTGATGTGGCATGGTCAGCGTTGCATTTGCGAGGTAAGCCCTGTATACTTGACTGTGCATCTTATACCACAATTCAGCTGGTTTAGCGCACGACATTGAGATCAGATTTTAATAGTATGATGATGTAGCATGAGTGTTTGACAATTGTGCCAGAATTTATTTTCATGATTATACATTATGGCCATCACTTCAACCATTGCCTGGTGGGTGACTTGGGGGGACATAGGGGTATCTTTAAGAAATGCTGAATGCATTCCCACTGAAATATGTACTGGGGGCATGACATTGTTCATCATATATTTTGCAGGTTGAACAAACACCCACATTATTGATGTTTTTGGGGATTTTATTCCCACTTCAAAGTCAGAACCTGTACAATTAAGATTAGAGGTATGGTATCAATATCTTTCCCTACAAAGTCTCAACCTGATGACTAGAAGTGTTAGTTGTTACTAAAGGTGATTATTGTTGTTGGTATTTTAAGTGGTCAGAGAATCACGTTGGTCCTGTGGAAGACTGATCACCACAATGATGTGTAGATCTAACAGTCAAAATTAACTACGGATGGTCAATGAAAGACATTTCAATTGAGATGTTCAGGGAAGCACAACCTCGATTAGTTGACCGACCATGTATTATTGTAGACTAAATGACCGTCATTGATACTAATTCCTGTCCACAAAAAGGGAGATGTTTTGATCCCTGGCAACTACAGGTTAATATCAATGTCGCATGTCACAGGGAAGATATTTGCGTCTTCCCTGTTGCAAAGAATGCAAGATTGGGCAGCTTTAATGGGTATTTTAGATCACTTCCAGACTGGATTTAGATCTGGGTGTTCCACAGCAGATAATATGCGGACAATGGATTTGTTAATTGAGAGGGCTCGAGAACAAAATAGCCCCGGTCTGTATGCTATCTTTGTAGATTTAAAATCCATATTTTATTCAGATAATAGGGACCAATTGTGGCAGAAACTGGAGTCCTTTGGATGCCCTGAGCATCTTCTACATTTCGTAAGTCTGTGCCATGAGAACAAAGTGGTACAGTTGAGGTTGAATGGTGAGGGGACCCTGACCAGCCCTTTTTGTGTAGGGAGAGGCGTGAAGCAGGGCTGTGTCTTGACTCCCTTACTTTTACTTGGCTGACTTTCCTGGTGTTCTGGGTGGTGTAAGGGTCTGTCCACCAAAAGTGGACAGTAACTCTTGCCCTACTTTGGCCTGCGTAGATGATTTTGTCACACTTGACCACACTTTTATGGGCCTGAAAGAGCTGCAGAGGAATTATGGATCAATGCAAAGGTGAATGATTTGACCATGAATAGAGACACAATTCAAACTATTTCCTTTGGTAGAAGAGGTATTAAGAGACCGGATCTTAATATAAATGCTGATCAAATTGAATATATTGACCAATATAGATACTCGGGCTTCATGATGGAGTCCCAGCGGGGTTACAATGAATGCATCCGAGATCGTATGAGAAGGGCCAAACCGTCAACTGTCTTAATCTCTCATTATGTAGCACATCCCGGGGGCTTCACAATGGTTGGCACTAGGATGCTGTACTGTCAGTGCTTTATCCCAGTGGTGCCCAATGGTCTGGGGGGGCCTGACTAGAAGTAACTGTAAGTGGCTGCAGAAAATTGAAAGCTCCATCTCAGGATAAATATTAGGTCTTCCTCCATGTGTACCGATGGAAATGATTTGCTTAGAACTAGGGCTAATATCACTGGAAACTCTTGTGAAGCAAAAACCGAGGGATGGAGGACTTTGGTTCAGTTTCTGTTTCCTACATGATATGAAGGGAATAAAGTGAACACTGGGATTAGGTGATGAGATTGGGAGGGGATTGAGCGTGATAGAGGTGGTTTGGACTGTGATGATCAGCAATATACTGCACTTATGCACTGATATGAGATGACATTTTAATATCTGTTTTAATAAGTCTGTTTTAGGTTTGATGTTTGATGATTTTATGTTATTGTGTGTGAATGTAATGTAATGCCTTTTGTCATAATGTTAACAGTTTTAATGAACTAAAACACATTAAATGAATACATTGTAGACTACAGTAGATGGCGGATGAGTGGTTAACCTATGAAGAAAATATATACCACCATGGACTGGGGTGTCATGGCAGGATTTGAGGCCTGCTGTCCAATGGCAATGCCCAAGACACCTGGTAATCATGCGCCATTCTAAAACAGGTATGGAGGCCCTGTAAAGGCCCAGATTGCTTACTGCGTCCATTGTGGGATTTGTCGGGGTGTCGAGCTAGGAGTGGACAGGACAGGCTCGAAAATTGGTCAGTTTGGTGATGTTTTGGCAAGAAAGCATAGGGATGAGTTGGTGTAGTTTGTTAGTTGTTACTGGTGTTTTATGATCCATTTTACGGCCCTCTTTTTTTGTGTGAGTGTGTGTTCTGTATGCACCATTTCCTGTCTTCTATTTTTACCATTACTTCCTTTAAAACAAAAACAAAAAGCGTTCCCCTTGTACTTTCCCCTGTTCCCTTTTATTAAACAAATAAAAAGTTTCCTAACAGCTTTCATTTCCTGTGTTTGTAGAGAAAATGTTGTATGTGAACCTGAGAAATCGTCTTGTGCTGTGCTCAGTCACCTTTGCTATTGTTTTATTATGTATTATTATGCATTATTATTATTATTATTATTATTATTATTATTATTATTATTATTATTATTATTATTATTATTATTATTATTTCAGTAACACCTTCCCATTGTATGAGTCTTGCAAGAATCCCTTTATTTGTCATTGTGCTAATGGTGCTCACATCACGTGCCTGAGATGCAGCTAAAGTAGCACGCTCCTGTTGCAGTGACGGTGACTGCAAGGGATTCGTAAGAGGTCACTATGCCTCACCCCCCGTCATGCACCCAGTGACCTCCATCTACCCAAACTCACCTAACCACCATGTCTGACCAAGCACAGCGGCACTACTGACAAACATGGATGTTGGAACCATAGACGTTGCTGGGAAAGGCCGGCTCTATAATGAAACACACAGAGCCCAGCTGCGGTTCAACTGCTCTTTATTCAACATAGTCGGCAACTGCCGGAAACCCGTGCCCGCCCCTCCCCAACCCCAACGTCATGTCCTGGTGCCTCTGCACTCTCCTGTGGCCTCAGCTACGCCATGCCCACATAATGGTGTGGAGTAGCGGACATCTTCCCCCTTTTTAGCATCAGCGTCCTTACCCCATTTCTTCTATGAGCCGGACTGGCTTCATGCGACTTCTCTGCGGGTGTCTTGAGCTTCTGGGGGTGGCCCACTCTCTTGCGGGGAGCTCAGTGTTTCGCTCTCCTTCGGATTCTTCTCCATCTCCTTGGTAGGGCTCATCTCGCATTCTTTCTTCTTCACTTTCGCTGTTCATGTCCATTGTTCCCCTATGATTGGAGACCACCCGTTTAAAATATGATACGTTTCTGGTTACTGACGAACAGTCATTTCCTTGTGCAGTAATCATTGTGCCTTTCTTGTGAGTCACTACGAGTGGGGTGGGTGCAAACGTGGCGTCTTCTTTCCTCATCTTCGGTTGCCGAAGCCACACTTCATCTCCCACCTGTACAGGTGCTTCTCTTGCACGTCTCTTGCGGTCTGCTGCTTCCTTCATCTTTGCCTTGGCTGTTTCATCGTTGTCTTTGGCTTCGTGTTCCAGCCTGGTCATTTCAGGTGTCCTGGGATCTTCCGGTAGTCTCGTCTTAACTGGTCTTCGGAACATTGGATCCGCCGGGCATATTCCTGTTGTGCTGTCGGGTGTGTGCCGGTAGTCTCTCAGCAATTGGTTGATGGCCTGCTCGAATGATTTGTTCTGGATGTTTGCTATCTGGAGTGTTCTTTTAATGCTGGCCATGAATCGTTCGACCATGCCATTTGCCTGCGGCCATCGTGGGGTGATCTTGCGGTGTTGAAACCCCATGTATTTGGCGAAGTTGTGAAACTCGTGACTTGCGAATGTCGGGCCATAGTCCGACTTTATGACTTTTGGTATTCCATATGCTGATAGCATTCGGTCTAGGGCCGGGATGACGCTGGCCGTCGCACTGCTCTCCACGATCTGCGCGTCTGGGAAACGTGAGTGCTCGTCCATGAGAACCACTACATGGGTGCCATGCCTGAGAGGCCCGAAAAGGTCCACTGCGAGTTCCTCCCAGACTTGTTTAGGCAGCGGTGACATTTGTAGTGGGTTAGGGTGTGGAGGCGGCGCTACTTGCGTGCAGATGTGGCATCCCACCACCATATTGTCCTCCAGCTTGTCGAGTTGCTGGAACCACACTTTTTGACGGAGGAGGTGCTTGGTGGCTACCACTCCTCTGTGACTCTTGTGCGCCAGGTGCACTGTCCGTTCACAGAGTTCTTTTGGGATCACCACTTTGCAACCTTTGAGCACTATGTGGTCTTCGACCACTGTCAGCTCCTCTTGCACCTGGTCGAGCCATTTGACATCCTCTCGCACTGTTTCAGCTTCCGACCTGGCTTGTTGTCTCATGAGTGCGTTCTTGTTTGAAAGTAGGCAGTGACGCACGATCCGGAGTGCTGGGTCTTGCTCCGAGTATTTGTTCAGTTCCAGCCACCCTACCGGTAGGGGCTGCAGGTGACGGATTATGTAATTTATGTACGCGTGCGCTATGGAGGGCTGTGATTCTGCTGGCCCTGTGGGGTGTCGGGATAGGTAATCCACCGGGTTTTTGTCTTTTCCTGGGCGGTGCACAACCTTTTTTATTTTTTCATTCACCTTGAATTTATAATCTTGTAAGCATAGGCCCCATCTTGCTATCCTCAGGGTCATTCGTGCTCTTGGGTCGCCGTAGATGGTCAATAGCACCTGGTGATCTGTCACTATCGTGAATTCTTTTCCGAATAGGAACAGGTGGAAGTGCTCGCATGCCCATACAACTGCCAAGCTTTCTTTTTCCGCTTGGGAGTACGCCTGTTCTGTGGCGGTGAGACTCCTGCTGGCATAGGCCACAATGTAGATGTTGGGTGGGTCTAAGCGATCTTTCTGGGTTAGTATGGCGCCGAGTCCCACTGGGCTGGCATCTACTATGATTTCGGTGTCTCTCTGGGCGTCGAAGTATGCCATGTCCTCCGCATTCAAGATGGCATTTCTGATGTTCTCGAAGGCCTGCTGACACTCTGTGGACCATGTGAATGGAGCATCTTTGCGGGTGAGTAGCCATAGCGGGTTGCTAATGGTGGCGTAGTCCTTCAGGTACCTGAAGCAATAGCTAGCTATGCCCAGAAATGAGCGCAGATCTGATGTGTTTTTGGGTGGCGGGCTGAGTTCAACGCTGTCACTTTATCCGTGTCTGGGCACATCCCTTTTTCCGAGAAGATGTGCCCAAAGAATCTCAGCGCTCCTTTAGAGAATTCGAACTTTGCCTTGTTCAGTGTGTGTCCCGCGTCCTCCAGGGCCTGACACTCCCTTCTTATGTTTTGCCGTATATGAGTACGTCATCGGAATAATTCAGGCAGTTGGGGACGTGTCTGATCACTCTGTGTATTTCCTCCTGGAATATCTCGGCTGCCGACGAGATGCCGAAGCTGAGCCGTTTATACTGAAATAGACCGAGGTGTGTCACGAATGTGGTGATGTATCTGGATTCTGGGGAAATATCAATCTGGTGGTATCCTTTCGTTTAATCCAGTTTGGAGAAAATGTTGTCCCCGTGTAACAGGTGGATCATGTCCGTTATTCTGGGCGACTGGTGTCTTTCTCTTTCGATGGCTACGTTTGCTCTGCGCATGTCGACACACAGGTGTATGGACCCATCGGGGGATTTCTTTGGTACGGGAACAATGGGTGATAACCACGGTGTGGGGCCTGAGACGGGCTCGATGACGTTCATTTTGATGAGTTTGTCCAGTTCCTCCTCAACCTGACGCTGAATGTTGATCGGTATGCCGCCGTAGTGCTGCGCCACTGGTTCAATATTGGGGTTGATATGCAGGTGTACTTTTCTTTTTTTCAGTTTTCCGAGACCGCTAAATAGTTTGGGGAACATTTGCTCAATGGCTTCCATCTTGGCAAAGTACTTGTGAGCCATTAGTTGATATAATATGTGTACTAGCCCCATCTCTACTGCTGTGCGGAAACTCAGGATGCACCCGCTGTTGGCTTCCGCTTTCAGGATGTGCAAGGGAATTTTGGCTGCGTGTTCCTTGTGGGTGCACCAGGCCGTGATCATGCCCTTACATGGTAATGGTTTTGTCGCTCCATATGGGTAAATGTCAACAGTGGTCTGTTTGACCTTTGGTGGTGGGGTGAGCGACTCGTAAGCTTGCTCGCTTATAATGTTGACTGTTGCACCCGTGTCAATCAGGAAGTTCAGCTGGGTGTTGTTAACGTGAAACGTGAGGATTGGGCTGTGCTGGGTGGCCGTGGTGTTGTTGAGTGCCCATACATACCCCTTCTTCTTCTGGTCCTCTTCTGATGATGGGGTGTTGCTGCTGTAGGGAGAGCGCATCTCGATGTAACGGACAAAGCGTCTCCTTTGAGAGCATCTGGATCCTTCATGTGACCGCCTGTCCTCGCTGGGAGGTGGACCCGGGTGATCTCTGTCCTCCCTTCTGAGTGTGGCTTGTTCATCCTCCCTCCTTGTGATCGGCGGACTGCGTCGTGCGTATCTTCGTCTGTCCTGGGTACATTGTTTGTGCGTGACGGGGCCTGGTGCGTTTTTTCACATTGCTCTGTAATGGTCCATACCCCTGCAGGAGGCGCACTGTTGACCCATGGCGGGGCAATCACCCAGGTGCGGGTATTCGTAGCCACATCTGTAGCAGGTGGCGTCAGGTTGCTTGCCTCCAGGGCTGTGGCCTGCGTACAGTTTGTTTATGGTGTCAGGGTTGCTTGCGGATTGCTGAATGGTGACTTTGCCCAGGGTATCCAGTTGAGACTCTACTGCAGCTTCCATGCGAGCGAGCGCCAGGTTCTCGTCCAGGGGTCTTTCTTTTTGCAGGAGTTGTTTGTGGAACTGTTGAGATAGGCATCCTGCAACGACCTGTGATTTCAGTGCTTCGTCATTTGAATACCTGTGAAATTCCCAGTGCTTCAATTTAATGCGGAGCCGCATGACAAAATTGTCAATGGATTCGCCTTTTTCTTGCCGTGTGGTATGGAATATGTGGCGTTCATAGTCAATATTGGTATGTGGGGCAAAGTATTGGGAGAGTTTGTCATGGAGTTCTCCATATGTCACTGTTTCAACGTTCATTAATTCGCCTGCAATGTCTCTTACTGCTGGACCCACTGCCATGAACAATGTATTTTTGAGTCTCTCATCATCTTTCAACCCTATGGCCCCAGCGTAGAACTTGAAGTCTCGCAGCCACGTGGTCCAGCGGGGTCCCAGGTTTGAAGTGTCTCTTATTTCAAATGGGCCTGGCATGTGCATGACTTGTGCAGCGCCACTTGCCTCCTGTGTCGGTTGGTTATCTCCTTGCGTGTTGTCTGCGCTTCCTGATGAGGATGCAGTGGCTAGTGCTGTGTCAGACATGTTTGCTCCTGTTATGGAATGTCTCCTGTGTTTGGTGATCTTCTGTGACTTTCAAGGTGCTTGTATGCTCTGTGTTTGAATATCCTTCAGACGTTATCCTCAGTGTAATTACCATTCATTCATTCAACATTTCACTTGCCTCCTTTAACTTGCTGCCGTGATCTTAACTTTCCTCGCGGGCCTCAGTCAGCTGGGAGCGTGAGCGTGACACGTTTTCCTTTCTTCGGCCGTAATGCGGGCCAGTTTCGCCTGTTCTGGCTCCTCCACTTCAGAGGCAATGAAGCGTGGGGCGTGGGCACCTTGCCAGCAGCATTCGCTGGCGTGCTGCTCATGTGCCGAGGCAGCCGCGAGTCTCCAAAGCAGCGTACGCCCTGCCTGACGTATGCGTGTTAAGCGTGTCTGCGCAGCGGGGCCCAGTTCGTGCCGGCACCGTTCGTGCTCGGGAGGCGTGCCGACGCGCTGAACTGCCCAATGGCAGGCCTCGCTCCTAGGCACGAGTGGGTCTTGCACCCCTCGTCGCCATTGTTGGAACCATAGACATTGCTGGAAAAGGCCGGCTCTATAATGAAACACACGGAGCCCAACTGCGGTTCAACTGCTCTTTATTCAACATAGTCGGCAACTGCCGGAAACCCGTGCCCGCCCCTCCCCAACCCCAACGTCATGTCCTGGTGCCTCCGTACTCTCCTGTGGCCTCAGCTACGCCACGCCCACATAACAGTGTGGACTACCGGACAATGGCCACCTTACCAGCACTAGCACCCCAGCCTCCTTCAGGGTGACGTGCTATTTGGGCAGAACAGGTGAAAGAGAGCAAACATAAATGCAGCTACATACAGCCTGCATTTCGTGTCCCCTCTCAGACGGTGGGAGCTTCAGAACCATATGGTCCTTCTCCACCGGCAAAAGGGTAGTGAAATGGGGCATATGATGCAATGGTAGTGTTGAAAAAGGGTAAGTGGCTCTGCTGGTTGGTAGAACCAAATAAATTGAGGCAGAACCACTAGTTTATTTGCACTGCACTAGAGCATTTTACTGCTGGTTGGTAATGCTAAATAAAAGGAGGCACAGCTACCACTGGGTTCCATTTTGTTGTTAACCCGAGTGACAAGTTAAGAATGTAAGACTGGCTTATGTTGTCTGTCTCTGCTCATTGGTAAACACAAATACATACATTGAGGCAGGCACTACAGTTTGTGAGTTCAGGAAAGCAGTGGTTGGTAGAGTCAAATGCTTCCATAAAGAAGGAAAAGTTAAATATTTACTTTTGAAATGCGTTCAACGGGCAAAGCCTCCACCAACTTTCCCCATACTGCTCCATCCACCTGACTGAAGTTGGCTTGCACTCAAATCTTCATCATTTGAGGAGGGGGCACTGTGGTGCCACGACCAAGATGGCAGACTAAGTGTGAAGGTCTGATGGACACCAGCATGTCCTTTATGAAATCCTTTGATTATGGTTACCTCTTGAATTTGTCTGTGTAGGCGGGGATGCTGGTGCACAGAATGGCGCAAGTGACAAGTCTGGAGGCTTGCAGGGCACAATGTACGGTGTCTGTTGAGTTGAACTTCAGCATCAGACGAGCAGTCAAAGCCATCTTGGGACCTGCCTGTAGGCCGCCCTGCCCCCTCTGCTATGCTGTGGAATGACGAAGTAGTAAGGTGCTGCCAGTCGCATGCTTATACAGACAGAGGAGACCATGCAAGTACGCTTGCAGACATCTCTATATGGTGAGTTTGTGCACAACCCTCGCACACCCGGACATATTTAAAAGTTTGAGGCTCATACCTGCCTGGTGCGGTAGCTGTTGAGTGCTGTCACCTCTCTCTCTCTCTAGTCTGTCAGTGGCGGTGCTGTGACTATGGCAGAGCTGTGTCAGCCACTGTCCCACTGGCCAGACTAGGGTTGCCGGTGTTTGCACATGCGCTGGTTCTGGCTTGGCTCAGGGGAATAAAAAATCAGCATCTCTACTGATGTGCAGTTGTTGTAACTCTGTGAAGCGGCAGTGCGAGTAAATACATACAGAGCTACATCGGGATTGAGAGCTATTACGTCAGCAAGGATACCGGGGAGAATGGTGGAGTGTGTTGAGTGGAGTGCTAGCGATTAGGCAAGATATGTCCAGATAAACTGTGGTGTGTATTAATGGTGTTGAAAATACAAGTAAATCTTGTGATTATTGTTGTGAACTCTTCTTGATCTGGTGACCCTGACATAAAATGTTGAAATCCTGCAGCAATAAAAAACAATCCAAGCTAGAAAACTTAACTGACAAACCTTGCGGTCTTCAGGCAGAGTCTAGAGGTGGAACCATTGGCCACTTGTGAGGCGCGGCAATCAACGACCCATTGCAAAGCGAGATGACACGGAGCAAGTAAGATATTTGTCTGGCTAATGTGTTCAACATGCTGAAATCTGCAATAAGATCTGAGGACCGCAAGATTGACACACTTACACTGAGGATGGAGGCCTCACAGCATAAACTGGAGCAACTTTGTGGACACATCAATAAAGCTGAACACAGGATAACTGAGATTGAGGCCAAGGAAGACATACATAATTTAGAGTTGGTGGTTTTTAAAAAAAGAGCACGTTGAAGTCAAAACTAAGAAGGAAGATTTGGAGTCTAGATCACATCAGAACAATGTCTGCATTATCGGCTTGCCAGAGATAGCGTTGCATGGCCCGTGAACGCTTTTATTGAAAAAACTGCGCAGCAGGTACTAGGGAACCCGCTATCCTCGCAACATTTCCAAGTCGAATGATTGCACTGATCGATGGGCCCAAAACCTGCTACCCGACAACGTTAAAGACGCATTAACCTAAGGCTCTGTAATTATAGAGATCACAATTTAATTTTGAAAGCAGCAAAGGAACTCCCAGAAATTAAGTATAGCAGCTCCCAGATCCATATATTTCTGGACTTCTGCTCATCAGTGCAAGTTGGAGGAAAAACATTTCTGGACATCAAGAAATACCTTTGCCAGAAGGGTGCCTACTACCATGTGTTACTTCAGGCGAAATGGTTGTTAAATGGGTGGTGTGCTTACACAGTTAGGCTGAAGGAATGTTGAGGGAGGTGGTTGGGGACCGTTGATGTTAAATGTATTTGTGATTAAAAGAGTAGAGTGGATTTTTATTATGTGCAAGAAGTGATGCAACGCAGATTTCTTATTTGCCATTGATTTTTATTGTTAATGCTTTCATGGGTACCTTGAATTGCATGTTGTGTAATGTTAGATGCCTTCATAATACGATCAAAACAAGGACAGTTTTTGCTTATGCTGGGAGACATAACATAAATGTGTTGTTCTGCCAAGAGACTCACCTGTTGGCAAAAAAACATAGATCGATTGCCAGAGATTGGGGACCGGCAGATGGTTTGCATCCTAGACCCGATTCACTCGTGGAGAGATGATTTTAATACATAAGAAAGTACCTTTTTTAGCAACAACACATCTCTCTGACTCGAGGGGAAACTATGTTCAGGTTCATGCCATGCTGTTTGCCTGGCCTGTTACATACGTAAATGTTTATGGCACTAACTATGATGCCTAGAAATGAAAAGAAAAATATGGGAGGTATTTGCTCCTTACCATGACTCACATTTAGTAGTGGGGCGATTTTAACTCGGTTGTAAACATGAAACTAGAAAGCTGGAGATGTAGAAATCCCAGCAAGACCATGATAAAGATGCAATGTTTGATAGCAATATTTTACCTTTAAGATATCTGGAGAGAACTACATGATAGATAGAGGCAATCCACTTATTATTCTGCAGCACACAACATCTACACTCAAACAGATTATTGGCTAGGCTCCACGCAATTACATAATACAGTGACAGACAGTGCTGTCTGACCACTCCCCAATAACAGTATCAATAGAATTGGAACCAGTGGAGAGGAGATGTCCGTGAGGAGATTAAAAAAAAATGAACATTTTCCATTAGATATTAGAAATGAAATTATGGAATTATTTGTCCAGAACCAAGACTCAGTGGATGATTACATTGTGGTGTGGGAGACCTCTAAAGTATAAATGGGGGTGATCTGTCTACCTAGGAACATGATATTATAAAGGGTATACACTCTTCATTAGATAGAAAAGATGATCCACTAACACATCTTAAGGGTATCCAAAATTTAGGACAGCATCAATCAGTATCTCGAGATATAATTGGTTGTGGTGCGCTATATAAATCAACATAACATAACATAAACACAGTTTTGATGAATTAGCTGGACATGAGGTTGTGTTTCTATGTGTTGATAGGGACGCACAAAGGTATGGTGAATCGGATATACCAGGTAGACTTCTTGCTCGACTCTGTGGAGCAGAACCAGGCCATATCTCAATATGTTCTGTCAGATCCAGGGATGGCAACCTAGTCCATGATGCTGTAAAAATTAACAATTTCTTTAGGACTTTTACAAAGATTTGAACACCTCATCAGTGATATGATACGGGGTGAGGAGATTAAGTCATGGTTGGAGTATCTGACAATGCTGTAGGCAGAGGAGGGCCACAGAGAGTGGTTGGGGTGTCTCATCGCTACTTTAGAGATTATCAAAGCTGTTCATGAGATAGCACTGAGAAAGGCTTCTGGACAAGACGGCTTGTGTAATGAATTGTATTGCCATTACTTAGAAATCCTATCTCCCAAACTGCAAAGGCTATATCATTGTTCACTTGAACCTGGAAGTCTACCGGGCCCATTGATGGAGTCTGATATAATCATATTGTTAAAACCGGGTAAGCATAAAACTGAGTGCGGGTTCTACAGACCACTCTCCAAGCTGAATGCTGATTATAACTTTTTTACTAAACTTCCGGCTTGCAGAATAATACCACTCATGAACAAATAGGTCCTTGCAGACCCATCAGGCTTTGCCCCGGTTAGAACTAAGCTCCACAATCTGCGCAGAATATTCAATCTCATGCACAATAAAACACCAAAAATAAGAGCTCCACGGTGGAAGTCCCACAGCCAAGGATCGAATTGCCTTCCCTCGAAAGTGGACAATGCCCAGGGTTGGCAGTGGCTGAAAAAAAAAAGTTTGCAGAGGTGGGGGGGGGGGGGGGGGTCACCTAAATGAAAGTTTTCCTAGGCCTCCTGGAATACCTGGGGCCATGCACATTGTCTTCACAAGGGACCTTCGCTCGACTCCCTATTGGAACATGACATATTTATTCTACAAGAGATATGGTTAGCCGACCAGTACGTGATCAATGGGTATCACTTGCACTAGGCCAAGGCAAAAAAGGTCCACTGGATCACCCATTTGGTGGGCTGCTGACTGGTGTAACCCACAAACACGAGTCAAGTGTTATCTACCCCTGCGATCTAGCAGGACATGTTTTGGATGGTGAAATTCTCTTGAAAGGGTCCCCAACTGTGAAACGTATACTAGATATTAATATCTATGACCCCCCCGGGGGACTGTTCGACAGATTATATTTTTGCCTATGTGGACACGCTGATTATAAACTGGATTACGGTACCGGGTGAAGATGGTATAATTTTGGGTGGCGACTTGAATGCGAGGTGTGGAGAGCGCGGGACGGTGGGGAATTTTAGTATAGTTTGTTTAGATAGCAAAATGGAATTGAAAACATCGAATGAGAAAGGGAAAAGCGGCTAGATTTCCAAGCAGAGTGGGAAAATGGTTGTGTTGAATGGAAGAACAAACTGGTGATATTCCTGAGAAACCATCCTGGCATGGTGGGGGGTCGTCAAGCAACTCTTGATTACCTATGCTGAAAAAATGTCCTGACTAACAGAATCACAGTGATGCGTATTATCAACCAAAATGCAAGCAACCATGCCGGTTTGAATGAAGTGTGGACATTGGATTTCGAGGGCGATAGAAGGGGGTGAACAGCAGATGTGATTGCATCACAAGCCGGTAACAGATTGTCATGGTCTGAAAGAAATGTTGTGAGGGCTTGTAAAATGTTGTTGCCAGAGCTTTATATAAAAGAGGTTAACCCACAGGCTTGTCCTGTGAATGAAATAGAGTATTGGCTGTCAACGATTGCTACAAGTACTGGTAAAACAAAGGGCAAGACCATTTCTAGGTCAGGAAAGCAGTCTAACCATCCTTTTGACCCTAAAATTGTCAGCGCTAAAACAGTTTTATTCCCTGTGTAAGGAGTTTCTTTACCCGCATCTCAGTTCAGCAAGAAATACTGAGAGCAAATAATCAATATAGAAACTGGGTGGGCAGGAGGAAAGAAGAGGGGATGATTGGCAACTGGTAGACAATGATTGAGGACCTAATAAGCTGCCACTCAGGAAGTATATGGTGGATTCTGGTGTCTGCCAGGAGCCCTACTGAACAGATGACCGTGAACCCTTTTATGGAGAGTGTGTGGATCAAGTTCATTGAGTCCAGACTGTTCAATCTGGATGAACGACCTGGGAAAATGGGATCCTCTGCGCCAAACTGGCATAGTGAGTTCACCACAAGAAATGTATGTAAATCATCTTCAGAACCTTAAAAACTCTAGAGCTCGGGGACCAAATGGTTTATCTGCCGCGGTACTGAAGGGAGACATTAATCTGTGGGCACGCCTACTTCGGTACTTGTTTAAAAAGGTATGTGCTACTAAGACCATCCAGGACTCATGGAAAAATTCCACAATGGTCCCAGTCCATAAAGCAGATGGCAGACTGGCCCCAGAAAACGACTGACTCTTGTCCTTGCTAGACATAACAGGCAAGGTGTTTGCTTCACGTGTTTTGAAACACCTGCAGAGCTCGGTTACTGAAAACAGCATATTGCATCCCTTTCAAACTGGTTTTCGACCCGTGTCTAGTACTGTTCATAACATAAGAGTACTTGACATGATAATATCGCAGGCAAGAACATCTTTCTCTGCTTCGGTTTACATCGCGTTTGTCGACTTGAGGTCAGCATTTGGTAAGGTAGATCGAGCTATACTGTGGAGGAAAATGCGTCAGTGGGGGTGCCCCAGTTGGCTTTTGGAGATAATTACAGCTTTGCATAAGAGAAACTTCAGCCCAAATCCTTGGCAACCATGGTCAACTGTCAGTTGTGATGCAAATTAGCAGGGGGGTGGGACAGGGTTGCATGTTGCCCCCACTGCTTTTTAACATTGATGTCGCAGAATTATTGAAGAGGCTGATGGAGAGAGATGGCTGTCTGCCCGGCATTGTTCGCTTACCCATTGGTGGGATGCTATACGCAGATGACCTGGCACATTTTGACCATCTGCAGATTGGTCTAAAAGGAATGTTGAATGAGCTGGGGAGGTACACAAATGAGAATCAGTTCACAAAAAAACCTTAGTAAAACCAAGGTAATGTTCGTCTCGTCAAAGTAAATCCATAGGACTAAGCTAGATATCTACAAATACTTGGGACTCAAAATGTCAATGGCCCGAGGCTACAGGGCCATAAGGGAGTGTAAGGTAAGAAGGGCCAGACAGATTACATTCATAGTTTGAAAATTTGTTTCGGATCACGCTGGGTTTTCACTACCAAGATTTGTGTTACTTTATCAACAATGGTTATGCCCAATTGTATTGTATGGATTGGAAGCGTTGTGTATGAAAGATCTAAAATGGATAGACTGATTGGAATCTCACTTCTGGAAAATTGTTTTGGTTTATCCAGCTCTATCTCGATTGAACATGTCCATCTTGAAGTAGGGATGTCGTCTCTGAAGTCACACATATTGATCCGTAGAGGTTCCTTGATGTTGAAGGCAAAGACAGACCCAATATGTCCCCTGTTAATAAACCTGGGTAGGAGTTATGACCTGAACAAGCATGGGAAAGATTCCTCTACACAGTTGAAAATATTTCAGGAATTCTGCACAATGATTGACTGGATACCCAATTTTGACAGATGCTCTGTTTTCTTAACATTAAAAGGGGCGCTTACCAGCAGAGGGGTGAAATGGCATTGGTATTGCAACTTTGACCATCTTGCTACACTAAAAGGTCATGTGAACGTGGCAAATGTGGTACATCGTTTTATAAAGCCTGCTGTTATGCCCAGATCCAGCAGTGCGAAATTTCTGATTAAGGCTACGGATAAACCAGTTGCTGGCGTTAACTGTGCGGGATCCGCAACAGAATCTTATGCCAGAGGCCAGATACTGTAGAATGTGCGAAGTTGCAACTAACTTAGACTGCCAAACATGTTCTCACTGAGTGCCCACAAATGGGTGCCCTTTATATAGTTACACTAGGCCCGTTTGTCCATGACTACAATTAAATAAAATCTTCGGATTTCTGGACTTTTTGTTTATGTCAATGTCACTCATATTGGCACTATTTAAGGAATGGAGAAGGATTGAGAAGTACCTCAATATGAACGATTTAGGGAAAGCATTGAATAGTATGCAATCCTATGCCGAGCAATTAATTTTGTAGGCTTTTTCTTGGGATAATGTTTATGAATGTTCTTGATTGGTTGATTGATTGAGTAATTGATTGATTGAATCGTAAAATAATTGTTTGAACTATGTATTTGTGTTATTAAATGTGTATATATTCTTTTTAATTATGCTTGCAATGTTTGATTGTAAAAGTTATTTCAAAAACTATGTACAATAACGTTATTATAAATCCTTGAAGAAGGATTGTGTGCCAGCAATAGGAAGTATGTTGAAATATCTAATCTGGTGTAGCACACATGAAACTGTGATCAGAGGTATAGCAAGCCCCTCAAATAGGCACTTGGACTACTGGAGGATGTTGGAGGTATTTTGTGGTATTTTCTGTGTGAATTTGTTGGAGTATTTTTTGGTATGATGGTGAGCCCTAAATACAGAATTGCCTTATATATTTTTTATGCCAGGATCATAAACGGTACGCCAAAACCAGACCTAGTATGCTCTAACTCATAATATCATGTTCCTGTGGTATTCTATTTACAATACGACGTTATGTCCTTTTGGCAGTATCTCAGGACACACTTACCATGTAAACTGAATACTGACACTCATATAAACACCTCCTGAGAAGGACCCAATTAACAGTGACCAGTTTTGTTTTGTATTTTACCACATGTGATAAAGTGAACTACCAGCTGTGTTAAAATGAGTTCACAACCTGTTCTGCATCAATCTGTATGCCAACCCAAGAAACCAGAACACATAATAAGTACTCTGAGGTAAAAAAAATCTTTCTCTTTAGTTCTTCATAGAAGATTAGAATTTTGCAAAATATCAAAACAAGACATACAATGCATAGTGATCTACCATATCTTTTTCTGTGACTCAGAAATGTAAATTAAATATTTACAAATACATTTCATCTGCAGTGGCTTCCCCCACTATAAATGAGCTCTTCCCACATAACAGGTTCCACATATCCCTGTAATAGCATTGCAATACAAAACATTGGGCGTCATTACAAGGATGGCGGTAAGGGATTAAAGGCGCGGTAATGGTGCCGTAGCCTTCAACCCCTTACCACCCCATTATGAGTCTGCTCGCGGGAACCGCAAACGGCGTCTGTTAAAACCAGGTGCCTTTAGTGGGTCCCGCTAGCAGACCAGGGAGCTAACAACGGGCCCATTATTAACGGGAGCTAACAACGGGCCCGTTAATAACAACGGGCCCGTTAATAACGGGCCCGTTGTTAGCTCCCTCCCCATTCCCATTGAGCCCTATGGGGGATCAAATGGGAATGGGGATGTACCGGGTCCAGGTTCCTTGAATGAGGAATTACTGGGTCCTCAAAGGTTGGAATGGCCCGGTAATTCCTCATTTAAGGAACCCGGACCCGGTACCTGGTAAGGGGGTAACCATGCCGCAAATTGCAGCATGGTGACCTCTAAGGTCGTAATGGCCCCCATTGTTATCAACAAGACTGTGGGCCTCATTAGGAGGCTGGCGGTAGCCATGCCTCTAATACAGGCACAGCTGCCGCAAGTATTTTTTCTTTTTCCGGTTCCCAGGATTGGGCAATTACTGGGTCATTATGGCCTTGCTGGACCCGGTAATTGCCCATTCCTGGGCGCCGGAAGATATTCTTCCCCATTCCCATCTGAGCCCCATAGGGCATTGAATGCAACTCTTCCTCAGTCCCACACTACTACTACCAAACCCACAGTGATCATGCATACCCTGACAAGTAATGGTAATTTGTCTCTTATGGTAGATCAGGCCAAGGTTGGCTTTACTCTTCAGGAGGGATGTGAGCTGGAACAGAAGCAAATTAAACAACACAACTACTTGGGGAACAAAGTAAAAGAATGTTCAACCAAGGTTGCATTTATTTATTTAATGCTTTTGCATTTATTAAGCTCACCAGGTCCAGAGGCATCAGGGCGCTAGTTAGATCACAAAGGACACAAATGAAAAAGGAGCGAGAACAGACAGTGTTATTGAAGTCATACAAGAGGTGTGTTCAGCAAGAAAAGCAGAGTCTTAAGTTGTTTCAGAAAGACCCAGTAAGATTGTTCAGATCTCCATGTCAAAGGTAAGGCATTCGAAGACTTAGAGTAGAGACTATGACCCCCCAGCTATTTTGCATCTGAAGCCAGGGATGGTAAGTTAATGAGAGTAGGAGACCAATTGGGTCTGCCTGATTGGACTTTGGAGATATTTGGGTGCAGAGATGGAGAGGCATGTATGCATTATTGCTAAGGTTTCGAATGTAATGTCCTCTCAGATTTTTTTTTTCGGCTGAAATGTGATCACATTTAGGGATGTTGAGTGCAGCTCTGAGGGGATTGTTTTGAATGATTTTCAGTTTGTTAAATTTACGCGAGGAGGCACCTGAAAATCGGGCATTGCCAATAACTGCTCTAGCAATGGTGATGCAGTTATCAGGGCAGAGAAAAGGTCTGCATGCGTTGATAAATTTGGATGTATGCGCCACAGAAGAGGCCATCACATTCACCTGCCTGGATAGGGACTGCGTGACATTGAGGTAAACGCCCAGAGTTTTGACGTAGCTGGACACTTGAATGATATTGCCCTTTATTGTGAAAGATTTATATGGATGATCAAGATTGTAAAGCTATGTTTGGGAACCCACCAGGAGCAGTTCTGTCTTGTTGTCATTAAGGCAGAGGAGGTGAGAGGCCATCCATGCTTGTATGGTGTGGTATACTGAAGTCAGATTGTTGGAATCGGTAGTCTAGACACCAGTCAGAGGGAGGGGGATCTGCGTGTCATCCGCATAGTTGGTGTAGGAGACTCCTTTGTCATCTAGAAGGTCAAATAAAGGTTTGGTGAAAATGTTGTACGATGTCTGGGAGAAGCAGTATACTTGGAGGGTACCCCCAAGTGACGGGGCTGGTGGGGTGCTGCATTTGCTGAAAACACTCTCATGGTCCTATCATATAGGAAGGACGCTATCCAGGAGATGGCACCCAGAGAGAAGTGAGCTGCTGTCGCTAAGTAGCAACACAGGATTTGGTGGTCTACTAAATCAAAGGCGGCAGAGTAGGGCAGTTTTGCTGAAGTCTTTAATGATGTACTATTGAATCTTTAAGTCCAAAAGAGTTGATTCCGTGGCAAAACCTGGACAGAATCCTGATTAGCGTAGCCCCAGGAGGTTGTTGGATTCCAAGAGGGTCTGGCTCTGAAGGTACAGTGGTAACAGGACAATAGTTTGTGGAGATGTGTGGTTCAAGGGTAGTTTTTTTTAGGAGAGGAAGGACCAATACATCCTTCAGACTCTTGGGAACAGAGAATTCTGATTATTCAATTACTGTTTCTCCCAAATGAAAATAGCTGTATACATTTTATCTTGATCTATCGGCCTCCGGAAAACATGCCTGCATTTAATGAAGATCTGGCACTTCTCTTAGCCCCCATTGATAAACCTAACTTCTCCACTATCCTACTTGGTTGCTTTAATCATTGCCTGGGTAACCCTATAGATAAAGGAGCTTCAGATCTGGAAAAACTTCTGAAAAATCTGGATTTTGTAATCCTTAACATCAAGCCGACCCACTCAGGTGGAAATATTTTAGCCTGGATTGCCACCAGAAACATCTCTATGAAGATGACTAATACCAGGGCTTGTACCCAGTCTTACCATTCTTCATGGAGTGTCTTATTCAGCCTCCTAAATAACCATCCAAAGTTTATAATCCACCCAACACAATTGTCAGTAGGAATCTGAAACGAATTAGTTCAGAGGAGTTGGAACTATGGGTCTCATTAGGAGTATTGGGGTAAGGCAACAACGGCGCCGGTATCCCTACCAGCACCGTTGCTACCTTACCGCCATACTAGGACTTCTGATCGCGGCTGCCCTTGCAGCCACCTGGTCTGATCAGGTGCTGTACCGACAGCCACAAGCAGAACATGATGTTAGCAACGGTACCATTATAAACGGTACCACTGCTACCATCCTCCCCATTCCCATTGAGCCCTATGGGGGCTCAAATGGGAATGGGATTGTATCGGCTCCAGCACCCGCGCAAGGGGAATTACAGGGCCCGCCGAGGTCGGAATGGCCCAGTGATTCCCCTTTCACGGGTGCCTGAGCCAGATGCGAGTTTGTGGGTAGCCTTGCCGGTAAAACCAGCAAGGCTACCTCCAACCTTCTAATGAGGCCCGATGTCTTAAAGAATTATGGCCAACACCTCAGACATATGGGCCTCATTACTAGGTCGGTGTTGCTGCTGACCCCGTAACACTGTTTCTGCTGCCTGTTATCCCGATGCCACCAGGACATTATAAATTGCAGTGGCCCAGGATGTCAGGCGGTGGAAACGGTTATCAATGGTGCCAGTGTTTCTGTTAAGGCAATGCTGGTTGGTCAGACCTGCAGGGGGATCCGTAGACCCTACCAGCATTGTCGTAGTCTGGCGGTCCGGAAAGGATGCCGGTACATTGCTGCTTGCACCCTTAAAGGCTAGAAATTGAATAGGCACTTTCCTGAGTTACAGGAAATCCTGTGTATGCTAGGGCGATGTATCCTTAGGTGTTGAGCCAATATCTTGTGGTGTCCCACAGGATGCTTGCTTGTCCCCAACTTTATATAATCTATTCATAAAACCCCTCTGCGACCTCCTAATTACCCTGGGTTTATATTTCTCAAAACTATGACAATGACACTCAACCCCTAATGACCAAATGACTCAGCTAAACTAGATCACATTCACAACTCGGTAAAAAGCTGGATGTCCAGTAACTGGATGTGACTAAATATTGCCAAGACAGAATTGATGGTTTTTGGATCCACCAGGCCAAAGCCAAGATAGGCTCAGAATACTTGCATATGCACATTGAGAGACACCATATAAACATCTCGGAGAAGGTTAAGACGTTGGATGTTCATGCTGGAGCCTCTCTTGGCTCTGATGCACATGTGGATAGAGTGGTTGGTGGCCCACAGTACCATTTGTAGGTGCTGAGACACGCCAAACCTTTCCTGTCTTTCAAGAATCATCAAACTGTGGTGAGAGCTATCGTTATGCCATGCTTGGACTACCGCAACACCTTCTTGCTTGGGGCAAACCAAAATTCTACAAATAGGCTCCAAATACTTTAAAATTAAGCTGTTTGTATTATTTCTGACATCTGAAGGAGGGAGCATATTTCTAATGCTAGGAAAAATCTTCACTGACGGAGTGTGTTAGCAAGAATCCACTTCAAGGCTCTGTCTTGGATCCATAAATTCCTCAGTGGTGCAGCTCCTGTCTACCTTAGTGATTGGGTTATCTCTTACACTCCACGTAGACCACTCCACTCAAGTAACTGTGGGTACTTGTCCATGCCCAGATGTAAAAGAGCTAGAGGCACGGGACATTCTTTTCCCATTCTCGCAGCTCAAGCATGGAACAAGTTACCAATGGATTTGCATTTGGAACAACGTCAACTGGTGTTTTGTAAACGTTTGAAAAGTCTCTCATTGGAAAGATCTGCCCCCTGCTGTACTCCCAACTGAATAAGCTGTTGTCGCCTGGTTAATTTCGAGCCATGTGTTTTTTTTTTCTGTATTGTCCTGTTTGCTTAAGTCCATTGTGTTTCTGTAAGTGCCGTGATGCCTGCAGGCTTTGGTGCTATATAAATAAATAAAAATAAATGAGGAGAAGGAGGCATTGGTTAGGGTGTTCATAAAGGGTGTGCAAGATTCGGCACAGTCTTTGATGACTATCGCAGGGCAAATGTCTCCCATGAAACGCAAGGGTTTCAGCCCTTAGATGATCTGGGTTTCCATCCCATTCTGAGACCAGATTGAAGTGATCCATGTAAGGGCACTTGGGGCCTAGCACTAGGGGTGGTTTTGGCGGCTCTGCGCAAAGTGTTTTTTTTTTTAGGTGATCTTTTTTGGGAGTTTGTCAATTTTGCACAGCAAGTTGTTTTGTATATTGTCACACCAGGAACTCTCCTGAATGCAGGTTGTTAAATTCACACAGTATAGTGATGAGCTCCCTTGCAATGGAACTAGATTTGGTAATTCTGGTTAGAACTCTTTTTGAGGATGATGACTGTTTTGTATTGCATGGCAGCGAGGATGAAGCAGGCTTTGTTAGGTTTAGTGGTTTTGTTATTCCACAGTATTTCTTCGTTGTGTTTTAGTAAGCAGATGTTACTCACCACCGTGCAGGCAGGCTGGGCGTTGCTCAGAATTCAATGCGATTAAGCTTCTCAAGAGTTAGTACTTCAGCCACTGCTGGGATAATCTCCCCTAAGGGCTAACCTAGACCGGACCTCCTCAAGCTGAGGAAACTCTTCTTGGTAATAGCTGCTGTGTATGTGAATACAGACAGAGTGGTAGATTACCCAAAAGAGCGGGGAACGCCCACACCGCTACACCAGGCTGCAAAGAAAACGCAAACAATTAATACAAAAATTAAAAAATCACGAGTATTAACCTAATGGTACTGTAAATACCTGGATGGTGCTAGCAGCTTCAATAAGGGATGAGCCTAAGGAAAAGGGATAGGATACTATTATCTCTATTCTTAATACTGATGGCTTACCTACGGATACCTATAAGTAAGTATGTCTTAACCTCCAAAGAGTAAAGGTAGTACTTGAATGAAGGTGGGATGTCTCACCGGGTGAAACAAGGGTCACAACTAGATACGGGGTGGTGCATTGGGTAGCAAAGCGTTCAGAGAATGCACTTGTATTGTTCCAAATATCCAAAGTTCAAAGTCATCATATCAGTGGGCTTAATGGAGGTAGATGCCAATGATTCCCAACACTGTAATAGTTCACAAGAATGCCATTTGGCCTACCAGGTAGCTGGATTTTGTAACGTGCAGCTAAATTCCAGGAAAGTGAAGTGGCTGCAGAAGGACACAGAAGCAACCAGCAGAAACTCAGCCAAGCCCCGCTGAAGTGAAAGGAAGTTCTGTGTTTGGTTTTCAGCCAGCGTTCACAGGAGTAGATGTAGAGAAGGACGTGCAACGGAATACGCACGCTCTCCACTGAACTCAACCAGAAATCGGTTCCACAGTACAAAATGATAGGAGATAGAGAATCGGTTCAGCGTTCCAGGTCGGCAACAACGGTTCAGGACAAAACCAAAGGGAAAGGCGAAGGCAAGTGGGTTTGGAATTCTAAGGTCAGAAACAAAATGAAACAGCAAGGAAATTGATCTGGGTCAAATCAACGCTAATTAGAAGCACCACCGCAAAGGCTTTGGGTTCTTTTATTACAGCAAGGGGTGGGGCTTGGAAGGCCACGTCGGCTTCGAAGTCCACGTCACGGTGAGCTGATGAATCACGTGACACGACTGATGCTTGGACACCAACAATCGTTTCCTAGGCAACCTCCAATGTTGCCAGACAGGAGAAGCCTGATGCTTATAGAAAAAGACAAGTTCCTTAACATGTGGATACCGCAAGTGGCGAGGAACGGAGTGAGTCCTGGATGTAACAGCATCCACCCCCAAAGACAGCGGCAACCCCCTAGAGGCATGAAAGGCACATAAGAGGTCAGGCAAATGTATGTGAGCCAAAGTTTCCCGGGTGCGGTCCTCAGGGCAATAACCCTTCCATTTGACCAGATGGAAAAGCAAACCCCTGGATATCTTAACGTCCAGAACATGTGACACCTCAAAATCTTCCTCCACATCAACCAGTACAAGCTCTGGGCATGTTGGAAGACAGGTATCATTTGGAAAGGGTTTCAATAAAGAGACATGAAACACCGGGTGAACACGCCATCGAACCGGTAATGAGAAGCGAACTGTCACAGGATTAACCAGGTATTTGATCTTGTAAGGACCCACAAAATGTGATAAAAGCGTTCCTTTTCCAGGAATGCACAGATGGCGCGTAGACAACTACACCGACATCCCTGAACGATATACAGGAGCCGGGGTGCGATGGGCATCTGCATACTTCTTAGCCCTCAATTAAGAGCATAACAGATGAGACCATATATCTTGAAATAACTGGTCCAAGCCTCTCACACAGGCGAGAACAGCCGGATTGTCAGCAGGCAAGGTAGGGTCTACAGGTAGGGAACGCGGATGATAAACATAAAGTGCATAGAATGGAGAGAACTTTGTAGCTGAGTGCATAGAATTGTTTTACGCAAACTCAGCCTGTGGCAATGCCGTCAACCAAGACTGCTGGAATTGAAGACACAAACAACAAAGATATTATTCCATAGAGGAATTGGTACACTCAGCCTGACCGTCTGTCTGTGGATGATAAGAAGACGAGTACCGATCATCGATAAGTAAAGTAGAAGTAAGAGCTTTCCAGAACCAAGAGGTGAATTGGGACCCTCTATCAGAAACTATGATGGAAGGTAGACCAAACCACTTGAAGATGTAAATCAAGAAAAGATCTGCCAAAGAAGGTGCATTAGGAAGACCCGAGCACAGAATGAACACTGTATATTTAGTGAAGTAGTCGACTACCACAAGGATGGAACAGGAAGAGGTTGTAATAATTCCATCGGTTTGGCCCTGGAGGTTTTACATTAGGTGCAAATGGCACAGGAGGATAGATAGTCGATTACATCCTGAGACATGGATGGCCACCATGACCATCATCGTAAGGACACAAATGTCTTCTACTGGCCAGGATGCACAGTGACTACAGAATCATGGGCTCATTGCAAAGCATGTGTGCGTGCCTGCCTGGGTGGAATGAATACACTTGCCTGGATAAAAGGTAGACCGTGTAAAACATCAAGATTGAGATTTGCTACTTTGGTTGGATTTGACAAAACCCATTCCTCAAGGAGAGAACGTAGCGAAGGTTGGACAGAACAACCACAAACCACATTTTTATGAAGAAAAGAAAAGGGTTCATTGTGAAGCCGTTGTTCATCCATGTATAAACAGGATAAGGTGTCCGCTGAGACATGGAGCCATGCAGATTGGTATGTTATTGTAAATTGGAACTGAGAGAAAAACAAATGCCAGTGAGCCTGTCGTGCAGTGAGGCATTTCATGGATTTGAAGTGTAAGAGACTCCTATGGTCGGAGTACACTGTGAACTGGTGCCTGGCTCCTAAAAGATGATGCCTCCATTTGACAAAGGCTTCTTTTATCACCAGCAGTTCTAGCTCCGTGATTGAATAGTTCTTTTCATATGCTGTACGTTTTCGGGAAAAGTAAGCAACTGGATGTATCTTCCTAGATTGTGAGCAAGATTAGGAAAGTATGGCATGAATAGCAAATCCCGAGACATCAGCTTTCACAAAGAATGGCTGGCCAGGATTAGGATTTTGTAACACAGGTGCTGTAGTAAAGACAGCTTTTCATTGCTCAAATGCCCCTTGGGCCTCCTCAGACCAAGAAAAAAGGTATCTTACTGCTTGTAAGCACAGTAAGAGGAGCTGCTATTGATGAGAAAGAGTGTATAAAACGCCTGTAGAAGTTTGCAAATCCTAAAAAGGATTGTAATGCTTTGACTGTTTTAGGAACAGACCAGTCTAGTACCGCTTTTACTTTAGTTGAGCTCATTCGGATCCTGTGGTTGGTAAAGTCAAATCCTAGGAACTTGACTTCTGTAGTATGAAACACACATTTTTCTGCCTTCACAAACAGTTGGTTGTCCCTGAGGCGTTGTAATATGGAAGAAACGTGTTGAATTTGCTCAGTCTTGGTGGGGGAATAGATCAATATATCATCCAGATATATTACCACATATTGATCTAGAATGTCATGGAAAACATTGTTCATGAATGCTTGGAAAGTTGCCGGTGTGTACAAAGCCCAAAGGGCATTACCAAGTATTCGAAAAGACCAAAACGAGTCTTGAAGGCAGTTTTCCACTTGTCTCTGCTTTTCAAGCGTACTAGGTTATACGCCCCACAGAGATCCAGTTTGGTGAAAAATGTAGACTTTCTCAATTGATCGAGTAAAACTGAGATCAATGGGAGGGGGTATTGTTTTTTTACAGTTACCGTGTTAAGGGCTCTGTAGTCAATACATGGTCTGAGAGCACCCTTTTTTTTGGGCACAAAGAAAAGTGGCGAGGCAGTGGGTGATTTAGAGGGACGGATAAAGCCCATGGCCAAAGCCTTGTCCAGATATTCTTTAAGGACAATGAATACACCTTCCCTGACAAAATCTTTGCCCCAGGAACCAAATCTATAGACAATCATAGATACAGTGCAGTGGTAATGTCTCAGCCATTCTCTTGTCAAATACATCAGAAAATGTAGAATACTCAGGAGGTATGTGTGTGACAGGTCCAGCCGATATTGCCCCAATAGAGAATGAAACTGCAGCTAAATCTCAGCTAGGTGTCCCTGTTGTAACCCTGTGGTAGTCAACCAATGACTGTTGCAAAGAGCTGAAGGGAATTGAATAACACCTAGAGCCCAATCAATAACAGGATTGTGATGTTGTAACCAGGGCATCCCTAGAATGATTTTGTAAGCTGGAGCCTTGATGACATCGAACGTGATCTCTTCAGTGGGTCCATCTGAAGTACACATAGTAATAGGAACAGTGTGTTGTGTCACCAGACTGGAAACAAGAGCAGACCCATCCACTGCACTGACCATCTCAGGCTGGGGCTTGGAGACAAGTACAATCCCTGAGGAGGTGGCAAACCCATGGTCTGTGTAATTCCCTGAAGCTCCAGAATCGATGATAGCAGATGTGGGAAAAGGAAGATCAGATGCCATTGAAAAAGTAATTGGTAGATGAAACAATGAAGGTGGATTGGCAATAAATGAGCCTAAAACAGGCCTTCCCGACATAGGGATTCTGTCTATTGTCAGGATTTGGCATTTACCACCTTCTTCTTGGGTTTCTTAGTACAATCAGGTAATAGATGGTGAGGACCCACAATACATGCGGAGGTTGTGTGTTCTGCGATGTTCCCTTTGTGCAGGAGTCAATGGGCCTCTAATGGTTCCGATTTGCATTGGTTCAGGAACTGAACCAGATGGGACTGAAGAGTCCGAGACCAAGGGAGGGAGTGTTGGTCCCTTCTCACCTCTTCTATCTGCTCTGTGGGCATCTATCTGGAGCACCAGATCCAATAGTTCTCTGGATGCAGTGGGAACAACAAGGACTGTAGAAAGTGTATTTTTTAGCTCCTCTGACAGTCCCTGGTAAAAAACAGCTGATTTCATTTCTCCCGGCCAGTCGGTCTCGGCTACAAGCTGATTAAAGCGAGCCAAATATGTCAATAGAGTAGATGAACCCTGCCTAAGTTTGAGGAGATCTAGATCAGAGGCCTGAGTGTTATAACACGTATTGATTACTCTACTCATTGCTGAGAGAAGAGCATCACGGTTATACAATACATGAGTATTCGCCTCCAGGAGGAGGTTGGCGCAAGTGGCTGCAGTACCCTTTAAATGAGCTAGGACAAAAGCAGCTTTGGTAGTGGAAGTGGGGAATGACAAGGTGTTGCATGCATTGATTGAAAAAAGTGTGGTATTTTAGGATCCGGCATAAATCGCTCCAGAGGAGCCAGAGGAAACTGAGTGGAAACCACTACAGGTGTAGGGTCCAGCCTAGATGGTGGAAAACTGGAGCCAGAGGCAGAAGGCACAAGCTCCTGATGCCTCTGCTCCTGCAACCCAGACGTAGTCACCATGGCCTAGAGTACATCGATTCGTTGAAGGAGGGTCTCTTGCACAGTGGTCATCTCTGTCCTTAGATCAGAGACCATCTTCCGGATTTGAGCAAAAGGTTCAGAGGGCTCCATTGGAATTATCGTTTCTTGAGGCTTCTAATTCTGGTACATGGCAAGGGTGATCGAGCGCACGCTGACACATTGCAGAGACATCACTGAAGTCTTCAAATAGAAGCCTCATCGATAGCTCTATCGGCGGTAGATCTACCTGCCCTCGAGTCCTGACAACTAAAATGGACAACGGAGAGCTGTTTTGCTAGTTACACCTCAGAAAATAGCCCACAAGGTTCAACCTACAGACGCTGCACCAACACGTGATTCTTTCTTGCCTGAGAATATTTGGTCTACTGAAAAGACTTCCAATCCAAACTGAATATGTGTTAAAGGGAACTGAACTTCACTATTTAACACAGTCTTTGGACTTCGTGCTTCCACACTTCATACGTCTGGAAGGACACAATGAAGTGCCTTTTGGAACAGACATTAGTTATAAGAAGGTGTTAGAGACTTTGGGCCTCATCACGAGTTGGGTGGCAGCGCTGGCGCTAATAGCACTGGCGCTATCTGCCCTACCGCCAAACCCACCGGTGCTATTAGCGCCGGATCACGGGTTTGGCAGATTAGGAATTCCCCATTCCCCATTGAGCCCATTCGGGAATGCCCCATTCCCCATTGGGCTCAATGGGGAAATTTCGCGTTCATACCGCCGGCGGATTTGGTGGACCCTTAAATCCGGCGGTAACAGCGCTACCGCCGGATTTAAGGGTTACAGCCAAACTCGTGATGAGGCCCTTTGAGTCTTGCTCAAATAATTTGAAGTTGGTTTCCCTCAGGAAGTCTACAGAAAACAATTCCAGTTTCTTTTTGATGGACAAAACATGTTGGGTCTTAGACATTGGAAAGTAAACAGTGTGAACAATCAGTATTAGATTGAGTTCCTGGTCGGGGCATTGTTCAGAATTCAATGTGAATAAGCTTCTCAAGATTTAGCACTTGAGCCACTGCTGGGATAATCTCCCCTAAGGGATAACCCACATTGGACCTCCTCAAGCTGAGGAAACTCTTCTTGGTAATAGACCTTTCTGCTATGTATGTGAATACAGACAGAGCGGTAGATTACCCAAAAGAGTGGGGAACAACCACACCGCCACACCAGGCTGCAAAGAAAAGGCAAACAATTAATATAAAAACTACAAAGCACGAGTATTAACCTCATGGTACTGTAAATACCTGGATGGTGCTAACTGATTCAATAAGGGGTGAGCCTAAGGAAAAGGGATAGGATTCTATTATCTCTCTTCTTAATACTGATGGCTAAACTATGGATACCTATAAGTAAGTATGTCTTACCCTCCAATGTGCAAGTGTAGTACTTGAATGAAGGACAAATTAGTTGGAAATAACGAGAGGAAAAAATAACAAACAGGAAGGTTAGTATTGGATGTCTCACCGGGCGGAACAAGGGTCACAACTAGATACGGGGTGGTGCATTGGGTAGCATTCAGAGAATGCACTTGTATTGTTCCAAATATCCAAAGTTCAAAGTCATCACATCAGTGGGCTTAAAGGAGGTAGATGTCAAGGGTTCCCAACACTGTAATAGTTCACAAGAATGGAATTTAGCTTTCTGGGTAGCTGGATTTTGTGACGTGCAGCTAAGTTCCAGGAAAGCAAGCGGCTACAGAAGGACACAGAAGCAACCAGCCGAAACTCAGCCATGCCCCGCTGAACTGAAAGGAAGTTCTGTGTTTGGTTGTCAGCCGCCATTCACAGGAGTAAATGTAGAGAAGGAGGTGTAACGGAATACACACGCTCCCCACTGAACTCAACCAGAAATTGGTTCCACAGTTCAAAACGATAGGAGACAGCAACAGCGGTTCAGGACAAAACCAAAGGTTTGGAGATCCGAGGTCAGAAACGTAATGAAACAGCAAGGAAATTGATCTGGGTCGAAGTAACGCTAATTAGAAGCGTTGCTGCAAAGGCTTTGGGTTCTTTTATTATGGCAAGGGGTGGGCTTGGAAGTCTGCGTCGGCTTGGA
This sequence comes from Ambystoma mexicanum, assembly GCF_040938575.1. Taxonomy (NCBI): domain Eukaryota; kingdom Metazoa; phylum Chordata; class Amphibia; order Caudata; family Ambystomatidae; genus Ambystoma; species Ambystoma mexicanum. The sequence goes on along the minus strand of NC_090921.1, from coordinate 1,251,280,049 downwards.
AGTCTGCATCGCGGTCAGCTGATGAATCACGTGATGCGACTGATGTTTGGACACCAACAATTGTTTCCTAGGCAACCTTCAACGTTGCCAGAAAGGAGAAGCCAGATGTTTATAGGAAAAGACACGTTCCTTAACATGAGGATACCACAAGAGGCAGGGAACGGAGTGAGTCCTGGATGTAACACCAGAGGGCTTTGAGTTCAGGGGAAAAACAAGCCTTGCAGTCTGCAACAGCTTTAGCTTTCCGCAGTGTGAGGGATGCCACTGTGTTGTTTGGTTGTACAGGTCTACCTGTGCGGCTGGGTCATTGTCTGGAGTCTGTGGGTAAGGTAACACATTCAACAGTGACACAATGTGGTCTTTGGTGTTATTTCTGTTGCTGTAGGGGGGAGAGTAGGGTCTGCTGAGGGTTGAGAATTGGACATTGGTATGGTGAAAAGGATGACATCATTATCAGTCCAGGTACATGGCTGAGTAGAAGTGATGGAGATGTTGCAGTTAAGGTCAACCAGCCAATCTAAGATTTGGCCTTTGGAGTGTGTGGAGTTCAAGATCCATTGGGTGAAGTGTAGCACATTGAGGCAGTGGGCTTTGGATAGGGCATTAAGATCTGACTCATAATGGATACCCAGGTTAAAGTCTCCTAACAGTATGGCTTTGGAGGTGGGTTTTCTATTAGCTAGGAGGTGCAGGATGTCCTCTTTGAATTAGAGGAAAGGACCAGGGGCACAATTTGCTGCATGTATAGTTATCGTGGAAGTGTAAGAGAGACTAATTTTCATCAGTAGGGAACAGAGTATTGCGTATTTCTCTGTGGGGTAATGAGTCCCTAGCTATGAGGCAACAACACTGCCTCTAGTATCCAATCTATCCTCACGATAGATGGTATATTTAGGTGGGATAGCAAGGGACAAAGATGGGCCTGTTGCAGCATGGCGCCATGTTTCAGAGATGGCAAAAATATCAAGGTTGTTGTTTGTGATTAGGTCAGAGATGTCTGATGCCTGGGCTAGGATAGACCTAGCATTCACTAGAGCTGCCTTTAGGGAACTTGGCATAGGTTTGATAATGGGCTTGCATAATTTAGCTGTAGTGTGTGGAATACAGTGGATAGGGTTGCAGTGAACCACAGTTGTGATGGCTTCAATTGAGGTGGCGCAGTATGCTGTGGGGAGGCTGCAAGAGGATAGAATAGAATTGTCCGGTTAAGCCGCAGAAGATGAGTAGCTAGGAAGACAGTTGATGTTGGAATGGCAGTCCATTTGGTTAGAGGCGTCCAGTGTGTGCAGTATGGGGAGAGCACTGCTGATGTGCAAGCGAAGTTGGTCCCCTGGCTTAACAATTGTGGCGTATGTTGATATGGGGGCATTGGGAGACTGACGCACAATGTTGGATTGAGAGGCCTGAGCTGTGGGTTGGTAATGCATTGCTGCTATGGGTGATTGTTCAATCTTGGTGTGTGCAGAAATGCTGTGATGGTACTGTATGTTTTGGTAGTAGTTGGAGTCAAATGTGCTACCTGTGAGTGCATGGGAATAGTGGCTGTTTAAGCAGAGGCAGCATGGTTATTTATGGCACCAGCGGGGAGGGAGTGTATACATTTTCTTCGGGATTTCATTTTCAAACAGCACTTCCACACAGATCGGGGTTGGAACGTGCACACGCAAAGGGCTCACAACATTGATGGGTAAGGCAATGCTGGTTTTGCCAAAGGGGTAGATACTGGAACTGAAGAGGAATGTCCTGCCATGTGGCTTATGAAGCTACTCGAGGAAAAAAAACAGTGAGCGAGAAAGAGGGTAGTGGGAACAGCTGCGTGTTCCGGCAGGGATCTGCACATTGACAGCATAATGCAGAATTTTGGAGGGTCAAGCAAGTCATACCTTAGTAACGTTATTGTTGTTCCTCCCACGGCTGGACAGGACCAGACAGGGATTACAGTCCTTCGAAGGGGTCCTTGGAGGACTCCTCATGTTTACTTCTGCCGGTAGCCAATCCGAGGCATCCGAAGGTGGGTTAGGTGGCAGACAAGGCCCAGAAATGGTAATGAGTAGAGCACCAGCCATCTTAGCATGCCGCATATGCTCCAAAATTCAATATTATGCCCAGTAGAATTTACCTTCAAGCAGCCTTCGCCCATGGCCTCTGTAATGAGGTTGAGTTTTTCTGGGCATGTGGGATGTGCGCACCTCTGCTGTATGGGCCAGACAGGGACTATGGTCCTTGAAGGGGTCCGTGAAGGGGGGAAGCTTTGCTTCCGGCTTGCATGATCCCTCATTTTTACTTCTGCCTGTAGCCAATACGAGGCATCTGGAGGTGGACCAGGTAACACACAAGGTCCAGAAGTGGTCGTGTGTGGAGCGGCGGCCATTTTAGCATGCCCCATGTGCTCTGAAAATTAAATATTGCGGGAGGGTACTGGAGGGAATCAGTCCAATGTCTCCAACAGCCAGACAAGTCCATTCTTCTGCACTTCCAAGATAGGATGGTTTTGCGAGGGTGCTTGCTGGGTTCTCTAACACCCATAGAGAAGGTTCATGGGTACCATTGTTCTCAGCTGCAGTAGGCCTAGTCCAGTCAACAAATCACCCCAACTTTTCCCATGTGATTGATGAGGGAAACGGTTAGACCTTTTCTTGGAGATCTCAATCTTTACCTTTATGGAAGAGGGCTATGGAGAAGACTGCACTCAGAATAGAGTTCTAGGTGTAATCCTTCTTCTTCAGTTGTCCAAAGATGATTCAATAGACGTGGTCTCATCCTCTTTAATAGGCCTTCTTCCACAGTGGAGTTGTTCCCGTCTAGCTCTTATTCAAGTAGCCTAATCCTACCTGCTGCTCCAGAATGTCATAACAAGAGTGCCATGTCTGCAGGAAGTGGGGAGGCACACAGACAATTTGGGAGCCCTGTGGTAATTCAAAATGGTGAGGCCCTTCCATCGACTGGTGCTTCTCTCCTGGCTCCTAACACTATGCCCCTTCCTCTGTCTGCCTACATCAAAGAGTGTCTGCTAATTACATGTCCTGTTTTCTTGCAAGGTGACAACCCTTTCCCGGGAACACAAAGGTTTTTGTTGGGGATAATCCCAAAAGGTTTGTTTCAGGTGAAACTCTGTCCCAGTCACTGTATACACAAGAGACCCTGATCAGTTGGGTGTTTTAGAAACCAAGCTGATGATAAAATGACACCAAACAGTTTTGGCCTGCACAATTGTGCATTCCATGTGGCCATAATGTTATAGCCAGACATGGTAAATATTTAGTTATGTCATCTGCCACCTGGCTCTGGGAGTACACAAATATATGATTTAATTTGGATCAGGATTGGTTAAAGGTACATCCTAATGTTTGATGTTTGTGCTCCAGCAAACCTTTGTCAATTTGTTACGCCAATGAGAGGCTTGCAAGTTCCATTATCCCTTTGCCAAGCAAATGTAGATGATGCCATTTTATGTGAGCCCCAAGAGGAAGAGGCTCCCAATTGAATTCCCGCCTTTCACATCAAATACATTTTGTTGCATATGTGGCAGGTGGCAAGATGAGCTTGTTTCTTTTACAAATTAAAATAACTCCACAGTCCTTATTTTCTGGGATGGCTGATACGGGGTTTTGCCTCTATCCTTTCTTGGCATCTTTCTGTGTGGTGTCATTTGCAGTGGAGGCTGTGTGTGTGTATGTGTGTGTGTGCTCTTGACTGAGGATCCTCTGTTGTTTATGTGACTAACTGAAAAGTTGTACTAACAATAGCATATATTTTTTGGACCATTTTTGGATAGGTCTGTAGACTGGCACAACGGGAGTTTCTGAAACAAGTATATGCTCAGTACTTGCACTTAATTGCATGGGTTTGTCAATTCCTTCAAGCGCTTCTTCTGTCTCTATGTCTATCTGCAGCATGGTCAAAGTTGAGGAGTCTGATTCTCGATTTTGAATAGGAGGCTAGAGCATGAACATTGTCATGGTTTTCAATGTCCTCTGTTACCAAGAAAATTAGGGGGGGGGTTGAGGAATGACTTCTTCTCCATCAGTGGACTGCACTGCTGGTTTTATGCAATGACGTATCTGTTTCCTCTTGCACCTTGCTTGGTAACGGCTCAAAGTCCCCCTCCTCCTCCTGAACTCTATCCTCTAACACCCGGTGCATAATCACATCGATTCCCGATGCACCAAATTCTTTTAAGACAGATACCCCTGTTATTTGTAAAGGAAGAGACCTGCAGGTGCCAATAGACTGGTGTGACTGACACATAGAGACAGACACTATATTACATCTGCTTCCCCCACCACATTTGTGTGCTATAGTTGATTCAAATATGTTAATTTAATTCACATCTCAATTCAATGAATGCATGTGAGGTTTTCAGCTCTTTAGCCTTCTCCTGTTCCTACTGTAGCTAGATAACGCATATGGGGTTCTCAGTGCTGTGTCCTTCTCCATAAATTAAATGCATGTAGTGCTCTCAGGGCTTTGGTCTCCCCCTTCACCTAGTAAAATCATGTGAGGCACTTAGTGCTTTGGAATTCTCCTCCATATAGTAAATGCATGTTGGCGATCTCAGTGCATTTTTCTTCTCCTCAGCCTACACAATGGGCCTCATTACACGGTAGGCGGTAGCCATGGCGCTAGTAGCGCCATGGCTACCCCCTTACAACATTCTGGGTCCGGGTTCCCAAAATAGGGATTTATCGGGTCATTCCAACCTTGGAGGACCCGGTAAGTCCCGATTCCGGGAACCATTTCCCATTCCCATTCGAGCCCCCATAGGGATGGAGCTAATAACGGCACTGCAATTTGCGGTACCGTTATTAACTCTGAAGTCCCTTAACGGGTCCCTTCCATAACGCCTGGTAAAACCAGGCTTTAAGGAAGGAACCCGCTAAGGGACCCCGGAATAGGGTGGTAAGGGATTACCAGCACTGGTGCCCTCACCGGTGCCGGTAATCCCTTATTGCCTACCGCGTAATGAGGCCCAATGTCCATGCGGTTCTAAGTGCTTTGACCTTCTCGTATGGCTACTAAATGCATAGGGGTTTTTCAGTACTTTGGTCTGCTCCTATGTCTACTAAATGCATGTGGGGTTATCAGTGCGTTAGCTTTTGCCTACATCCAGTAAATGAATGTGGGCTGTTGCTTTCTCCTTCACTAAATGATACATGTGGGGTTGAGAGTGATTTTGTGTTCTCCAAAGACAAAATATGTGTGTGGTTATCAGTGCTTTGGATGTCTCATACGCCTAATAAATGTCTGAGAGGCTCTCAGTGCCTTAGGCTTCCACTATGTTAAGTAAATACTATGGGGTTCTCAGTGCTTTGGCCTTCTCCCATAGCTAGTTATTGCATGTAGGGTTCTCAGTGCTTTGTCCTTCTCATCCACCTATTAAATATATGTAGTGTTCTCAGAGTTTTGCCCTTTTCACATAGTAAATGTATGTGAGGTTCTCAGTGCATTGACATTCCCCTTCTGTTAAATGCATGTTGAGGTTCTCCATGCTTTGGCTTCTACACCTACAAAATGCATGTGGGTTGTACTGCCCCACCAACAATTCACTCCCCCAACGACACACAAATCATGAACCACAAACGTCCCCCCAAAAATTGCAACCAAGCTCTACCTAGGTCCTATTATCAATCAAATTCTACTTTAACTTAACTAGCATACATATCCCTTGCCTGAAAAGCTTGAGCTGTGCCTGCCTCTTCAAATACTGACCATTGACTGCCCCAAGAGCCTACTCATCCATCACACATGAGTTCATGCCCTGCAGAACCTCACATCTCGAACTGTGGGAAAAACTTGCAAAATTCTACCTGGGTGAACCCAGGGGAATTCTGTGCGTTCAAATTCTGTAACAATAGATGTTTATTTATTATTTATTGAAAATTCTTGTAAACCACGCCACATGTCTGTGGGCTTAAGAGCGCGCACACACAACAGACAAACAAAACAAAGCATTCAAGGAGAACGGTGAAGGCTGATAGACAGGGTAGAAACAGCTAGAGCAAGTAGTCGGGTGGTAGGTTGAAAATAAGTGTTTTAATCTTTTTCCTAAACTCTACCATTGTCGAGATATCTCTAAGGCAGTATGGCAGCAGATTCCAAGCATTTGGGCTCTGATCATTAAAGCTGCACCCACCAGCTTTAACAAGTTTAAATCTGGGCTGTGCAAGTTTAAGTTGGCTCTGTGACCTGAGGGTACGGACGGGAGCATATGGTTGAAGATGGGCAACAAGAAATTTAGAAGCAAGATTGAGGAGACATGTGTGGGACAGGGTGAGAATTTAATGTATTATTCTGAGCTTCACTGGCAGCCAATGCAAGTCCCGTCTGGACGCGGCAACATGAGCTCATCTCTACAGACTAAGGACAGCACAAACTGCTCCATTCTGAGCAACCTGGAGAGAGGATATATTAGACTGCAAGCAACCACTCAGGAGGCTGTTGCAGAAGTCCAGTCAAGAATTATTGAGCACGGTGGCAAGTGTTGCTCCATATTCATGATTCAAAAATGGTCGAATGCTGCATAAAAGTTTATTAATCAGGCCACATGCTGATTCATGGGGAGATCGACATTTAAGACAACACCTAGAATCTTGACCTGCTTTGCCACGGGAATCGTGATGCCAAGGATGAGAACGCTCTTATATTCTGGCTAGAGAGATTTCAATTTAGAGCTAGAGGCGACAATCAAGAGCTATGGCTTCTTGGCATTCGGTGCAAGATTATTAGCGCTCAATGTGATGATTCTCAAGTACAGACCTTAAGAAGTCGAAGGGCTCAGTTTCGTGTCTTGCAAGGTGCAGTGCACTCTGGTCCACAGGTCGGAGATAAGTGCTTAACTTGTAAGCTAGCCACCCATAATACTGCAGTTCAAATACATCAAACCCTGGAGCTGTCCTTATCAGTGTGAAAATCCCCTAAAGTCAGGAGGCTTTTCTGACCCATTCTGTCACCCTCTTGCGTCACACCCCTTTCAGGAATGAGCTGAGGGCAGTGTTGTTTAGGATACACCTCACAAATTTAGTTCGGCAACTGGAAACCCATTTCAGGACCATAAAGCTTTTCTGCAGACAATTGCAAGCACACTTACTGTAATCGATAGTTGATTGGTGGGAATGTTATGTGAATATATGTTTTATCGATATTTTCTTCTGGAATGTACGAGGCAAAATATATATTTTGTGACACATAACATTAGTAGAAATACAAGAAAATGACTGCCTGTCTGCTGAAGAAATGTGCCTAGAAGTGTTAATAAATGCCAGCTTGTCCTCTAATGAGTCTGAAGATTATTGTGTTTATGATTAAAATATAGTGTTTTCAGGACTGCAATTGGGTCTGCGCGGTCTTCCATATATATTACAGCAAACGAGTAAGGACTACAGCATTAACCAATGGCACAGTGTCCTTTGTTAAATCACATTTTATTATTATTCAGTCTGTTGAAAAGAATGGCATTTCGAACCTCAATGACTGCTTAGCATTCTTCCAATGAGTTGCATTTAATCCCCAACCAGATGACAATCTATCATTATTCATGTACTCGAATTGGCTTTCAGAACTATAATTGAGTTAAGTATTAACCAACTAGATGTATTTAATCAGGCGGTACCATATGTTATTTTTTTTTATCACCATATTGTATATTTCTCATCAAAGTTTAAACTCAGAAATCCCACGCTGGTTAATGAGAATCATAGGCTGAGCTCGGATGCAGGGGACCGTTTGAAGGTTACTGTGTGACTGTGGTCTACAATTACAATAATGACTTGCAAGTTCTCTTTATCCCAAGAAATACTTAATTGCCTCATAATAACCTTGCTGGTTTCCTGTTGGTAAACCTGCCGGTACTCGGTTTGGCGGCACTTCCTCCAGATTACGAGTGGCAGTGTTAATCCGCATTCATGGAATCCCATAGGATTCCATTAGGGGATTTGCTCTCATTAACAGTACTGGCAATACCGGTGGCAGTAATGATGTCTTTTTATGCCTGCGGGGCACCTGTCTTACTCAGGTGCCCCACCGGCAAAACTGAAGTCGGCCAGTCCTGGAAAGTGCTGGTATACATCTATGCCGGCACTTTAATACCAGGCAGGCCGGCTTGAAATGAGGCCCTGTGTCTCATTGCTTGGTCTGTAATACCTCCTCCATGACGTTTCCCGCTATGAGGTCCAGCAATGGGGAGGACAGATGTAGTGCTGGTGCTAAAGAACACATGCATGCAGCATGTTAATGACATGAAATCACAGACAGTGCAGCATACAGAGTAAGATCAATATACCATAGTATACAGTACAGTAGGAAGTCTTTTGCCAGTGAGTGAGGAAAGAGATAGGAAAGAGCTATATATAGTGTAGAGTGAAGTAGCTCAGCTTCAGCGATGTAGAGGATCTTATTGTTTCTTGGCCCTGGGAAGAGGGCGATGTTTTCCTTTTCAGGTCTTTCCTTTCCAAGGTAGACACTTCTTATCCCAACATTGGTGTATCAAAGACCTTCAGCTGTTTGGGTGACATGGTCTGCTTGGAGTAGAACTTATTTGTCTCCATTTAGCGCCCCGCTGCATCACAAGTCTGCATCTTGCTAAACCGTATGTCCAGACTTGAGCCTGGAGTAACGGTGGAAAATTGTCACATTGCCAGATATTCCATCATGCCAATTCTGTTCTTGGTGCTTCAACAGCAGGTTATGGTGGGTTTCAGGGTCACCCTGAAGATGTGGAATAACACCTTCCAGACAAGCTGTGCCTGTATACTTGGCATGCAAGCACAACCGCCAAGTACCGTGGATGGCCACAGGGAAGAGGCGGAGAGGCAGAAGAGCAGCATCCCAAGGCTGGCAGGGCTTTGTAGGGGACCAATGCTATTTTCCTCTGAGAGCATTTGTGGAGGAGTTTGATTAACATTCAAGAGGCTGCAATCTCAGCCTTTAGATTTCACACTCTTGAGTGGAATGATCATTTCAGCATTTCCTACCAGGAGCGCGTGCTTGACGGCTGGAGTGCACTTCAGTGAGGTTCACGCCACACTTTCAATCTAATTTCACAGTGAAAATAAATTCTGATCTGGAGGTATTTTGTTTGTTGATTATTTGTTTCTATGAGCTTTTCTAAATAATGATATTGCACACATTGAAATGTGTTCAATTTCCTCCTCGGGTCATGCTGACCACATGTGTGATTTCCTCCGGAATGGACTACTTTAATTCTCTACACCTGAGCTTACCCAGGTACAGCTTGTTCAGCCTGCAGCACATTCAGAATCTTGCAGCCAGAACCCTGCTGCACCTCAATCCTTGGAATTACATAATACTAGCACTTCGTCCAGGCTACACTGGCTACCCATCGAGAAGCGAGTTGCGTGGGATTCAAGTGATTATATCGAATAGAAAATAACGAATGCAAATTTACCGGATAAAATACTGAATGCTAAATATATAGGGGGTACGGGTAAGGGGTTAAAAGGTGTGGGGTCATTTCGGGGTGAGCTTACAAGCATGGGTAAAAAGGGTTTGGGGGGACCGCCACAATTAAAAGAAATGGGTATTTTATTTTTCCGGTAAAGTTGCATTCCTTATTTCTCAATACGTTCTGATCGCATGTTCAGTGTAAGTCACTGTGTCTGGTTCACAAGGCAGCTTTTCCTAGTCATCTGGCGATGTTGGCGATGTTGGCCAATCGACTACATGAATATTACCCACTGATATCCTGTTTCTCCTTTCTAAGCCTTCTGGTCACATCTCCATACAAGCATAACCGCATGGGAGGCCCTCTATTCTGTGCTCATTCTCCACACTTCTGGAACTCACCGAGGGGCTTTGCCTAACACATAACTTAGTCATTGTTTGAAAGAATCGGAAGGCTTTCCTCTTTCCACCTCGTTACCTGCATAACACCAAGGTGCCTGGACATACTGAAATGCGTGCTCTAGACATGTGCTAAAGAGAAATACATTCTACAGTTGTAGATACAGGGCTTTGTTTCAATGTACACATGTATATTCACCCGGAATGTAGATTGATTTCTTGATTTGTGTGCAGCTAATTTGGGACCCAGGCATTCGTTTCTTTATGTTTCCATTGGTTTGTAGCCAGATAGCATAGGTACAGTAGTCACTGCTGCACATTGCTGCAGTCTCCGTTAGCAGGTAAGAGCCATAGCGGCCCACTGCTATGCTTCATACAGCGGATGCAGGGCTCAGCACTCACACTGATAGTCTCTCCCATCATGAGTAAAGCTGGCAATGCATATTTCTGAGCTCCTGTAGAAAGAGAATGCAGAGCGCCAGGAAATACTCATCACTAACCCTACACACAGATGTCTTCTTCAGACTGCTCTTCTCTCCACTACAGAGCACAATGTTGTGTTCCTGCCCATCATTGTCCCTACTTATCTCGCAAACCATCCTCAAGCTGTTCATCTCTCTGCGAGATATCTCACTGTCTTCGCGACGCTGCTCGGTTTTCCATGACCTACCTCACTACTCCTCCGCACACTGGTCTACTGCTCCCTACCTATCTTAACAATAATGCACATATATTTGTCTAACTAAAGGCATTTCTTAGCAGTCCTGTCCCGTTAGCAAGTCACTGCGGAATTCCCTCGCAGAAGCTTTAGTTTATCAAGGGGTATAGGCTTTACATCTGCCCTTCAAGATATACACACTAAAAAGAAACATTGAAATCTAGCATTTCAGGACTCCTCTCCAATGTTGTTCTTCAGCTTACAGCATGGCTCATGCCTGCATGCATTTCATGGAAGTGCTTGCTCCAGCCACACAGCACACCAAGATCACTGTCTCCTGTTAAGTGGAAGGGCCAAGAGGAGAGTTGGCTTGCCTAACCAATCAGCCTTAATTAGTCGTACATTGCAATGTACCCACCACCCCCTAATCATCAGGAATACATCCCCCTAGCCAGACGGATAACATAGCCAGAGTACTTTTCCCATATCCTATCCTTCCGCGTCCTCATTGTTATCCTCCTACCAAGTTGGAAAGTGACAAACGTGCTTTCCAAAAATCCTAAATGAAAAAATGACACTACCCTCTAGGATCAACCTCTATTAAACCTGGGCAGAGGCCCCTAATTCATTAGTTTGTAGCATGCCCCCTGGCACCATCGGAAAGAGCACACATGTCTGTGGATCTCCTTCTTTTGCGCGCAGCCGCACCCATTGCTCAACGATGAGAGGGATGTCCTGGTGGGTTGGCGGTAGTAGCATTGATGAAGTGAGGCGACAGCTAATCTCCCATGTAAGTTTGTGTCACAAGATTGAACACAATTGCATTACCTATTTCCTCTCTTTAAGATCAAAGTAGACCACATTGGGACTGTGTGTCTTCGTCAGAGCCAGCCTGGCGTTCCCTGCAGTTTCTCCCCACTGCAAACATTACTCTTCCAGTTCCCTTTGTCGAATGTCCTCTCTATTTCTATCCCCCCACCCTTTGCACATATACATGCACCCCCATGCTGATCTGCAGGGCCAGTTGCCAAGTCTCCAGCTACATTCTCCACCCTACCCTGGTTTGCCTGATGGCTGCATTACACCACAGAAATCTCGATCTGTGACCTCTTCCCTATGCGACACCTTCCATTCTGCCATGGACCTTATCGCACACTGCACACTGGCCCACGCTGTGCATCTCTGCAAGGTCCGTGCCAGTAATTGTCTCCTTACTGTTAATCCATCCCCGCTATGTCACTGGTCTTCCATTGCTACCCATCTTCCCCCTCTAGTGATCCTACACCGTTACCCATATTGACACTGCCAGCCCACCTATTTAACCTATAACTGTCCCCATGCTCTTACTTTCAGTGCTCGCCCCTCTCCCACCTCAGCGTGTTCCCCACAAGCATCAACTCTCCCTTGCCTAGGCACCTCCTATTTGACACCATGCCCGCCAATCACTCTGCCTCGTCCTCTTAACTGAACCGCACATCTCATGCCATCCTATCTAAATACTCATACCCTACCAGAGCTCTGTTCTGACCTACGTCACTATTTCTCCACCATTGTTCATTTCTTCTTTAACCAATTAGTTTCTTAGCAGGGTGGGGGGGCGGGACTCCCAATTGATGAATACATCCTGGCATAGAGTCCCACAGCCTATGACGCAGGCAGGTGTTTGGATTGTTAAAAACATGTTTTTTTTAAATCGCATTGCTGCATTATCTGACCTGAATATCTAAGAAGCATAAAGATGTATACGATAATACAAAAATAGTGCCCACATTTATTTCAGAGAGTGCAGATAAACTGTCACATTTAGGATCCGCTGTTGCCAGTGAATGTCCGTTAAGTGTCTCCATTTAGTGTTGGCCGTTTTTGTGGGTGAAGTACCGCCGTTGGCAGCTAAAAAACCTGTTCGTAGCATTTCAAAAAATCTGCCTAATTCAGAGCTTACCACCACCACATGTGGTGTTTCTGGAGAACCAGAGAAGGCATTTCGCCGGTGGTAGCATTACACAATGTTTGCAGTAACTACTTTGATCGTGTAAAGAAGGTAAAGGACCGAGATTCTCTTCTGTATTCGGCTGGAAAACGAATTCCTCCAGTATCTTAAAAGCCAGGACTGCAGGAAAATAGAAAACATAGGACAAGGACTGGTTTCCATGCTTGTACATTCATAGTCCCTCATGATGAAGGCACACTGTCACACTACACTATCTGAAATACAATGCGCACTTTGTGCAAGTCTTAGAAAACATTCCTTACCATATGGCCATATTGTTGAGAGGAGTCGTAATGCCTCTTGAAGTAGCAGCTTGCACCTACTTCCAGGAGAAGGCTGGGAAGCGTGGCAAAGGGGTAATTGCATCGAACGATTGCAGGGCTGTTGCTTCATAGGTCAGTGCTAGGACCGCTGACTTTTGATTTTCCCAGGGGGTGCCAAGGGACAGATGTATAGGAAGTCTCATTGAACCTATAGGGACTGTGCTCTAGCAGATTGAAGCGTCCTCTAAGCGCTAGATGGAATTACCAGTAAATATCTTACACCAAATAATCAGACAGACCCAAGGAAGATGGTAAAATACTGCTTTAATCTCAATTAAAGAAATCAGGGAGTTATACAGCTATAAAAATAGATGCATGGATAATCAAACCTCCTCTTGTTTGTACAGAGTGTATATACTTTGCATACGTCATTTACGGTATCATCCTACGTGACATTTTGCAAAACCTAGTACCGTGAGGGATTGGATTAGGGGAACAGGACTACTTATAGAATCATATAGGTGATAATATCTCATTGGCTGATCTACTTCTGCCTACGTAGAGACTATGCTAACGGATTGGTATCTGCAGCATTTTATGTGAAAGCGCATGGCACGCTTTTTTGAATTTTTTTTATTTGTGTTTACTCAAACTGTTTGGTTTTACAAAAGGAAGATGCACTCCGAAATTGCGTAAATTTGGACTCCCTCGTTGCCCAGATTGCTTATTATTTGCTTTTTTCACTCAGTTTCCTTCGATCCTTCTGCTTCTATTTGCGTTAATGCGATTTGCAGGATTTTTACTGTAGCGTTTACCCATGCGGTTTTTTGACCACTAATCAGGCATGGCTACCAAGTCTCTTCCTCAGGATCAGAGAAGGTCTCTAAGACAGATGATCAGTAAGTTTGTCTAGTTTTTTGTAGCGCCGAGCATGACGTCAGTAGATGACGAACTGATTCCACATCCTCAGCCTTTTTGCACAACCTGCAGGTGTTTGTGTTTGCAAGGTCTCTGATGTAAGGGATTTCATTTGTCGGTAGTAAGTGCAATCTTGCTCTTAGGAAGAAATGTCTTAATGGTCTGCTGGGGAATCTTTTGTAAATTTCCGCTAAGTCATTTACTTTCCTTGGAAGTAGTGGCAAGTGGCTTAGGAGTGTGTTCTTGTCTGCCACCTCCAAGGTGCCTATCCAGTCAAGTTCCTCAAGTTATTTTTTTTATTCTGAGAGGATTTTGTATTAGCTCTTGCTGTGTGCAGGAAATTGGCATCAGTTGTTATCTTTTCTTGGCTGCCCATATTGATATAATTTTGGATCCACCTGTCTTAATTTCTGTGAATATAAATTTGCACAGGTGCGATTGCTCTGGTAGCAAGATATTCCTGTATAGTGACATGCTGCTGTTTTCCGCTGTGGTTTTTAGGGAGATGAGTCCCATCTCTCTCCTGATTACCGGATGTGAGGTTGATTTGGGGAGGGACAGCACAGACCTCCAAAAGAAACCTTCAATTCTTTGCCAGATCCCCTCCGGTATCATTGGCATTGCCTCTGCGCCGTAGATCAGTCACAGGGCAACTTTCGCTTTGTAGTACTTGAGTAGGGGCATCAAAGAGAAGTGTCCGAATTTGTTGCCTAGCATGCAAGCTTGTGTTGTCAATGATCTAGCATTAGTCCAGATGAACCTTTGCATATAGCCCTCTGCAAAACTCTCTCCACTCTTGGCTTCTTCCAAACCGTCTCCAGCCCTACCCACTCCAAAGGCCGCACCTTAGACTGGCTATCTCACCACAATTGTTCCATCAGCCGCCCTGAGATCTCTCCTGTTCCGTGGTCCGACCACTATTGCATCCAATTCGACATCATCACCACTAAAGGACCCTCCTTACCCACCACTCATCACCCAAGCCATTGACGTTGTGGCTCCACTCACCCTCAAGAAAGCCAAAAAAGTGAAGCATTCTAATGCTTGGTTCTCCCAAGAACTCTTGCAGCAACGCGCCAAAAGAGGGCTGTCCTCACCTCCTGGAGCAAGTCCCCCACAGAAAACACCAAGGCTGCTTTCAAAGCCCTATCCAAACAATACAAGACTGCCATCACCAACGCTAAAGCCTCCTCATTTAACATGAGGATAGCCAATGCTAAATCAGGGGCAAGATAAATATTCTCTATCTTCAGAGAGCTGGAGACCCCTGCCACACCCCCTTCTTCTATCCTCAAGGATAAAGCCTGGTGTAACACAATCCAGTCTGCCATGCTGAATAAGCTTGACACACTGAAGGCAAAGATCCTCTCTCATCAAAAAGCTCTCTCCATAGCTAAGAATAGTAAAAACAGTAGCCACCCCCCAATAACTGTCCCCAGTTGCTCCCCTGTGTTCGACTTTAAAGACATGAACGAAGCAGAAATCATCACACTCCTCCGGTCCATCAAACCGTCGAAATGTTAAGGGGATGCCTGCCCGGCACAGGTCATCAAGGACTGTGCACACTCCCTTGCACCCATCATCACGGCATTCATTAATGCCTCCTTCCGGTCTGGCCATGTCCCCCTTGGACTCAAAGAAGCGTGGGTTTGTCCGCTCCTTAAAAAACCTCCCTTGGATCCAACCATTCTAGGAAACTACAGCCTATAACCACTGTCCCCTTCCTCTTAAAAATCCTGGACAAAGCAGCTTACCTGCAAGTCCAGAAATTCCATGAAGAGAACCATCTTCTTGGCCTACGGCAATCAGGGTTCAGGCCTTGTCACGGCATGTAAACTTCCCTCCTTGACCTAAAAAACCAGATCGATGACCTCAGAGACACAGGCAAACCAGCACTACTTCTGCTCCTAGACCTCTCTGCTGCGTTTGATCTAGTGGATCATAAGACCCTTTGCCATCACCTCTCCACTGCAGCAAACTTTTCTACCAATGCATGCAACTGGATAACCTCATTTTTGCAGGACAGAGCAATGAGGGTCTTCTCTGACTCCTCTTGTGCCAATCCCAGCACCATCAAATGAGGGGTTTCACAGGGCTCCTGTATTGCTCCTACCCAATACAACCTCTTCACCAGGCCATTATTCAAAATCCTGGACACCCTGGGGATCTCATATACGAACTATGCTAATGACACGCAGGTGCTCATCCCCCTCTCAGGTGATTACCTGACTGACGCTAACACCCGCAACTCAATCTATGCCATTATCCAATCCTGGATGGCAGAAAACTGGCTCTGTCTCAACTGCGAGAAATCTGAGCTTCTGCTGGTAGGCTCCCCCTCCACCCTGGACAAACTAGACCAACAATACTCCTCCTTCACCATTGATGACATCCCCATCACTGTCTCACAATCAATTCAAATGCTGGGTGTGTACTTGGAACCTAACCTATCTATGGACAGACAGGTCAAGGCCATTGCGTCCACCTCTGCTTACCATTCCAAACTCATCAATACAGTAAGACCTTTTTTGTAACAACAAAATTGCCTTACCATTGCCAGGGCCATCATCAGATCCAGATTGGACTATTGTAACGCCCTCTTAGTAGGCACCTCAGGCAAAAAACTTGCTAAATTACAAATTGTTCAAAACAATGCACTTGGGGCCGCCACTGGACTCTCGCGCAGGGATCACATCCCTGCACTTAGAAGACAGGTCCACTGGCTACCAGTCAAAGAAAGGATCATATTCAAAATCCTTGCCCTTACACACAAGTGCGCCCCCCTACCTGGTCCAAAGGATCTCAAAACCCCCACCTCCAGGCCTACCAGAACTCCCTACTCCAACATGATTTCTTTTCCAAGAACACGCAAAGCCCGTGCCGGCGGCACCAGTTTCCCAACTTTGGCAGCCACCCACTGGAATGCACTCCCC
Organism: Ambystoma mexicanum; assembly: GCF_040938575.1. NCBI lineage: Eukaryota > Metazoa > Chordata > Amphibia > Caudata > Ambystomatidae > Ambystoma > Ambystoma mexicanum. Next base: position 1,251,263,489 of record NC_090921.1, on the reverse strand, counting down.
CCTCATATTAGGACAATTGATTCCTATTCTTTTTGTATGAACTATCACAGTCCTAAATTCCACTGCTGTACTTGTTATCTAACAACAAGCTGTTCACCCATTCTCTGTATTCTGCAACCGCGTTCCATGCAATGTACCATGCTCTATGTCTGTATGTAACCCTGTACTATGCATTGTACATTATCAATTCTATCTACCTGGGTGGCTTCACTCTAACGCTTAATCAAGCCTTCTTAAGCACTGTTATAGCGCATCGATGCCTGTGGGCTGTAGTGCGCTCTACAAATACAAATAAATAAAAAAAATAAATAAACAAGTTTTGTCAAGCATGACCCCCAGGTATTTGAATTCGGACACTATTTCAATTTTGGTGTTTACTAAATGCCAAGATGTGGAATTTGCCCGTTTTTTTCTTTCCCTCCAAGATCATTATCATAGTTTTATTTTAATTGATTTGCAGCTTGTTGGTTTCTATGTAGTCTGATAGGTTGGTTAGTTGACGCTGAAGACCAATCGGTGTTTGGTCAAACAGGGTAATGTCATCAGTGTAGAGAGTTCTTGGCACCGGGGTCCCCCCAATTTCCGGTGGAAATGCTTTCACGGCTATTGTTGAATCTTTATAGTCTCCTATGAAAGCTGTGACCAGCGCCAGCGCCAGAGGGAAACCCTGATTCACCCCTCTTTTTATCAGGATTTCGTCCGATAGTGTCCCATTTCTGTTCAACTTCAGCCGCATTGATGTTCCTGAGTAAAGGGCTTTTATGGGCTCAAGGATCTTCTTTGGACAGTTTCCTGCCGAGAGTTTTGCCCATAGTAGTGATCTATCAACCCTGTCAAACGCCTGGGTGAGGTCTATGAACGCTAGGTACAACTTTGTTGTCCCCTCTTGAGTTTTGTTTTTGAGGATGCTCAGGATCATGATGTTGACAATGGTCCCCGAATTTTTTTGAAATCCACCTTGAAACGGGTCATTGAGCTGTGCAAACTTGGCCCAAGTTTGGAAATCCCATAATAAGAGCGTGCTGAAAACCTTTCCAATCGTGTCAAGGCGGGCGATGGGTTGATAGTTTTTCGGGTTTGCCCTATCACCCTTTTTGAAAATTGGTACCACCACAGACGTAGTCCATGACCTTGGGAGTGATCTAACGGCTGCACATTTTTTGAATACTGTGCTGATGAATGCAGACCGCTCTTCTGGAAAGTTCTTAAGGTCAATATTGGTCACTCCGTCCAGACCCAGGGCCCGCAAGACTTTTAATTTGCAAATTATTGTTTGAATATCCTCTTCATTTGCTGGGTCAATCCAGGGAGCTTTGCTCTCAGGGATGTCGACGGGGCCAGGCTCAGCTGAATCACTGAAGAGGGCTGTAAAATGGTCTATCCTGCTGGCGTCACTAACACAGTTCGACTGAGAGGGTTCGGTGTGTGCTCCCAATGTCTTGATCAAAGTCCAGAATTCTCCGGCATTCTTGCCCCCCAATTTGTTCAGCATTGCTTCTGAGTCTCTTTGATAGAGAAAGATCTGGTGGTTTCTTAGCCATTCTTTACAGGACTTGGCTTCTTTGGTTAGCTACCTTTGAGCCAATAATGAGTTCGTGATTTTTACTTTTCTTCTTAGGCGTTTCAAGAGGTCTCTTTTTGCAACCAGCTGCTTGTCGTATTGATGCAAACTTGAATCCCTCGTTGTGAGTTTTTTCCTTGTTTCTATCTTATACGGGCTCATTAATGGTTGGTAATCTGGTTCTATTGAGGCGAGTAGCTGCCTTTAGTAGTTGAAGGTTAGCTCTTTTATTCTTGACTCTGTTAGCTTTATTCGGTTCCCTTGGATGTTGCACTTAGTTTGTGGTTCGTAAATCGGGGCCCCTCGACTCGAAGTCACCCAAGTTGCTTTGAGCAAGTTGTGATCGCTTGCAGCGGTCTTAATGCTTCAAAAGAGGTAGCCAGCTTCAGCATATTTTCTGACGCAAAGATGTAGTCGATTGTTGCGCTTGAAGTATCTCTTTCCCACGTTGGCCAGCGATTTGAGTTGGGGAAAGCCTGGGCAGAGTTGTGGCAGCCCCGTGACTCCATCAGCTCTAGCCATCGGGCTCCTCTTTTTTCCGATGGCGTTGTTCTGAAGAAAGAGGGCACCTAGCATTCAGGTCTCCACAGATTATGATGTGAGTCACTTCTGTTTCAACGTACAGGGCGTCAACTACTTTCTCAATGTTTTTTAGGAATCCCTTGTCTGTAGTAGTTTGGGGATTCCAGTAGATGCTAATAATTGCTACTGGTAACTTTTTTTCCAGATTTCATTTGAGATCTAGGACGGTCCAGCTTGTCAACACTGCCAGATGGTTTAAGGAGACTGACAGTGTCCTTTGGATGCTAATGCCACTTCCTGAGCGGACTGCCAGTAGAATTGTAGTATTGCTGGCGAGATTTCAATGCTGAACCTGTCGAGATGTGTTTTTTCTGATAGCCACGTTTCTTGGAGGGCCAAAATGTCGAAATTGCTCAGATTGACGCTGCCCTTTTTCATCAAGTGCTGATATCCCCGCATATTCCATGAGCCCATGTGCAATGTAGTAGCAGACTGCATGGAGACTTCTAACTCCCCGACAGTTGCGCCTCTTTGCCTTCGGTAGCAAATTGCTATTTTTTGTTGTGAGACGATAATGTTTTTGGCAACTAGGCCCAAAGTTGCTTCATTTGCGAGAGCAGGGTTTTTTGGCAGCAAGCTTTGGTGAATTGACTGAGGTGGTGCCAGGTTGGTATTGGCATTGTACTGTAAGGGAGTCAGCTGTTGAAGAGGAGGCCCTGTTTTGAGGGCTCTGATTTGTTGGTGGGTGCGTCCAAGGATCCCTCAATGATGACTTTCCTAACATCCTGTCCGCCTTTGAATTATTCATCGTTGAGAAGGTAGGGTTTCTATTGCCAATTGGCATGGCCTCTGCAGGCTTCACCATATGTCGAGGCAATCTGTTGGAGTTGTACAGGTCTTCCGTTTTGGACTTGTAGTTGCTGTTGTCAGATGTATGCTCCGGGCTGTATTCCCGGGCGGACGATGTTTGGCTGGCTTTTGCCAGTATTGACAGATGGAAGCCACAGAGTGTCAGCTCCTCCAGTGCTTTTTTGATGGAAGGGGGCAGGGCGGCAGATCTTATGAGGATATAAGCTTTCGTGATTGTCCCTCTGTGATATGGTTTGACCCGGGCGTAGTCCTCTGATTTTAGGCTTTTCAGAGTGAAGATTTTGCTGTAGATGTTCCTCACTGTTCTTCTGTTGAGCACGATATTTGCGTGATTCCGAGAAGATTGTTCTAATTTCAAGGTTAGCGTAGCCGAGATGTGCCTGGATCTTTCCTGTCTGTGTCGCCTGTCTCGATCCGTAGACCTATCTGTCCTCTGATACAGTTAATTCAAACGGCCCCCGTACCGACCTGAGATACTGGGTCATGAAGGCTCTTGGTTACTCTTCTTCTCTTTGGCTTTGTCATTTTGAATGACATGCTTTTTGTATACTTCTTTTTCTCTTCGGTAGCAGCGTCTGGGCGATCCCGCCGGCGAGACTCGAAGGTCTCTGCTTCTTTCATTCTCTTGCTGTTTTGTCAGGCAATTTAAGGAGTCATCCTGAGGTTTTCTTTGTCTCTCTAAACTGTGTGTTTTCTTTAGTTGTTCCATTTTATTTTGCGACATTTGTATTTCTTTATTGACTATTTTTTCACTCGTAGGCCTGTCTTGGGCTTCTTTGAAGTCAGCGTTTAAGTGCTGCAAAATATTCATGGAGGTCATGTCCGCCAGAAATTCATCTGCCGTTCTGGGGATTTCGTAGCTGGTTTGTACGTCCGTTCCTCCGTTGTGAGCTTTTTTTGATCGGCCCTGGATTGTGGTGTTCTTTTTTTTTCACGGTTAATTGGTTTTTTGGGCATCGTTTTGGGGCTGGCTGTCGCCAAATGCCGCGTTTGAGCACCTGCTGAGTCATGTAATTTCAAAAGGGCTTGCTTTTTCAGAATCGGAGCTTCTTGTGCCTGTTGTTGGTCCTTTTCACCTTTGCTGCTTTTAGACATGTCATTTCTTTGCCTCTGGGTGAGATCCCCCTTCTGAGCGTTTGCCTTTGTTGTGCATTTTCTTGGTGAACTTTCTTTAAAAAAGAAGACCTCCGGCAGCGTGGATCTTCATCCTGGATTGTTGCCCTGTTGGGAATTGAATATGCTGACGTTTTCCCAATTCAGGTCCTTCTTTAAAGCCGACTTGGGCTTTTCCTGCTCAGCTTGAGTGCTCTGGGAAATGTATGTCCCGGTTTTTGATTTTCCTTTTTTGCTGCCCGGGTCTGTGATGTTTATTTGACCAACCGGGTCACTCTCAGAAGTTGTGGAACAGTTGATGTCTTTATTGAGAGTAGTTGTCTTTTGTTCCATCACTAAGATGTATCCTTCTAATTATATTAGTTTGGTATGCATCATCGCTGCCATCATGGAATGGTCTTTAGGATTATCATTTATAGCCTAGTATAGCTTGCAAAAAGGGGCCAGCGCGATGGTAATGGCAGACATGATCGTGGCCATGTCGAGTTTTTTTGTTGGCGTGTCCTTTTGTGTTGGGGGCCACTGGTTGCCGAGACTCTGACGCCTCTTAGATGTATTCAGGAATAGGTCGTAGTTGGCCCCCCGTGTTGGTGACTGATAATTGATGCAATTCCGGCTACTCCTGCGAGACGGTGTTGAATTTTCACCAAGGTCTCTTGCCCTCCTATGAATCTGGGGGCTAGTGTTTTCTTTAGACTTTTCCGTGTCCCCTTCCAACAGGTGGGGTTTATTTCTGCTCGAAGGAGGACGTAGAAGCCTCTCATTTGGGTCCAACTGTTCTTCATCTCTCTTTTTGGGAGAAGGCAATTTTCTAGGTGATAGCTCTTTAGCCGGTAACTCCTGAGCTGTTCTGGAGTCCTTTAAAATGTTGTCTAATGCTGGTCATTTGGGAGCTTTTCTTTAGATTGTGTGCTTTCCTCTGTGTCCAGACTGGGTAAGTTTGTTGGTGCAGCTGGAAGTTTACCCTTAGTACCTAGACTGCCTTGGACAACAACTGGTTGCGTCGCCTTGGTGGGGGGCACTTGCATTGGTGCTGGTGTAAACTCGAAGTGGCTGCCAGTTTTCCGGATTTTTAAAACTGGCGGGGGCTTCTTGATGGCCTCTAAGATCTCAGCGTCAGAGAGTTCGTTGAGGTGGTCGTGGTTTCTCTTCTCCTGTTTCTTGAAAAAGTCTTTCAGTGAGCTGCGTTGCACTGTTTTTATGAATGACATTTTTTGCATTAATGTTTGTGATTTTCTTAGAATTTTCCCCCGCTGTTGGGCTGAGTTTTTTTTACCGAATACTGGGTAATGTGTGTATGATTTTTCTAGAAGTTGGTGTTCACTCTGCCGCTGCTCTTTTGCATCACCTTTCTCCACGGCTTTGCAGCCAGTTTTTTTTTTTCAACAGATGTGACCGATCAGCATCAGGGTTTGTGGCGTGATTTTTCGCTGATGCCGTGGGTCCGCCAGTGGCGCCATCTGCCTGCAAAAGGTTTTGTTCTATCAGCGAGTCTGATATGCAGACGCATCGTTTCTCAGAGCCTTGGTGTTGGCTTCGGTCGTAGTTGCCCCGCACTCCAGGGAGGAATCGCCGCCACGCAATGAGTTTGCGGCTTGTAGTTCGACATGGAGGGAGAGACCGTCTTGGTCCTGGAGGCCGCGGAGCGGCGAGCTGGTAAGTGGAGAGTTGCCTAGTTGTCATGCGATTGCATCAGAGTCCCCTGATTATTGGACAGGCCTCACTTTGTTTAAATTTTCCGCTGGTGAGTGTTCCACTGACAGAAAGTCCAAAGCAGAGTACTGTCCCCTTGTTGGGCTGCTCACCTCCTCATTTCTCGGGACGATGTCGGCCGATTTGGCTGGGGTAAGCCTCACCTCCTGCAACCTTCTGACCCCCGGTGTAGTGGCTATGCCATCAGCCTGACTCAGCAGACTGTCGTTTGTGGAGGGGCTATCATCAGCATGTCATTTGTCTTTGCCCTGGGTTTCTTCAGCACCATCGGGCGTCTGTTTGGTGCTCGTGTTTGGCCGCACAGCAGTGTGCGTTTGTTTGTTTGATGGTGACCGTAGTGGTGCGACCAGTGCTTTGTCTCTTTGTGCAGGAGGCTGTTCGCAAAGCTACGGAAGCGCCGACTACAGGTGGCTATTATGTGGAGTCGGGCTCACCGGCAAGTCCATTCTTCCAGTTTGAGCCTTGGAGCCCCGGAGACACCTTTTGTCGCTGTCTCCTTCCGAAGGCTGATTTGCAGAAGGGCTAGTCGCAAGAGGAGGCATGTCAGTTCTTCCTGCTGGCCTGCAGGCCTGACAAGGACTGCAAAGACTGCTCCTATCTCTGCGACTAGCTCTGCGGCCGCTCCACGGCCTGAGGCAGTACTTGTGGGTCCTCCCACAAGCAACAATGGAACCAGTAGACAGAATGAGGGTTCACAGGAAATTGGAGCAAGCAGGAGGTAGTGGACTGCAAAGACTGCTCCTACCTCTGCGACTAGCCCCGCGGCCGCTCCGCGGCCTGAGGCAGTACTTGTGGGTCTTTCCCAAAAGCAACAATGGAACCAGTAGACACACTGAGGGTTCACAGGAAACTGGAGCACGGCTTTATGATTGGTTGGCAACCCCATCCAGACTTTTTTCACTTCTTTAGTAGCACATGAGCAGAATAAAACCTAGGTGCTCAAGATGCGTCAATTCATTTCTTGTTTTCCCAATTATTCCATCTTATGTCATCAACCTGATCCTTAGCCAAGGCCTTCTGTTTGTGGTTAACCTCGTAGTCAGCTCACTGTTCTGGAACATTGAGGGGCTATGAGCAGACCACTATCTCCATCTGGGTTTTAATGGATAGCCCTTGCTTTCGACTTCCAAATCATGTGTTAGGCGACCACAATTTCTTCCATTTCAGCCTCTTATTTAGGAATATTTGATTGTATTAAACAGGGTGCCATTACCCTCTCTGGCCTTTAGAGTCTTGCTCGTCTCCACTTCACATAGGCTTCTGCACTTGTAATTTTTCAATACTTGGCACTTGCATATGTCCTTGTCTCTCCTAATCTTAGCAGAAATATGTCTGATGCACGTGGGCTGTTCCTTCGACTTCTGTTGTGCCTTGCACCCAACTCTCAAATAGCCTTCTTGATCCCAGGCCAAAGTACTCCCTTATTCTGCACATGAAAACAGCTTCTTCATCAGTTCTTCAATTTGCAATCTTAGGCTCGTCTTTTGAGGTAACAGGGTTGATTCTTAACACAGGGCATTGTCCATTTTCTTCCAATGGCCTTCCTTAACGTTGTATGTATACCTCTATTTAGCAAGCTTCTATTTATCTTTTTTACCTTGCATTATAGCGTATTCACAGTTAATGGTCAGAACATTATTTCATCCTCTTATATTCACCATTATTTTGTCTTTAAGTACATGTTCCTCTTAGTGCTTCAGTCACATTGTCAGTTTTAAGTATTTTCATATTGTTTCCACAAAGGTTCATACATCTCCTTTCTGACATAATTCTGTCATCTTCAGACTTTAGTTCATCCATATTCCTCATAAACACATTCTGGCATCTTGGTAGTGGGCACCCTTCCTGGTAGCATCCTTCTTCTGCTTCTATGTGAGGGTATAATCTGAATGGCTGCCTGAGTGCATATCGTCTTTCATACACTTGACGTGGTGTAGGAATGTTGCATGGATTCATGCATGGATTCCCAATTTTAGCTCTTTGCCTGCTCCTCCAATCAGACAGTGTTGAGGGGGCAGGGACCAGAGGAGAGGCATCCACTTGCTCCTCTACATACCCCCTCTGGTTGAATATTCAACCATACTCAACTTTTCCTCTTCTTCTGAAAATTCCTGCTTCATTTTCTTTTATCATCTCATCATATTTTCTTTTCTTTAGGACAAATATGTTGTCACCCCCCTCAAGTGACCTGCATTTTTTATATATTCATAAACTTTATAAGTCATATATCGACAATCACTTGCTGATGAGCAGAGTATCCATCTTCCCACATACCTCTTCCAATCTTGGGGATAGTAAAACTTTATTCCTGTGTGAAAACAAAGAAATTGATATGAGGCTGGGAAGCCCAAAGGAAACACACCAACACAGGTTACAAAGGACATACAAAGTGCTTTATTTAAAAGCTACAACAGTTACCAAAAAGTCAATTGACAAACGGATAGCTATTCGGCTCTCAGAGTAACGTAACGAACTTCAACGAAGGTTCGATGCATTAGTAGAGAGACCGTACATTGGAATACTTGGGCTTTTATATTCTTCATTCAGCCCTGGCCAACCCCCTCGCGGGTTAACCATTCTTGGGACCAGGCCTAGCGTTCCTTGCCAGGTCAATTCCATAATGTATGCATTTTGATCAGTTCCGCTGATACAGTTGTTCATTTAGATATAGGTCAGGGATAGGACAAGGTCTTAGTTCGCGACCCCGACAAGTGGCCTGCAGGCATATTAATTATTCATGTGTGCGGAGGTCACAACGGCCAGAATCTCACTCAGAATGTCATTCGGCCTCCATTTTGGTGTTCAGGATGACTTCCACATTACAAGAGAACCTAAAATGGCGGCTAAATCCAAGATGGCGACTTACATAACTTTTCGTTAAGGTCAAGACCTTGCCGCGGAGTCTATTTACATGATATTTTAGACAACTTAGCGTAGGCCAATACACATTCGAATACTGCGATAGGAGGCATAATATCATTTCAATTCCAACAGACCCTCCTTTTGGCCTATGCCAAGTGCTAATATAATTTCTAATACTTTTGCAAATAACTCCATGTGCTGTCATCCATACATCCCGAATCATTGTCTGTAATATCTATAGCCATTAGGTCGTTCATCAGAACCTCTTGTAACACGAACTCTTTAGATGCTGTATCTGGGGCATATATTCTATGCCCTATTGTGCTCACTGCTTGGGCACAACATCCCCCTAGCATTCCACATATACTCGGAAGACATTGAAAACAGCAACAAAGAAATAGCAGGATCCCCAAAATAACTAGAATGACAGAAAGCACCTTCCAACCCCAAGATCGTAAAGAATCCCAGAACCAGGTGCTAAGATTCCAATCTCCTACAGGGATATGTACTTCAGAACTAAGAGTATGCAAGTTCTGTATTGCTTTAAAAATTGTCGGCGAGGAATCTGGGACGAAAACACAGCAAGCGGACCCCACTAATTTGCATACTCCACCTCGTTCCGCCAGAATGACATTTAATGCCATCCGATTTTGGAGTGCTACCAATCTTATTGCTTTTTGTTCTAAGGTCATATTTTAGAGTATGTCCGTGGTCCGGTGGATCGTTCTCTCCAGTACCCTTGCTAATCCCCTAATGTTCTCAGAGTTTGTTATTTGTCCCCAAAAGGGCACAACTGATTTCGCTATATCTCCCAATACTTGCCCAGGGGTATCTCCGTTCTTGTCCTGCCGCGGGCGAGCCTTAGAAACCTCCAATGTACTAGCTACAAATACCCCAGGTAACAGGATTCCTAAATAACAGGTTCCCTGCCAATCCTTGGGCAACCAGGGAAACGCTAAACTACCACAAACAAAATAAACAGCCCCCCCCTACATACAGAGGCCTGTTTTCTCCAGTCAAATTTACAATGTTCATACAACCTTCAAAATCTCCCATTGGCCGAGTGCCATTTCTTTGTACACAAAAGGGGACCGAGTCAGGGCTATGATTTATAGAGTAAGAAGGAGGTACGGCGTCCTTATTGCCTATCGGAGCCATTTTAAAGGAAATTAGAGCTTGAAAAGGAAGAGATAGTTTATCAGATGGCCTAATAGAAGTGACATTAGGTTTACTTCTATTTGCAAAAAGCGAGCATCCCAGGGGAGTTAATTCACGTTTCTCAAAATCATTCAGATTAATTCCATCAAAGTTCCCTGAGATGCTATCATTCCAACGGCCAAAGAATAGTGCTCTAAGAGAGGCATAGGAAGCAGTCGTTAAAGGTAAAGGATGAATATACCATCCCAGTCCCTTGTTCCCAGTCATTTGTAAATGAGTACAAATCCAACAATTACTCTTATTAAAAATAGCATGAGTTGCATTCATTACTATCATTAAAGTGTTATTATGATACTTTTGTCTATGTTGGGAGTCTCTAGGGGACAGAGTGTGAAGGTGTACAGAGGGAGTCAAAGCAGTTGGTACGATCTCGGTCGGTAGTAGAGGTTTTAGAGGATAGATTTCTTCAAAGTACCAAAGTCCTACAGCAGTAGTTGCAAAAATAACAATTATCATTATCAAAACACAGCAGTACGCTTTCGGAGCCCGGGCACATTGTTCATTGTCCAAGTTGGTCATCCCTTTATTCACAAGTCCAGTGCGGGGAGCAGCAGTGGAGGTGGCAGGCATTGTAGTTCCTCAATCGACGACCCCAATGTTCGTTGCTGGCGACGCTACGGTCGCGCGATTTCTTAGTCCTTCCCAACCCTAGCCAGCAGAATCCCTTTTGTTCAACAGAAACGTTCTTATACAAAAGAAAACTTCCAATCACTTCCTTTTTCCAAATGCACGGAAAACCCGTGCCGTAGTTCTATTTTCTTCGTTGAAGATTGTACCTGGTGGTACCCAAGATTGTTTGATCCATAAATAAGGCGTTGTCACTTCCTGAGGGAAGCGACGTGTCGGAGGCGACGGAAGTCGCAGAGCTTGAAACAGTTTTTTCCGGAAGTGATTTTTCAAGAGAGTGCAGAGACGAAATGGACTGTTCCCCAAGCTCCTCGGGCTCAGAGAAATTCTCCGACGCACTCACAGCGCTGTTTGCTAATCCAAGATCAGAGACTGTAGCATCAGCGAGGGGTTCTGCTTCTTCTGTAACGTGTGGCGTCGGGTGAGGAAGTTTCTTGACATGCGTCGCGTGGATCCAGTGCTTCTTTCCAGCCACCCGCACTGCTGTCCGAGTGACCAACAACACCTGGTAGGGTCCCCGCCAGCGAGGCGCGCGACAGGGAGACCTTTCGTAGGCCTTCACTAGGACCCAACTTCCAGGCTGTATATCGTGTCCTGGACCCGTGAACCGTACAGGTAAAGCTGAGTGCACCTGGTGATAAATGAAATACAGATTTTTAGTTAACTGGTTACAGTAGTCTACAAGCAATATATTTTCCACCTCTCTCAGGGCTTTTGGTTTTGGGAGACCCCAGGGGAGTTAATTCACGTTTCTCAAAATCATTCAGATTAGTTCCATCAAAGTTCCCTGAGATGCTATCATTCCAACGGCCAAAGAATAGTGCTCTAAGAGAGGCATAGCAAGCAGTCGTTAAAGGTAAAGGATGAATATACCATCCCAGTCCCTTGTTCCCAGTCATTTGTAAATGAGTACAAATCCAACAATTACTCTTATTAAAAATAGCATGAGTTGCATTCATTACTATCATTAAAGTGTTATTATGATACTTTTGTCTATGTTGGGAGTCTCTAGGGGACAGAGTGTGAAGGTGTACAGAGGGAGTCAAAGCAGTTGGTACGATCTCGGTCGGTAGTAGAGGTTTTAGAGGATAGATTTCTTCAAAGTACCAAAGTCCTACAGCAGTAGTTGCAAAAATAACAATTATCATTATCAAAACACAGCAGTACGTTTTCGGGGCCCGGGCACATTGTTCATTGTCCAAGTTGGTCATCCCTTTATTCACAAGTCCAGTGCGGGGAGCAGCAGTGGAGGTGGCAGGCATTGTAGTTCCTCAATCGACGACCCCAATGTTCGTTGCTGGCGACGCTACGGTCGCGCAATTTCTTAGTCCTTCCCAACCCTAGCCAGCAGAATCCCTTTTGTTCAACAGAAACGTTCTTATACAAAAGAAAACTTCCAATCACTTCCTTTTTCTAAATGCACGGAAAACCCGTGCCGTAGGTCTATTTTCTTCGTCGAAGATTGTACCTGGTGGTACCCAAGATTGTTTGATCCATAAATAAGGCGTCGTCACTTCCTGAGGGAAGCAACGTGTCAGAGGCGACGGAAGTCGCAGAGCTTGAAACAGTTTTTTCCGGAAGTGATTTTTCAAGAGAGTGCGGAGACGAAATGGACTGTTCCCCAAGCTCCTCGGGCTCAGAGAAATTCTCCGACGCACTCACAGCGCTGTTTGCTAATCCAAGATCAGAGACTGTAGCATCAGCGAGGGGTTCTGCTTCTTCTGTAACGTGTGGCGTCGGGTGAGGAAGTTTCTTGACATGCGTCGCGTGGATCCAGTGCTTCTTTCCAGCCACCCGCACTGCTGTCCGAGTGACCAACAACACCTGGTAGGGTCCCCGCCAGCGAGGCGCGAGACAGGGAGACCTTTCGTAGGCCTTCACTAGGACCCAACTTCCAGGCTGTATATCGTGTCCTGGACCCGTGAACCGTACAGGTAAAGCTGAGTGCACCTGGTGATAAATGAAATTCAGATTTTTAGTTAACTGGTTACAGTAGTCTACAAGCAATACATTTTCCACCTCTCTCAGGGCTTTAGGTTTTGGGAGACCCCAAATGTTAGCAGGTCTCCCTATCACTACCTCAAATGGAGAAAGCCCAGTCTTAGTTTGAGGTGTAGTACGCATAGCCAATAATACAATAGGTAAGGCATCTGGCCATTTCAGTTTGGTATCCGCATATGTCTTTGCAAGCTTATTCTTTAAGATACATTGTGTCTTTCCACCAACCCAGCACTTTCAGGATGTCTAGCTGAGTGAAATCGTTTCTCAATACATAAGGCTGTGCATATCTGCAAAACTACTGCTGCAACAAAATGAGGACCATTATCCGACCAAATTACCCTTGGGAGCCCAAATCGAGGAAAAAATTATTTTACCATAATCTTTGCAGTGGTCATGGCGGTAGCATCTTTAACGGGGAAAGCCTCGACCCATTTACTGAAGGCACAAATAATTACAAGAACATATTTCAAATTGTTACACCGTTCCATCACAGTAAAATCAAAGTGAATGACCTCGAAGGGAACAGAAGGGGGCCCAAAGCTTCCCCTTGGAGTTACTGTCCCCTTACCCACATTGTGCTGTAAGCAGATCATACAATTTCAGACATGCAGTCTGGCAGTCTCCGGAATCTTGTTATTCACCCAAACTTGTTGTAACATTTTCGTGATCTGCTGAGCACACAGATGTGTAGGACCGTGTGCCATAGTAACCATTGCCAGTACGTATGAATCAGGGAGCAGCCATTTTCCTTCAGATGTATCCACCCAACACCCATCATCATCTAGTTTCCCCATTCCTTCAATCCACCTTTTAGATTCTTCTACTGTGGCATCAGTTTGAATATCTCGCACAGACCCAATACCTTCATCCATTATATAAGCATCTCTCATTTCCCTCAAAGCATACATGTCCGTGCTAAGGTCTGTGGCCGTTTGTCTGGCTATCAGGTCCGCAAAAGCGTTCCCTTTCCCCACATCATCTATGACCTTACGATGTGCTGCACATTTCATGATCGCTAACTGTTTGGGAATTAAAGTGCCGAGAGTAATTGCACTATCAAGGGGCCATGCTGGATGTTGGTCCCATGTGAGGTCAGGAACCCTCTTTCCAACCAGAGCCTTCCAAAGTTGTGAGCCACCCCAAATGCGTACTGGCTATCAGTATATATATTTACTATACGCTCTTGGGAGAGTTCACAAGCTCGGGTCAACGCTATAATCTCTGCGGCCTGCGCGGAGTTATGCGAAATTCTTTTAGTTTCAACAACCTTACTCAATGTAGTAACTGCATAAGCAGCTGTAGATGTACCATCTGAAAGTTTGAAGCAGGAGCCATCACAAAACAGCTCCCCTTCAGCATTGCCCAAAGGAGTGTCTATGAGATCTATCCTGCCTGTCGTTTCTTGTTCAGTGGTATACAGGCAGTCATGTAATTCTTCGTCACCGCAAACAGTGTTTTGCGGGAAAGGTAAAAGTTCAGCCGGATTAAGAACACAACACCTCTTAATTTGAATGTGAGGGGCAAACAGAATGAATTCATACCTTGTTAACCGCACAGAGGTGAGGTGTTGCGTTTGGGTTTTGTTCAATAGGATATCAACAGAGTGAGGTACCATCAAAATCAAATCATGGCCTAGGACCATTCCCTCACTCTGTTTTACAGACGCGGCAGCAGCAGCGACAGCTCGCAAACATCTTGGCAAAGCGCATGCGACAGGATCAAGGGCGGAGGAGTAGTAGCCGCACAGCCTATTCTTCCCTCTGTGTTCCTGTGTTAACACAGCCAAAGCACATCCATCACATTCATGCACAAACAACTCAAAGGCCTTGTCATAATTTGGAGTACCCAGAACCGGTGCAGAGCATAACGCGGTTTTGAGAAGCTCAAATGATCGTTGATGTTCCGAGTTCCATGGCAGTGGCAGAGAAATGCCCTTCTTCGTCAAAGCCAACATCGGTTTTATCACTAGCGAAAAGTTCGGGATCCACAACCTACAGTAAGAAGCCATACCTATTAAGGCTCTGACTTCCTTCTGTGTATTTGGAACAGACATGCCAGAAATGTGTTTTATTCTTTCAGGTGTCAATCTTCTCCCCTTCTTTGACAGGAGGTAGCCTAAATAGGCGACCTCCTGACAACAATATTGACATTTTTTGAGCTAAGCTTTATGACCATTTTTAGCTAAATGAACAAGCAACAGTACAGTGCCTTCTTTACAAGCACTCTCAGGGTCTGCAGCCAAAAGCAAATCATCAACATATTGAAGCAGCGTACAAGTAGGTGGCAATTCAAGGGTGTCGAGCTGCTCTTTCAAAGCTCTACTATAAATGCTTGGACTTTCAGTATACCCTTGAGGTGCCCTGGTAAATGTAAATGAGCGTCCCCCCAAGGTGAACGCAAACAAATATCTACTTTCCTTATGTATAGGAATACTAAAGAAAGCGTTTTTTAAATCCACAATGCTGAAGTGCGTAGCCGTAGCAGGGATCATTGTCAATATCGTCGTCACATCAGGCACAATTGGAAAATGTGGGGCGACAACTCTGTTAATAGCACGAAGATCAATTATGAACCGGTATGGAATTGCATTGTCGCCTTTCTTATATACAGGCAAGATCGGACTGTTACACAGACTACCTGTAATCTCCTCGATCACCCCGCGATGCACAAAATCGGAGACAATGCATTTCAAAGCACGCTCGCCCTCAACTGATATTTTATACTGCGGAATGTGTGGTAGTTTCACTCCATGTTTCAAAACTATTTTAACGGGCTCAATCTGTAATACCCCAACATCATTGTCATCAACCGCCCATAAACATTCCGGGACAATGCTAAACTCAGGAGGTAAAGGTCGAATCAGGAACTGAGAATTAGGAAGTTGCTGTGGTGAAACCGTCAGCCGTACTCCATCAGAAGAACAATGAATTACTGCGTTCAATTTCTTTAACAAATTCAACCCCAGCAAATTCTCTCCACAGTTCGAAGTGAGAAGAAAAGGGCAAGGGTCCGTAAAGGGACCCAAAGAAACAGACACCGGTGAAGAAACCGGACAGACAATTGGTATACCAGAAAACCCTATGGAAACATTTGTTTGCCCTGACAGTGGAATGTTTGGAACCCGGGAATGATCAATGGAGCACTTCTGCGCTCCAGTGTCTATCAACAACTGGTGTTTCCTATTCCCTACTAATAATTCAACGTAGGGGCCTTTCTGATTAACGGGAATAGGTGAAGGTTCCAAACTCTGCTTCGGGCAATCCTAATGAAATAGAGCCTCGTCAGAAGGAAGCTCTTCAGAAAGGTAGGCAGCAGAAGGGTGATCAAATATGTTCCTCGAGTCCACACTCGAGGTCTCATTTTCCTGTGAAAAAGGTTGCTGAGGATCTTGCAAAAACTGACCTCTATCAGGGCCCCCTGCTCCAGGGCGGCCCCTAGGTCGTCTACCCATACTCCCAAACGCACTGTTTGACCTTTGTCGAAGGACGGGGCACTGTGCTCGCCAATGACCTTCCTGGCGGCAATAAGCACATTGATTAATATTCACAGGACCCAAAGGAGCATTTCCTTTTGGGACATACTGACCTCTGGTCTGTGTCGTGCCTCCTCTGGGGTTTCTAACAATTTGTTGTAATAATACTTTGGTTTTCAAATCTCCTTTCCTTTTTTCAATTTTGTCCTTCTCATTATTAACACGGTTCTCATAATACTGAGCCATGTGCAAAACCTCAGATTGAGATTTTGCCTGCCAAGCGCTCTCAGAGGACATAATCTGTGACTGGATGTCAGGCAACAATCCACGTACAAATTTGTCCACAAACAACCTTTTCCCAGACTCTGTACCCAAATCCTGTCCACTGAAGTCAGAAAATACCTGCTCCAATCTGTTAAAGAATTCGGTGGCGCCTTCAGTTTTTCCTTGAACACAGGCCGTAAGCTTGTCCCAAATAATTCTTTTCTCTGGAATTATAGTTTTTAATTTTGCGACAATTCTATCAGGCAAAGTAAGTATGACCTGTGGTGGTTTCTCACCTGCTGGTCTTTCCCCATCAATCCTAATCATATTAGCCCACGTATCTCCCAACCCTGGCACATCGTCTATTGTCCGAACCTGTTTCCATACATCTACAGGTAGGAGTACAGGAAATAGCAAGTCAATATCACTTAAGGTGAACACAGAGGACTGCAAGATGGACTCAATTTCTTTGTAAAACCCCGTCGGGTTTTTCCTGATATCGGGGACTGTTTGCCTAATAGTGTTCACTTCCTGTCGTGAAAACGGGACATGAACGAATTGTGATACGTAATGTGCAGGGATATCCACAGCGAGGGCACCAGTCCCAGCGATGGCGGGAATCTCAACTTTTGGGACAAAGGTCGGAGGAACCTCTCTCATAGGCAACCCGTTTCTGTACATAAATTCTATCGTCTTCGTTATCCTCATCTCGTGACTTTTCAAAGTCTTTCCTATATTGAAACAATTTTTTAACATGCCCATATACTTTCTGCTCTGTGTCCCTCGAAAGTGCCAAAGCATTCAGATCTCTCACTCCTTGTGGAAGATCTGAATTTTGTAATCTACCCCACATCACACATAAATGAGTCCCCAAACCTTTGATAAAAACATTTTCCGGGAAAACTATTCAAATTAGATAGTGTGGAAAAAACATTAACTTGATCACCTTTCTCCATACAGTGCTTAGCCCATGCAAACAATTCCTGTTTCTTACCTGCAGAAACAGTATTACGAGTGACGATCTTAGATCCTGCACCTGGATCAACTTCAGTCAATACGGGACCACTCGGGAACGGAGGTGCAGGTAAATTTAATAAAGGTGCAACTATCGGTGCAGAAGGAAGGGGCGGTGCGATAGGTGGAGGAACAACAACTAGAGGACAAGGAACAATAGGTTGTACAGGGGGAACAGGAATAACAGCAGGAACAACAGCAGGAATGGGCAGAGCGCCCAAAATAGGAACATACCGAGGTGGCGCAGAGGCACCAGGCCTGCGTTCGTTTAACAATTTCTCAATAAATTCTTCGGAAACATGGAAATCTTTAGAGGGGTACATTTTCTGGATTCCAAGTGAAAAAGCCCTATCCATATTTTTAACTGATTCTGAATTTTTTTCTTTATCATATAACAACGCTTTTTCTGCGTTTGTTTTATGACGGCGTACATGTTTGTCCCTACTTTTAAGCTGCTGTAACGCTTCTTTTTTCCAATTCTGTAAAACATCAAAGGCTGCAGGTCTAGCCTTCTTTTTTAGCAAGACTGATTCTATGTATTCAATACGGGGGATCTCGAAACTGCCGTTGATTGGCCACTGAAATTCGGAGGCATGTCTGGTCTGTCTGTGCCAAATATCATTAAATACTATACTACCAATGCCATACTTACAGTACATAGTACATGCCGGCGACCCCTCCTGTGGTGCCGGGCAGCTAAATTCCAAAGATTGTCGATCACTGCGGAACAGAGGCCTAAAGCAGCTAGACAATTTCCCAGGCATTTCACAAAAAATTGGTGTTACCTGGTCAATAATTGTGTCTGCAGATACAATACGCCAAATTCAAATTGTCAGGGTAAAATTAAGAGCCGGGTCACGACTGCACCTGACCAAACCTAAGGAGGACCGTACGGTTTATCAAAGAACTTACCTAACGAATTTTACCTTGTGTTTGGTGGTTTCGACAAATCTGCCCGCCTCAAAAATGGACCTTCGTCAAGATGCGGTGTCAGACCACACGACTATCGTCCAAGGATCGGATCATGCAGCGCTGCTGAGGTATCGCGTCTCGTTCGGTCGGGCCCGCAGAATCACACCGTCCGATCCCGGTTCGATAGTCTGCGTCAACCTTCAATGATCCGGCATCACTCTTGAGGGTCCCTATTCGGGCGCCAACTGTGAAAACAAAGAAATTGATATGAGGCTGGGAAGCCCAAAGGAAACACACCAACACAGATTACAAAGGACATACAAAGTGCTTTATTTAAAAGCTACAACAGTTACCAAAAAGTCAATTGACAAACGGATAGCTATTCGGCTCTCAGAGTAACGTAACGAACTTCAACGAAGGTTCGATGCATTAGTAGAGAGACCGTACATTGGAATACTTGGGCTTTTATATTCTTCATTCAGCCCTGGCCAACCCCCTCGCGGGTTAACCATTCTTGGGACCAGGCCTAGGGTTCCTTGCCAGGTCAATCCCATAATGTATGCATTTTGATCAGTTCCGCTGATACAGTTGTTCATTTACACATAGGTCAGGGATAGGACAAGGTCTTAGTTCGTGACCCCGACAAGTGGCCTGCAGGCATATTAATTATTCATGTGTGCGGAGGTCACAGCGGCCAGAATCTCACTCAGAATGTCATTCGGTCTCCATTTTGGTGTTCAGGGTGACTTCCACATTACAAGAGAACCTAAAATGGCGGCTAAATCCAAGATGGCGAGTTACATAACTTTTCGTTAAGGTCAAGACCTTGCCGCGGAGTCTATTTACATGATATTTTAGACAACTTGGCGTAGGCCAATACACATTCGAATACTGCGATAGGAGGCATAATATAATTTCAATTCCAACACCCGGACATGCAAGAGAACTGTTCTTAAGGTTTTCTCAAGTACTTTCTTCCGTCTGCATCCTTTCTCCAGTGCCACTGTTAATGTCAATCATTATCTTCATTCCAATAGCTTTCTTGGCTATCTTCTGGCATTGTCTCAAGATGATCCTTATGAAATAGAATCCTTGCAGCACTAACACTAGTATGGTTCAAAGTAATTAGAAAGAATTCACCAACCAAGATGGAATCCATGAAAACATAGATGAGAACCAATCACCTCCTGCCATCTCATTAGCTTCCTCTTTCACCTTTGTACGCAGGGTTGTTAACATCGTTATTGATTCTGTCAGGATTCCATTTTGTCCATCATGAGATGGTATAAACGTACAGCAAAATGACACAAACACCTCCATCAATTGCTATTATTAGATGCAGAACATACGAGTTGTGGAGGGTCATCAGCCTGATGGCTCTCAATTGTTCTTTGATTGCATTGAATACTTTTATTGTTGCATTGACCATCTGAAGCAATTGCCACCTAGTGATTTGTAACCACTTGGCATTCACTGCAGCTTGGAGTCGGGGTGTGAATATGGATGTCATTATCATGGCACTCTTACTGAATAATTTGAATGTATCTGGATTACCTTCATAATACCTTATTGATTTTGATGAGAAATAGTTCTCTCTTTTAAGTCGATGAAGATGAAGTGATCTCTTCCTTCTTAGGTACTCTTTAATTTTTGGAAACTCCTCAATATGGAAGTCACTTTGGGGAATCATGAATGCTGGGACGTGTACCATTACAATGGAGCACACTCCTCCCCAGTCTTTAGGCAATTATAAGCTCTGGAACTGCAAGCCCAATATTGGTCCATTACTACTGTAGTTCCTCGATTCATTCTTGGAGCTTTGATTATTTCTCTACAACCTATATTCTTTCCTGCTAGACCTTGCCATCATTCTTGAAGCAGGTTGTCACATTCTTTACTTGCAATATATGCCCATGATTCTAGGCATTCATCATTCACCTTGTGCACCATGTGGATTGCTTCTTTCTTCAATAAGTGTGCATGGCATGGCATTAGGCCAGCTTCCCATCCAGTACTGTTTGTTATATGCCTATACACCAACAGCTGTGTTCTTTCACAGCATCCTGGCTCTACAGATTTTACAGTTATGTCTGAGCAATTCATTCTCTTCATTTCGATAGTTTTTATTGGGTCTCCATACTGGGACGGATACATGAGTTTCTTGCTTGTCCACCCCAATCCAGTATCCATTCTCTTTGTTTTCACATGTGTGTCTTCGTATGGAAAAGTCTGTTTTAATCGCCATTTTAGAGTTGTCCATTTTCCCTTCGAATTGTCCACTGGTGGGGCATGCTGCCAGGTGGCTGAGACATTTTGCATCATGTGAAGGCATTTCCCTTGCAATAAATGTTCTTGAACATTCATGGCATACAGTATTAAGGAGCACACATAAAAACCTTCTTCCGGTGTTCTTTCTCGCACCTTCCGCATGTGCTGGTCATAGGGACCTATATGAGCCGATCTGTCTAAATATGTATTTATACTTATTTTAATATTCTTCAGTACCTCTCTTTTTTTGAGAACAATGTCTTTTAGTATCAGAGATCAGTGGAGTTTTTGGACTCTTAAAGCGGACAATAGTAGATGTCTTACTTTCTTGTTCATCACTGCCTATAATATGTGTGAATGCCAACGTAATGAGGATAGCAGTTAAAAACAAAATACCACAAAAGCTCCAATAATTATTCTTTGTACAGTGCATTTCTTTCATGGGCCTCATTTCTTACTTCTTGAAACATTTCCATTTCTCTAGTCCTTTTCAATATACCAAAGTTAACAATTTATTAACTCATGAATATATAATAAAACTGCAAAATAGTATAGTGTTATTTTTCGTGTTTCCAAGAAATTTCATGATGTCTGTGTGTCTTCTGATCAGAGCTGGATAAGATAGTAGGATATAAGAAAAGACTGCAAGCAAGAATGTGTTGTACAAGAGGTAGCATAGAAAATAAAGTATTCTTCTTTTCTTCTAGCTTTTACTGCTTCTGTCCCATGGTCTTTCTTTTCCTAATCTAAGGAAGGCGTTCCAGGATCACTGCAAGTTCATCAGTTCTTAAGAAACCCTAATCTAAACGTGTTACTTCTTCTTCCCTTGCCTTGTCTTGACTTTTGGTGATGTATCTTGTCTGCACCCGCTGAACTTCTTTCTAAAATTGCTTCAGTATGGAGTAGTTGCAGGAGAGGTCAAGGTTTCTCCTTTATAGGGTTTGACGTCATGTAAGTGTATCCACTCTCTACTTCCTTGTAATGTAATGGTAGTAGGACTTACTTCCTCCACTTCGGGGGGGGGGCCCACAAAGCAGGGGGTATTCCAGGTGCGTTTGAATTTGCGCACCAGCACCTGGTGCCCTGTATACAGGCTGAGAGTTTCAAGTGTTTCTTCCAAAGCAATAGGCTGGTTGTCTTTTTGTATTTCCCCTTGACCCCTCCCATCGACTGTGGAGCTGTTGAGACATAAAAGAAGCACTTTTAGTCATTGTTTTCAAATAATCATGCCTTTCATCTCCCAAAGCCTTTGCTACAATATGGGCATCTGTATTTGCCCTTGTTGGGGGAGTAAGAGGAGTTCTCATATGGCGCCCAGTCACCAATTCATGAGGAGTCAAATGGTTATCTGAGCCAGGCTGATTCTGCAGCGAATACAGTGCAACGGATAGGCAATGGAGCCATCCCTTTTTCAAAGTGACTTTCAGTTTCGCTATTCTTTCTTTAAAAAATACCATTTAAATTCTCACAAATACACTTTTGCTTGCAGATGGAAGGCTGATGGATGCAAACTTCTGTCTTATGCCTAATAGTAAAACTATTTTTTTGAATAGATCATTTACAAAGTGTGACCCATTATCGGATCGCAGATCTTCACATTCACCCCATCTTGGAAATAATTTGTGCACAAGGAACTTGGCAGCAAACACAGCATCAGGGTGTTTGCATGGACCCACCTCGATCCATCTGGAAAAGGGACATACTACAACTAACATATATCTATACCCATTACAAGTATACAGCATATCTACATAATCTATATGTAGATGATGACATGGGGCCTCATTCCGAGGTTGGCGGTAAGTAATGGTTTTTACCGGCATGGCGGAAAGACCGAGTCCGATCTGGTACCACGCCGCTATTTACAGGCTATTCCGACTTTGCGGGCACGAGCTTTCCGCCATGCCGGTAAATCCCCTAGCGGCATACCGCTAAAGGGCCCGTTAAACCCCTTAGCGGCATGAAGCGAGACGTTCTTTACAACACCACCATCGAAGCTTTGCCGTCCGTAATTAGTGGTGACCGTAATTTACGGATACCGTAAATTACGGTCACCGCTAATTAACGGATACGGAAATTACGTCATCGCACAGGAACGTGAAGGAGCGCGGCGGCCATCTTTAAAAACACAATCCATTGCCATCCTCTTCATACAGGACCCGCAGGCATATTTGGATCTTGAAAATAGCCATTAGAGACCAGCATCATGCCGAAAGCACTGAAAAAAGGTGCCACCCGCATAAGGAAGCAGCGCTTTACGCAGGACGAGCTCCAGGTCCTGGTGGACACTCTGCACAAACATGCTGAGATAGTATTCAGCAGTGACATGCGTAGGCCCACCGTTGTCAGGAAGTTGGAGATCTGGGACTTCGTTGCACAGAGGGTGAGCGCCGTAGGAAACACCCCCCGCACCACGAAGGACTGCAGGAAACGGTGGGATGACCTCCGTTTTAGGGTGCGGGCAATCCTATCGGCCAACCGAACCCAGGCCCTGGAGACAGGAGAAGGCCCAGCTTCTCCCATCAAGATGATGCCCTGGGAGCAAACGTGTGCGGACATGATGGGCACAGAAGCCATAGAAGGGGTTGGCGAAATGGAGTGCGGTGCACCGTCATCCGCTGATGGAGGTGAGTGTCATGAGTCAAGACAGTAAATGCATTCCCAATGTAAGGCACCGCCAAGGGCTGGGCAAGCTGTCGCATCACGTATGGGAAACCCCCCCCCAATGAAATCATGCCATAACAAGTGGAACCCAGGCTGATGTCAGGTGCAAGGCTCCAAACCATATTGGCCATAGCACACAAAGAGGCAGTCAATGTGAGTCAGCACAGTACTCCGCCAACATGAGTGACCCAGACATCTGCATGCATTTTCCATCCAAGCCCAGATCACTGTCCCACTCACCACCCAAATGTCAACAAAACGCTGCAATCCCATTGTTATACCATAGGTTTGAAGAAATGCTGACCCCCAAATCATTGCTCATGCCATCTCTCTCCCCCCCCCCCACAGGCAGCGGGCATGAGAGTGAGGACCAGGAAGCCACCCAGCCCTGTACCTCCAGGGGCACAGCCAGGGGACACCGTATACCTGCAAGAAGGAAGAAAACACAGGCAACACCACCTGCTCCATCAACCCCCATGGAGGGTGCACAACCCCCACCCGCACCCCTACCCATGCCTGCAGTGCCGCCAGAGACATGTCCCACGGTGCACTCTGAGGAGTCCAGTGTGGCAGGGGAGAATGCTGCCATGTGCCTCTTCGATGTGCCAGATAGCCCCACATTAATTTCCGTTTCCAACGTGGAGGACCCCTATGACATTGGACATAGCCCAGACACTCCATCCTACAGCCAGGTGGCACACAGCGACTCCGGGGAGAGTGACACCCCAGGGCTCACAGGCCAAGGAGTACCACCTGCCTGTCCTGGATCCACCTCCCCTGCAGAAAGTCCCGAAAGGGCTGCAGGCTCTACACCAAGCCTGCCAAGCACATCGGCCACACCGGCCATGGATGCAGTGCGCTCCCAGCACCTCACGGCCTTATTGAGGACTTTATCCGGGACAACCGCGAATCTAGGTCGGAGTGGCACAATGACCTTCAGGCTCTGGGCGAGGTGATCACTGCCAGCACAAACCGGCTCTGTGAGGTGCTGGA
Source organism: Ambystoma mexicanum (assembly GCF_040938575.1). NCBI lineage: Eukaryota > Metazoa > Chordata > Amphibia > Caudata > Ambystomatidae > Ambystoma > Ambystoma mexicanum. Next base: position 1,251,239,415 of record NC_090921.1, on the reverse strand, counting down.
CCGGATCGCAGATGCCCTGGAGGCAGCACCCTCCAGACCACAGCCCCAGTGGGAGTACCCACCCTCCCAAAGCTCCTCCACACAGACCAGCCATGTCCGTCGGTCACTGTGTACATTGCGCCGCCACAACATGGATCCCCCTGGCTCTGGAAGTGCACATTGACCATACTGCCACACACATGTGGCCTATGTTGCACTGATGGGACTATTGTGGGGTTGTTGTGGGGGGAGGTGAAGGGGGGTGAGGGTGTGTGTGGGAGTTGGGGGGGAGGGGGGTGAGGGTGTGTGTGGGAGTTGGGGGGGAGGGGGTGAGGGTGTGTGTGGGATTTGGGGGGGAGGGGGGGAGGGGGTGTGTGGGAGTTGGGGGGGAGGGGGGTGAGGGTGTGTGTGGGAGTTGGGGGGGAGGGGCGTGAGGGTGTGTGTGGGAGTTGGGGGGAGAGGGAGGGGGTTGAGGGGGGAGTTTTTGTTGTACACGTTTCTACATTATTGTTAAATACACTGGTTGATCATCCCTAAAAAACAGAGTGGACATTGTCATTGTGCATGTGTCTTTTAATGTCGCACAGTGCATGGTGTACATGTATCCCCACACCTAGTGCCCAATGTCCTGTCATCCTCACACCCTCAGCTGACTTGTGAGTCAGAAATATTGTCCAATCAATGTTTGCCGCACTGAACGTCCCTCCTGTGCATCGGCACCGTGATGCTGTCCTGCCATTCCTTCCTCCTCCCCCTCATCATCATCTAGTGGTAGCAGTTCCACGTTAGGGGCAGTGGCACGTTCCGATGGATGCACATGTTGTGCAGCATTACACATGTCATGGTGATCTTGGACACCTTCTCGTGGCTGTAGATGAGTGCCCCACCCGACCGGCTGAGGCAACGAAATCGTGCCTTCAACAGGCCGAAGTTCTGCTCTATCACCACCCGTGTACGGGTATGGGATCTATTGTAGTCCTCCTCGTGCCTGTTCTGTGGGTTGCGGACTGGGGTCATGAGCCACGGCTTCAAAGGGTAGCCAGCATCACCTGCATGAGAGTGGAATGAAGGTAAGTGTTTGTGCATTCATGGTGGAGAATTGTACCAGTCTTACATGGCCGCAGGTGATTACTGGCCATACACACATGTCCCAGGATACAGTCACCCCATTACTGGACCGGCTATGTGTCATGTGCAATGGAATGATGGAGGGGGTAGCTTCTCACTGATGGGTCATGGTGTGCACTCACGTCGTGTTGCATGTGCATCGTATATGCATGCAGCAGTGTTGGACTGCATTCATTGATGTCTTGTGCGAGACTTGGTGAAAGGGGGTGTTGGCTGTATTTGGTAGCATACTTGTCACTCTGCACGGATCCATAACATGGTGACTTGCAGCAATCCTATGGGGGCGCAGGACCAGTGACACGCTGTAGGATCCCTGTTAGACTCACTTCTATGCACTCCCAGGGATGACTGTCCTGTGTGTTGAGATGCAGCAGTCAGCGACATTGCACTGCATGGTGCAGGATGCCGCTACGGTGTGTAAGGTCTGCCGATGAGTGGTGCATGTGTTGTGGTATCTGGCCAGGTTTCCTGTTACTCATGTAGTGTTAGGTGTCGGCTCAAATTCATCACTGTGTGGTTATGTGGTCATGTGCCGTGTCACTTGCCTTGGGGCACAGTGTGCTGTGAGGTGAACATTGTGCACTGGCGTGGACATTCCCACCCAGGTGGAGTATGCATCCCCCCCCTTTCCCACCCAGGTGGAGTATGCATCCCCCCCTTTCCCACCCAGGTGGAGTATGCATCCCCCCCCTTTCCCACCCAGGTGGAGTATGCATCCCCCCCTTTCCCACCCAGGTGGAGTATGATTCCCCCCCCTTTCCCACCCAGGTGGAGTATGCAGGCAACCTACTCACAGCCCCAATGCACTGCCATGGCCCATTCATGTTACTCACCAAGCAGCCAGGCACGTCGTCCAGCATGTCGCTCCATGTAGCGTGGTAGTGTTGAGTTCCGCAGGACCAAGGAGTCATGAGTTGATCCGGGGTATCGGGCATTGCTATGTGTGATGGCTTTACTGGCATTACACACCATCTGGAAGTTGATGGATTGGTATTGCTTGCGGTTGCGATACGGCACCTCCATGGCATGCGGGACCACCAATTCAACGTGGGTGCAGTCGAGGGCACCTATGCAATTTGGCATGCCTGCCAGTGCATGGAAGGCAACTTTGGTGTCATATATCTCCTGGGGAGTCAGGGGTAGGGATATGTAGTCCCTTGTGTGGGTGAGGAGGGCATCCAGCACTTGGTTGAGTATCCGGGACAATATGGGCTGTGAAATGCCATGCATGTGCCCCACTGTATGCTGGTAGGTGCCTGTGGCAAGGAAGTGGAGCACAGACACTACCTTCAGTAGAGGGGGGATGGCAGTGCTGATTTCTATGCGGCTCAGTACATCGTCATGTATCAGGTCCACTATGGTGGTAATGGTGTCCCAGTCAAGCCGGTACATGGTGTGGATCTGCTCTGGTGTGAGTTTGAATGGGGTGGCTCTGATGCGGGGGATTGGGGGCTGCCGGCGTGGTAATGGTGGCTGCACCGGTAGGGCATGTTGGGCCTGTCTCACCCTCCTTCTCCTCCTGTGTATCCTCTGTGGTGGGGGCTGTGGTTGTTGTTGTTGCTGTTGTTATAGTTGCTGCCTTGCAAGCAGGGCCTCCAGCTCCAGGAATGCTGCTACAATTGGTATCATCTTGGTGTGGGAGGGGGTGTGGTGTGTTGGTGTGCTCCTTTTGTGCTGTGGCAGACTCCATTGCCTCCACCTGTGCTGATTGAGTGCACCTGTTCCTCTTGGAAACACTGCTCAGGGTTCTTTACACCTTCTCGGTGATGCCGGTATTTACTCCATGGCGGTTAAGGTACTTTGTGGTCTTGTGGAGGCCGTTTTTTCCATGTCCGCTTTACTTGGGATCAGTTCCGGTTTACGCCATGCCGCTAATTCCGGCATGGCGTGTCGGGCGCGTGCCACTAAACCGCTATTTATGGCCTCGTACTTTACAACACCGTAAATAACGGTCTGGTGGGTCAGAATGGGCCGTAACGGGAAACGATGCCGGTAGTCCTTTACCGGCATTGTTTTTCCCTTACCACCCAACTCGGAATGACCCCCAAGGTCTGTTTGGTCTGGGGATACTCCTCCTCTCTGTGTCCTGCAGTACATTTCTGGTACAAAATACAATTTATAATGAACTGTGCCACATGTTCAAATAGGTTCAGTATGGACAATTCTTCTGCTATAGTAGCAGCCAGACTCTCTCGAGAGTCACATGTGCTGGGTAGTGAAGGTGCTCCAATGCGACCCTCAATAATGCTGGACACGTAACTGGCTACCCAGTGCTATTCTTTCTCCACATTGCCTCAGTAGGGGATAGAGAACATCCCGGTTTTTTCCATAACACTTTTTCTTCCTGTGAGGCTTGTGCTTGTATTTCAATTAACTGTACAATGGAAATCATATTAAATCCTTCACTGACCAACATGCATCCCCTGTAGTCTGCCTTATATTGTTTAGTTCACTTTCACATGTGGTTGGGTAATTGGCAGCTTTTTTGGCCTCTAAATCTGTGGCTACGTTTCCGCGAGAAATTAAATCTGTTCTCTTTGACTGGCTGCACATTTTACGATTGCTATTGCCTCTGGGAAACACAATGCTTCAATACTTTTTTTTATACGCTGGCATGTTGCACTGGAGTGCTGTCTGCATGGAGGAAGTCCCTCCTTTTCCAACGTGACAGGCCTGCGTGTACAGTTGACATCACGTAGGCGGAGTCAGAGTACACCTTCACTTCCTCATTGTCAGAGTTTAGTAGCTCAACAATAAGTGCCACTAATTCTGCAGCCTGTGCTGAGTAATGTGGGGATCATGTTCTGCTCATCATTACCTCAAATGTACCCTCTCGGTTCAGTTTTACCACTGCCAATGCAGTATGTCTCACCCCTGTCTTTTGATAAATTCTCGATGATGCATCAATGAAAGCCACTTGCCCCCTTCCTAGAGCATTCTCTCTAACTCAGGGAATATCATTATAACATTCAGTATACATAATACAGTCATGAACATTGTCATCTTCCCCCACTGGTTCGGATATAAACATTTCTGGATTCACCCTGCTACACCTAATGATTTTAATTGCAGGGTTTTAGATAATTAACAACATACCCTAACAATCTTTGTGTGCTAAACATACTTTTGGGTTTCTCTAAAATTGCAAATAATGCATGCCCAACGAATAACATTTCTGAACTACCCATGATTATAGTTGGTCCTTTTCAATTGCAAATGCAGATGCAGCAAATGATTCCTCACATGGATAGTGTCCTTTCATGACTGGATCTAAGACCCCACTATAATAAGCCAATGGTTTATGACCATGTCCTAGTGTTGTTTTCTGTGTAAGTACCGCTGTCATGACTTCTCCATTTGACTGAGATAATAAGTAAAATTCTTCACTATATTTTGGAATTCCTAACACAGGAGCTGTGCTGATTGCTTTTTTGATTCATGAAATACCTCAGTCATTTCTTCAGTCCATATTATTTTATTTTTAGTCATCTGTGCTTCTTTAAGTCCTTTTAAAAGTGGACAAATATATGCACTGTAATCAAACACCCAGGACCTGCAATAATTGCATAGGCCTAACAATTGTTGCATTTCTGTCACTGTTTTTGGCTGTCCAGTTCTCATAATAGCCTCTGTCCTTTCAGGTACCACTTTTCTTCCTTCGTGCAAGATCTGCTGTGCTATATACAGTATTTCCTCTTGAGAGTATTGTCATTTTTACTTATCTACTTTGAACCCTTTCTCTGCCAGTATAGTCATAAGAATGGCAGAGTCTTCTGTACATCTTTCTTTCATCGCACACTAAAATGTCATCAACGTATTGAATCATGGTACTTTCAAGTTGGATATTACCCAAGTCCATCTGAAGGACTCTATTAAAAATGGGTGGGGACTCATAATACCTTTGGGGCAAATGAGTGTGTTTCAGGTGAATCATTTTATACGAAAAGGAAGTCATATCTTGTGAGTCTTCATGAAGGGGAATTGAGAAACAATTATTTTTTTTAAATCTACAACAGTGAAATGCTTTGCATTCAGTGGGATATTGCACAATATTGTCACAGGATTTTGAACTAACGGAAACTCTGCTTCAACTATATTGTTCAGAGGGCGAAGGTCCTGTATGAATCTCCACAACCTCCCCATTGATTTTTTTACAGGTTACACAGCCGTCTTACACAGGGAATCAGATGGTACCAAAATGCCTGGCTTCATTAGAGCGGAAATGGTTTTGAATATACCTTCATCCGCTTCTCTGGACATCGGATACTGTTTTGCATGTGGCAGAATAGCTCCTGGTTTAAGAATAATTTTAACTGCTCCTACTCCTTTCAATAAGCCCATGTCATATGGACTTGCAGTCCATGATATACCTGGTACCCTTTACAAATCCTCCTGAAAAAAATGGTGGCTTATTTTTTTTTTACCAAAGTCATTCTCTGCATTGAACCAATAAGTGAGATTTATGAAAAATACTAACTCATCATTTGAATAGTCATACCTAAATAGCTCCTTGTCTGTCAAGTCTGTCAACCTATGTCCCTCATTAAGGGCTATAACTGCTCTATCCCGTTCCCTCATTGTCTGTACCATGAAGCGTCATCTTTTCTTCTCCAACTATTGCTGCTTCTAGTTGTAATGGGATAATTTGCTCTTCTTCGTCGTCCTTAGGGATCTCTTGCCTGAAAAGAAATGTATGAGGTATTTTCAATACCTTGCCGATCAATTTAGGCAACCATGATAATAAGACAGCCACTCCACAAAAACACTTCCTCGTCTAGAGGTACTCCTCGTAAAGCTTTCTTTCCTGTAAATGCTAATGTGAGGTCTCTCACATTTACATAATGTATCCCTGGAGTTGAATGCCCTATTGCCTCATCATTAAAATATATCACCATGTTATGTGTCATCATCAAGTCACGCCCATGTATGTTCACCAGAATTTTTCTAGAATATAATAATGGCATAGACCTTTCATGTTCACCAATAGAAATTGGTAATTTATCTGTAAAAGGTACTAATCTCATTGCCCCAGAGAACCCCTGCACAAACATGGCAGTACCTGACATTGGGTTTGTTCTCTCACAGAAACAGGAATGAGTTGTTCCAGTGTCCAAAAGAAATGAAAACATCTTGCCTTCTATCATCACCTTGATCCTTGGTTCCACTTGGGCGCCTGGTGTCATAGATAGTACTGAATACATCAGGTCTGTAAGGATGTTTGGCGTGTTACAGCACAGAGTACAGCACTACTGCACAGGTAGCATTTTTATGCCGCACCACTACATGGGTGTGGTGCTTTGCAGTATGTGTTGCCAGAGTAACATGGACATATACGTAAAGACAGGCTATTTAGTCAAAAACGATTTTTACATATAAGATGCAATTCCATTTTTACATCTTATATGTAAAAATCGTTTTTGACTGAATAGCCTGTCTTTACTTGTATGTCCATGTTACTGTGGCACCACATATAGCAATGCACCACACCCATGTAGTGGTGCTGCATAAAAATGCTACCTGTGCAGTAGTGCTGTACTCTGTGCTGTAACACGCCAAATATCCTTACAGGTCACTGTGTGGGCTGTCCTATTGTAGATATAAATCCAGCCCCATACCTGTGAATGGATTCCCTCCTACCAAAGTCATACTCCCTGATTTAGGCGAGGCTACTTGTGTGGCTCCCGTATCCATGTGCCATTGTAATACACCACTGCCTGCTGTTGTAGCCCCTGTGGCAATTGCATATGCATTGGGACTTGTTATATTTGCTGTGATTGCAGTGCATATGTCTGGGACGTGGATGATCTTGGTCGTAATATCCTTGTGAATCTGTATTATACTGTCAAGCATATCCCATCCCCTGTTTTGAGATTGCCAATTCTGTTGTTGCATGCCTCCCCTGCTTCTGCATACTCTAGCTAAATGTCCTAATTTAATTCAACTCCAGCATTGCAGTGACAGTCTGTCATTAAATCCTCCCCTTCCTTGAGGGCTTTCAAATCTACCTCATCCTCCTCTTCGAGGCTCATTCCTTCTGCCTTTCAGCATACAGTTATACCCATTCTGATCCATAAAGTATGCCGCATTATTTTGCTGTGGTAACTGTATTATATGTGCTGTTGCTCCCTCATTACTTGTCAATACCGCTCCTTCTATGGCGTATTTTGATAATGTTTTCTGCACCAACTTTGCCTTTTCTTGTTTCCTACGCTCAGCTTTCTTTTTTATCTTTTTCCCTTAATATTATACAATAAAGCACATCTGCCAATTGTATCTTTGGCCATGGTTTTGCTTCCATTCCCACTGTTTATTGTGTCTCAATTTAACTGTTGTGGGGAAAGTGATAGTTTGTGATAGTGTCAACAAGTGGTTTAAAGAAGGTGATGGTTTTTTGATACTAGGATCAAGATGAACTCATTACATATATATTTTTGACTGATAAAGGAAAAGGATAGTTTGAGGGAGGTGATGCTTTTGATATAATGGTACAGATTGTAGCCTATTACTGAGATTAGCAGAGCAAGTGAATGAAGTAAAAGAGATGGGACTCATAGATACTTGTACTAAGTTGAGCCCATTGTGTTTTTTGTAGGTGATTTTTGAATTTTGGAGCCTAGAACTCACAATTATAAGACTACGGGAATGTCTAATACTCATTTGACTCAATAGACTCATCCGGACAGGTGGGCAAGCATTTCCAATCATTTATGAATATAGTTTATGGCATTTCAGTTCTACATACTAAAGTATAATAATTCAAGGTTTTCTCTATATAGGATTGGAACTCTGAATTTTCAACATAAGATCAAGTGTGATCATTTGACATTGAGATCTCAATTTTAAGATATATAGGGAGTGTACATGGGGTAAGCACCGATTATAGTAACACTGTTTAACAAAGCACTAATAAGATTTAAGACACACTTATACCTTTATTTTGGCAACTCAGATTTTGGTCATGTTGGAATGACTTCACAAGGTGTTTGGGTACAAGTTTCTTATTTTGGAGTAACTAACCATGCATGAAGTTTATATATTGCAGTCTAATTGTTTTTATGCTGACTTTGTTTAATTTAATTTGATAATGAATACATTAGTGGATCTAATTATGGAATACAGATAATAACTGTCTATTTTTGTTGATCAAACTGAGATATTTTGATCGAGACACTAATTTGTGTTCTTAAATTTATGTTTTTTTCTTTAAACACCAATTGAAATTCTCGATTATGCCATGACATGTGACACAATATGGTATGGTTTTTGAAAAATGTATATATTGAATGAATTTGTAATTTTGTCCAGCCTTGAGAACGACCGGTGGTCCAAACATGTGTCAGCTGTGTTTTTCTCTAGAAGAATTAAAAACATTCATATTGAAGGAACACTTGGAGTGACTTTATGAATAATGATGTTGGACTTGTAAAAATGTAAAACTTAGATCAAGTGTATGGTGTGAGCGCAAGATATCCTCCCGAACTACAATCTTTTCTGTTTACTTGCTACAAGCTCTGTGGGAAGCTTGAGGGAAGATTATTACTTGCTGCCACCTTTCTTTTAGGTTTTAAGAGTGGTAAATAGTGCACGCAATCCAATAGCGATCCCACAAAGAAACCGCTAGCCTGTCAGATTCGCTTTGTGTGCCTGCTGAAATCCACTACCAGAATATGGCAGATTATATGTGCAACAGGGACAAAGATAGAGCTGCTTTCTTCGCACCTAGGGGAAGTACATCCACCCTCTTAGGAGTAGCTACACTGCAACAGAAACTCTCAAACAGAAATCTGTAAAGCCAGAAAGACTATCGAAAAAAGAAATCAATAAGTACTGGGAACATGCATCTTTAGCAAATTATTTAGAAAATTGTATTATTCCCAGGGGATTGAGAGTTCTGATTTTTCCTAATTTTGATAATGATGAGGATGCTGATCTGGCAGAGAATTGGGAGAAGAACTTGAATGAAGGTTCTAAAGTAATGTTAGAATCATTGATAACACATGCTACAAGAGAACACAAGAGGGTTATAGTACAAATTAATAAAATCAAAGAAGAAAGTAAGGCCATACCAAATGCGGAAACTACTAAGGAAAAGAATTATGAGAAAATGAACAAAATCTTACGAGAATATCAGGATGATATCAAATTAAGGAAATTTAGAAAAATGTTCAGAGATGACAAGGACTATAGACAGGAACGGGTTTATACTTTTCAACCTAAATATGACAATATAACACAGCGATCTAGAACTAGCTCTTCCAATACTACACCTGCCAGCTCAGATCCTGACTCAGAGGAAGAACATAGAGAGAGTAATGACGGAACCAAAGAAGGTACAGAACCTACACATGGCGGAGGGCAAGGTTTTTTAGAACAGATACGCAGACACAAGAAGGGAAATATAAGATTTAAAAATTTAAAACAAGTCAGATTCGCAACACCACCAACAAGATCTATACCAATACCAGGTGCCACACAAGGAGCAGGAGAGGGGGCAAGCGGAAGCGGGACTGAAAGCTCCAATGAGGATCAGGGTCGTCCTGGAATTTTGACCAGGTCGAGCAGCAATAAACGTCAGGCGACACAGTGAAATGTGATTTAGTTATCAATTTGTCAGACAAATGCCTCTCTCATGCTGAAATTGCAGTGCTGAATAAAGGTTTTTCGTTTGCACCGAGTGTCATGATAGACTTTGTGAACTTTCAGATAGACATTATTAAATTTCTAAGGAAATTGAAATTAAAGAAATGTTTTGCAACTCAGGTACAAATATTTCAGCCATTCGTAATATTACTACTTTGACCAGTTTAGCCCAAGAAACTACTGTAGATTATGAATCCATCTGCCAATCACTGGGTGTCAATACCAGACACCTTGATTTAAAAGAACTGAAGCCAAAATCAAAATGTACACCTTGTTTGGGAACAGATAATGTAATTGAAACCTCCCATAAGGCAATTTTAAAGGATAAACACAAGCATATGGATAACAGAATCTATAATAGAAGGAGATGCAGATCAAATCTGAGTAAAGATGAAATGGAAGCTCTGGAGGCCTTAATGAATAATAAGTCTATAACTATCAAAGAAGCGGACAAGGGGAGTAACATTGTGGTGATGAATACTAAGGATTATCTTAGCATGGCTATATCTCATCTAAATACACCACAATGTTACACCCCTTTGAAATCTAACCCAACAAAGAGAATTATAACTGAACATTTGGAACTAATACAGGTATGGTATGATAGAGGTTTTCTAACAGAGGATGAAAAGGTTTCCTTGACTGATATAGAACCCACTATGCTGACCCTATATTTTCTACCTAAGGTACACAAGACTTATGAAATTTTACCAACAGCCAGACCAATTATGAGTGGTATAGCGTGGGTCACAGAGGGCATGTCGCAGTATCTGGATGAAGCATTGAAACCTCATGTCCTTAAAATGAAATCTTACATTAGAGATAGTGTACATGTTTTGCAATTTATTAAAACTCTAAAATGGGAATCAGACTACCTTTTCGCTACTTCAGATGTTTCAGCGCTTTATACTAGTATAGATCATGATCTAGCAGTTAAAACAATAGACTAAACCTTTGGAAACTCATCTGCTTCTTATATGCAACATATACATATGCTTAAGAGTTTTCTGAAATTCACCTTAGATAATAATGTATTCATCTTTAATGATCGATACTATGCACAGGCCAAAGGGGTAGCCATGGGTGCTAAATTTGCACCATCCCTGGCTAACCTGTTTATGGCCCAATATGAAGAAACACATATCTATGACCAAGACATTTTCAAAACGAATCTAATTGCATGGAGAAGATTTATTGACAATGTCCTAATTGTATGGAAAGGGTCTCTTGCATCTTTTGAAAGTTTTGTGCTATATGCCAACAACAACAAATTTGGTATCAGTTTTACTGGTTCAGCGAGTTCACACATTATACACTTTTTAGACTTACACATTTTTGTTAAGAATGGGCAGATTGAAACTAAAACATACCATAAGCCAACAGAGGTAAACTCTGTACTTTATGCACAAAGCAGTCATCAAAGATGTACAATAGACAACATCCCAGCTAGAGAATTTTATCGAGCCAGGAGAAATTGTAGTTTGGATTTGAATTATTTGAAGGAGTCCGATCTGCTCATGGATAGATTCAAAAAGAGAGGGTACAATTTGAGATGCATAAAGGAAGCGGCTGATGAGTACAAAGAGTGCAGTCAAGCGGAACTTTTATGTGACCGTATGAAAGAGAAATCAGGGACAGATCATATTTCTATAATCACGCAGTTTTCTCAAGATTCCTCTTTACTCTACAAAATGGTGTCCAAACATTGGGACATCCTAAGACTAGATAAGGATCTATTTCCTTTTTTGACTGAGAAACCCAAGTTCACTTTCACGAGAGCAATTACTATCAAACAAAAATGTAGTCCTTCTTTCTTGAATGTTAAGGAAGATAATACTAAAGAAAATTGGTTAAAAGGAAAAAAGGGATTTTTGAAATGTGGCAACTGTAACCAGTGCAAATATGCTCATGCAAACTGCGTTTCTTTTTCTGATGCTAATGGAATGACAATTGAGATTAATGTGTTCATTAACTGTAAAACGTGTTATGTTGTTTATGTTATTATTTGTAAATGTGGCAAACTTTACATTGGTAGCACGATTCAGCAATTGAGAATCCGAATAAGGGAAAATTTGGCTAGTCTTAGGAATACTGATCCAAAGTCACCATTGGCCATACACTGGGAGCTACAACACCAGCTTGATAATCAGGAAGACTTAAGATTCATTGGACTAATGCGAATCAAGATGGGGAAACAGGGTGGTAACCTTAGGCTCAAGCTTAGGCAACAAGAATGCAAGATAATTTGTTACCTAAAAAGCACCATAGTTGGACTTAACCAGGACCATGAAATGCATGTATTTCTATGAAATATTAATTAGGACCAACAATACTCTCTGTCAGTATTTGACATGCTCACCGCTTGTGAAGTCATTCTAGCCTTACCTGAATGATGCAACATATGGCAACTAAATGTCTAGTTCATTTAGTAAAAGATTATATATGGGGGCGCATCAGCCAAACCATTTTCAGAGAAAGACTTACTAATGCACCAAAGAAATAGATTTGTTTTGGGCTTCCATTTATGATTAATACACTAATTCACATATGTTTAATATAGGACACAATTGAAGAATAAGATCCTGACTAAATATTTACTTAGTCACAACTAAGGTGTAACACCGGTTTAAAATCCTGTAGCACTATATGGATTTAGTCAAAATGTCAACATTATAATTGTGCAGGCAGATATAGGCTAACCCATAACAATTTGGGAATTGAAGTGATGGGCTGCAAGCTATACCGCTGATGATAATTGGGTATATTTTTTAAATATATCTCATCTAAGGCAGATATAGGCTAACACATAACAATTTGGGAATTGAAGTGATGGGCTGTAAACTATACTGCGTATGATAATTGGGTATTTTTAAATATATAATTCTTTAAATATTAAAAAAAAATAATAATCATTGTTTACGACTAACGTGCGTGTGACGTCATCGCGTGCGCATACGCGTGACGTCATCGCAACCATGAGCGTATGACGTCTTCACGTGCGCGTAACATCACCGCAATGTTGCCCGCTTTTTCGCTCGCATTTAGCATTTAAAAAAGAGGAAGTAATGCGTGGGACCCCCACCCCCTCTTTTGTGAAGCTAGATGAACATAGATTGGGATCAAGCCCAGTAAATGGTATGTATAAGCCAATGCAATTTTGAGAGGGAAAGCGTCTGTTTATTGTGTCTCAATTTAACTGTTGTCTGGAAAGTGATAGATTGTGATAGTGTCAACAAGTGGTTTAAAGAAGGTGATGGTTTTTTGATACTAGGATCAAGATGAACTCATTATATTTTTTGACTGATAAAGGAAAAAGATAGTTTGAGGGAGGTGATGTTTTTGATATAATGGTACAGATTGTAGCCTATTACTGAGATTACCAGAGAAAGTGAATGAAGTAAAAGAGATGGGACTCATAGATACTTGTACTAAGTTGAGCCCATTGTGTTCTTTGTAGGTGATTTTTGAATTTTGGAGCCTAGAACTCACAATTATAAGTCTACGGGAATTTCCAATACTCATTTGACTCAATAGACTCATCCGTACAGGTGGGTGAGCATTTCCAAATATAGTTTGTGGCATTTCAGTTCTACATACTAAAGTATAATAATTCAAGGTTTTCTCTATATAGGTTTGGAACTCTGAATTTTCAACATAAGATCAAGTGTGATCATTTGACATTGAGATCTCAAATTTAAGAGATATAGGGAGTGTACATGGGGTAAGCACCGATTATAGTAACACTGTTTAACAAAGCACTAATAAGATTTAAGACACACTTTTTTTTTTTTTAAATTTCTTTTTATTTTCAATTAACAACGTAAATACATACAACATACAAACATACGAACATTCAACTGGCATTTTGGCTTTTTCGGCGGATTCTGCCGTGGGGTCGTCGTCTTAGAGTGTCCAACAGCTTATCTGCCCAGTCTGTGGCTGCTTCCGCTAGCTGCCTCCGTGTCCATGCAACGGTGTCTATTCTTCCATTCCTTGTGTCTCCCTGTCCTGGGCGCTCTGGTATCCCCCAGCCTCCTCCGGATTCTCCTCGTCGGTTTCCTCTTCTTCTCGTCCAAATAGATTCTGCACTAGGGAATTCCATGCCGCTATTTTCCCAGCCGTTTCCCCCTCCCCTCTTTGCACTGCTCTGATCCACACCGCAGTCTCCGCTAGTGTCCACTTTCGGAGGTCTGCCCACCATGCTTCTATGGTCGGGCCTCCTCTAGATTTCCAGGACATGGTTATCCTTCTTTTAGCTAGTATGCAAATCAGGTCTTTCATTTTTGCTAGGTGCACCCTGTCTCTGCCTCCTCGAGGGAAGAGGCCCAGTAGGTACCATTCGGGGTGCTCCATCTGTATCTGGAGGCCACTTTTCGCTATTTTGGTCCTGATGCCTTCCCAAAACGTCTGTATCACCGGGCATTCCCAAAACATGTGCACCATGTCTGCCTCCTCGGTCGAGCACCGTGGGCACCCGCTGGGGTCACCTCCGCGTATCACTTTCATCCTCTTAGGTGTGAGGTACGCCCTGTGTGTCACGTACAACTGGGCCTGTTTGAACCTTGCGTTCCTGGACACTGTTTTGGGGTATCTCAGCACCCTGTTCCATTCGTGGTCGCTGAGCGGCCTTTGGAGTTCTTCTTCCCAACTTTGTTTTATGTGTAGTTTTTGGTCTGTGTGGGGTCTCAGCATCTGCTCGTACAGTCTGGAGGTCGTGTGTGTCCCCTCTGAAATATCGTACCACATGTCTAATGCTCCTGCCGGTTCTTCTTGGTCTTCCCATTCTGGCCATCTATCCTTGATTCTGAGGATCAGTCTATTATACAGGATGAATTGGCCCTCGTGTATTTCGTATTCTTCCCTCATCTCCTGGAAGTCTGCCCATCTCCCCTCTCTTCTCATGTCTCCGATTTGCGCCACCCCCTTGGCCTCCCATTGTGTTCGGAACGCTGCCAACAAGCTCATGTCTGTGCCCACCAGGCCCGCCAGGGGTATTTGCGCTGAGTAGGGGTCCTTCGTCCCTTGCAGCTTCCATGCTCTCCACCACAATCTCACTGCGAGATTTAGCATGTACGGTAAAGTCCTGAGCAGGGGTTTGTCCAGCCACAGTATTTCCCTCAGGTAATGTGTTTTCAGTGCGGGCTGGAAGTTGGTTTTGTCCATTGTTTCATCCTCCCCTAACCATTTGACCACAAATTGTAACTGTCCAGCCAGATAATACTTTTCAAAGTCCGGCAAACGAATGCCTCCTCCCTCATAGTCTCTCTGTAGAGTGCTCATTGCAACCCTGTTTCTCCCCCCTGCCCATAGGTAGTTTCTTGCTATTGTGTTTAGGTTTGTGAAGAATGTCCTGGGAATGTTATATGGGATGTTGGTGAAAAAGTACAACAGGCGTGGGAGAACTACCATTTTCAGGAGGGCGGCCCTACCTATCATCCCCAGTGGGAGTGTTCTCCAGAAGGCCATGCATTTTCGTGTTGTGTCCAGGGCTGCTTGCGTGTTGTGTCGGTGAGTGTCTGTAATGTCATGGTGGACCTCTATCCCCAAATATTTGAAGGACTGTGGCGCCCATGTAAGGCCCACTTCTGGGAGTCCCTCCGGGGGGGGCCCGTCTCAGATCTGCCTGGGGGAAGATCAGGGACTTCTCTTTATTTATTGCTATGCCTGAGAGTCTGGTGTATGCTCCTATTGCTTCCAAGAGGCAGGGCAAGTTAATGCGGGGGTTTTCCACAAACAATAACATGTCATCCGCGTACAGCGAGACTTGATGGAGCGCCCCGTCCACCTCAATCCCTGTGTCTCCATATTCTGCTCTAAGGAAGACCGCCAGTGGCTCCAGGGCCAGGATATATAACATTGGCGATAGTGGGCACCCTTGTTTCGTTCCTCTATAGATCCTCCATTCCTTTGAAATATATCTCCCTGTCTTAACCCTGGCTCTGGGCTCACTATACAGTAGTTTGATCCACCTGAGGAACCCTTCGCCAATGCCGAAGTGGGCGAGGACCCTCACCATCCACCCCCAATTCACCGAATCGAATGCTTTGACAGCATCAAGGGACACTATCGCAGGAACGTACCCTGTTTGATCAGGGTGTATCAATGTGGGGATCACCTGCTTCAGACGGTTGGCTAGAGCCGCCGTTAGTATCTTAACGTCCTGGTTTATAAGGGAGATTGGCCTGTATGCCGTGCACCTTGTGGGCAGCTTCCCTGGCTTAAGGATCGGGACGATGATTGTCTCCGACATACTAGCGGGTAATCGTGCACTTTCGTATGCATCTAGATATGTCTCCAGTAACCTTGGGGTGATCGTGTCTTTGAACTTTTTATAGAACTCTCCTGGGAGTCCGTCCGGGCCCGGGGACTTGCCTGTAGGAAGCTCTGCTATTATTCCCGCTATCTCTTCCTCTGTGAGTGGGGCATCAAGCATTTGGGCCTGCTCTTCTGTTAACTTTGGCAGCCTTATTTCTGCCAATGCATCGGTTATGTCCTCAGGGTCTACTTCCGGGTTGGGGGCATATAGTTCCTCGTAGAACTCCGCGAATAACTGATTGATGTGCACTTGGCCCCTCACCTCTTCCCCTATCTCGTCTTCTATCACCATTATGGGTTCCCTCTTAATTTCTTGCCTAGTGAGCCAGGACAGGAGCCTACTGGGTTTGTCCCCTTCCGCATGTAACCTTTGTAAATACCTCCCATAATTCAACCGTCCCAGCTTCTCCCAGAGTCCTATGCACCCCATTCTCAGCTCCATCAGTTCCTCTGACTCCTCCCCCACTGCCTGCGCCCTCAGTTCCTCTATTTCTATCCGCTTTTCTAGGTCGTTGAGTTCTTCTATGGCCGCTCCCTTTAATCCGCCCATTTTACCGATCGCTGCCCCCCTTAATACCACCTTGAACGCATCCCAGAGCGTGGCATTACACTCCACACTCCCTGTGTTGTGTTCAAAGTAATCATCTATTGCCCCCTGTAGGTGTTCTTGGAATTCGCCCTCGTCCAGAGCTTCTGCCCGGAGTCGCCACGTAGGTATCGGGGCTCTCCCTTGTGTGTGTGCCCATGATGTCAGTATTGGAGCGTGGTCTGAGAGCGTTCGGGCTTTAATGCTAATACCTGTGAATTCGTGTAGTGATTCAGTGCCCGTGAGTATGTAATCTATCCGTGTAAATGTTCCGTGGGGTGCACTGTAGTGTGTGTACCCTCTCCTTGTCCCGTGTACCTGTCTCCAGACGTCCGCCAGCTTCAGGTGGTCTAGTGCCCTCTGTAGTTCCTTGGCTGGTGGTGCTGGCCTCCTGAGCTTGTCATCCGATCGATCCAGGAGCGGGTTCAGGGCGCAGTTGAAATCCCCGGCCCAGATGAACATTGTGTCTCTGTACTGGGCTAATTTGGGTGTTAGTTTTCTGAGGTACTCTCTCGTGTCGTGATTTGGAGCATAAGTGTTCACTAGGCACACTTCCCTATTCTCCAACATGCCATGCACTATCACCGTTCTTCCTTCTTGGTCGATCTCCTTTTTAATGAGTTGGAATGGTACTCCCGGGGCGATCCAAATCATTGCCCCTCTTGCATAGTTGGAATATGTAGCACTAAACACCTGCCCTCCCCATTTTTTGTCGATCTTGGACTGCTTTTCTCTTGTCAGGTGCGTTTCTTGGAGCATTGCTATCTTGACCTTCATTTTATTCAGCCAGGCGTAAACTCGCAGCCTCTTGACGTACGCGTTAAGGCCTCTCACGTTCCATGTCGCTATCGTTAGCTCATCCCGGCTCATGGGTGTTTGCAGTCCTGGCCTCGTCGTCCCATGGCCCTATTTGTTTGTCCATTTCCCTGCTTCCATGTTCACTGCTGTTGACCGGGGTCGCCCACGTGGGGCTCAGTCTCTTCTCCTCTTGTAGGCCCCGTCTCCTGGGTCCCTGTTGCGGTTCGCTCCAGTCACGGTGTGCTGGCGTCTTCCCATCATAGTCATTAACCATTCCTTCAACGCCAATGCCTTCTTCCGGTTCTTCCTGTCTATCGATAACCTGAACTGTAACTAAACAACAACAACAAACGCCCAGCCACCCTCCCCCTGCTCGGGCCTCGCCGCTTCTCCTGCCTTGCTCCTCTGGGTGAGGCCGGCTTGCTGCAGCGTGATGCCTTAAAACTGGCATCTGAACTCTCGGTCGCACTTCTTGGGGGTGCGTCGTACTAGGCTAGTGCGGTTTGTTAGGGTTGGTTGCTCCCTTCATATTTATCGTCCTGTTCCTAACTTCTCGTCCGTTTGATACTCTGCACCCTTGATTCTAATTATCTGCGGATTTCACGCCCGGGCTGGACTCTGCCTTTGTTAGCATTTCGCTGCTCCAGTTGGGGGATTCCTTGGGTATCCATCCACGCATTTGCCTCTTCCGTGGACGCGAAGAAGTGTGTCTTCCCCTTGTGTATCGCCTTCAATTTGGCCGGAAACAGGAGCATGTATCGTATCTCTGCTTTTCTGAGGCGTTCCTTTGTGGGGCCGAACTGTGCCCTTTGTTTTTGGACTGTCATTGTGTAGTCCGGATATATGGCAATCTTGGATGAATTCCTGATAATCTCTCCTCCCCCCCTCGAGAACTCCAGTATCTTTTCTCTATCCTTAAAGTTCATGATTTTAGCGATCATGGCTCTGGGAGGGGCCCCCGGCTGGGGTCTTCGCATCAGTGCTCTGTGTGCCCGTTCCACCACAAAGCCTTGGGACAGGGTTCCAGCTCCGACCTCCTGTAGGAGCATATTTTCGATATATTCCGTGGGGTCGTTCCCTTCCTCCCCTTCCGGAACCCCGATTATGCGGATATTATTTCTCCTTGCTCTCCCTTCTGCGTCTTCTGCTCTCCTTTCCAAGATCTTGACTCTCTGGAGCACCTCCGTCAACTGGGTCCTCGTGGTGGCGGAGTCCGCTGTGTTCTGCTGTACCTGCTGCTCCGCTGTTGTCACTCTGTCCGCCAGGTTTCTCGCGTCCTGGCGAAGGAGGCCTACGTCCACCATGACTGTGTCCAATTTTTGTTCCAGAGATGCCTTCAGGGCCCCTATGGCCGTGTCCATTTTCTTCTCGAGCGTCGCCTGTAGGGTGGCGATTGCCTCTAGGATTTGCCCCTCTTTACCTGGTGGGTGTGGGGTGTTGGCCTCCGCCAATGCTGTCTCCGATGAATTCGGCTGCCTATTGTCCGGTGCTTTGGCAAAGTGATCCATGCTAACTTGTTTCGTTTTCCCCTCCACCTTCTTGGTGGGCATACTCGCCGTGCGGGCCTCGGGTACTGCACTGCAATGCTTCTTGTCCGCTATCTGTGGCTTGTACACCTAGTCCGTGTGGGGTCCGGTTCTAGTTGGATGGGGACTGCCCGTTGTGCTATTCTCCTCCCGCCAGCGGTTCCCTGTGTCGTCGGGTGTTTCCACACGCCTCCCCAGGTGCCGTGCGGGCCTCCTCACCTGCCAGCCGTTGGATCTCTCCGGTGCCCTGAGTTGGTCCGGCGGAGAGCCGTCTCGCCCCTCTGCTCTCCCTCGGGTCCCCTGTTCTCGTGCTAGCGAGGCCGGCAGGGGCTGGAGGTGATGCTGTCCTCGGCACAGATCTCCCTCGGCTTGCGGAGCTTGCTGCGTTCCCTCGGCGCCGCCTTCTCGCGGCCGCGACCGCGCCCTGTCGCCGCTGTTCTCCTCTCGCCAGGCGCTCGCTATTGTCGTTTCCGCTGCCTGGGGAGCGTATCCTGCTCCGCCGTGGCCTCTTTTCCTTCCTTCCCGGGTTCGCAGCGCCGAACTACACCCTTTCGTAGCCTCCCGCTCTGGGTCTCTGGGCCGTTGGCCGTGTGTTAGGGGGCCGCCATCTTGCTTTCGATGCTCCGCGTGTTTGCTGCCGTTTTTCGCCTCGTTCCCCAGTCCGGTTCTTCTCAGGGCTTGGATCGGGTGGTCGGTGGATCTTCCCACACCCGTCGGTAAACTTTCCAGCCGAGTAAGTTAGTTTTAATAGCGGATTAAATCAGGATCGTACGGGAGCTTCCCTTTCGTGCTCCTCACCGCATGGCCGCCTAGCCACGCCCCAAGATTTAAGACACACTTATACCTTTAATTTGGCAACACACATTCTGTTCATGTTGGAATGGCTTCACAAGGTGTTTGGGTACAAGTTTCTTATTTTGGAGTAACTAACCATGCATGAAGTTTATATATTGCAGTCTAATTGTTTTTATGCTGACTTTGTTTAATTTAATTTGATAATGAATACATTAGTGGATCTAATTGTGGGATACAGATAACAACTGTCTATTTTTGTTGATCAAACGGAGATATTTTGATCGAGACACTTATTTGTGGTCTTAGATTTATGTTTTTTTCTTTAAACACTGATTGAAATTCTTGATTATGCTGTGAATTTTCCATCATCCTGACCTGACATGTGACACAATATGGTATGGGTTTTGAAAAATGTATATATTGAATGAATGTGTAATTTCGTACAGCCTTGAGAACGACCGAAGGTCGAAACACGTGTCGGCTGTGTTTTTCTCTAGAAGAATTAAAAACATTCATATTGAAGGAACACTTGGAGTGACTTTATGAATAATGATGTTGGACTTGTAAAAATGTAAAACGTAGATCAAGTGAATGGTGTGAGCTCAAGATATCCTCCCAAAATACAATCTTTTCTTTTACTCAGAGTGATCGCCATACATCTGCTCTACAATTATTAAATGGTGCTCCATCGTACACGTGTTTTGTACGGTGACTTTGGGATATCCTGCTCTTTTCAAAAATGTTGTCAGCTCTCTCCCCTAGAATAGCTGATAATAGGCCTTGAATGTCACCTATGGCTTAAGTCGCTCCTGACGTTCTTTTCTATAATTCAGAGATCCACTTTCCTGCAACAGAAGTTAAACTTGGTAGTGTGCACTTTAAATTATCCTTATACATTTGGGGCCATGGAATATAATGTGGTGGACTCCCTGCTTTCTCTTATAGTGAGAATTGTGACAGTCCTGATTAATAATCATACTCGTCCTTACTCCTTGTCTTCCATGCAGCGTTGTCCTCGTCTGTTTGTTTCCATCCTGACAATGCCCTCAATCTACTTACATAAGGCAGTCATATATTTCCTGTACTGTGCAATCGTATTTGTGGTCGGTCAGTATATGGTGTTGGTTCTGGTGTTTTTTCAATGGGGTCTTCTAAATCTGACCATTTTACCCCTTTATCTGTGCTTGATTCTCTTGAAATTCCATATGTACCTTTTCTTTGTGCTTCTCATCATCCTTCATTTCTTCATCTGACATTATTGTGCCCCGACTCGTATGACTATTATCTTCTTTTATATCATGAAGATCTAACCTGGCTAAAGACATAGGCCCTCATTACGACCCTGGCGGATTTTTTCCGCCATCGACGGACTTTCCGGCCATGGCGTAAAGTCCGTTTACGCCATGGCGGATGGTGGACTTACCGCCCCATTCCGAGGTCGGCGGGGCGGTAAGTCCCCATTGACCCATTTACCCTTCCCCATTCCCATTTCGGCCCCATAGGGTATAATGGGAGTGGGGAAGGAGTTAATTACGCCACCGTAAATTACGGTGGCGTAATTAACACCATGGTCCCATAGCGCCATGGATTTTTACGCCCGCAAAAAGCGGGCGGAAAAATGACCATGGCGCTATGGGAACTCGTAGTTGGCGGTAAGGGGTCGGCGCAGCTAACGCTGGCGCAAACCCCTTACCGCCAGGGTCCTAATGAGGCCCATAGTTCTATGATTGTCTGTCAGGGCGTCCCCTGATCTACCTTCAGTTACCTTTAATCGTGAACTCTGAGTATTCTCTTAACCATACCTTACTCTATCCCCCATGTGCATATATAGGTTCCCAAGCCTCTGATCTATGTCGTCTGTATCCTGCCCATCAGCCTAATCTGATTGCGGCACTCCTTGCAGCTCCCTTTGGGCTGTTGTGTCCCTCTCTCTTCTTCCAGTCGTTCTTGTGCTTCTATGGGCTCTATGCTCCTATGGCATACACATTTGATCTCATCATCTTTTAATCTCCTACTTTGATTAATTTCTTCCTCTCTTTTTTTCATTTCCATTAACTCATCTTCCTGTCGCCTTCTTTGCAATCTTGGTACTTTCAATCTTTGGGCTTCTGTCACTTTTTGTTTCTCTTCTTCTAATCTCTCCTTCTCTTTTCTCATCTCACATTTATTCCATTCCTCCCTTACACTCTTTCTTATTTATATAATCTCTCTTCTCCTTCTCTCTCTTCTCTCGCTCTCAGTTTCCCCTCTTTCTTGAACTCCATCAATACCTTTGTCGTCTAGTTTAAGCAATATTTGTCCTCTCATCCATTAATTCTGTACTATTGTCATGCCTTTAGCTGTATCCTTTGTTCCATTTTGTCTCTTTGCCTTTTCCTCTCTCTCTGTTTGTCTGTCCCGCCTATGCTTTCTCTCATTACGCTGTTTATCTTCATCGCATGTTAATATGTATTTGCATCCTCGATTCCCACTCTCTTTCTTGGTATCATCACTGCGATAGACAGGGGACTCATACATTGGATTAACATACTCTGTTGTTGCCTTTAATTCCTTCATGGGATAAAATCCCTTCTCTTCAGTATTTACATCTTGATTTTCCAGGGGGGAAATAGGAGCCAAAGGTGTTGCATCTTCTCCTTTATACTGATTAATCATCCATTCCCTCTCAGCTGGTTCTTCTTTCTCACTCTGATACATTTTACAGAATTCTTAAACTGCCAACCTGTTCTCCAACTTCTTTCCTTTATGAGTGGCATGTAAGTATGCCATCATGTGACACAATATCAGATTTGATAATGAACCCTCTGAGGGCCATGACATAATTGTTTTATTAATAGTGCCTTTGACCCACTCAGAATGATATTTACTAATTTTGACAGCATATCTCAAAAATGATCTAGATGTGTGTAAAAGGTGGTTCCTCCATGGTGGCAAGTCAATTTAGACTGCCAAAATTTACCGAGTCTAGTATTCTTCTTCCTAGGTTTATTAAGTATCTTATTTCAATGACTTTCAGCAAGCACCATCAATCGCCTCTCATAATATATTTTTAAAACTCTTTGTATCACTGTTATTCTCGCTTATACACTACGCTATTAATTATTTGTATATTGTTTTTTGTTTTTTAGTATCTTAAGGTTCTCTTCTTTATTTGTATATAAATTCCATCTAAATGTACCCATGGGATTGATCTATTGTTTACAAAATGTAGCAAAAATCACTTTTATTTATTTATTTTTGGTATTGTTTCATATCCATCAGCTTAAACATTCATAAAGCTGTATAGAAACATAGTACATCCCCTACACATGTGCATTTTTCAATACGTATGTCTTCCTTTAGCATTCATGGTAAATGTATCCCGTCACTTATTATTTACTCCTTCTCACAAATCAATACACGCCCTTCTTATTGGCTCTATGACTCAGGAATCCTTAAGACTCCTATATGGATTTATGGCATCTATTCTTTACGTCCCTCATGGGCCAGTGAAATCGGTGTATCCTTTTCTCTTTAAAATCCTCAAAAACCCAGTTAGTCTTTCTATGTATGTGTATACAACACACCACAATACAATCCCTCCTCCCTTTCTCTTTACCACATTTACTCGTCTACTTACGTCTGCTATTTAGCTGAAGTACCTCGACATCGACTCTCCCACAATCAAACTGTTTGACTTCTGTCTACGGGGCGCCTGCGGGGACTGGACATGAATTCGGTGAAAGGGGGACTTGCCAACTAAATCTTGAACCTGTGTTGTTTTACGCACTGCTCTATGCAGGAAACTCTGCAATTGTGCAGCTAATGGTAGGAGTACGCGATCGTCTGGGGTCTGGATCTTGGCCTAGATCTAAGTCCTTAGACCAGAACCATCCTCTGCTACCAAATGTGCTCTAGCACTTTGAAGCATCCTCTATGCGCTAGATAAAATTACCAGTAATTATCTTAGACCAAACATCCGGACAGACCCAAAGAAGATGGTAAAATACTGCTTTAATCTCAATGAAAGAAAGCAGGCAGTTGTACAGCTATCAAAATAGATGCATGCATAATCACACATCCTCTTATTTGTACAGAGTTTATATACTTATTCATACGTCATTTATGATGTCATCCTCCGTGGCATTTTGCAAAACCTATTACCGGAAGAGATTGGATTAGGGGAACATGTCTACTTTTAGAATAAATAAAATGTTATTATCTCATTGGCTGCCCCTTGTCTGTAGGACACAACCTGAGCTACTTCTATGTAAGTAGTATACTGATTATAGCAGAGAATATGGCAGCAAGTTGGTAACTACAACATTGTTTGTGACAGTGTGTGGCAGGCTTTATGACTGGTTGGCAACCCCATCCAACCTTGGACTTTCGGCTTGTTTATCAGCACATGAGCAGAAATGAAACCTAGGTGCTCGAGATGCGTCAATTCATTTCTTTGTTTCTCAATTAGTCTATCAAATGTCATCGACCTGATCCTTAGCCAAGGCCTTCTTTGTATTTGACCTCATAGTCTGCTCACTGTTCAGGAACAATGAGGGGGGTATGAGTAGACCACTAACTCGATCAGGGTTTTAATGAATATCCCTTGTTTACAACTTCTGAGTCACGTTTTAGGTGACCACGATTTTGTCCATTCCAGCCTCTTGATATCATATGATATGATGATATGATATGATGAGTCATTTATAATGCACCTATACACAAATGTTTCTAGGCGCGAGAAGACATGGGAGGGAAGATAGAGGGAGGACAAAACAATCATCCTTACTAGAAAATGTCATTCAGATTGTGCAAGTGCAACACACAAAAGTGCAGGGGGAGGGGAAGCACCAAGGGGAGTGAAGGAGGAAGTGCAGTCATGGCAGCAGTGTTCTGAGTAAGTGCAGCCCAGGCAGCACGGCTCTGGGTAAGTGCAAGTAGTCAGGGCACTGTAGGGTTCCAGATATAGCCCCTAAGTGTGTGGTCAGACCAGAGGCAGTACAGGGGCTACTGGTCATGGGGAGCCTGTTACCAGTGAGACTCTGAGTGTAGCCAGGCAACCTGTTAGCACAGTAGATATTTCAGGTTGGTAGGTCTTGAGCTGCTTCCGAAACTTCAGGTGGTCCTGCTCAAGTTTGAGAGGGGCAAGGAGGCCAGTACAGAGGGCAGTACCTGCAGAAGAGAGAGATCTACCCCCACTCTCTGCCTGGAAAAGCATCTGACCTTCAGTGAGTTGGAGGTGGCTGAGGAAAGGGCTTGAGAGGGAAGGTGTTTATGAAGACAGAGTTTGATGTAGTATGGGCCCAGCCCCGAAAGCCTTGTGGACGATGCAGAGGGTCTTGATCCTTGCAGCCACTGGGAGTCAGTGAGAGATTTCAGGACTGAAGAGATATGGTCCCTGGGCTTGAGGCTAAGCACAAGTCTTGTAGTCCTGTTCTAGATTAGTTGCAGAGGGCGGAGCGCAGACAAAGGCAGATTGAGAGAGAGATTTGTTGAGAGAAAGTACCCAAGTTGGACCTGGGAGGTTTGGTCCAGGAGGAAAGAGGTCATAAGGCCAGGGCCTGATCCGTGATGCCTAGGTCCTCACAGAGAAGATTGATAAAGATGGCTTGATTGACCATGTCAAAAGCAGAGGAAAGACAAATGAGAATGAGGACAGATTGATGGCTAGAATCAAGATTACAGAGCAGATCTTCAGGAGAGCAGTTTCCGTGCCTCACGCTGTTTTGAAGCCAGACTGATGGTCATGGAGACAACCAACAGATTCAGCGTGGAGAGTAAACTGGGAAATGGCCAGCTTTTCCAGGAGTTTGCCCAGGAAAGGAGTCATAGAGACCAAGCAGTAGTTTTTCAGGCAGGAATAATCGGCAGAAGGCTTTTTCAAGAGGGGATGCACAAGAGAGTGCTTGAGGGGAGAGGAGAGAAGGGAAAGTTCCAATGCAAAGCGTGATTGCAGACATTGGCCAAAGCTGGAGCGAGGGTGTCAATGTGGTCCTTGATGGTTCTAGAGGAGCAGGGGAGCACCTGCTTGGTTGACACTTTCATAGATCAGACTTGTCTAGATACATCGTCAGGAGTGATCGGAGAGAAAGAGGGGAAAGGAGGAGGAGTGGGAGAGGTGGCCAGAGAGAGGGCAGCCGAAGTAGAGGGAGAAGAAGAGTAGAGAGAGCACAGGATGTCCTGCGTTTTAGTGGAGAAATGAGAAGCCGTAGCCAGGCAGAGGGCTTGAGAGGCAACAAGAGAGGTGGAGTCTGCAGAAGGATTGGCCAGTTCCTTACAGATTTTAAAGTGTTTGGCCGTGTTGATAGAGGCTGCAGAGATGTGGGCTTGGATGTGGGCTCTTCTTGGACAGGGCAGAGAGTTTGTATTGCCATTGGAGCAGGTGGCAGGCTAGTTTGTCAGAGGATGAGCTTGATGTTCTCCACTTCCTCTCAGCCACCCTACACTTGCGTTTCAGGGGGGCGAGATGGGAGTAATACCAAGAGCTGCACTTGCAGGTAGGCTCTGGGCGAATTCTCATGACAGGGGTGAGGACACCCAAAGTGTTTGAGATAGAAATATGTATGTTAGAGAGGGATATGTCACAGTTTCAGTCTGCTACCGGTGTAGGAGGAGCAGAGAAAGTAGAAAAGGCCTCCCACTGACAGACGGTTCATGGGCCGGATGACCGAGAAGGAAGGTGGCAGTGTTGGGGTCGGCTTTGCCTGGAGGATAGAGAGCTTCAGGTGAGACAAAAGCAGAAAGTGGTCAGTCCAAGAGAGACGAGTGGTGAGAGGGTTTGAGAGGGGATGTCTGAGGAGATGAGAACATTCAAGGTGTGCCCGACAGAGTGTGTCGGACCCGAGGGTAAAATGGAAAGAGAGAGAGTGTTGCATAGGTTGTAGAAGAGCCCAGAGGAGGGTTTGGAGACCTGGAGACCTGGATGCTGAGTTCTCCAAGGAGGAGGAGTTGAGAGGTAGGAGCAAGGAGAGAAGAAGAGAGATCAGTCCACTCTGAGAGGAAGAGGGTGACCTAGCCAGGTGGCCTGTAGATGGTGGCCTCTGTCAGAGAGAGTTTAAACAGGAACAGGGAAATCCACATATGTATACCAATCTATTTAGAGGTATTAATTGTAGTAGTTTAGAGAAGACTAGAAATTCAAATTTAGTTAGGCATTTATAACCACAGCTTAAGTGAACCAACAATGATTTTTTATTTATTTATTTGCATTTATAAAGCGCACAGAACTGCCCTGGGGCATCGTGGCGCTGTTACAGCAGACTTAGTCATGAACACAAGCATAGGAATGTGTTTACAGATGTAAACCGAGTTACCGAGTTAATGATACACATTGGTTAGAATTGAATCATCTAACTAGTTACATATGTGGATGTAATAGTTGTGTGTATGTGCATGATCAGAATCTGATCATGTCTTGTTTTGTTAACTTGCTAAATCTGCCAATGTGTTTGCCGATGTTGCAAAGTACTAATATAGACAGAGCTTCCTAAATTAATAAACCATAAACTATTTGCAAAAAAGAAAAAGAAAAAAGATGTGGTTTTGGGAAGCGATGTAGCACGTTTCGACTGGCCGGAATTGGCAGCATCTAAATTCAGCCTTCCTCAGGGCAAAAAAGAAGTACCACAGTCTCCTAGGAAATGGAAGAGCGAAGGAGGGAGATACAGGGAGAAAAAGATGCAGAGATGTGTCAATAGTGCATGGAAGACAAAACTGTAATTACTGTCAGAGAGAGGCCAGGAGAGATAGAGAGCCTGCAAACCAGGCATTGAAAGGAGGAGTAGGCCTGCGTAGGAATGACAGAGGCAGGGACCCACTCTGGAAAGATCAGGGCTACTCCGCCTCTGGGACAGTTCATTCTGGGTTCAGAGAGGATCTTATAACCATCAGGGACGAGAGTGTCAAAACACATGACAGAGCTGGCTGTGAACCATGTCTCAGTGAGAGCAAGGACATCCAGATCAAGTTCTTCAAGGAGGTGGCAGATGGCAGAGGAGTGTTTGACAGATGAGCGAGACATGGGAGTAGGGATGTGGAGCAGTTTGACACATTTGAAAGATTTCCGTGGAAGGGTACATGCTTGAGGTATACCCTACAGAGCGGGTAGAAGGGCCGGGAGTGGGCAAAGGAGGTAAAATGAGATGGTAAGGTAGCCAGAGAGGATGAGGAGGGTGCCAGAGTGGTGGCGGAAGAAGGAGATGGTGGAGGAGTCAGAGAGGTGGTGGTAGGTGTAACTTGAGAAGGAAGGATGTTGATAAGATGCAGGAGACACCTATCAAAAAGAACGAGGTTCGGCTGAGGACCCTGGACCAAGACGGTGCCATTCAGATAGACATTAATGATAGTCTTGGAGGAGTGAACAACGCTAAGAGGTCCTCCCATCAAGTGCCACCATTAATGGGAGAGGGGGAAAATGGAGATAGAAGAGAGTCCACATAAGGGGTTCATAGGTAAGGAGAGGTAGCAACAAATAGGATGTCAGTAAGAATCTGTCTGGAGGAAGCACTGATGTAGGTATCAGCGATAGAGAGGCCTGGGCTGGAGACCAGGATGTCCCTCTTGAATTTCATCCTTCATGACTTAGTGTGAGGGATAGGATAGGAGACAGAGTAGCAGTTAGAAAGGATAGGGGAGATGGAGAGCACCATAGAGGGTGCGAGGAGGCAGTAGGAGGAGGAGGCAGCAAAGGAGAGAGAGGAAAGATGCACAACCCATGCCAAACAATGCAGTATGTGCAGAAGAGGGGGGCACACAGCAGGCCACACACAGAAGGGGCTGACAGGTACACTCAACAGTACAGGCAGTACCCCCAGCATGTTGATGTCCTAGGGAGGGCAGAGGGCCTAAAAAGAACACAATAACACAATACAAGGGAAATCTCAATGAGAGACCTAGAGACAGGACAAAGAACACAAAGTACAAGAACCACAGCTAGGGCAGGTGGGCCCTAGAGAGTGGGAGAGGTTCTAAAAGGATACAAGAACACAATAAAATAGCAATCACAATGAGGAACCTAGAGAAAAGACAGAGAACACAAAGTACGCCTAACTGCTTGAAGGGGAGAGCCTAGGATTACACAGGGTTAGAGAACGCAATGTCAGAGGGTTAGGTGGAAGTACGTGCAAAAGCCGCAAAGTTTAGTAGAGAGCAGTAGTGGCTGCTCCCCCTACTCACACCTTTCTTACCTTTTGATGGTTGCACTGTGTGATCGCACTCTGCGCCGCAACCTTTTTCGCTGCCAAACACCTGCGTCGCAAAACACGGATGACTTGTACTGCAAGGGTTTTGCCACAGAGGGTCCTATCCTCGGTTCTTAATGTTGGATGCATGTACGTAGGTGCAACGTATTAGGTGTCGATGGGTAGCATCTCCTGTGCATCTGCGTTGCCCGACACTGTGGCCTTGTCCTGCGAGGGCTTTGCTGCAGATGGTCTGATCCTCAGTTCTTAAAGGTTTGAATTTGTGCATGTAGGTACAATGTATTACATGTCGACGAGCACCGTCTCCTACGCACATGCATAACACAACACTGCAGCCTTGACCTGTGAGGGATTAAGGACTATTTGATTTCATTAAACAGGGTCCCATTACCTTCTCTGACCTTCAGAGACTTGCTCACTCTTATGCACATGGTCCGTTCATTCCAGTCCCTTTGTCCCTTGCACCCATCTCTCGAAAGAGCCTTCTTGATCCGAGGCCAAGATACTCCCTTATTCTGCACACAAAAACAGCTTCTACATCAGTTCTTCAATTTGCAATCCTCGGCTCATCTTTTGAGGTAACAGGGTTGATGCATAACACAGGCCATTGTCCATTTTCTTCCAATGGCCGCCCTAAACATTGTATGTATACCTATATTTATCAAGCTTCTATGCATCTTTTCTACCTTACATTACAGCGTATTTACAGTAATTGGTCAGCACGTTATTACATCTTCTTGTATTCACAATTACTTTGTCTTTTTGTCTTTAAGTACATGCAGCCTCATTGCGAGTTAGGAGGTAAGTGGTAAAATTGGTGGTAACCGAGTTACCGTCAATTTTAACACTATGCCAAATTATGAGTTTGTGTTTTGAGTTGAGAATTTACTTCCAGCAAAACCCTGGAGGTAAATCTTCCCACTCAATGCCAAAAAATCAGCAAAATTGGTGGATTTACCACATTTATTGCGCAAAAAAAACCATTGGCTCCAATAGACCCATAATAAATGGCAAATTACACCACCACCACCACTTGTAATAAGGTAGACATTCTGCCTGACCAAGTAGCGGTAACAATAATTCTTCAGGGCTATTTTTTGGAGGATTTACCTCCAATTTTCCACCTAACTCATAATTAGGTTCCATGGTGCTATTAGTTCTTCAGTTAAATTGTCAGTTTTACATATTTTCATAATTTCTCGGCATAGGTTCATACATCTCCTTTACGATATCATTCTGTCATCTTCAGACTTTAGTTAGAGTTCATCCATATTACTCATAACTGCATTCTGGTATCTTGGTAGTGGGCACCCATCCTGGTAGCCTCCTCCTTCTGCTTCTAAGTGAGGGTGTAATCTGAATGGCTGCCTGAGTGCATATCGTCTTTCGTATACTCAACAATGTATAGGAATGTTGCATGGATTCATGCATCGATTCCCACTTGTAGTTCTTCGCCTCCTACTCCTATAGGAAGGTGGTGAGGGGGTGGGGACCAGAGGACAGGTGTTCACAGGCTACCCTACAGGACTATTAGAGCAGATGGATTTTCCAGTGGGGGGCCCAGGCCCCAGTGCCACATGTACTCAGCGCCCCTGGTCAGGGCAGCAATGTGAATATGAATATATAAAGAAAGAAAATCTTTCAGAACCCAGCTTCCCTGGAAGGAACAGAGCATTGCAAAGTCTGCTGTGCAGCTGTGTAGATGGTGGGAAGCACTGATATTGTTTTCAAAAACGTTGCAAATGTGCCTGTTTGGCCCCCATACATGGACCTCCACAGTAGGTAAATGAGAGGGAGAAGATCCTAGGGGGCACATACAAATATACACATTTGTATGACTGACCCTGTGGCCCAGGATACCAATGTTGGCATTGCTCTGGCTCATACACCAATGGTCTGTTATGATCCTCAGCAGCCTATTAAGATTCCTTGTTGCTGAGGAAGTAAGTGTGAACACTTTATATTACAGTTTGTTCAATAGTTTCACCTTGTCAGAATGAATCCACTGTGTTGTAGGACATGTTTAGATCACTGTTGAGTTAATTATGAAAAGAGTTGTATATGCACTGGAAAAATCTCCATTATATTTTATTATATGGTTATTTTAGTGATGGCTGTTGGATCGTTTGATGTGCTGACCTTCGGGCACGGTTGGCTACACGCACAGAAAGCTGTACAATTCAGGAATTAATTATTAGTAGACTACAAAATTAGTTTGGGACAGTTTTTCATTCTCTTGTCTACAACACCTATCGGAACAACAAAAGACAAATACAAATCAACTACACATCTATAGATACACAGTCACATGATTACACAGTTACATCCTTCCACATATACTTTACATAGTCACAAATACACTCAACACACAACTACAGTCACATAGATGGAAACAGATACAAACACACTCATACGCACCAACTTCCTTCTAAACACAAATAAAGATAAGAGGTCCCCTTTATTCTCTCTCCATCTCCAACTCCTATGCAGACTCCACACACATTCTCAAATGACTCAATTAATTGGAGTATTGGAGTAAAAGTGCACATTTAGAGCACAATCAAAGCCAAGTCCCCTTGGTGTCTTGGCTTTTATTGTGCCCAAGGTCCCCTAGGTGTCTTTGGCTCTGCATTGTTCAAGTGCTCGTCCCATAATTACCAGTTAGACCCTGACCAAAGGTCCTTGAAGTGTCTGGCAAGGGAGAATGGCAAATCAATGTCTGATTAGAAGTCACTTGTTTTCTCATATATTTTTCAGTTTGTTTTGTCCCTGGTATGTGTCCTGCTTTTCTACACCGTCAAAAATTGGCTCATGGCGTGTTCTCATCTTTGTGCTAATGTACAGGAACCCTTTGTTGGAATGCCACTGCCACCTGTAACTGTTATTGTAAGTCATTTGTGTTTACAATTGACATTCATGTTCTTCAAATAAATAGTAAAAAAGGTGGGCTTCTGTCTACAAGGTGATGAGGGGGTAAGGGTAGCGCTTGGTGTCATGAGGAAATGAAGGGGGTGAGTGGCAAATAATTGGTGACTGAGCAATATGGGCATGAGAAGAGGCTGGCTGCAGGGTAAGATTAGGAGATCAGATTAGGGATGGAGCAAAGTGTAACCAGAGGTCTGAAAGCCTATTGTAAGGTTTAAGGAGGGTGAACAGCCATTTTGGATTGGGGCACAAGGGATGGGCACCAAATTGTGATGGGCAAGGAAAGCTGGGTACATTAGACATAGGTTCAACTCTGCAAGGGTAGCTCAGCAGAATGAGGGACTGTTGTTGAGATCTGAAAGTGGGTTTTCTTTGCAAGCTCCAAAATGTAAAGAGTAAAGGAAAGAGAAGGCTTAAAGATGACCCCAAGGTTTTTGGCCTCACAGGATGGTGAGAGCAGAGGGCCCAAAGAGGGTGGTCAGAGGGTAGGAGAAACACATGTCACATGTGTCACAATAAAAAAGATCTCCATCCTACTGGCATTGAGACAGAGATTGTTAGCCGAACACAATACCTGAATGGCGGTCAGACCATCAGGGATAAAAAACAACTAGAAGAAATTAGTTGAGGGAAGTTTAAGGAAAGCTGTGTGTCATTAACATGACACTGTAAAAGAGAAAGAAAAAAGGACATCAGGTGAACCAGAGGGACGAAATTGATATTTAAGAGCCACATGAATGGATAGAACCCTGTGGTACTCTGCAGGTAACAGTGAGGTGGTGGAGTGGAAATGGCCCAGTTGAAGCTGGGGAGGGGGGTTAGTGAGGAAAACAGATCAGCCAGTCCAGTGCCAGGTCCATAATGCTAAAGGTATCATGTAACCGTTTAATGAGGATAGAATGCTTGACCGTTTGAAAGGCAGAGGAGACATCAAGGAGCACTACCCTCAATTGTCCTACTATTATAAATACCATATACACTTCAATTATAGCACTCCACCATATTATAAATACTGTATACTCCCCTACACCACCTATAATTACTGTACAAATATTACTATACTATGTGTTGCCAGTGGCCACATTCCTGGGGGCATGACATTATGCCATGCCCCCAGGAATCTGCCTACTGTCCACAATCATCACAATATAAGAAAACCAAATAACAAATATGTACAATACACCTTAAAATAAAAAGACTTGCCCTGATCCCCCTGCAATCCTAATGATGTCCGTGGACACCAAAGTGACTACGGACTCAGAGGCACCTGCACACCTTTTTTCACCTCTAAAAACAGCCCCATGTCAAATCTATTGCACTCCCAACCCTTTCTAAACCATCGTTTGGCCACCAAATAACTACAAATGTGTTTCCAGACTTCTTCTCACTGCAATGTCTGTGGTCAGCGGCAATGTCCATTGTCTCTGCGGCACCCACAAACCCTTTTTTCACATATTAAAACAGCTTCATATCAACTATATTCCACTCCCCTACCCTTTCCAGCCCCTCTTTTGGCCACCAAATTATCCCAAATGTGTTTTCCAGACTTTTTCCCCACTGTGCTATCCGCGACACAGGCGGCAGTCTGATACAGCATGGCAACCATTTCCAAAAATATGATACACCAATCAGTGGGCATGTACAATCGGGTAGTGAGTCCGCAGACCGGACCCAGATATCATTAATTTTGTTTTACCTACTTTTTGGCGATTTTGAAAAACTTACTTGACAGATTTTCACCAAACTTACAAAATCACGCTTTTTGGACCAAGACCCCACTCCTAGTGCAAATTTGGTGACAATCCATCCAGTGGTTTGGGCTGTAGGCGCAATCATAAATGTATTTCCATTGCGTCTTTGAGGATTTTCACGCATTTTGGGACCCCCCTATAACTTTGCCCCTCCAAAACAAAACCACAGCAGACTTTGCAGAATACTTACCAGAGAGCAATATACCTTTTTTTTTTGCAAAGTTTGTTGAGGATTCTTCTGGGGGGGCTGGGGTTAGCAAAGATATAGGCCGCCCAAAAAGTAATGCTCATTCTATGAGTTGAGAAACTTAACCATAATTACAGGGGCGCTACTGCAGGCCCTGTAATATAAATTGCACGGCCCGCGGTAGCGTGCGTGTAGTTATAGTTAAGTTGCTAAACCCATAGGAAGACCACTTTTTCAGCGGCTTATAACTTTGCTCCCCCTAGAGGAATCCTCAGCAAACTTTGCAAAAAACGTATATGGCCTGCTCTGAATTTCTTCAACAAGTTTGGTGAGGTATTGTGCAGCGGGGGAAAGTTATAGGGGGATCCCAATTTTTTCTTTTTTTTTCCATAGACTGAATGGGCGAAAACCTTGCGCATGGCTACAGCCCGAACAGCTGGACTGATTTGCATCACATTTGTGACAGGAGCTGGGGCTTGGACTAGAACTCGTGTTTTGTGTGTTTGGTGGAAATCCGACCAGTACTTTTGTTGCAAAGAACTGAAATGTATGTCTAAAAAAATTAGTGATATCTGGCTCTGCTCAGCGAAACCATTTTCCTGTTTGCTCTGTGGACAGAAGGCTCATTGGTTTGCAGTACGCCATGCTGGGGCCGAACTTTGGATGCGGGCGGTGGTTGGCTGGAGGGAAGTGTGCTGTGCATCAAAGTTTTTGGGAAACGCCGCGGGATAGTGCCGTGCCATAAGGGGTTACAAAACATGGTTTGCAGAAGCGGGAGGGTGAAAGAGGGGATGACATTTTGGGGGAGTGAAAAGCAGAAAATATGATCTATTTGTTTAGGAGGTCGAAGAAGACAGTGGTGTGCTAGTGGTGTACGCGAGCACTGCAGCAATTTTACAGCACCGGACAGGGTTGCAAAACATGGTTTGCAGGATCGGGTGGTTGAAAGAGGGCGTGAAAAGGTTTGGGAGAGTGAAAAGCAGAAAATATGATAAATTTGTGCAGGTCAAAGAAGACAGTGGTGTGCGAGGGGTGTACATGAGCAATGCAGCAATTTGCGGGTAGCTCCTCAGGCAACAACCTTCTGTGGCGACTGCATGGATGCTCCATTGGGAACGGGGACTGCATTGCAGATGAGGCAAAGAAATTGACAATGTATTATGCTGATGGCTAGGGGTTTCGGTGCTTATGTTGTCTTTGTGGGTTTCCATTGTGTTGTGGCGGTGGGTAGGAGTGTTGGTGGCAGTGGTAGGTTTGGCAAGTACAGTACATGGCCAAATGTTGCCATGCATGCTTCCATTGCTGTGTAGTGGTTGTGGGCAAGGGCTAGGCTTTTGGGTGCATGGGCGGAGGCCGTAGGCCTCCGCATGTACCCAAGAGGCTAGCTCTTAGGCACAGCCTTGCTTCAGGGAGGGTAGTAAGACATTGCCACATGGAAGGATTTTTCACCATACCATCACAGTTTAGTGATATGCACCATTCACGCAACTACTCACATATAGGTAATTGGCGGGTAGCTGCACAGGCAACTATCATTCTTTGGTGAGTTCAGGCAGATTCCAGTGGGGATGGGGAGTGATTTGCAGACACTATGGGGATATTTACAGTTTGTGTACTATGTTGTGTTGTGCCTGCCAAGCCACTACTGCCTTGTTTGCATGGCTATGGCCATTGGAGGTAACAGTCTGGCCACTGGTTGTAAGTAGGTTTGAGAATGTTGCCTTGTTTGGTTTCGTTACTATACCCATACATATCTGAAGTCAAGAAAGCTACATGTCCACATGTTCCCATGCATTGCTCTATTGCCTTGTAGTGGATGTGCCCTAGGACTAGGCTCTTGGGAGAACGGGCGAAGGTCATAGGCCTCCGCATGTACCCAAGAGGCTATGCCTTGGGCACAACCCCCGTAACTCAATGTGGCCATGTATGGGAGCACAGTGCTATAGGTAGGTACATTGCACACATAGGTATAAAGATTGGATTACTTTTGCCTTGACTCATTTGGATAAGTTATTATAACCATACCTTCTTACGTCCCACACACTTTTAAATATGTATGTGTCCACGTTTGTAGAATTATTGTGGAGGACATGTTAGATTTCCTACAGCACCAGTGGTGAGACATGCCAGTATTTCCCTTTGGAATGGTGTGGCATCAACAGAGCCTTGCTTCAGGGAGTGTAGTAAGACATTGGGGCATGTAAGGATTTTTTTTACTATCACACTTTTGAGATATGTACCATTTATGCAGCTACTCACATATAAATTATTGTCTGGTACCTGCACAGGTGACTACCTTCAGAGACCATTGGGGATGGGGAGAGTATTGCTGATGATAGTGGGATATTTCCATTTGGTGTAGTATCCTGTGTGGGGAGTGGTAAGCCCCTACTGCCTTGTGTGCATGGCTAGGGCCCTTGGAAGTAACAGTCTGGCCAGTGGTTGGAAGAAGGTTTCTGAATGTTGCCTTCTTTGGGTTAGTTCCTATACTGATGTGTAACTGTAGCGTACACTCTTGGGAGTATGCATCTCTCTTGTGTGTGGTCACCATTACAGAATGGGTGTGGAGGGCATTTTGCAATTGGTACACCACCATAGGTGGCATGCTGTGCCTGCACTTGCATATGTTGTACAGCATTGGACTTGTTGCCATTCACATTCTGACATGCCACCATTTCTGTTTGGTATGGTGGGCCCCTGATAATACTCTGTGCTTTGAGAGTGAAGAAAGACATTGTGACATGAAACGTGCTACTAAGCAGCACCCATTTAAAGTATGGATAATGTACAGACTGACCCACATACATGTGCATTGAACAAAACCATCTATGCCAATAAGTACCTCTATATATTGGCCGGCAGGCCATCTGACTTTTAGCTTTCATTTGCGTACTTCTTGAGATGGGCAATGAACATGGTTGGCATTCCTATTGTGTGCAATCCCAAGCTGTGCATCACTTCCATTACCTATACGTGTGTGCACGATACACCATCGCAATAATCACTAGCATAGCTGACTTCAGTTGTGGAGAATTGATGCTCACGGTGTGCACTCCAGGTATTTTTGTTACGTGCGTGCGAAGCGTGGCACACTCTGTCATGTGAGCACCAAGCTCCGGAAAGGAGAAACATAAAGAAAAGCAAAAGTACACATGCGCACACCGAGCATACGGTTCCAGAACATTCAGATACTTTACCACCAACACTGTGAATTGTTGCAAGAGCTTTATTTTGCTACAGAATTATCACGAGAACGTGTAAGGTGGCTGTAATCACCACTCATTTATTTGGCAACCAAAATCTAGTGTGCAAAGCACTCTGTGCACTTCTGTACTTTTGTTGTCTTCTGGAAAAGTGGAAAAAGGAATAATGTATGGTCCTTGGTGGCCCATGTGGAAGAAGGCATTTCCTTTGCAAGGTAAACAAGCTACCAGTTGTTGCCTCTTTGATGCCTTATACCAAAAACTTTTGCAGGTAAGGCCTAAGGAGAAAGGGCGAGGACTGCTGTTTTGCTGTTTGGCGAATTGGCGAAAATTAGGGTAAATTGCTCTTCCTCTGCTGCAGTGTGATTTCTACGGGGAGGTGGAGGCGGCATCGAGCTTGTGTATGGCAGCACAGACATTTGAACATCCTCTTGCCTAATCAGTACACTCGCTTAACTCGTTGGGTATGAGTTAATGCCTGGGGTGGTATTGAGCGAGAGCCTCTGACCACCCCTTTAAAGACTAGAGCACAGAGAAAACTAAATGTGCTGATAGAAGACTCAGAGGCAGTCCATCGTTCTCGACATGCAAAAGTAAGTCGCTATTTCTCATATATTTCAGAGCCTGAGGATACGACTCTTGCGACGCCGTGTAAGATATCTTCTTCAACAGAGACAAATGACTGTAAAGTGGTAAATGATGTCACGTTGCTTACGCCCGCAAAGCCATCCAAGGTCTGTATTGCTTTGAGTAATGATGCTGTAGGCACTGGCTTCTTGGGACCTGTGTTTAGACAGCGTTGTGAGGAACTCTGAAATTGTGACGCCACATTTTCACTCGAACAGTTCAAATAAATCATTAGAACTGCAGAGCGCACGGATGCTATTTGAGAGCCAGCAGGGGCGGTCAATTGTTACAAATTGTGAGGCTCCTGACGTGTCTCTTTTGATCCTGCCTCCTTCCCGGCATGCTCTTGCGAGGCGTGCTTACAACGCGTCTAACACACATAGTGCTCACTTTGAACGGGAGTTGGGCAGTGACACGGGGCACCAGCAGCTGATACACCTCAGATACCACAGATACCAGAAGCATTACAAACTTGCCAAGAACGTGCTGAGTGGATAGGCGAGTTAGACGTTCCCTCTACCCCTTTTTGTTTCCGGAATGACCGATTGGATTATAACTCCTCAAGAAGAAACGTGCAGTCCACTTTGCAAGCAGCTGCTGGCAGTCAAAATACAATGGCTACAATAGTCAGTCTGCCGGTTAATGAGCTAAACACTCCCACCGACGCAGATGATGATGTATTCTGTGTATTAACATCTGACGTTGAGTCCTCAGGTGCCATCCCATGCAGCAGCAGGCATTATGTTGTTGCTTAAGGTGGCAGTAGCTTATTGGAGCATACAACACTGGCTTCCTCGAGAGCTGACAGGCGCAATTCATTAGAAGTGGTGAACTAAGTATTGCAAAATCTGGTTCAGATTAATAAAGCAAGTACTGCAAACCACCAGGTGGAGAGCCCCCTGAAGATGAAGTTCAAGAAAAGGGTAGTCTGAAGAGAAATAATCAACAATTATTGAACACCAATGAGGATATTTGGGCGACTGTGAAATATAAATGGATGACGATGACAAAAGGAGAATTGAAAGGTAACTCAGCGCAAGATATCACCTGTTCACAGCCCAGCTTTCGAAAAATCTCTGGAGATAAAACGAGAGTGCAGAACGAGAGATGTCTGCCGGTAAAGAAAAGGCTTCAACTACCCTTCAGTGACGATCTAGAGTCGTCAGACAGTTCAACCTCTGATTCATCATTTATGGAACGCCCATTTCCCAAAATCAGGAGAGCTAAGGAGGGCACTTCAAGGAGTGCATTTCCAATAACGAAAGAAACCACCGGTACAGACCCACGTCCGTTTGTTCACGATCAAGTACCTTTAAATGAGCTACAATCTGTTTTGATTTCTTCATTGGCAATCTCACTTGTGCCATTCACAAAACTATATGAAAACATCAATGAAAACACGAAAGACCTGACGACCTTGGTAGCATTAATGAACTGTAAGCTTTTACAGCTAGAGGAGTTATTTGGCCGGGCTAATAATGATCAAAATGAACATATCAAAAGATTAGACGCATCTTTTAAAACCTTAAGTGCACAAAAGCGAAATGACACTACGGACAAAAAACAGTTTGCCGAAGTAGCCAAAGAGGCTTTATCCTTTTTTAAACATGAAAATATAGACTCAAGAAAGAGAACAAACGGTGAGCAACCAACATGTAGAAGCATGCAAGACAAGGACTCAATAGCTACTCACAGGTCACAGAGTAACATCTTACTTAATAAAGCCCGTTCTGAGGAGATTAAAGGAAAAGGCCAATGTACAAATACGGATATGAAAGTCGTCGACCTGGGGATGAATTCCTATGAAATTTGTACTGAGAACTTGGAATCTAGTTCCGGTATTAATTCAGAACCGGGTAAGAGAATTATGGAAGTCCGTGCAACCAACATCTAACATCTCTGAGATTTCATTCAACATGGCTTTTGAACAAGCCAGAAGTCAAGATAACTTGGCACATTCTAACATGCAAGTATCCAGCTCTTCAGGAAACCAAAATCCAGGTCCAGTTAAAAATACCCCTATCAAAATTGTTGTTGACCTGAAACCTAATACATCCTGTGTCTTTTCAATCTTTAATGGAGGTAATCAGGTTCTTACGAAAGATCCAAAAGGTGAAAAAACAGTTTGGTCTTTACTTAAGAAATCCAAAAACTTACCAGGGAGAAAAAGTACTAATGCAAGAAAATTCTTGCGCAACATAAAAGTAGTTCACGTAACGGCAAAGACAATAATAAGAACACTCGTCTAAGCCAGAGGAATGTCATCTTAAATAAAATTGCTGAAGAATTACCAGAAATGAATCAAGAGAGCGAGGTGAAATGCATTGACGATCTTCCAGACGATCTTTCAGTTGATCTACTGAATATGTCAACATATGATGATGGGGCACTTGGCGAACCTGAAGTGACTGCAACTACAACTGGGGTAAACAAGTGTAATGATGACTACAATAAATCAGAGGTACAACAGGATGTCAAAACAACTGACATAGATGAGGGTAAGGATGAGCAGACCACAACAGGGATACAGCAGAGCGTGAGTAAAAGTGTTGTAGCTCCCCAGAGTAGTGTAACTCATTTTAACGCTGAAAGAATGTGTACCATCAGTCCAGTTGTAGAGGACTTGTCATTAAAAAGGATGGCCCCCTCGAGTTCACTGTTTCTCATGCTGCATGAGAACAGAGAGATTTTAAGCAGCAGAATGCAAACACAAACTGATAACGATTCTAGAATAAATCATAAAAGGCTGGAGACTGGACCACCCGTTGAAGTTGGTAGACATAAGATCCAGCAGGACACGACGGGAGGAGGGTTGGTCCCAATACAAAAAGAAAAAACATCAAGGAATCCAACAAACTACCGTTCATCTACGATTAAAGAAAATGAGTTTAGAAGAAGTAACGAGAGCTATCCTGTTTATAAGATCATGATAGAACGAGTGGATTCTAGAGACAAGCTGATTCTAAATCGGAGTAATGTGATAAAATTGCTTCATTATGTTCCAAGTCTACAAGCAATCAATTCTAATGACGTGAAAATAGTAGAGTTTCCAGATGAAGGGCAAAATGATAAAGTGGTGTCGCATTTAGTATCAACATAATTGCAATAACCATTTTAGAAGCAAGTGCTGTCCTTTTATCTCTGAGTTTTGACGTATATTAAAAAGTGGATGCAGCTTTTATAGTACAATCCACTGAGAATGTTGAAACTGCAACCTTGACGACATTGAACATGGATCTGCAGACTCCAACAGATGCAAAAAACTGTTCTTGTCAAACCGTGAATTTACTGCGCGAAATGAAAAATCTGGGAACGAAAGATCAAGAGTTGAATGAAAAGGCTGTTTCTGGCATAAATAAAGTCACGTTTGCAGGTGATCTATCAGAACTAAAAGAGGACTTAAAAGACAAAATTAGAATAACCATAAAAGGGCGAACGGTTTTGATTAAGTTAAAGAAAGGGATTACAAAAGCTTGAGTAAACCTGAACACAACCCGAATGGAAATGGTTGGCTAAGTCTTTGAATACAAAAACTCAAAAGTAATGCCAGAAGGAGAGTACCACACATGTGAGATCGGTTGCTTCTTGGAATACGGGGGGATTTATGCACCTGTTCAATCTAAATTGGCTAGAAGGGCTGGAGATTGTATGTTAACAAGAAACTTGGATATGTCAATTGCTGTCTGTGGAAGGGTATGAGCTTGCATTTAACCCAGCCATAAGGACAGACAAGGGGCGTCCAATAGCTGGTTTAATAACCCTAGTCAAAAGAAAGTCTGGATATCGGATTATAGAAACCACAAATTATTCGCCTTTTATCCAAGTGACTGTTATAGGAAAGCCTG
Source organism: Ambystoma mexicanum (assembly GCF_040938575.1). Taxonomy (NCBI): domain Eukaryota; kingdom Metazoa; phylum Chordata; class Amphibia; order Caudata; family Ambystomatidae; genus Ambystoma; species Ambystoma mexicanum. The sequence continues at coordinate 1,251,197,931 of NC_090921.1, read as the reverse complement.
ACTCACTTAACAACTTTACCGATCAAGTAACGTTAATAAACTTGTATTGGAACCACAGTAGAGCAGGTAAATACCCTTATGTAGATCAAGTATCGACAATTCTGGATGCTTTGGTTGAAGCCGCTAATCTTGCCAGTATAATCTTCTGCGTAGATCTCAATATGGACTATTTTAAGAACTTGCAACACGAGATGATGGAATTGGCAAAAGAATGGCACGCTGAGATGGAGGCAAGAAAAATGCACATGCTAAATGGATATATTCCTGGTGATATACCATCTGCACCAACATGACGTTGAGCAGACCTTAAATGAACTATTGATTACTTGTTAATTTCGGACACTCTTCACCCCAGAGTGAAAAGCATGAAGGTTATACAAATGACTAACAGTGACTCGACATGTTACGAATGGAACTATTAACCTTCAATAATCATACAAGTTCTAGCTGGACCCATAGACTTTCAGTGGAAGCTAACAGAGTAAGACTGAGGTTGGATGAATCTGAAGTCTCCCAGATTTCTAAACAATTTTGTATAGGGATCTCAGAGGTGGAATATTCTCACCTGTTCATGCTGTTTAAAATAAAAACAGCAGGTTTAAGACATCCGAATTTTGTCTTCAAACATTGTTTCAACCTTGAAATATTAAAAAGAAAGCGTCAGATGTGCTGTGAGATCCGTAAGAACCAAAGATTCGACGCACAAGAGCGAAATTCTAAAAAACGCGCTGTGAAACAAAATTCCAAAGAAAGCGCACACAAATCTAATGTTGCAAAATGACGCTGAAGTGATGCTATAAAGCTTACGAAATAAAAACACTGGGGATTTCTGGCGTCTAATTAACAACATACAGGTGCCACAAAGCGCAATGCAAACCAGCTTGGTGACCGAGGCTGAGTGGATTTCACATTTTGGTGAGCTATATAGAAAAAAATGAATCCACGGAAAAAACACCCGTAGCTAGCCTAACAAGTTGGGCGTTAACCTTCTCAAAAGAAGATATCATGAGTATAATTATAAAGGAGAAAGGTGTTAGAGGGCCTTGCCCTGATAGGTTAACACATTTTACTATAAAACAACTTCCTGAAATTTGGGCAGAATTATGCTTAGCATTGTTTGAAAGGATCAACACGCAATGCCATACGCTGAGGTCCTGGAAATCTGCGGTAATTGTTCCCATTTTTAAAAAAGGGATTAGAGCATGTCCAAAAACGTACTGCCCAGTAGCTTTACTGGATGTGTTGGGAAAGATCTACGCAACATTGTTACAATGAAAGCTAGCTGAGTGGGCTATAAAATCTAACCACGTGGATCTGAGACAAGCAGGTTTTGTGAAGAATGTAGGATGGGCGCTAAACCTTCTGTTGTTGAATTTAATCAAAATGGAGGCTTTGAGATCAAACATGAAGGTTTACCTCACAATCATTGCCTTCTCTTAGGCCTCTGACAGCATTGACCGTGAACGACTTTGGAGCAAATTATGGTCAACCCTTGAAAACATCTATTGGTCTAAAGTGTTGGGTCTACCTAAAGGCATGTCGACAGCCTGCATACGATACGAGTTATCGTTGATCTCATTAAATGAAAGAACTTGTTGGAATACTCTTTATTTCGAAAAACAAGATCCATAGAGAACATTCCTTAATTTGGAATTCTGCACAGTGCAACGTCAAGTAAGACTGATATTTTGTCTATGTGGATCAGGCGGTGTGAGAGGCTGCTTGCAGAGTTTGACATTAAGCTAACAACGCTACACGAAAATCCAAACTTAGCAAAGACAAAAATTTGGCAGGCTGACTGGGAACTGACCAGCTCACAGAGAGGTGCAAACAAACTTATGGTGGCTGCACCGATCGAGGCCAGGGGCTTTAATAGTCTCCATCGATACGTTGAACTTATTCCAGGCACAAATACAGGGAGATTATTCATGCTTTTCCACTTGAACGCTTTTAAGACAAAAGAGCGACTTAGAGCATAGTCGAGTAATGTAAACCTAAATCCAACTTGTAGGTTTTGTGCAAAAGAAAAGGAGAACCTTAAACATCTGGTGTTGTGGGGACGCTGTTGCGCACATCTATGATGGCCGCCTAGGTGGAGAGCTCCGGCTCGATCGAAATCCTTTCATCTATAAATCGTTCCAGTTCTGACTTGGCAGACGTACGTTTGCAGAATACCACGGGGGAAGGTTCGTAGAAGACACCCTGCGAAAACGGAGCATGTGGACCCCGGGCCGACGGAGATATCTACAGGTGTAACTACAGCGGCCACAGTGCTGCGAAGTAACTGCCCGTGACCCCCAGGCCATTTCCACTCGAGCCCGGGGCTTGCAACGGCGGGTCGGCCAGGTGGGGGAGGGGCAGCCCGCCAATACACAAGCACTGCCGGAGGGCGGTGGCGGTGCTTTGCTTTCGCTTCCCACCCACACAAAGACAAGTACTTGGACTGTTAGGTACGGGACTCCGGGCGAAAAAATCCTGCCAAGTTCTCGAGGGTGCGCCGCGACAACGTGTTCCTCCTCCGATCCGGATCCCCCCCACGGCTAAGTCCAGCTAGGACGTTGCTGGTGAAGTAAGTGGGCCGCAAGGAGAGGGGACGCCAGGGACCAATGCCTCGGTGCACGATACATCTGGGCACTCACGAGGGTGGGGGAGATACTTTCCAGGGGTGTCTCTGGGTGCACCTCCCCAGACCTCTATTCAGGTGCTGATTCGGATGATGAGACCTATGTGCCGTCACAGGTAAGTGTTTCTGGCAGGGATTCTGTTCTGGCCAACCCACCTGCACCAGGGGTTATCCCTCTATGGTGATGTCAGTGTTGGTAGAGGCGCCTTTGGTGGTTACGGATGCAGGGTCACACTCCACAGCATCTGATCCTGTTCCTGGGCCAGAAGATCAGAGGGGGAATGCAGTCCTGCAGCCTCAGGCGGTGCCAGCACAGCAAGGTGTACATCGCCTTGCCCCAAACAGGTGTGGTGCCCGTCGATGCGGTGGCCGTATGCCACCAGGCAATAGCGTATGGGAGAACTCCATGTACGCTATGGCAACCCAACAGTCATCATCAGTAGAAATGATGTCTCAGGCAATGGAGAGGGTGGCCACTTCCATTATCCCCCCTGAAAGGCAGATGGAGCAACTACAGCAGGCAACAGACTCCATTTGCCAATCACACAGGGAAGACATGGCGTCCAACAGGGACCGACGGGCGGAGACTCTGCGCCAACCCATCTCAATAGAGTCCCAGGCCCACAGGGAAGCCCTGAGTGCAGAACTCCATAACCTCAGGCAGACTCTTCTTGAGCTTGAGACTTCCGATAATTTTAGGGCAGAACAGCTGCTGGAGCACCTCACAAGTACGCTCTCAGCTGAGATGCGGGCAACTCGGGAGGAGATCCGGGCATCACGTCAGGTGTTGCATGGGGATCGCCGCACTATAATCCTCTAGAACGAGACCTTCCACACCTGCATGCTTGCTGCCATGGAGGACCATACCAGGGCTTTGCATGGGCTGCCTCCCATAGCACCACCACCTCCTGATGCAGCAGCAGAGGGTCATGAGAGCGACGGCAGCAGTTCTCCCACATTGGCATAGCAGGCCATGAGCCCATGGAGGTGTTTTTTTTTCCCAACATCCACACAGGTGGCTGTTGGTGCGCACCCTGTCCTCGGACCTCCTGGGTGTCCCACCCCACCCCCCCGGGCCCCACATGGCCATTTTTGATTTTTGATTTTTGATTTTATTTTTGATTTTTGTTTTTTGATTTTTTTTAAAATAATTTGACAGTGTGTTGCCTTGTGTGGCTCCCGTGGGCATCCACTGTATTCCGACTGGGCAAATGCAGGCTTGTCCTGAATTTGGGTTAGATGCTTGGGTTCAATATTGTGTAGACATTCCTTGTGTATATTGTTGTTGTATTGTACACTGCATGGTGTATTAATGTATGAGTTTGCTTCCATGTCTCCCTCTGAATTTGCAGGTTCATTCCTCATGTCTTCACAAGGCCGTCTACTTTGGAGATGGAGTTCATGTTGTATGCAGTACACAGGCCTATTTTGAAGGCTGTAAGACTACAGTTTGAAGGGGGCGATGTGGTGGCATATTCAGGTTGTATGACTATGACTACTTTAACTTAGTACTGTCATGTTTTAGTAATGTTTGAACTTGTCTAGATGAATTGTTTAGTTGGTAAGTATTTGGTCATGTGTGTTGTTAGTTCAACATTACTAGGAGCATATTGTGTATGGCCAGTTTGCATTAGGGACACTGAACTTTGAGACAGTTGTGTCTGGTTTTTGGGATTGCTTTGTTTGCTCTCACATAGCATGACATGCCATGGTGTGTTAGATGGCGGTGCTGGGGAGGGGTTGGGTGACATGGCACTGTTCTCATATTGTATTTTGCAAGGGGGTCATGCATTTAGCAGCATATGTGTCTTTTGATGACACAGCATTAGTGGTGTTTCTGTAGGTAGGGATGCACACATTGTGACACTTCCAGGTGACCAATCTCAGGATGGCATGGTTGTGACAGTTGACTGTCCCTCATGTCATCATCATTGATTGTCAGCTGGTATGTGGCAGGGCTGTGTGCACTCCACAGGGGTGTGTTTCTAAGTGAAGTAATTAGCCACCAGCTGTGTTCAGGCTGCCTCACCCCGTGCCCTTTCCCCTCCCATGCGCAGCGGGCATGCATGTGGTTGGGGATGTGGGGGCACCACCATGTCCACGGGCAGGCCCCGGCATGTTGCAACGTTGTGCAGGACACATGCTGCCACTATGATCCTGCACACTACTGGGGGAGTGTATAACAGCTGCCCACCAGAACGGTCAAGGGAGCGAAAGCGTGGCTTGAGCACTCCGAATGTGCGCTCCACTATGCCCCGGGTTGCAATATGGGCTGTGTTGTATCTTACCTCGGGTGGTATGGTGGGGTTCCGAATTGGTGTCATCATGTGGGTGCTCAGAGGGTAGGCACTGTCCCCTGGGGAGGTGGTGATGGGTATCATTAGTGGGGTTGTGACATTACTCAGTATCTGGCATGCATGCATGTGCTGTGGCATTTATACTCACCAAGCAGCCATGTATCGCCATGCCGCCCAGCTTCTAGGTCCCGGTTTAGGGTTGACATTCTGTAAATGAATCTGTCGTGGGTGGACCCTGGATAGTTGGCATATACTGAGGTAATGATTCCCTTGGCATCACATACTACCTGCATGTTGATGGAATGCCAGTGCTTGCGGTTTCTATAGATGTACTCTGATGCCCTGGGGGGACGTAGGGCCAGATGGGTGCAATCAATGGCACCTAGGACTTTGGGGAATTGTGCCACCCTGTAGAAATCCTGGACAACAGCCTGCCTTTCTGCAGGTGTTCTGGGCAGGTATATGTGCCTGCGCACTGATGGGCGTGCAGTCATGATGGCCAAGACCTGGTGTAGGCAGCGTGACTGTGTGGCCTGTGACACCCTCCCCCCACTAAGGCACTTGTCCGCTGAAATGATCCGGTTGCCAAAAAGTGCAGTACATTGAGGACCTTCTCCAGGGGGCTGAGTGCTTGGGAGCAGAGGGTGGGTGATGTGAGGTCATCCTCCCACTCACTGACCAAGTCAAGTATTATGTGAGGTGGAAACCTGTACCTCCCATACACCTGGTCATCAGGCATGCCAAAAAGGCTAGTTCTGGGTGTGAAAATTCTGGGCCTGACTATTCTCCTCCTCCTCCTGCGGTATCCCACGACCACTGCTGATAGGAACGGTATGTTTGTCCTGGCGTCTGAGCTTGCTTGTTGTTTGCGTCCACACGTACGCCTGCTTCCTGCTGGCGTACGTGTTTCTGGATTAGCAAGTCTTTTTTGGCGCGTGCGTGTGGGCGTTCCGCACATTTTCCTCCTGTACTTCCCCGCCCACCACAGATTTACATGTACCCCGCTCGCACAGGCCCAATCCCGTGTAAAACTTCACGCGAGCCCAACTTCCCGTGAGCCCAACTTCCCGCGAGCCCCGGAAGTACACGTACCCCTCTCGCCCAGGCACAATCGCGTGTGAGACTTCCCGCGCACCCACGAAATACACGCTATTGTTGACACAGCGGGTGTCCGTGTTTGTCGTGTACCCCTTTGCACGTCTTTTGTCCTGGAGGGCCGCAGTATGGGAAATTCATCAGAGCTGTATATACGTGCTTTTTGATAGCGTACATTTTTTTGATGCGCAGGGACGCTACCGCCTGCCTTTGTGTGGGGACATGTGTTGATGTACATAGTAGACTTTTGGTTTGTGTCATGGAATCGCCATGTCACTGCTGGGGGGTGGTGGTGCAGGGGGACATGAGTGGGGGCCTGCTGACAGGTGCCCCTGACTGCTGGGGGGTGGGGGTGCAGTGGGACATGAGTGGGACATGAGTGGGGGCCTGCTGGCAGGTGCCCCTGACTTCTGGGGGATGGGGGTGCAAGTGGACATGAGTGGGACATGAGTGGGGGCCTGCTGGCAGGTGCCCCTGACTGCTGCGGGGGTGGGGTTGCAGGGGGACATGAGTGGGACATGAGTGGGGGCCTGCTGGCAGGGCCCTGCACTGCTGGGGGGTGGGGTGCAGGGAGACATGAGTGGGACATGACTGGGGGCCTGCTGGCAGGTGCCCCTGCACTGCTGGGGGGTCAGGGTGCTGGGGGACATGAGTAGGGGCCTGCTGGCAGGTGCCCCTGACTGCTGGGGGGTGGGGGTGCAAGGGGACATGAGTGAGGGCCTGCTGGCAGGTGCCCCTGACTGCTGGGGGGTGGGGTTGTAGGGGGACATGAGTGGGACATGAGTGGGGGCCTGCTGGCAGGGGCCCCACACTGCTGGGGGGTGGGGGTGCAATGGGACATGAGTGGGGGCCTGCTAGCAGGTGCCCCTGACTGCTGGGGGGTGGGGGTGCAGGGAGACATGAGTGGAACATGAGTGGGGGCCTGCTGGCAGGTGCTCCTGACTGCTGGGGGTGGGGGTGCAGGGGGACATGAGTGGGGGCCTGCTGGCAGGTGTCACTGCTCTGCTGGGGGTTGGGGGTGCTGGGGGACATGAGTGGGTGCCTGCTGGCAGGAGCCCCTGACTGCTGGGGGGAGGGGGTGCAAGGGGACATGAGTCGGGGCCTGCTGGCATGTGCCCCTGACTGCTGGGGGGTGGGGGTGCAGGGGGACATGAGTGGTACATGAGTGGGAGCCTGCTGGCAGGTACCCTGCACTGCTGGGGGGTGGGGGTGCAGGGTGACATGAGTAGGACATGAGTGGGGGCCTGCTGGCAGGTGCCCCTGACTGCTGGGGGTGGGGGTGCAAGGGGACATGAGTGGGACATGAGTGGGGGCCTGCTGGTAGGTGCCCCTGACTGCTGGGGGGTGGGAGTGCAGGGGGACATGAGTGGGGGCCTGCTGGCAGGTGCCCCTGACTGCTGGGGGTGGGAGTACAGGGGGACATGAGTGGGGGCCTGCTGCAGGTGCCCCTGACTGCTGAGGGGTGGGAGTGCAAGGGGACATGAGTGGGACATGAGTCAGGGCCTGCTGACAGGTGCCCCTGACTGCTAGGGGGTGGGGGCGCAGGGGGACATGAGCGGGACATGAGTGGGGGCCTGCTAGCAGTGGCCCTGCACTGCTGGGGGGTGGGGGTGCAGGGGGACATGAGTAGGACATGGGGGCCTGCTGGCAGGTGCCCCTGACTGCTGGAGGGTGGGGGTGCAGGATGACATGAGTGGGACATGAGTGGGGGTCTGCTGGCAGGTGCCCCTGACTGCTAGGGGGTGGGGGTGCAAGGGGACATGAGTGGGACATGAGTGGGGGCCTGCTGGCAGGTGCCCCTGACTGCTGGGGGGTGGGGGTGCAGGGGGACATGAGTGAGACATGAGTGGGGGCCTGCTGGCAGGGGCCCCGCACTGCTGGGGGGTGGGGGTGCAGGGGGACATGAGTGGGGGCCTGCTGGCAGGTGCACCTGACTGCTGGGGGGTGGGGGTGCAGGGGGACATGAGTGGGACATGAGTGCGGGCCTGCTGGCAGGTGCCCCTGACTGCTGGGGGGTGGGGGTGCAGGGGAACATGAGTGGGACATTGGTGGGGGCCTGCTGACAGGTGCCCCTGCACTGCTGGGGGGTGGGGGTGCTGGGGAACATGAGTGGGGGCCTGCTGGCAGGTGCCTCTGACTGTTGGGGGATGCGGGTGCAAGGGGAGAAGAGTGGGGGCATGCTGGCAGGTGCCCCTGACTGCTGGGGGGGTGGGGGTGCAGGGGGACATGAGTGGGACATGAGTGGGGGCCTGCTGGCAGGGCCCTGCACTGCTGGGGGGTGGGGTGCAGGGAGACATGAGTGGGACATGACTGGGGGCCTGCTGGCAGGTGCCCCTGCACTGCTGGGGGGTCAGGGTGCAAGGGGACATGAGTAGGGGCCTGCTGGCAGGTGCCCCTGACTGCTGGGGGGTGGGGGTGCAAGGGGACATGAGTGCGGGCCTGCTGGCAGGTGCCCCTGACTGCTGGGGGGTGGGGTTGCAGGGGGACATGAGTGGGACATGAGTGGGGGCCTGCTGGCAGGGGCCCCACACTGCTGGGGGGTGGGGGTGCAGGGGGACATGAGTGGGACATGAGTGGGGGCCTGCTGGCAGGGCCCTGCACTGCTGGGGGGTGGGGTGCAGGGAGACATGAGTGGGACATGACTGGGGGCCTGCTGGCAGGTGCCCCTGCACTGCTGGGGGGTCAGGGTGCAAGGGGACATGAGTAGGGGCCTGCTGGCAGGTGCCCCTGACTGCTGGGGGGTGGGGGTGCAAGGGGACATGAGTGCGGGCCTGCTGGCAGGTGCCCCTGACTGCTGGGGGGTGGGAGTGCAGGGAGACATGAGTGGAACATGAGTGGGGGCCTGCTGGCAGGTGCTCCTGACTGCTGGGGGGTGGGGGTGCAGGGGGACATGAGTGGGGGCCTGCTGGCAGGTGCCACTGCTCTGCTGGGGGTTGGGGGTGCTGGGGGACATGAGTGGGTGCCTGCTGGCAGGAGCCCCTGACTGCTGGGGGGTGGGGGTGCAAGGGGACATGAGTGGGGGCCTGCTAGCAGGTGCCCCTGACTGCTGGGGGTGGGAGTGCAGGGAGACATGAGTGGAACATGAGTGGGGGCCTGCTGGCAGGTGCTCCTGACTGCTGGGGGGTGGGGGTACAGGGGGACATGAGTGGGGGCCTGCTGGCAGGTGCCACTGCTCTGCTGGGGGTTGGGGGTGCTGGGGGACATGAGTGGGTGCCTGCTGGCAGGGGCCCCTGACTGCTGTGGGGTGGGGGTGCAGGGGGACATGAGTGGGACATGAGTGGGGGCCTGCTGGAAGTGGCCCTGCACTGCTGGGGGGTAGGGGGTCCAGGGGGACATGAGTAGGACATGAGTGGGGGCCTGCTGGCAGGTGCCCCTGACTGCTGGAGGGTGGGGGTGCAGGGTGACATGAGTGGGACATGAGTGGGGGTCTGCTGGCAGGTGCCCCTGACTGCTTGGAGGGTGTTGGTGCAAGGGGACATGAGTGGGACATGAGTGGGGGCCTGCTGGCAGGTGCCCCTGACTGCTGGGGGGTGGGGGTGCAGGGGGACATGAGTGAGACATGAGTGGGGGCCTGCTGGCAGGGGCCCCGCACTGCTGGGGGGTGGGGGTGCAGGGGGACATGAGTGGGGGCCTGCTGGCAGGTGCCCCTGACTGCTGGGGGGTCGGGGTGCAGGGGAACATGAGTGGGACATTGGTGGGGGCCTGCTGTCAGGTGCCCCTGCACTGCTGGGGGTTGGGGGTGCTGGGGGACATGAGTGGGGGCCTGCTGGCAGGTGCCTCTGACTGTTGGGGGATGCGGGTGCAAGGGGAGAAGAGTGGGGGCATGCTGGCAGGTGCCCCTGACTGCTGGGGGGTGGGGGTGCAGGAGGACATGAGTGGGACATGAGTGGGGGCCTGCTGGTAGGTGCCCCTGACTGCTGGGGGGTGGGGGTGCAAGGGGACATGAGTGGGGCCTGCTGGCAGGTGCCCCTGACTGCTGGTGGTTGGGGGTGCAGGGGGACATGAGTTGTTGATCATATTGCAAGGGGACATGTGCCTTGGCTGGGGGGCATGCCCATGGTGGATGGGCTGCCTGCGGGACATGACCAGGGGCGCAGGGTAGTCCCCTGTGGTGTTGGCTGCCTGCAGGGGTCATGGAGGGGGTAGAGGGGACTCATGGGGGGACCCACACTGCCAATTCACGTGTAGGACTCCTCGCGCACCCCCAAAATACACGTTCCCCGCTCTGACAGCAAAATCGCGTGTGAAACTTCCTGCACACCCCTGAAATACACGTACCCAGGCCAATCGCGTGTGAAACTTCTCAAACACCCCAGGTTTACACGTACCCACGCTCGCCCAAGGCCATTCGCGTGTGAAACTTCCTGCACACCCCTGAAATACACGTACCCAGGCCAATCGCGTGTGAAACTTCCCGCGCACCCCAGATTTACACATACCCCGCTCGCCCAAGGCCAATCGCGTGTGAAACTTCATGTGAACCCCTGAAATACGCGTACCCTGCTCGCCCAAGGCCTATAGCGTGTGAAACTTCACGCGAACCCCTGAAATACACGTACCCCGCTCGCCCAAGGCCTATTGCGTGTGAAACTTCCCGCACACCCCTGAAATACACGTACCCAGGCCAATCATGTGTGAAACTTCCCGCGCAGCCCAGATTTACACGTACCCCACTCGCCCAAGGCCAATCGCATGTGAAACTTCATGTGAACCCCTGAAATACATGTACCCCGATCGCCCAAGGCCTATCGCGTGTGAAACTTCCCGCACACCCCCGAAATACATGCACACACTATTTTTCACACAGCGGGTGTCAGTGTTTATTGCATACTCCTTTGCACGTCATTTGTCCTAGAGGGCCACAGTATGGGACATTCATCATGGCCGCATATACGTCCTTTTTGTTAGCGCACATTTTGGCGCACATTTCTTTCATTTGCAGGGATGCTACCGCCTGCCTTCGTGTGGCGATGTGTTTAGGCCTGTGCGTGTCTTTGCCCGTGCGCTGGTTTGCCCTATTCGATTCCATGAATACATGTTGTAGGCAAGCGTGTGGCAGTTCCGCGCATTTGCCTTCTGTACTTCCCCCGTGACACCCTCATTTTCCGCGTTGTTCCCCATTCCGCGTGTCACGCCCTGTGTTACGCCTACTTTTGTTGTGTGCGCCGCGCTATGTGCGCTTTCGCTGTGCGCTTAGTGCACGCGGTTTGAAGACGTGTGGGCCAGCATGTGCCACGCAGTATTTTGGCACACATCCTGGGATTTCCTCGCGCACGGACTTCCATGAATCGCTGTGCGCGGGTTTCGCTGCGATTTTCGCACTGGCACTGCGATTCGCACGCTTTCGCACGCTTGCGCCGAAAATTTCAGCGCACATTAATTCCATGAATCGCTATGTGAGTATTTTAGAGGCAAAACCAGTGTTTCGTGGCCACGGCAGTTTATGCAGATTTTGCAAGTAAGTAGAGCGCAACAGCACTGATAGGTGAGCGGCCCTGTGCCGTTTTACCGGCATGCTAGGGGCTTAGCTTGGCCTCGCGCAGCCGAACGGAAGTCTCGCTCTTCCTCCCCACCCTTGCGAGGGCAGCGGGAGAGCATTGGGAGAGCTCCGGACCCCACCGTTGGGAAGGCGGAGCCGGAGCATGTAGTATTCGTCGCACAGGAAAAGCGATTGTGAAATTCACAGACGTCGGGCCTGGCGGTGACAATAGAGCTTGCAAATATATGAGCTTTAAGATAAATATTAACAAAGGACACGCCGCACAGGGATGCTTCAGATCAGCTTTAGATCAGCTGTAAAGCGGCCAGTATCCCACTGCAGGGAGACAAATTATCTCACCACCGACAGGCGCTGTTGCCCTGCTTGAAGGCCAGATAGCCACTAGAAAGTGGCAAATCGAGCATGATTAGCCTATTAAATGGGCAAACAACATTTTCAGACAGTCTTCTGTAAGCCACTAAGAAAAGAACAAAAAAAAAATAAAATAATAATAGAGACATCAGACCAAGCGAGGTGGGCAGAGACACCTGCTTCAGGTACTTGGTACACAGCATGCTCTTCAAGATATCAGAATTTGAGTGGAGCGAGGAGGAGGAGCCTCTGGACCTCGCCGCCATCTTCAAAGAGGTGCTGGGGAATTCGCTGGTCGATGCAGTGGCGCAAGGGGTGCGACCCCTGCAGGGGAGAGGCTGGAGACCCTAAAAGCAATGCTTACCCATCCCAAAGAGAGCAACAAGGAGACTGAGCGCACGCCCACAGGACCCCCGGAACCAGGGTCAAACGGGAGTGTCCAAGCCCGAAAGAGAAAATCCTCTTGTGACCCCCAGGGCCCATCAGATGGGGTGAGAGAGAGGACCCCAGAAGTAGCCGACGCATTCGCTAAGCTTAAGGAAGTTTACCTACAACGTCAGGCAGTGCCAAACCTCACAACCCCCACTACAGCGCAAGAGAATTCAGGACAGGATGACCCAGGCTCGGAAGAGGAGCCAGCAGATAGAGACCTTTCCTCACAAGAAAGAGAGGAGGATGAGGAATGGGCAAAACCCACCGGGGGGAAGAGAACCTGCAAAGAGAAACATCTTGAGGAAGTGCAAGAGGACATGTGTGACCCGGACAGTATACAGAACCCGAGGTCGTCAGACTGGCAGCCATCCCCCAGGGTGGCACAGTACATGACAATGAGATTGTGAAAGGCCCTCGACAAAGAAGTGAGACAACGCCTGCGTGTGGAATGCTCATGCCCAGACCTCCCGTGGAAAGTAGCAGAGACCCTCGAGCTGGATCCTAAGATGTTGACTTTCATGTCCAAGACCAGTAAAGATCCTCGCAAGGGAATTGACAGATCGTGGAGGAGCTGTCAAGAGAAGTTGTTGGACTTATCAGGTCCGTTCGCGAAGATAATGGATCTTGCAGATAGAGCTAAGGATACATGGGAGGAAGTGAACCCCGACAGATTAACAGGCTGGGCACAAAGGGCAGTCTGCCTTCTAGGCAACGCAAACTGCGCCATCGCCTCAGAGAGAAGGAGAGGATTGCTGCTCAAAATTGAACTACAGCTGAGCGATCTAGCATAATATGAAGCCGGGGAAGCAGCACAGGGCCTCCTCTTCAGAGAGACCTTTGGAAAGGAGATGGGCCGGTTCATCGGCACATATGTTTCCATGGAAAAGGGGCAAGCCTCTATACGGAAGATATTCCCGAACAGAGATTTGCTAGGACCGGCCGCTTCAGGGGTCGTGTGACCGGTCGGAATCAGGGAGGAAGGAGACCACCCAATATCAGGGCCCCAATACTGGGAGAACAAACAGCAAGATACTTTCTTCCGAGCCAGGGGACACTTCTCTAGAGGGCACAGAGGAAGAGGAACCAGCCGTGGTCAAGGCTTTACACAAGGTGAGAGCAATAACTTGGGATGTTTTGGGGAAATTGGCGCGTGCTTTCCAACGATGCTTGGATATTGCAAACCATCAGAGGCCTGCGGCTAGAGTTCCTAGAACTGCCAGTGCAGTTGAGCTGGCCACACCAGCAGCACTTAGGACATGCGGAGCAAAGATGCCTAGATCACAAACTGACGCAGCTAGCGCAGAAAGACGCCATAGAGAAGTGCACAATACCCCCCAGATTCATAAGCAATATGTTTCTGGTGCACAAAAAAGGAGAAGATCTGGCCAGTTATAAATCTGAAATGATTAAATAGGTGGATTGTGTACCACCATTTCAAAATGGAAGGTATCCATCAGCTCAGAGACTCCCTGAGAGAGGGAGACTGGCTGACAAGACCGGACTTGAAGGATGCCTACCTAACAGTCCTAGTCCAGGAGGACTAGAGGATGTTCCTAGCTTATTGCTGGAACGAGCAGCTCTGGCAATTCAAGACGATGCCCTTCAGTCTTGCGTTAGCACCCTTGGCCTTCACCAAATTGAAGAAGCCAGTAGCAACAGCAATTTGAGAGAAAGGCATCAGGTTATTTACCTGGACGATCTGTTACTCCTAGCGGAGGACCGAGACACACTAGTTTACTAGACAAGATAGGTGCAGGACCTACTATTATCTCTGGGTTTTCTAGTAAACGTGGAGAAGTCAGACACCACACCAGCGCAGAGGCTAGATTTCCTGGGATTCATACTAGACACCAGGAAGGCTACATTGGAGGTATCAGCCCAAAAGATAAGGGAGATCAGAGTCTTCCTAAGCAAGCATGTGATATCTCTCAGAGTTCTGGCAAGGATTGTAGGGTTATTAGCAGCTTCCATCCAGGCCATTTTTCCAGGTCCTTTGCACTTTCGAGCACTACAGAGGCTAAAAATAAAACACTTGCAACACGGTTTGAAATATCATCAGCAAGTGCCATCAAGAGTCCATCAAGGAGCTGGAATCATGGTTGCAGAATATGGAAGCTTGGAATGGGCGTGCAACCTGATCATAGAATCAGACGCCAGCCGCATAGGCTGGGGAGCGCGATGCAGAGATCTGGAAACAGGGGGGACGTGGAGTGCAGAGGAGCTTTGCCTGCACATAAACTGCCTGGAACTCCTGGCAGGATCATTTACGATCAAAGCATTTACGAGAGGGAAAGTGAAGTTGTGCGTGATGCTGAAGATGGACAATATCTCAGCAGTCAGCTTCGTAAATCACCTAGCAGGAACATAATCCAAGATGCTAGCAGAGCTAGCAAAGGATTTTTGGTATTTCTGCCTTCAGTCAGGAACATCAATGACAGCAGAATACCTGCCCGGGGAACTTAATGTAGTGGCCAATTGGAACTCATGGTACCTGATGGACTCCAGGGACTGGAAACTGGATCCAGCCGTGTTTCAGATTCTGAATACAAGGTGGGGTCCAGTACACATGGACCTCTTTGCGTCCTGCCTCAATGCACAGCAGTCGATTACTTCAGCTGGAGGCTAGACCCGGAGGCTCAAGGGACAGATGCATTCCTACAGGAATGGTCGGCAGGTCTGAAATATGCATTTCCCCCATTCTTGATGCTGAGCAGGGTTCTAGCAAAGTGTCGGAGGGAGAGAGCGGAGTTAATTTTAGTAGCACCACTGCGGAAGTCACAAGTGTTGTTCTCGACAATGATGGAACAAGCAGCGGATTTGCTCAGGGTGCTTCCCGAGGTAGACCGACAGCTCACAGACCAAGCAGGGTCGTGTCATCCTCTGAGAATGAGAGGGACTCTCTCGCTCGTTGCGTGCAGGTTATCAGGAGACGCAGGGCGCTGCTAGGCATTTCGGTACAGGCTGCAGAGCTTATCGTAGAATCCTGGTCCCCGTCCACTAGGAGGAGCTACGATGCGGCTTGGGCCAAGTGGACAAATTGGTGTAAAGGGTGAAGTCTTCATCCCATTTCAGCCCCTGTAGTGGCTGTATAGAATTTCTTAGCACAATTGTTGCAAGATGGGAGAGCATTTTGTACTATAGGTGTGTACAGATCTTCGATTCCCGCATGGTACCTGCCAATTGAGGGAGTTCTAAAGGGAGAGCATCCAGCAGTAGTGAGGCTCATCAGAGGAGCCAGGTATAAGGTGCCCCCAGAGCCTAGGTATAATACAGTATGGGATGTGACTGTAATACTGAGTTTATTAGAAAGCTGGCCAACAAATAGATACCTGTCCCTGAAACAGTTGTCAGGCAAGCTGGTGATGCTGTTATGCCTAATATCATGTAAGCACATGTAAGATGTCAAGGCGCTGGAGATTAATAGGATATCTTTTGGTCTAGAAGAGGTGACCTTTGCCATAGTAAAAATCACTAAGACGAGGACTACTACAGTCCATTTTCCTTATTTCCCAAGCAATGCTAAATGGTGCGTAGCGAGTTGCATTAAAGAATATGAAAATAGGACAGCAGAGTACAGGGCAGCTGGTACCACCCAATTATTGATAGTGCGCAGAAAGCCTTTCCACGCGGTTACAACAGCCACCATTGCGAGGTGGGTCAAAGAAGTCATGCAAGCAGGAGGTATTGATTTGGGAATGTACGGGGCACATTCTGTAAGAGATGCGATGGCTTCCAAAGCATTTACAACCGGGGTATCATTGTGAGAAATTATGTTAGCAGCGGATTGGGCTAGTCATCATACATTTATGGAGTTTTACTTCAAGCAAACTGAGAGTCTAGCTGTTACAGTGTTGGGGAAGCTTTGAACAAGCATAATGCTTGCCTCCAGTCTTGTCATAGAATGAAGATTACCCCTGCTAACTGCGCAGGGAGTATTAATTCTATTAAAGACTAGGAGGCGAGCATTAAATTCCCACCTGATCATGTATTGTTTGATATTGTGATATGTATGGATTATAACAGTACATGGACACCACCCTGAATTTCTTCATTGTATGTTCCCTAAGGGAAAAGCCGAAGAATAGTTGACAGCAGAGGCGATGGCCACCAAGGTACGAGTTGAAGAACAGGAAGCCGAGCGAGCAGCAGCACTTCAGTTGATGAATTTGAGGAATCTTCACACTGTTGGCATGACATGGTTATAAAGTTTAAGGGACAGTTCAGAGCATGTAAAAGAGAGGAGGAGCCCAGAGACAGGATGTGTGTCATGGCTGGGCTGTGCTGGAATGGACTACAGAGACTTTGGGATTTGTAGTTTTTGGAAAGAAAAGTTTTGTGTATGTTTTGTTGAAACTGCTGAGGAGTAGTAATAAATAGAAGTTGTAGCATAATGCTTGCCTCCTAGTCTTTAATAGAATTAATACTCCCTGTGCAGTTAGCTTTAACTTTTGGGACACCATAATCTAAAACAACTCAGGATCTGGAATGCAGCTTAATTGCTGTTACACGTCTCTGCACCTTTAAGGGAAAGACGTGGGACTCGTGGGAGGAACGAAGAATGTGTGAGTAAAGGGAGGAGTTTGGAGGCAAACGTCAGTTTCTGTTATACTGTTAATAAAGAAAGCTGTATCCGGATCTCTCCAGTTTCTTGTCCTCTCTTTGCGCATTGCCCATCCAGGCAACAATTGCATAATTGCATAATTTTGTATTCACTTATGTGGAGTGGTGGTTCAAGACGACATGCGGGCACTTCAAGTGCGTGTCCACCTTAAAGGTGGTGTGAAGGCAGGAGTTTGGCAGCCAATCGGAACAGTCGCCCAGACCGTGAAATAGTATTTTTTTTGTTTGGAGTTGAAGGAGAGTGACCGACAATGGTGGTCCCCATTCTCCCAGCATGAGGACAGTGGCGAAGATTAGCAGGAGGAGGGGGCGTGTGGGATTCCCTAAACTGCTCACATACAAAGCACAAGACTTATCCTGACGCAAAATCGTGCTGCTGCAATTCAGCATTTCTAACTGAAAAAGTTAAACATGTTCCCGTTGATGTCCTATTACAAAATATGGGTTTGACTCGTTTGGTAGACACCCGTTGGAACACACTGCGGCTATCACCCCCAGTCACAAGGAGCTTAAGGGGCCGATTCATGGAACAAACGTGCGCCGAAAATCTACGCGCAAGCAGGCGCAACCGGAAAAAAACAGGCGCACGCGCACGCATGCGATTCATGGAAGTCCCTGCGCGTGTACACCCCGGGATGTGCGCCAAACCCGTGCATGGCGCACAAGTCACTGCAACATCCCGAAAGGCGTGCGCGACGCACACAGTGAAAGCGCACAACCTCGGCGCATACACCAGAAAGTGGGCGGGACAGGGGGGGTAACATGCGGAATGGGGAACAACGCGCGAAAATAAGGGCGTAACTGGGGATGTACTGCAGGGAAGCAGACGGAATGCCCACACGCACTCGAACCACACGTATTCATGGAATCGAATAGGGCAAAGCCATGCACAGTCAAAGACACGCACAAGCCGAAACACGTCCGCCACACGAAGGCAGGCGGTAGCGTCCCTGCGCATTACAAAAGTGGCAACATACAGCAATTGGGCCTGTGCGAGCGGGCTACGTGTATTTCAGGGGTTTGCGTGAAGTTTCTCACGAGATCGGTCCTGGGGGAGCGAGCTACGTGTATATCATGGGTTCGCGTGAAGTTTCTCATGCGATCGGGCCTGGGGGAGCGGGCTACGTATATATCAGGGGTTCGCGTGAAGTTTCTCACGCGATCGGGCCTGGGGGAGCGGGCTACGTGTATTTCAGGGGTTCGCGTGAACTTTTTCACGCGATCGGGCCTGGAGGAGCGGGCTATGTGTATTTCAGGGGTTCGCGTGAAGTTTCTCACGCGATCGGGCCTGGGGGAGCGGGCTACGTGTATTTCAGGGGTTCGCGTGAAGTTTTTCACGCGATCGGGCCTGGGGGAGCGGGCTACGTGTATATCAGGGGTTCGCGTGAAGTTTCTCACGCGATCGGGCCTGGGGGAGCGGGCTACTTGTATATCAGGGGTTCGCGTGAACTTTTTCACGCGATCGGGCCTGGGGGAGCGGGCTACGTGTATTTCAGGGGTTCGCGTGAAGTTTCTCACGCGATCGGGCCTGGGGGAGCGGGGTACCACTCACAGTCTGCCTTGCATGTAGAAGAACGCGTAGCCAACACCCGCTGTGAAGTAATAGCGTGTGAACCCCAACAGATGGAAAACACACGCACCGCACGAAAAGCACGTACAGAGCAGTGTAAAAGCACGCGGGATCTCCAAGCCCTGCCAGGGCAACGCCCGTGCGCAAAACGTCACAGACGCGCTTACGCTGTAAGGGCCTTTGGTCCAATGAAATCGCGTACGCGTGGTGACGTGCAGGATTTTCACGTGCCAAATCACTCCGTATCAAGCTGGCCACGCGAAAACACACGGAAGACCACGCTCCTGCCCAGAAGGCCGAACTACTGCCCCCCAGAGCCCCGAGCACGCTCCCACCTGCCATCTGCTGCTGCCTGACTGCCTGCTGCCCACGTGCACTGCCATTTGCTGCCTGCACATCAGCCACGGGTGCTGTTGCTGTGACCATCCCTGCTGGAACCGAAGACTCCCGACTGGGATTCCATCGCTCCACAGCCCAGCCCCAGGACCCAGTTGCCCACCCACTCCTGCCTCTGGGGTTGTCATGTCGGGGCAAACACCATCTGTGACCACTGACAACCCCCGGCCAGAGAGGCAGAGGGGCACCAGCTTCAGTGCCACCGAAGTTGGTGTCCTGGTGGAGCAAGTCCTGGGGCAGTATGATGCCCTCTTCGGAAGTTCCCGTGCCGACAAGGAAGGACGGACTCGGATCTGGACTGACATCGTGACTGCCATCAACGCGGAGGGGGTGGCAGTCCGCGACTTACAACATGTCAGGAAGCGCTGGGAGGATTTCAGGTCCAGGACCCTGAACAAGGCCCGGCGCCTCTTGAAGGCAGCGGATGCCAAGGGGCGCTGGGGCCACTTGTCGGAAGAACAGATGAGGGTCCTGGAACGCATATCCCCAGCGCTCCACGTCCAGGTCCTTGAGAAGCAGACCCGTCTGGAGTCGAGCGGTGAGTGTACATGCATCTTGATTGTGAGCAGTGAGTGTGGTGATTATTCAGTAGTGTGCAGGTTGCACATCTGTTTGTATGGGGTCGAGTATGGGTGGAGGTGTACAGGGCCGTGGGGCTGACACATGCGAGGGCTGTAATGTGTGAGACATGGATGGTGCTTGTGTGTGTAGGCTTCTATGCCAAATGCAGTTGTGTGGGCACACATGTTTGGATGAATGTGTATGTAAGTAGTAGATATGTATGTGTGTGTATTTGACAAGGGTGCAACAGTGATGCAACATGGATGCATGTGACAGCGGTATGTGGAAGCCTGATTGGCAGATGTGACATGGATGCCCGTCTGAACAGTGCGACACTTGGCAGAGGTGTACACATGCATGCAAGTGTGGTGGTGTGTGTACATGTGTGGTGCACTTCCTGTGTTGCATGTGATGTCTGGCTCACCTTTGACTGCTCATGCTGTTGTATGTGCATGGATGGTGGTGGCAGTTGCGATATGGCTGTGGTATGGCTCATGTGTGCGAGTTGTGATGACATGTGTGTTGGGGATTGTGATGACATGTCTGAGGTTTGCCAATGCCACTCATGTACAACTGTAATGTGTGTATGGGTCCATTGTACAGTGCCCTGATGCCTGTGTTTTGTTTCTCCCTGTCTGCGGCGCCAACTGATGAAGAGGGCGGAGAAGGTGCTGTGGAGCACAGCGGCGGGGATCCCACCACCAGCCGGAGATGCAAGGCCCGGCTCCCCTCCCAGGTTGTCATCTCGTCGGGGAGTGAGGAGTCCGGTGCCGCATCCCAGGCCGCAGCTGCCGGGGGGGAGGTCCAAGAGGCGGAGGTTGGAGTTGGACTCCTCGGCAGCAGAGGGGGCAGCTGGGACCCCACAGGGCCCAACAGGGGAAGATGGCACAGAGTCATCCAGGTTGGTGGGGGGTTTGGTGGAGGAGGAAGCCGTGCAAGCACCAGAGACGGGGTCTGGAGGTGGGTATCCCACTGGTGCTAGTGGTGCAGTGCAGGACCAGGGACAGGAGGCAGCACAGGCCGCCGCAGAGGTGCCTGTGTGCAATCCTGTCCCCGATTCTGTCCCTGCATCATCTTGCACCAGCAGGGATGCCTACGTCCAGACCCGTTTTCAGGCAGGGGATGAGCTCACGTCAACTGGCCTTCCTCTGCCTGCGGACGTGGCTATCCAGGTCCGGGTTGAGCCTGTCCTGGCTGGTGTGGCGTTGCGTCAACGGGCCATGCGAGGTGACCTGCAGTCTTTTCATGGAGAGACTGCACGTCATCTCGAATGGCTCGTTGACCACGTCAGCCTGCTGGGACAGGTCACCCAGGCCGGATTCCTCCGTCTGATGGGTCTTGCTCCGACCCCCTCCTCAACTTGACCCCCTACGCGCCAGTCGTCCTCTGTGCCATCTTCCCACCCATCAGTCACCTGGGTGCCCTATGGAGCTGCCTCTGACGGTGCGGCCAGGCTGGTGAAGGAGGCATCCCTGCCACAGTCGGGAGTCGGATGTCCAGCAGGGGTGGCCACATCTATGACTGCACCCCAGCCGGCGGAGGATGTGCAGGCAGCAGGAGGCAGTGCACGGGCAGAGGCACAGCAGCAGCAGCAACGTGGTGGGAGCCATGAAGGCTCGGGGCCTTCGACATCGGAGGGGCAGGCATCGGCCGGAGGGCAGGAGGACCCAGGACAGAGAGTGTCTTCCGTGTGGCAGCGGTTAGGCCACGCCATAGATGCGGAGCGGCAGCGGGCGGAAGAGGCACGGCTCACAATGGTCAGGGCGGAGAACTCCATGCGGAGGGCCCTGAGGCGGGCCGAGTGCCTCGAGGCAATCCGCAGGGGTTTGGAGGTGGAGACGTCGACGGCCCTGCGGACCCTCGGGGCCATGGAGGAGGACCGCCTCCGGGACATTGAGGAGGAGTTCGATGATGCCCTGGCCCGGAACATCCACAAGTGAGCAGTGAAACTAGCCCGCTGCCCTTGTACATAGTTTCTAGGTAGTGTTAGGTTTCATTTTTGTTTTTATTTTATTTGGACCTTCCGGACATT
The DNA here is from genome assembly GCF_040938575.1 of Ambystoma mexicanum. Classification (NCBI taxonomy): domain Eukaryota; kingdom Metazoa; phylum Chordata; class Amphibia; order Caudata; family Ambystomatidae; genus Ambystoma; species Ambystoma mexicanum. The sequence continues at coordinate 1,251,176,454 of NC_090921.1, read as the reverse complement.
GGCCACATTTTTGTATATAGTTTATTTTATTAGTGTAGTTAGATAGGTTTCCTTTATTTTGTTGGGATAATGGACCCTGGATTGTTCCCATGTACATAGTTGACAGTTGGATTGTATTTTTTTTCTATTTTTAACCATGGAGCAATGGCTTTCTTTTTTATTTCCCATTGGATTTTGTTTTGTGGACATTGACTTTGGACATTACTTTGGATTTTTATTTTTGGTTTTGCTTTTTTTGACGGACATGCTTCTTTTCATTTTTGTACATTCACGTTTCTGTTTCTTCATTTTTTATTCTATTGATGTTTCCTTTAATACATATTATTTTTGGTGAACTTCAATGTGTGGTATCTCATTGGTTTCATGCATTTCATGATATGTGTTTTGAGATTCACTGACACCCATTGGGTGTATGTGAGGGAAATGTGTTTGTTTCGGAACTTGCAATTGGTGTTCTGTGATGTAATTGCAAATTATGAGTGGGTGGATGCAATACTCGGGTGGGTGTTTTGCATTTGGAGGCTGACCATAGGGACCAGGGATCTAGATTGTGATGACATGTTGGCTGGGGAACATGAGTTGCACATGGGTGGGGGCCTGCTGGCAGGTGCCCCACAGTGCTGGGGGGTGGGGGGGTGGGGAACATGAGTTGGACATGGGTGGGGGCCTGCTGGCAGGTGCCCCACAGTGCTGGGGGGTGGGGGAGGTGGGGAACATGAGTTGGACATGGGTGGGGTCTGCTGGCAGGTGCCCCACAGTGCTGGGGGGTGGGGGTGGTGGGGAACATGAGTTGGATATGGGTGGGGGCCTGCTGGCAGGTGCCTCACAGTGCTGGGGGGTGGGGGTGGTGGGGTACATGAGTTGGACATGGGTGGGGGCCTGCTGGCAGGTGCCCCACATTGCTGGGGGGTGGGGGTGCTGAGGAACATGAGTTGGACATGGGTGGGGGCATGCTGGCAGGTGCCCCTGGTGGCTGGGGGGTGGGGGTGGTGGGAGTGGGAGACATGGGTGGGGGCCTGGTGGAGCCTGCCCCTGGTGGCTGGGGGGTGGGGGTGGTGGGAGACATGGGTGGGGGCCTGGTGGAGGGTGCCCCTGCACTGCCGGGGGGTGGGGGTGGTGGGAGACATGGGTGGGGGCCTGGTGGAGCCTGCCCCTGGTGGCTGGGGGGTGGGGGTGGTGGGAGACATGGGTGGGGGCCTGGTGGTGGGTGCCCCTGCACTGCTGGGGGGTGGGGGTGGTGGGAGACATGGGTGGGGGCCTGGTGGTGGGTGCCCCTGCACTGCTGGGGGGTGGGGGTGGTGGGAGACATGGGTGGGGGCCTGTGGAGGGTGCCCGTGGTGGCTGGGGGTGCAGGGGGACATGCGTTGGTGGGCAGTAATGCAAGTTGACATGTGGGTTGGCTCGGGTGCATGGCCATGGTGGATGGGGTGCCTGCAGGACATGTGCAGGGTAGGCCCCTGTAGTGTGGGCCACCTGCAGGGGCCGTGGAGGGTGTAGAGGGAACACTTGGGAGGGCCCACACGTGCAATTCACGTGTGGAACTTCCCGCGCACCCCTGGAATACACGTACCCTGCTGATTTCGCGTGTGTAACTTCCCCTGCACCCTGAAATACACGTACCCTGCTGATATCGCGTGTGGAACTGCACGCGCACCCCGGAATACACGTACCCTGATGGAATCGCGTGTGGAACTTCCCGCGCACCCCTGAGATATGCGTACCCTGCTCGCACGGGCCCAATCGCGTGTGGAAATTCCCGCGCACCCCTGAAATATACGTACCCTGCTGAAACCGCGTGTGTAACTTCCCCTGCACCCTGAAATACACGTACCCTGATGGAATCGCGTGTGGAACTTCCCGCGCACCCCTGGAATACACGTACCCTGCTGAAATCGCGTGTGTAACTTCCCCTGCACCCTGAAATACACATACCCTGATGGAATCGCGTGTGGAACTTCCCGCGCACCCCTGGAATACACGTACCCTGCTGATTTCGCGTGTGTAACTTCCCCTGCACCCTGAAATACACGTACCCTGATGGAATTGCGTGTGGAACTTCCCGCGCACCCCTGGAATACACGTACCCTGCTGAAATCGCGTGTGTAACTTCCCCTGCACCCTGAAATACGCGTACCCTGATGGAATCGCGTGTGGAACTTCCCGCGCACCCCTGGAATACACGTACCCTGCTGATTTCGCGTGTGGAACTTCACGCGCACCCCGGAATACACGTACCCTGCTGATTTCGCGTGTGAAACTTCCCCTGCACCCCGAAATACACATACCCTGCTGATATCGCGTGTGAAACTTCCCCTGCACCCTGAAATACAGGTACCCTGCTGATATCGCATGTGGAAATTCACGCGCACCCCGAAATACACGTACCCTGATGGAATCGCATGTGGAACTTCCCGCGCACCCCTGAGATACGCGTACCCTGCTCGCACGGGCCCAATCGCATGTGGAAATTCCCGCGCACCCCTGAAATACATGTACCATGATGAAATCGCGTGTGGAACTTCCCGCGCACCCCTGAAATACGCGTACCCTGCTCGCACGGGGCCAATCGCGTGAGGTACTTCCCGTGCACCCCAGTGATACACGTAGCCCGCTTGCTGCGCTGGTCCAGGGTTAGCGCAGCCCTTTGCGCTGGATTGGGCATATTGATGGCTTTTCCCTGCGCGAGAGGCGTTCTTGGGGGCGTAACTGGCGCTGTGCGCGGAAATGGATTTTAGCGCACGCGGCTGGCGCAGGGATTCACACGCGCACACTGTGCGCCAGCCGCATGCGCCACTTGTGCGCGGAATTCTATGAATTACCCCCTAAATATTCATACAGAGCACCTGAAAAATTGGAGTTTGCAATAATAGTTTCATTTCTGCAGTAGAAGGTTTCTCGTTGTCTGGGTTATTATTCTACGCTTCTTTAAACGTGCGGCTTCTGGCACTGCTCTACCTATTGGGTCCCATGCAGACTTAAACACCAGCCACAAACAAACAGAGACGTTGTCGTGTGATTATGTGCTTAGGTCTCCTAGCCCCTCGAGCATCAAGCAGTGAGGCCAATTGACACCATCGCCTCTTCAAATGGGAAATAACTCTTGGAGAGTGGAAAGGAATTGGCAAGACTTCACTGACTATAACTCCGCCATAACTCTGCCAAGAATCCAATTGACCGCTGCTATTTTCGCTATGTTCTCTATTAGATCTGGTGCATATTTCAGCCATGAGGGTGCCCAAGAGAATAGGTATAATTTCTTGCTAGTCATAAATGTATTTCTGCTAGACTGGGCAGTTGTGGTGTAAATACTGTTAGTTCCTGTGTTTCTAGACAGACCTGTCGATTTCTGATCACACGTCACCTATGCCCATGTGTGTCTTTGTGTGTGTGCGTGAACGCACTCCTGTGTGTTTGTTATTACAATGGCGTCTTCCCGTGCTCAATTCCCCTTCTCATTCTATTTCACACCTGCACCCCTTATCACATCCTCGCATCCTTCTTTGAAACTTTACAAACTCCTCCTTGCACCATGGTGTTTATTAATGCAAAATGCAAAGAGCAGCACAAAAATGCCAGAACTATTGGCACTGCCATTGCTTGTCTTTTAGGATGGTATTACGGGCCTTGTCGCCAGGATTCGCTCTAAGATCAGATGTGGTTGCAAGATCAAAGGTGCCATCATGGTGGATCCAATATGCTGGTTACCTGAGCAGAGCAATACGAGTGCAGTGGGAGGATCGGTAAGAGCACAGGACATAAGGCATCAATCATAAGAAGGTATGGAAAGTTGCGATTGTTTCTGGGCTTGCCTGGGATGGAGGACAGTCTCGAACAGGTTTATAGGATAATAGGGCAATGCCTGAACCTAAAACGCAAAATGCGAGAGTCGGTCAGTTTTTTTGATAAGTTACTGCACCATGAAGCTAGGAGTTTGACCAGTGTTACCGAATTCGTATTCCTTAAAATGCACAATTTGCATCACATTTTATCGAAAAACGTCCCCTTTGGCTACAACTTAAACAGTCTGTCACAAAAGGAATGAATTGCCATTTGCAAATGTGGGACACTTTTTCATTGGTGCTCGAGATGCTCGAGACAATTTTATGTCCTCTCTTTTATGTGTCCGACCCTGCTGGAGGCAATGGATGGTGATTGATACGAGATCACAGGTGTTTCATTTCCGGCATACCAAATAACAGATAGTATGTAAGGAGGGTGAAGTTCTGTGTGGGAAGAAATGCCTGCTGGACGGAAAAATATTGAGTGCAGAGTGTGCATGGGAGATTGCACATTAGCACAGAGCACAGCTACATAACATCTGAAAGGATGTGTACTAGGTCCAGCTGCCCTCATTAGAAGGGAAACATTGGGCCTCATTACGAGTATGGAGGTAGCCATGGCGCTTTTAGCGGCATGGCTACCCCCATACCGGGTACCGGGTCCAGGTTCCAGAAATAGGGAATTACCGGGCCATTTCGACCTTGGAGGGCCCGGTAATTCCCTTTTCTGGAACCCGGATCCGGTACATCCCCATTCCCATTTGAGCCCCCATAGGGCTCAATGGTAATGGGGAGGATGCTAACAACAGGCCCGTTAATGACGGGCCTGTTGTTAGCATCCTGGTCTGCTAGCGGCTCCCGCTAAGGACGTCTGGTTTTGGTGCAAACAATGTTAGTTTGGCCCGGCAGAATCAATGCACAACGTTTAACTCAATCCCATAGCAACATACAAGTCTGCTGCTGCCCAATGGCTACTGTAACTATTTCAGTAACATTGCTTCACAGAAAGCTGAGCCTTGATATATATCTCTTTTCCATGAGACGCTAAAGAGACTTCTGAGGCTGCACAATGAATTGCACATACACAAAGACAAGTCCTGGTTGTCAGGACTTGCATACATGGCTCTGGAGAGGGTCTCACCAGTTGCCTGACAGTGTGATGGTTAGTGGAATACGCGAACCTTGGGATAACGGGCGAGATGTACGGCGTCCATTTTACTCATCCAACATGGAGAATCCCATTGCGGCAAGTTACGATATAGATGTAGGGTCACATGAGGAAGAGGCTGTAGCCACGCCCCCAGACTGTCGAAAAGTACTTCCGTATCCATCACTTGCACATCGGCGCGTTGCTACTCTCTTTCCAGAGTCCAGCCGCGCTTTGCTGACGCAATCATCAGATCGCGGCTCAGATCCTCCGCGTTCTGTGGAATCAGAGGAGTTCTTGTGTTTACGAGACGATCCTTCATCCAGGGATATTAGGATGCAGGTCTTGGATTCATTCATCTCTCTACACGGGCCATCACGCTACCTACTTCCTTCCAGTACTAGCAGGGGATCAGTCTCTCCAGAGTCTCCTTCAGGTGGTAAGCTTAAGTGACATCCCATCACCGTTAACAGGATCAGGATTGGGAGGGGAAAGGCTAAGTCTAATTCTCATTCTTTACACTTTGTTAGGCTTTGCAACTATTCCCCCTGTTTTCTCCAAAACTGCCATCCAGGAACTTAACCCTCCGGTCATCCGGGCCTGATTTAAGTGTTTCTAGGGTAAGCCTTCTAGAGATTAGCCAATATCCTCTCTTTGGTCTGTAATATCTATCCTTCGTGTCACTAATCCCTCTCTGTGTCTACTTGCACCTAGGATTTATAGAGGAGATTGGGAATTTCATATGAATGGGCTGATTATTCTCCACTGGAAACATCTCCAGGGAGCAGTCCTCCGGAAACTATGCTCTCTAGCAGCCCTTCACAGGGATTTTTCCCCGTAAGGGGTTTTTCCCTGGATGCTCCACCACTGTCGGACTCTCTGAAGTCAGATGGTGGAGGGGCTTCTAGGAACTTTCCCATTACTTCAAAAGATTACAGAACCATCGATCCCAAAGAAGAGCGAGGTAGGAGTTTTGTTTGTCTGTATTGGAGTCTGAGTACATGTAATGATTTTAAAATATCACAGTTAGCAACGCCCAAAGGATAGAACGAGAACAGTACTCTGACTCAGATACGGATTCAGAAAACTCATTGATTCTAAAATGGATCAACAAATACAGCAATTGATGGTGGCAGTCCAGTCTCTTACCTCCGAGGTTCAAACTCTTAAACAGGAAAATGCCACATTACTACAGAACCATCAGCAGGTAGCACAGCAAAACCAACAGCAGATAGCTCAGCTAGCAGCCGCCCAACAAGCCATCGCAAACCGATCCCACCACTGTTCGGAGGTGCCTCCTGGGCCCTTGTCGGGAGGGCAGTTTGACGGAAATCCACATAAAGTCAAAGAGTTCTTAGACGCCTGTACCATTCAATTTGCATTCAAGGGTACCTATTTTCACACAGATAGAGACCGCGTTGGTTACATGATTTCCCAAATGACCGGACCTGCATTGGCTTGGGCAACCCCATTGGTCACTCTAATAACCCGATCTTGGATTCGCACACAGCCTTTTGCAATAGCATAAGAACGATGTTCGGGCGACAAGAGATGCGGGATGCATCCCAAGAACATCTATTAGATCTGAGACAAGGAAACCTAGACATTTCATGTAGGATTCATGGAATTATGTGCGCCGAAAAATGGGCTTTGTGCGCCATTCTGCCGGCAAATCCCTGTTTCACAAATGGGGATTTGCGAGCAGAATGGTGCACAAAGCCCGTTTCTCGGCGCACATAATTCCATGAATCAGCCCCTTTAGCATATATCACAAAATTTAAGCAGATGGCTAGTGAAACTACCTGGTCGGACGATGCACAGGTCACACTGTTTCAAAGAGGACTGTCTGAAGAATTGAAAGATGAAGTCTTGCGGATACCCAGACCAACTTCATTGTCTGAATTTATTGAATCGGTGATGCAAATTGATTACCATCTGAAAGAACGAAGCAGTGAGCGAAGAAAGGGAAGAACTCAACGCCCCTTTACTCCAGCCTCCTCATCCAATAAGGCCAGCACCTCAGAAGAGCCCATGCAATTGGGGACCACTGCTAGGGGTCCATTATCTTCGGAAGAAAGGTTGAGAAGGAGATCACAGGGTCTGTGTATGTATTGTGGGGCGAATATCCATTCAGTTCAGGAGTGTCCCATCGCTCCTCCAAGAAGGTCGGGAAACGCCAACGCCCGACCGTAGGAGGAACCACAGTTCGGGGACCCATTACCTCAAATGGTTCCTCAAACAAGATACAGCATTCTATGTGTACAGGGTCTTCTCATTCATACATGATGGTTCTTCAAGTCATTTGAGTTTCGGGAATCATAGTGGCCTTGAAGTTTCTGCTGTGATTGATTGCAGAGCTGCGAGAAATTTTATTGATGATCTATGGACCACCCAGAATAATCTTCCACGATCCAATAAACCAGAAGCCATACCGGTTGAAAGTGTGGATGGGAGTCCTCTTATTTCAGGTCCCATAATCAGTCAAACTGGGTCACTGATCATGTCCATAGCAAACCATCACAAAATTATTTTCGATGGACATAATCAGAGCCGCTCACTATCCCGTCATTTTAGGGTTACCATGGTTACGTAGGTATAACCCTTTCATCAATTGGTAAGCCGGGTCTTTCTTCCTGGGCTCCGAGTTTTGTCTGGCTCATTGTATTAAGGAGAAGGACTCTCCCCGACCAAATCTTGTTCTACTCTGAATGATCCAAAAACAACCACCATCCTTAATTGCATATCCAGACTTTCAACCATATACAATCAATTTGCAGAGGACTTTTCCACTTCAGAATATTCACAATTACTGCCTCACAGAAGAGATGACTGTGCCATTGAGTTAGTACCCCAACAACCACTGCCATTTGGGAGAATGTACATTCTTTCTGCTCTTGAGAAGGAGGTTCTGCAGGAATATTTACACACAAATCTGAAGAATGGATTCATTACCGAGTCCACGTCCCCGGCAGCGGCAATGCTATTTTTTATTCCTAAGAAGAATACCAACGAGCTTAGGCCCTGTATTGACTACAGGGGATTGAACAAAATACCCATTCCTGATAAATATCCCATGCCATTAATCCCGGATATTCTGGAGGCGGTCAAAGGAGCCACAATGTATACTAAATTGGATCTCAAAGGAGCTTATCATTTGATTAGGATAAGACAAGGAGATGAATGGAAGACGGCTTTTAGGACCCCATTCGGGCATTTTCAATATCAGGTAATGCCTTTTGGGCTTTCCAGCGCCCCTGCCGTTTTCCAGAGATTCATGGACCATATGTTCGCAGACCTATTGTTACATTCCGTCATCGTCTACCTCGACGATATTCTGGTGTTCTCTAAGACTGTCATCGAGCATGAATCCCAGGTGAGAGAAGTACTCAAGAGGCTTAGCCATAACCATCTTTTCTGCAATCTAGAGAAGTGTTCATTTCACCAACCCACAGTGACTTATTTAGGTTACATTCTATCCGCCCAAGGAATTGCTATGGACCCTGAAAAGGTTTCGGCTGTGAAAGATTGGCCAACTCCGGTGTCATGCAAGGATATACAAAGATTTGTGGGGTTTTCAAACTTCTACAGAAGATTTATTCCTAATTTGTCTGCTCTGACACAACCCTTAACTAACTTGCTCAAGAAGGGAGTGACATTTTTTTGGACCGAACAGACTCAACAGGCTTTTGATGAATTAAAAACCAGGTTTACCACTGCACCAATATTGATGAACCCAGACCAATCACGTCCTTTCCTCTTGGAGACAGATGCATCCCAATATGCCTTGTGAGCGGTATTATTACAAAGGGATGATCAGAGTCAGGAACGTCCCATCGTATATTTATCAAAGACACTTGCACCTGACGAGCTGAATTATACAGTGGTGGAAAAAGAAATGTTGGTTATTAAACAGGCTTTTGAGGAATGGAAACACCTACTGCTGGGGGCACGGTACTCTGTGGAAGTTAGAACTGATCACCATAAGCTCAGAATTCCGCAATATGCTCAAACTTGCAATAGCAGACAAGCAGGGTGGGCTCATTTTTTCCCCCTTCCAGATTACCTTTTCCTTTATTCCGGGGAAATACAATTTGCAGGCAGATGCATTATCGCGGAAGGATCACTCTCCTCCTGAACCTTTTAGATCTGAACCCATTTTTCCTTATCTGGCAGCTGAATTGACGAAACCTTCAGATTTCCTGGTGCTCTTGAGACTTCAGTCAGGAACAGTCAGACTAGACGAACTTTCAAAGACCCAACAAAAGTCCTTGCCAAAGAAGGATGGAATTTATTTCCATGATCAGCAGGTATACGTGCCTACCAAGATTCTACAAAAGGAGGTATTGAGGATGGGTCACAATGTGAAGACAGCAGGACATCGAGGTGTCTCTAATACACGAGAATTAATTTCTCGCCAGTTTTGGTGGCCACACTGGAGAGACGACATATGACAATACGTCAGATCCTGCCCCATTTGTCTTCAGACAAAACAGCCTAAACACTTTCCTTACGGGAGTTTAGTACGGATGCCAATACCTACAAGACCCTGGCAGATCATTTCTACAGACTTTGTGGTGGATCTCCCTCCATCTGGAGGTCACACCACGATAAGGGTAACCATTGACACCTTCACAAAATTGGCACATTTTGAGCCTTTCCGGAGTCTTCCCAGGGCTGCTCAAATGGCTCGGACCTTTATTTCCCGAATTTTTATGCTCCATGGGCTTCTAGAAACTATAATTTCAGACAGAGGCTCTCAGTTCACTTCTCGGTACTGGAAACAAATCTGTACGATCTTGGGGATAACACGAGCATTATGTTCCGGGTTTCACCCTCAAACCAATGGCCAAACAGAAAGACTCAATCAAACCCTAGAAGGATATCTGCAGAGTTATATTTCCGCAGCCCAAGACAACTGGTTGGAATTATTACCTATGGCGGAATTCGCATATAATAACTCCTATCCCTCCACAATAAACGCCTCACCATTTTTCTGTATTTATGCTTTCCATCCAACATCCTTTCCCAAAACTGGATTTACAGATACCAAATTCCCAGATGTGAACCATCTAACGCAACAGATTCGTCAGGGACATCAATCCGCCGAAAAAGCCCTCAAAGACTCCCAGACGAGGGTGAAGAAGTTTGCAGATCGCATCGTACCCCAGCTCCAATCCTGAACCCGGGAGACTGGGTATGTTTGTCTTCTCGCTTCCTGCCTCGGCATTTTCGACCATCGAAACTCTCTCCAAGATACATGGGTCCCTTTCGAGTTTTGGGTAAGATTGGAGCAGCTGCCTTCAAACTTTGATTACCCAAGACCTAGTCTCGCATCCATACAGTTTATCATGTATCCCAATTGAAGCCTGACCAGCGGAGTTCTTTCCATCCCCATATTTCCTCACGTCCAGATCCCATCGCATCATCTACTGGTCCGGAATATGAAGTTTCCGGTATTTGTGACTCTCATTACCATCACGGAAAGTTACAATACTCAGAGGCCGATTCATGGAATAATTAGCGCGGCGCAAGTGGGCAAAAACGTGCGAATCGCAGTGGAATAGCGAAAATCGCAGTGCAATTGCGAAAATCGCACGAAAAGCAGCGCACGTCGATTCATGGAAGGCCGTGCGCGAGAAAACCAGCGGATGTGCGATAAAAAGTGCGCGGCGCACGTTGGCGCACAGGCCATCTAACAGCGTGCGCCAGGTCACTGCGAAAATCGCACAGGCCACAGCGAAAATCGCACATAGCGCGGCGCACGCAACAAAAGTAGGCGGAACACGGGCGTAACACTCGGAATGGGGAACAACTTGCCAAAACGTGGGCGTCACGGGGGAAGTACAGGGCACAAGTGCGCGGAACGCCCACACGCTCGCCTACAACACGTATTCATGGAATAGAATAGGGGAAAAAAGCGCACGCTCAAACCAGCGCACAGGCACAAACACGACCGCCACAAGAAAGCAGGCGGTAGCGTCTCTGCGGCTGTAAGAAATGTGCGCCAAAAGGTGCGCCAACAAATCGCACCTATATACTGCCATGATGAATGTCCCATACTGTGGCCCTCCAGGAAAAAAGACGTGCAAAGGGGTACCCACAAACACGGACACCCGCTGACAAATAATACGTGTGCGTGTATACCGGGGTGCGCGGGAAGTCTAACACGCGATTTCAGCAGGGTACGTGCATCACAGGGGTTCGCGTGAAGTTTCACACGCGATCGGGTCTGGGGGAGCGGGCTACGTGTATATCAGGGGTTCGCGTGAAGTTCCACACGCGAACAGCCTGGGCGCGTGTATTTCAGGGGTGCGCGGGAAGTTCCACATGCGAATAGCAGGGTGCGGGGGAAGTTCGACACGCGAACAGCCTGGGCGCGTGTATTTCAGGGGTGCGCGGGAAGTTCCACACGCGAACAGCCTGGGCGCGTGTATTTCAGGGGTGCGCGGGAAGTTCCACACGCGAACAGCCTGGGCGCGTGTATTTCAGGGGTGCGCGGGAAGTTCCACACGCGAACAGCCTGGGCGCGTGTATTTCAGGGGTGCGCGGGAAGTTCCACACGCGAACAGCCTGGGCGCGTGTATTTCAGGGGTGCGCGGGAAGTTCCACACGCGAACAGCCTGGGCGCGTGTATTTCAGGGGTGCGCGGGAAGTTCCACACGCGAACAGCCTAGGCGCGTGTATTTCAGGGGTGCGGGGGAAGTTCCACACGCGAACAGCCTGGGCGCGTGTATTTCAGGGGTGCGCGGGAAGTTCCACACGCGAATAGCCTAGGCGCGTGTATTTCAGGGGTGCGGGGGAAGTTCCACACGCGAACAGCCTGGGCGCGTGTATTCCAGGGGTGCGCGGGAAGTTCCACACGCGAACAGCCTGGGCGCGTGTATTTCAGGGGTGCGCGTGAAGTTCCACATGTGATTTGACAGTGTGGGTCCTCCCAGGTGTACCCTGTACACCCTCCACGGCCCCTGCAGGCAGCCCACACCACAGGGGACTACCCTGCATCCCTGGTCATGTCCCGCAGGCAGCCCACCCACCATGTGCATGCCCCCCAGCAAAGGCACATGTCTCCTTGAACTAATGAACACCAACTCATGTCCCCTTACACCCCCACCCCCCAGCACTGTGGGGCACCTGCCAGCAGGCCCCCACCCATGTCCAACTCATGTCCCCCACCCCCCCCACCCCCCAGCCACCAGGGGCACCCTCCACCAGGCCCCCACTCATGTCACCCACCACCCCCACCCCCCAGCAGTGCAGGGTCACCCTCCACCAGGCCCCCACTCATGTCTCCCACCACCCCCACCCCCCAGCACTGTGGGGCACCTGCCAGCAGGCCCCCACCCATGTCCAACTCATGTCCCCAACCCCCCCCCCCACCCCCCAGCACTGTGGGGCACCTGCCAGCAGGCCCCCACCCATGTCCAACTCATGTCCCCCACCCCCCCACCCCCCAGCACTGTGGGGCACCTGCCAGCAGGCCCCCACCCATGTCCAACTCATGTCCCCCACCCCCCCCACCCCCCAGCACTGTGGGGCACCTGCCAGCAGGCCCCCACCCATGTCCAACTCATGTCTCCCACCACATCACAGGGGTTCGTGTGAAGTTTCACACGCGATCGGGTCTGGGGGAGCGGGCTACGTGTATATCAGGGGTTCGCGTGAAGTTCCACACGCGAACAGCCTGGGCGCGTGTATTTCAGGGGTGCGCGGGAAGTTCCACACGCGAATAGCAGGGTGCGGGGGAAGTTCCACACGCGAACAGCCTGGGCGCGTGTATTTCAGGGGTGCGCGGGAAGTTCCACACGCGAACAGCCTGGGCGCGTGTATTCCAGGGGTGCGCGGGAAGTTCCACACGCGAACAGCCTGGGCGCGTGTATTTCAGGGGTGCGCGGGAAGTTCCACACGCGAACAGCCTGGGCGCGTGTATTTCAGGGGTGCGCGGGAAGTTCCACACGCGAACAGCCTGGGCGCGTGTATTTCAGGGGTGCGCGGGAAGTTCCACACGCGAACAGCCTGGGCGCGTGTATTTCAGGGGTGCGCGGGAAGTTCCACACGCGAACAGCCTGGGCGCGTGTATTTCAGGGGTGCGCGGGAAGTTCCACACGCGAACAGCCTGGGCGCGTGTATTTCAGGGGTGCGCGGGAAGTTCCACACGCGAACAGCCTAGGCGCGTGTATTTCAGGGGTGCGGGGGAAGTTCCACACGCGAACAGCCTGGGCGCGTGTATTTCAGGGGTGCGCGGGAAGTTCCACACGCGAATAGCCTAGGCGCGTGTATTTCAGGGGTGCGGGGGAAGTTCCACACGCGAACAGCCTGGGCGCGTGTATTCCAGGGGTGCGCGGGAAGTTCCACACGCGAACAGCCTGGGCGCGTGTATTTCAGGGGTGCGCGTGAAGTTCCACATGTGATTTGACAGTGTGGGTCCTCCCAGGTGTACCCTGTACACCCTCCACGGCCCCTGCAGGCAGCCCACACCACAGGGGACTACCCTGCATCCCTGGTCATGTCCCGCAGGCAGCCCACCCACCATTGGCATGCCCCCCAGTAAAGGCACATGTCTCCTTGAACTAATGAACACCAACTCATGTCCCCTTGCACCCCCACCCCCCAGCACTGTGGGGCACCTGCCAGCAGGCCCCCACCCATGTCCAACTCATGTCCCCCACTCCCCCCACCCCCCAGCCACCAGGGGCACCCTCCACCAGGCCCCCACTCATGTCACCCACCACCCCCACCCCCCAGCAGTGCAGGGTCACCCTCCACCAGGCCCCCACTCATGTCTCCCACCACCCCCACCCCCCAGCACTGTGGGGCACCTGCCAGCAGGCCCCCACCCATGTCCAACTCATGTCCCCCACCCCCCCACCCCCCAGCACTGTGGGGCACCTGCCAGCAGGCCCCCACCCATGCCCAACTCATGTCCCCCACCCCCCCCACCCCCCAGCACTGTGGGGCACCTGCCAGCAGGCCCCCACCCATGTCCAACTCATGTCCCCCACCCCCCCCCACCCCCCAGCACTGTGGGGCACCTGCCAGCAGGCCCCCACCCATGTCCAACTCATGTCTCCCACCACCCCCACCCCCCAGCACTGTGGGGCACCTGCCAGCAGGCCCCCACCCATGTCCAACTCATGTCTGCCACCACCCCCACCCCCCAGCACTGTGGGGCACCTGCCAGCAGGCCCCCACCCATGTCCAACTCATGTCTCCCACCACCCCCACCCCCCAGCCACCAGGGTCACCCTCCACCAGGCCCCCACTCATGTCTCCCACCACCCCCACCCCCCAGCCACCAGGGTCACCCTCCACCAGGCCCCCACTCATGTCACCCACCACCCCCACACCCCAGCAGTGCAGGGTCACCCTCCACCAGGCCCCCACTCATGTCACCCACCACCCCCACACCCCAGCAGTGCAGGGTCACCCTCCACCAGGCCCCCACTCATGTCACCCACCACCCCCACCCCCCAGCAATGCAGGGTCACCCTCCACCAGGCCCCCACTCATGTCTACCACCACCCCCACCCCCCAGCCACCAGGGGCACCCTCCACCAGGCCCCCACTCATGTCACCCACCACCCCCACCCCCCAGCAGTGCAGGGTCACCCTCCACCAGGCCCCCACTCATGTCTCCCACCACCCCCACCCCCCAGCACTGTGGGGCACCTGCCAGCAGGCCCCCACCCATGTCCAACTCATGTCCCCCACCCCCCCCACCCCCCAGCACTGTGGGGCACCTGCCAGCAGGCCCCCACCCATGTCCAACTCATGTCCCCCACCCCCCCCACCCCCCAGCACTGTGGGGCACCTGCCAGCAGGCCCCCACCCATGTCCAACTCATGTCCCCCACCCCCACCACCCCCCAGCACTGTGGGGCACCTGCCAGCAGGCCCCCACCCATGTCCAATCCATGCCCCCCTGCACCTGGGTCCCAACATTCCCCAATCATGTCCGTAATGCCCATCCTCCCCTGCCAAAAGGCCCAACCAACTATCACACCCACCCACATATCAAAGGCAATTACATGTTACACCCCAATGTAAATAATGCAATTTAACACATGTCTGTCACACACAATGGCTGCAAGTGAATGACAAAACACCCAACATGACATGCCTGAAAGCAATGAGATGATACGACACATTGAAGATTAAAAAAATAATATGTATTGAACAGCAAATAAGAAAAAACACAAAGCAAATCAAACAAAACAAGATGAATGTCCAAGAAAAAAATCTGAAAAATTAAAATAAGCCAATTAAGAAGATCATCCTGGGTCCATGAGCCCTACCAAATTAAACCTAACTGACTACTAACTAAAAAGTGAACTATATACAAAAAAGTGGTGCATTGTCCAATCGCAACCAAAAAAAAATCAAAAAAACAAAGGAAACCTAACCCTAACTATACAACTATATACAAAGGCAGCGGGCTATTCGGACGGCTCACTGGTTGTTGTCATGGGCCAGGGCATCATCGAACTCCTGGTCAATGGCTTGGAGGCGGGCATGTTCCCTGGCCCCGAGGTCCCGCAGGGATAACGCAGTGTCAAGCTCAAACTCCCTGCGAAGACCCTCGAGGCACTCAGCCCGCCTCAGCGCCCTCCGCATGGAGTCCTCCGCCCTGACCATCGTGAGCCGTTCCTCCTCTGCCCGCTGCCGCTCCGCACCTATCCGCTGGCACAACTTCTCCCACACGGAAGCCACTCCCATTCCAGGGTTCTCCTGCCCTCCGGCCGATGCCTGCACCCCTGATGTTGATGGCCCCGAGCCATGATGCCTCCCACGTTGAGCCTGCTGCTGCCTCCGACGCAACTGCCTGTGCCAGCACGACGGCATCCAGGCTGATGGAAACCACCGACGCCGTCGTGCACGTGCCCTGCCCGATGATGCCGTCACATCCTCCATCTGCTGGGGTCCAGTTGCTCTGGTGTCCACCCCTGCTGGATCTCTGACTCCCGACTGTGGCAGGGATGGGATCCCCACCGAGCTGGCTGCATTGGTCGGGGCAGGTCCACAGGGGGCCCTGGTGGTATCTGGGCTGGAAGACGGCAAGGAGAACGACTGGTGGATAGCCTGCACAGAGGAGGAGAGGGCCGCCACATTGGCCAACACATGCAGGAAACCCCCGAACATGGCCGATCCCAATTGGGCCACGTCAGCACGGTGCACTTCGTGATGACGTGCGTGCTCCTCCCGGGAAGCACGCACGGCATCACGAATCACAGCCGTGCGCATCGCGACCCCAATCAGGACCTTCTCCGCACGGCCAGGGGTTCCCACGTCCGCAGGTGGAGGGGAGTCAGGTGACATGGACATCCCCTCTACCTGCGGACAGGCCTGGGACGGGGCATCCCTGCTGGTGCATGGTGGTGCACTCACAGGGTCAGGGACAGCGACATGCACAGGCCCCTCCACGGTGACCTGTGCTGCCTCCTGCCCCTGGCCCTGGACTGCACCACTTGCACCAGCAGGGATGCCCCCACCAGGCCCCATGTGTGCCCCAGTGGCCTCCTCCTCCTCTGTGCAAACCACCAACCTGGATGGCTCCTCACCGTCTCCCACCGTAGCAGGCCCCTGTGGGGGCTCACCCACCCCTTCCGCTGCAGCCGTGGGGGAATCCCCGCCGCCTTGCTCCACAGCGCCGTCTCCGCCCTCTTCTTCACTAGCCGCTGCGTAGAGGGAGACAAAGAACACAAGCATCAGGGCACTGTACAATGGTCCCCTAGACAGGAAGCAATAGCAGATAAGCACCACTGTCAAAGTACACTTCCATCATGTCCCTCCACAACACATGGGTCAGTCCAGGCAAAACACACACAGTAACAGGCATGGTGCATGCCATGGACATTTCCATGCATGTCCAATGGACTCTTGAAACATTCAATGATATGTAACTCACATGCATCATGCCTCATGCCCATCACATGCACACACTTCACCTCAGTCACATCCATCTGGCCCCAAACACACCAAACACAGCGGATACAAGGGTAATTTGGCTGCTTTACTGAATCTCTGCATTGTCACACACATGTGTCATGCATCCATGGCATGCACAAGTCACAGACACGCAGGTCAGGCACACAGACATGGCTACCATATATGTACCTGGCATCAGCACCCATCCCTCACCCCCACCCATGTCCAGGTACAGAGACTGGCATGCTCTCATGTTCAAAATCTGAATAGGGCTCCCCATGCGGCATTTCAACACATGCAACAACCATGTGCATCACACATCACTGGTCGCACATGCATTACCATGATGTCCCTGCACACATACATGCATACATGGCCTATGGCACACATACAGGCAAGTATCATAGAACCAGCACACCGCAACATGCCCTGTCTCACACAGTAATGCATGGACACTTACCGCTCAACTCCAGACGGGCCTCCCTCTCAAGGATCTGGGCGTGGAGCGCTGGGCGTACGCGTTCCAGGACCCTCATCTGGATGGAACTCATGCGGCCCCGGCCCCCCTCCACGAGGCGCCGGGCCTTCACAAGGGTCCTGGACCTCAAGTCCTCCCAGCGCTTCTTGATCTTCAGGACGTCGCGGGTTGCCACCCCCTCCGCGTTGATGGCAACCACACAGTCGGCCCAGATCCTCTGCCGTCCTTCCTTGCTGGCGCGGGACGATCCAAAGAGGGCATCATACTGCCCCAGGACATGCTCCACCAGGACACCAACTTCGGTGACAGTGAAGCTGGTGCCCCTCTGCCCCTCTGGCCTGGGGTTGCCACTGGTGCCAGATGTGGAAGTGCCCGACATGGCAACCCCAGAGGCAGGTGTGGGTGGGCAACTGGGTCCTGGGGCTGGGCTGTGGAGCGATGTAATACCAGTCGGGAGTCTTCAGTTCCAGCAGGGGTGGACACAGCAACTGGACCCCTGCAGATGGCTGATGTGCAGGCACCAAATGGCAGGGCACGGTGGCAGCAGGCAGGCAGGCAGGCAGGCAGCAGCAGATGGCACGTGGGAGGCTGCTCGGGGCACTGGGGGGCAGTAACTCGGCCTTCTGGGCAGGAGCGTGGGCTTCCATGTGTTTTCGCGTGGCCAGCTTGATACGGAGTGATTTGGCACGTGAAAATCCTGCACGTCAGCGTGAAATCCGAGGAAAGGCCCTTAGCACGTAAGCGCGTCAGCACGCATACGCGATTCTATTGGACCAGAGTCCCTCAGCGCGTAAGCGCGTCTGTGACGTGACCCGCACGGGTGTTCCCCACTCAGCACGTGATGACGGGGCACACGTGGAGATACTGCACGTCAGAGTGTCATCGCGTGTAATTGGACAAAAGTGCGCGTACACGCGATTGGCCTATGTACGTGTATTTAATGGGTGCGCGGCCACTTACACACGCAAGTACGTCAGCGAACCTGTATCACGTGGTGCGTGTGAATTTCCACACGCTATTGGACTGGGAACTGGATTCCAGGGGTGCGCGGGTCACACGCTGTATCCCGTGGTGCGTGTGAATTTCCACACGCTATTGGACTGGGAACTGGATTCCAGGGGTGCGCGGGTCACACGCTGTATCCCGTGGTGCGTGTGAATTTCCACACGCTATTGGACTGGGAACTGGATTCCAGGGGTGCGCGGGTCACACGCTGTATCCCGTGGTGCGTGTGAATTTCCACACGCTATTGGACTGGGAACTGGAATCCAGGGGTGCGCGGGTCACACGCTGTATCCCGTGGTGCGTGTGAATTTCCACACGCTATTGGACTGGGAACTGGATTCCAGGGGTGCGCGGGTCACACGCTCGCCTAGAACACGCGCTAAGCATAAATTGCGGACTTTAACAATAACAAGCTCAGACGCCAGGATGAACATACCGTTCGTAGCAGCAGTGGCAGTGGGCTACCAAAGGAGGAGGAGGAGGATAGTCAGGGCCAGAATATTCACACCCAGAACCAGCCTTTTCGGGATGCCTGATGACCAGGTGTATGGGAGGTACAGGTTTCCACCACACATCATACTGGACCTGGTGAGTGAGTGGGAGGATGACCTCACATCACCCACCCTGTGCTCCCAAGCACTCAGCCCCCTGGAGAAGGTCCTCAATGTACTGCACTTCTTAGCCACTGGATCATTTCAGCGGACAAGTGCCATAGTGGGTGGGGTGTCACAGGCCACCCAGTCACGCTGCCTACACCAGGTCTTGAACATCATGACTGCACGCCCATCAGTCCGCAGGCACATATACCTGCCCAGAACACCTGCAGAAAGGCATGCTGTCGCCCTGGATTTTTACGCAGTGGCACGATTCCCCAAAGTGCTAGGTGCCATCGACTGCACCCATGTGGCTCTACGTCCCCCCAGGGCATCTGAGCACATCTATAGGAACCGCAAGCACTGGCATTCCATCAACGTGCAGGTAGCATGTAATGCCAAGGGAATCATCACCTCAGTATATGCCAACTATACCGGCTCCACCCACGACAGCTTCATTTACCGAATGTCCACCCTAAGCCGGGACCTAGAAGCTGGGCGGCATGGCGATACATGGCTGCTTGGTGAGTATGTATGCCACTGCACATGCATGCATGTTGGATACTGAGCAAGGTCACAACCTCACCAATGATACCAATCCCCACCTCCACAGGGGACAGTGCCTACCCTCTCAGCCCCCACATGATGACGCCAATTCGGAACCCCACCACGCCACCCCAGGTAAGATTTAACACAGCCCACATTACAACCAGGGGCATAGTGGAGCGCACATTCGGAGTGCTAAAGTCACGCTTTCGCTCCCTTGACCGTTCTGGCGGGCAGCTGTTATACGCTCCCCCAGTAGTGTGCAGGATCATAGTGGCAGCATGTGTCCTGCACAACGTTGCAACACGCCGGGGCCTGGCCGTGGACATGATGGTGGCCCCACATCCCCAACCACATGCACAGCGGCTGCGCATGGGAGGGGAAAGGGCACGGGGGGAGGCAGCCCGTACACAGCTAGTGGCTAATTACTTCACATAGAAATCACACCCCTGTGGAGTGCACACTGCCCTGGCACATTCCATCTGACAATCAATGATGACTCAACCTGACACTGATCCTGAATGTGTGGAGAATGAACCGGGAATTCCATGTCAGCCTGAGATTGTTCACCTGGAAGTGTCACAATGTGTGCATCCCTACCCACACAGACACCACCAATGCAGTTTTGTGAAGTTACACATTGAAGCTGCTAAAATGAATACCCACTTGCAAAATGCAACAAGAGGACAGTGCCATGTCAGCCAACCCAACCCCAGCACTGCCACACGACACACCGTGCCATGTCATGCTAATTGCAGGTAAACAAAGTAATCCCCACAACATGACATCACTCTCACTATGTACAGTGGCACTATTAGAAACCTGCAACACCTGAAATGCTCACAGCAATGCCGGACCAACAACATACTTGAGCACGTAGTACAATTAACATGACATCAAAAATGTTACATATTAGTAGTCTCACCACCTCGAAATGCCTGCACTCCCACCACTACCAACTGTGCAGTGTTGGCGCCCTGTAGAGTTGTAGGTGCACTGCTGCCAACATGGTCCCCATCGCCAGACTAGAGGTCCTTGTGTGGACTTGAGGAAGGGACCTGCAAATTGGGAGGTAGACACAGAAGAAGAGTTACACATCAATGCAACATGCAGTGTACAACACAACAGCAATATGCACTATGAATGTATACACAGTATTGACTACAGACTGGCCACACAGCTCATGGGAGTCCAACGTCACTGTGTAATTCACTGTCACTTGGGCACACCCTTTGCAAGCCCATGGAAACGGGAAGCAGGAGGGGTGTGTGTGACTCAAACCCAAGCATCTGAACCAAATACATTACAAGCCTGCATGTGCCCAGCCACAATGCAGCGTATGCCCACAGGAACCACGGAAGCCAACACATCGAAGCCAACACATCGGAGCCAACACATCGGAGCCAACACATCGGAGCCAACACATCGGAGCCAACACATCGAAGCCAACAGATCGGAGCCAACAGATCGGAGCCAACAGATCGAAGCCAACAGATCGAAGCCAACAGATCGTCCCAAAAAAATTGGGAATAAAAGAAATCAAAATAATAATAAAAATAAGAAACAATCAAAAATGGCCATTGATGGGCCCGGGGGGGTTGGGGAGGCCACCCAGGAGGTCCGAGGATAGGATGCACACCAGAACCCACCTGCGTGGATCCTGGGAAGATAAAACACCTCCATGGGCTCATGGCCCACACGGCTACCCTATTGTGGGAGTATCACTGCTGTCGCTATTATCACCCTGTGCAGCTGCATCCGGAGGTGGTTGCACTATGGGAGGCAGCCCACGCAAGGCCCTAGTCTGCTCCTCCATGGCTGCAAGCATGCGGGTGTGGTAGGTCTGGTTCTGGAGGATGAGTGTGCGGAGGTCCCCATGCAACAACTCACGGGATGCCCGCACCTCCGCCCTCGTTGCCTGCATCTCAGCTGAGAGCGTACGGGTGAGACGCTCCAGCTGCTGTTCTGTCCTTTGGTGTGTTGAAGCCTCAAGCTCAACAAGAGTCGTCCTGAGGTGTAGGAGCTCCTGCCTCAGGGCTTCCCTGTGGCCCTGGGACTCAATGGAGATGGCCTCCTGCAGAGTCGCCAGTGCCGCCCGCCTGTCCCTGTTGGACCCCAACATGTCCTCCCTGTGTGACTGGCAGATGGAGTCGGTTGCCTGCTCTAGTCGCTCCATCAGCCTTTCTGGGGGGACAATGGAAGTGGCCACCCTATCCATGGCCTGAGCCATCATCTCGGATGATGCAGCCTGTTGGGTAGCCATACCATAAATGGATTGCTCCCATGCGGTATTGCCGGGTGGCGTACGGCCACCACGTCGGCGGGCACCACACCTGTCTGGGGCAAGGCGAACTGCGCCTTGCTGTGCCGGCACTGCCTGAGGCTGCAGGACTGCATTCCCCCTCTGATCTGCTGGCCCAGGAACAGGATCAGATGTCGCGGAGTGTGACCCTGCATCCGTAACCACCGAAGGCGTAGCTGCCAACACTGACATCCCCATGGAGGGTACTGACCCTGGTGCAGGTGGGTGAGACAGAACAGAATCCCTCCCTGGAACACTCACCAGCGACGGCACGTAGGTCTCATCCGAATCAACACCTGAGTACAGCTCGGGGGAGGTGCAGCCAGAGACACCCCTTGAGAGCACGACCTGCAGCACTTGTGGGTTCTCCCCCACCACCACACCACGTCCCTCACTGGTGGTTGGTCGGCCCTGGGACACCTCCTGGGTCTGCACCATCTCCACAACCCCAGCAGTATCAGGTGCGTCTTCCCCTGCAAAGACATGAAAACAAAGTAATGGAAACAGGCATTAGCACCATGGCACACATTGAGGGCTGAGTAGCAAGAGAACCAGTACTTGATTGACACATGTCCCACATGACTAAAACCCTCCCATGCATGCACCCTCACTGCGTATGAAGTGCAGGCAAATGGCACACACTGATGACACCAAGATGGAAGATGAACAAATTTTCTGCATGCTGCCTGGCAGTGGCATCACACATTGGCCTGTGATTGGCAGGTGAAACACACATGCCATCACACAGATGGCATGTACCATTGCTATTGAGTGAAGATGGAGAGGAGGGCAGCACCTATTCATTCAGTCAAGTTCCCGCATGTAATAGCTTTTCTGATTCTAACAGGTCAGATTTTTCACCTGGAGCTGCCAGTCTGAAATGGTCAAATTGCACTGGGACATGTGTGTACAAATGATATCCAGGTAACAAAGTCACTCCACTTTACCATACCCATGTCAGACATGTGACTGGTGGACAGCGACATGCCTAGTGAAAGTGGTGGAATGCTAACAAACTGACTGAATGAACAGTGAAAAATAAGCAAATATGTTGTGTCAAGGTGACACTTCAAGGGCAACTGGCGTGCGGTTGTGCTAGATGTCTACTGTTGGCAGAAGGGATACTGCTATGGCCAAATGCAGCTGCGCAGGAAGTATTGCATGAAGCACATGGCTGACCCATACGACTGAGGCGCACACACTCTCACCTGGCACCCAAACAGAAGCCCTCACACACACACCATGCACATGGATGACACACACATGCATGTGCACTCACCGGACAATGCCTCGTAATCAGCCAGATCTCCCACGCCTTGGATCTGTTCCTCCGTGACGTAGGTCCCAGCGACTGACTCATGTGGAGTGAGTTCCATGTCTACTACTGGAGACCCACCTCCAGTCACTAGAGTTGCGGCATGACTTGAGGCCAGCTTACTCTTTGCCCTGCGCTTTAGGTCATTCCAGCGCTTATAGCAATCATTGGCTGTGCGCCTCACGATTCCAAGGGCACTTACGATGTCCGCAACGGTCTGCCAGTGTGCCTGGCGTTGTGCAGGTGTGGTCTTGGATCCTGCAACAATGACCATCTCGTTGTCATGTCCGGACACATACTCGACAAGTGCATTCAGTTTGTCATCCGTGAAGCTGGGCTTCCTGGACGGGCCGGACTGTGTAGCCGTGTCTGGGGCATCAGCCTGTGCCGGACGAGCACTCTTCCTCTTCCGCTTGGAAGGTGGTGGTGATCCTGAGTGTCCTGCGCCGCTCTGGACACTAGGGGCAGGAGCCCTGGTGGACTCTGTATCAGGAGTGTGGGATTGCACACTCAGCATGGGAGTTGGTGCAGGCATTGGCTCTAGTGTGATGGTGTCAGGGGGAATGTCAGCAGCATGGACTAGGACCGACACTGTCCTGGCTGGGTGTGTGAGGGCTGGGGTGGATGGAGCCGCAGCTGCCCCTGCAGCCACTCCGCCCTGCCTCCTTGGTGCAGCAGATGACCTTGCTGCCCCAGATCCACGTGGCATGATGGCATCAACGTGCACCAGCGCACGTGTCGTAGCCCTGCTGACCTGGAAGTCAGCCATGGAGTCAGCCAGGTCTGGTGCCACAATGGGCTGGTCCAACAAGGGCTGAGCATGGATGGTGTCAGCCACTTCAGCCTCAACGGGAGGGGGGGAGGGGGGGGAGGGGGGGGGATTATGGGTGCCCTTGACTGGTCCTCCACACATGGGGGGACAGGCTCACCCTGCAAGTTACGACCACGTCCCCTACCGGATCCACCACGGCCACCACTTGTGGCTCTTCCACCTTTGCCACCCTTACGGAATCCTCGCCTCCCAGCCATGGCACTGATATTAATGTGCGTATGGGAGTGGCTGTAGACAATTGTCCTGGGCAATTGGGGGTCAAAGGGGTTGGGTACCAGATGGTAATTGTACCCTAGTGCTCTAGCACGGCTGATTGTAACCCCTGTGGAAAGATGACGGGTCACGCAACGCACAGGAGGCCCAAAAATGGGAGATGACGTGCACGCAACCCCTCCTAGACCACGTGTGCAGAAAGAAAAACCTGCACTACGCTGTGGCACCCAGTAACACAAGAATGAACGTATGCGTGTCACACGCAGCCTAGAATGAACTCTGAAGGGGTAGGCTACACACGGGGCAAGCACAGAAGTTGGATACGTGCGTGACTCACCGTCTGCCAGGTAAAAGAGCGTGAAGAATGAGCGCGTTTGGCTGGCTAAACCCCCGCCAAAAGAAGATGTGTACGCTGTCTGAGAAGACAGGACAACAGTAGAAGGGGACACTGTTTGAGGGAACAGGCCCAGGTAAACCAGTAAAAGAGAAAAAAGAGAAAAAGCTGTCAGAGGTAACAGGGAATACGAACTGGAAACGCCGTGAAGTAAATCGCGTGTGAAACGACAAGAAGTACAGATTTCACCCACTCGCTCTCCACGAAAAGCACGTACAAGGAAATGGTGTTCTACATGTACCTTATATACAGGCCCACACGTACAGCGTCACTTACGCGGCGTGTACGTTCACCAATCACACGCTTTGTCACTTCTGCGTGTAGATCCATTTTCACCAATCACACGCTTTGTCACTTCTGCGTGTACATCCATTTTCACCAATCACACGCTTTGACACTGGGACGTGTCACGCAACAATTTCCTGCACGTGCAGGTGACTATAGGCGCGCATATGCTGTTGACGGGTTTGACGTGTGGGATTTCACTCCCTATCAGGCTGTCCACGCGTTCACACACGAGAGACCACGCTCCTGGCCAGGAGGCCAAATTACTGCCCCCCCAGAGCCCTGAGCACGCTCCCACCTGCCATCTGCTGCTGCCTGACTGCCTGCTGGCCACGTGCCTCACAGTGCTGGTGGGTGGGGGTGTTGGGAGACATGGGTGGGGGCCTGGTGGAGGCTGCCCCTGGTGGCGGGAGGGTGGGGGTGGTGGGAGACATGAGTGGGGGCCTGGTGGAGGCTGCCCCTGCACTGCTGGGGGGTGGGGGTGCAGGGGGACATGAGCAGGTGTGCAGGGTAGCCCCCTGTTTTGTAGGCTGCCTGCAGGGGCCGTGGAGGGTGTACAGGGAACACCTGTGAGGACCCACCCAGCCTAATCGCGTGTGATGATTCCCACGCACCCCTGTAATACACGTACCCTGGCCAATCGCGTGTTAAACTTCCCGCATACCCCTGTAATACACGTACCCTGGCCAATCGCGTGTTCAACTTCACGCGTACCCCTGTAATACACGTACCCTGGCCAATCGCGTGTTAAACTTCCCGCGTACCCCTGTAATACACGTACCCTGGCTAATCGCGTGTTAAACTTCCCGCATACCCCTGTAATACACGTACCCTGGCCAATCGCGTGTTAAACTTCCCGCGTACCCCTGTAATACACGTACCCTGCCTAATCGCGTGTTAAACTTCCCGCGTACCCCTGTAATACACGTACCCTGGCCAATCGCGTGTTGAACTTCCCGCGTACCCCTGTAATACACGTACCCTGGCTAATCGCGTGTATAACTTCACGCGTACCCCTGTAATACACGTACCCTGGCCAATCGCGTGTTGAACTTCCCGCGTACCCCTGTAATACACGTACCCTGGCTAATCGCGTGTATAACTTCACGCGTACCCCTGTAATACACGTACCCTGGCTAATCGCGTGTATAACTTCACGCGTACCCCTGTAATACACGTACCCTGGCCAATCGCGTGTTGAACTTCCCGCGTACCCCTGTAATACACGTACCCTGGCTAATCGCGTGTATAACTTCACGCGTACCCCTCATATGCACGTTACCCGCTTTGCGTTCCTTGTTTGGCAGCCCTGTAAACTGGTCCAGGGTTAGCGCAGCCCTTTGCGATGATTTAGCGATTTTGATGGCTTTTCCTTGCGCGAGGGCGTTCTTGGGGGCGTTACTGGCGCTGCTGCAGGGTCGCTGCGATACTCTGCGCCACGGCTGGTTTGGGAGCATGAAATCCATGAATACGCTGTGCGCGGAAATCGGTTTTAGCGCACGTGCCTGGCGCAGTCAAACGCACGCGGACACTCTGCGCCAGCCGCTTGCGACACTTTTCTGCGAAATTCTATGAATTACCCTGTCAGTAGATTGGAAGGGTTACACTCCAGCCGACCGGTCTTGGGAATCCGAGGCTGCAGTACTTGCTCCCAAACTGGTAAGACAGTTCTATCTGAAGCATCCGAATAAATTGGGGGGGAACACCTCTAAAAGGGGGCATACTGTGATGGCTTGTGGAATATGCGAACCTTGGGATAACGGGCGAGATGTACGGCGTCCATTTTACTCATCCAACATGGAGAATCCCATTGTGGCAAGTTACGGTATAGCCATAGGGTCACATGAGGAAGAGGCTGTAGCCACGCCCCCAGACTGGCGAAAAGTACTTCCGTATCCATCACCTGCACATCGGCGCGTTGCCACTCTCTTTCCAGAGTCCAGCTGCGCTTCGCTGACGCAATCATCAGATCGCGGCTCAGATCCTCCGCCTTCTCCTCCGCGTTCTGTGGAATCAGAGGAGTTCTTGTGTTTACGAGACGAACCTTCATCCAGGGATATTAGGATGCAGGTCTTGGATTCATTCATCTCTCTACACGGGCCATCACGCTACCTACTTCCTTCCAGTACTAGCAGGGGATCAGACTCTCCAGAGTCTCCTTCAGGTGGTAAGCTTAAGTGACATCCCTTCTCCGTTAACAGGATCAGGATTGGGAGTGGAAAGACTAAGTCTAATTCTCATTCTTTACACTTTATTATGCTTTGCAACTATTCCCCCTGTTTTCTCCAAAACTGCCATCCAGGAACTTAACACTCCGGTCATCCGGGCCTGATTTAAGTGTTTCTAGGGTAAGCCTTCTAGAGATTAGCCAATATCCTCTCTTTGGTCTGTAATATCTATCCTTCGTGTCACTAATCCCTCTCTGTGTCTACTTGCACCTAGGATTTATAGAGGAGATTGGGAAGTTCATATGAATGGGCTGATTATTCTCCACTGGAAACATCTCCAGGGAGCAGTCCTCCGGAAACTGTGCTCTCTAGCAGCCCTTCACAGGGATTTTTCCCCGTAAGGGGTTTTTCCCTGGATGCTCCACCACTGTCGGACTCTCTGAAGTCAGATGGTGGAGGGGCTTCTAGGAACTTTGCCATTACTTCAAAAGATTACAGAACCATCGATCCCAAAGAAGAGCGAGGTAGGAGTTTTGTTTGTCTGTATTGGAGTCTGAGTACATGTTATGATTTTAAAATATCACAGTTAGCAACGCCCAAAGGATAGAACGAGAACAGTACTCTGACTCAGATACGGATTCAGAAAACTGATTGATTCTAAAATGGATCAACAAATACAGCAATTGATGGCGGCAGTCCAGTCTCTTACCTCCGAGGTTCAAACTCTTAAACAGGAAAATGCCACATTACTACAGAACCATCAGCAGGTAGCACAGCAAAACCAACAGCAGATAGCTCAGCTAGCAGCCGCCCAACAAGCCATCGCAAACCGATCCCACCACTGTTCGGAGGTGCCTCCTGGGCCCTTGTCGGGAGGGCAGTTTGACGGAAATCCACATAAAGTCAAAGAGTTCTTAGACACCTGTACCATTCAATTTGCATTCAAGGGTACCTATTTTCACACAGATAGAGACCGCGTTGGTTACATGATTTCCCAAATGACCGGACCTGCATTGGCTTGGGCAACCCCATTGGTCACTCTAATAACCCGATCTTGGATTCGCACACAGCCTTTTGCAATAGCATAAGAATGATGTTCGGGCGACAAGAGATGCGGGATGCATCCCAAGAACATCTATTAGATCTGAGACAAGGAAACCTAGACATTTTATGTAGGATTCATGGAATTATGTGCGCCGAAAAATGGGCTTTGTGCGCCATTCTGCCGGCAAATCCCTGTTTCACAAATGGGGATTTGCGAGCAGAATGGTGCACAAAGCCCGTTTCTCGGCGCACATAATTCCATGAATCAGCCCCTTTAGCATATATCACAAAATTTAAGCAGATGGCTAGTGAAACTACCTGGTCGGACGATGCACAGGTCACACTGTTTCAAAGAGGACTGTCTGAAGAATTGAAAGATGAAGTCTTGCGGATACCCAGACCAACTTCATTGTCTGAATTTATTGAATCGGTGATGCAAATTGATTACCATCTGAAAGAACGAAGCAGTGAGCGAAGAAAGGGAAGAACTCAACGCCCCTTTACTCCAGCCTCCTCATCCAATAAGGCCAGCACCTCAGAAGAGCCCATGCAATTGGGGACCACTGCTAGGGGTCCATTATCTTCGGAAGAAAGGTTGAGAAGGAGATCACAGGGTCTGTGTATGTATTGTGGGGCGAATATCCATTCAGTTCAGGAGTGTCCCATCGCTCCTCCAAGAAGGTCGGGAAACGCCAACGCCCGACCGTAGGAGGAACCACAGTTCGGGGACCCACTACCTCAAATGGTTCCTCAAACAAGATACAGCATTCTATGTGTACAGGGTCTTCTCATTCATACATGATGGTTCTTCAAGTCATTTGAGTTTCGGGAATCATAGTGGCCTTGAAGTTTCTGCTGTGATTGATTGTAGAGCTGCGAGAAATTTTATTGATGATCTATGGACCACCCAGAATAATCTTCCACGATCCAATAAACCAGAAGCCATACCGGTTGAAAGTGTGGATGGGAGTCCTCTTATTTCAGGTCCCATAATCAGTCAAACTGGGTCACTGATCATGTCCATAGCAAACCATCACAAAATTATTTTCGATGGACATAATCAGAGCCGCTCACTATCCCGTCATTTTAGGGTTACCATGGTTACGTAGGTATAACCCTTTCATCAATTTGTAAGCCGGGTCTTTCTTCCTGGGCTCCGAGTTTTGTCTGGCTCATTGTATTAAGGAGAAGGGACTCTCCCCGACCAAATCTTGTTCTACTCTGAATGATCCAAAAACAACCACCATCCTTAATTGCATATCCAGACTTTCCACCATATACAATCAATTTGCAGAGGACTTTTCCACTTCAGAATATTCACAATTACTGCCTCACAGAAGAGATGACTGTGCCATTGAGTTAGTACCCCAACAACCACTGCCATTTGGGAGAATGTACATTCTTTCTGCTCTTGAGAAGGAGGTTCTGCAGGAATATTTACACACAAATCTGAAGAATGGATTCATTACCGAGTCCACGTCCCCGGCAGCGGCAATGCTATTTTTTATTCCTAAGAAGAATACCAACGAGCTTAGGCCCTGTATTGACTACAGGGGATTGAACAAAATACCCATTCCTGATAAATATCCCATGCCATTAATCCCGGATATTCTGGAGGCGGTCAAAGGAGCCACAATGTACACTAAATTGGATCTCAAAGGAGCTTATCATTTGATTAGGATAAGACAAGGAGATGAATGGAAGACGGCTTTTAGGACCCCATTCGGGCATTTTCAATATCAGGTAATGCCTTTAAGGCTTTCCAGCGCCCCTGCCGTTTTCCAGAGATTCATGGACCATATGTTCGCAGACCTATTGTTACATTCCGTCATCGTCTACCTCGACGATATTCTGGTGTTCTCTAAGACTGTCATCGAGCATGAATCCCAGGTGAGAGAAGTACTCAAGAGGCTTAGCCATAACCATCTTTTCTGCAATCTAGAGAAGTGTTCATTTCACCAACCCACAGTGACTTATTTAGGTTACATTCTATCCGCCCAAGGAATTGCTATGGACCCTGAAAAGGTTTTGGCTGTGAAAGATTGGCCAACTCCGGTGTCATGCAAGGATATACAAAGATTTGTGGGGTTTTCAAACTTCTACAGAAGATTTATTCCTAATTTGTCTGCTCTGACACAACCCTTAACTAACTTGCTCAAGAAGGGAGTGACATTTTTTTGGACCGAACAGACTCAACAGGCTTTTGATGAATTAAAAACCAGGTTTACCACTGCACCAATATTGATGAACCCAGACCAATCACGTCCTTTCCTCTTGGAGACAGATGCATCCCAATATGCCTTGTGAGCGGTATTATTACAAAGGGATGATCAGAGTCAGGAACGTCCCATCGTATATTTATCAAAGACACTTGCACCTGACGAGCTGAATTATACAGTGGTGGAAAAAGAAATGTTGGTTATTAAACAGGCTTTTGAGGAATGGAAACACCTACTGCTGGGGGCACGGTACTCTGTGGAAGTTAGAACTGATCACCATAAGCTCAGAATTCCGCAATATGCTCAAACTTGCAATAGCAGACAAGCAGGGTGGGCTCATTTTTTCCCCCTTCCAGATTACCTTTTCCTTTATTCCGGGGAAATACAATTTGCAGGCAGATGCATTATCGCGGAAGGATCACTCTCCTCCTGAACCTTTTAGATCTGAACCCATTTTTCCTTATCTGGCAGCTGAATTGACGAAACCTTCAGATTTCCTGGTGCTCTTGAGACTTCAGTCAGGAACAGTCAGACTAGACGAACTTTCAAAGACCCAACAAAAGTCCTTGCCAAAGAAGGATGGAATTTATTTCCATGATCAGCAGGTATACGTGCCTACCAAGATTCTACAAAAGGAGGTATTGAGGATGGGTCACAATGTGAAGACAGCAGGACATCGAGGTGTCTCTAATACACGAGAATTAATTTCTCGCCAGTTTTGGTGGCCACACTGGAGAGACGACATATGACAATACGTCAGATCCTGCCCCATTTGTCTTCAGACAAAACAGCCTAAACACTTTCCTTACGGGAGTTTAGTACGGATGCCAATACCTACAAGACCCTGGCAGATCATTTCTACAGACTTTGTGGTGGATCTCCCTCCATCTGGAGGTCACACCACGATAAGGGTAACCATTGACACCTTCACAAAATTGGCACATTTTGAGCCTTTCCGGAGTCTTCCCATGGCTGCTCAA
The DNA here is from genome assembly GCF_040938575.1 of Ambystoma mexicanum. NCBI lineage: Eukaryota > Metazoa > Chordata > Amphibia > Caudata > Ambystomatidae > Ambystoma > Ambystoma mexicanum. Next base: position 1,251,145,233 of record NC_090921.1, on the reverse strand, counting down.
ATGGCTCGGACCTTTATTTCCCGAATTATTATGCTCCATGGGCTTCCAGAAACTATAATTTCAGACAGAGGCTCTCAGTTCACTTCTCGGTACTGGAAACAAATCTGTACGATCTTGGGGATAACACGAGCATTATGTTCCGGGTTTCACCCTCAAACCAATGGCCAAACAGAAAGACTCAATCAAACCCTAGAAGGATATCTGCAGAGTTATATTTCCGCAGCCCAAGACAACTGTTTGGAGATATTACCTATGGCGGAATTCGCATATAATAACTCCTATCCCTCCACAATAAACGCCTCACCATTTTTCTGTATTTATGCTTTCCATCCAACATCCTTTCCCAAAACTGGATTTACAGATACCAAATTCCCAGATGTGAACCATCTAACGCAACAGATTCGTCAGGGACATCAATCCGCCGAAAAAGCCCTCAAAGACTCCCAGACGAGGGTGAAGAAGTTTGCAGATCGCATCGTACCCCAGCTCCAATCCTGAACCCGGGAGACTGGGTATGTTTGTCTTCTCGCTTCCTGCCTCAGCATTTTCGACCATCGAAACTCTCTCCAAGATACATGGGTCCCTTTCGAGTTTTGGGTAAGATTGGAGCAGCTGCCTTCAAACTTTGATTACCCAAGACCTAGTCTCGCATCCATACAGTTTATCATGTATCCCAATTGAAGCCTGACCAGCGGAGTTCTTTCCATCCCCATATTTCCTCACGTCCAGATCCCATCGCATCATCTACTGGTCCGGAATATGAAGTTTCCGGTATTTGTGACTCTCATTACCATCACGGAAAGTTACAATACTTAGTAGATTGGAAGGGTTACACTCCAGCCGACCGGTCTTGGGAATCCGAGGCTGCAGTACTTGCTCCCAAACTGGTAAGACAGTTCTATCTGAAGCATCCGAATAAACTGGGGGGAACACCTCTAAAAGGGGGCATACTGTGATGGCTTGTGGAATATGCAAACCTTGGGATAACGGGCGAGATGTACGGCGTCCATTTTACTCATCCAACATGGAGAATCCCATTGTGGCAAGTTACGGTATAGCCATAGGGTCACATGAGGAAGAGGCTGTAGCCACGCCCCCAGACTGGCGAAAAGTACTTCCGTATCCATCACCTGCACATCGGCGCGTTGCCACTCTCTTTCCAGAGTCCAGCTGCGCTTCGCTGACGCAATCATCAGATCGCGGCTCAGATCCTCCGCCTTCTCCTCCGCGTTCTGTGGAATCAGAGGAGTTCTTGTGTTTACGAGACGAACCTTCATCCAGGGATATTAGGATGCAGGTCTTGGATTCATTCATCTCTCTACACGGGCCATCACGCTACCTACTTCCTTCCAGTACTAGCAGGGGATCAGACTCTCCAGAGTATCCTTCAGGTGGTAAGCTTAAGTGACATCCCTTCTCCGTTAACAGGATCAGGATTGGGAGTGGAAAGACTAAGTCTAATTCTCATTCTTTACACTTTATTATGCTTTGCAACTATTCCCCCTGTTTTCTCCAAAACTGCCATCCAGGAACTTAACACTCCGGTCATCCGGGCCTGATTTAAGTGTTTCTAAGGTAAGTCTTCTAGAGATTAGCCAATATCCTATCCTTGGGTCTGTAATATCTATCATTCGTGTCACTAATCCCTCTCTGTGTCTACTTGCACCTAGGACTTATAGAGGAGATTGGGAAGTTCAACCGAAGGGGCTGATTATTCTCCACCGGAAACATCTCCAGGGAGCAGTCCTCTGGAAACTACACTCTCTAGAAGCCCTTCACAGGTTTTTGTCCCCGTAAGGGTTTTTTCCCTGGAGGCTCCACCACTGTCGGACTCCCTGAAGTTGGATGGTGGAGGGGCTTCTAGGTACTTTCCCATTACTTCAAAAGATTACAGAACCATCGATCCCAAAGAAGAGCGAGGTAGGAGTTATTTTTGTCTGTATTGGAGTCTGAGTACATGTAATGATTATGAAATATCACAGTTAGCAACGCCCAAAGGATAGAACGAGAACATTACTCTGACTCAGATACGGATTCAGAAAACTCATTGATTCTAAAATGGATCAACAAATACAGCAATTGATAGCGGCAGTCCAGTCTCTTACCTCCGAGGTTCAAACTCTTAAACAGGAAAATGCCACGTTACTACAGAACCAACAGCAGGCAGCACAGCAAAACCAACAGCAGACAGCTGAGCTAGCAGCCGCCCAACAAGCCATAACAAACCGATCCCCCCACTGTTCGGAGGTGCCTCCTGGGCCCTTGTCGGGAGGGCAGTTTGACGGAAATCCACATAAAGTCAAAGAGTTCTTAGACGCCTGTACCATTCAATTTGCATTCAAGGGTACCTATTTTCTCACAGATAGAGACCGCGTTGGTTACATGATTTCCCAAATCACCGGACCTGCATTGGCTTGGGCAACCCCATTGGTCACTCTAATAACCCGATCTTGGATTCGCACACAGCCTTTTGCAATAGCATAAGAATGATGTTCGGGCGACAAGAGATGCGGGATGCATCCCAAGAACATCTATTAGATCTGAGACAAGGAAACCTAGACATTTTATGTAGGATTCATGGAATTATGTGCGCCGAAAAATGGGCTATGTGCGCCATTCTGCCCGCAAATCCCTGTTTCACAAATGGGGATTTGCGAGCAGAATGGTGCACAAAGCCCGTTTCTCGGCGCACATAATTCCATGAATCAGCCCCTTTAGCATATATCACCAAATTTAAGCAGATGGCTAGTGAAACTACCTGGTCGGACGATGCACTGGTCACACTGTTTCGAAGAGGACTGTCTGAAGAATTGAAAGATGAAGTCTCGTGGATACCGAGACCCACTTCATTGTCTGAATTTATTGCATTGGTGATGCAAATTGATTACCGTCTGAAAGAACGAAGCAGTGAGTGAAGAAAGGGAAGAACTGAACGCCCCTTTACTCCAGCCTCCTCATCCAATAAGGCCAGCACCTCAGAAGAGCCCATGCAATTGGGGACCACTGCTAGACGTCCATTATCTTCAAAAGAAAGGTCGAGGTAGAGATCACAGGGTCTGTGTATTTATTGTGGGGCGAACACCCCCTCAGTTCAGGAGTGTCCCATCTCTCCTCCAAGAAGGTCGGGAAATGCCAACACCCGACCATAGGAGGAACCACAGTTCGGGAACCCACTACCTCAAATGGTTCCTCAAACAAGATACAGAATTCTATGTGTACAGGGTCTTCTCATTCGTACATGATGGTTCTTCAAGTCACTTTAAGTTTCGGGAATCATAGTGGCCTTGAAGTTTCTGCTCTGATTGATTGCGGAGCTGCGGGCAATTTTGTTGATGATCTATGGGCCACCCAGAATAATCTTCCACGATCCAATAAACCAGAAGCCATACCGGTTGAAAGTGTGGATGGGGGTCCTCTTATTTCAGGTCCCATAATCAGTCAAACTGGGTCACTGATCATGTCCATAGCAAACCATCACGAAATTATTTCGATGGACATAATCAGAGCCGCTCACTATCCCGTCATTTTAGGGTTACCATGGTTACGTAGGCATAACCCTTTCATCAATTGGTCAGCCGGGTCTTTCTTCCTGGGCTCCGAGTTTTGTCTAGCTCATTGTATTAAGGAGAAGGGACTCTCCCCGACCAAATCTTGTTCTACTCTGAATGATCCAAAAACAACCACCATCCTTAATTGTATATCTGGACTTCCCACCATATACAATCAATTTGCAGAGGTCTTTTCCACTACGGAATATTCACAATTACCGACTCACAGAAGAAATGACTGTGCCATTGAGTTAGTACCCCAACAACCACTGCCATTTGGGAGAATGTACATTATTTCTGCTCTTGAGAAGGAGGTTCTGCAGGAATATTTACACACAAATCTGAAGAATGGATTGATTACCGAGTCCACGTCCCCGGCAGCGGCATCACTATTTTTTATTCCTAAGAAGAATACCAACGAGCTTAGGCCCTGTATTGACTACAGGGGATTGAACAAAATAACAATTCCTGATAAATATCCCATGCCATTAATCCCGGATATTCTGGAGGCGGTCAAAGGAGCCACAATGTACACTAAATTGGATCTCAAAGAAGCTTATCATCTGATTAGGATAAGACAAGGAGATGAATGGAAGACAGCTTTTAGGACCCCATTCAGGCAATTTCAATATCAGGTAATGCCTTTTGGGCCTTCCAATGCCCCCGCCGTTTTCCAGAGATTCATGGACCATATGTTCGCAGACCTATTGTTACATTCCGTTATCGTCTACCTCGACGATATTCTGGTGTTATCTAAGACTGTCATCGAGCATGAATCCCAGGTGAGAGAAGTACTCAAGAGGCTTAGCCATAACCATCTTTTCTGCAATCTAGAGAAGTGTTCATTTCACCAACTCACTGTGACCTATTTAGGTTACATTCTATCCGCCCAAGGAATTGCTATGGACCCTGAAAAGGTTTCGGCTGTGAAAGATTGGCCAACTCCGGTGTCATGCAAGGATTTACAAAGATTTTGGGCTTTTCAAACTTCTACAGGCGGTTTATTCCTAATTTTTCTGCTCTGACACAACCCTTAACTAACTTGCTCAAGAAGGGAGTGACATTTTTGTGGACCGAACAGACTCAAAAGGCTTTTGATGAATTAAAAAACAGGTTTACCACTGCACCAATATTGATGAACCCTGACCAATCACGTCCTTTCCTCTTGGAGACAGATGCATCCCAATAATCCTTGGGAGCGGTATTACTACAAAGGGATGATCAGAGTCCGGAACGTCCCATCACATATTTATGAAAGACCCTTGCACCTGCCGAGCTGAATTATATGGTGCTGGAAAAAGAATTGTTGGTGATTAAACAGGCTTTTGAGGAATGGAGACACCTACTGCTGGGGGCACGGTACCCTGTGGAAGTTAGAACCGATCACCATAAGCTCAGAATTCTGCAATATGCTCAAACTTGCAATAGCAGACAAGCAAGGTGGGCTCATTTTTTTCACCCTTCCAGATTACCCTTTCCTTTATTCCGGGGAAATACAATTTGAAGGCATTATCCCGAAGGATCACTCTCCTCCTGAACCTTTTAGATCTGAACCCATTTTTCCTTATCTGGCAGCTGAATTGATGAAACCTGCAGATTTCCTGGAGCTCTTGAGACTTCAATCAGGAAGAGTCAGACTAGACAAACTTTCAAAGACCCAACAAAAGTCCATGACAAAGAAGGATGGAATTTATTTCCATGATCAGCAGGTATACGTACCTACCAAGATTCTACAAAAGGAGGTATTGAGGATGGGTCAGAATGTGAAGACAGCAGGACATTGAGGTGTCTCTACTACACAAGAATTAATTTCTCGTCATTTTTGGTGGGCACATTGGAGAGAAGACATACGAGAATACGTCAAATCCTGCCCCATTTGTCTTCAGACGAAACGGCCTAAACACTTTCCTTACGGGAGTTTAGTATGGATGCCGATACCTACAAGACCCTGGCAGATCATTTCTACAGACTTTGTGGTAGATCTCCCTCCATCTGGAGGTCACACCACGATAATGGTAACCATTGACACCTTCACAAAATTGGCACATTTTGAGCCTTTCCGGAGTCTTCCCACGGCCGCTCAAATGGCTCGGACCTTTATTTCCTGAATTTTTACGCTCCGTGGGCTTCCAGAAACTATAATTTCAGACAGAGGTTCTCAGTTCACTTCTCAGTACTGGAAACAAATCTGTAAGATCTTGGGGATAACACGAGCATTAAGTTCCGGGTTTCACCCTCACACCAATGGCCAAACAGAAAGACTCAATAAAACCCTAGAAGGATATCTGCGGAGTTATATTTCCGCAGCCCAAGACAACTGGTTGGAGTTATTACCTATGGCGGAATTTGCATATAATAACTCCTATCACTCCACAATCAACGCCTCACCATTTTTATGTACTTATGCTTTCCATCCAACGTCCTTTCCCAAAACTGCACTTATAGATAGCAAATTCGCAGATGTGAACCATCAAACGCAACAGATTCGTCAGGGACATCAATCTGCCGAAAAAGCCCTCAAAGACTCCCAGACGAGGGTGAAGAAGTTTGCAGATCGGCATCGTACCCCAGCTCCAATCCTGAACCCTGGAGACTGGGTATGTTTGTCTTCTCGCTTCCTGCCTCGGCATTTACGACCATCGAAACTCTCTCCAAGATACATGGGTCCCTTTCGAGTTTTGGGTAAGATTGGAGCAGCTGCCTTCAAACTCCGATTACCCATGACCTGGTCTCGTATCCATCCAGTTTTTCATGTATTCCAATTGAAGCCTAACCAGCGGAGTTCTTTCCATCCTCATATTTCGTCACGTCCAGATCCCATCGCATCATCTACTGGTCCGGAATATGAAGTTTCCGGTATTTGTGACCCTCATTACCATCACGGAAAGTTACAATACTTAGTAGATTGGAAGGGATACACTCCAGCCGACCGGTCTTGGGAATCCGAGGCTGCAGTACATGCTCCCAAACTGGTAAGACAGTTCTATCTGAAGCATCCGGACAAACCGGGGGGGAACACCTCTAAAAGGGGGCATACTGTGATGGTTCGTGAAATATGCGAACCTTGGGATAACGGGCGAGATGTACGGCGTCCATTTTACTCATCCAACATGGAGAATCTCATTGCGGCAAGTTACGGTATAGCCGTAGGGTCACATGAGGAAGAGGCTGTAGCCACGCCCCCAGACTGGTGAAAAGTACTTCCGTATCCATCACCTGCACATCGGCGCGTTGCCACTCTCTTTCCAGAGTCCAGCCGCGTTTCGCTGATGCAATCATCAGATCGCGGCTCAGATCCTCCGCCTTCTCCTCCGCGTTCTGTGGAATCAGAGGAGTTCTTGTGTTTACGAGACGATCCTTCATCCAGGGATATTAGGATGCAGGTCTTGGATTCATTCATCTCTCTACACGGGCCATCACGCTACCTACTTCCTTCCAGTACTAGCAGGGGATCAGTCTCTCCAGAGTCTCCTTCAGGTGGTAAACTTAAGTGACATCCCTTCTCCGTTATCAGGAACAGGATTGGGAGGGGAAAGACTAAGTCTAATTCTCATTCTTTACGCTTTGTTAGGCTTTGCAACTATTCCCCCTGTTTTCTCCAAAACTGCCATCCAGGAACTTAACTCTCTGGTCATCCGGGCCTGATTTAAGTGTTTCTAGGGGAAGCCTTCTAGAGATTAGCCAATATCCTCTCTTTGGGTCTGTAATATCTATCCTTTGTGTCACTAATCCCTCTCTGTGTCTAATTGCACCTAGGATTTATAGAGGAGATTGGGAAGTTCATATGAATGGGCTGATTATTTTCCACCGTAAACATCTCCATGGAGCAGTCCTCCGGAAACTACGCTCTCTAGCAGCCCTTCACAGGGTTTTTTCCCCGTAAGGGGTTTTTCCCTGGAGGCTCCACCACTGTCGGACTCTCTGAAGTTGGATGGTGGAGGGGCTTCTAGGTACTTTCCCATTACTTCAAAAGATTACAGACCATCGATCCCAAAGAAGAGCAAGGTAGGAGTTTTGTTTGTCTGAATTGGAGTCTGAGTACATGTAATGATTTTGAAATATCACAGACAGTCACAAACTCTTCAATAACCGGAGGTCCAGAGAATCTAAAAGGATGCTCACAGGAAGTCCCTTGTATAGTGTCTAGTCCTGTCTAACGCCGAACCTCGGGGACTTGGTCACTGCATGTAGCCCAGACGTTTTCAGCAGGCAAACCGTGTCATCATGCCCAACCAGCATTCAGTAGGCAAACAGGACAAAACAAGTGCAGACACGATAGGCACATTTCACATCAACCGGACAAGCGCCATTCTGCAGACCCAAGACAGATCCTTCCTATATGGCACTGCCAATGACTTTAAAGTTGCTTTGAGAGCTGCAGTGAAAGCCTGTGTTTTCTGTCAAGCAGAAATCCTAGTAGAGATGAACAAAGGTCAGATGTTCCTGCCAGGTGTCTGTCCAGAGCAAAACATTTAGGGGTATAAGAACTTGGTCAATGGCAAGAAGGGATAATTGTTTCAAATTGGCATCTCCATGTCCTATCCCCCATGTCAGAATGGGCACAAAAGGATATTGGATGTGGTATGGAATTGAGGGTTCTCCAGCCCTTTCCTTTTATGCCCATGAGAGTGCTTCTAGATGTAGCAGTCCTGGCTAGTCACTCCAGAAAATTGTGTAATGAAGTTGCTGGTTTTACCACACATCTTGAAGAGAATGACTCACGTGCTGTTGTTTAAATCACTAAAGTAAAACAAAAAACATTCACTATGTTAGAATGTGTGGCTTTATTACAGTTTAAGAGTTTAGCATATTGTGGCCCGGACAGGGACCTCTTGCCATTAGTTTACAGAGCAATGGAAAATATATTTTGAGTAGAAAATGGGTGCAATGAGAAAATTGTAACATCCAGTAGAGGATGAAACTAAGGAACGGAGTGTGTGAATGCACTTGACAATGATCAGGACACATACCTGTCACTCATAATGTTCCTGAGAGTAAGAGTATAAACCATTGAATCAGTGTCCACTACTTTCAAGAAGTATTGCAATTAGTCAGTTTACGAGTGCCTGATGTTCTTGAGATATGTTTCACTCTACACTTGAAGGACAGATGTGTGTTTGTCTTTCAGCTGTTATATACCCAGATTATGCATGAAGTTGTAGCTGCTGTTTAATTATAGTAAAACTAGTGGAGAAGCATATGTACATGTGCTAATGCATGTAAAGGAAGACTTTTTCTGAGTGTAAATATATGATATGGTGTATTTTAACATGATTTATGTTAATAGAAAAAAAAATGTTTGTAAAGGATCTTGCTCCTCTTACCTGGAGGAGTAGTACCACAATCAAAATCACACAGCATCCATTGAAGGTTCCACATAGAACATACAGCTAATTGTTGTATCTGCTCCTCATTGTCCTGGATTCCACGTATGGGTTTTGGACTCAAATATATCATGTTGAGGGATGTCAGAGTGATACAATTCACATGCAACATGATTCAAAGTAGACATAAATTCACAAAATAAAGTAACTTGAAGTCAAATAAATAATACATTAAAAGGTACAAGAAGAATATTATTGATTTAATAATACATACACAGAAATATCTCAATGCATAATTACATAATTCCTAAGTACACAATACTTGTACCTGGGTCCAAATGTCAACAATCACACAAAAGATCTAGTATACAAAAAATAAATATGGATGGATGTGTTAACATCACAGGCTAAAGTCATTCAGAGAAGATATTGCACATTTTCACTGGAACCCATCATTTTGTTTTATAATCAAAAGGTAGTGCCCATAGTAACCTATAGTGCCCAAGTAAAAACTGCAATTAATTAGCCCAATTGGAATCTCCTAAAAGGCATTTTTTGGAAAGCTCTGTTATCTTTTCTGAAATGTTTCCCAATACAAATAATAAGGATTGAACTTGGCCTGTTAGCTGGTCAATTGATGGTAGCTTGGCAAAATCTATCTCTTTACAGAAAATGCCTGCAGGTGACTCCTCTGGAGCTATCGCTGCTACCAGTCCTAGGCATCACAATGAACTTAACCAGAGAGAGCCCTTTAAAAATCTGGTAAACAGAATGTGACAACCTGATGGGTAAAGCTGATATTCAGATGGACTTGCTATTAGAGAGACCAGACAAGGCTAACCAGAAGCTTAGAAACTATGAGTGGTTAGTCCAATGGGAGGATTGCAACAGGTTTATGGCATTTAAAGCAGGGGTCTTCCAAATGAAACATAAAGCCCAAGTCCCAAGATATCTACTAGGCTATCAACAACACACTCATGACAGCGATCTCCATTCTCAATAATAGCGAACTAGGAGAACTGAACCAAAAACCTAATGACTGGGATGAACTCAGACAACTTAAAAAATGCCTAATCCAGGCAGAACTACATGGTGCAATTATGCTCGAATATTTGAAAAACAAAGCAGTACCACAGGACACAGGCTATTTTTAGATAATGAAAAAATAAAAACCCAATGGAGCTACACTGCAAATCAATGTGGTAGAGATTGGCTTATACAAATAATCGACACGGCCAAAGAAACAGTAGAAAAAAATAGAAATTGATCTTCAAAAAATAGAAGAGGATTTAAAGAAAATGCTATCACTGGATAATTAAAAAAAAGGAATAGAAGAAATAGAAAAAGAGATGAAAGAGTTTAAAACAACAAAAACTCAAGGACAAATTCAAAGACTAAAAAAGATCTAAACAGATTCAGCCATGAACGATCATTCCCATAAATAAAAGAAAGCTATAAGAATCACTCCCTACAACAATCAGGAAAACCACATTCCAGCAGAAAAGTGAGAGTCAGAGGAGCCTCCTACTGTACTAGTAATGACAGCAGCCACCAAGATGAAGTGGGAGAGGGCACCTTGACTAAAAAAAACATACAAAAGAGGCAGAAGACAGCAGAATAGAAGACAAGGAGGAAGAGGACGGAATACATCAACACAACCGTTTTTTATACCAAGGACAGAAAGGAGACAACTGGGACGTCGACCACAGACAAACGAGGAGCAGGAATCGCTCATAGTCAATCTATCCAACTATACACTCACCATTATGGAGGAACAAGTTTTGATCAAAGGATTAGGCTACGTACTTACTAAAGCACATAACCTTTTTGAATTCTGGATAGAATTTAATACATTTGTGAGAAAGATGCATATCAAGGAAGTCTTTGAAAACAACACAGATAACACAACTACCAAGCCAACAACTACACAGGTCTATGAAAAACCTCCACCTTCTGCCCACCCACATACAGTCACTCCCCAGAATCTCAAGTGTTTCAACATAAAGTATTGGCAGACATAGTGAAACTAGAGCAAAACCACACCAAACCATTTAAAAACACAAGCAATTTGGAAAACTAAGCAACCAAAGCACTAGCAGAAAACAACCAGATAGTCATCAAAAGAGCAGACAAGGGAGGTGGCATAGTCATTCTAAACAGAATAGACTAAATAGATTAATGCAATAGCCAACTCAAAAATACCAACTACTATAAAAGACTAGTCGAAGACCCAACGAAAGAACTGCAAAAACCCATAGAAATAAAAGTGTCCAAAGCGCTAGAAAGAAATTGGATATGTAAACAAGAAGTGGAATTCCTGATTGACAACAACCCAGCCATACCAACATTCTATTGCCTCCCTAAAATCCATAAAACTCTTAAAAACCACCAGGGACACCAATAGTCTCAGGCATTAACTCAGTACTAGAACCACTGTCGAGATTTGTGGACACTGCCTGAGAGGACATATGAAACAGATGAAATCCTACCTTAAAGATACAACAGAAGCCATAAATAGATTTGAGAAACTAGAGTTCAATCCTAATACCACTCTGCTTATGAGCCTCAACATCATCTCATAATATACCAACATCCCACAAGAAGCCACACTATAGACAGTAGAAGAACTACTTCTCAACAGAATAGACAAAGACCTAGTACCCACATCTTTCATAATGTGGTGCACAGAACTAGCATAAAAAAATAACTACTTTGAATTCCAAGGACATTCTTTTCAACAAGTTGGAGTCACAACCATGGGAGCCACCATGGCTCCCAGTATAGCAAATCTATATGTTTTAACTTTTGAAAAAAATAAAAATCTATACCAAAGAGAATCCCTTTAAAAAACATAGAATTCTGGACTAGATACATAGATGATATTCTCATCATTTGGGAAGGCACAGAGGAAAAGACCAATGAGTTCTTTCAATGGCTGAATACACAAAACCCACACTTAAAATTCACAATGACTCAGAATAAACACTCCATTAACTTTCTGGATCTTACCATCTACCACAAAAGTGGCATACTAGAACTGAAACCTTATCATAAACCAACAGACAAGAATTCCCTACTCAACTACAAACGTCACCATGTGAAACACCTGAAGGACAACTTACCATTCCGACAATTTTTAAGATTGAAAAGAAACAGCACATGATTGGAAACTTACGACGAAGAAGTAGATATCCTAACTACCAAACTGAGAAAAAGAGGATACCCGAAAAAAACTGTGAAAAAAGCAGTAAAACAAGCATATAATACCAAGAGAGAAGCATTGCTGGAAAAGAAAAGAGAAAAACCAAAAGAAGAAAGAATGTTCTGTGTGAATACCTTTACCAATCAAAGCCCGAAGATCAGGAATATCATACAAAAGCACTGGAAAAGTGTCCAGACAGCCAAAACCACACTTGAACCACCCATCTTTGCATATAAGAAAAGTACCTCAATTGGAAACATAGTCATCAGCGGCAAATTGAAAACGAAAGCTAACGAGACATGAAGCATCACCTCACAATGGGGTATGAACCCAAGAGACAGACATTACCCATGTTATAAATGTGGAGTCTGCAAACTCACCAATAAAAGCAAAGAAATAGACATAAGTACTAATAATAAATGGAAACAAAAAAAGTTTCAAATTGCAATGCATATTCAGAACCCCATGTGGCTTGCCTTATGTGGAAAAACCAACAGAAAGGTAAAAACACCCATCCGAGAACACCGTAGTTGCATCAAAAACAGAATGTGTCTCGGCAGGATAGCTCAGCAGCAATGTGCTCGCCTTGGAAGCAAGATGCAAGACGACAGGAAGCAACACAGGTTCGATCCCGGGTCCATGCTTAGAAACCTCTGGGTATTAAGCATGTTATAAATAACCTATCATATCATATCATAACAATAGAGCAAGCACCCATGTTAAAGCACTTCACAGCAAAGAAACATGGATATAAAAACTTCACATGGAGCTTATTACAAGCAATAAAAGGGAACAATCTACTACAAAAAAAGATAGACTCTTTAATAAAGAACAAGAAATGTTATTCAGAATGCAAAGTGACTCCATAGGCATTAAGGAGGCGATTGAGTGGAACAAAATTAAAAATGTATAACCAACAACCACAATCCAACTAATACTTGTGCCTGATAAATAGAGATCCAAGACTAAGTAATTACAGTACATGATAATATATGAGCCGTTAAATGGCAGAAGCGCAACAGTTGACACTACCATTCCTGAACATATCAGTCCTTGATGCTCATTTCAAAACAATTCAGTATATGTATACAGCCATCACTGAAATGTTAACACCACTGCACGTATAATATAACAAACAAGAAGAAGCAAAAATCACGCTTGATTATTATATGCGAGTACTATAACAGTTAGAAAAAACGTTATTATAATCAACATCTATGCATAGTAGGAAGTCGCACCTTGGAATTCAAAATCATAACCATCATATAACTAGAGACGTACACCACGAAAAGATGGCAGAATACCAACCTCTGCCAACTAACAAGAAGAACAGAGTAAAGTCCAAGCTGCATCTAAAAGCTACTTCACCATGAAAACCAGACATGTTCACTCTGCAATACGTCAGGACAAGGTGAATCACAGCACCCTGCGGTCCAAGAACAACTCGTAACTACAGCAGAATGGAACAGAGAAAAAAGAAAACAATACGGATAACTGCGAGGTGATCAACAAGCGACTAAAATCCATTACATCTGTCCACCGGATAAAGGCACAGTTACGAACATAATGGTACTAAAATATATAGACGCGCACTTCAGCCCACCGTGCTACGAGAAACTAAAAGACACTTTCTGTCACCCAATAGGGCTTTCTAGAGACTGAGAGCCCAGAAAACCCTAAATACCTGATGGACATCCATAAGGATAAAGACACATAAACAACCCTAAGTCAATGAGGGGAGTACAAAAGGTAAGTAAGAGTTTGTTCTCCATTTGCTGAAAATGTCTTAAACCAACATTAGAATACCGACAGATTGCTATGAGTCCCTATTAGCTTACAGAGCTAATTACAAGAAACTGGGAAACTGAAAAAGCGGAAAACCTGACAAGGGAGACCCAACATCACACCCTAAACGGTACCACTATCAGGTGGGTACTGGCAACCATATTACCATAAACATAAATTAGTTTACAATAGACTAAAGGTAGAGACAGAATGGTGTTATATTGAAATGGCAATTAAAAAGCAATATAAAAATGTATTTTTGGAAGAATTGGTAACTAACTTGTAGTGTTGGTTTAAGGTTCAATTAAAGAATCACACTAGTTTAAAAGCAGGAGCTGATACTATTTTTCATTTGTTTTTACTCTGGCAGACCAATAGTCTAGGAAATGTTTATCCAAACCTTCTGTAATTGAAAACATTGCAAAACAAAACAAAGCACCTGAAGGCGATAACTGCTGATGAATTTTCACTACTGATAAGATTAATGAACAGGTTTAATAAGAAACCAAGCAACAGTCAAACTCTTATTTGATACGAATCGACCAACAGTATATATTTCAATTTGACTAACTTAAGAATGTACACATTTACTTCTGTCGCCAACATTCAATGATGTAATACAAGATACAAATTGAACTGTGTTGTTAATGTATAATGTACATGTTATATGTTGTTTTTAATCATTTTTGACGATTAGATGAAATAATAAAAACCAGAGTAATTTGGAACTCTCTACTCTGTCAGAGAATAATCTCTATCACAGCAACTATCACTACCTGTACCCCCCCCATGGAAAAAAGATAGAGATTGCACATAGCTATTTATTTGATTAGTGCACCCGGCATTCCTTCACAAGTATTACGAAAAGAAACTGCAACATCTTTTGTCTTGCTGTTAAAACCTTGATGTACAAAGGAAAGAATATGTTTTCAAATTCTTAGGTCAATTTCAAACTCTGACGCTGTATGACCTATGGAGTATGATGTTCAATGCCAAAGCCTTATACCTAAATATTGCAATAATTAGATTTCTATTGAAACTTCAGTTAGAAAATGAATATGTTATTTTAAAAGGTTTGTAATAAAGTAAGTCTGGGCCTAGAATTGAATCTAATTGTATTTCATTGAGATTAATAATACATATGTACATTTTTATATCAATGTTACTTGAGGAAGTGAAATATTTTACTATGTGAAATAATTAAATCTAAGTATTTTAGAAAATATGATGTTCAAGCAAATAGTGCAAATATGTTGCATGCTGCAAAGGATTATGTAACATGCTGTGATGTTAAATGTACTATTTTTAAAGACTGCATATGTATTTTCATGTATAAAGGAGCATATTTTGTGTAAGGTTGCATGTCGACCAAAATCACAAATATTTTTTTTTAGAAGTCATTTCTTTTGTTAGAGAAATAGTGCTTAATCAAACGAATTTCTGTTTATTTTTTTAATGTGTATAGATTTTTTAGTGAATGCAACTTGAAGTATGCTGTTCAAGCGGCATCCCTGTCTTGGGCCTTTTCTGCAGCTAATTGTGTGTTATCATTGTTGAAATCACCTGGAAGATGAACTTGAAGTCTTATTGTTGTATGTGTAAGGCAACAGCTCCCTCTGGCGGTAACAACAGGCAAAGCCGGCAAGACAGCTTCGGACAAACATACATCTGGCGTTTTACTATATAGTATGATTTCACAAGCATGAGAGGCATCACCTGGTAGTATGATGGTAGAAATATTTGGCATGGCCAATTGTGGTTGTAAGAGGACAGAAGATAATCATAATTAGGAATGCGATGGGTATACTTGGCATATGATGGAAAATGGTGACTGTAGCGGAAATGTGATAGCTGTATTGTTAATTTGATGGCGTAACATGGCATAATATGGCTATACCTGGTCATATGATGTTAATACATTGGTATTGGAGCATGCAACCTGCACATCTTGTAAATACTAAGGTACTGATCTCGGATTTGGGTGGAAATACCTCCAAATGGCATGTGGCAAACATACCATAATTTGAAGGCTCTGCATGATTTCAAATCATGCATACCCTTGAGTTATTCCCATTTTGGAGTCCAGGGGAATCCATGGGTATTGGCAGTGTAGTATGCTTTTTTGTGGAGGAAATTATCATCACCCAACATCTGACGGATGTAAAGAGTTTCTGAACTGAAAACCATTATTGTAGCCCTGGGTTTATACTGGGAAAATCGAGGACTGCATGTCCCAGAATGCAAAGTTAAAACCAGGACTGGACTAGAGTCTTCTGAATCGAATGGCTCATGTTGGCATGTATGTGTTAGTGAGTGAGTATGCAGTTCTCTTCAAAGAATAGAACTAAAATCATGCTTGCAGCATCATGGTACCACGAGAAGTGGTACCTCTTGCCGTCCACTCCCCCTGGTGCTCCACAAGGATAAAGGCCAGTTATTGTCCTATCGGCCACCCAGCCTTTCTTTGCCAATTTGGCAGTTAAACATTGATTATTAGCGAGGGGACACCGACCCCCTGCTGCCTGCCACGTGCAATAACTGCACAGTATGCATGTGAGCGGAAGAGGCCTAACGAGAATGACTAGATGAGGTACAGCACTTTATTCCTGACACACCACACAACCAAGTTTCTGTTTAATAGCAGGACCTTCCTGGATGAGTGTTCATGAGCTATGTCTTTGTATGGGTATTTCCTTGCTATATGTCAGATATTGTCAGACTGGGAGCGTTTCGAGCTCCGCCCATGTGATTTAACATGATGTATGGCCTTTCGGGGAAGGGCAGTGCAGCAGCAGTAGGCCGCGCAGTTTTATATATTGCCTTTTCATTCATGTCTCTCACGTCCTGCGCGAGGATCAGCCGCAGTGTGAAATGTCTCCCTCTTCGGCTGACAGGTGAACTGAAGCATCCGCTCTCCTCCCGCCTCCATCATCGGGTGCCACAAGATTCATCACAAGGATCCCCGTGGGCGGGCAAGTGGCGCAGCCGCACTTTTAAGAGTTAGCCAGGCCATGTCTTCATCACTGCCGCTCAGACCTTAACAGGTGCAAGTCACTCATACTACCGAGGGGCTCGTGGGGGTGGGGGTGCACACACCAGGGTGTACTCAAGGGATTTTGTGGCCTTGAACACTAAGGTATTTTGCCCTCCTATGCAGGACTTTTAATATGATTAGAAACTGCATTGTCTCTGTATTGTTTGTTATTTTTTTTTATGAGACAGGGGGCTTTATCACGAGTTGGGCGGTAAAGCCAGCAGTATTACCGCCGGCAGTATTAGCCCTACCGCCAAACCCACTGGCGCTATTAGCATGGGATCACGGGTTTGGCGGTAATGGAATTCCCCATTCCCCACTGAGCCCATTCGGGAATGCCCCATTCCCCATTGGGCTCAATGGGGAATTTTCGCGCTCTTACCGCCAGCGGATTTCCCGCCAGCGGTAACAGTGCGAATTTCCCCCCAGCTCAGAGCTGGGGACAAATCCGCCGAAGCCCTGATTTGGCGGACCCTTAAATCCGGGGTTTGGAGGTAGGGCTATTAGCACCAGCGCTAATAGCGCCAGCGGTACCGCCCAACTCGTGATGAAAAACTGAATTTGGAGGTGTTGTATTAGTGGTGGTAATCATGTCACCACCACTCTTTTACCGCCCACAGTCACGTTTCCCCTTGTTCTGTCTGGATACCTGAGAGTTTAGTTAATAGTTTGGTGGTATGAGCTCTGTGAATGCTGCCAATTGAAATTACCATCAAGCATACAGCAAGCATGCATTAACTAGATGGGGTTGTCTGATTCAGAGGCCTTCAGACTCATCATTTATTCGTCATTTTGAGGTCACATTTGACTCCAATGGAGAATGCTTTTTACTGGTAATCACTACATGTGGTAATTACTGCATGAGGTAATTACTGCACGAGGTAATATCACATGCAGTAATTTCTTAGTGTTCAGGAATTTTCCTGCACACTAAAGGTGGCAGATTTTAGTGAATTTCAGTGCTGAAAAACTGAATTTGGAGGTGTTGTATTAGTGATAGTAATCATGTCACCACCACTATTTTACTGCTTGCCCACTCTTAACAAGGCCATGAGTCTTACAGAATCTGATCTTTCACCCTTCTACTCCTTTCTTCGTGGTCTCTGGAAGATAGCTCACGGGCAACATGCTCTCCTTGGAAGCAAGACAACACAGAGCAACTCAGGTTCGATCCCCAGGTCCGCTCTTAGAAACCTCTGGGTATTTAGCGTGTTATAAATAACCTATCATATCATATCATTGACAGCCTCTCTTTGGATTTTCAAAATGTTTCCAAGTATGTTACAATTTCCAGCTTGTCTCAGGCCCACACTCTTTCAAGTTTCTCAGCAGTTGTGTATAAGATGGGGGACTCTGCAGTGAGAACACATGAGCAAACTGGTACACACAATAGCCGTTTGCATAATAATCTCACAGGGACGTCATTTAAGAGTAGCCAAGGGTCGCACTTGCGACCCCGTTGGTCTCCCTTGCTACCTCTGTCGTCTCCCATGCTACTCCTCCAAAAAACGTTTTAAAACATACTTCTTTTTTATTTTATTTTTACAAATTGAAGCTCCTGGGCTTTGGCTAATGCCATGTGTCTATTTGAACTATTTATCTTTCTGGAATTCCATACAATAACTGCTAGAATCATTAAAGGTTTATTTCACGGACACTTCAGGGGGTGAGTCACTGATTTAGTCTATTCTTAAACATCTCAAATACACAATGCAGACAAAATCCTTCAAAAAAGCATTTAGAGTAGAATAAGCATCCATTTCGGACTATGCATTTAGCTTTTCGCAAGTTGCAGTTATAGCATGTTTTTTTTTTCTGCCGATACATATGGTGATCCATTCTTGTATGAAATGTATATCATGTTACAGTAATACTGTAATCATATTTTTCATAGTGTACTTAGAAACAATGCTATGTGATGCCACTTACTGCTTTGTAAAGGAGTAAATAGTCGTATTCCATCGCTTCCCGTGATGTTACTTCAGGGTGGGCTTAAATTACATCACTTCCTGTGATGTCATCAGATGTCAAGGGTCGTGTGATGTCACTTCCACTACCTTCGGCATTTTGGTGAAATGACGCCCTTGAATCCTACCATAGAGCATTTATTCACCAATTGACAATGCAATCCCTGTGTCACATGTGTAAACTATATGTTGTCAATCACATCACACATGTATCATGTCTTGCATAACATATATATAGTTAGGATCTCTTTTTCAAATGCCCTTCACTTCCTGCTAGGCCACTGTATGTTGAAGGGGAGCCAGCAGTACAGGATTAAAACATTTGGCCCAATTCACAGAAACGTTTTATAATGGCAAAACCCCATTGGAAAAAGATCTGTGAATAAGGGTCATAGTGCTGAAGAAGATCATTTACATTTGTGTTAATTGTCAAGTAAGTATATTATGGATTCACTATTAGACAAACTCTCAGTGCTATCAGAGTGCAGACATGGAGACTTAATAACAGAGTCCCAAATCATCTCAGAGCCCCATTCCAAATTCTTTGGGTCAAATGGCAAAATTTTACGTGGCGTAATTGATGAGAGGAGGGATTGCATATCGTATGCCTTGCACAATTAAAGCTGTGCCCTACCGTCCACACATGAATGTGCACATTCAAATCCACTCTTTTTCCCCTTTGTATATTTGCACAAGGGGATGTTTCTGCACATTTTTATTTTATTTATTGTTCATTTATAACACGCTTAATACCAGCAAGTGGTTTCTAAGTTCAGGATCAGGACTTGAACTTGTGTTGTGCCGTCTTGTCTTGCTTCCAAGACAAACCTGCTACCTCTGAGCTATCCTTCCTTCCCAAACCCCTATCGTTTTCACAAATGGGAAGCACAAAACAAAGGCATGTCCCGTGGTACAGGTGCAAGGGGATGTTTACTGCATGACAGGGCACTTACTGATCCTGTCATCCATTTGTATGTAGGTGGAAGAGCAGTGGTATGAGCTGCTTGCATTTCTATCCCTCAAACAGGGATAGAATGCTTCTTTTTATGTTCACATTTAACACCAGCAGTCCTTTAAAAGGGCCTGTTAATGCGAAAAGTGCTGCCACCAACCACTGAAATGCACAAGTGTCCTTTGAAAATAAGGTGACTTGCACATTTTGAAAAAAAAGTGCCAAAAAAAACCCAGCACTCGATGCAAATTTTTTATTTGCACGTGTTTTCAAAATGCGCAGGCCACCTTATTCCCAAAAGTGACCTGCTCATTTCGGTGGGTGCTGAGATGCATCCAGTGTGCTTTTTTATTTGCACTTTTTTTTAGAATCTGCCCCTATGTTTTTTCAAAAGCTTCTCAATTTCTAGGCATCTTTCAATCTCCTTAGTGACATTCTCAGGTTCGATGTGCTTTGTACAACTTCTTAATGTCTCTTTCAGGTTCTAGGCCTCAGCACCACACTTCAGTCACAAGGCACTTTGCAAATCTTATCAACACCTTTCTCATTTTCTGGGTTTATTTCTCATTTCTCAGCGCCAATCTTAGTTGCTGGGTGCATTGTTAGGCTTCTCACCAGCACTCTCAGGCGTTAGGCTCTATCTAAAACTTCTCAACACCCGTCTCTGTTTCTATGCGATTCTCATGGTGCTCAGGCAGGGGTGGACTGGCCTGTAGGGAACTCTGGAGATCTCCCAGTGGGCCTCTGCACCCTGGACCTCTTTTATGTGGTATTTCCAAATGTTCTCACAGGAAAAGCATTGGACTTGCTAAAAATGTGTCATATCGGGCCACTTTGTAAATTATTTACAGGACCGGTTTTTGTCCCCAATAATTATTTTCAGGACCTCTTTTAGTTCCCAGTTCACCCCTGTGCTCAGGAGGTTCTTCAAGCCTCAGACTTTCTGTATGTGCACAAGGGACCATACAGCAGAGGCTTTCTCAGTTAGCCTTTCACTTCAGAAGCGCAGAACCTCCTTCAGCTCCAAAATAAAATGCACTGCCTTCCAGCAATCTTTCACTTCTTAAAACCCTTCCCTTGAGCCCCCCCATTTTCTTTTACATTTTATGGACCTTCGGAGTTTCAGTTCTGCCCCTTTTACCATAATTTTCAGCTGCCTCTCCTAACACGGTGAGGGTCCCACCCAGTGCCTGCTGTGTAGCCCCATCTTCTAGTAGCTATAGAATTTATTGGGCTTTAACATTACATTTGTGCTGATTTTTGGCATTAATCACTGATCCCCTTGCCTCCCTGACCCTCTTCCTGCTTTCCTCCCCTTACTTCCCCTAATGAGAGTTGATTTGGGCCTTTGAGCCTTGCCTCAATTTTCCCCCGCCTCTCCTAGAATGGTAAGTTTCCCACCTAGTGCCTGTATCCAGCCCCAGTTTCTAGTAGCTTTAGCATTTATTGGGTTTTAAAATTAAATATATGCTTATTTTCAGCGTTAATCAGCACTCCCCCTGCCTCCCTGACTCTCATTCTGGTTTCCTCCACTTGCCTCTCCCACCCCTCCAATGAGCGCTGATTGGGCCTTTGACCCCCACTTAAGTCACCCTATCGGGCAGCCCTCGGCTAAGTGCCCCAAGGCAAAGGGAAGCTCCTGAAGAAGCATTTCCAGTCCGTGTTTGCCCGTGTTAACCTGTGAAGCCTGCAGCAGTCATCCAGCAGTGACAGAGAAGGTAAGTGTGGTCTGGGCGGGGAGTACAGCCATTACTGTACTTCAGTAAAGCTCTACCACTCTTACTACCTACTATAACATAGCCCACCTGCGTTATTCAGCCTATCTTGCATTGATTTGGGATAGACTTTGCTCCCCTCCATTACAGCTGTGTTCAAATGCTAGGGGTTGCCCACTGCTGCTGTGTTTCAAATCTTGATGTTTTCCCACTACCACTATGCTTCAAATCTAGGTGTTTTCACACTGCTACTGTGTTCAAATGCTAGATATTTTTCCCACTGGTACTATGTTTCAGATCTACGTGTTTTCCCACTACTGCTGTGTTCCATTCTAGGGGTTTGCCCAATACTCCATTGTCTCAATTACAAGTGGCCCCACTTATGCTGCATTTCAAATCTAGGTTTATTGAGGAAGGGATGGCATTGGGGGGTGGGGCTGGCCAACAGACCACAACCAGGAACATTGGAAGATATCATTGAGCAGCAACCAAAGACACACTCCAGAGACACTCTCAAAATAACCCATGTACTAACCCCCTTTCCTGCTCCTCCAACATAACCAACATCAATGTGGCGCTACATGGGGAGGAGATGAGCTAAAAGAGGGCATGTCTATTTTCTCCAATCATGTTCCATGTTATGATTAGATATGCCTGCAATAGAGTGGAATGTTGAAATGGACGGCAGAGCGCAGAATGTTTATCCATGAGTGAGTGTTCCAGGGTGGTCAGTTGAAAGATGTAAGCCCTGAGAGAGGATGCCGGTGGGTGTTCTATTTTCCCCATGTCTTATCTGACATAAGAACTGTAATTAATAAGTTCAAACTAAGTAAAGAACTTACAGTTTACAAGAAGTTGTCAGAGTCACTTGTAACCAGACCCAGAACTCAACAATGGTGACCAGGATCAAGCTTGTTGTGCTGAGGGGACAGCAGCACCGAGGATGGACACCCACCGGCACCCCCAAGAGAAGATATCCTCTCTCAGGTAAGGGCGCTGATGGGCAGTGAGGCGCTGCAGGCTAGGCGCAGTGGGGGCAGATTTGATCCATACTAAGAGCTACAAAGAAGTGGAAGCAACAGAGGCCAGTCCAGGAAGCCAGCACTGTATAAGGAAGGGAGAGTGGCGCTGCAGGCCCACTGAGGGCAATCGTGACCCATAAAAGTATGTTTCAGGAGCAGTAAATAGAAATATAGCCACTGCTACGACCGATGCCAACTGGTGCCAAATCATCAGGCGATGCAGTGGTCAGGGGCCTTGTGCAGTACTACAGATGTCCTGCATAAACTGTAAGAGGGAGCGCTTTGTGATCAGTCTGCTCTATTAGCCTGTGAAGTGTGCAGAGGCAGTAGGCAAGAAAGGACCATGGGCTAATAACAAGCGGCCAAGTAACGTTGGGGGAAGTACTTTCTTACATAGTGTGGCTGCTTACCGTAACGAGATTGAAGCTAACGTGCACCTGTGTGTGTGGTGAGCACTGTTCTGGGGAGTTTGCTGGGGCCCTGAACTGTGGAGTGGGTGTCCTCCAGCAGAGTTCGTTGGTGCGGTGAGCTCTGTCTTCTTTGGCTTCCCAGCCCGACTGATGACGTCGGGTAGAATGCTGAGGGAGTTGGCGATTGTGCTTGTAAAGAATTCCATCACTAGAAGCAACATTCGTTTGCTGTGAGGAAGCACTGAATAAACAAAGAAAAGAGAACCCTGCTACGTGATTCCATGATGTTTGTTTAGCAGCACACTGCTATGAGAGGTTCACTTGTTAAGTAAATAGGGCTGGAAGTAGTACGTTGACATTTGTGATGTTTTGCCGATATTTTCGTCGGAGGATGGAGAGAGAAAAAAAAATAAAGTGAAAAAGGGAAGTGGAAGCGTACGGCTGCACTGTGACTTGCAAGTGACTGTGCCCTCCACATTGGCGGTTCAAATTGCAGGGACAGGATTATCTGATGCCGGCATAATGGGGCTAGGTTCCCATTACCAGGTACTCTAGTGTAACGTTAGTGCCAGCATGGAGCAGGAGGAAGGTCATTAAACTGCCGATATCTATGGCTTAGGCGTCTTCCAGCATGAGAGTTTTGAACATGTGTTACAGTTTTTCATTAATATTGGAAATGGAAAGTGAAGCTGTGTTAGCATTGGAAGTTATTAAATATATATGTCTTCATGTAATGATGCATATATATTAATGTTAATGTATTGTGCTTGCATCACTGATAACAGAAACAACTTTTACAAAGCGCAGCTGCGATGTGAGGCCTGTCTGAGTTATAGTAATGGAATTAATATGTATGCTGTGTACTGGTGTGCGCTGAGTTGTTATGTGCAAGCGCTATGGCCTTTGTTGAGTTATGTGTGAGAGTTTTAAGTGGATGTTGTGGCCTCTGTTGATAAGGAAATGCAGTGGAGTTTTTTTTTTAGAACACCAGGAAATGTTGTGTAGTTTATTGTTCTTAGAACATCCCAATTGCACAATTGTTGTTAATGTTTTTTTTACGGGTAACATCAAAAAGGACTTTGTAGCCAAATATTATGGACTCAATTGATGTTTATAAACTTGTTTTTCAAATATTTTGTGCGCAAATTGCCTAGTGTGTGATGTGGCTCTGTGAGAGAGTGGAGATGTGCATATGAAAGAGGGATGTGTTGAGTATTGTGGACCCCGCACTAGGTGCATTTCGGTGATGTTGAGTATTTTGGTTGGATTTGTGGTCCCTGCACTAGGTGCATTTCGGTGATGTTGAGTATTTTGGTGGGATTTGTAGTCCCTGCACTAGGTGCATTTCGGTGATATTGAGTATTTTGGTGGGATTTGTGGCCCCAGCACTAGGTGCATTTCGGTGATGTTGAGTATTTTGGAGGGATTTGTGGTCCCCGCACTAGGTGCATTTCGGTGATGTTGAGTATTTTGGTGGGATTTGTGGTCCTCGCACTAGGTGCATTTCGGTGATATTGAGTATTTTGGTGGGATTTGTGGTTCCCGCACTAGGTGCAAGTTCGGTGGGACTTGTTGTCCCAGCACTAGGTGCTGGATTGTGGGGGTTGGAGATCCCAACACTATGGGCAAATATTGTGGGGGATGGTGAATCCCATGGAGAATACCGACACTAGTGGTTTCTAATGATGGTAGGGATAGAGATCCCTGGCATTAGCGTTGCAAAATTTAGGTAATGATATTACAGCTTTAGGCTGCGTGTGGGGTTAGGAAACCTGAATGGTGTAATTTTGCACATTTTGTTCATGGTGGATAGAGGAAGATGCTTGTGAGTGTAGTTTGGTTTGTTTGGGATGATTGTTGGATTGTGGGCTGGTTCCCTGGTGTCGTGTTTTGTGGTAGGCCAGCTATGGAACAGTTGTTTTGTCTTGGTGGGAGTGAAGCTATGTGTTAGCTAGTATATGGCTCAGTGAAGGGAGAGCTTTTGCTTGGAGCGCTAGCTTGGTAGTTGTCGTTTTGGAAGCTCAGCAAATCATTTTATTATATATATATATATATTTGAGTTTTTCTTTTCTTATATTTCCCACTGGTTACACCCTGGTATTTATTGTGGTTGGTTGTCCCTATAGGGGGAAGATGTGTTATGATTAGATATGCCTGCAATAGAGTGGAATGTTGAAATGGAAGGCAGAGCACAGAATGTTTATCCATGAGTGATTGTTCCAGGGTGGTCAGTTGAAAGATGTAAGCCCTGAGAGAGGATGCCGGTGGGTGTCCTATTTTCCCCATGTCTTATCTGACATAAGAACTGTAATTAATAAGTCCAAACTATTAAATAACTTACAGTTTACAAGAAGTTGTCAGAGTCATTTGTAACCAGACCCAGAACCCAACATTCAACTAACTTATGTCTAGCTTTAATGTTATAACATACTTTAACCAGTAGGCTTTGTGGGAACCACAAAGACGGGAAGTTTGAATTTCAACTGTTTCCACTACCATGAACATTGTATAAGCAGTGTAAAAATGATGTTCGCTGTAGGCCGGTTTGTCAGCTCTCATCAGCCAGATCAGGTCCACTGTTCTTTTTGATTTGTGCTCGTGCAGCTGTAATAAACAGCATTACTTATTACCCAATGTGTGCTCCTTTTTGGATTACTTCTGGTAACTATTTATTAGGAGCTTTTTGTAGGACCCCTGAAACATTTTCAGAGGCCCCAGCAAGATCCTCAGTTCTCTTGGTCAACTGGGGGTAATCTGGCCACCATCCCTGAGGGACCGTGTCCAGAGACCGCAGACCTGATCCATGTTCATCACTGAGGAGGCTCTGTAGATGCTGAGTTCACGAAGGTCTGCTAGGTCCCGAGCACTGCCCATGCTTATGGGAGGTAGTGAGCCCATATGGGAGACTCAGTGCCGAGGGACCACAAGGATCTCTAGGACATGAATGTAACCATGCAAGAAAGCACTGTGTCATGGTTGCATGCCCACGGCAGGGACGGAACAGTACGTTATGATGTTTAGGATGCATTCTCAAGGTGGGAGGACGATCGACCATAGTTGTATTTTTTTTGTTTTAGCACGTTCCACCCTATTGGAAGTGAACATGGCTGTGGACACGCCTGTGTTAGAGCAGGAGCAGTGCGTAGCAAGAGGCGTACCCCATTAGAGAGGAGTTGCGCATAACACCAGCAATTAGATAGTTGAGTAATTTGGGGGTAGATGAGTGAAATTTTGTATGCATAATTGTTTTGGAGGAACAAAGAAGAATGCGTGCAGGATAGTTAGAATTGTTTGTATTTTTCCGAGGTGTTGGCATGAGGTGGAAGGAGCCACATTGGCAGGTACCTTGTGTATAGTAGTGATCTTGGCATTTTTTTGTGGTAAGCAAGCAAAAGAATTGGAGGTGACTCAACGTTAATTGTTGCTAACATAGGGAGAAGGTGAGCCCATGGAGAGGGACGTTGGTTACTAAAACGGAGTGACTGAATGGGCCAGAGGAGAAGACCAGTGTGACAAGTGAGAGTGCGTGGGTGGGCCTGTGGGGAAGGCCAGTGTGAACAAAAGGGGAGGCAGGTGATCAGGAGTGAGTGTGGGTGTTGTAGAGAAGAGATATTCAAAGAGAAGTCGCAAGTGTGCTCAGGGTAATTGGGACACAGAGGAAGGGCAGCCAGAGGGCAGGAGATAATCGCCTATCTAGATAGCTCCCTGGATCACATGTGTAAACAATGTCCCCAGTATTGTGATAAAATAATAAAATATAATTTTCAGAGGGGGCAAGGAGACTGCAGGACAGTGTTTCCATGCTTGGCTTGGAGAAGGAAAGTTCAATAGCAAAATAACAGAAAACATAGAAGGGCTCCAAGTTAAAAAGCAGGCAGAATATATTGGGGTTCTGGAAATTATACAAAGTTAAGGAGGGAGAGTGGATAATGAAAGAAGGTCGACCAAGTTCTCCGCCCGCCCTACATTGTATTAACGACATTGCAGCCTGCTGTGGGGTATACAAACCCACAGCGGGTAAACACACTAGGGGACAAAGAGACAAGAGAAGAAAAGAGGGGCAGACGCATAGAGGGAGGGGGAGAGGAAATACTTAGTAGACATAGAAAAGAATATACAACAGCAGATGGATGCATTATTCAACTAAGCAGAGAGGGTGATAGAAGAGGAGGTGCTGAGGAAAATAAAGGGGACAAAGGGAAACAGCTTTCATGGAGGATAACATTTAGACTGGACAACAAAGGTGAAGAAGGCAAAGAGGAGGAAGTAGAAGGAGGGGACGAGGGTAGTACAGCCTCAGATGAGGGAGCAGTTGGAGGAGAGAGACGCAATAGAGAAGGCGATGAGTGGATGCCTGATAAAGACAGGAGAAGGGGGAAACCAAGAAGATGACAGGACAGCGACAAGTGGAAGGGACTGGTCAACTTCCTTTCGTAGAAAGGGAAAGATAAAAATGGTTCTGACCCAGGCCACAAAAAGGGGATGGGCAATAAGGCCCAGGGCGAGGCAAATGCTGTTACAGAAAGGGAGAGGAATGCACATTACGTTCCATGGCAGACCATGGACCGGGACAATCTAAGATGCAGCCTGCCCTCCCTTGTGGCAGGCACCAGCAAATGGATACAGATGCTAGAGAAAATGCTGGCAGGGTTGACACTGGCCACAGGGGACATGAAAAGTGCATTTGCAACATAATCGAACAAGGGTAAAAATATGGGAGCAGACGAGGTACAGTAACTGATGGCCCTGATGAGGAACCAGAGGTAGCAGTGAAATAAGGATCAAGAGAATTTGTCTTTCTCATAGATACTGAAGCAACCATATCTAGTATACAGGAAGGGGGATTCCCACTTTTGAACAAGGTGATGGATACACAGGGCTTCTCTGGGGTGATGGTGATGGTTCCAGTAACAAACAATGTGCCACTATCAATAGGTACAAAGCATCTCATAGGGCCACTACTGTATTCCAAAGATACCCCTATCAATGTACTGGGGAGAGACCTACTCAGCAAGCTAAACACCCTAATCTCATTCAAAGAGCAAGGCGTGGTGTGCACAATGCCAGGTATCAACTACACACGAGTGGCCACGCTCCTTCTAGTGGCACATGCTCAGAGCACACTACAAGACCAACCCATGTACCTGAGGATGTTTTTCTGTAAAGTCGAGATACTGCTGGGTTGAGTCCCGGGAATACAAGGGAACATGTTCCGATTGTCATCGGAATTCCTGTTCAGGCCACAGTGCCAGAGGGACAACATGAAAGGTACCACACTCGTACTAAAGCTAGAGGAGGTAGTGATACGCAAGGATGTGTTGATCCTATGCGGGACAGATAATGACAATATAGAATGGTGTACAGTGTTATGCATTGAGCCAACACTGACTGTAACAGGAGTAATGGATGAGCAACTGTTCTCCAATGAGGAAGAAGAGGGTGAGATTGTGCTCCAGCCTCAGATCCCTTGTCCAGTACACCTTGTAGAAAAGCTGGTGCCAATACTGACATATCTGGTGAAGAGGGGGAGCAAACACACAGATGAAGATCTCAAAAGGGTTCCAGAGAAATTATGGACTAAAAGGTCCCATGATGTAGGGGTACTGAAAGGAGTGGAGGTGGTGAAGATAAAATTGAAGGAAGGGGCACTGTTACCCCATTCAAAACAATACCCATTGTCCAGAGAAGCGGATTAGGGCATATGCTCAACCCTACACGCACAACGGCAGCATGGCATCACACAAACATCCTCGTTGTCACGTAACACAGCAATATACCCAAACAAGAAATCAAAGGGTGAGTCATGGAGATGTATACGTGTTTTGCACCTTCTAAACAATGTGATTGAGGCAGAATTTCCCTGGGTACTGAACCCCGCTACAATACCGTGCAACATTCCAGCCAAGGCAAAGTACTTCACAGTCATTAACTTGAAGAATGCCTTCTCCATTCCATTGCACCCTGACTCAAGATACCTGACAAGATTTTTATTGGCATTTTGAATATAACAATACAAGCTTTGTATGAGCAATGCTTGCCCGTAATAGTCCCCCTATGGTGAGTTTCCCCACACAAGTTCAGAGCCATAATTTGGTCGGTGGGCTGAAGTTCATGTGTACGTATCAGACTGCATCGAAAGTTCATTCCTCCACTCCCTTGAATATTTCATCTGCCCCCACGCACCTGTAGTCCCCTTAGCCCTTGTACCCCTCCCCCTTGCAGTCAATTCAACTTATTTCCGTAGGCCTCCCCTTCACTATGACAGTCATTCTCCCAGCTGATAACCCCGAGATCCCCATGTGGATTCATCCTATTAACCTCCCATCCTAGTTTGCCCGAGTTGCCCCCTCATAGACCTTCTCCGTGCCTAAGGGACTGAGACTTTGGAGTTCCTTGTCATCCGACCCCAATGTCTCACCCTTCTTGGTCCATCTCCTACTTGCCACTTTTTTGCATCAATATGTCCCCCCCAAAAAGCACCCACTGGCTTTCAATGTTGTTATGGGATTCATTGATCAAGTGTGTGAGATATTCCATATCGTATATGGCTCGTACTTTTGCGACCCAATCCCTCTCATCTGACATCCTTGGGCTTTTCCACATCTGGGAAATGCAACATCTAGCTGCCACCAACATCATCCTTATCATGTGTCCATCCTCACCCTCTTCTTACCCCATCGTTACCCTTAAGAGAAGCCACCATGGGGAGAATTCCCTATTGATCCAGTCTACCCCTTTAATCCATGACAGGACTTCCCGCCAATATGTTTGCCCCCTTCCACAATCCCACCACGTATGGCCATAATCTCCTTTGGACCCCTCAAATTTCCAACAGCACGGGTCATCCCCACTACGCATCTTTGCAAGCACAGCTAGCGGGTAGTTTCACCTGTGTAGGACCTTTACAGCCTGGTATCTATATTGCAGGGACACTGTTGACTTTGCCACTTTTCTACACATCAATGTCGATAGAGTATCGTCTATTTCTCTTCCTAGGTCACATCCCCATTTTTCCGTGGCCGGGAGTGGGTCCCTGGGTTCCGCTAGCAATATCCCCTTATATAACCAGGCTATGAGTCCCCTTGAACCTGACCTTGTGAACAGGAGTGTCTCGAAGTCCACCAGTCCCCTCTCTAGGTTCACACCCCCATCTAGCCTCTGATAGGACTCCCTTCAGTTGTAGATAGCAAAATATAGATAGGGTGCCTATCTGCAAGTAGTCTGTTAGCCTCTCTATTTTGATGAACTCCCCTTCTTCCCACGTCTGGCCCACCCTGCTCAGCACCACCTCATACCATGTTTACAATGCCAAACCTTCCTCGAATCCGTCTCGTATTGGTGGTGCCCAAATGCAACTCAGAGAGGATGTCCATGTAGACAGCCACCTATTCTCCTCCCGCCCCAGTCCCTCCAAAGAGCCCATAAGACTTCACAGATCAAGTGGGTCAGAACCCTCCTTGGAATGCAATATCGGGGGACCCAAAGACATTCTCTGAGGGGGACTGGCGTTAGAACTGCATTATCCAGAGGCACCCATTGCTTTTCGGAGGCTAGATCTGGATGATCCACCATCCCCTGAAGTTGAGCTGCTTTATAATACGTGGAAAGATCTGGGAAGCCCACCTCTCCCTCCTCCTTAGGCAGGATCAGTGTCCTGTATGCTATCCTGTGTTTGGCCCCTGCACACAGGAATTTTAAGCATTCACATTTTGAGGGACCAATTCAAACAAAGTAGGCTGCCCCAGGGGTACTGCAAGTCACTGTGCATTTTCAACGGTGATCCAAATGGACCTGAGCAATTTACAAAAACCAAGCACAGTGATAAAGTATGTTGATGATTTGCTGATATGCATTGAATTGTAGGAATAGTGTAGGACCAACTTGGTACACCTCTTA
This sequence comes from Ambystoma mexicanum, assembly GCF_040938575.1. NCBI lineage: Eukaryota > Metazoa > Chordata > Amphibia > Caudata > Ambystomatidae > Ambystoma > Ambystoma mexicanum. The sequence goes on along the minus strand of NC_090921.1, from coordinate 1,251,114,378 downwards.
ACACTACTTGCAGCAAAGGGATACAAGGTGGAAAAGCCACAACTGCAGTACTGTCAGGAGGAGGTTGTGTACCTGGGACAAATGATATCCATTTTAGGGTGCAAGATAACACAAGAGTGGCTCAGGGCAATTCACCTAAAAGCACACCCATGCCCAGTGAAGGAAATGCAGACGTTTCTGGGGTTATGCAATTACTGGAGGGCATGGGGTTTTGACTACTCTAAATACACAAACGCCTATTGCAGGACCTTAAGGAAGCACAGAAAGAGAAGTGGGAGTTAAAATGGACACCAGAAATGAAAGAAAGCTTAACAGAACTAAAATAAGCATTGGTCCATACACCAGTGCTGAGCATCCCTAGCTACAAAGTGTAACGCTCACCTGGTATCCACGGGGACGTCACTCAGCCTGTTCTGACATCTTACGACCTCAAACCCTTTCCTGGAGGCTATTCGACTGGAGACTGGGCCTGAAACACAGGATTGGTAGAGTTTAACTCCCTATTGTCTCTGTGTGCTTGAACCCCTTCTTCCCCGGGGCCCAACCCTTTCCTTTGATCCACAGCTTACCTTGTTTTCTTGGATAGTGTGTTCTCCATCCTGCCTTCAGCGCAGGGGCACGTTGATTGATGCGGGCTTGTTGCTGCCTAGTTACTTCACTGGCAAGAGTCCAAAAGGTAAGTATAAAGAGTCTTTTGAACAGTTCGCTAACTTTGTTCCTTTCCTTCCTTAGATGATGGCCGGCGTCCGGGGATGGCGGCGTGCTGCTGAGATAAGTAGCACTAAAAGTGAGTGAGAGCGTGAGGCGCGATGCACCCCTTTCATATTTGCATTGAACTGAGTTATTTTTCTGTGTCTTTTAGGTGCGCGAAGTTTTCAGCGTGGATGCTGGTTATGAAGAACAAATGCAGTGGGTAAGCGCGGTATGCGGCGCCTCTAGATGTTTCCACGCTAACCTGGAGTGTCTTTTCCCTCTTGCAGATGGATGAGAAGTTCCAGAGACAGAGTTCTCGCAGAGCGGCTGGGATTCAGGTAAGCGTTTGAAGCTTGTACAGTATTTAAAAATAAGAGAAGATTTGCAGAATGCTTACTAATGCCTTTTTTCTGTTCTTTTCCCTTTTCCTTAGGAAGCGGCGTGCCAGGATGGGAATGACACCGCCGAAGATGCCAGCAGAACAGAAGGAGCGATGACTGATGGGCAGAAGCACCGCAAGGTAAGGCTGTTCCTAACAGTGTTCTTGTTCTTGCAGGAGCTGAGCGCAGAAGAAAGATGCAGGCCTACTGGAGACCGATCCGAAAACAGTGAGTGTCACGCTGCAGGTGCAGAAAACACAAAGCATGTTTCTCAGCCGGGGTGTGGCTTAAATAGTCTCTCGGTATCCCAGGTGCTTCTGGGCTGAAGCACACCCAAAAGGCTAGACCGCACATGCAGTTCTGGGAACCGAAATATGTGGGGGCATCCATCTTGTCCCCATCAATGCACTACAAGTCCAATCCCCAATGTTATCCTATGGGAGTGAGTGAGCCTGGTGCCACAAGCGCCAACTCTGACTCCAAGTGGGCCTTTGGAGGGATGGAGAGGCCCTTGAGGGCCATGTAGGTGATCATGGCCTGGCTCCAGCCTGACATCTTGGAGGGCTGGGGACATGAGGGGCAGGAATCATGACAGCACTCCCCCCCAAGGCCCCTCTCAAAGTGGCTCTTCTGTCTGGTCCTGGTTTGGTTGAATGGTTTTGATAAAATCGTCTAAGCAAGCCAGGTGCCTGGATGTACTCACAAGGCTCCCATGTCCTGTCTTGTGGACCATACCCCTTCCAGTCTACTAAGTAGTATAATTGGGATCTGACGTACTTTGAATCTAGGATGTCCTTAACTTCGAATTCTGGCTCCCCGGTGACTACTACTGGGTGTGGTCGCATTGCTAGCCGGGTCCCAGGTTGAACAGGTTTAAGGAGAGACACCTGGAACACAGGATGAATTTGCATGTTTGACGGCAAAGTTAGTTTGACCGCCACAGGATTTATCACAGAGGTGACGGTGAATGGGCCCAGGTATCTTGGACGGAAAGTTTGGGCTCCTTTAATGGACACGTGTTTAGACGCCAGCCAAACTTTCTCTCCCACTTGGTAGTTGGGGGCCTTTGCTCGGTGTTGATCAGCAAACTTCTTTTGCCGATTCTTAGCTTGAAGTAGGTGTTCGGCTGCCCTTTTAACAGTTTGAGAAATGGTCGTGTGCAAGGTTTTGACTGCTGGCATTTCCAGGGTTGTAGGAACGACCAACTCAGAAGTATGTGGGTGCCTGCCATACATGGTATAAAATGGTGTCTGCCCAGTGCTGGTGTTTAGGGAATTATTATAAGCATTTTCAGCTATCCATAATAGGTCGAACCAGCTCGCTTCAGCTTGGTGTAACATGCAACACAGATACTGCTCGAGCGTCTGATTTGTCCTCTCAGTTTGACCATCCGTTTGGGGATAGTGACTGGTGGATAGCCAGATGTCGATCTGGGCCATAGAGCAGCATTTTCTCCAGAAGTTAGATACGAATTGAGTACCTCGGTCTGAGACCAAAACTGAAGGAAACCCATGGAGCCGTACGATGCCTTCAAGAAATAAGTGGAAGCTTTTGGGAGCCCCTTAAGAGGAATGAAATGTACCATTTTTGAAAATAGGTCCACAACCACAAGAATAGTGTTAAACCCTTGACTGGGTGCTAAATCAGTAATAAAATCGAGGAACAACGTGTGCCAGGGTGCTGGTGGGATTTCCAATGGTTGTAATAGCCCAGCCGGTTTCTGCTTGGATGACTTGCTTTGAGCACACACTCCACAAGATAGGATGAATTGGATAATGTCTTTACGCCACGTGGGCCACCAATAATTTTGTTTTACCTTGGCTAGGGTTTTAGCGATTCCGGGTTGGCCCTCGATCAAGGAATCATGATAACCGGACATGACTTGTTCTCGTACTTCTTGGTTTGGTAAGAATAAAAGATTCCTGAAGTAGGGCAACTGATCTTTTATCATGTAATGTTCTCCTTGTGCACTCCACGCTTGTAATTGCTCCAGACTCATCAGGTTTTGAATTTCATCATGTAATTCTCTCTGAGTTATGCTTGCTGTGATTCCTAGGAGCTTGTCACTCGGGATGATTGCTATTAGGTCAGGGGTCTGATACCCTTGCTCTTCCACCCCCATACGGGAAAGGGCATCGGCCTTCCTGTTTTTCACCCCTGGTCGAAATGTAATCACATAGGGCCTCATTCCGAGTACGGCGCTAACCAATGGCGCTATTAACGCCTCGGTTGACGCCGTACCCGGACCGGCAGCGCCTTGGTGGATGGCAGAATTACCGCCCCATTCCAAGGTTGGCGGGGCGGTAATTCCCCAATCCCCATTTACCCTTCCCCATTCCCATTCTTGTCCCATAGGGCATAATGGGAGTGGGGAAGGCCTTAATTACGCCACCGTAAATTACGGTGGCGTAATTAACATCAAGGTCCCTTAGCGCCATGGTTTTTAACACCTGCTGAAAGCAGGTGTTAAAACCTCCATGGCGCAAAGGGAACTCGGAGTATGGCGGTAAGGGATTACCGCCACCGCTCTCGTTAGCGGTGGCCGCTATCCCTTACCGCCATACTCGGAATGAGGCCCATAGTCATATTCAGCAAAAAAAAGAGCCCAACGTAGTTGTCCTGAGGATTTGGCCTTTGCCATTTTTAGGTACTGGAGGTTCCGGTGGTCAGTTATTACGGTGATTGTGTGTCTGGTGCCCAAGAGGTAGTGCCACCATGCCTTAAAGGCTGACTTAATGGCCAGGAGTTCTTTGTCTGTGATAGCGTAATTAAGTTCAGGGGGTGTGAATTTACGCAACCAGAAGGCAACACGGTGTAACTGGCCCGTTTCGGGGTTCTTTTCTGAGAGGATGGCTCCCATAGCCATGCTTGAGGCATCCGTTTCCACCCAGTATGGGATTCAGGGCGATGGTGGCGTAAGATTGGGGCAGATGTGAATCTTGCTTTGAGTTCCTGGAAAGCCTCCTCGGCTTCTGTTGTCCAATGGAACTTTTTGTTGCTTTTCCTTAGTAATGACGTGGTGGGATGCACGATTTGAGAAAATCCTGGGATGAACCGGTGGTAGAAGTTTGCAAAGCCCAGGATACTTTGAACCCCCTTGAATGAATTTGGGGTTGGCCAGTTCAGGATAGCTTCTACCTTGTGTACATCCATTCGGATTCCATTTGGGCTGAGAATAAAGTCCATGAATTCCACCTCAGAGATGTGGAATGAGCACTTTTCGAGCTTGGCGTAGAGCTGGTGTTGACGGAGTTTCTCCAATACGGATCGGACGTGTTTAACATGGTCCTGCTTTGATGCGGAATATACTAGGATATCGTCGATGTACACTAGAGCACAGACATCAATCAATTCCCATAGGACATCGTTCATGAAGTATTGAAATGCAGCAGGCACGTTGCAAAGGCCAAAGGGCATTACTTGATATTCGTACAAGCCGTATTTGGAGCAAAAAGTGGTTTTCCATTCGCCCCCCTATTTTACGCGAACAAGGTGATATGCCCACCTCAGGTCTAGTTTTGTGTAGATTTCAGCATCTTTGACTTGATCAAGCAATTCAGGGATCAGTGGCAGGGGGTAGCAATTTTTTACGGTAATCTGGTTCAGTGCGTAATAGTCGATGCACGTTCTCAAGTCCCCCTCCTTTTTCGGTACGAAGAATAGAGCACTGGTTGCTGGAGACTTCGAGGGACGGATGAACCCGTTGGCCAGGTATTGGTCAAGATAGGCCTTCAGGCGCTGGTTTTCTGGTTCTGTGAGTGCGTAAATTCGCCCACAAGGGATTTGTGCGCCGGGTATCAGGTCGATTTGGCAATCGTATGGTCTATGCGGTGGCAGGGTATTAGCCTGTTCTTTCTGAAAGTCATCTTGAAAGTCCTGGTATTCACTTGGTAGGGTGCCGATTGCCACAGTCACAAGCGTGGAGGTTCTGGTGTCTTTTGGTTGTTTCTCTTGGCGATAACATGTGTGGGCGCAAGTCTCTGGAAAGGCCAATTCTTTTGCTCGCCAATCAATTTGAGGATTGTGAGCTACCAACCATGGCATTCCCAAAATCAATCGGAACTGTGGTGCCTTAATGAGGTCGAAAACGATAGATTCTTGGTGTCCATCCTGGCACAGAAGGGTTAAAGCTGCAGTGCATTGGGATACTGGACCAGAAGCTATTTCCGTGCAGTCGACTGTGGTAACAGTGTCGGTGGTTGATTTAGGGCATAACGGAAGCCCCATCTTTGCCGCAAGATCCTGGTCGATGTAATTCCCAACGGCTCCACTGTCTATGTACGCTCTTACTGCGTGCATCCGAGATGGTTGTTGGGTATTGATCAAGACCCCAGATAGTGCGAAATGGGAGGTCTGTAGTTCACTTTCTTCGCTCGACAAGTGGACCCCTACACTTGCTGGGCTGGGGAGTTTTCCGATTCCTTGATGGTATCTTCCTTGTCCGTGGCCCCTACCGTCCTCCTTGGTGGCTTCACAGGGCACTCTTTAAGGAAATTACCTGACATAACTGCTGCTGTCTCCTTTTATTCCTTTCCGCTTTAGTCAAGGGGGATCTGACCCCCCCAATTTGCATTGGTTCTCCTGAACCTTCCGTTGTTCGGGCAGTATTGTCCTTTGAACGCACATACATAGGGCAAGGGTCCGGTCTGGTTCGATCTGCTCTTCGGTCCTGCAACCTTTGATCCAGTTGAGCAACAAGATCAATGAATTCTGAGCAGTCTTTCGGGGGGTTCACTACTTGTGCGAAAACATCCTTGAGCTCCCCCCGCAACCCCCGATGAAATAACATGATTCTCTTCTCCACTGGACATTCTGCTTCAACTACGAGTCTATTGAACATGGCTATATATGTTAATAGGTCTTGATTCCCTTGGCGTAGGGACAGTAGTTCGTTGTCTAATGCCTGCCCATGGCCCTCATTCCAACCCAGGCGTTAAGGGTTTAACGACGCCGTCGGCGCCGTTAACCCTTAACGCCTGATTTCCACCTTAACGCCTGCTTTTAGCAGGCGTTAAGTACCAAGGCGCTAAGCGTCCTTGGCGCTAATTACGGCACCGTAATTTACGGTGCCGTAATTAGCGCCTTCCCCACTCCCATTATGCCCTATGGGGCAAAAATGGGAATGGGGAAGGGTAAATGGGGATTGGGGATTTACCGCCCCACTCACCTTGGAATGGGGCGGTAAATCCGCCATCCACCATGGTGTAAACAGAGTTTACACCATGGTGGTAAAGTAGGGAACTTACCACCTGGGTCGGAATGAGGGCCCATGAGTACGACGGGCGAACAGCTTTTCCTTCACCTGCTGAAAGCCCCTGAAGTCATGCAGCAAAGGATCATCTTGGGCCACAAAGGGTACAGACCAGTCTGTGGCGCTACCACTCAGGTAGGATAGCACAAAAGCGACCCGTGATTGGCCATTCGGAAAGGCCCCTGGCCTACAAAGGAAGTGCAGGCGGCACTGGTTCAGGAACGTTGCAAACCTCTTGCTATCCCCCGTAAATCGTTCGGGCGGGACCAAGGGAACTGCCCCAAGAAGGGTTATCTGAACGGGATTGGCTGATGGTGCTGGCATCGAGGGAACGCTTCCCGGCAATGGTGCATGCCCTACTTGTGACTGGAGAAGTTGCTGGCTTAAATCATCAGTGCGTTCTTTGGCTACTATCAGCTCTCTCCTCAGGGTGTTGGTCTCCTGCCTGGCTGCATGCACTTCGGGACGTAGCTGCCCCAACATGTGGGCTAACTGGTCGGTTTCTGACGTTTCCATGATGCCCAGGTGGATTTTGATGTGAGGCTTTGCGTTCTGTAACGCTCACCTGGTATCCACGGGGACGTCACTCAGCCTGTTCTGACCTCTTACGACCTCAAACCCTTCCCTGGAGGCTATTCGACTGGAGACTGGGCCTGAAACACATGATTGGTAGAGTTTAACTCCCTATTGTCTCTGTGTGCTTGAACCCCTTCTTCCCCGGGGTCCAACCCTTTCCTTTGATCCACAGCTTACCTTGTTTTCTTGGATAGTGTGTTCTCCATCCTGCCTTCAGCGCAGGGGCGCATTGATTGATGCAGGCTCGTTGCTGCCTAGTTACTCCACTGGCAAGAGTCCGACTGGTAAGTATAATGAGTCTTTTGAACAGTTCTCTAACTTCGTTCCTTTCCTTCCTTAGATGATGGCCGGCGTCCGGGGATGGCGGCATGCTGCTGAGATGAGTAGCGCTGAAGGTGAAGGTGAGTGAGAGCGCGAGGCGCGATGCACCCCTTTCGTATTTGCATTGAACTGAGTTATTTTTCTGTGTCTTTTAGGTGCTGCAACGTTTTCAGCGTGGATGCCGGTTATGAAGAACAAATGCGGTGGGTAACCGCGGTATGCGGCGCCTCTAGATGTTTCCACGCTAACTTGGTGTGTCTTTTCCCTCTTGCAGATGGATGAGAAGTTCTGGAGACAGAGTTCCCCCAGAGCGGCTGGGATTCAGGTAAGCGTTTGAAGCTCGTACAGTATTTAAAAATGAGCGAAGTTTTGCAGAATGCTTACTAATGCCTTTTTTCTGTTCTTTTTTCTTTTCCTTAGGAAGCGGCGTGCCGGGATGGGAATGACACCGCTGAAGATGCCCGCAGAACAGAAGGAGCGATGACTGATGGGCAGAAGCGCTGCAAGATAAGGCTGTTCCTAACAGTGTTCTTGTTCTTGCAGGAGCTGAGCGCAGAAGAAAGATGCAGGCCTACTGGAGACCGATCCGAACACGGTGAGTGTTACGCTGCAGGTGCAGAAAACGCAAAGTATGTTTCTCAGCCTGGATGTGGCTTAAATAGTCTCTGGGTATCCCAGGTGCCTCTGGGCTGAACCACACCTAAAAACTAGACCGCACTTGCAGTTCTGGGAACCGAAATATGTGGGGGCATCCATCTTGTCCCCTTCAATGCACTACAAGTCCAATCCCCAATGTTATCCTATGGGAGTGAGTGAGTCTGATGCCACAAGCGCCAAGTCTGACTCCAAGTGGGTCTTTGGAGGGATGGAGAGGCCCTTGAGGGCCATGTAGGTGATCGTGGCATGGATCCAGCCTGACATCTCGGAGGGCTGGGGACATGAGGGGCAGGAATCATGATACAAAGAAACATTCTACTTGTTCTTCCACTCCTGTGGCTCAGTGAGGACGTCAGTCCTCACACAAAAGAAATCACAGGGACACAAGCCACTGGCTTACTACAGTGGGATTTTATACCCAGTGAGGCAGGGACACCTCCCCTTTAAATAAGCGCTTGTGGCTGCAGCATTTGCCATGGGATGCCCCATAGAACTGTGTGTGGAGCACTCATTCTTTGCCGTCTTGGAAAAATCAAAAAGCACACTGATGACACAGAGGGCATCGGGGTATGAGGTGATATTGACAAACCCAGCCATCAGGGTAGTGAGGTGTTGTGAGATAAATCCAGTAGCATTCATAGCAGAACCTGCAGAAGAAGGGGACTACATGCATGACTGTGCAGCACATATGGACAGAATGGACGGGGACATACGAGTAAAAGAAGAAGAAATAGAAGGGGCAGATGTGGTTTATATTGACTGGTCATCAAGTATAGACTTTTACATGTGAAGGAGACATACTTGTGCTGCAATAGTGTGATACAGGAATAGGGAATATGGTATAGCATCCCAGCAGTGATAACCATTGCATTATTCAGCACAAGCAGCAGAGTTAGTGGCGCTGATCAGTGCATTAAACATGCATGGAAGTGCATGCAGCTAACATATTCTCTAATTCAGCCTATGTAACATCCACAATACATTCAGGATTGGTGCAGTGGGAGAGAAGGGGGTTCAGGAGAAATGACGTGTCCCCAATAAAGCATGCAGAAATGCTCAGGCAAATGATTGAAGCACTGAAACTCCCAGTGGAGGTGTGTGGGATGTATTTACCCATGCATCCGGGCCCTACCTCAAAACTGTGCAGTACTGGCATTGAAAACATCATAATGGCCAGAGCTCCCCAGAAAATGCACAGGGAAATGGGTTGCCAAAGGAAAAACAGTAGCACCGGTTAGCTTCAAAGCGCTTTAAAACCACCATTGGACTACCCGCACAGTAGTCTGAAACCATTGGGAATGGAAATGCTGATTGCCAAATGCAACCTAGAATTGTGGGGAATTCATTTCTTAAATCCCAAAAATGGGTGCAGTACCAGTACTCACCACTATCCAAAAGCCGGCGTTTTAAAACCACTCTGTTTCCCTGAAGGCAAGTCAAAATGCCTATTTTCAAACATTGCAATATGTGCAAAATATTTACTGAACACCAGCAGACATTTGGCAGAATGGAGTTTTGTGTGCCTACAAAATCTGGGAAATGAAGATCTTAAGACAAGGGTTATAACAAGACTGGCTGAGCTGTGGATTGCAGCAGTTTAAGTTGCACTGGATTTAAAGACACTAAAATCGAAAATGTTTAGATTAAATGAGTGACCTATGTTTGGTATCACATGCCTTTGTAACTGTTGAAATGTCATAGTTTTGCACTTAGAATCAGCATTCTAGCTGCATGTGTAAAATTGCAAGTTAAGTTAAAAAGCAACAAAAAACCTGCCAGTTAGCTGAAGGTCTGGCTTAAGGAACTTGATTTTGCTTGGCAGCTACCCCCATCAGGAGTGAAACTTGAGTCACCACTGTGTTCCCAGGCCAACCTTCCTTTTGCTGCCCACACTAAGGATATGCCATCTATCTGATAATTGAATTACCTGTGCTCTGCAGGAGAGTGAACAAAGCCCTCTTCACTCAGGCAAAGGATTTTATTACCGCAGTCGTAAAATGTAGCTTCCTCTTGGCAGGAGCTGGGAGGGGCACTGGCTTGGCAGAACTGGATTAACCAGTATTTCTACCTTTTGCTGAGAGAAAACCACACCCCTTTGTAGCCAGAATATTGTTTAGAAAAAGATTAATAACTCATGGTGCGGACATGTGAAAATTTTATAAATGATACCATAATTCTTGTGATTTTTCTGCCCACAGTTTAAGAGGTTTTTAGAACCGGTGGTATGTACAGGGGGGTGTCAGCGGAAAAGTGGATATTACTCTAAATGTGTGCATGTTAAAAATCTGAAACTTCATCAGTTAATGTCCCTACTCCCTGCGCACATGTATGTAACGTTGGGTCCATGTCAGAAATTGAAAAATCAGTTAAAAAGTCCATTATGTGCCATCTCTGAATGCAAGTTCCTAGAAAGAGCAGATTTGGACAGAGACATGGCTAAATTCAGCCACACCATGTATATGTAATTTCAAGCAACTGTGTAACTGTGAAATATGTCTTTTATTATCAAATATAGAATGTGTGCAATCTGACAAGGGAGTGCCCTCTTGGCAAGCCATAAAATGACATCACTCTGACTCACAGTTCATTCCCCAATCAAGGGGAGGAATGAAAGCTGGACCAATGACAAGTGAGAGGGGCAAGTCTAGTGATGCAACACACACACCCACTCTCAAAAACACATAAAAGCAGAGAGTCAGGACAGATAGGGACCTTCAATTCCATTTGCTGCAACGCACTCTGCCGGACCATACAACATCCAGAGATCCAAACTTCAAATTCATCAACCTCCAGAAAGCCAAACTAGAGACTTCAATCTATCCAGAGCAGAGAGAAAGCAGTGCTGTGCCCAGAGAGAGACCCGAGCCCAGTCCAAAACCCTGACCAGATCCATGGCGAGGCCCATTTCACTCAAGAATATAGTGTGAGTACCTAGAAAACTGTGCAGAACCAATCTCTTAGTTAAAATAATATAATTCAATCTATTTAATCTAAGTAGAACTGCCTCCTAACTGTCACTTGTCATTTTCTAGTCGCAAGCTGCACTTGTCTTTTTGAACTTTAAAATTTCAAATCTGAAAAACGACCTTCACAAAATCGCTCATATCTCCGCAACCGTTTGTGCTAGAGACTTGCAATAACTTTTATTTGAAAGCTTAGAATCTTAGCTTTGAATCGCACCTAGAACCGCATTCCTACCCCTTATAGTTTTACCGCAATCGCGGAACACGCATCCGCGAATTTTGCCGCGATTTGCAAATTTCTTCACATGTAAAAACTGCTGCTGCTTGCCTTCCATTTGCCAGAAATTCGTTTAACCTGCTAACTATCCCTGCATCATTGCTAGTGTGAGCCTGGACTAATATTAACTAGATACCACTCACCCTGAACCTCTGAAAGGGAATTAAAAAGCATTTCCAGCATATTTCTCATCCATTGCTAGCACATATCAAAGCATTTGGGCTTGTGTTTTCAAAACTCCTATCTGTTTTCTGTTGTCTAAGCTTGCTGGGGTGAACTGAATCACATTTGAGAACTGTGTGCTTCCTTCCATTTCCTTGCATTGCATCAAGGGGGGGAGGGGATTGCCAGAGAAAAGTGATTACATTGTTTGGTTGAAATCATATTGAGTATTTTCTGTACTGCATTCATTGAATATTGCATCCACCTGAGCTTACATAAAGCATCCTCTACCACATTATACTTTTGTTCCTATTTACCAGTGTGCTACCTTATCCATTTCATGTCAACTCATTAGTGATTATAAGAAGTGTGCTAGTGCCAGATTCTCCATTGTTGATCTTTATCATATCAGATTAAGTGTGCTATTCAATTATTAATTTATTATAAAGCGTGATATATATATCTATTTTAAATTATCAAATAAACCTTTTAAACTTGCAAAACAGAACTACTTCTTGGCTCAGTGGGGTCAGGGGGATTCCAAGAGAGGGGTGTTTTACAGGGGTAGTCATCCAGAACGCATGAACTGGACCTAAAGATATATCAATAAGGGTTTTCATTCAGTATTCTAGACTAGGCGTTAACTTAGCTGTAGTGCTGAATTGAATCCTCTTACAGGTGGCCATATTAAAATGTGCCACCCACACAAGGGAGCAGGACCAGATATCTATAGGAAACAAAATGGTGGACAGAGTGGCCAAATAAGCAGCCTACTTACCTAAAGGAAGTGTTAGGCTGTACCCAAGAGTGAAAGGAAAAATGTGAATAATGACGGCAGAGAGAAAGAAGGGAGAAGAGAAAGAGAGCAGGGAATGTTTCATACAAAACTAATTGTTCAGATTATAGAGCTGCAGGGAAAGGCCCGAAGGGGGAAAATGATTTATGACTACAACACAGGTGTTCCCTCTCACCAACCATTTTGATCTGTAGGAAGAACATCACAGAGAAGCCAGTGATTCCCAGAAAATTGCTAGTCGTAGAACAGCTTCCTGCCCAGGTATCCAAGCAGAATATAGCAGCAGAAATAAATGAAGGATGGTATGCACCGAATTTACATGAGCGATTGGCAGAATTTGTGGGAAATTGTGTGATTTTTCAGCATTTACAGCAGAGATCCTAGGAGAATTAGATGAAAAAGTACTTGACTGAAATAACCAATGTGTGCAAAGACATTTCCCGCCAGGTTCAGCATTGAACATGTCAGCGTTGAAGAACAGACAAGTGCCCACAGGGGGGAAGAATTTCCACAAGCGCCGCTCCTCTATCCAGGGAATAAAATTCTCATCCATAATGTTGTATGGAAGTGGCATGATCCCAGGTTTATTGGCCCCGTTGAGGTTGTCTACACGACACCCACAGTGGTGAAAGTAAAGGAAAGAAGGGAATGGACTCATTTAAGAAGCGTCCGCAAGATCAACAACAGCACAATGGAAAGATAAGAAAGAAACACCAATGGATGGGCAGTATTGTTGAGTTATCATTGATTTTCTTTTCAGCAATAAAATTGTACAGAAAGCCTGCCAATAAAGAAGATAATGGACAAGCAAGAAATGGGGGGTTGGTGGGGGGGGTGGGGGTGAGAAAAAGAATACGCTCAATATGAAAATATTAGGGATACAATTGTTGTGTTTCTTTGTCTTCTGCCTTCTTTCTTTTCTCTGGTTTTTAATGCATAAAAGTAATGAAGGACCACTAGTACATAGTGCAAGGGAAGCACGCACTACAACAAGTATATCTAATGGTGAAACGTTCCTTGATCCCATTTGGGAGGGTGGAGACACAGCATCTGAGAATGTGTGTTACAACGAGATAAAGAGGGTGCGGTGAGGGAGCACAAATAGCAACTGCTATGTGTGCTCGCTAATCCTGCACATCGCAGGGACACCGAAACAATTCTTGTCACAAGAAGTAGCAGTTGAGGGGGAGGGATGCTTCATGCATTTATCTTTATGTAGAACTAGAGGGCTGTTCCAGAGGCACAAAGTAGAAATGCAATGGATAGATGAAGGGGAGGCGATGTATGCAGATAATTGTATCCAGCTTGAAAGCATGGCCCACGGAGAAGCTACTAAGCATGTGGGGAAACAGCTGGCTACTACCCACAGGAGAATACTTTTCAGGAATTCAACAGGACATGAAATACTGTGGTGACACACCAGGCCCTTGATGCAAATAAAGGCTTCAGTGTTTCATGATGGGATGTGGCAGAGAGGGATGGTGTAATGCTGAGCAGAAGGGCTGGTGGGGTACGAAGAAAGGGAAGTGAAGAAAATAGATAGCGAATGCAGAGGAATGTGGGTTGCAACTGTACATGCTATGACAAGGATAGATGAAAAAGACCACCCAGTCTACATAAAACCGTTCACACAATATTCTTTGTGTTTCAGAGCAACTGGGATGATCGCGCTGTGGGTGAGCACTGGCTGCAGGAGGACCGTGAGCATCAGGAACAGCAGCAGTGATGGACGTCTGGTGAGCCTGCAGGTTCAGAGCTGATGCCCAGTTACCTCCAGACTGGGGAAGAATATGCACACTTGTGAACCTCAACATCCCTACCTTGGTCATAACCCAGCCAGACTTGTTGCTATTCAATGAATTTTCCACCCTAAAGAAGAGGAATAAAGAGAAAGAAAGAAAGAAAGAAAGAAAGAAAGAAAGAAAGAAAGAAAGAAAGAAAGAAAGAAAGAAAGAAAGAAAGAAAGAAAGAAAGAAAGAAAGAAAGAAAGAAAGAAGGTGAGAAAGGAGCATTCTCCTTACATGAAGGGATTGTGTAATAATTGTGTACACCATGGAGGGGTACGAAGAAGAAGGAGGGGACATGATGTGGGTTACTAAGCTATGGATGCCCAAGGAACTATGTAGGGAGATGATGGGAAAGATTGACAGAAGGGGGGAATGTAATTATGGTGCTGATTCATAGCTAGACAGAGGGTCACCCCTATCAGTTGAGGGAATATGAGGGGTGGGCTTGGGCACCCTCTAGAGGGGAAAGAAGGTGACACTGGGAGTTGTAGTCACACTCCGAATTAGGCCTGGAAGTGAATAAGGAGATGGGGATGCTCTATTTATTAACACATCAGAACGGACTGTGGAGCATTATATTATGCATGTTTTGTCATTATCATGCACAGAATTGCATAAAACCCACTCTCACTGACCCTCAACAGGAAGCACACGCTGACCCTGTCAGTCGTGGCTCTCTCTAGGATTCCGGTGGTGCACCTCTATCTAAAAGGGATAGAGAGATAGGGAGATAAACTGTCCCTGCTAACCAAATGACACAATAAATGGACTCCAAAGAGTAAACAATCCAAACGAAGTGCTCACACAAAGTTGTACTTAATTAAACCTGTCTGTTGTGTTCCCAAGGTACATGCTGCCTAGGGGAGTTTCATGTAGCTTTATTAACCAACTAGGTCACACGCTCAAGGAACATCTATTGCTCACTCCTGGATACTAAAAGGAAACAAGTCCCATATGTGGGATAAAAGTAAAATAGCACTCACACAATCCCTGTCTACATACACAGGTGTGGGCTAAATGTATCACACGTATCCTAGCACAGCTTAAAGATTATCGTCACAATCAGAATGGGTCGACTGGTTTTGATGACTGCTATTATTGATGTCATCTTCTTCAGGACCTAGTCATTCATGCTCTATGAGAAATCTGCAGTTCCGGATTGGGCAAGCACCATCGTCTCCTATAGGGAAAAAGGGGAAAACGAAAAATTAAGCTTTGAGCTGTATGAATGTGCTAGGACATATTTGAAAGGGTACAGCCATAGTCATTTATATGAACAATACTTGTGTCATAATTGTGTGACATTGGGTATACCATAATTCGTAACTGGCAAAGGGAAGGGTGAGGGGAAGCAAGGGGGGGTCCCTCTTAGAGTAAGTACTTAAAAGAAAGTTGTCAGCTCCTCGGACCCTGTGGTCAAATCTGGTGTTTGTTGCTACTTCAAGCCCAGTTGTAACAGGGTGGGCTATATATTGCACATAGAGGACTGCAAACGGCACATACCTCGGAACTCTAGGCGTGGATGTGCTAAGAACGTTGGGTAAACTTGTCTGGCAAGCCAAATCACTTCTCTCCGGACCGCATCAATACTAGGGGAAATGAATTACCTCGTATCTGCGGGGAACGCAAAAAAGGCATATGCAAGGAATACGTTTGATCCCAGTCGCAGTTGTGTTATTTATAAGAATCCACAGGGGTTATATACCCTGTGATGTATCAACACTTCGAGAATCGAGCCGCGGGCAGTCAAGGAATTCTCTGCTCTTAACTGCATGTATTTCTTGCCATCTCACTGGCACACACCTCCGTCGCGGTAGCAGGCAGGCAGTGTCCGCGAGCCACCCACGGGATCAGTAGCATCTGTGCTGTGCGGTCGGGATGCATGGCTCCTGAAACTCTCATAGAGTGCTGCGGGAAATCAGAAGGCCATCTTGGCCTCTGTTTCTAGTCATGTATGCTGATGGGACAACTATCATAAATAGACTAACACTATCCTAACTGGATTGTTAAATGGCTAAAAACAAGCAACAATATTATCAAAAGCATATCTATGAAGGAAGGTTATGTTGTTTTTTGGGACCATCTTTTAGATAAAGTATATTGGAGAGTGGGGAAATCAGCAAACCATTGCGCATGCCCACTACAAATGAATTATGTGGGTACAATAACTTTATCAGTCAAGGTGCGAATGAAAAGTGTCAGTGTATTGCATCCACTATAGGGTTGTATGGGCATCCGCTGTATTGTGCAAGAGCACTACGGCAATTGCCATTTGCCGTGTGATACATCAGCTTAATTTATCCACTGGGTATATTGCATCCACTACAGGGTTGTCTAGGCATCTGCTGTGTTTTTCAAGGACACAGAGTAATGGTGAGTTGCCGTCTGATACATCAGCTTAATTTATCCACTAGGGATGTCATCGGGGGCTCCCAATTCCAGAGGGATGAAATGTTCAACCTCCTGAAAAGGGCACACTAAGCACATTAGTGGGCCACATACGTCAGGCAGGTGTTCTAAGGGTATGGCCATTTGTGCAAACTGCACAGGGTAGTGATCTCATTCCAAGCTAATACTCTAGTGCGAGAGTAGTGTATGTACGCAGACCAACCGGGTTGGACTGCCAGGTCATGCCACTGCACCGCCTCGTTCAGGCCGTTGTTACATGTCTCTAGGCAGAATATCCATTGTTGTTCTCTCTGGAGTCACATGTTGTTAAAGTTACCCCCCTGTCTTGGCTGGTGCACTTTTTCAATGATAGTCCACCGAAAGTCTTCAGAGCTGTGGCCTTCGGCCAGAAAATGAGGTACCAAGGAGGCCATCATTTTCCCTCTTCTCATGCATGACTTGTGCTCAATGAGCCTTGTTTTGACAGGTTGCGTGGTCATACCCATGTAGCATAAGTCGCCTGGGCAAGTGATCAGATATACCACCCCCTTTCTATTACAATTAGTAAAGGACTTCTGTTCCCATGGGGTGTTCCACCCTATGTCTATACTCATGCTGTGTTTGGTCTGTGCACACATTGAGCATCTCCCACAGGGTGCATGTCCCATGGGAGGCCTACTAGTCCATTGAGTTTGCTGTCTCTGGTTGCCATCGGTTTCATGGCTTCCTTGTGGAAGCTTTTTAACAAGCCTATCCCTTAAATTTTGCCTCCATCTTAACGCAAAAAAGGGAGGGGGAAGGGGATGTTCGCCGGTGTTTAAAATTGGACACAGTTACTTAATCTCCTTCTTCATTGTATTGATCAGGGGCAAAAAGTTGAAAACAGCAGGTATGATAGCCATTGTTTTTGGATGTTGATGTAGAGTAATAGCTCTGATGATGTTTCTTGCTCGCTTGTACCTTGTATTAATGATACTTTTTGGATAGCCGTGGATAATCAATTGCTTTTTTAGTGACTTAGTCTGCGTAGCATAGTCAGTCTGTGTACATGTGCACCTATATCTCAAAAACTGCCCAAATGGGAGGTGGTCTCATAGTGCTTGTGGGTGGTAACTAGAGTGTGAAAGCAATGCATTGTGGTCTGTTGGTTTCTTTCATCACTGGCTTAATGCCTGAAATCCACATCTCAGATTTACTCTTGAACCGAATAAGGAGGAGATACATTTCCTCGATCTACGCATTTCCTCGAAAGAGGGGCATCTGTTGTGCAGAGTGTTCCAAGCACATGACCCGTGCACCACGGTCGAGGGAGGGGGGAAGCTGAACTGAAGCTGCACATCTCCAGCAGAACACAGTCGCTGAGACAGTACTGGGTGATGTAATCAAGGCAGGCAAGCCAGTCCCACGGCAGCTTGTGGGAGCTGGGGAAGTCGGCCTGATCCAGAGAAACACTTGCATAACACCATGACAGTCTTAATTGCTCTTTGGTCAGTGTGTATGGGAATGGGGAGGTGGAAGAGAGCCAAGCTCCTTGAAGAACCAATCAGGAAGTAAGTTCCAATGCCCCTGAGAGGTAACCAACCCACTGTGTGTCCACTACAATGTTTGTGAAGGTTGTTATCTTGCAGGTGCCATCTGAATGTGTCCGAATAAGAGGCAAGCCAATGAAAGTGCTCGACATATCAAAAACCGTGACATAATTCTAGCATAAGCTTGGATATATGGCACATTTGAAAAAGAAGGGAGAATGAGGGAAGAACATTCTGACTTTGTAATCAAAATCTTCCCAGAAGGGAAGAACATCTGTCCCCAATAGATGAGTGCTGAATCTGGCTACCATATGGAGGATTGGGCCTTGTTTATGAGGGATACTGAATCAAATTAACCTGAGAAAGATCTGCTTTCCTGGAAAATGGAGGAAGGGACCAGGAGAGAAGACAGGCTGGCTGGGAATTCCTTGGGAATGCTTGAGGGTTTCTGGTGGCTCTGTGCCTTAAATGAAAACATTCAAAATGAGTATACAGATAATCCCCCAAATGTAATTAGATAATTCCCCTAGAATCGCTTTCTTGCCAAGTCCCTGTGGTGCAAGTGATCTGGGGTGTTGGCGGTCAAAAAGGGTACTCATTCCAAATAGAACACTCTTAAACGTTTGTGTGAAATGCAGCAGTGCTTTCCATAATGTGAAAGCCCAGTGAAATTTGACTACAAGTAGAAAACGTGCATTTCTTAGCACAGAGTGTTCAGATTAACAAACGATTATTTACAAAAAGCGAGTAGGATGTGGTAGCTTGCTAGTGTATATTAGATCCTTATTCATTGCACTTGAAGCTCAGGGAGATTATGTTCAAATAAATACAGAAATGCTTTCACTGAATTGATTGTGCACGTTAAAAGAGAACACTTCCGAGCTCTGACAGTGCAGCATTTAATACGTGATATTTAAAAAGGACCCTGGGTGTTTTCCAAAATATAGTTAACATTAAGCTGTCATATTTATTTTATTTTATTGTGCATTTGTAAGGTGCTTATACAACAAGTACATTATGTTTCAAAGCCCCAACGGGGCAACAGGGTCAAATAAATACAGACATGCTTTCACTGAATTGATTGTGCACGTTAAAAGAGAACACTTCCTAGCTCTGACAGTGCAGCATTTAATACGTGATATTTAAAAAGGACCCTGGGTGTTTTCCAAAATATAGGTAACATTAAGCTGTCATATTTATTTTATTTTATTGTGCATTTGTAAGGTGCTTATACAACAAGTACATTATGTTTCAAAGCCCCAACGGGGCAACAGGGAGGGAACATGGGAGTAAAATAGATATAACACTGTAAGATAGAGGCAGACCTACTAGGACTTGTGAGAATTCAGAATGTGCAAGTGCAGAGAGATAGAACAAGTGGGGGTTTTGGGGTAAGTTCTAGGTGTATCAGGTAGGAAGTACTATTGAGTGAACAGCTGTAAATTCCTAGGTGAAATTGTATACCACTAATAACTAGGTAAGTGCAAGCCTGTGGGTGACACTGAAGTGCCCTGGTCTCCAATTGCAGCAGCAGTGAGGTTTAGCAAAGGAGTGAGGAAGGGAAGGGGAGGTGAAAAGGAAGGTCTTGAGGAGCTTCCAGAACTCAAGGAGGTCCAGCTCAAGATGAAGAGGAAGGAGAAGGCTGGTCCATAGGAGAGAGCCTGCTGAGGAAAGAGATCAGCCACCAGCTGGCTGTTTTTCTAAGCATTTAACACAGAGAGTTGGTGCTGGAGGAACGTAAAGATCTGGAGGGATAGTATTTAGAGAGCGCAAGTTGCAGATAGTGTGTTCCCCAGCCCCAGACTGCCTTGTGGATGATGCTAAGGGATTTTAATTTGAGGGTTAAAGCAAACAAGGGTAAACCGCTGGTCGGTGCTTTCTGGCACCCAATAATAAGTTCTAGTCTGCTGCTTCACCAGCACAAGGAGTCTCCACCCCAGGCCTCCAAAATTAGTATAGAGGTTATCTGATTAGGTTGGTGAATCGCGCTTGGCTAGCAAAGTATCTTCTGCTTGTCAGTAAATATTCAAAAATTATACAATATTTACACAATGTGTCATATACATGGTTTATTCTAGTTCAGATAGTAGTGACTGTATGCAGCCGAAAGTGAGGATAAAATGTAATGCTGACAGGTACTGGTGTCTTCGTAGGTCACTGGCAGGTATTATCCATCATTTCAAGTAGCCTCATGGCGTGTATGTATACAGTCTGTTATACAGACCTAGTTAGGAGTCTTCACTGAATGGGGAATGTTCCCTGGCACATACGCGCGGGAGGTGCATGGATAATTCCTTTGAGGTGGTGGAGTTGAAAGTGGGACTTCTTGGCAAGGTTCTGAATATGAGGGATGAAGAAGAGAGAGGAGTCAAATATGACTCCAAGGTTTCTGGCTTCAGATGAAGGAGAAGGGGGAGAGCCCATGGAGGATAGCTAGAGTGAGGGAGAGAAAGAGGGATCAGGAGTCCCAATAGGAAGGATCTCAGTCCTGTGTGTGTTGAGGCAGAGATCATTGGCAGTACACCAGGACTGGATGGTCGATAAGCAGTCAGGAATGACAGATGAAGTGAGAAGAGCATCATAGGGAAGTTTGAAGAAGAGTTGTGTGTCATCTGCATAACACTGGAATTTCTGGGAGAAGGTGGAAATGATGTGATCTAGCGAGGCAAGACAGTTGTTAAAAAGCCAAGGAGAAAGTTTGGAGCCCTGGGGAGTGGCATAGGTGGAGATAGAGGTGGTTGAGGAGAAAGATCCAAGAATGACCTGGGACAGCCGGTCACTGAGGAAGGAGGTTAGCCAATCCAGTGCCCACTCCAAGATACCTAGGGTATTGTGGAGCGTTTTATGAGGATGGAATGGTTACCCGTATCAAATGCAGAGGAGAGATCAAGTAAAATGGGGGCAGCAGGGGAGTTTGAGTCAAGAGAAGCAAGCAGTTCCTCATAAGTGTTCAGAAGAGCAGTTTCCATGGCACTGGATGCTCGGAATCCAGTTTAATGGTTGTGGAGGCAACCAACGAGTTCAGTGTGCTGTGTAAGTTGGGCAAAGACTAGTTTCTCCAAGAGTTTCCCAAGGAAGGTGCTTGATAGATATGGGGCAGTAATTTGCTGGACCAGGCAGATCTGCACAAGGTTTTTTTTCAGAGGGGGCACACAATGGAGTGCTTGAGGGAGGAGGTGAAAGATCCAGTAGCAAAAGCGTGGTTGCCGAAATCAGCAAGTGCAGGGGCAAGAGAGTCAATGTTGTCCTTAATGGTTTTGGAGGATGACCTCATCAAGTGTGGCAGGAGGGAAGAAGGAGAGGCAGGCATAGGAGGGATGGGAGGCCATAGGAAGCAAGGGGGCTGGGGAAGTGGAGGGGCAAGGGATGCGAGGAGAGAGGAGGAGTAATCAGCCGATTCAGAGAAGAACAGTGATAGAGCCAAGAGGCCTGTGCCGATGGTCAGGGAGGAGGAAGGAGAGAAGACCAGCTTGCAGACCAGGCTCTCAAAGGAAGATTAGGCCTGGGTGGGTATGAGCGAGGAAGTGACCCACTCAGGGAAGATCAGAGCAACTCTCCCACCAGCAAAGTCATGGTAAGTCATGGGGATGATCCTATAGCCATCGGGGAGAAGGGAGTCAAAAGCAGTGACTGAGCTGGCATTGAACCCCGTCTCGGTAAGAGCAAGGATATCAAGGTCAGTGTCTTCAAGAAGGAGGCAGATGTCGCCTGAGTGTTTGATGGCAGAATGAGCATTGAGTGTGGCAAGATGAAAGAGGTCTCCACCTTTGAAGGTTTTCCGTGGAGGGGCACAGGGATGTGGTACACCAGTCGAAGGAGGGGCGACAGAGAGAGTGGAGTACAAAGTAGCAGGTATGGGAAGGAAATTGAGGGGCCAGTGTGATAGATATTAATGATGCACCTCAATGATGCTAAGCCCGCCAAGAGGACTTCCCATTTGGTGCCACTATTAATGGGATAGGATGTGTAAGTCAAGAGTGCAGAGATGAGATGGGGAGTCCATAGATCTGGGGAGGGGACAGAGAGGAGGATATCAGTAAAGACTTGTCTGGAAGTTGCACTGACATAGGTGTCTGAGATGGATATGAAAGTGTTGGTTGTCCAGATGTCTTTTTATGCTTTTTTCTTCCAGACTTCATAAGAGAGAGAGGATAGGTGATATTGTAGCAGTTGGAGAAGATAGGGAAGATGGTGCGTGCCATAGGAGCGGAAGAGGATAGTTTTTTGAAAGAGGATTGGCTGCACAGCACAGTTCTAGCACAAACTCACCAGGTGGCCTAGTAGTTACAAAAAGGACACAAAACGCATTTCAAAGGAGGGCACCAAGATGTTAAAAAAACACACCTAAAATAGAATTTCAAAAAGGACGCAAAATGCAACACAAAATAGGGTGTACAAATTTAAAAAAAGCACACACCTAAATTCGAATTTCAAAAAGGACACAAAATGCACTGAAAGTAGGAGTACAATAGGTGAGGAAAGGAAGGCGGAAAGAAGTAGGCACACTTTTGGTTCAAAGTTAAAAATTGTTAGTGGAGGAGGCAATTGAAAAGTTCAGCCATCACTCACTGGTAGATCAACAGAGAGCGTAGAGGTGCTGGGGACTAAGTTCATGGGGGAGCAGGATGAACATCAGTAGGCTGCTTCATGTTTTGAACAGAGGGAAGAAGTGCAGGGCCCTTTAGCCCAGGCCCGGACAGGCACAGACAGGAGATTTAGTATTGGGCCTTGGGGGCGGGGGCGGCATTCGCCTGCCAGCTTGCCTGATTGGGCCTTTAGATCAAAAGGGACATGAAGATGTACCATAGCCTAATGCAAAATCGCTTGACAATGTGGGATCTGTGAAAGCCATAGTTATAAAGAAACGAATGGTTATGTGAAACTGAGTTAGTCATCCTAATGCTATTCCCACAGAAAAACATCCCTAGATAAAAATACCCTCTCATCACTGTTGACATTTCACAGTGATCCGGTTTTTAAAATATAGTGTGAGGGTATTCTTCCGTGTATTAGAAAATCACAAATCCATTTTCCTATTTTGGGTGAGTGCACCGGCATCATGTGCATTGTCATTGATAGCCCTGCATTTAAATTGCATTCATATTGATTTGAAATTCATAACCACACATTCAAACTGAGGGACAAAGTGATTTAAAGATATTGATATGAATCTAACTTTTCTTTGCAACCTTTCCTGGTGGCATTACTGTTTATGTTACTGGAGAAAATAAAATGTGTTGGAATGGATCTCTATTGATTGAAGTTAATATGATATAAAGGTGAACTAATAAAGCTTTTATACTGGTCAATGAATGCCATTCTGGACACAGAACTAGGTGCTGCTTATAGGCTGCCCGATATTATTTAGGATTATACCTGTTAGAAATATTATCAATAGTTCTGTTGTGTAAATAAATGTGTGTATTATATTTAGCAAGATGATCACGGGAAGACTTTGTTTAATTGGGTAAACAAGTCCACGTAAACTATATCTGCCGATATGCCCCACTCATATTACATGCTTCCCGGGGGCCTGATTCCCCTGCTCACGGAGACCGCATGACACAAAACACCTCCATCTTCAAAGGCACCCTGCCTGCAGGCCCTGTTCAGCTTCTGAGCCATAGCCTTCAGATGTGCGCCTTACCTATCTCCTCCTTCATGCCTAACACACAAAGCCCCACTTTGCCCTTTCTAACCCAGGCTAACGTTAAACTCAGCCTCCTCTCCATCATACCACTGCTCTGCCCACTAAGCCACACTACTCAACAAGACCGTGGCCCTCATTACGGGTCTGGCGGAAATCGTGCCAGTGAAACCAGCAGGTAGCCACGGACCCATAATGATTTACCACCACCTGACTTGCAGGAATCACTGGAGGATTACGACCCCGGCATTCCGGGAAGTCAGGCGCTGGTAAATGTTAATTTACATTCCCATTTGAGTCCCATATGACTGGTGTTTACGTGAAAGGCTGCGGGCGGGTGCCGTTCCGCCTGCCAGGTCCCGACCCTGGTGGGCGGTGCGGCAACCGGACGCAGACTCATAGTTTGCCGGTCTGGAAACAATGGTGCTGGCAAGCTTACGGCCACAGTTGTTTCCGGACCGGCAAACTTCTAATGAGGGCCAGTGCCACTAACCTACCTTCTGAAAAACACCTGGGCGAAACATGCTAAAGGGAGAAAAACCATTTCTCCCACCGATGATACCTGCACCGACTGCACCCTGTCCAACCACCAGCGGTTCACACCAGAAGCATGTGCCTCAGGCAGTGCCTGTGTCACACTCCTGACTCCTCACCCACAGACCTGACACTGTCAGTCTGTCAACTGCCTCCTGACCCCCATAGCAGCACTAACAACCAGAGCTCAACCACTCGCCCACAGCCTACTACAATCAGGAACAAAAGCCTGAGTTGGCCGCCCACAGCCTACTACAATCAGGAACAAAAGCCTGAGTTGGCACAGTGTCACTCACCCAAGGCCCAGATCTAAAAGACCCACCTCTCACAAAGCCTCTGCTAT
Organism: Ambystoma mexicanum; assembly: GCF_040938575.1. Classification (NCBI taxonomy): domain Eukaryota; kingdom Metazoa; phylum Chordata; class Amphibia; order Caudata; family Ambystomatidae; genus Ambystoma; species Ambystoma mexicanum. The sequence goes on along the minus strand of NC_090921.1, from coordinate 1,251,090,074 downwards.
ATTCATGCATGCCACCAGCCCTACTGCCAACACCTACAAGACACTGGTTGACACCCTCACCATGCAAACCATTGTATCAGCAATGAACTGCAAAACTACATCCTCACCTAACTGCAACAACCACTCCCTATGCACCTCACCACTCCACCACGCCCTGATCAACGCAAGGTCCATCTCTTGCCAAGCCTTGGACATAAATTACCTGATTTCCTCTCTAAGCATAGACATCCTTGTCGTCACTGAAACCTGGCTACACCCTGCCTCAGGCCCTGTCCTCTCAATGGCTGTACCCCAAGGATTTACCACCGGTTAACTTCCTGCCTCACTGACCACCCCTCTCAGGTGATCTTGGGCTCTTTCTCTCCTCTACCTCTCTCCCAACCTGTGGTGTTCCCCAGGGCTCTATCCTCTCACCTTGGGTCTTCAACATCTACCTTGCTCCTATTGCCTACCTGATCTCTACCTTCTCTCCTCACTTCCAGTGTTACATAGATGACACTCAACTCTTCTTCAAGCTACCTTCCTTCTCTTCTTCTTCCCCCTCCATCATCCTTAACTACGTGTTTGCCATCCAATCATGGTGCACCTCCAATGTTCTCTGTCTTAATGCCAGTAAGACTGAGATTCTTCCTATCGGAACACCTGTTCCCCACTTCCCTCCTGCACTCTGGCCACCTTCTATGGGCTCTCCTCCTTCTCACTCCACTGAAGCCAGAAATCTAGGGGTCATCTTCCACTCCTCTCTCTCCTTCACTCCTCACATCTAGGACCTTGCCAAGAAGGTCCACTTTCAAATTTACCTCAGGCATTCTCCTTTTCCTCTCCTTTCCCCAGAAGCTTTCTAGAGCCTGGTCTTCTCCGGGCTGGACTACTGCAACAGCCTCTTCCTTAACCTACTTCTTTCCTCCCTCCGCCCTCTTCAACTAATGCAGACTAGGGCTGCAATACTTATCCTTGCCTTAAACCCCAGGGACTGTATCTCTTCAGCCCTAATATCTCTCCACTGGCTCCCGGTTGTTGCCAGCATTAAATTCAAGACCCTCTGCATCACCAATAAGGCTGTCTGGGGCACAGTGATGTCTTGGGAGATAATGAGCAATATACAAATGTGTCATTCTGGGCACATGGCGATTTTAGCAGACAGGCGCCCTCCCAGCTCCAACTTCATGTATTTGGGGCAGCTTCTGCTTTTGTCTTAGTGAGCCCTCTACCTCAGATTGAAGAGGATCATTGTCCTCCCCACTTGACAGGATCATGACCCTGACCCTCTCACAGATGTCAGGGAGGGGGAAGGAGGAGGGGGAGGCGAGGTACTATTTGTGGATTTATGTTGTTTCATATTGAAAGAAGCCTAATGCAGACATATTTGCTGTCCAATGATGGTGGATCAGTGGAGTTATCAGGGGATAAGATGGCGTCATGAGAATGGTGTTCAAGGAGAGATTAAAGAAGAATATGAGTGGACGGGTTACAAAGATCATTCACAGTGCAGCCGCACATTCCAGGTGAGGCTGTGTGGCCAAAGATGACTTGGTGGAGGTAATGAGAGTATGACGCCACGAGGAATGGATGTAGATGGGGTTATATGATATGATGACATGATAGTTTATTTATGTAGCACCTATACACAATGTGTTTCAAAGCGTTTTAAGGCAACGGAGGGAACATCGGAAAATTCAATGATATTCTTACAGGCCATGAAAAGTGAGGATGTGAAATTAACTATCATACTCGGCCTGATGACATTTCAGATAGGCAAGAGGTAAGACATAGATAAGGAAGGGAGGGGGAGGATGGGAAGGAAATGGAAGCAGGCAGGCGACTACCGTACTAGGCCTGATGACATTTCTGGTAAAGCTGGAGAAAATCAAAAGGTGAGGGAGAGGGGTGCAGAAATCGAGGCAAGGAACTAAACAAGCAACTATCGTACTAGGCCTGACAACATTTCAGATAGTGCTCGAGGGAGGGGGGGCGGAGACAGACGAGGATGCTATCATACTAGGTCCAGGGACAATTCTGATATAATAAGTGCATAGAAGAAAGTAAGCAACAGCTAAAAAGAAGGGAAATAAATGCAATGAATGAAAGGCAGGCATCAGAGGAATCATGCAGGGGCCTATGAGAAGAGTAGAATGGAGACAACCATGGCCACGGTGCAGCTCAATGGCATAGGCTACAGATGGAATGTACAGAGTGGAAGTAGGAGAGAGCTGATGAAAGAAAGGCTAGCAATTGCAGAGAAAAGTACTGGTACCCTGTTTAACGAGAATCTGGCATGGAAATGATAGGTGATGAAGTCTGATGAAGTTGATTCAATGGATACACACTCTTCCTACAGGCGAGGGGCGTGAACTGTGGCTTTCATTTTAGGAGAGGTGAAGGAAAGAAAATGTTGGGAAGTGCACGGGGCAGAGCATGTGGGGATGGGGGATGGATAGTGAGAAGGTTAGAGGTGGTTTGCTTAGATAAGGGCATTGGAGCAGTGGAGAAGTTGGCGTCTTAAATGGATCAGGACATGGTACGAGAATAAGGTGATCAACAAGTGATCAACAAGAGAAAAGCGATGGTCATAGTCAATGTAAATAAGAGGGGAGGAAGGAAGAAAGGAGGAAAGAACAAGCTGATTGCTGTAAACGTGCTTTGCCTACAAAGGAAATGAAAACATTTGGAAGGGTGAATTTGTAGAGATGTTTAAGCTATTGCCCATGGAGGTAAGAGGCAAGGTGTGCTGGTCTATTAATAAGGACGTGCACACAAGTCTGTTCTGTAGGTTTCGGCATTAGATGTGCACCAATAAGTCAGTCACTCAAAGTGAGGGCACACTGGGGCAATTTGCTAACTACTATGAAAAGGGTGGTTGGGCCTAGAGGGGAATAGGTGGAAAGGACTGCTATGCTGCTTAAGGTTTTCAAGCTATGGGAGAGATACCTATACCTGTATATGGATTTACCAATGCTAATAGCAGCGGGTTTTGAGTTTGGTTTTTAAATTATGGTACTGTGGCCCTAGACATTGGGTGACAAACTTGATGTCTGTCAGGGAGCATTCAGAATGTATCGAGAGGTTAGCAAAGAGATTGCAGATTGTAGATTAGCAGGTCGTATCCATAGCTGGCCTCCTGTATTGCTGTGAATGATATCGAAGAAGGAAGGTTGAAGGTCATTTTTGAGTAATGCATTGCCTATCACAGTACGAAGGGCAGTCAGTAAATAATGCAATTGACAAAGAGAATCATGTTGTGATAGATACATACATTGACCAGCAATGCCCATGGTCGGGAGTTGCTGCACTGGGGCATTTATGACCACATGTGATGTGAGGTGGCTTTTAGATTGCTTGCAGTCCGTTCAATCCATCAGGATTTCTGGCTGCTGGGCATGCAGCTCAATGATAACATGCTCATGGAAAAGAAGAAATCACGCAAGTGTTTATTTAATTTTGCTTTATTTGGGCATAATACTTCATTTTTTTTAAAGTTTAGCTTGGGATGGGTTCTGATTTTGCATTACCAAAATAATTTTAGATTTGTGGGGGATAGACAAGGGCCAGCGACTACAGAGGTCTATTGAAGGCTTTTGTGGTATTGGCGGAGGAGCTGGGTGCCCCGTTAGCAATGGAAACAAAGGGAATTGTCAGTGAAAATATTGACGCAATTAAGCACTGAATTTTATTACTTATACATATCTTCCAGATTTCCTGACGGTTAAGTTCAATTGATTAGGAGGTTCTGGGACAAGGACAAGATGAAACAATGGAAGGTTCAGAATTTGTTGAGGCAGTTACACTTCTCCTGCAAGGTTGTGGCACAGGAAAGAACCTTCTGAAGGGATATTGCTATGATCATGAAAAGGGCAAAGAGTCCCCATCATATATATTTTAGAGAAGGGAGATTTTGTTGATGAGGCAAATTAATATTTTTTGCAACACTTTAATAGGGTGCCCATGTGGATTGACAAGGATCTGGAGGAATGCTGAGTGTGGATATTGTGGGATTAAGAAAGAATTGGGGAGTTTAGTTTGTTCATGTAGGTTGAATGGTATTGAGTGCAGTAGCCAATCATATTGGTGGGTTGGAAAGTGAGCATCCAATTGTTGGAGTTCTTCCCCCTGGTAGTGGATCTTATAACGGCAATGTGAACGCTTTGTCTAATTCACAGCGAAAGAGACTCCTTGCTCTGACTCTGAGCGCCCGCTCCATGCGAGTGAGAACACACAAGCAAAATGGTGTGCCTGTTGTGAGGTACAAAACAAGGAAAACACCAACACTGGGGGTATTTGATGACTGGCTCAGAACTAGTCCTTAAATGACAAGTTCACCAAATGTCTAATGAACAAAGCAAGAATAGCTAGACAATAAAGGAAGTTGTCTCACTAAATCTGACACTATTGTGTTCCTCTTCCAAAGACGGAGCTGTTTTGGATGTCAAAAGTTATTTAATATTGGTGCGGAAAATTAATGCTGTATGTACGAAAATAAAAATAAATATCACATTTCCATTCATTACTTGGATTGGTCCTGATGAAAATGAAGTACAAAGGTGATCCCAACACTGAAACTAGCCAGAGTTTAACAATGTACTTGGTTTCGAAATATGTAATGTTTCTTAAAATATGAGGCTGTTTCAGGTCAACACCATTCCCTTTGTATGTTGGTTCTTGCTTTAGCTGGCAGTATTAGGTGTATTAGTATTAGTATTAGTAATAGTATTAGTAAAAGATATTCATTGCGTGCAAAGATATACCAACAAATAAAACAGGTTCATAAAATAAAGGCAAAACAATACAAAACCAACACATAAAACAATACAGAACACAGCAGCATTAATATTATACTGTTCTAAAAACTAAGTAACATTTCAGGAATAAAATCAACCATTATGCATGCTGCATTAACGTTAAAGTCCATTTTTGTGTTAGTACATTCTATTTTGTTTACTTTCTTTCATGAGCTTGTAAACACATCTTTTCATATATTTTGGGATCGTTGTTTGCAATGGAAATGTTGCTGCGGAATTAATAGTATTTTAGTGGTTTATTTGCAGTTGCCTGACCACAAAACTGATGGGTGGAAGGTTTCGAATTAATCTAAACCACTGGCAATTGCTCTGGGCAACCTTCCACACCACCGTTTTTTAGCCCGTCTGCGCCATTGCAAAAGCGGACCAGCCATGTGCAAATCAGTCAGCAGCTGCCGCCACCGAAGGTAGCAGCCCAGCCCGAACTGCTAGGCCAGGTCCCCTCTGCACAGAAAACCAAGCAACCCCAGACATGTTTCGGCCTTGTTGGACCTCCTCAGTGAGGTGCAGCCTGGTTCCCTGTGGCGCAGCGAGCAAGGGACCCACGTCTGGGCATACCCTCTCTCACAAGGAGAAACAAACTGACCACAAAAGTGATGGGTGGAAGGTTTCAAATTAATCTAAACCACTGGCAATTGCTCTGGTCAACCTTCCACACCACCGTTTTTTAGCCCGTCTGCGCCATTGCAAAAGGGGACCAGCCATGTGCAAATCAGTCAGCAGCTGCCGCCACCGAAGGTAGCAGCCCAGCCCGAACTGCTAGGCCAGGTCCCCTCTGCACAGAAAACCAAGCAACCCCAGACATGTTTCGGCCTTGTTGGACCTCCTCAGTGAGGTGCAGCCTGGTTCCCTGTGGCGCAGCGAGCAAGGGACCCACGTCTGGGCATACCCTCTCTCACAAGGAGAAACAAACTGACCACAAAAGTGATGGGTGGAAGGTTTCGAATTAATCTAAACCACTGGCAATTGCTCTGGGCAACCTTCGACACCACCGTTTTTTAGCCCGTCTGCGCCATTGCAAAAGGGGACCAGCCATGTGCAAATCAGTCAGCAGCTGCCGCCACCGAAGGTAGCAGCCCAGCCGAACTGCTAGGCCAGGTCCCCTCTGCACAGAAAACCAAGCAACCCCAGACATGTTTCGGCCTTGTTGGACCTCCTCAGTGAGGTGCAGCCTGGTTCCCTGTGGCGCAGCGAGCAAGGGACCCACGTCTGGGCATACCCTCTCTCACAAGGAGAAACAAACTGACCACAAAAGTGATGGGTGGAAGCTTTCAAATTAATCTAAACCACTGGCAATTGCTCTGGGCAACCTTCCACACCACCGTTTTTTAGCCCGTCTGCGCCATTGCAAAAGGGGACCAGCCATGTGCAAATCAGTCAGCAGCTGCCGCCACCGAAGGTAGCAGCCCAGCCCGAACTGCTAGGCCAGGTCCCCTCTGCACAGAAAACCAAGCAACCCCAGACATGTTTCGGCCTTGTTGGACCTCCTCAGTGAGGTGCAGCCTGGTTCCCTGTGGTGCAGCGAGCAAGGGACCCACGTCTGGGCATACCCTCTCTCACAAGGAGAAACAAACTGACCACAAAAGTGATGGGTGGAAGGTTTCGAATTAATCTAAACCACTGGCAATTGCTCTGGGCAACCTTCCACACCACCGTTTTTTAGCCCGTCTGCGCCATTGCAAAAGGGGACCAGCCATGTGCAAATCAGTCAGCAGCTGCCGCCACTGAAGGTAGCAGCCCAGCCCGAACTGCTAGGCCAGGTCCCCTCTGCACAGAAAACCAAGCAACCCCAGACATGTTTCGGCCTTGTTGGACCTCCTCAGTGAGGTGCAGCCTGGTTCCCTGTGGCGCAGCGAGCAAGGGACCCACGTCTGGGCATACCCTCTCTCACAAGGAGAAACAAACTGACCACAAAAGTGATGGGTGGAAGGTTTCGAATTAATCTAAACCACTGGCAATTGCTCTGGGCAACCTTCCACACCACCGTTTTTTAGCCCGTCTGCGCCATTGCAAAAGGGGACCAGCCATGTGCAAATCAGTCAGCAGCTGCCGCCACCGAAGGTAGCAGCCCAGCCCGAATTGCTAGGCCAGGTCCCCTCTGCACAGAAAACCAAGCAACCCCAGACATGTTTCAGTTGCCAACAAAATAGAATGACTTTAATGGACCCCTTCATACTGAAAATATTGGAGACAATGCTTTGAATGGTCAAATTTTATTAAGAATTTAAAAAAGCATTATTCAGCCTACTCCTGTTTATTTTCCCCATAGAAAAAAGGTGTTTCCATTGAACACACGTAGTATGAAAACAGCTGAATGGATTTCCATCAAATAAGAAACAACTTGGGCACAACGCACTGTATATGTGCCTTTTGTTGGTTTGAGGTAAAACCGTGCACTAGTTTTGAAATGATTCGACCGGTGCCCACAGTCCCAAAATCTTTTATATATCTACCATTGTGCACTGCATCAGTGATGTTTTTTGGAAATTAAACGATGCCATTTTTTTCCTTGATGCAAGTGATTGCATTGGTAATCCTGAGGGAGGCCGACAAATAAGTGCTCACAATGATATCTGGGAGATGAAAAGGGGTGGATTTACATCACCGGAAAGGTGGGGAGGGATAAAGAGAACCGCTTGAAAAGTGAGAGAGTCAGAGGTGGCAAGGGGGCCCCGTTGTGCTGGGTCATTTTCCATTTAGCAGAGAAATCCCGTGGGACACCCGCTCAATTGTCGCTTGAAAACAAAAAATTTGACACTTGAACTATGGAGTGAAAGTTGGAATAGGAGAGAGTCAAAGGGAATTTAATGATGGGAGGAATCTAGACAGAGCAGTAACATGGAGAGTTGTATTGGAGATGGGGAAGGCTTTTAAATGTCAAATGTTTTCCGATTCCTGCGGCAAACCATCACCTTTTTTTTAATTGATGAAAGCCGTATTTGCTGGAGTTTTGCAACATTTTGAGGTAAAATCATCATAGGAATAGGAAGGAAGGGAGAGTCCCAAAAATCTCTTTTCAAAATGTATGCTAAAACATGAAGGGACCCACCAACATTGATACAGTGCCCAGGGCCGGTTGCATCTGATAATTTAATTGTGCAAGGGTGAGAGGCCTTCACTATAGGCATGCACCACTTGCAATGGCGGTGGTCTTGTAGCAACAGGAGTGTAGACAGAGCCGGAGGCTGTGGCCGGTGGGATCTGGCAAGTAGCTAGGCAGAGGGATATGGGCCATGACTCAATGAGGGGGATATGTGCCTCAGCGGGTGTATTGGCCCACTGGTTATGAGCGATCAGCACGGGAGAAGGATGCCTGAGGATTTGGGCCAGGGAGAAGCTTGGAAAGCTAAAGGTGACAAAGCACATTACTGTACCCTTGTTGAGAGTTAGTCTAGTAGGAATGTAGGAAGCATACATTTCCATGCAGTATGTTTGTTTCTGCCTGGAAGAGTTACAAGTACATTGACTATTGGTAACATAGGTTGCTAAATTTGAAAGCGCTGGAGACATTACACAGGACAGTAATTGCCTTTACCAGGCATATGAAGGGGGTGGCAGTGTTGGTTTGGGCGGACATCAATGAAATACAGGCTTATATATTTTTTTTTTTTTAAATTCTATTAATAAAAATTACAGGGAAAGCAATGCATTTTTGGCACAAAAACACGTCCACAATTTACCATTAATAACACAGTGGAGGACATTAGTCTTTTACAATGGGGTGAGATAATGAAGACAAGGTGGTGCAGGTGAAGGTGAAAACATAAACCAGAGACAACAATATGACAGACTGACATAGGAACAGCATTAGAGGAGGAAGTGCGGAATCAGAGGCGTAGCCAGGATTGACATAGTGGGGCCTGAAGCTAGTGAAGTTTGCTCCACTGCAGAGACTTTATCATCTGTAAATATCCACACAGCAATGCTGAGTGGGAATTTACAGATTTTGGGTGGCCCTTGCACACTCAGGACTTACCTGGTCTGTGCCTCTGTGCAGAATTCAGAATGGAGGGCTGATGGAAAAGTGCAATGCGGTTGTCCATGAAGGGTAGGGAAAGAGGAAAACAGGCTGATGCAGTAGTGTAGAGTGCTAGCAAACAGGTTCTTCAGAAAGAAGGAGAGCTTTGAGGTTGGATTTAGTAGTGGTAGAGATGGAATGGTATGGGGATGGAGAGGAAGAGCATTCCAGAGTAGGGGAGCAAGGAGAGTGAGTGGAAACGAGAGGCAGTGCAGGGGGTTCGAGTGCTGGCAAGGAGTTGAACCAAGGATGTTCGTAAAGAGCGAGGAGGGCAGTGAGGAGTGAGATGAGCAGGTAGGGTGGGCCGAGCCCATGAATAGTTTTGAAGATGATGAGAAGAAGTTTATATGTAGCCCTTTGTTTTATAGATAGCCAGCTAATCTGGCGATGGGCAGAGGAGATAGGGTTAAAGCGAGAAAGGTTGACAAGAGTGCGGACCGCGAATTTGGGGACTTTGTCCAGAGGGCGAAAACCCATAGTTAGGAAATTCATAGATAAGAATGGCACAGTAGTCAGATCTAGAAAGGAATAAGGAGGAGATTAGCTGATTAGCATATTGAAAGGACGAAGATGATATATTTTTCTGATATTGAGTAGCTTGGGTCTGGCTGCACCTGCCGATTTGGAGATAAAAAGCAAGAAGTTGTGTGATTAGTCGAAGATGACACCAAGGTTACGAGTGGAAGCAGAGTAAGGATGGTCAAGAGAGAAGAGAAGAAGAGGAGGAGAGGAAAAGATAGCCTATTTGGCTGGGATGATGAGAACTTCAGTCTACAGATAGGTAACCGGACCTCACTCTCATCAAGCTCCCTCAGAATATGAGAAGATATTTTTTTATTTATTTATTACATTTATTACACGCCCAGACCCTGGGGATCACGTTGTGGTTACAGACAGCTTTGGCATTGATATTCAAATACTTACATATCAATGATATTCAAATACTTACATATCAATGGAACAGTAATACACAATGAAATTGCAGAAATATTTACATATATTAAACAGTTAAAAAAGTGCAGGAATCATACGTATTTACAATTTTTCTGGATCGGGCCTCTGGTGGGGAGGCGGCTTTCTGGCCCTGAGAAGGCAGACTGGTGTTGGCCATCAGTCAAATTACTAAAATTGGTTAATAAATAACCATGTTTTTAACATTTTTTTTAAAGCCGAAGAAGTATTCCTCCTTTTTGATATTGAGAGGGAGGGAGTTCCAATGTTTAGGGGCCAAGACATGGAAGCTTCTGCCCCCAGCTCTGGTATTTTTGTAGCGGGGGATCACAAGGAGCAAATTGTTGTTGGATCTCAGTGATCTGATGGGTTCTTTTTTATTTATGGCCTTATTCAGATAGATGGGGGCTTTTTTGGAGAGGCCTTTGTGGGTGATGCACAATGTTTTAAAGATGATTCTGGCTTTGATGGGTAGCTAGTGGGACTCCCTCCTAATGTTGGAGATATGGTCAGACTTTTTTATTCCAAGGGCTGCCCGTAATGCTTTATTTTGCATTAGATGCATTTTCTTGAAGTTGGTGTTGGAAGTACCTAGTAATAACGCACTACAATAATCCAACTTTGACAAGATCAATGCCCTGGCCAAGGTAGTGCAGTTAGTGGGTGTGAGAAATTGGCAGCTTAAGGCAATTCATTTTGAAGTATATGATGTGGACGAAGAAAGTGCACTTATGTGTTTAGCCATTGTGAGCTTGGCGTCTAGGTGCACTCCTAAGGTTTTTACTTGTTTAAGTATTGGAATCATCATACCATCGATGTTGATTGAGGAGTAGTCTGAATGGAGGGCGCCTATTTTAGTTTGGGTTCCCACAATGAGAATCTCTGTCTTCTCATTGTTGAGGCAGAGACTATTCAAAGACATCCAGTATTGGATTATAGTAGACATTTTGTTGATGGTCAAAGTGTCCTGGTCGTAGTTCCCTGAAATTGGTATGAGGATATGGGTGTCATCTGCGAAGTTGTAGATGACACCCATGTTGCCTAATGCTGAGAGAGAAGCTTTGTGCAAGCGTTATAGGGGGTTAGTGAAAGACAAGACCCTTGGGGTACCCCAATGGGGACTAGTATGGGATTGGCAGCTTCTTTCCCTATGGAGACACTAGACGTATGTTCGGCTAGGAAGGATTTCTCCCAAAGGGTGGCATCATTAGAAAAATTGAAGTCATTAACTAAAGTAGTGCACAGTTTGTCGTGATCCATAGGGTCGAACGCTGCAGACAGGTCTAACAGCAGAAGTATGCAGAGTTTCCCTGAGTCCCTAATGGTATCCATCTGAATTCTTAGGTCAAGGAGTGCTGCTTCCGTACTGTGGTTAGACCTAAATCCATGATGACACCCATGTTGCCTAATGCTGAGAGAGAAGCTTTGTGCAAGCGTTATAGGGGGTTAGTGAAAGACAAGACCCTTGGGGTACCCCAATGGGGACTAGTATGGGATTGGCAACTTCTTTCCCTATGGAGACACTAGACGTACGTTCGGCTAGGAAGGATTTCTCCCAAAGGGTGGCATCATTAGAAAAATTGAAGTCATTAGCTAAAGTAATGCACAGTTTGTCATGATCCATAGGGTCGAACGCTGCAGACAGGTCTAACAGCAGAAGTATGCAGAGTTTCCCTGAGTCCCTAATGGTATCCATCTGAATTCTTAGGTCAAGGAGTGCTGCTTCCGTACTGTGGTTAGACCTAAATCCATGATGTCTAGCTCCAAGGAGCTGGTTTTGTTCGCGATGGGCTTGGATTTGTGAATATGCTATTTTGTCTATGATTTTGAGCAAGAATGGGACCGTGGTTATTGGTTGGTAGTTCGTGGGCACGGTTGGGTCAAGGGTTGTTTTTTTTAGAAGTAGGGTGACTCAGAATTCTTTGATACTGGCCAGGACCATATTAGTATTAAAGGAAGCATCGACAAAATTAGTTATAATAGGGGTGAGAGTGGGTGCGCATAATTTAACTAAGTGAGCTGGGACGTTATCCCCTTTACAGTTAGAGGCTTTTAATTTGGAATTAGTGTCTGTCACTAGTTCTTGGGTGACTGGGGTGAAGTGCAATAGTAGGTTAGGATTTTTATTGGATATTGTGAAGGTGTTTTTAGGGGCAATTTTAACAGCTAATATTTGTTTTTGGGAGATTATTTTGTTTTGTCGCAAGGCGATCTTGGCGTCTAAGGCATCCTGAATAGTGGTGCAGCATTCTTTGCTGGCGTTAGCAGGGGCCGTATTTGGGGTGGGGTTTTCCAATTCTCTAAGGATAGAGAAAAGCTCCTTAGAGTCCGACGAGGCATTACTGATGCGAGTGTTATATGCATTAGCTTTATGGGTAATAATAGCCGCTTTGTAGGTTTTGTTTGCAGCCTTATAAGCATTCGCGGAATCTATATTAGGAAGTTTTTGTTAGTGTGTTCGAGAGGTTGTTTAGTTCGCTTTAGCGATACTAGCTCTTCATTGAACCAGAAGCACGTTCTTTTTTCAGTATGTCACGTTTTGGTTGTTAAGAGAGCTACCGCGTCAATAGTGGCAGTGAGGCATTTGTGGTAGGAGTATGCAAGGAGGCATGGGTTATCACTGGTGACCAAATTAGTTTCTATTGCTTTGCTAAGGGTAGGGGCAGAATTCTCAGCTGTAAGCTTGCAAATGTTTCTGGCTTCGTAGGTGTCCATTGTTTTAGTCTTAGGAGGGCATGATTCATTACACGTAAGGGAGAATTTTATAATGTGGTGTTCTGTCCAGACAAGGGGTGTGATTGATTCAATAACTAACGTAGTATTAAGTGAGAGAATCCAATCCAGTGTTCATCCCTTGAAATGGGTAGTGGCGTTCACATGTTGTGTGAAATTCATATCCTTGAGTGCTGAGTGTAGGGCTTGTGCTTTGTGGTCTTGGCTGTCATTGAAGTCTAAATTCAAATCACCAAGGATAATGCATTTAGTGTTTGGTTTAATGAACGGGGCTGATAGCTGAGGTATATCTATGTCAGAATGAGCATTGGTATTGGGTGATCTGTACATCACCACAGAGTTAATCGTGGTTTTTTTATTCATCGCGAATTTGACTAGTAGGAGTTCGTAGCCTGTTATATCTTCGAGGGGGCAAGATCTTAATTGTAAATTGGTCTTAGCTATAATGGTTGCACCTCCTCCTTGAGTATTCGATCTATCAATCCTGAGGATGGTGTATTCTGGTGGGATGGCGAGAGCTAGCAAACGTCCAGATGCTTGGTGAAGCCAGGATTCTGTGACTACTAGGAGGTCCAATTGTTGTTCAATAATGAGGTCATGTATTTCAATGGCATGGGCTCCAAGGGACCGGGCATTGATAAGTTCACCTTTAAAGTTAGTTGGCAGCTCAAGTTCAGATGCAGCAACGGTAGTGGGGATCCGTTTGTGTGGGGCACTGGGGGTTTATTTGTTGGTCACTGTCATAGGTGTCTTATACATTGTGTTGTATAGGTAAGCTTTAGGCTTAGGCAGTTGGGTGCCATAGAAGCTGGAGTGTAGTGGTGAGGGCGTAGTGTGGTACGTGATTTTAGGCGATAAAGTCTGGTTTTGCCCTTTATAGGATAAGTATGAGGGCATCTGTGGTATTTAGACTGTGAATGGGAGCCGTTATGTGTGACGTGGTAGTAGGCCCTAGACTAGAAATGTTTCTAGTAGAAATAGAGGTATGGGCATGATATTGAATGGGCGGGAATGGTAACATAGAGGGCAGGAATGGAGTGGGGCAGAGGATGGGGTGGTCCTGGTAACAGCCCAGTCTAGGAAGACCATTTCTGTAGCTAAGGAATGGGCTACCTGTACAGGGTAGGCAGTTTTGTACAACACAGAATGGGAACATGGTGAAGAGTAGGCAGTCTATCATGACTATGTTCAATATAAGATTTGGCTAAGGATGCTCTAATGGCTAAGGCACTTTTGTCAGAAGAAGCAGCAAGAGCCCCTTATGAGAGTAAGCCGCTATACAGTGCTATGAACATAGTTTGGCATTGGTCATTCTAGCAAACATGGCAGACCGAATTCTAAATTAGCATCTGCGGTGCTCCACACGTGGATAATGCGTAATAGTACAAATCAGATAAACATTGACTCTGAATACATCACGAGTTATGGCAACTTACAACTTGCAACTTACAACTTATGCAACTTACAATGAGTGAAAACACTAGCGTTACACAACTATCCATTCTATAACACTGAGCTAGCATGGTACGGTTTGGCGCAGAGCAGATGGTAGTTAGGCATTAAGAGATCCATTTGATATGACTTGGTAAAGGTACGTAATGCCAAATAATAATGATAGGCAGTATTATGAGTCAAGGAACACGTACATGTGTGATATTAGCGGTATAGGTGGGCAAAACAAACTCTGTAATAAATGAGCGTTATAGAGATGGCGATTGCATCATAAGGGTCATACTGTGATCCTGCAGTAAGCACAATGTATAGAGGGTGTCATTTGTGGGTATCTTTTGAGGCAATGTTAATGCACAGACTCGTTGAATACACAGTAATAACAGTAGACGTGTGGGGAGATCAGATACATGGGCCAGGAAGTCTTACAGAGTCAATGGGCTGAAGGTGGTGCAATCAGTGATGTCTTAGAAAGCTATAGTTCACTGTGTACAGTACACCAGGGTCTGCCTCAATCTCGTGTTCCACCAACAGGTCAAATATGGTTCGCTGCATCGGGCATTGATCTGCTACTGATAATGGTAATTGATGCTAGTTGCATCTGGAAGCAGCATTGCGGAAACCGCACACGGGTAAAAAGTCACCAGGGTAGTAGAGGTCCGGACATTTTATGTTTAGTCATTTGATTAAGCGTCGTTGGAAACTGAGTATTGTGTAATATATACGGTTAACATGATATGAATGCTACAGATAGGTAGAGTGGATCTCACGCAGTGTACTCACAATTGTTGGTTCGATGAGATGGTGTCAGAATGACCTGGCAACAGCCCGTCACGGACAGGCACAGGCAGGCCCTTTTCCGCTGCCCTTCCCTGAAAGGCCGGCTTCCGCCTCCCAGTTCGAATAGTGGGCGGAAGTAGCAGCAGAAGCCAATCAGGAGCTTCAGCGTGAAAAATCAAAGATGCTTCACAAATTCATGTAATTGCCTGGCGCATCCATTACACACATTACCAGTAATGGCGCCTTGCTGAACGGATGGCTGTGACACCGGCTGTTTGTCGTTTTAGAAGCTGGAACGCTTCGTTAGCACTGTTGGAGTGCTTATCTGCACACTGTCGAAAGTACACAAATACAAATAGCAAGGCTCCTGACTCCCACCATGCTCAATTACCAAGGTAAGGCTACCTCATAAACTGGTTGATAGAGTACACTAGCCTCTTTTGCTTCTGGGTAAGACACAGTTGCAGATGACTCCATGACCTCCTCTGTTTCTTGAAAGGGTGCTTCTTGAGGGTTTTAGTTTTTTAGGAATGTTGTGCAGCACCAAATGCTGAGAATAGTAATGGGTTATTTAAAACATGCTTAATACCCAGAGGTTTCTAAGCGCAGACCCGGGGAACGAACCTGTGATGCTCCGTGTCATCTTGCTTCCAAGACGAGCGTATTGCTCCTGAGCTATTCTCCTGAGAAATGGACCAGAGCACCATGGTAGCACTATCTTCATCAGTTAGTCATGTTTTCTGCTGACTAGCGGGAAAATTATCTATTTGTATTTAATATTTATTTGAAGAATAGGGACGTCAATTTCAATCAGAATTAAGTTGCACATTTACAGATGGTAGAGGCATTCCCTAGTACAAAGATACGAGTGAGTAGTGAGCCAGTTTTTGAGGGTGTGAATAAACTGGAACATAGACCAGGGGAAAAATATTGAAAGGGGATTTACAAAGGTAACATTATCCTATAGGGTGCAAATGCTTCAAACTAAACATGAGCCCTGTACAAATGTAAAAAATAACATTTTAATGAAGCACTGGAGGGAGTAGTGGTGTCAGGTAGGGAGGATGAGGGAGTGGCCAGGGGATTTCCCTCAATGGTCATTAAATGGAGTTTAAATCCAGCTTTTCAGAGATCCACTGTCAGGCAGACATTGATTGGGATGGTCAGTGGGTTCCAATGCAATGGGGCGAGTAGGAAGGATTAGTGGAAGCTAAAAGAGGCACAGGGGAGGCATGGGACACTGAGATTGGGTGAAGAGGACCAGCAGACACAACAAGATAGTCAGAGATAAAGTCCCCCAATAAGATGGAGCAAGCCCATTAATAGCTTTGTATACAAGGAGATGAAATTGAAAAGGGAGTGGTTGTGGTTGGAGAGCCTCCCAAAATAGTGTTGGTAGTTAGAAGAGGGGGAGGAACTGGGAAGGTTGTCACGAGTACAGGCTGTAAAGTTGAGGAGGACGTTGTCTAAGGTATGGAGGGGTAAAGAGGAAAGCCAACTAGAAGGCATCAGCGGTAGATGAGTTTAGTTGAGCATGATGGTGGAGATTAGAGTTTTCTTGGAGTCATGAGTAAGAAATGGGTGAATTTTCCAAATATTCAGAATGTTAATAACGGAAGCAGAGATGGTGGCAATGATGAATAGTTTCAGTAGGATGTCTCTATCAAAGAGGACCCTAAGGGTGCATACTTTGTATGAGGGCGCTAGGAGGTCAGCTGGGAAGAAAATGGGAGAGTGGGTGTTAGGGACGGTTTTGGAAGATGTGAGAAAGATGACTTCCATTTTTGAAGAGTTCAACATGAGAGAACACCAAACCATCCAATGTTGGCTTTCAGTGAGACACATGGCAATCCATTCCAGGATTGCTAGGGTGAAAGTGGGAAAGGAGAAACAGTTTTGACTATTGTGAACAAAGAGTTGGAGGTGAAAGCCACAGTACGAGATAAGTCTTTCTAACGCAGAGGTATTGAGGGTGAGGGGACGAGGTTAGGGGATGGACACTGACAGGGACACTGACACTGAGAGGGGTGAGATTAGAGGATTGCATATTCCAGAGATTTTAAAGGAGTGATCTCAGATATCTAATTTTGGACAATCTCCATTATAGTCCAAGAAATAGCAAAATCAATAAAGTACACGTACATCAGTACGAAAAAGAAGTGATTGACGCAGAAGCAAGAATGTCCACTTCCATATGGATGCTATGAATCAATACCATGCAAGCCTTTTAGGTTACTGACATTGATAATGGAAAGTACCCCTCTCTAGGGTGGGGGTTACATATAGCTCATGTAGAGATTCTCCACTTGTGACTCAATAATGCTAGTGGCCTCTAAGACCCTTTCACAATTCCTGCATGTAATACCACAATTTCCTACATTCGTCAGCATCTCTTTTTTGTAGTAGCCGTTCCATTGACTTTCATTAGTATTTTCTTCCAGATTATTGCCTTTGCTAACAAGGAGGTGTGGCGTTCATGATCGCCAAAAGGTTGGGCTCCAATAGGATCAGCACATCCACAACAACCTCGAACTGCCTTGGGAGAACTTCTTTTTGTGAATCTTGTAGGACAGAACAGCCATGTTTGCAGTAATAGTAGCCAATTCCTGTAAGAATATCATCCACACCTGGCTCTGAGTAGGCTAGAAAAGCAAAATTGAGAAGTTTATGAAAGAAGGAAGTTTGTATCTGAAACTGTGACAACTACTTCACAACACATGGGCTGCAAAACCATTTAAAAGTAAATCCATAGTTAGCACTAGCACAGATGAAGGACAGTTGCAAACCCATGACTTGGCTATCTAAAATAATAATCCTGACTGTCCTCCTCAGTGTGCTGTCTTGGGTCTCATTGCCTGTGTGCATGGTTTGGTTATACCAACATGTTTACAGGCAAATAGGTGAATTCCCTGGGCCTCATTACGACCCTGGCGGTAAGCGAAAAACGATGCCGGTAAATGATTACCGGCATCGTTTTCCGCTAAGTCCGATCATGACACGTGACCGTTAACTACGATGCCATTAGCGGCATCGTAGTTAACGCTCCCGCTAACTGCACCAAGGTCGCGCGCACGCGACCTGTCACGCCGTAAATAGCGGCATGGCGCAAAGCTAAGCGGATCAAGACCCAAGAGGACATGCACCTAAAGCCATCACAAAGGCCGTTAAGTACCTTACCGCCATGGTGCTAATTACACCATCGCGAACCAACCGTAAATGGCCATGTAAAGTGAACCCAGCTGCCACAGGTGCACAGAATCAACACAGGTGGAGGCAATACAGACTCAGGAAGTACAAAAAGAGCACACCCCACCCCTTCCCACACCCAGTCACACTCCACAATGATACCAATAGGACTAGCAATGTTGGGGCTGGAGGACCTGATAGCAATGCAAGTGCCACAACAACAACAACAACAACAACAACAGGCAGCACAGAGGAGACGCAGGAGGAGAAGGAGGGCAAGGCAGGGCCAGCAAGCCCCACCAGCACAGCCAATGCCACCACGCAGGCAGCCCCCAATCCCACGCATCTGAGCCAGTCCATTCAACCTCACTGCTGAGCAGATCCACACCCTGTACCGTTTGGACCGGGACACCATCACCGCCATCGTAGAAATGACACACAACGACATTGTCAGCATGATAGAAACACCAACCGCCATCCCACCCCTACTGAAGGTAGTGTCTGTACTCCACTTCCTGGCCACAGGGACCTACCAGCACACAGTGGGGCACTTGCATGGCATTTCACAACCATTATTTTCACGTACACTGATCCAAGTGCTCGATGCCCTCCTCAAGCACACAGACGACCACATCTCATTACCACAGACTGCCTGGGAGATTGCAAACACCAAAGTGGGTTTCCATGCACTAGCCGGCATACCTGGTTGCATTGGTGCCATCGACTGCACCCATGTGGAATTGGTGGTTCCACATGCCATGGAGGTACCGTACCGCAACCGTAAACTATTTCAGTCAATCAACATGCAAATGGTCTGTGACTCCAACAGGATCATCACACATTGTTGTGCCCGATTCCCCGGGGCAACCCATGATTCAATGGTCCTGAGGAACTCCACAATACCACGCTACATGGAGCGACATGCAGGCCCAAGATCCTGGCTACTCGGTGAGTCTGATGTCATGACCATGGAAATGTGAAGTGGGTAGGTGAACGACGTACCAATGCATACTCCACCTGGCTGAAAGGGGGGGGGGATGATGCATACTCCACCTGGCTGAAAGGGGGGGGGGATGATGCACACTCCATCTGGCTGAAAGGGGGGGGGGATGATGCATACTCCACCTGGCTGAAAGGGGGGGGGAATGATGCATACTCCACCTGGCTGAAAGGGGGGGGAATGATGCATACTCCACCTGGCTGAAAGGGGGGGGGGATGATGCATACTCCACCTGGCTGAAAGGGGGGGGGGATGATGCATACTCCACCTGGCTGAAAGGGGGGGGGGAATGATGCATACTCCACCTGGCTGAAAGGGGGGGAATGATGCACACTCCACCTGGCTATGAGTAGCAGAGACAACGGAGCCAGATCATACCCTAAAGCAAAACAAACTTCACCCAACACCAGTAAACCCAATGCCTGATGTATGCAGCCCTACCATGTGAATGAGGTTGTGTCCTAACCATGACACAACCATCTGCAAGTGCATTGTACCAATTCTGACCACATTGACTACAACGAAATGCACCTACATGCACGTCACCAAACACCATCAACCGAAAGGCCTGTCCCCCATAACTGCGCACGAAGGAGGCACATGACGGACAGAAACGTCAACACACCATCACACAGACAGCAGGGCCCCCAAAATGTCCCTATAAACATCAGTATTGCTCACTGGGGTCATGATGAGGCCGACAGCAATGTTGCAATGAGGTGAGCATTGACATCACAGGACACGTGCCAGGCCACCAAAACAAACGGCATGAACGAACACAGTGGACGGGCACTCACAAGGCACTTGACCCCCCTGCATACATTGGTTGATGGCATGCAAAACAGGCCATGAGAGCCATGAGCATATACCGGTCGCATAGTGTGAATCAATTAGTGCATTTAGAAGTGGTCCAAAGTAACAGTTGGATGCAAGCCATGGTGGCACATCAAGTTTCGAATTAGACATCATGACTGACACATACATTCTCGCCCACATACAGGTGATGCAGGCTATCCCCTGAAGAGGTGGCTCCTTACACCAGTCCGGAACCCACAGAACCAGCACGAGGAGGACTTCAACCGTGCACATACACGTACCCGTGTGGTCATTGAGCAGGCATTCGGCCTATTGAAGGCACGGTTTCGCTGCCTCAGCAGGTCTGGTTGGGCACTCCTGTACCGCCATGAGAAGGTGGCAAAGATCGTCATGGCATGTGTCATGCTACACAATATGTGCGTCAGACGAAATGTGCCCCTGCCCCCTGACGCAGAACTGCAACCACCTGACGATGAGGATGAGGAGGGTGCAGACGGGGCCGCACCTCATGGAGGAGGTGATGCACAGGAGGGGCGTGAAATGCGTCAAGATATCCTGAACCAATGCTTCTAGCACACACGGCTGGTGTGTATGACATGGAGACGGCACTTGGGGCACTGTGTGTGTCGGGGACATGCACACTGTGGACTGTACACCAATGAAGCACACATACGCAATGAACAATGTCCACACATTTGATTTGTGAAAAAGGAAAATGTGTATTTCAAATGTGAATTGTTGTGACACACCCACTCCCCCCTCCCCCCTCCCCCCTGAACACCCCAACACACCCACTCCCCCCTCCCCCCTCCCCCCTGAACACCCCAACACACCCACTCCCCCCTCTCCCCTCCCCCCTGAACACCCCAACACACCCTGTGACTAAGTGGCTAATGTTGCATGATAACGGTGGGCAGCCGCTATTGCAAGCCCCCTCTCCCAGCCCCCGGGGCACCCCTGCCTGTGCTGCGCAGGTTCCGCCCCGATCGGCGGATGGGGCTGCTTTGGGTGGAACTGGCAGCGGAGGAGGTCCCTGCCTGCGTGCACACATGTCCCGAATGGAGTTGGCTAGCTCTGAGAGCAGGCGCCGCATGGTGGCAAGTTCCGCACACATGTCCTTTGAGGAGGACTGCATTTGAGCCCTCAGGGTCTCAGTGCTCCGCTCCATTTCAGCCCTCAGGGTCTCAGTGGTCCACTCCATTTCAGCCCTCAGGGTCTCAGTACATTGTTCCATAGCTGCCCTTGCCCCCCCACATTCTGCAGCATGCTCATTCATAAGCGAGGAGAGTTGTTGCTGGTGCGTGATTATCTCCTCCAGGGAATGTTGGCTCTGCTGGCCCATGCCTATTGCAGATGGTGTTATGAAGGGGCTGCTCCCCTCCTGCTGATGACATCACTGATGACATCACATGTTTGCCTTACTTATTTTGGTGCATTGAAAAATGTAGGATAGGTGTTTTTTTTTTTTTTTTTTTTTTTTTTTAATTTAAAAATTGTTTATAGTTTACATCAATTTTATAAACTTTTACAATTATTTCATCAACTTTAAAACACTACATTTCTTAGAAGCATCGCATAAAATCATTTTCTTTCTCTATACGCATTAAGATATATTTAGCATAAATCATTTCTATTTTACGATTTTCACATTTTCATACTTAGTAACATTAGAATTTATATAGTTTCTTTACATGAGTATATATTTTTGCAATAGGCCTTTTCTTAATACATGACAACAAAAAACCCAAATCAATCTTGTATATAGTATATTAAAAAAAAAAAACATTGCTTTAAGTAACATAATGATGCAATTAATCAAGTAAAGTATATAATACATCAGTTATATCCTGAATTCATCAATTTAATTTAATTTACTGTAATTCTTCAACAAGAAGCATGTTTAAGCCCAGATTTTTAGTTTTCAAATCCTCGTCAATTTTGAATAGGAGCCTTGATAAAGTCAAAATAAAGCGCATACTATCCCCTTGCATGCTGCGTTCCCAAAACGCGGCCCGTGCAATATATGTTGGGCCTGGATTAAATTCGCCTAATAACAAGCATCTCTTTTCCTCAAAATATGGGCAATATACCACAAGATGCTTTATAGATTCAGTTTGACAAATCGAAGCACAAAACCGACAATTTGGGTGCACGATCAATTCGCTACCAACATTCCATTTAAAGATACGTTCCAAAGTTGAGAATTGATTTAATCTGAATCTTAGGTAGATATTACGTACTCTACGATCGGGACATTTCATAAGATATAGTGGAAGAGTACCCCTCGTCCTAAGTCTATTCGCACACTCTGTGTATAAAACATATTTATGGTTTTTTTCAATTATCATCCTCCAGTCCCATTCGTACAGTTTGCGTTTATTTCTAGCTAAACCAAGTTCTAAATCCTCAATTGTTACTTCAATGGTGTCCAAAAGCATATTCATTTGTTTTTTAAACATATCCAACGATTTAACGTCACCATTATGTAATAAACTGTGAAGATCTTCATACAATGAGTTTCTGGGGGGCAACAGCATTTTCATATAGCTCATTAATTGTCGCCATCTCCATTTTGGCGCTAATGTAGATAGACCCAGTTCATGGCAAATTATCGAATTTGGTATTGCTGATGACAAGCACAAGGTTTTTTTCCAAAGAAACCCTTGAATCCCATTAAGGATCTGTTCAATGTTCATTAGACAAATATCTAAACTATAAAGAATAATGGGTTCAACCTTTAACAAGTAGAAGTCCAATAAAGGCTCAACCGAGAACATACAGTACTTAGCATAAATCACCTTCATCATTGATAGGAGAGAACAAGATTTTGAAGTTAAGAACTCCTTCCATGATTTCAGTGAATAGCTGTTATTCAAAGGATAACCTAAATATCTAATCGATTTTGCCATTTCAAGCCTGCTACCCGCAATTGTCCAATAGTACGATCTTATTTTTTTCCTATTATGACAAATGATGATTTGAGATTTTTTAGAATTTGCCGTGAGATTGTGTTCTGTAGCATAATCATAAAAAATGTTTAATTTATGCAGTAGTCCCGAAGGGGTCCTATCAAACAGAATAATGTCATCGGCAAAACAAAGCCAATCAAGTTTAAGACTACCAAGTTTTACCGGAAATATGCCATTGCCTGTCCACAATCGATCCATATCTGAAAGGTACAAGTTAAATAGGATTGCTGCTAGGTTGCAACCCTGTTTTACCCCAATCTCGGTAACAATAGGCGAGGTAAGAGCACCTTCCCTATTTATTCTGATTTGGAAAGATGTATTAGTATGTAACATTGCAAGAAGTTGCACAAGTCGTTGAGGAAAACCTAAATTCAATAGTTTTTCCCACAGCACTTCTCGAATTACACAGTCGAATGCACTAGTTAGATCAAGCGATGCAAAGTATATTGGTCCAGACTCAGGTAGTTTAGATTTATAAATGAAGTGTGCAAGAATTATAGCATTAAGAGATGTTCCGATATTCTTTCTAAATCCGGATTGAAACTTTGAGTAAATATCATTGTTATCAATATAATTTTGTAGTCTTTTTAATAAACAAATGGCAAAGACCTTGGCAGAAGCATCCATAAGGGCGATCGGACGAAAGTTTGCAGGGTCAGTTGGATCACCCTTTTTATAGATAGGAATGATTATCGCATTCTGCCAAGATTTGGGAATGCAATTTGAATCCAGAATGTTTGAGAATTTGGTGTAGAGAATTGTAGCCCAGAAAATCGGATCATCCTTTAAAACACATGCAGGCAACCCATCAGGACCAGCAGCTTTTGAAGGTTTAAGTAGATTAATAGCATCCAAGATCTCATCCATAGTAAGTGCTAGTTTGTCCCTGCACTTTTCAGTTAAAATGTTTGAGTCAATTTTATGAAATTTTGATGGTAACTTGAATTTCTCAATCATGAATGATTTCCAAGATTCAGATGAGACCGAAGAACTTAAATCATGCTGCTCTCGTCCATTAGTATCATTAATGATAGACCAGAGCCTGCGGGTGTCATTTCGAATAATGGCTTTCATGATTTGCTGGTTCTCCATTAGCTTAATTCTGTATTTAATATGTTTGTTCTTATTAGTGTATTTTAAACAGATTTTCTTTTTGCATAGTAAATAAAGTTCAGTAGTCAAATTCAGTTTTCGTAATTTTCTCAAACGCAGATTTTTTTCACATTTCAAAGAGGCAATTTCAGCATTAAACGTGTGAGGATGACAAACATTTTGCGTCCCTACATCGTTTATGAATGATTGAAGGTGTTTTTTTATAATCAGATTGTTCCATGCCTCACGTAAAATTACATTCTGTTTGGAATCATCTCCTTTGGGGACTCTCCATAGGTCCCTGTTGACCAAGAAGTTCAAACTTCTACATAAGGAGGGATGCCATCTCACTGAGTGTTGAACTCTCTTGATGTTAATCAATTTAAGAATAGAACTAGTTTCAAGAGTTGTAAAAACTAATTTAATAGTCATATTTATGGGCGTGTGATCACTATAAGGTGTATCCATCATAATGATCCTACTCACGCGCCCCATAAGATTTACTGAGACAAAGAAGTAGTCAAGATAAGATTCGACTCCACCCCTCCTCCAGGTACCATTTAGTAACCCAGCTTCAAAGTCCACAGGGACAACATTCCAGGCTTTGAAGTAATGCAGCAAATTATCGCCTCTATTAATTAAATTGGTTTTATATTTAGAGATATAAGTTTGTCTGTCAATTAATCCCAAGTCAGTGCAAATAGCATTAAAGTCCCCACCAATCAGTATCAAGTAATTCGGGTTTCGTTCCATAGCAGCCAAAAAAATCCCATCTATTAATTCCAGAAATTTTTCTAAAAGGCAGTTAGCAGGATTATAATACACACAGACTAAAAGATAAATATGCTCAGGGTGATCACACACGGAGAATTCAATTGCCATTAGATTGTCTGTAGCATATAAGGTTTTCACGTTATGATCAATAGAATTATCAATCAAGATTGCCACACCACCGGAAGGACGACCAGCTAATCCTTGGCGAGCAGGTACACTAATAGTGTTAAAGCCATCAATAAAGAAGGCATCTAAGCACATCGTCTCCTGTAGGAATATGACCGTGGGCGATTGTATACACACAGACTCTTTAAGCCAATCGCCCAGGTTTTTCATCCCACAGCAGTTCCAAGAAATGAATCTCAGTTCAGCCTGATTAGGATTGTTTTTTATTTGCCGCCATATCGATGATAGATGTCATTAGGGGCCCTAGCCAGGTTATATTGGATGCTACACCTACTAATGTAGTAATCTGGGTGATAAGGTCTGCTGCCTGTTCTTGACTACCAGCTCGACTCTTCTCACCAGATTTGCTCTCATCCGGAGCAGTCTGTGCATCCAAAAAAACCTCCGCTTCTTCAATAGATCGCAATAGAGATAATTCCAAGCCACGCATCTCAAAGTCCTGCCTGTGTTCCCATAACAATTTCGTAATAATCTGTGACTGAGGAGCACAGATCATACGCAAGTTGTTATGGTTTGCAAGCCTAATCCATTCAATATCGTTAGAGTGTAAAGTTCTTAGTTGCGGACTCCCTTTGAATATATTAAATAAGAATGATCTATTTATTCTTTGCTGACCATTCATCTGGGGATCGCTCTGCCAACCCAATATGTAGCGTGTGTCCCTTGAAAAGGAACACTGTTCCATAGCTACCACTGAATTTGTGTGTGCCTGCTGGCTCTGATTTTCCAACTCACTTTCTTCTTGAATGTTATTTCTGGATATGTTACTCAATTTTTGGTTCGTTTGTTCTTGATGAGAGGCAGCGTTTTCAATGCTTTCAAGAATATTTTTAGTTATCGCGTTGACCATTTCAGATCTTTCATCGCTTTCCTTACTTTCATTATCCGCAACGTTTTTTTGCATATTAATCCGAGTATCCTCTCTAGTTTTCTGCAGCTCCTTAACAATCAGTTCACTCACAATCGCACATGAGGTTTCTTTGTGTTGTGTATTTGTATTTGTATCATGAGTGGAATCTGTTCTGCTCGTCTTGATTTTAATAACGGGGTAGAATGCTGAAAGACGCCCTTGCTTCTGAACATTCGATTCATCAGAGGCCATAGCCGTCTGGCTGTGTGTGTCTTTTTCTGTACTCTTCCTGCCCATACCTTTTAGTTTCTGTTCATGTGGAAGAGCCAAATTTAGCAGTGCTTTTGATTCCTCGTTCAACTGTGATAAATTAATCACTATCTCATTAACTTGCTCATTCTCAGTCACCGCATGTATGTCATCTTGGTCATCAATAGGGTTACTCTGTTGTCCTTGAATTTTTTCTCTTTTTTTTTCTTTTTTTTTTTGTACTTTAGAAGATTCTTGAGTACTCTGGGCAAGAGTTTTTTTAATTTTTTGATTTACTTTTTTTAAGGCTTTTGCTTGGGCGCGTTTCATCTTTCGAGATAGAAAGGTTGTTGGATTTTCTTTGCTAGATACAATTTCGCTTTCGAGATTAATTAAATCTTTTTCTCGTGCTACAATTTCGTCAGAACTAGATTTGTCACCCTCTAATTCTCCAAGATCTGGGTCGTTATACATTATCAGGTCAACAAGAGGCGTAGGGCTACTAGGATGCACCTCGTGATTAGCCTCAGCTAGGATCGCAGGGGCTATCTCACAAGTGTCCATTTCACAGGCTTTTTGCGCAAGACATTGTTGTACCGTTAAGCGATATAACACTTCATCTATTTTTACAGAGTTTGCCTGGATAAGCTTTAGCAACACATTAGTGGATGTTGTAGGTGCTAAATTTTGCATATTTACCCCTAAAGTCAGAGCCTTTGCATACGATACTTCCTCAGTCTGAGAGGAGGTATCCTGTTTTCGTGTGAGTATAGGTTGGGCCATTTTTGTTAGGTGAGAGTCAATCAACATCATTTTTTCGTTTTGACACGTGACATAGGCCAACATAAATCCCTCAATTTTACAAATTTTTCCAGACAAGTCAGCCAAATTATTCTTAATCGTAATTAGATGTGCGTGTGTAAGGTCATGCCCCTTATCTAATAGGTTCAATATAGAGGTGATCACCGGGAATGCTGCATTTTCATCACCCATATTCGGTGGATTAAGAATACTGTTTGAAGCAGTGTCAAAGTTTTTATTCATTGTGTTTTCAGCTAGTGGATTGATTTCATCAACACCCCCTGTACTATTCACATGTGGGATTCCGGGCGCAAGTACCCCTGATACTCCAATTCCAGATAATTCCCTCATAGTTTGATTAGTTGGCGAACTGGTAGAGGGGCCTGTAAGAGGTGGCATCAGCGGAGTATCATGCTCAGAGGAAGACGCAACATGTGATATAATATCTTCATTATGCAAATAAATGCTTTCTATGTCCCCGGGATGCAATATTGCAGGTGAAGAAGGCCCTAGGGAGATGCAACAGCGTTTTTCCCATTCATTTATCAGAGCTGGCGCCATAATGGAGACGTCTGACAGCTCATTTTTAGCGATCTTAATAGATGAGAAGGGAGGATTTTTCCCCTTAAAAGGAGTCGTATATATGGGCATCTTTGAGGCATTACCTTTTTGTACTATTCCAAAAGAGGTTGCTGAAATCGCACCCTGTCTTGTCTCTATGTCATCATTTGGTTCGACAGACAAAGACTGGAGGCTGTAGGGGACCGTATTAACATCCATCACCCGTTTCGTTCCATGTGCCTCAAACAGTATAGGAACAGATTCGTTCAAGATAGAGTCATGAAGCTGAATAGGTACATTACCATCAAGCACAGTGTCTGTTTTATCTTTAGAGACACTCTTTCCATTTCTTAGACTCCCAACCATAATTGAACAATTGGATTAATAGTAATAATAATAATAATGACCCAAAAGCACAACGTGCGAGTTTCAGTAACATGCAATGCACAAAGCTAAAAGTAAAGTTTCATAGATTTTTCAAAGACAACTTACTTATATGTGGGTCTACCCGACACCCGCCACACCGTCAAACAGTCCAACAGTACACTTTCGTACACTTCCGGTGCGCGCGCGGTGCGCATGACCGGAGTAGTTGTAGTGGTTGCAGCCAATGGAAATCCAGGAGGGAGGAGGGACTGGTGACGGTGTGGGGCGGTGTCTAAGGAGGGGGACAAAAAGAAAAAGAAAAAGTGTTTTAGTGAACGTAGCTTCTCGAAAGGAAAGCAACTCTCCAAAGCAATACAGAAATACTAGCAAGTACCGCTAGCAAGTACTATTAGTAAGTACTTGGTTTAGCGAATAAAGAATTACTTTTTTTTTTTTTTTTCCAAGGATTAAGGACGCTAGCAGCGTGTTTTGAGGAACGCGAACCTTCCTCTTGCGGACTAGTGGTTTCACGAGTCCACGGGCAGCAAGTCCAAAGTTACAGTGCTTGAGGACGGAGCACGCCGACACAGCAGCCAGTCCAACAGTACACTTTCGTACACTTCCGGTGTTTTTAATCACTGACCAGCACAATATGAAAATTGAAAAGGTGCTGAATAGCAAAACAATAACCTTGTTGTGTGTTTTTAAAGTACTTTCCTTAGGGTCTGGCGTAAGCTCATGATGCATATGCATGGGGCAATAGTAGGCCTCAAACACACAATTAATTTGTATACAGGAATATAAACTGTCGGATGCTACTAGTTCTTTCTAACTTTCTTCAGTTGCCATGAATGTGCCGCTCATTTATATGCGTTGGGTCGTCATATGTATTGTTTGTTGTAACAAAAGTGTGTATTAAGTCTAGATTTGTGAGCTAGTTATTACATGTGTAACATTACACAATCACCCCTCACATCTTGCTACCAACTTAGAAGAAAGAACCCCTTGTAGGTAGGGACTTTTTAGGAATATTATTTTCACATGTGATGTCATCACTGATGTCATCAATGTTATTTGTGATGTCATCTTTGATGTCCTGGGTGTTAGTCTTAGCAATGTACGTATATGGTGCGAGTTATGGTTGCTTAGCTTACTATAAAGGGGGAATGTGCAGTGGTCTGTGGTAGCACTGTGAAGTGTAACATTCCTTAAGTGAAATTCTTTTACTGAATGTACATGTATATGTATGGCAGGGAAGGGAAAGTAAGGGGCTAAACAAGTGATGTTGTCATTGATGTCATCATCGACATGTGAGATGACATTTTCATGGTCTGGGTGTCAGTGTTAGCAGTGCATAGGGGTGGTGGCATGCTTGGGGGCTTAGTAGACCATAACTGTCGAATTTCAGGGGGTTTTCGGTTTTAATTTGAAGCATAAAGGGGTGGTGGAAAGTTTTTTTTAGTGAAGTGTGCAGGTTTTTGTTAGGGCAACTTAACCATAACGTCCCCTCAACAAAGTTTTTTTTGTAGTGAATTTCACTGGTTTTTGGGAGGGCAACTTAACCATAACGTCCCCTTGACAAAGTTTTTTTTTGTAGCGAATTGAACAGGTTTTTGGAAGGTGGAACTTAAGAATGAAATTGTGGCAAGGAAGTTGTTGAGCAGAATATACACTGTAATCATGTGATGTTGAGAGATATTTAGTATAATCTATGTACTTGACATACATTTAACATAGAACATACAGAACCCCCTCCCTATTGATTTTAGAAAGGGATGGACTGAGCGCCTGTTTGCGGACGGGGTGGAAAGGATGAACATTACCCAAAGAGGCGGGGTTTATCCGAAAATGTACTATTGTCTTACACAAAAAGTATGAAACGATGAAGAAGAGCATAAAGATATTGTAAGTAGTAATTAGCACATATGGAAACCTGAAGGTGGGAAAAGAAAACAACACATTTAATTACCATGTAGAATGAGGTGGATGGTACCAAAAAAGAAAAAAAAAAAGGATGCCTCCTCTGTAATCACTTCACAGAAACTCGGCAGCCTGGAACGATAGTAGACTGACGCAGTAGGACGAAGGGAGAGTAAATCAAAAGAGTGAGTGCAGGTCATTTGTTTATGTGGGTGTGGTTTTTTTTGGTATGTGGTGCAGAAATAATAATTTCTTTCTGTTGTTTTGACTCAGAAATGGCTAGTACTTTGGAGTGGCTGGAGGAGTATTTCCCGCATGGGGAAATGTCTGAAGACAGCGACAACAATGGTACACATAGGTGTGCTTATGGAGAATAGTGACCAGTATTTTATAGGCATTTAACTTATGGTGTTTTTTTTTCAACAGATCAGGAAAAAAAAGAGGAAAGGGCAACAAAAGAGATAGAAGAATACAGGATAAAAAGGATAGGGGAGAAAATGGACATTTTGAATGACAATTTTCAAAGTTTACGGGAGTTTGTAGAGGACGTTGTGAGAGGAAACGTTTGGTACCATTGCCCCACATGCACCTGCCCTGCTTCTCCATTCCGTAGTGACCCATCCCCAAACCTGCAAGAGGAAAATAGATGTTCCGATGAAGTATCCATCCCTTCTTCCCCTCACAAATCTTTCCCTCATAACCAGCCCGTTTTAAATCCAAATTCCCCCATATTTGTTTCAGTGTCCGCTTCCCCCGCTGTTTCTTTAGAATGATGTGTGTGTGTGTGAGTGTGTGTGTGTGTGTGTGTGTAGTAAATGGTTTTGTACAGTAGGTGTAGAGAAAGAGTTTGTGTGTACATTTTCTTTTTAAAAAGACATAAAATATTTGCGAACAGCGCGCCTGTTCGACCTATCCACAAGCAATGGAATGTGGGTGCTGTCTAATGCCAAATAAGACGGATGTGATGTGTGAATACACAATCTTTTCAAAATGTGCGTACATAAACAGAAAGAGGTGTCCAAAGGATATAGTACATTGGCGTACCGCTTGGAAACGAGATAATACATGGTAGTACAACACACAAGATGTCCGGAATGGGTGTAAATGAGTAAAAAGGGAGTGTGTGAAGGACAGTATAGTGTTCCGTATTGGGCGCAGTCAAAATGGTGCCATCCGTAGAACAGGCACGGTGGCTGGCAAATTCGTAGGCAAACAAAATGGAGTTGTCCTAAGGACACTGGAACTGTCCGTACAGTGAACGTAGCATGCGTGCACATGCGCTGTACAAACGAAAGGATTGCCAACGTTGCACCAGTTCCTAACTGTCCGTCTCATTTGTGTCGCACTTTGAAGTAGTCTGAGAACCCGAACACTGTCCGTAGGACACTCGTGCGCATGCGCATGTTTGATTCTTTGAATTTGCTATCCAGTGGACTTTCGTTAAGGGGGCAGATGAGTTGAGGACATCATCTTGTGACCGCACCTACGCTGAGAGTGGGGACTAGTTTCCGTGGTTTGTGTGCCTCTGCAACACTAAAAATGAACTCGTAGACACAAGGCAAAGTATTGAGGAGTGTAAAAATGTAAATGCACACATTCCAAACAATAGGCCACCTCGGGAGTTGCTGTGTAAAATGTGTGTACCGCTTTGTAGGGACGGGCACGAGGCACACCCCTGCACCCCTTCAAAAGGCCACACCCCCCAGCGCATCTTCATTGTCCTTCTAGCTATAGCAGATAGAGGTGCGTTCCCTTTACTGCTGTAGTGAGGAAAAGGAAACTAATCGGTATGGCTTCCATGGCTGCTGTTGGGTTATTAGCCTCTGCACCACCCCCAAACCCGCCACCATCACCACCTCAACAAGGGCCTGCAGAGAGATATATGGGTGAGGATGTAGAGATTGAGGAAGAAGAGGAGGAAGAGAATGAAGTGGAGGAACTCTGCACTAGGAGCACTCGGCGGGAGTCATGGGTGTGGTGGTTGTTTTCATTTATGGGAACGTACCAAAAGCACGTGCGAACCTGGTGAAGTGTAACCAGTGCAATGTGGTGTTGAGTCGCGGGAGATTTGGAGCGTACAGTTTTGGTACGACAACCATGAAGCGACACCTCACTTCGTTCCACACTGTGGACATTCGCAAGGTGGTGCCATGTGAAGAGCGTAGTCGTTTGAGTTCCTCCACAGCATCCTCAGAATCCGCTCCTCCCACAAGAGACACTCCTGTAGGGGAGCGCCTCTCTCCAGCTGCTTCACAAGCCATTCGCAATGCTGTGGACCCTTACCTTTCAAAGGTGACAGTAGTGTGCACGTATTGTGATGCAGTACTCTGCAGGGGGGAGAGTTTTCGAAGTGCTTTTGAGGCTGCAGTCACCGAGCACCAGAAGATTTGCTCCTTACCTAAATAAAGATCACCCATAATATTTGTCTGTTGAGTTTCCCTTTCTTATCCCCATGGCTGGTGTCCCTTCCCTACCCTCCTTTCGCCTCTTCTCCTAATGTGTCGAGTGCTGTTAATCAATGAACGTAAAAACAACAAAAATGACAGAAAAGGCTCTTTTCAGAGCCGCCTTTCTCAGTGTAACAATAGACCTATGAAGTGAAGGCCGTAGACCCCTGCGGAGTTCAGCAAAAGTTTGCGGGCAGTCGTAGAGGAGAAAAAAGGAGGGTGCAAGTGGCGCAAACGCAATAAAGGGTACTTTCAGAGTAAGTGGTGGCTCTGAAAAGAGCCTTTTGGTGTTGTAGTGTGTGGGTCAAAAACAGTAGATTGTGGAAAACGGATTGGCAGATAGGTTAGTGTGATTGCAAAAGAGGGCGCAATGCATTTTGTAAATTGAGAAGAAACATCTGATTACCAGCATATGTGAGGTGGACTCCATCTCTGCGGAAAATGAAACTGCTACGAAACAAAATGTTTTCATTGTGGAAAGAGGACATGCCAACATCTCTTAAAAAGGCACACACAGCCTTATTCACATTGCGTCTCGCTTTCTCCATTTGTGGACCAAATGTAGAAGAACGCAACCATTTTTGTCTTTGGGCAATACGGGAAAAAAGTATTTGACAATTTGGGAACATGTCCATGAACTTCGCGAGTCCTTCCTTCATGGCAAATTGTAAAGAAATGCCAGATACATGGCCTAAACTGTTTCCTCCACAATGAATGATGAGTATATCTGGAGGACTCTCTATCTGTAAAGTAACACAAAGAGGTACCAAGTCCACCCATCTCATGTCACGCACGCCATGCCAGTGCACTTCGGCATGTGGAAATCCGAGATTTGTAGATAAACTGCAGCTTTGTGCATGCACCTTCAACCAATGTATCCATGAGTCTGCCACAATCCAGATAATCTGTTTTCGAGCATGGAAAGCCATGGCTGTGTGATGTCCTGTGAGGGAGAAGACAGTCTTACTAAAGTACGTTGGTCAGATCACACCTACTGAACTTTATGGACCAATCCCTAGCTCTGCTCATTCTCATTTACATGTGGCTCCACCCTTCAATCCCCGGTGGTGATATGTGCTGGCTGCTAACTACCGCCATGTTCGCGGACATGTATGATATGATATGATAGTTTATTTATATAGCGCCTATACACAATGTGTTTCAAAGCGCTTCAAGGCAAGGGAGGGAACAAGGGAAAAAACAATTACATTCTTACAGGCCATGAACAGTAAGGATGTGAAATTAACTGACGACATTTCAGATAGTGCAGGGGCTAAAACATAGATAAGGAAGGGAGGGCGAGAGTGGGAAGGAAATGGAAACAGACAGGCGACTACCGTACTAGGCCTGACGACATTTCTGGTAGAGCTGGAAAAAAAACAAGAGGTGAAGAGAGGGGTGCAGAAAGGTAGGGGAGGATCAAAACAAGCGACTATCATATTAGGCCTGATGACATTTCAGATAGTGCTGGAGGGGGAGTTGGGGAGGAAAAAAACAGTAAGGGGAGGGAGGAGGAGACAGACGAGGTTGCTATCATACTAGGTCCAGGGACAATTCTGATAGAGTAAGTGCATAGAAGAAAGTAAGGGGAGGAGATAGGAAAAGGGAGAAGGGAAAGGAGGAGAGAACAGAGAGTTACCAGTCAAAAGAGTGGAGAAGCAAGAGGGGAGATTGAATACAATTGCAGAAGTCAGTAGTAACACATAATGTTGCAAGCCAGGATACAAGATGAAGATAGGAACAGCATGATTCCGGGCAACCATGAGTACAAGATGCAAAAGAAGTTCAGCATGAGAGTTGAGAAAGGGTGACGCACCATGAATGAATGAAGTCCATAAAAGTCAAATTCAGCATTGTCCACAAGTCGGTGATGGTGAAACCAGAATGTATCAGGACAGACTCCTGCAGAAGTAGGCTTGAGTGGGGTGAGGAGGGAGCAGGGTAGAAGAATCAAGCAAAACAGGCAACACCTGTGTGCGAGAATGGGGGGGCACAAGGGAACATCACGGGGGGACCAGAGGGAGTAACACATGTTGGTGCATGACTACCTGCTGTCTTAGCGGGGGTCGGGCCCTGGGTCCTCCTGGTCCGAACAGGTCCAAACAGGAATTCCCCTTTTCTTCGTCTGCCTTTCGCTTAGGACGCCCGGGCGAGAGACGCCCTTGATCTAATAGTTATGAGCAGGAAGGAAGAGGCAGGGCTAAGAAGGTGAAAAAGAGCGTCAAACAGGAAGGCACCAGGTGGGCAGGGCTTGCTAAGTGGTGAAAGAGAGCAGCAAACAGGAAAGCCCCAGGTGGGTGGGGCTTAGTCCAGGTGACCTAGATCCACTTGCACCTGCTTCCCATCTGCAAAGGAAAAGAAGCTGGAGGGCTCCTTAAGTAAGGAAAAAGAGCGGCAAACAGGAAGGCACCAGGTGGGCAGGACTTGCTAAGTGGTGAAAAAGAGCGGCAGGCAGGAAGGTACCAGGTGGGTGGGGCTTAGGCCAGGTGACCTAGATCTACTTGCACCTGCTCCCCATCTGCAAAGGAAAAGAGGCTGGAGGGCTCCTTAAGTAGGAAAAAGGAGCGGCAAACAGGAGGGCACCAGGCGGGCGGGGCTTGCTAAGTGGTGAAAAATAGCGGCAAACAGGAAGGCACCAGGTGGGCGGGGCTTGCTAAGTGGTGAAAGAGAGCGGCAAACAGGAAGGCACCAGGTGGGCGGGGCTTAGGGCAGGTGACCTAGATCCACTTGCACCTGCGCCCCATCTGCCTGTACAGGATCAGAGCGTGACGACGGTACATTACAGTACTATTCCCCTTTTTCCCCTTTAAGGTAGGCTCTGAAAAGAGCCTTTTTTTATTTTTGGCCACATATCGTAAAGACATGTGGTATTTTATGTATTTTTTTGTATTATTTGTCCTTGCTTTACTCGTGCAAACATTACAGAACCTTCTCTAAAGCAAGTCTTATGTTCCAAAAAAACATCACATTTCCCAAAGAGGATAGCGCAACACCATCTCCTTCAAAGTAATCTGTATTGCTTGGAGCAATGTTATCGTGGCTACAAAAAAACATACCAACTCGTAGCATGAATGCACGCATGCCGGGATTGATGATGCACCTCCCAATGCTTTGATCTGGACAGAAAACAGAAGTTTTGTTCCATTGCAGTCTCGGGAGTAAAAAAATAACGTTCGATGTTGGGAAGATGGTCATGAGTGCTTCAACCAACTGTGCCAAATCTGCCAACAAAGTACGTAAAGTCAGGTATTCCAAGTGGCAAGCACTGTAGTGCAAAATTACCAGATGAGGAGTGGTCATTCGACGCATGTCTCTGCAAACTTGCAGAATTGCCGCAGCATTGGCATCAGTGTCAGCGCTCCACACCACCTCCACAACTCGCACATCGAAATGGTGTGCCACATGCCTACTCTCGGCATAGTGTTGTAAGCCTTGCACAAAAATGTCTCCAAGCAGCAAAACCCTGACCCTCTGCACGTCTGCCATTTTCAGTGAGCGCACCGTCTTTCGACACAAAAGACTAATGTGAACATCTGATTGGCTGATGCCTACGGTCGTCTTTCCATGCAGGATTTGCTGTAGAAACCCGTATGTGACACACCCTACCAGCGGACAAGCGTTGCCTACGTGCAGCACGTAACTCTTACCCAGTCCTTCCACCCTTTCTACAGCGGGACCAAAGCGAGTCCCTCATTGGACACAACTAAGCGGGCGCACAATCATCCCCCAATCACATAGAACATTGCTAATTTTAACTCCGTCATCAACATTGCGCACTTCAAAATTACTGTTGATGATTCGTAATGAAAATTGCATACCATTGCAAAGCACCTACTTCACAAGCGACTGTGCAAGGATTGCAAATTTCTATGTACAGCTCCATGCATGTGCACATGCATCAGTATAGAGTACAGGTATGTACATTTTAATCAGAGAACATGCAGAACCCTTATGATTTAAAATAGACAAAATAATGGCGGTAAATTTCCATAGGGAACACATAACAACGCTCCCCCTTTTAAAGTGCAACAATGCCAATTTTTCATAAACAAATGGCAGGACCGCTTACTGTCTTCTGCATAACCTGTACATACGTTGCAAGCATGCCTATTTAGGCATAGCTCTCAACCATTTTTGTCTTAAAGGCGGGTGAAATCAGCCGATTTTGTTTTTGGCGGGTGAGACGCCCATTGGATTCAATTGCCGTGCAGGATGCTTGGTGGGTGATTCTGCCCTTTACAAGGCGGGTAAAACCCGCCAAAAGCGTGTGAGTTGAGAAGTAGAATTTAGGGCAGACCTCAATTTTGTATGTGAAAATGTTGGAGTTCTGTACTCTGTACTGCCTACAGTAATGCTACTTGCAATGTGATCGTATGACAATAGTAATCGCTCCCGATTGTGGTGCTCACATGTCCTCCGGAGGGTCTCCCGATTTTTGGACATTGTGCGTTTCATTAACAAGTACAAAATGTTTGCCCATCTAGTACTTTGCCCTATTGCTTACAAACCTCTCTCCTATGCATACTACACTTTGTAAAGAACAAGGCATTTCCAAACCCTTACAAAATGTAGTTATTTTGAAGGACTTTCAAGTACCATATTGAAAGTAGTATGGAAAGACTGCACAGAGAGAAGTGAAATGTGCACGTGGACTGGGATGAAATATGAAAGTTAAATCCTCTGACTAAAGAAGTACAAGTAAAGCCTGCAGTATCATGACCGCTGCAAACACACAAAGTAATTGATATTGTTTTTTCAATTCACAGTGAAGACTACCATCCTGAGATTCAACAGCTTCTACACTGCAGACAACATATCCGAAGAAACCTGGTCATCTTGTACAACAAAGTAAGAACAGTACAACCTTCATATTGTAACTACTCTTTAAAGAGGCTGCATGCGTTATTTGTTTATATTGGGCACCAAAGCAAGCATTCATTTGTAAACCATTCTACCTACAAATATCCATTTATTGAACAAAGAATAACAGGTGGAATGGCTGACAAATCCCTGTGTGTTTGGTACTGAAATAACATAGGGAATCCTTAGAAGGTTAGATTGTGAAAGTAAGTTGTGGTAGCAAGTTTTTGGCATTTCAGTTATTAATTATGGCTCTCGTCACAAGTAGGGCACTTTGTACTCTCATCTAAAGCACATTGTACTAGTATACAAACAGTAAAGTAACCTTACCAAATGATAGTTAGAGGTCACTGTGCGTTGACACACCATGCCAAAGACCATTCCCATCACACTTATGCACACATGCACACAGCACACATACATTGGACAACAGACCAAAGTATACTTTTTTTCTTAACAGACACCAAAGAATGCCTTCCAAAAAGCAGCTCCATAGAAAGGAACGCAGAATTAGAGCAAATAAAAATAAAGGTGCCCAATGTAAGCATCCACCTGTTGTAAAGTTAGTGGAGAATCTTGGTACAAACCACCTAATGCAGTTGGGTAACATAATAAAAGAAGTCTCAACTACCGAAACTGTACCTCCTCCATCAAAAAGTGTCACAAAACACAGAAATGTTGTCAAAAAACGGCTGCCAGTACAGCTAACAATGTTCCTTATAATCCTGATAGTGTAAGAAGAACCCATAGTAAAAAAAGTATTTTAGCAAAAATGTTTTGTCACAGAGTCCTTCAGAATCTACTAAGAAGAGGACCAAAATCATCCTCGCCCCTTAAAACGTACCGTAGAAAGTTAATTCTACAAGCACTCATGGACAGTGCAATCCTTCTGAAAAGGAAGTTGTTCATATTAGTGTTAAAAAGGATGAACTCATTAACAAAACTAAGTATCAAACTACAAATGAAACTGAGCAATAAACGGAATGTGAACAAAAATAATTTTTTGCATGTTTGTGGTGGTGAATGGAGTGACACAACAACCACAGAGCCATATTTTAATGAAGAAGCATACAAACAAAATCAAACAAACACAATTGCCATCAATAGCAGTGGACGAGAGTATGAGAAAATCAATACTACCATCATGGAACAAGTAACACTGCTTACAAAACTGTCTTCTGAAAACTCAGAATGACCTCTTGATTCAGCAGAACCACACCCTCTAGTATACAAAGGGCCGTGCACATCAATGTGTGCCATTCCAAACAAAGCTTTCAAATCTTTACGTCAGTTCCTCAATCAATATGTAAAAGGTAAAAATAAAAGTAAAATGAAAGTGCTGCAAAATATGGATATTTGTGTAGTGCGGAAAGTCACAGGACTAAAAGGACATTCATTAGCCTGCATTTCTGGCCCTATTTGCAAAAGTACCTTCTATGATATCAAAAGAATAGCAGTACGTCATTCCAAAGTAAGACATTTAGTGTATAAAACATACTGTGCAAAAAGTCCAGCTTCAGAATTAGGCAATTTAAATAACACTCTTCTGCATGGTACACCCAAATACTTACAAGAAGAAATGGACCGTATTCAGAAAAAGTATTTTGAAGTGAAAGCCACGTAGAAAATGCAACAGTTTTAGAGCATAGTAGCAACAATTCTGTACATATCAATCTTCTAGTACACACATACAGAAAAGAAATACTAAAATGTAAAAGGTCATCGGCTGAAGTACCAAACCATGTGTGTGTATGTTGCCACAGAACGTTTTACAAAAGGAACACAAAAAATGTGGACATAGAATACAAAATAGAAAACAATGAAGACTCTAAATGGTTTGAATTAGCTTTGTACCTTTTAGCTGAAAGCAAATATGAAATAACCGAATGCCTAATATGTTGCAGTTACTGTACTGCAAAATTAAACAACAACCACATTCCTTCATGTGCAATTACAAATAATTTGGAACTGTTTCCATTACCAAAAATCCTGCAACAGCTCAATTTGTATGAGAGCATAATAATTCAAACAGTTCAACCATTTCAAGCAATTATACACCTTCATCCAAAAACAGCAAATTTACCTTCTTCTGAATTGGTGAAAGGAATTTGTGGCAAAGTAGTTTACTTGCCATTAAATCTAACGGAAAATGTGCACACTATAGGAGTGGAATGTTCAATAGACCATTCTTTAATGGGTCTTGGTAAATGGAGTACCAACAAAGGATAAAAAAATTTGGCAAGCATTAGTAGACTTACACAAAGTTACACTAGCATTGCAATATCTAAAAGATAACAATGAGTACTGCAAAGAAATAAATATTGATGAAAGCTTAAGGCAAACAACTGAAATAATTCAAGAGCCATCAGAAACTGGGCAATTCGAACATCTGGATCCAGCTACAGTATCCACTCTTTTGGAGCATTACACAATTCATCCATTGCATTCCAATGAAAGTATAGATGATGCACTAGAAATGCGACAAACCAAAGGGTCACCAATGAGTATTTGGGAAAAAGGTATAGAAGCACAGGCTTTTCCACTGCTATTTCCTACTGGCAAAGGTGGGAGATACAATGATAGACCCACTCAGATTGGGGCATCAGAATACCGCTCATTACGAATGTATTTGCAAGATCCCAGATTTAAGCATATTCCACCTACTTTATGAAAGTGAATTAGCAACACTATGTTATGGAGTTGCACACATTCTTAAATCTGGAACGCACTTTCAAAATATGTCAGCTACGCAGTTAATAGAAAAAGATGAGTTTTCACAATCAAGTATAACAAATTTGTTCACAAACATGCGTGTTACAAAGGAATACTGGTTTAGACAGCACAGAGACGTGCGTTGCATGATCAGAAACCTTGGACCACCAACTTGGTTTGTTACGCTAAGTTGTGCAGAATATGCATGGGATGATTTACATGAGTTCCTACGCATAGCAAACAGCAACAAAAACAACATAGATATATTAACATCGGGAGAACGTTGCTCTCTAGATACAGTTAATGTCTCAAGGTATTTCCATCATCGTTTCATTGCAATGCTACACTTTATTTGCAATAAAACTGTTCCTCCCCTTGGAGAAGTTCAACACTTCTTTTGGAGAAAAGAATATCAAGCGAGAGGAGCACCACATATTCACATGCTGTTATGGATCAAAGGTGCTCCGAAACTTTGGCATGACAGTGATAGCACTGTTTTGCAGTTTATCCAAAAATATGTCACATGTGAATTCCCTTCACAACAGACCCATAGTGAGCTGCATGAGCAGATTTTACAATTTCAAAGACACAAATGTGGCAAATATTGTCGCTGTAAATACAAAAACAAAGATAAATACTACACCAAATGACGCTTTGGTTTCCCTAGACCAGTTACAGAAACAGGTGAAGTAAACAACTTCATGTCTTCAGTTTGACGTAGTGTTAAAGGTAAATCACCTAAAAACAAGTATTACATAAAACGAAGGGAAGAATAAAAATTTATCAATGATTACAATGCAATCATTGCCCTATTAGGGAATGCAAACATATATGTGCAGTACATTGCAAACAATTCAACTGCTGTTGCACGATATGTTACAGCCTACTTAACAAAGCAGAAAAAGCAGAACTTCAAGATCTCTGGGATGATCTAGCATCAGACAAAACATGATTATCACAGAAATTGCACAACGTAGGCATAAAAATGCTCTCTCATAGAGAATGTGGGGCCTATGAAGCAGCAGATCATTTAACCGTCACTGCTTTGTATGGAAAATCAGACAACACAGTATTGCTCAGTCTTTGTCCTGCAAAATCTAGAAAAAGAGTGCTAAAATCATATGAGGACATAGAAACAATTGCCAGAAATGATCCCAACAGCCAAGAAATTCTAAAAAACAATTTACTGCACACATACTATCCGAACAGGTGTACCACTCTGGAAAGCATGTGTCTATACCACATAGCTCAAAACTTTGCATACAAAAATAATGTTAAACCTGATTAAAGCAAACGTAGATATAGAGTGACCGATTGTGAAGGGAGCTTAGTTAAACTTAACAAACTAAGCTTAATTAATCATGTGAAATTCTCTTTAAAAACTCCTCAACAGAAAGAACTATATTACATGACCCTGTTACAACTTTCCAAACCATGGAGAAAAGAGGAAGACATACTAGATAATTATGAGTGCTATGAAGATGCTTTCAAAGCAAATGAAAGCACTATCACTGATGTTAACTTTACACAGTACAAAACAATGTTGCACAATGAGCAGCAACAGGAAGAAGAAATCCAGGCCCAACTGGATAAAGAGTCTTCCGACAGTAGTTAACCTTCTGTAATGGGAAGTCAAGAACTATTAGGACAACCACTAATAGCAAATGAGGCTGAAGTTGCTATGGAAGAAGTAAAAAACACCATGTATCAGTATCAAGAAGATACAGAGGACTTAACTGTACAACAAGGAAAACTTAATAATGATCAGCGCACCATTTTTGAAGAGGTAACAAAACAAATTGTGCATGGCATACAGCACGAAAATAAAGAATGTACCTGCCAAAATTACAAACCTATACTGCTGTACGTCAGTGGTGAAGCTGGATCAGGGAAAACATTCTTAATCAAAATTCTCAGCAAGTTCCTTCAAGAATTGACAAATAACAAACTGTCAGCTGTTGTAACAGTCCCCACAGGTTTAGCTGCCTACAACATAAGCAGTGTGACTTTACACCGATTACTACTGCTTCCAGTAGAGCATCAAAATAAATTAGACTACTACAAACGTTCTGCAGAAGCTGCAATGGAATTACGTAGAGTATTGAAACAAATGAAAATGCTACTAATAGATGAAGTGAGCATGGTCTCCAATCTAATGTTGACTTTGATTCATCTCAGATTGCAAGAAGTACTTAAAAGTAATAACGAAGAACTCTCTGCAGGGAAACACATTATTGTTTTTAGAGATCTTCTACAATTGACACCAGTAAAAGGTGAACCGATTTTTAAAACCTTAGGCAACAAACTCTGCCGGAAAACTGTTGGTAGCATAGGTAATGTTAACCTTTGTCAACATTTCCAATACAGAGAATTAACTGAGAACATGCGACAATCTGCAGATCTCACTTATGACAACATCTTGAAAAGTATTAGAGTTGGTGTATTATCGCAAGAAGCACAAGCTGTACTGAAAAAGCGGCATATACATGCACTTTATGGCGATAATGCATGTGCAACTGATGTTATGGAACAAATAGCGCCCAAAAATATCAATTGTATGGCCTTAATGCCAACTCTTGCAAGCTGTTTCAAATTCAATGAAACAATGTTAAAGAAAGAAAGGCAAGCAATAATAGAAATTAGCGCCACAGACAATCTAGTCGTACATGGTTTGACAGTACCCATGTGTGAGCAAGCCACAACAAGACTAAATAGTTCAGAAAATTCAATCTCCAACACAGCTGGGTTGGAAAAAGTATTGAAATTATCATTAAATTGTAGAGTAATGCTTAAACGTAACCTTGACGTAGAGCAAGGGCTAGTTAATGGAGCACTGGGCACAGTTGTTGGCTTTCAATCATAACCATGTGATAGCAGCATTAGGTTTGTCAATATTCGCTTTGATAAAGTTTCAGAAGTAAAAAGGATAGGGCGCTCAATGGCTCAATTCCTTCTCTTCAAAGACATGTATGTACGTAGAGAGCAATTTTCTCTGACTCTTGCATATGCAGTTACCATATTTAAATCCCAAGGTCTTACCCTAGAGAAAGCATTGATAGATATAGGAAAGACAGTGTTTAAGGAAGGCGTGAGCTACATAGCATTATCACGCTTACGTACACTTAACGGTCTATTGCTAATAAACTTTGATTCAAGTAAAGTCAAAGCTGATATTCCTTGCATTCTAGAATACAATAGATTGCGTTCACTGTACATCCCTCATCTGAAACAATACCCTGTTCCAGATAAAGTGAAACGTGGTAAAAAGAAAAGTAAATGAAACAGAAATGCAACAGAATGCACAGGAAATTCTTCCAAAAAAAAGAAGATAAAGTTTCATCAATTGCCGCAAACATAGAAGAACCTATTAGGGAATGTAAACCAGGCACATCGGCAAAGAAGTAACAGAAAAAACGAAAAATGCACTCAGATACAGAACTTGTTGGCCCATTCAAATTTACAAAGAAAGTGAGGAAAGTTGCTATGAACAATTGGACGACTGTGCTGGAACGGTGAGATTCACTATGAACTCACAAGAAGATCCACAAGAATTTCTAATGTATATACTATTATTATTGGAAAACAAAAGTATACCTGTAAATGAAATCTTCCAAATTTCGTACATGTGGAAACATACATGCACTCTCTGTAACAAAGTGATACAGGAAGAAATCCCAAATGAGCGATTTGTGTATATTTCCATAACAAATTGTGAGAGCATTCCATTTCAGCAACTTGTACAAAATGCAAACCATGGCAGATTATGTAGTATTTGCAATTCAGACAATCACTCTACCTTACTGATACAATCACATAGTGCCTACATAATAGTTATGCTTCTACGTTATAATGCAGATGGCACCAAAAACAACTGCAAACTGACTGGATTTACACACGTTCAAGTGTCACTTGGAAAGAAAACATTTACAACAGTAGGAATCATCTACCATGCAGGAGCTACAACCAATGCAGGTCACTACACCACATACAATAAAAAGAATTCTGGATGGTTTTAATGTAATGATAGCACCATTACTCTAAAGCAAAGGTTGCCAGCTAACCTAACAAATGCGTATTTAATGTTCTTGAAGCCAAAATGTACGTAATAAGGTGTACTTCAAAATGTTCAACTAAGTATGTGAAATACTACAAACAGTTAGAATACGCCCACAGGTATCTAACTACCCAACAGGATGGAAGAATGACACAGATAAATGATTATCACAGATCGTTGGAAACAAATGCAGAGTTAGAATACGCCTATAGGTATCTAAGTGTTGGTAAAAATCGGCAGGAAGGCAACAAAGACAACATTAATGGGAAAGATGAAGGAAACAGGATGTAACAACAACACAAATGAATGAGTATCAAAAATCTGTAGGAACAAATGCTCAGTTAGAATACGCCTACAGGTATCTAACTGTTGTTAAAAATGGGCAGGAAGGCAACAAACATAACATTGATTAGATAAACGAAGAAAACACTGAAATGAAAACAGGAAGTACTTAGTTAAGAAGTGAAGGTTTTTTTTAATCCGACAAGGATTTTTTTCCCCAGGCCCTAGGATTAGTAAAGCAAACACAGAAACTGAGCGCAATGCACAGTACAATGGTTTGTAAACTAAATATGAGGGTCTAAAAAAAAAAGTTAACTGTCTATTATGCAATGTGTCAAATGTGGAAAAACTGCAAACATTAAAACACCTCGTTCTTTCATCACAGAAATGGAAAAAGTCATACTTCCGCCAAGTACGATAATCAGTTTTAAAAACATGTATGGAGTCTGAACAAAGTAAGGAGTATGTATATTGGCAGGCATTTTCTACACATGGGAATCAACTCGTCTAATCTATGGTAGTCATATGCTGCAGTGCCTGTAGGCTGGCCTTTCGTCTGCGGTAAGTAAGCTACCACCTACACCTTACAACCAAGTTTGAAGGAGTATAGTTCCTATCCACAACCATCACTGCATATGTAAAACATGGCCCTTGTAAATTAGCTGCTTATAAATGTACTTAGCGGACCATCATCTACAGCCATGAAGTGAAGAAACGAGGGCATCAACACAACAACCACAATCCACCCCCACCCATATTAACTTGTAACTCCACTGCTTATGACTTCAGTTTTGCGTGCATGGGC
Source organism: Ambystoma mexicanum (assembly GCF_040938575.1). Classification (NCBI taxonomy): domain Eukaryota; kingdom Metazoa; phylum Chordata; class Amphibia; order Caudata; family Ambystomatidae; genus Ambystoma; species Ambystoma mexicanum. Next base: position 1,251,045,417 of record NC_090921.1, on the reverse strand, counting down.
TTTAGCCATGCACCCAAGACTGCAGGGTCTCCCCACAACTACCTCAGTGATGTGTGGTAGTGGGGGTTATTCTATATGTGTGTTATCGTTAAGTACCTCTGTCCAGAGGCTTCCATCCTAGGTGTATGTCTGTAGATCTTACATGGGATGGGTGTGCAGTGTCTTCCAACTCTAGTACTTACCACTTTGTTCTTGGTTGCATGGCCTTTTGCCATGCACTCAAGACTGCACGCACTCCCCACAACTTGCCAATCAAAACGCAACACTACGGGTGTGTGCATGGGTGGCACATGTGGCGGTGGTTGTGGCCAGGGCCTACAGTCTTGTAAGTAAGGCCTTCGGCCTTTGGCCGACTGCCATGCATCCAAGACTCTAGGCCCTGTCCACAACCACCGTAGCATGTGCCACCCATGGCTGCGTAGTAATGAATATAATGATAACCATTAGAAAAAATAATGCATTCATGGCATGTTGTCAATTACAATGTTCCCTAACACCACACGTGTCCTTACAAATCTAACAACTCCCCCGGGCACTGCACGGCCTGAAATACTGCCCTTTTTTGGACCCCTCATTTTCTGTGCGTACAAGGAGGCCAACATACTTCATAAAGAAGGTATAAGTGTATTATTGGGTGCATAGCCTTCGGCCCTGCACCCAAGAGTGCAGGATCTCCCCACAATTACCTCTTTGTTCTTGGGTGCATGCCCTTTGGCCATGCACCCAACACTGCACACACTCCCCACAACGTGCCAATGGAAATGCAACACAAGGGGTGTATGCATGGGTGCCACATGCGGCAATGGCTGTGGCCAGGCCCTAGAGTCCTGGAAGGAAGGCCTTAGCGGACCATCGTTTACAACCATGCATCCAAGACTCTAGGCCCTGGCCACAACCTCCGTAGCATGTGCCAACCATGGGAGCGTACCAATGAATATAATAATAGCCATTGAAAACAGTAATGTATTCACAGCATGTAGGCAATTTCAATGTTCCCTAACACCACACGTGCCCTTACAAATGTAACAACTCCCCCATGCAGTGCACGGGCTCAAATACTGCCCTTATTGGACACCTCCTTTTCTGGTCATACAAGGAGGCCATAGAACATACGTCATTAAGTAGGTATAAGAGTACTGTGAGGACAAGATGTCCATACACATTACATCATGACGACCGACCCCCAGAACAAGTGCATTAATTACCCATATATTAAGACTGTAGCCCCTGTCCACTACCACCGTAGCATGTGCCACCCATGGCGGCGTGCTAATGAATATAATAAAAAGCCATTGGGTGAAATAATGCCTTCACGGCATGTTGTCAATTTCAATGTTGCCTACCTATACCCGTGTGCTTTCACGAGTTACAAATTTCCTGTCCACTACATGGACTGAAGTGTTACAAAGTTCCTGCCCACTACATGGACTGAAGTGCTATCGTTATTACCCCCCACATTTACTGTACGTGCAAGGTGTCCACAGAAATTACATCATGACGGCCGAAGAACAAATGCTTAGATCACCCATTTCTTACTGTCTGAACCTTTCCCAATGCTCTGTGACACAGCAAAATAGGGTCATGAAAAAAGCAGGTGTACTCTGGTTGTTGCTCCGCTTTCTGCGGATCCAAGATGTCAGGCGCATCCAAACCATCTGACGCAGAACACGTCTCGCAGCAGCCACTGGGCAGAGACATCGCGTGTACGCGGTCAAGGCGGCAGCCCCTTAGCCAATCGGTTTCTTGTTCGTCGACCGAACAGGGAAGTGTGAACGCGGAGCGAACATAGATATCACTAACTATTTCTGACCTACTTTTTCATAATTATAAATAAACTTACTGCACGTATGGTGACAAAATTTGCAAAAGCAGATTTCGTCAAAATCCGTCCAGTGGTTTCACTGGACGCAAAGTTTTCCCCCCATTCAGCCTATGGGAAAAAAAGACGTTTTGGGACCCCCCCTATAACTCCACTCCCCCTGGACGAATTCTCACCAAACTTTACAAAAAAAATTCAGAGTGGCCCATATACTTTTTTTGCAAAGTTAGGTGAGGATTAGTCCAGGGGGAGCGGAGTTATAAGCTGCCCAAAAAGTGCTCTTCCTATGGAAACAGCAACTTAACCATAACTACATGGCCACTACTGTGGCCATGTAATAGCCCTCCTCTGACAAAGCAGATACTGCAAGATGCCAAGAATACATGTATCCAGCTTGCATATGCTTAATTGCAACTAACATGGAACGCCATAAGAACAAAGATGGAAGCTATAGGTGCACTGAAGTGAATGTAGAATGGGAGACAGACTTTCAATACATGGCAGGACTGACAGCCTAATTCAGCCAAAGGCAGGCAGACCGAGCTTCCCGCACAGACAATGTACACATTAGCAAAGGACGAGTGGCGATGAAAGTTTTCCAAGTTCACCAAGGCAACCAGACACCTGCAAGGAATATAGTCGAAAATCATCATAATTACAAACAGAAGAGCTCCATTTCTTGGTCTCTATACGTGTGATCTGGAAGAGCAGGACAATGTCTGTTCACGCAAGGTAGATAGAGAGAAACTGTCCCCAGTGGTGTAAAGATACAAGTGTTGATCAAAGTTAATAACCAAATGTACTCTCTCAGGCTTAGGTGATAAGAGACAAACAACATGATGGAACATACAGTACCTCCGTGTTTGTTCCCATCACCTTGAAATGGTCCACCCAGCCTTGCAGCTATCAAAGTCCCAAGGTTGGCAAGACATGTTCTATCCAATCTTCAGTTACCTTTAATGTTAAGACATATTTTGCCGTAACCAATAGCTTCTTTACTTTCCTGCAGCTTTGTATTCGTTGGAGGTAGAGAAGGTCCTAGGAGGAGCTAACAGGTATGGCAATCCAATAATCATACTAACCCCTATATATTGCATATTTATTTTCCCTAAATCGACAAATCCACATCACTAATGGGTTTTGGGGGACATAACCTGTTTTGTGACGTCACTCATGATCAAAACTGTGTGACACACATTTGGAGGACAAGAGCTCTGGTAACGTTATACTATTCTAGTGTAATCCCTGTCATTTTTGTTGGATTATAAAGACAGTAAACCTTGCCCCATGGTTCAGTCTTCCATTTTGTGGCAGGGATTTTGTGGGGCCCTATTATCCTTTTGCTGGTAATTAAGGTGACTGCTAGAGAGCCCCTGCTACTCATTTACATGTGGTTGAACGCGAATGCTTGCCAAAACCATTTGGCATTAAGCCCGCCTCATCCCGCCACATGCCAGAAGGGCTGCATGGTGACCTGGTAGACCTACACTTAAGACCACACATGAAAAAAAGTGAAAAGGCTGACAGGAGCTGCCTTGGAGGAAATACCTGCCCACTTCACGTGGGACGCCAAGCAGACCAGATGGCAGAGTGGCAGATTGCACGAGAGTCGGTGTCCGAGGGGCTTCAGCGGATCATAGAGTGTAAGGATAGACTCAACTATACTCAACTATATGGCAAATATGGGAGAAGCATGGGGTAGCATGTGCCCCTATTGAGCAGGCTTATATATGTGCTACGACTCCCATCATCCATAGCATTCGTGAAGTGCTGAGCACACACAAAGTGCAAGGTCTTAGTCTCCTGTGGCAACAAATTCACAGATGCGGAATCGAAACCTGCAACATATTTTACAGAAATGAATGAGTTGTATACTCCATTGAACACGCGTAACCTTGTGCGGAATATGATCCTGAAGTAAGGATATAGTGAATTACCTAGCCACGCAAATAATGGATTTCCAAGACAAAGCACCGATAGAAGAAAAGAAGCTATAGGTGAAGAGGGGATGTTCTATATCCCCTACCAATGTCGAGAGCACAGGCAAGCTAGTGATCCGAGTGGCATTATTGCAGATTGCACTCACACAATTGCATCATCCCACTCATCTAAATAGGGACGTGCTTGCCGCACACATTGGGGAAGAGTGGTTCTGGCCAAATTTGGCAGATCATGTAGCCGTATTTATGGATAACTGTGTTATATTTAAGAAGTTTTATGTGGGCCATACATTTCACGTAGTGCAAGGAGCAATACCCTGCCTAATCGGGCATTTCAAACAGCTCCATGTGGATTATGTTCACATGATCCAAGTATGTCAATGCTACAGCTACATGATAGTGGTTGTATGCCCCTTTTATCAGTGGATCAAAGCCAGTCCCTGTTCACACCCTGATGTTCTCAGAGCAGCAAAAGTCCTTGTTAAAGAGGTATTCCCATGGTGGGGTGTGTGCAAGGTCCTGCAGTCTGACAATGGACCTCACTTTGTAAATGAAACCTTCGAGCATATCACAGCTCTACTAGGGATTAAGCACAAGTTCTCCTGTGCTTATCAGCCACACACGTATTGAAAATGTGTGCACCTCAATGGCCTACTGAAAGAGAACATAGCAAAAATTAAAGACACATTGAAAAAGGGGTTGCTTCATTGCCACCCCGAGCCCTGTTCGCAATGCGCAACCAGCCTGGATCTGACCACCACTTAACGCCCCATTAGGTGGTGACAGGGCAACACATACGACTCCCACTTGCGCCTTCCACTAGAGCACTAGCAGATGCCCACAGTTCTCCTGTTGTCCTGGGGGATGAAATGCATGATTATATTGCTTCTTTTATCACTTGGCAGCTTAAATCCAGGCGTGAGAGGTTGAAGTAGAGTGAGGAAGACAACACCCCAGAAACTAATCAAGAATTTTTAAAACTGCCACTACTTCATCCAGGGACACAATTTTTTTGCAAAATGTTGTTTGTTGTTGGTTCAAGCCAAGGTTCCAGGGACCGTATCTTGTCGAGCAGGCCACTGACTGTGCAGTTAAGCTGAGTGACAAAAAAGTCTGTAACTATATCAGAGACATCAAGCCCTGCCGAGGTGAGACCTACTCCTGCCAAAACTAAGACTATTTGATGCAAGAAGAAGAGTTAGGCAGAGATGAATCACCACAACAAAGTCTAATTTGATCTATGGCTGGAGCTAGGGAAAGACAAAATGCCCAATAAAATTAGGTACACTATCTTTCCTTTACACTAGGTATTCATGATGAAAGTAAAGGGCTGTTTAAAATACATGATTCCATACCTGTTGTGAGAAACCAAAAGGTATCTCACCCACTAGTCACCAGGGATCTCTCATCCAGGCGGCCAGGACAGAGCCATTGCTTTTGGATCCAGTTCCTGGGGGTTGACCAGTGCGGGAGGATCACCTGCGTGAGGGGTCTTCGGTATCCCCTTCCCTATTACATCTCGGCCCATCCTGGCAGGTAGGATATTTAGGAACTCAACCCCCCTTCTACAACATGTACCCTTTCTCAAGGACAGCCCGCTATGAGAGAAAACAGACTAACACCTGAGCCGTATACCTGACGTGTCCCAATACCATGGTCAGGCAAGGTCATGCAACTACTGACTATCACACACACCTGACTTCCATTAAACTTTCCCACACAGATAAAAGGTGGAGCATGAGAGCACACTCTGAGCTAGGCAAAGCACACGAGGAAAAAGCAGTTCCAAGATGGCAGTTTAACAAGAGGAGAGAAACGGTGAAACAGAAGAGGATTGCAAGGAGGGAAGTTCCCTTAATATTTTCGACAAGGAACCGTTACTTTCAGAAACCTCAAGAATATAAAATTTAAGACCAGGAAACCTATCTGAAGAATTGTGTATCGTGTGTCATAGGTACCCAGGGCTGTCCCACGTCGATAATCAAGGTGGGGAGAATCGCCAGCTGCCGTGGTACTGTCCTTGGCTCCAGCAACTAAGCAGCGTCAGTTAAATCAACACAGCCAGCAAGTTGGGGAGGCCGACATAGGACCAGTCTGTTGTTTTGAAGCAAAGGTTGCAAGTGGCAACCTTGTATGGCGAGTGCTGTAACAAACATTGTTTGAAATGCATGTGGTAACCAATGCGTGTGAAATTGAACGGGTGATGAGTGATTGAATTTTGAAAGCAAGATACAATACCTTTGACAGAGTGGTTCGGCACCGGGTGCATGCTCATTCAAAGGTCTCTGTAAGGTAGCCAGCTGAGAGTTAACAAAAGTGAAAGACTGGCAAAGAATTGTGAATCAAAGTGGTCCTGCGACAAGTCAAGCAAAATCCTGCATACAGTCGAAAGTCTTCAATGTTGATAAAGAAAGTTTATGGCAAAGTAGATGAAGTTGGTCCGAGCCCGTCAGAGGGAGATCAATTGAAAGCTTTGGGTTAAAGCAGGTGTGTGTTATTGGTACGAACCGTGCAGAGGGAGACTGATGGAAGATTTTATGTCAAAGTAGAACTGAGCCCGGCAGAGGGGGATCCGGATGAACAGTGAATCACGAAAGAAATTGGATACATGAAAATCCTGAGAAAATTGTTTAAAGTGGATCTGAGACCGGCATAGGGGAGTCCCAGGTGGATAGCAAAACACCTAGAAAAATTGTTTATATGTGAAATACAAAAGGAAAGGAATTTTATTGTTTGTTGTTGCATCAGGCCATCTGAAAGAAGAGACTTTGAATGGCAAAGAGACTTTGGCACAGAAGGCCATAATGTTGAAGTTTTGAACTGCACCCTCATGCTAGAGAAGCCAGAGACTGTGCTAAGCTTGAGTGTGCTCCCTTGTCCTGTGCTATAAATATGGAGAAGGGAAGCCTATGGCTTGTATATCCTGACATATGATTTCTTGAACAATTTTGCTTTTACATAACATTGTTTCAAACACTATTTGTATTTAGAGGTATTGGCAATATGTTTATTAGTATAGGCCCTTTTATTTTGACAAGATACCACTAGCACAGCGTAATTTTTTATTTGATGGTTGTAGCTTGCTCCCATCTTTAGATGTAGGATTAGAAAGGCATTTTCCAAACCCAACCGAAGTTCAATAAACACCCTTGAACTGTAGTCACTTGTGTCTGTCTTACTGTTGATACCATGCCTTCCTTACACTGCACACAACCTTTCAGGAGCACTTTATTAGATTTGTAATTGAATCAGAGACTGAACGGATGATCCTGCCTTGAATGTTCATTCATGCTTTTCTGCTTTACGTGACACAAACCTACCCACAATTGACCCATGGAGACCCATCTATTATAACATTGCTCAGTAACAGAGAGTACGGTAAGTCTGGGAGTGGTTGTTCTATGCAGCACTCTCACAGTATTTTAGATGACAACCATAATCTAACACAATTACCCTTTAATCACACATTGTTTAGTCTTTTCATGTGATTCTTAAAGGTCTTTGGAGCAAAGCAAGAAGGACATTCAGTACTACAAGATGGGAACTGTAATTCAAACTGCTGTATTGAAGTTTTGTGGTTTCTGTTGTCACTACCTCTTTACCCTCCTTGCATTACGAAGAATTTTATTTTCGCATGCACATGCCTTGACACCTACTAATGTGACCCTTATCTATGCTTTTACAGAGGCCATATCTGGACAGATGACAAGCACTGCCAAAAAGGTAATAAGACTCAAACACTGTGCAGATGTAGAGTTTGACAAGGTAAGTTTGTATCTAACCAATTTGGCCCATATTTCCAATAACATGGGTTATACGCACATGGCCAAGGTAGAGAAAGAAACTATGAAGAGGAGCTGCTATGTGTGTTCTCTCATCCCTTACACCATAAGTACATCCAGGACATTCATAGCAACTGAAGTTCCAACCGCTAGAGCACAATGCCTCATGCATTTTTTGCTCTGCACCACCAGAGGTCGATTCCAAGGGAGATGTGCCATATTAAGATGGATGTCGTGGAAAAAATTCCCATATGAATATAGCTACATCAAGACTCAACACATGACATATGACTACTGGAGTACAGACAAAATAATAGACTACATCTCTCATGGTCCACACAAAGGAGAAGCAAAGATAGTGACACAAAAGGAATTACAATGCCCCAAGGCAGGACTACAGAAAATAGAGGGAATGCCATGCTGCTAGGAAAGACCATAAGTATATGGACACATTTACATGGCAAAAGGATGGAAAGAAGGAGTGGTTGGGAGCAAAGCACACACACGCCTAACAGTTCCACTAGATAAATTGGAAAAGGAGAATGACAATTTCCTCAAGGAATGCAAAGTTGTGCACATGGGTAGAAAATGAAGTAGGTCCCATGCCGATTCGACCACTCGAGAGTGCTTCATTGTAGTTTCAGAATGATGGTCCAGTGAAGGTTGGATAGAATAAAGGATGCAAGCAAACCTCAAAGATACCAGCATTAAGGTCGGTACCACAGTGCTCATGGAAATCTATTGGGCTTGTGGGTCGAAGGCATGCATGCACTTGCCACCTAATTGGGAGGGATATGTTTTCTCATACAGCTGAACACACCATCATTAGAAGTGCCCCGGAAAGATATACAGGTAGGTGGATGTCCCAAGATGTATGCTTACCAAAGGAAGAAGATATCTGTCGAGCTGACAATTGTGAAGACAGGGAACTATGCATCATCAAAAATGGAAGATGCATTAGATGCAAAACCACACAACATAGGCTGTTCAGCAGGACCAAGATGTTCTTTGTGTGCATTGTTCCCGCAGTTCAAGAGAAGGTGAATGCCAAGTGGCTCCAGATCACGCATTAGGAACCAATGCAGACGTTAAATTTGACAGTGAAGGGTTCAATGTCATCAAGGAGTTGAGAGCTGTCAGTTTAATGGCCATCCAGAACTGATACCTTCTAGACCTCCTCACAGCTATGGAGGGAGGTGTTTGTGCCATGATTGGGCCTTCTTGCTGTACATTTAATCCTGCCTACAATGAAGAGACAGGGACACTGACAGAAGCCATTAACCAACGATTAGAACAACATGCCGAAATAGAAGCAGAGATGAATGCCACAGGGAAGGATGAAGGCTGGTTGTCATACATCTTCTCATGGATACCGTCATGGATGGCTAACCACCAGATTGTACTAGTAGAAGCACTAGCACTAGTGTTATTCATCTTCTGTGTCATCAGAGTAGCAATATCACTGAGCTTGGGGCCCTGGTTAGGTATCATGTCATGCAGGTGGATGGGAAACAGAATAACTCTGTGCACCAATAATCAGACCAACTCAGGAAGATGGCAGAGTCTTTTTACTGTTTTATTATCAATTATCTAAAACAGGGAATTACAGCAGACATCAACGGACATTGCACAGCGTTCTCTCAAAGCATTTCATAAAAAACAACACTTTTATGGTAAAAACTCATCATATGTGATGTCATACTACGTAGCAAATAAGAGAAACCAACAGGGGGTTGTGGATACTTCAAGGGGAACATCTAAGGATACTTTCTATAAAGGCAGGGAACGTGATTGGGTTGCTACAGTCATCTGAACAACTCATGTCCAACCCTAGTGCAATTCATTGTCAATAGTTATTAGAAACACAGTTCATCATTGGCTCTTAAACTATAAGGCCCTTCGAATAATGGACCTCTACAATTGGTTGGCATGCTCGATCTCTTCTAGACCATTTGGTTCACTTAGCAGCGTGTGAGCACAGACCCTGGTGCCAGGGGGTACACTGGAATGTACCTCCCCACCCAATTAGCCCAATATCTAACATCATCCATACCTTCTGCCATGCAAACTGTCTTTGAACTTGGCCTTGCAATGTATTCTCATCTCTGGGAATATATTGGAGTATGAGCACACACTTATCAGTCTTGACACCAGGCCAGACAACCCTTCTCGTTTCATGCATGCTCCTAGCTAATTCTTTGCTGCATCACAGCCTTCAGCCCTTCGCCTCATGGGTTTGAACTTACTAAAATGGTGACACCGATATCCAGCTTCTATATAATGGGGGCTTCACCTGCAGTCTATTCACTACCTATAGCCAGCTTCTATAAACACTTAGTCTACTTGCAATGTTGCATCTGTACAGTTATCGCACGATTTGCATTTTCTACAGTGTTCTTCACAAGTGTAATCTTCGGTTTGCACATGAAAGTTTATTTGATTCTTTACTTCATCATCTGTTTCTATAAGATCCATCTGTGCATCGCGCTTGTTTCTTGTGATGTCACCAACTTTTCTTTTTCTCTTTTTCATATTCCTTCGGGTATCTCCTCCAAGAGATTGTCATCGCTTTGGGTGTACATCTGACAAGGTTTTCTTAGTGGATACCTTTTCTCGAAGATTTGACACGGAATAGTTACAACTGCTGGTGTCAAGCTGCCAGCATACAGGTAGTAGGGGTGCGGGATGTCCTGCAGAGACATTCGACTGCTCTTCTACATCACAGTGCAGGAAGACCACTGGTAAGAGATTGACGACCATGCAAAGTATCATTGACATCTTGGAGGAATGACAAAGGTCTGGCTCTCGAAAATGTATGTGAACAGAGAGTCATCTAGGTAGTGTCGTTGACTCATTGACCAAAAGGGGGATTGAAGACGGAGGTCCAAGTGTGGCCCTTGTGACCCCTACCTGTCGTGATTTACAGGTAAAATGCTCCCTGAAAACTAGCTACTGAATATGGCAGCCACACCACCACCAGGATGATCAGAATATTAAAATCAGGAGGTAAGAGCCGGGCTCTAGCCAGTCCAGATGACTTGCAAAGCCACGTGATAAATGCAAAGTGTGGCTGATTATCAGACAGTAGATCATAACAGTGGGCAGAGTGCACAACAAGAGAGTGGGGATTCAGCAAAAGGCACTCTATGATATGATATGGTATGATATGGCATTTATAACACACTTATACATAAGTGTTTCTAGGCGTGATGAGGCAAGGGAGGGGAAACAGAGGGAAGACAGAGACAACAATTCTACTATTCCAGGTGGCATTGAGATCGCGCAAGTGCAGGGGAGGGGGCAAGGGGAAAAGTGCAGGGTGAGAGGGGAAGGGGCAGTGCAATACATATGATGACAGTAAAATAAATAATAAATAAGACAATAAATACAAATGCAGCCAGCTAGTGGCAAGTGCAAGGGTAAATGCAGACATCAGGTGTAAATTATGTTGGGATGAAAAAACAGGCATTAAGAGGTCCCTCCACAACCTACTGATATAATACGGTGCAATCTAGGATTACTTTGGAAAACACTATTCCCAGATGATGGCAAAAATATTCTGTATTAGGCAATTTTCAGGTTATTACAATAACAATAATCACAAAGTCTTGCTACATTTCTTTATTTTTCCCCCTTAGCATCTCATTGACATGATAAGAGAAATTAATAAAGGTCTTAAAATCTTTATAAGGGAATTTACTAAGCTATGAATATGCAGTGAAAAACGATATGCAGGACAAATGAAGGGTGGTCTGAATCTCTCCTATGTAGGAATCCATTACCTTCTTTTTCAAATTACACCCCTGATCAAGGCATTCACAGAATGTGATCATATTCCTGAATGGTTGATGTATGTATGTGGAGCGACAGTTGAGTAGGTTGACATAAACTATTGAGGGTAGACCCCATCTTCACTTTGATGTCCCCATCTGTGATAGCTACAGATTGAACATTGTGAAGGTTACCTTCCAATGCCTTTTAAATACAGATAACACAGCGACAGGTGGTAAGCTGACTAGGGAAACAAATTTGTCTAACATGGCGATAATAGCCACATATTGGCATCGATAGATTGCTAAGACACTGTCCACAGCCAAACTCTGCATTTTGTGGCTTGCTAACTGGTCATCTGCTCAATGTCTCTACAATGGTTGTACTATGTGGAAACAGATTTGTTCAAAACCAAACTAAATGCCAAACCCTCGCCTGCTTCCGAGGTACCCTCCTAACCTATTACTTACCTGCCTCCTAGGTAACATTTTTCCCTCACCTCTAACTTGCCTCCGTCCCTCACTTCCTCTGCCTCCACTCTAGTACGTCACCCATCAGGGTCACATCCCGAGCACAGCTGGCCGTACCACCTACCTGCACTTACAAATGTCTAATGTTCTTGGTCCTTAATCTATGCATGTCTACTTATGTATTGTCTCCGGTGACTGTTCCATTTACTCCCTTCCACAACCAGGTCAGAATGTCCTTCAAACTCACCCCATTGTAAGAATCTCACAGCTTCCCATCAAAGCTGATTTCTTATCTATTATATGTTCTTTTGTGATCAAATGAAGATTGTTCATCCTGTTTATATAACGAAATAAATACATAAATACAAATAACTAAAACAAACAATAGCCCCTGTTCGGCATATTATTTATAAAATTAATGTTGACGTCTCCATGTATACCGACATTTGGGGAAACGTATTGATTTGTCTACAAGATGGAAATAAATCAAACACATGAATATACTCTATTTGGAGAACAGGTTTACTGTTATTTTCTAGCCTTCTTGAGGGATAGTGGTACAGTAATATGATCACTACTCTCGTTGTATGTTCTGGTACATGACTGCTATTAGCTTATTTGCTGCCATTTCTCCTGTTTCTGTTTCCTCTTGAAATTCAAATGTCTTTTTGAAAACATTAGTTATGAAATAGTTAACTGGATGTTATTTTTCTTGTGATTATACATACAACTTTCATTGAGTGTGATATTATTTTGCATTTTGCTCCTAGTCGTGCTCTCCTATATGATGATATGTAAGGAATGTTTTTCGAGATACAGCCCTCTTTCAGAAATGTTTTGACTATTCTCACATGGAAATGTGAAATAATGAAAAGTGACATTTGAATTTCAGAGCTATGTCACCAAGAAAATGTAAAACAGACACCAACATATTTGACCCAAATATGTATCCTAAATCACATCTGAAAAAAATATGGTTGTGTATGCGTTATTTGAATCTTCATGGTTAACTTATAGTTTTAATTATTAACAGTGAACAAGTGGTAAAATGAAATCCTTCCACTAAAAACTGAAATAGTAACCTGCAAGTGAACTGGAAATCAAAAGAATATCTGTCACACATCAATATGCCACTTATAATGATGCCCAGGAGATAATTGGCAGCAGCTGTGTTCCTCTTTGACAACGTGTGCTCGTTTCCGGCTACTAAAATATCAACCATTGAAAAATGAAGTTGGAAATAATAGTGAATTTTGTCGTCTTTAATGTAGAAGGTTTCGATTAAACTGAACCCTTAAGTTGATGGCTGATGATCACTGCCAAGAAAAGTGTTTAGTCAACGCAAGACGGCTGGGAAAATGCATTAGCCCTGGCATTGAAATCATTATGTTCCAAGAATGTGTTTTCATGTGGAGTTTAAATTCATTTTTTTATCAACTAATGTACATATGAAACCATTAAAACTATGTCATGACGTCATGGTAACACTCAAAGCATAGTAATGTACCATTAGAGCACGGTGCCAGTCTGTCACCGCACACAGAAGGACAGACATTGAGCCCTTCTCACCCTAGGCTGTATGTTCACAACATGGGAGACTAAGTATTACTAAACTTCTGCCTTCAACTAAAATAAAGGCTAGTATGACATAACATGGAACAAACTCCAAACATATCCTTGCTGTTGTTTCTTACTTTATTTCATCATGTGACCATAAAGGTATTGTACACAATACATAAAACATTTCCAATTCAAATGCGGGCAACACTAACAAATTCGTGAAAAGAAAAAAAAAATCAATGTACATACTATATACAATCACACAGCAAATGTAAATACATAAATCATGATGTTTTGCCACATTTGCACATACAATCCTGTGATAAGTTGCAGTGAAATCGACAACGCCAACTAATTCATAGTATATCAAATATTTACGAATATAATCTAGCATTTTAAAAGCATCATTAATATTGCAGCTCTCTAATTAGGGCATGCTAGTTACACACCTCTCTCTTCTCTTTCAAGCACTGACTAGATAATTAGAAATGCAAAGATTGTGACCATTGCACCTGCCCTCTTACACAGATCTCCTGCTACGTTCAGTGAAACAATGCCTTTGTTCACTAAACAGGTCTGTAAATGTCTTTGCCTAATATCCGCATTAAGGGGCAGACACAAATATAATGACTCTTTCTTTGTCCAGACAAAAGGTGAATACATCTGGGTAATTGTTCTCTGGAGTGGGCTTTCAATGAGATGCAGGTATTCTTCCTCGGAAAAGATGTGTTTCATGCACAAAACATTATACCACATTCATGGGTCTAAACATTCAGATACATACTGGCCCCATATCAAGTCTGTGTGTGCTTCAATGGCAATTTGTCTATTGCGGCCAGTGATTAGATTATTCCCAAATTCTTCTAAATTAAGCAGGTGCAGGTACCTCCTAATATCTCTAAACCATTTTAATGAGAGAACGTTTTGGTAGGAAAGGACATCCTTAACAGCTGCCCTATATTTCAAAAGAATGTCACAAGACCAAATGCGCACCCAAAACAGGACTGGTTTTATGGCTATCTGATCACTAATGCATATCAGACCAAGTTCCATATGTAGCAGAATATTAAGTGTGCTTTTGGGAAACCACAACAACTTTTTTTTTAAAGTTGTTTTCAGTCACCAAAAGAGCTGGAAACTTAGTATGCCCCCATATCTCTGCTCCATAAAGAGCATCTGCCAGCGCCTGGGCTCTATACATTTCCATCACTGTAGTTATGAGGTTTTTCCCAAAGGTATTGGCAAAAGAAAAAATGGCATGCATTTCCGGTCAAGTTGGCCTTTTTAAGATGCTCCTGCCAAGACTCATCCCATGCAATCCTCACTCCTAAGTAGTCAAAATGGCACACTCCTTTTATTTTCACACCTTCTATCTCAATTTCCATTCATGGCTGTTGCCCCCGCTGTCCACCACATCTCCGCCACATCTCATTGCTTTTGTTTTGTTTCCATTTAATTTCACACCTTTATTCATGCAAATGGTCTGTCTGTCATATTAGGCCTGATGGGGTACGGGACATGATAAACGTGTCATCGACAAAGAAAAGCATGACAATCTTTTCACCACCAACAGATGGTGCATCTGATATATTTATTGGGAATTCCGTCAATAAACCATCAAAAAACAGGTTGAAAAGGAGAGTGGCAAGTATACAACCTTGCCTCATATCTGTTTCAACTGGAAGATTCCCAGTAGTCTTCCGCCTAGACCCCATCTCACTCTTGCCAAGGACCCTTCAAACAAATCCATTATCGCTTTCAGCAAAGGGAGAGGCACTTCATTAACAAGTAAGGCTCGCCATTGCAGCAATATAAGTCTACTGTCAAAGGCGCTCTTAAGTCAATAAAAAGTAAATATAGATTGCCACCCTTGATGATCATATACTTGTTCACAATTAATTTAAGTCTAAGGACCTGATCCATGGTGCTCACCACTTTTGTGAAGCCAGCCTGAAGGTGGCTTAGAGCATCAGTCTCCACTGCCCACATTTCTAATTTTGTTTGAATTATTTTACCAAAAATGTTGCTTCTGTTTGGAAGGTTGGCCTATAGTTCCTGGGATCAAAGGGACCCACTTTTTTGAAGATAGGGATGATCTCCGCCACTTGCCATGATAGAGGTTTCTGTCCTGTTTAAAGTATGACATTAAATATTAATAAAAAATATGGAGCCCATATTGCTGGTTCACTCATGTAAAGGGCTACAGGGACAAAGTCAGGACTATAGAAAAGTGGCTTGAACAACCTCATCTTGTGAAAATTCTAACAGTGATGAAGCAAGACCACTGCACAATAATAATTAATTCATTCCATGGACCAAAGAAGTCAGATTTTGTTTCATGATAAAGTCCTCCACAGTGATCAAACCAGGTATTTTCAGTAATAGCTACTTGAAAAGGATTTTGGTTTAAGTGATTTCCCCGAAACAATCCTACAGAATATTTCAGTATTTTTCTTGATTACAGCTTTGTTAAGGGCTTCCCACAGTTCAAGGGATTTCGCTTTGATCC
This sequence comes from Ambystoma mexicanum, assembly GCF_040938575.1. Classification (NCBI taxonomy): domain Eukaryota; kingdom Metazoa; phylum Chordata; class Amphibia; order Caudata; family Ambystomatidae; genus Ambystoma; species Ambystoma mexicanum. Next base: position 1,251,029,566 of record NC_090921.1, on the reverse strand, counting down.
CCTCTCTGCTAGGGACTTATATTCTTTTCTATATGTTTTTACCTTCTCTTTTTCCCCTCCATCCTTATCTTTTAGAGCCCACTGATTTCAATGGTTTGAAAGAAAGGGGGGAGGGCAGCTGGATTGTTATAGCATATTGGAGTACAGAATTGTCATTAATCTGACTGGGGCTCATTTCGGTTTCTAGGATTGGTAAGATTTCCTTGTATGCCAATGGGAGATTGCTTTTAAAATCTGAATTCTCCCATTCTAGACTCTCTCCCCACATACACATTTCCATGGATTTTCCATTTTGCCAGTTTGCCAAATCCACCAGTATGTAAACAATATGGCTATGTTTAGCCCCACTAAACACAAGTCAGCCATGGAGGAATATCAGGTTGTAGTCGTCCTTTACATGCACATAAACCCATTTTAAAGAAACATTCTGCAGTCTGCAGGGTGTATTTATAGGATTATTTCATACTCATCCCTACTAGTTGTGGAATATCCCATATAGCGTCCTCTTCTTCTTATATAAATGAGTTCAGCTCATTAGATGGTGCAAATTGGAGGTTCATGTCCCCCAAAATTTGCATCAATGGTTTAAAGTTACTTACTCGCTCCCCTTCCTCAGTTAACCATTCCAACTTATTAAGACTACCCATGCCCTCTGCTTCATATGGTCTGTTATGAATTAATACTATGGTGCCATTTTTTATTTCAATAAGGAGGCATTGGCGGTCAGGACAATTTGAGTTCAATAATTTAATCTGAACATTTAGACCTACATTTACCCAAGTGCAAAGCTCCCCACTATGGTGCACCAACATACTTTTAGACCTATTAGCAGGAACCTTAAGACTGGAATACCCCTTGAGTGTACATTTCTTAAAGGGCCATGTTTCTTGGAGGTCAATTATACCTACATTTCTTCCATGTGTTTGGATAATTCCACGATATTCCATGATGCCACCGTAATAGCTTTGGGATTTTCAGATAACTCATCCAAGGTATTGCCAGTGTCTTCCACACCAGGTAAGTGGGGCGAGGGATGTAAAGTTGTAATCCTGAAATGAGGAGACACCCTGTAGGATTACTAGCTAGGGTTATATTTATTTTTGGACCATGTTGCATGTGTCTATCAGTGGGATATATAGGAAGAGATCTCCTTAGTTCAATTTGCAAATCTGGGGATTGGAGTGTCATAAAATCAATTGATAACAAGCCAGATTTCAAGTATTTATTGGTTAAGATGTTCTTAACATAATATGGCTCCTCCAAGCTATCTGAATGGATCCAGCAAACATCAACATTATCCCCTCTAACAAATGCAGCACTGTTTCGTGTGCCATATCCAATGTATACATTTATTTAGTAAGCTATCTTTACTGCCTATTGTCCACTTTGGTCATGTAAACTCTTCTGTTAGTCTCTAGTTGTATAGTATTAACAGGGTGTCTATTAACCCCAAGCTGCTGTGTTGCTGGTTCTATGTCAGTTCAACAAATTAATTAACTTTGTGTACATTACTTGAGATTTTAGTTTGCCTTTTTGGGGGAGGTCCCCCCATGCCACCCCTTCCCCTTCACTGCCACTACCACTCCCACCCCATGCCCCAAACTCCTCTCCACCCCCTTTAACCACAAATACCTGCACAAATTCAAAGTAATTCGAAGTAATATACAAAAAGTAAATTACAACTAAGTAATTGATTTTGTGTGAACAATGGGAGACCTTGTTGGTTGTGTGCAAACATGCTGAAAGTTCCTTATCGAGATATCATTAGCCTGCTGTGGAAGACTGGCTCTTCTGGAATGATCTTTTAGGGGTATTGCGAGGGTGTGAATGATTTGTAACATATCTCTATATCACCTGATTAATAGACGAGAAATGTTTGTTAATTGATGATGGTCCCGCCCCATTTGAATGTGGACTATGGTTAGTTGATATATGTACTTCATTTATTTCCACAGATTTTTGACTCATCAACCCCATCTCAGGGTTAATTTCCAACACTACTTTTTCCAATACAACATTTCTTGTATCAACAATTGTCAGTCCATACAAAGATGTCAGCCACAATTGACGGAGTCCTCTAATATGATATATATATTAGTAGCCTTACATGTGCCCAGTGTTTTTCCCTAGGCCTCAGTATCTCTGGTATCACTCCCCAACACAATGGGGATATTGTTTGCCTGTCTAGTGGGGATTTCTGGTGGCGTTAACTCTACAAGTGGTAGGAAGTGATTTGCTCTAGAGACAGCTTTATGAATAAAACATACGGCATGGAAGGGGTTTTCGAGTCGTCTACTCGGGGCATTATTGATAGCCATAGCAGGTTGCTGGGATGACGTAACACTCCGTTTATTTGCTCCTATAGTATGCAACTCTATAGGAAAGGGGCTAGCTATGGGGTTACATTCATAACATGTATTTTCCCCACCTTTGGCAAATTCTGTTCTGATTTAACAAATGACTGATTTGCTGTTATTTTGTCCTTTTCTGTACCTTTTTCCTTGTGAACCCCACACCCTCCCCTTGCATCCTATCCCTCCCCACTCATGACAACTTCCCCTGTTTCCCCTCTTCCTCCTGTCAATGTCATCCATCAAAACCCCCAATCTCATTTATCAGGATGTTAACCTCCTGGGTGGGGGCGGTCAGTTGCATCAGTTCTTATTTTACCCTGGGCTAGTGAAATTTGTTGTTGCTTTATGTTTTTGACATATTTCCTCCAAATGTTTGATAGCACTGTCTCTATCAGCTGATTGCCCTCAACACAGTCTCTATGGGACGACCCAAACAATTTTCAAGGGTGGCCTTTAGTCAGCTCCACCCCCCTTGATTGGGCAGGCTTTGATCCTTGACTTAAAGGGAGGAAGTGCAATTTGACCAGTTAGACTACTGTGATTTTTTAGGTTCCTTGCAAGTTCAGGACCCCTAATGTGGTTGTTGAAATATGTATCCCTATATTAATGGGGGGGGGTCCTGTTCAATCTAACAAATGGCAAGTAGTGTAGCCAAGTTACTGTGCAAAGGGCATTCACTAAACCGTTCTTAAATGATCTCAAAACAGTTTAGTCCATGTCCGTATTAGTCCATAAATCTTTAAAAAAGCTAAAAAGAACAGAAAACAATATGGTTAAATCCAAACACTTATAAGATTATAAGATCCAGCAAGAGAGAGAGACCTTTCACAACAGGTTATAACTGGCCTACTCGCAGTTCAATACTGGTCCAACAGGGTGGCAAATATAAAAAGGACAGTCTTACTGCTCGGTGTGATGAACACTCGAATGGCAAGAGGGGCCCCCATAGTCCATCTCCCCCTCCTCTCATGTCCGTAGGCCATAATGTTAAAAGCAAATAGCATTGTAATTACCTTGAGGGTGGTTCACTCCTTGCTCCTTCACCAAATACCAATCTCTGACCTTTCTCGTGGTAAAGGCTAACCAAGAACCATTAGCCAGAGGCCGTATACCCCCTATTTCAAATACTTAAGGAAGAACACAGGGCCCAACTGACCAAAATTATTTATAAAGGTGTCATACACATACAGTAGCCCACTGCCGGGGCCATAATAAATGCTCACCTCATCTGACACTGCACACGCCCAACAGTCCCAATCAGCATGGCATTGCACAGACTTAAACGTGGGTGCTTATGCGCCAGGAACCCTTCTTATGGAAATTGGTGCCAAAGAGTCCCAAACAGCCCAACGTTGCGCAGACTTAGACGCAGGGGCTGATATGCCAGGAACCATTGTTATTTCCATGGGTGCAGTAGTGAAAGAAGGGGGCATGGCTTCCAGGAAAACCTTGCTGTTCCATTAACTGTAGCCTCAAACAGTGCATCTTCGCCCAGACTTAAACTTAAACTTTTTTAGATCAATGTGGCAGGAATTTTTCATTTTACTCTACCAGTTTATCACTATATTCCCTTACCTTCTGTCACCAACAACATTTGCTTTACATCTATTTTTGACTATGCCAATCTTTGCTCGGCTTGGCAGTCACAGACTAAATATTCTTGACTTTGAACTTGGGTATAATGTATAAAGGCAAATAAGCCACCACCAAACTTCCAGAATTTCTGAGAATACTCTTGAGACCCTCATGCTTTACATTACATTACATGCTATAATTATTTACAATTCTCCAAATATGGAATGGAAACACAACCAAAATACCACAATAGTTTATGACATATCTGCGTCCTCCCTCCTCAACTAACAGGACTGGGCCAGCCCTGTACTATCACAAATCAGCCTTCACCCACTGTTTCTCATGATCTCTATGCTTGTAGCATCTACTTCCTGCTTTTCTATAATTTTACCATCCCCTCACAAATGTATTCTTCCGGCAGACAAATGTGTGGATTGTCCTTGTGGGTGCAGAGTACACCACTCCACTGACAAGCCTATGTAGTTAATACTAATATAGCAGGGATATGGCGCAGTTCAAAAGCATATAAACATAGCATAATATTAATGAACATACCAGTAAATGTAAGTGGATATTTAAAATACTTTCTTATTTAGAAAAGCAAGGTTGCTTATTATCTTTCACCCCAAGTAGTCATCGTAAGAGCATGTTTCAAAAGTGCAATGCTAAAAGACATAGAAAGAAAATGCTACATTCAAATACATGATAATGTATTTATTTCTCTTTACATTTTGAATCGTTTATCTCACCAAATTGCAGAAAAGCAAGTTTGGAATGGGGCCAATTTCCACAATAAAATGCACATTATGTCCTTATTATGTAATGCTACTTCACTTATATTAAGAACAAAATGTGCTTAAAGTGACATAAATCCAATGTAGATCATTGGCTGCATAATATTCTAACAAATCAAAGTATGGCAGTGTGCTTGTTCCTACATAGTCACACTAAAAGGTATATCAAAAATAAATATTTAACCCAGCTGGACTCTTCATTCTAAAAACAATGGGGCTACCAGTTTGACACACAAACTCCCTATTATGATAACCCAAGTTATTGCACCTAAGTAAGTTAGAGGGGCCACCTTCTTGTTTGTGCATTAGTGTGAAATATACAATCACAGAACCCTTCCAATCAAAATTGTTTTGTCATACGATGCTAAGGTGGGCAGACATTGTCCCTGTGTTTAAAGTTATAGCTAGAGGGATGATTACAATTTTTTTTATACCTGCTGACACACATGATTTGGCCAAGGAATCTTCACTAAATTGCAGACAAAGGGCTGAGCCTCTAAACACAGGAGGATTCTCCAAATTAAGCCAGAAGAGGAATGAAGATTGTGGCACCTTGTCATTTGGAAACAAAGGGCAGAGGAGGAGAACTGAAAGAGCTGGAGTCTAGTGTATTACCATCTAGAACAGGACAGTGACAGCTGCAGTGTTCCTAAGACATTAATTCTTCAATTAAAAGAGATAGACATTTTGATATATATAGATTAAGTCCTGTGCTCTGCTTTTACACTGAATTTCATTAATATACTTGATGCCATTATTCGATGTGATATTTTTGCTCTGTTACCTGAAAATCTCAATACAAATTTAAGCTTAAAAAATAATAATAATACTTGTTCACTAAATAGAAAGTTTGAACTGCTGTGAAAGTAGCAGGTGTACTCGGCTCTACCAGGGTTGTATACTAATTGACCTTTTCACAATTGACGTCAGGAGAATTGACCTCAGGAGAATTGACCTAATTTAAAAGGTCAATTAGGAAATATATGCAGGGGGAAATGCCTGCAACCCCCCACCAAATCCAAAAACCCCTGCAACCCCCCACTCAATCCCCTTATATTATTTGTAATCCAAAACCAACCCAATACATATATTAAATAACTAAAATAATATAAAGGTCAACTGTGAAGAAGGTCAATTAGGACCACTATAAGTAGGTCAATTAGGACAAAAGGTCAATTGTAAAAGGTAATTTTGGGTAATACCACTACCAGTGCTCTGTCCTGGGAATGACCCCCAACGGAGATTTGGTTAGATAGATGCTATAGAATTTTAGGGTGCCGCCCCATCAAAACGTAAAATAACTATCTTGGCATCTGGAGAAGTAAATGTGGTGACCTAGGGTCTGTTGTGAGCTGTGCCTTTTTGTATTAAGTTTTCACAAGCATTGTTTTAGCAATGAGGGTTTCCATGTTGGCTTGGCGAAGCAAGAGACAAATGATGTGGGAGTAGTATAACTTCTAGTGAGCGGGTTGGTACTTATTTTTATAGAATTAGAATGGCCTCAGAAGCAGCAGGTTCAGGGATCAAAGGAAGCTAGAAGGTTCACTAGTGAAAGGGATAATGTTAAAAGAATAACCGTTGATCTCTGTGTGAAGCAGTGTCTACTACAACTAAATGTCACTGTGTTAGCGGTTTAACTGGTTGCCCTATTTGGGACCTTATGTGTATTTACATCCTGCCTATTCCTGCAAGGGGCTCTATTGAGTGTGAGTGTTCATACTTGATGGATTTCAATGATGCATAGTGCTTAATAGGGTGGGGTATAAAGATGTGTATGATTCAATCAATAGTTCTTAAAAAGTATTTCCATCCACTCCCTTTTTGCACCATTGGTATTTGGTGGTGACTAGAACAATTTGTATGTTGCTCTCTATATTATCTCCTGAGCAGGAGGGCTTTCTGAAGGGTGAAAATGCATCTGACAACATGAGGCCAGTTTTCAAAATCTTCAATAACATGGAAAAGGCCTTTGATTGGGTTGAGTGGAAATACGTGATTCAGGTAATGCGTTGGATAGACTTTTTTCACAGTCGTGATGTCATTAATCAGGCTTGTTTATGACAGTTATAGTTCATAGGTGACAGTTATAGTTCAAAGGTCACAATAAATAGCACCACCTACATGATTTTTAGGCTCACAATGAGTACCCATCAGATCTGCCTGCTATTGTCCTTCTTATTCATTTTAGCAGTCAATTCCCTGCTTTTAAATATTAATAGCAATACTAGCATTTACAACATCATCAAATGGAATCTCTCAAAATGATGTGAATATGTGGATGGTTTGCTGGTGTACTTGGCCTATCCTCAAGAGTCCTTTCCAAATGTAATTTCCGTGAACAATGATTAAACCACAATTTCAGGGTATAAGGATATTTTAGATAAGGCAGAGATCTTCCCATTTAGCAAACATTGCTTCCTGGGGATGTTTGTAGGATACCTCCTCTCCTGCAGGTCAATTCTGCAAGGGAAGAGGGGCTGTGGCGGGGTGGGATTCCCAATATTTGAAGTATATCAGAGGGCTATTGATGTAAGGCAAGTGACTGCTTGGTAGGCTTCCAAACCCTACCCACCGACACCACCATGGGCTGCATATGAGGCAGGGTTGCTGACTCCTTCCCCCACTTAAATACTTCCGGTTTACTCACTTCAAACATACCCAGATTGAGAATCTGGTGATCAAATTTCCCATGCATGTCTTTGATGAGATGTGCTGCCGTTTAAAGTATCTGATTTGGGACTCGCACCCCACCACGATATGGCTCAATAAGAGAAAATTAAATGGGGGAAGAACAATTTTATGGCCCATATGGATTTGTTTAGTCAATGCTTGATTGACAGATAGGTTAAGGATTTTCAAATCTAATATAGAGAATGTGGCTTAGAGGCTATGTACTTCCATGCATACTTGCAGCTGAACACAACTCTAACCAAAGCCATTGAGATGGCTCTCCTTAGTGGGCAATCAACTAGGTGTGGTTCACCGCAAACACCAAAAGATAAGTGGCACCCCATGAAAGCCTCCCAGTGGTGTTGGCTAATTAGATGGCTACATGCTGTTGTTAAGCTCAACAGTAAAACTGAGTGGGATATAAACTGGCAGGTAACCCTATCTGAGAAGCTCTGTGAGACTATTTTGTAAGCGTGGCAAGGAGCGTCAATATTAACCACTATATCCCAAATGAACTACTTTGTGGGCTCTCTGGACACTGATTAATCCACATAAGGCCTGACAAACAGAACTGAATAAATAACAATTTAGCTTTAATGAGAGAGGTTCTCTGCCACACATGCTATTTAATTCCAAACATCTGGGCCTACTGGACAAGCAGGTAAAGTTGCTGCCCCACATAATTAGTCCAGAATATGCAGTTATTATTTACAATTTATTTATTTATTAATGTTTACATTTGTTAAGCATGCTAAAGCCTAAGGCATCTAGGTGCTGTTACAACCAGGCACTTTTACATGATAGACAAGGACAGGACCAAAGTAAGTAGTGCATGAGGCTGTCATTAGGTGAAAAGCCACGTTTTTAGCGCCTTTCTAAAGATCCAGTAAGAATGTTCAGCTCTCAAGTGTAAATGGAGGGCGTTCCAGTGAGAGGCAGCAACTGAAGGAAAGCTCAAACTTCTGCTTTTTACTCTCTTGGATTTTAGCAGGACTAGCCTGTGAGCATAGGCCTTCCTGACTGGTCTGGATGACTGGGCTTTGACAAAGCTTCGAGATAAGTAGACCAGCACTGTATTAGACAGACATTTGTGGGTGATGGCCAGTGTTTTAAAGATGATCCTTTTTTTGATTGGCAGCTAGTGTACGTTTCTTCTTGCTTCCAAAATTTGGTCTCTTTTCAGGATGTTGAGGGCAGCTCTAATGGCATTATTTTGGATCACTTGCCATTTTTGGATATTGTGAATGGAGGTGCCTGCAAACAGGGCACAACAATAGTCAAGCCTTGCTCTGATGATAGTTCTGGCAATACTGAGGCAGTTAGCTGGTGCTAGGAATGGTCTGGCAGTGTTGATAAGCTTTGTAGTGCAGGCAGCTGAGGTTGCAATGGCATTAACCTGGCGTGTCATGGAGAGTGCGGAGACCAGATAGATGCCTAAGGTCTTTACTGAGGCGGAGACACTGATGCTGAGATTGTCGATGCTGAATATTGAGTAGAGTGGATTGAGACTTTTTAGGGCTGGTGGGGGACCAACCAACAGGATCTCAGTTTTTTTGTCATTTAGATACAGACCATTGGATGCCATCTAGGCTTGGATGGTTGAGTAGATTGCATTCAAGGTGTGGGAAACATCCGTGTAGATGCCTGAGAGGGGTAGCATGATTTGCATGTCATTAACGTAATTTGTAAAGGAATGGCAATTGAGTCCAGGAGGTCAAAAAGGGGTTTGGTGAATATGTTATAGAGCATCTGGGAGATGCAGGAGCCTTGGGGAACTTCGCATAAGATCAGTGAAGGGAGGGCAGAGGCAACTTCAGAGAACACTCTTATGGATCTCTAGTCCAGAAAGGAGGGAATCCAGAATGGAGCTTGCTCAGAGATGTTGGCCGCGGAGGGGAGATGATTGCACAGTATTTTATGGTCCACCAGGTCAAAGGCAGCTGAGAGGTCTAGGAGGTGAAGACGAGTGGGCTTACCTTCATCTCTGAAATCGTCAAGCTTTTTTTTTAGGTCTAACAGGGCTGACTCTGTTCCATGACCTGGTCTAAAGCCAGATTGGCGCAGACCTAGAATTTGATTTGATTTTAAATAGTGCTGGATTTGTATATAGGCTGCCCTATCTAGAATTTTCAGCAGGAATGGTACTGTTGTAATGGGTCGCTAATTGCTCGGCAAGGCCAGGTCAAGTGAGTTTATTTTTAAGAAGAGGTAGGATCAACACTTCTTTCAGTGAGGTAGGAACCCTACTGGAGGCAAAAGAAGCATTGATGAAGCTGGTGATAAACGGAATAAGGTGTTCGGCGCAGTCTTTGATGACTGACGTGGGGCAGATATCCCCTTTGCGTCTGGAAGGTTTTTTTTTTGTATTTGTCGTACTTTCATTTCTGTGACAGGGTGGAAATGGAAGGGTACTAGGATTTGAGAGGTGGGTAGTGGGACAGGGTGCGAGGAGTCTTTGAGGTAGGTTTGCTAGCAAGGACCTTTGCTTGGAGGGTGGTCATTTTGTTTAACACCGCTTCCTGGATGCTTGCACACCAGGTATTATTCTTGATAATGGATAGTGGCTCCAGTGCTGGGGCTCCAAGCTCCTTAAAGATGGTGAAGAGCTCCTATGTGTTAGATTTCGCATTTATAATTCTGTCATCGTAGCACGTCGCCTTGGCTTGGGTAATGGCAAGTTGGTATGTTCTAGCCGCGGATTTGAACATCTCTTTATGGACTTTGGTTGGAAGTTTTATCCAGATTCCTTTGGATTGGTGGTTCTTTGCTCTTAAGTTCTGGAGATGCACAATGAACCAAGTGTTGATATGGGTAATGGATTTAGCTTTGCAAGGTACCAGTGAGGCGACCATATTTACATATTTAGAGTAGAGGTCTGCCAGTGCATCTGGGTTATTAGCCCAGTGTACCAGGTGTTCAGGGTGGAGATCAGAGAGAAGGGGTGAGATGCTATCTTTGGAGATTTTGCAGGTGCTTCATGCCCAGGTAGGTTGTAGTCGAATACGAGTAACAGTCATCCTCTGCTAGAGGGATGTTGAAATTAATGCTAAAGTGGTCTGACCAAGGGCATGGGAAGATGGCAGTGATGGATATCTCACAGTTTAAATCACCCAGATTGTGGGGCGTCCTTTGTTGTGGGTCAGGCAGTTTATCTGGAATGTGTGACCTAATGCCTTGAAGGCATACGCTAGCGTTATTGTCTGATGGGTCATTCAGAACCAAATTCATGTGTCCTTGCAGAATCAGTCTAGTAGAAGGTTTGAGGTTTGTATTGAGGAGGTGCAGTAGATCATCCTCAAATGTGCCAATGAGGCCTGGAGGTCGATGTAATAGGTTTAGTAGAATGGAAATAGTATGGGATGTAATGATTTTAGGTGAAAGTAGGTCACAATTTCCCTCTGGATTGTGTGGAAGTTCTCTGACTTTAAGGCTTTCTGTGTAGATCAAGGCAACTCCACCTCCGTTGGCATTCTGCCTGTCCGCTCTTAGGATGCTTGTCCCTAGTGTGATAGCTAGTGTGAGTGCAAGGCCTGAAGCAGGATGAAGCCATGATTCAGTCAAGGCTTAGAGATCAAGGTTGTTGCATATGATAAGATTGTGGCTGTCCAAGGCATGAGCATGCACCGATCTTGCATTGATGAGGGCAGCATTTACCAGTACCTGTTGGGTGTCTGGGCATTTGGTAGGGGTTAGGGGCAAGCATGGCAAGTGCTGCCTTCTGAGATGGCTCAGGTGGGGGGATGTTGCCACAAGAGGCGGGCAGGTGGTTTTCGCCACGTCAACAGGTAAGTGCCTTATTAGGCTTTTCAAACAGGCAGCTGAGGTACAGCTCGCCAGTCTACCATTCCTGATGAGGATGGTAGGTATGGTCGTGAGCAGAGTTTAGGTGAGTCTACTATGGAGCCTTTTTGTTTCTTAGTCTTGGGGGCGGTGGATGCGTGGAGAATGGGATGTGTGATGTGGGATTGGCAAGATCTTATGTTGGGGTACAACAGGCAGTTAGCAGTTTGGCTTGGGTAGTCTTATGCAAGTAGCTGTGCAAGTTGCCACATGATCTTGCATACATCTTGTTTGCTAATGGCATCATAGGCTGTGCGGCATGTGCCAGGTGTTCCTTGGATGTGTGTGACTCGAGTGGTGGGTTACATGGATAAGGTAACATGAGGTCACGGTCACCACCAAGGGTTTGGGCCACAATGGTATGTGCTTTGACGTGCAGTGAGTCGGTACAGTTAGCTGTGTAAGCTGTAGTCAGAGGTGGGGATCAGGCGCTATTACGTTACAGACTGTGTCTTTAGTTGACTCTATCCTCGGGCTGGCAGGCGCATGAGTAAGGGTAGGGGCATTATGGGGTGAGACATAAGCATGCTTACCTTGAGGTGTGTGAAGAGACATAAGCTTGTCTGTAGCAATGTCTTCGTCGATCACAGCAGCCTTCATGATGATGCCGATTACGTTGCAAAGCAATGAGGGACTTAAGATAAGGTTGACTGGATTAATTCATCCAGGGCGCATCGGACAGGGCTTCTCCCGCATCCCGCGCTCTGAGCAGCAGACGGCTACATAGAGTCTTGCTGGCCTTAGGTCACAGCCTTTGGGAGTTGGCTTCACCTTCCGGCATTGGTCAGGCCATATTATATGATATGATATGATATTTGATTTGTATCATGCTCATACACAGGTGTTTCAGAGAGCTACTAGGCAAGGGAGGGGATCAGGGGAGAAACAACACAACAAAACAACACCCTTACTAGGCCCAGTGACATTGAGAACGCGCAAGTGCATGGGAAAGGGAAAAGGGAAAAAGTGCATGGAAGGGGGAACGTGGAAAGGAAGGAGCAGAGGAGAGCAGATGCATAATAATAGATAAAATAAATAGAAAATGGAGGCAATAAACAGTGGTAGTGCAGCCAGCAAGTGGCAAGTGCTGTGTTTAAGGCAGCTTACTGGGTAAGTCTGATAAGTGCAGAAAAAGAAGGAACACAAAAAGGGGGGCTGTATGGGTACGGAAACAAGTTCGCCAGGAGAATAAACTCTGGAGATCCTCTAAAGTAGTTGAAGACGCACTGAAGGCAAGAGCCTGAATAAAAGATTATAAAAATGCCCTTTTTGTGGCCAAAAAAAACTTCCTTCAAGAAGAAATTAAGCTAGCAGGTAATCAGGCAAAAGCCCTGTTCGATGTAGTGGCAAGGTTCAGGAACCCAGAATGTATGGCAGTACCGACTGCCGACTCTAAGGAACAGGCAAATAAGTTAAATTATTTTTTTGAAAAAAAAATCATTGACATTCAGAAAAGTATCACTGAATTGATAACTGCGGAAGAATGGGGAGAATCTGGAGAAGAGGGAGAAGTAGTAGAAAGCCAGGAAACCGAGGAGAACTTTCGCTTCCAACCTATTGAGAAGGAAGATATAGAAACTTTAATACTCAAGTTAAAACCCACTAAGGACTTGGCTTTTCCTATAACAGCATGTACCGCTATTCGTTTAGCAGCCAACCTCACCCCTTTTTTAACAATTTTTGTAAATAAATCCCTATCAGAGGGCTATGTTCCTTGCTCACTTAAGCAAGCGGTGGTAAAACCGCTATTAAAAAAGCCCAAGTTGGACCCCATGATACTAATAAATGACCGTCCTGTGGCTAATCTATGCTGGCCTACTAAAATTCTTGAAAAAATGGTTTGTAACCAATTCCAGCAGTTCGTCGACAATAGAGACATCTTGGATGAACACCATTCAGGATTTTGCCCTAATCATGGGACAGACACTGCCTTACTGGCAGTCCAGGATGACCTACTAGAAGCTGCGGACAGAGGAAGCAACACAATACTGTTGATGCTTGATCTGTCAGCAGCATTTGACACAATCAACCACAAAATTATTCTCCAACATATTGGAAGAATAGGCAGAGCAGCTAAAGTTGTGGTGGATTGGTTTGATTCTTTCCTACAAGACAGAACTCAACAGGTGGCCCTGGGAGCCTTCCTCTCAGAGTTAATACAACTGAGATGTGGAGTCCCCCAAGGCTCAGCGCTTTCACCTCTGATTTTCAACCTATATATTCGACCACTGTTTGACATCCTGAGGAAACACTGTCTACGTTTCCACTCTTATGCCGACGATATGCAGATCTATGTGGAGACAGATAATCTGCCGGAGGCATTTGAAAGGATAGACCGGTGTATGCAAGATGTCAATAAATGGATGGCTTGCAACCAGTTACAGCTCAATGCAGCCAAAACAGAGGTAATCCTGTTCAGATCAGAGAACTAAAACAGAGAGGAAGGAACCCACATAACTCCACAGATCTTAGGTGAAAACATCCCGTTCTCTAGGAAAGTAAAAAATCTTGGTTGCATCTGGCAAGAAAACTTGGCCAGTGAAGCACAAGTTGGGGCAAAAATAAAAGCATTATATTACGCCCTGTGCTTGCTTAGGAATGTACCTCCTTTTTTAACACCCCAAGATCAGCCAGTGGTGGTGGGAGCCTTGGTAAATGCCCATCTTGACCATTGTAACAGTCTCATGACAGGGATTCCTATGAAACAAAGGTCAAGACTACAAAAGTCCCAGAATGCGGCAGTGAGGTTAACTGCCCACCTGGGCAAAAGAGATCACGTTTCTACATCTCAGAAAGCATTCCACTGGCTGATGGTGGAGGACCGTATTAAATTCAAGGTGGCGTGTCTGGTTTATAAATTTTACCACAAACTCGCACCCAGATACCTGAACACGAGAATCCACCAGTATTACCCTACCAGAGACTTCAGTTCAGGAGACAAACTCCTGCTATGTGTCCCTCGGACACCTCTAAAGGAGACAGGAGGTTCTCCGTGTTCGGCCCCAAGCTGTGGAATCAGCTGCCCTTTGGCATTCGTTCATGCACTACACTGGCAACATTCAGAAAGGAATTAAAAACATTCCTATTCAAATGAACTTAAGTAACCATGGTGACCCTAAGCCTCCACAGCTAAACATATAACATATAGTTAACAACTGCGCCCAAATGCAATTGCTTGCGTTGTGCATGTAAGAAATGAATCAAAATCAAAATCAAAAAATCCCCAGTGCAAGGGGTGGCCAGGAGGCAGTGCAGGAGGGTGGCAGGGTGAACAGGTACCTGGGTCCAGGGGACAGAGGGTGGCCAGGTGCACAGCGCCAAGAGAGAGCAAATCAGCAGGGGAGAGGGGTAGTGAAGGCAGAAGCAAAGAGGAAGGTCTTGAAGTGCTTCCAGAACCAGAGATGGTTCTCCTCAAGTTTTAGAGTGGCAGGGAGGCTGTTCCAGAGGGAGGCCCCAGCCGAAGATAGAGATCTAGCCCCAGCTCATTTCTTTGAAAAACAATTGACCCAGAGAGTTAGAGGTAGAGGAGCGAAGAGCTTGAGAGTGGAGGTACTTGTGGAGGGGTACCTGAAGGTATTTTGGACCCAGGCCCTAGAAAGCCTTGTGGACAATGCAGAGGGTTTTGAATTTAATCCTTGCATCCACTGGGAGCCAATGGACAGATTTCAGAGCTGGAGAGATACGATCCCAGGGCTTGAGGCCAAGGACAAGTCCTGCAGTCCTGTTCTGGATAGGTTTCAGAGGTCAGAGAGTAGAGGGAGGTAGATTTAGAAAGAGGCTGGTACAATAGTCCAACCTAGAGAGAACCAGAGCTTTGGAGACAGTGAGCTTCTGAGGGAAGGAGAGGAAAGGCAGAGTACCTCTGAGGAGGTGCAGTAGGAAGTTTTTAGAGACCTAAGAGATATGGGCGGAGAAGGAAAGTGTGGAGTCAAAGATGACCCTAAGGTTCTTTGCCTCGCAGGTAGGGGTAGAAGGAGGGCCCAGGGAGGCCAGGCAGAGAGTGAGGGAAAAGGATGGAGATGGTGTGCCGATGAGGAGGATCTCAGTCTTGCTGGCATTCAGACAAAGATCATTGGCGGCACACCGCTCTTGAATGGCAGTTAGGCAGTCCGAGATGAGAGAGGGAGAGGAGGTGGCCAAGGGCAGCCGGAAAATGAGTTGAGTGTCATCAGCCTAGCACTGGAAATTTGAGCAGAAAATGGCAATGCGGAGGGCGAGAGTTGCCAGGTGTTGGTTGAAGAGCCAGTGTGAGAGGTTAGACCCTTGGGAATCCCACAGGTAGAGAGGAAGATAGAGTATAAAAAGGACCCCAATTGGACCTGGCAGGGTCAATCAGAGAGGAGAGAGGTAAGCCAGGCCAGAGCCTGATCAGTAATACCCAGGTTATCATGGAGACGGTTGAGCAGGATGGTGTGGTTGACCGTGTCAAAGGCAGAAGAGAGATCAAGAAGGATGAGGACAGAGGAAATGTTAGCATCCAGGTTGGAGAGCAGATCTTCACGGATGTTCAGGAGAGAAGTTTCTGTGCTTCCGGCTGCTCTGAAGCCAGACTGGTGGTCATGGAGACAGCCAACAGAATCTGAATGAAGGTTAAGCTGAGGGATGACCAGCTTTTCCAGGAGTTTGCCCAGAAAGGGTGTAATGGAAATTGGGCGATAGTTAGCTGGGCACAAAGGATTAGCTGTGAGTTTCTTGAGAAGAGGATGCACAAGGGAGTGCTTCAGAGGGGAGGGGAAGGATCCTGAAGCAAAGGAGTGGTTGCAAAAATCAGCAAGGGCCGGAGCGAGGGTGTCAATGTGGTCCTTGATGGTTTTAGAGGAGCAGGGATGAACCTGTTTTGATGAGGCTTTCATAGGTCGGACTTGTCTAGTGACCTTGTCAGAGGAGAAAGTAGGGAAGGAAGAGTAGGACAGCGGGGGGGATTAAGGGGGTCTACAAGCACAGATTGAGAGGGAATAGGAGGGGCAGGGGAGGAGAGGGTGGACAGGATGTCATGGGTTTTCGAGATAAAGTGTGAGGCAAGGGCATTGCAGAGAGTCACGATGCAAGAGGAGGGTTGGAGAATGCCGAAGGGTTGGCAAGCTCCTTGCAGATTTTAAAGAATTCGGCTGAGTTGTTAGATGCTGCAGAGACACAGGCTTGAATGTGGGCTCTTTTCTTACTGCAGACAGAGAGTCAGTATTGACTTTGGAGCAGGCTACAGGCCAGTTTGCCAGAGGATGAGCAAGAAGCCTTCCATTTCCTCTCAGCCGCCCTACACTTATGTTTAAGTGTAGCTAGGTCAAAGTCATACCAGGAATTGCACTTGGCTTTGGACTTCAAGCGGATCCTCATGACAGGGGCAAGAGCATCAAGAGTATCAGAGATAGAAGCATAGAGAAGGGACAGGGTTGTGTCTGGATGTTGGTCAGCCAGAGGAGGAGGAGGGGGAGAGAAAGTGGCAGAGAAAGCCTCAGCTGACACACGCTTCATAGGTCGGATGTCTTAGAAAGTAAGTGGCAGTGTTGGGGTGGGGTTGGCTTGGGGGGAAGAGAGTGAGAGATGGGAGGAGAGAAGGCAGTGGTCACTCCAGGAGAGAGGAGTGGTCAGAGGGATAGAGAGGGGGAGGCCAGGGGAGATCAAGACATCAAGTGTGTGTCCTGCAGAGTGTGTCGGGCCGGAGAGGAGGATGGAGAGGGAGAGGGAATCACAGAGGTTGCAAAAGAGCAGAGATGATGAACGGGGAGAATCGAGGTGGATGTTGAGGTCACCAAGGAGGAGGCGTTGAGGCCAGGAGGGAGGAGGCGAGGTCAGCCCACTCAGAGAGAAAAGAGGTAATTTGCCCGGGGGGCGGTAGAGAGTAGCAACAGAAAGAGAGTGGCTAGGAGAGATTGTGAGCCTGCAGACAAGGCATTCAAAAGAGGAGTAAATCTGAGTGGGACTGATAGTGGCAGGAATACATTCAGGAAAGATCAGGGCTACGCCCCCTCCAGGTCGAGAGGATCTGGGTGCTTGGAGGATCTTGTAGCCATCAGGGAGGAGAGTGTCAAAGCTTGTGACAGAGTTGGCTGTGAACCATGTCTCCGTAAAACCGAGGACATCAAGGTCCAGTTCTTCAAGGCAGTGGCAGATCTCAGAGGAGTGTTTGACAGCAGAGCGAGAGTTGAGAGTGGCAAGATGAAAAAGGTTGCTGCCTTAAAGACCTTGCGGGCAGGGGTACAAATCAGAGGTGCACCCTGCAGAGTTGTGGAGGAAGTCTGAAGAGTGTCAGAGGAGGAGGAAAAAGTGGGCAAGGTAGCCAAGGAGTGACAGGAGGGGACAGCTGGAGATGAGAAGAAGTTGATGAGGCGAGGGAAACGCCTATCAAAAAGGAGGAGATTGGCCTGGGGACTTTGGACCATGACAGTGCCATTTAGGTAGACATTAAGCCATGAGGCCATCCCAGCGGGTGCCACCATTAATGGGAGTGGAGGAGATAGGACAAAGCACAGAGATCATATGGGGGGGTCCATAGATCCGGCGAAGGAACAACAAAGAGGATGTCGGTGAGGGACTGTCTGGAAGAGGCGCTGGTATAGGTATCAGCGATAGGGAGAACAGGGTTGGAGGCCAAGATATCGTTTTAAAATGTCTTTTTTCTAGACTTAGTGAGAAGGGAAGGATAGTTGATAGAGAAGCAGTTGGAATAGATGGGAGAAACAGAAAGCGCCATGAGTGGAAAAGAGGAGGCAGAGGGAGGGGTAAGTAAGTAAAGCAGTATTGAACTGTCACTGGGTTAGCAGGTTACAATCAATGGCCAAAGGTGGATGCAAAAATACACCCAAGTTTGACTTTCACGTAAATGCAAAAATACACCCAAGTTAGACTTTCAAGTAAATGCAAAAATACACCCAAGTTAGACTTTCAAGTTAAATGGGAGACCAGTAATTAAGGAATATAGGGCCTCATTACAACTCAGGCGGTAAGGGGTTTACGGCGCCGTAAACAGCGCCGACCCTTACCGCCTGAGTACGAGGTCCCTTAGCGCCATGGCGGATTTAACACCTGCTTTTAGCAGGTGTTAAAATCCATGGCGCTAAGGGACCATGGAGTTAATTACGCCACTGTAATTTACGGTGGCGTAATTAACGCCTTCCCCACTCCCATTATGCCCTATGGGGCAAAAACGGGAATGGGGAAGGGTAAATGGGGATTGGGGACTTACCGCCCCGCCAAGGTCGGAATGGGGCGGTAAGTCCGCCAACCACCATGGCGTAAACGTAGTTTACGCCATGGTGGTAAAGTCACGGCCCAGGCGGTGACTTACCGCCTGGGTCGTGATGAGGCCCATAGAGTGGTAGTCAGATGGGAGAGGTGAGTATAGATAAAGCTTCAAATTAGTGCTTCACAAGGAGAGTTGAGAGTACTCTCCAAGAAGGAAGTACAGCTAAATCAAGGGAGGAACTAACACAAACATAAAATGGTAAGAGAGTCATGGCAGTCCAATAGCCCAGTGGTGCTTCCCTTACCCAATCAGCACCCTGCATGCTGCTGGGTGTAGAAGAGGGGGTTTAGGAGGCACAGGCAGAGCTTATTGTGGGTTGCTCCACATACACTGGGTGTGGGTGGGCACTTTCCTGATTGTCTGCTGCTCCCGGAGAGGAGGATGAATGCAGTGGAGGTGGAGAGAGTCTTGCTGGCCTTCGGTCACAGCCTTTGGGAGTCGGCTCTGCCTCCCGGTTTCGGTCGGGCCATGTTAAAGGTGTTTCCCTCACCCAATCAGCACCCTGCATGCTGCTGGGTGTAGAGGAGGGGGCATGGGAGGCACTTACATGAATATGGATTAAGGGAATTGTCAACAAATGGAAGATTGCCATATCAATCAACGAAGTGGCTTTGTGGAACCTGCTCTGCTTGCACCACCAATTAGACTGGCAGCCTGCAAGTTAGCACTACTGAATACAATTCACTGAATGAATGTGGCACCCAATATCTTCATTTATCTCAGAACGTAATACCACAGATTTATCAGGAACTGGCAGTAGATTAACACGATGATTTGTCATCTGATATGGATACCACATCTGTAATCTAATGACACCTCCCACTGATAGTGCAAGATGTGAATGAGAAGTCTAAAAGAATAATGGTGCACACGTGTAATGTATAAACTTTGGTAGCAGTTTTCTACCTATGATGGTTTTCCTGTAATATTATCTGTTGCATAATATGCCCCCAACCATCGGTCTTCTTCCAGATACCTGATGATTATGGATGGCCTTCCCTAGTGGCATTACAGAGATAGCTAATTTCAAGTAACTATTAACTGTTGAAAGAGCACTAGCCTAATTCAGGACATTGATATTTACTTTTATAAGTGCTGTTTGCAAAATGTTAGGAGGGATGTACACATTTTGTCACAACTGTGATGTTATGGACAATACCAGTTGGTTATATCTTGTTATCCAGTTTCCTTGTGCTTAGCATGGCAGGTGCAAGTTGGATTGTCTTCCTGTGTTTGACAGAGGTTTTCCGTGATAAGATTGTATAGATAATTATGTAATTATTTATTGGCGATTCATGAGGCATCAACTGCAAAAATAACACTTTGATGCACCCCGTGAGCAGGAGAGAAATGGGATGGACAGGTGATCAGTTGCATCTCTCGGGAAGATTCAGATCAGGTAAGTCCATGTGACAAAGTGCTAACAGAGCAAAATGCTGACCTATTCGAGTCCTCACAGAACAATATATATGTGCAATGACAGATCAACAGTGCAGTCGGACAACAAAGTGCCTATAGAGGTCCAGTGCTAGCTATCGGAGAGAGTCAGGGAAGAAAGGCCCCATTCTTTGGTTGTCCATGGAATCATGGATGGAAGGAGTTCTTCATGTATATACACAGTCACTTTGTTCTATCTCTGATTTCTGTCAATGGTATTGTTGTCCATGATCTGTCCTTGAATCACAGTAGTTATGCTCATGCTCTCTGTTCCTGTAACAAGGGTATACAAGGGCAGGCAACCAGAGTTGTCCATTGTTAAATGCGGTCAGCCTTGTATGTATTTAATGTAGTTTCACTATAGTTTGTCCATAATTCCTGGACATGCAACTTTAATTGTACTCATCTCCTTATTTTGTGGATAATTATTAAGTTGAGGGCTGATCATTTTTAGAATGAAAATGTATATTTCTGTTGACAATGAAATACTAGTTAATGCTTTTTTAAACACCACCTTTCAGTAATTCAAATGAATTTCAGCCCAACCCAAATGATTCCAATTTGCACCATTTCTGAAAAGTCTAGGTAATCTAAATCATTTTGTTAGCACAATCAGCGTGACGTGTGAGCAGGACACAGAAATCAATTGCAATATGGGGCAGTCTGAAAACCTCTACTACCAGGATAGAGAACTCCGCGGCCAGTGCCCCTAGGCTTACCCTTTTTGTATACCCACAATCCTCTGCAAAAATGCAGGATGTTATGTTTTCATTCCAACATGAATAAATGCATTCCTAAGATAGCGCGCATGTAAATGTGCATTTGCACAAAGCACTCTTAAGATCTTTTCAGCGTATAATTATGTCCTTTGAAGGTCTGGACTTGCACTCAGCAGCTACATGTAATTCAACTGAAAAGATGATATATTGTAATAATGGGTACTTTCGAGGGACATGGCTTGGAGCTGCCACAAGTGGCATGGCTCCGTAGCGCCCTGTCTACCAGGTGTTATTCTGCCGGCTCAACGCTGCCTTAACTCAAGAAAATCAGCTCTCGGAGTAAGGAAAGGAGGGAGCGGAAAATTACTGGGAAACTAGGCGGATGAACACCAGTATGAAGTTGAATAAGATTGTGTAAATTCCCAGAGGCGGCCTGTAGGCACGAGCGAAAATGACAGCGGCTCCGTTCCGGAGCTCTTGGTACGCGGCGGACAGGAGAAGCCACAACACCAGAAAAGACCTCAGGGTCTAGCACCGCCGCAGCGTGCAGCGAATCCGCCATCAACTTAGTGACTCTGCCGAAATAACACAAATGATCCCTATGGTGACTACTAGAGAACTGGGAGAAGATCACCAGAATCTCCGACAACCACGGAAATGAGCACGCGCCACAGGACTGTCCCGGGCGCTCCTCAACTAGAATGCACCAACTCTAGAAAGCGTGGGGTGAATAGCTGGGCTAATCAGCAATGACAGTCTTGTCCCATGGACCTAGGGGCACTCGGAAGCAATCCTCCCCGGCTGCGACACGGAAGCCCCCAGTGAGGAGCGAAATCGAGAGGAGTGCCGATACTGGAGTAGCGAGACTGGGTGTTGGGCTATCGCCTTCCCCCAGACATCAGCAGCCAGGACCCAGCCGCACAGAGATGAGAGGGTTATCAGAGAGGCCCCAGGAGAAAGGCCTTCTATGTGCCCATAGCTGAGAACCAGTGGGCTTAACAACACAGCGGACACAGGCGAGCGGCAGCCCAGGAGGTCCCGGGGAGCACTACATGAACTAACTGGCTGAACCATCACCTTGCAAGGAAGCGACCCTACAGAGAAGCCAGGTTAGTGGGGGAGTGGGGGAGAAATTAATGAAGAGGGGAAGCAGTGATCCCCTGGCAACATCTCTCTTACCCCCCCAACCTACTCTACGGGACTACTAGTTCCCATATAACTCGGCGACTCAACGGAGGAGCAGCTGGTTCAAGAGACGCTCGGGGGGTTTGGGAGAACTCTGACATCGCCCACAACAATCCCTAAGTCCACAGTGTGTACGGAGCAGCCCCAGAGAATCCACGACCCACTGGGAGATGCCGGATCAGTCAAAAAGGGCATCCTGCTCCGGATTTTCCCTCTGCAACAAATGAGTGCCCAGACACGCCTAGAGTCCTGCTGGAAAGCAACCCACTCCCACTAAGAAGCGATTAGGGCCAGAAGACCACAAGGAGGGGAATCACCACTCAGACAGCCTCCTGAACACAACTGTAGGAGAGTGGTGAAGGTCGGAAACTGCAACATATATCGACCCTGCTGCACAAGGTTTACACAAGGTTCAAGCACTACCACTGTGAAACTGTGAGACTCCAAGCACCCAGTGATCCTACAGAGCACTGATCACCCAAACTTGGGCCCCAGGAGGCAGAACAACGGAGAGTTGAGACACCGAGAAAGCAACACAATCTAATACCGTTGCACCCAGCCCTGCACCCCACAACAGCAGACCATGGCAAAGAGTTGGAAGTGACCAAACAGGTGTACATTGCGACACTAATGAGCAGCTCTAACCCAGAGATACTGAAGAAATGTAACCAATCAGGGGTGCACGCAATAGAGACAACCCTTGCCTCTGACGCCCTGGAATTGGCCCAATCCACCACAAAGTCAGACCTAAAAGACTTACTGATGGCCCTAACGAAGGAGATCCAGACAGGAACAGATGAAGTAATGAAGAAGATTACCACCCTAGACAAGAGGGTGGAAGCTGTAGAAAGCCGGACACCAGATATTGAACACAATCTGTGTGACCAAGCATTTGAAGTGGAAAAAGGTCTGGACAGGATGGCAGCCCTAGTAGCTAGATGCGAAGCTCTAGAAGCAAAACAAGAGGATGCCAAAAACTGCTCCAGGTGAAATAACATCTGCCTCCGGGGCGTCCCCACTTCAATTCCAGACTCAGACCTGGAGAGACACGCAGCAGACGTGTTTAGATTCATATTGACTCTGCCAGATAGCTCCCCACTGGAAATTGATCGGGTACATAAAATGGTCCCAAGACAATCATCTTCATCTCCTCCGGATGTCCTAGTCAGGATCCACTTTTACAGGGTGAAAGAAGAAATCATGAGAGAAGCCAGATCATCACAACAGATCTTGTTCAGAGATTCTACCATCCTACTATACCAAGACCTGGCAAACTCCACCCTTCAAAAAAGGGAATCGCTCCGATAACTCATGGAGTGGTTACGTAAAAGAAAGATTCCGTACCATTGGGGCTTCCCAAGCTCCTTGAAGTTCACCTGGG
The DNA here is from genome assembly GCF_040938575.1 of Ambystoma mexicanum. Taxonomy (NCBI): domain Eukaryota; kingdom Metazoa; phylum Chordata; class Amphibia; order Caudata; family Ambystomatidae; genus Ambystoma; species Ambystoma mexicanum. Next base: position 1,251,006,368 of record NC_090921.1, on the reverse strand, counting down.
AAGGATCCCAAAAGCAGATCCACTCCTTAAAAGAATCTGAAAAATTCCTGGGAACAGGTGTAGAAAGCAGAGAATCTGAAATGGAAGCTGCCACACTAGACCATGTCAAAAAGCAAGCAGCAACAACCTGGACGAGAGTCAACAAGAGACACAGGATCCGGGGCCCTCCTCGGAAAATCCCCAACCCAGACTGAGGAGCCAGAAAGGAGGTACCTGCCTACTTAAGGTCAGTTGACCCACCCCTGGGGTTCCCAACCAACAATGGTCAAGAAAAGCCTGACACATGGGTCATCCCAGGGAGATGTGAAAGCCCGGGGGAATTGTTGGAACTGGCAGGGAAACATGGGAATCCCCGATAACAAACGGGGGAAGGACCAACGAGAAGTCACTTACTTCGGAAAGAGATCCAAAAGGCCGAGCTCTGCTACAATAACCCACTGATGTCATATAAGGCCCTGTTGGCCTCAGTATGCTTGGTGGTGGGGCACAGCGGGTTACCCCACTGGGTGAGGCTGGGCTCATCCCTAGTAGCACAAGGGGACCAGGGGGCAGGGGGAGAGGGGGAAGAGAAGAAAGGGGGAAGGGAAATTATTCATTATCCTTCCCTCCCAAGAAACTAGAGTTAGCAACACACTGACATCCAGAGGTATTGCAGTCACACACAACCAGAATAAAGCAACTTGGGGCACACAAAATGGGTATGATTTGAGCCTACTCAAAACAAAATCCAATATGGAACACCATGGGGTCGGATGACGAGAGCAAAATTTGAATGCTACATGGAATGTCCAGGGCCTCAGCTTCACGGGTAAACGTAGATCAGTAGAGCACAGACTTAACCTACTGGCAGGGGACATAGTACTCCTCCAGGAGACTCACCTGATGCCGGCAGATGAGCGGCGCATCAGATTCAAAAGATTAAAAGATTATTCTTTGCCACATCGGGGGAGAAAAAGAAGGGGGAGGGCAATATTATTAAGTGATAAGGTCCCATTAACAGAAATCACAGTAAAAAGAGACCCTGGACGCAGGTATCTCCTAGTGAAAGGGCACCTCCTGGAACAGCTGATTACCATAGCCACCATTAACAGCCCTAATAATGCCGAAGCCAAATTCCTATCGGATTTAATCCCGATGTTGCTGTCATTCTCAGAAGGATACCTACTTATAGGTGGAGATTTTAACTTGGTCCCAGATCCACTGAAGGACAAAATGCTTCCCCCAACTAGAATAAATTACACCTAAGTGCTATCCCTAGCCAAGTGTCATGATGCCCGCTCCCGGGGAGTCGGTTCAAGCCCTGCGTCCCCGAAAGCGGACATCCAGTCCCCAAGGAAGGACCCAGCAACCCCATATAGGGGCCCTTTGGACAGTGTCCTGGCGCCTATGGCGCCAGGCTCATAAAAGACATCAGTCCTGGCGCCATAGGCGCCAGGCTCTTTATGGAAGTGCTTGGGTGCACTTACCTGATGCAGACCATGCTGCAGGATCCCGGCCTCCTTGAGGCCTGAAAGGAACTACTTTACCTGTGGGACTAATTTACCATCCGGGCGTGGTCGGGGAAGGATACATACCTGATTGGAGGAAGGATACATACCTGGAACTTCTTCCAAGGCTATTTAAACCCCACCCAAACAGCCACACGTGCTTCGCGTTGTTCTGCATCTAGCAGCTGGACGCTCACCGTGTCTGCTCCTGCATCCTGACTTCTGCCACGCCTGCCAGCATCCTGGATCACCTGCAAAGGAAGAGAAGAAGAGAACAGAAGAAGGAAAAGTCCTTACCTGCTAAATCCGTATCCCGGAGACATCTCGCCGACAATCCTGAAAAGAAAGACTTTTATTTAAAAGCTCATCGCGTCAATCGCTGCAGCGCCGCATTCCACTCACCTTTACAGGGCGCCTCCATGTTCAGCAGCGATCATCCGGATTCGCAGTCACGCCCCAGCGCCTAGAGAGAAAAAGACCAGAACAAAAGGTGAGAGAGAGAAGGGAAAAAGGAAAGCTAATTCTTCATGTTAAGACTTACCTGTTGATTCATTCCATCTTCATTTCGGGTCTGCGCCGCATCCTGGCATTTCCGGACCCCGGCCCCTAAGGGGAAAAAGAGACATCACCGTTAATGAGCGAATGAAAAGACATTACCAAAAAACGCTCATTAAAGACTTACCTGATTTCTACAAGGATTTCACCTCTCATCTCGGGTCGGTGCCTGTTCCCCGGCATTCCGTACCCCGGCCCCTATGGGGAAAAAGACACTAGGATTAGTACATTAATGCATGGACACAAGGGGAACCTCTTATCAAAAAACTTACCTGGAAGCCAAGCAAGTTTGGTTCTCACCAATCCGAAAATCCAGTGAAGTAACTGGATACCAACGCGCCCCTGCATCAGAAGCAGGATGGAGAGCTCGTCCTTCCAGACCCTAAGGTGAGACGCTACGAGGAATCACAGAAGGGTTTCGAGGAGGGTGAGAGGGGAAAGTGGGAGGCTGATTGCATTACCCCGCAGACAGTTAATCCCCTATTTTCGCCTACAGAAGGATACTTCTGCGAGCCAGACAAGCTAGATTTGGGGGCCTGGTCCAGTCCGTCTTCCGAACCCTGGGCATCACCTTTGAAGAGGTCACAGCAGCGCGAACCAGGCCAGCGCCTCCGTGGGAGTCAGGTGAGCGTTACACCAAGCTCCTCAGGGAGACTGAAATAGTGGACTTGTGGAGATTAGCAAACCTGGGGTCTAACGACTACACCTATTACTCAAACGCACATAAAGGCTTTTCAAGAATTGACCTGATACTGGTCGCAGGCGCTCTATTCCCCTGCCTCGATAAAGTGGAGATTCACACACGGATGATATCTGATCGTGCTCTGGTTTCAGCAGACTTACGTATAAGAGCATCTTCTCCCCCCTCCTTCGAGATACTGGAAGTTACATGACGCCATCCTGTTAGACGATGCTATTAAAAGGGAAACAGGCAAAACATTAACTACCTTATTGAAAACACAACAGCAGACACCACCATAGATACAGTATGGGATGCCATGAAGCCGGTAGTAAGGGGAACACTCATTAGTGCAAGTGCTGAACAGAGTCAGGTTTCTAAAATACTAACATCCAAAGTAGAGGCGAAGGTAACGACCCTGGAGAGAGAGTTTAAAAAACGCTGAGCTAGGAAGTCCGAAAGGGAACTGATAAAAGCCAAAATAGCTTTAGAAATGCACTGGACGGACCGATCGGCTAAATCTTTGACATACACAAAACAATTTTACTGTAGTAAAAGCAATAAAGCGAACCGTATTGGCGCATATAAACTACAGAAGGTGCATAAGAGAAATAACATAATATGGCTCATAGGTGAGGACGGTAAAACCCAATACACAGACAAAGAAAAAATGGAAGCCCTAGTAGCCCACCATAGTATTATAATGACTGCACTGCCAACACCTTCCGAACATCAGATCCAATACTTACGATCTATCAGTGTCCCCTCCACAAGAACCCAATTAGAATCCTTAGAAGCTCCAATCACAGTGGAAGAAATAGTGGAGGCTATACAATCCTTAAAAAACACAGCCCCAGGCCCTGATGGACTAACAGCTACATTTTACAAAAACTACTCACACATACTAGCCCCACACCTTACCACCTTGTTTAACTCCTTCTTAACGATGGTTAGCGTTACAAGGTCAATGGCCGAATCATTGACAATACTCACCCAGAAGCCAGGGAAAGACCTGGGGCAAACAGCCTCTTATAGACCAATAATGTTGATGAAAAACAATGGGAAGATATTCTCGAAGGTGCTGGTGTCCAGATTAAAAGTGCATCTCCCAAACATAATAGCACAGGACCAGACATGATTTATCCCAGGAAGGGGGACAAATTATAACATCAGGCGCACAATCAATCTCATAGAGAGGGCCAACAGACTGGGGGAAGGATTGGTGGTGATCTCATTATATGCACATAAGGCATTTAATTTAATTTAATAGACTTGGGGTTCATCAGAAACACTCTCATACACGGTCCTAACTTTGTAACATGGAAAATGGCCAACTATCAAACCCCCTCTGCAAAATTGCAGGCTAACAGTATCAGATTGGAGAAAATACATATCACCAGAGGAACATGACAAGGTTGCCCTCTATCACCCCGAGTGTTCACCTTATCCATGCAGCCTTTTGTGGATATGATCTGACAGAACCCAAAGATACAGGGACTCACAGTGGGGGGACAGGAGTACAAAGCTGCACTATATGCAAATGACGTGCGCTTAACAATAACCCAAACGGGTACATCGCTGAATCCCCTCTGGGAGGAGATCGAAGCATTTAGCAGGGTCTCTGGATTCACAGTAAATTATGATAAATCTTCAGCGTTAGCAGATAACCTCTCAAGGAAACCGAGGGAAGACCTCAGCCCCCTGCTCCCCGTCCCATGGGTGAACTCTGCAATTGGATACCTCTGGGTTCAGATCTCCAGAAACACCTCACAAATTTACCAAAACAATTCAGTGAGTTCCGGAAATATCTGGAGCACTGGAAAAAACAAAATATCTCCTTGTTCTGAAGAATAGCCGCAGTAAAAATGAACCTAAAACCCAGATGAATTTATCAGTGTGCTGCACTCCCGGTATACATCCTAGAAAACGAATTAAACTCCCTGCAACGAAATAAATTAAAATTTGAATGTGGGTGAAGAAACCCTGGGTAGCTGAGAAGATCATGCTCTTCGAACAGATTTTAGGAGGAATGGGAGTCCCTGATGTGTCCAGATATAGGCGGGCGCCACAACTATCACACGCATTCACATGGGTCAAGAATACAGACCAGCCTCACTGGAAACAGATAGAGGAAGCATGGTGCTCACCTCCCCTGGCAGACCTTCCACACATTCCGACCTTGAAAACCCTGACAAACCAAGGCCCCCTCAAAGCAACGAAAAACACAATGTTAAATTGGAAATTAGCAGCCCACAAATGGGTTTCTATAGGTACTCTAGCCCCACTCACGCCGATCTGGAATAACCCAGAGTTCTCACTGGGAAATCACCCCCAAGGTTTTGCAACCTGGAGGGAGGGAGGTTTGCGGAAGATCTCAGATTTCTTAGAAGTGGGCACCCCACTAACATTTGAAAAATGCAAAGCAAAATTCAAGGTCACAGAGACAGAGCAGTTCCAATATATTCAGCTACGACACTGGATATCACAGAAGGTAGTCAGGGAAAAGGGAGCGAGGAGCCTGACAGCATTAGAGCTGACCCTAACATCAGCAACTCCACAGAGGAAAATCTCTACGCTATACTGCTTATTAGACAAAACAGACCCCAGCACAGAAGAAAAATACATGCTTAAGTGGGAAAGAGACCTGGGACGCACAACAGACATGGAAGAATGGGGGAGGATCTTGACCAGACTATATGAAAGCACCCAATGCATCACAAACAGAGAAGGGGGATATAAAGCCTGCTACAGATACTATATTACCCCGGAACAACTAATCAAATCCAACCCGGATATCCCACCGGAATGCTGGAGGCGCTGTGCAGCTGGGGGCACACTGTTCCACTTATTATGGGACTGTCCAAAAGTGGGGGTTTACTGGAGGGGGTGTTGGAGCAGATCAAAGTGGTCACTGGGCTGACAATTCCATGGGATCTGGGAATAATACTTTTGGGAGAAATGGGGGCTGGGAAATTCCTGCTTACAGGTCAGATTGCACGCCTGTGCACACACCTCTTAACGGCCCCCAAAATCACAATGGCCCGGCTTTGGAAGAACCCAGAGGGTCCCTCAATCCCAATATGGTGGTCGAAATGTTGGGAAATCGTAGTAGCGGAAAAAATAACAGCGATTTGCTCAGGGAATTTGAACGCTTTGCGAAACACGTGGGCATCTTTTTATGGACTATGCAGAGAAAAACCCAGGAATTATGTGAAGGCCCCCATTAACATGCTGGCTCCAATGAGGACTTGACGAGGGGGAATGGAGCAGTCCATATCCAAGGCCTTATGAGAGGACGGACAGAGTAAGGTCCCAGGATCGAACCCAGTAGAGCGAATCCACATTAATGAACTTGTGGTGTGATCTGTATGTGCTTGAAATGCTGATATGATGTCATTGTAAACTTAATTTGAAATACCTAATAAAATGTTTGGTTGAAAAACAATAAAGGGTACTTTCTAATTGCTTACATATGGCCTGATTCACAGGGCGTTTTCCAATGGAATTGTACCATTATAAAATGCTTCTGTGAATCAGGCCCATATTTTCTCCTTTTTCAGTGCTGGTTTGTCTGAGTGCAATACTTTGGTTATGGTGACAATTAAAATGTTTTAGTTGGAATGGCTGTTTCTGCTATGCACTAGTTCCTGTGCTTTTCCGTCATAGTTAATACTAACCTCGGCTGTACATGGTTTTAAACAATAAATTGTTGGCAAGTCACAGCTAAAATGAAAAAGGAATGTTAAGGTGGTCTCAAAATCCCAGATAGACCCAGAGGAATTAGAGTGAGTCTAAACCACACTCAATAACGCAGTAGACAAAGTGCATGGCAAAATCCAGCGTTATTATCATCAAAACAAAGCCGGGACAGCATACAATCATTTACATCCCATAGCTCTCAACATGTATATAAAAAAAACAATTGCTTAAGTACTACAAATGTGTCATCAATGATGTCATAACAAAATCTCAGTTTACAAAACCTATGGGGAACAGGGATAGTGGGTTTGGCTACATACAGATTCAATAAGGGTTAAACGTTTCATTTTGTTACAATTATCTGATGGCTCCACCTGGAACCACCTCTATGATAAAGGTAAAAAATTCATCATCTCTTTCACAAATGATTGGTTGGCATACTACTTAATGGGCTGCATGACACTACAGATTTTAATAGGTTGTCTCTGTTCTAACCCATCTTGGACAATTGACATGTCATCAAGATAAGTACCAGATGTAGAGTAAGGGACGAGTGGCCATGGACTGTTCTATTATCAATTAAAAGTGACCTCCCTCATTACTAGGTCATTAGGCTCGGCAATCCCTTTGTACTTGGCCTTGTGAGGCATTTCATGTCTATGTGTGCATATAGGGAGTACTACAGGTGTCTCATCTATGTTGAGTTCTAATGAATAGTCAGTGTTCTCCAATTATGGGTCACGTGCTGAATTGAAGTACCTACTATTTAGCTAATATTAATGTGTGTCATATGTTCTGTTGCCACAAAAGACACTCTTGAGTTAATATTCATGGAGTCTTTTGGCTTACTGTCTTACTGCAACTGGCTAACAAAAACTGGTGGTTCACTAATAAAACCTTCATTAATCTGGGAGTACACTGACTGTCTCTTGGGAATTGTTATCTTGTGCCTTTGTTCCGTCATTCCAATCCTCCTTTATTTCACTCTAACCTTGGCACTAGTTGCTAGCTGCTGTCTGAGCTCTGCATGGATATGTGTTACTGTAGATTCAGCCTTTCAAGTTTTCCCAAGGTCATAAGCCTTTGCTCATTCAAAAACATGATGTGGCTTCCCTTTTTAAGAAGCTGGCTGCCCAATTATACTCTTGTTTCTGTGTTAGCGAGACATATTTTTGTATTGTATATATTGGTCATGTTAGTGTTGTTCATATCTGTGTATGCATTGTTAATATTCTTCTTGTCTAAATGCATATATTACCCATATATAAATGCATATATTACCCATTGTACTTGTTATTCATATGAAGTGCATGTTTGTGTCTAATGCATTTACTGTTAATGTTACAATGTTAAGTTGAATGCTTTTGCCATCTCCAGTTCACATTGTCTCCAGGTCCTGCTGTACCTGCAGGGGATAAAGGTGAAATGGTTGTCTCAGAGAGTAACGCCTCTCACCCTTGCAGTATTGGTGAAGGGAAGGGGCAGAATCTATGGATGACGTATTCATTTGCCTCCTAACACTCTCCCTCTGTTTGAGTCCTCGGCCACACCCATTCTTCTGCTCTCTCCCAGATAGGGGTCTTTTTATATCTATTTTACTCACCCCCCTCAAGCTACCTCCATATCTCAAGTGTTCCTTTGGAACATTCCCCAGCAGAGTCACAATTTACCCAGTGCTCTGTGTAATAGTGGAGATCTTCAGGATGTGTACATTTTGACCCAGGAACTGTGATTGCTTTCAATTTTTTGAGTACAAGGGAAGTAATTTGTTTGTTTGTACTTATGAACATGAATATCCAAGCTTAATACTATTTCCATTCCTACTGTCTTCTTGGCAGTCTTGTTGCATTGGCTTATTGTTTTTTTTAAGACACAGTAAGCTAGTAGTACTAGTACCAGAATGGCCACTTATATTTTGAATGTGTTAGCCAAAAATGAAAAACACCAAGGGCTAGGCTGTAAACTGTGCTAATTACCATTTAATTCCTGCCATTAGAATACACCATTTTAACACAAAAATAACGTGCATAGATTAAGACTTCTCAGGAAGTTAATACTCGTATATTGCTTTCAAACAGCACACTTAGACTAATGTCCCTAATGGAAAGAACACCCTGAACCTAACGGGTAAAGCTCTCCCTACGAGGCCACTGGTGTGCCGCCTATCTAATAGGGATAACAAAAGGACTTTCCCTCATCAACAAGCATACATATATTGGAATGACATTTACTAAAAAAACCAGAAAAAATATAAATAGAGACTGTAAACCTTGTAACTTATCTCTGCTGTGTGTAGTGAAAGGTTCCTTCTATTGGATTTTCAATACTTTTAGTCACCTATTGAGTAGCAGCCTTTCTCACATCTAATCTTGTTATGGAATGTTAAAACACAACAAAACCAATTTTCTTAAAAAGAAACCTAGTAGCATCAAGGCTATCTAGGACAATAGCTTAATTCAACATGTTCAGCTTGTATTGTGTGAACATCAGCATGAACAAGAGAAACCTCATGAACCTTTGGTTGACTAGTTCTTATAACCAAACCAATTGAGGTCATCATCTTCAGGGCCTGATTGCTTCTATAAAGGGCTTCCCTCCATCAGTGGTCCACATGTGTGGAACAGGTGGTTCCTTCCGTCCCGTAGAGGGAGACACAAGGTGAAAGGCTGGGGGTTACTCCCAGCTGCTTAACAGACTCCCTGTGTGGCATTAATACTCTGCAGTCGTGTGGGTCTTCAAACAAACTATTTGGTAGTGTCTGATTAATAGGACCATGTTTGTTGTCCTAACAGAGACACCAAAGTAAAGGTCGGGGGCTGGGTGGGAGAGGGGAAAAAGAAGTTGGGAAGGGGATAATTGCTGTAACCAGTATCCCACACAAACCCAATTGAGTGGGCCCCTGTGGGGTGGCTGTGGGGCCATGCACCAAGGGCATATCTATGCAAAAAAAGCCACCTAACCGATCCTGAGCAGCTCGTGTTGCTCTGGGTGGAGGAGGTGGTGCACTGTCGAAGCCAGCGGAGGACCTCTGCTCGGTGCACATCCTTCAAAATACCTAAACAAATGTACATTCTCTTCTTATGCACTCTCAATGCTTTTCCAAAAAGATTTAGTAAAATAAACCAACCATATATTTTTAGGCATATGAGGACTAAGGGAGAGGGCACTTATTTTAAAGGAAAATATGTTTTGGGTGTTTTACGAACACAGTATTTGGGAAAACACTTGTACAGAAAAGTCTGTACACTTATGCACCTTCTCGCTGCTGATTCACACTGGCCACCAATCTTGTTTGGGGTCCTCGCATATCTTCATCACCAGTATTTGCAGACGGGGGACCCAGTTCTATATAGTTTGACATCACTGAGATGGATCCACAATCATCTGCATTTAACCTTGACCGCAGATGGAGGGGCAGCTTCCACAATGTACTGTCCTTGAAAACCGGGCTAGTGCCACTTCCTAATTAAGTTATGGCACAGCACATTGTCTCCGAGATACAACAAATGGGGTTTCAACAAATTTGTCTGGGCCAGTTTGTTCATTTTGGGAATTTCTTGAGCCCCACTGCTGTGCCTGCACGTGTTGAGACATACATTTAAGAGATTCCATCATAGCTGTCAAATAATCATGTATTTCCTTCTCTAACACAGATGCAGCATTCTAAGCATCTGCGTGAGCCTGTGTGGGAGGAGCGAGGGGAGTATGCATTCTGTGTCCGGTCACCAGCTCATGTGGAGTCAGGTCCATTGTCGGAATGTAGCAGTACTCCCCACCTTGGAACTACCTCACATACAAAGAGCTTCGCTGCCGATTTTGCATCTGGATATATGAATGTTGAAGACAAAGGGTGATTCATAGTACCCCTGGGGAAAACTGCAATGTTGCAATCAAATTACATGATAGGTGAACATGGTCAAATATTGAGAATCTTAATGCAAGGGAATTGAAAAGAAGGTACTCTTTAAATCAATCACTGTACAATATGTATCTTTAGAAGGAATGTTAAATAATATCATGGCTGAATTTAGTACTAATGGAAATTCTGCCTCAACATGCTTATTCAGGGAGAGTTAATCCTGTATAAATCTCCACAACCCTCCTGTGGCCTTTGTAATCAGGTACACTGCTGTGTTGCATGGCAATTATGAAGGCACTGATATCCCTTGTCACACTAAGGTAGCAATAGTTTCATAGATACCCTTATCAGCTTTCTTTGACATGGGATACTGTTTTACTCATGGTAGAATTGCTCCCTTCTTCAGTTTAATTTTAACTGCTCCTATTCCTTTTAATAGACCAACCTCATATGGACTGCTGGTCCATAGTGAGCTTTCTATGTGTGCCAAATCTTCTTGAAGAAAGGATTCCTTACTAATGGCATTCTCTAGGGGATATCCCTGTTCTGAATTTGTAACTGATATGTGAGACTGATGCTAACCATCACTTCGTCATCAGAGTCCTCCTCTGTAAACAATTCTTCAACTGTCAGGTCAGTCAGTCTATACACCGAGCCAAGCCCTGTTACTGTGTATACCAATTTACCCATTTATCGTCTACTCCATGCAAAATACCCTGTCCTCCCTTAGTATTGCTGGTTCCAGCTCAATTGTAATTATCTGCCCTTCCACCACGTTGATAGCTACTTCTGGTTGAAATAAATACTCTGCTGGCAACCTCAATAATGTGTCCTTTATTCTTGGAAGCCATCCTAACAATATGTGTACTCCATAAAGGTTTGGTATTTTGTGCCGTCACTCCAGGATATTCTGCTCATCTTAAAATGTTGTCGGATTACTCTCCTAATATGGCAGCAAACAGGCTTTTTATGTCACCTACTGCTAATGTAATACCAGCCATCATTCTTTCCAACTCATAAATCCATTTGCCTGCTCCTGATGTGAGTGAGCATAACTTATAAATTATATTATTTGTATCCATTTATGTCCATGGGATATATTGTGGCATGACTCCCGCTTTTTTCTAATAAGGGGAATTGTGCTAGCCCGGTGGAACATCCAACTGTAGCCGCACCCTTTGTATTTGTCACCACGTCTGTCATGCCAACTCTATTCTGCGCTGTTAGATTTCTCAGTCTATTCACATATGGCGTCCTCCCTTCTTAACTGTTTGAGCTTACCTTAGGGCTTCTTGTAAATTGAATGGGTTCTGCCTCATCGCTGGTTCCCCTATCTCCGTCCACGCTACCTCTCCCCTTATGGGGCTTGTGCTGCCTCCTACTTGCTCTCCTCACTTTCATCCCAATTTGACATTCCTTCTTTCTCCTCTTTGTTCTCAAATTCTAACCTTCTAAAGCGCTGTCTCCCACATGTCCCATTCATTATTCATTACTCTTCCAAACATTCCGTCCTTCATCTAGCAGGGACTTCCCCTACTTTCCATTATATTGGTGCCATCTTTCATATGCCTGAACAGAGTACCAAAATTCCTGTGTATAGTCACTTCCTCTTCTCTGTCTGGAAGTGTATGCTTTTTAATAATGTCATCAAATTCCTATTGGTGCCTCTCTGTAATTCTGTCACCATCTCACTGTTTCTTTGTCCTTCTACCTTTTCTCTTTCTGTTTTCCTTTCTTCTTCTCATCTCCTCTACCTCTCTCTTCCTACCTCGTGTTTCTTCCCTCTCCCTCTCTTCTCCTCTTTGCTCTCTTTCTATCTCCTCTTCATTCTTTTCTCATCATCTTTCTCCTGTCTTTCTCTAACTTCTCTTGCCTTCTCTTTAGAATCATTGATGCTCTTTATCCGCAGTTTAAGTATTAATTTTCCTCCTATCTATTAATTTGGTACAATTGCTGGCTCAACCTTGTCTTCATGCTTAACTCTCTCTTTCTGGACCTCATCCTCTGCTTCTGTTGTTTTTGCTTGCAAGACGCAACTCTCGTCATATTCTATGTGTTTGGACAGTGGTAGTTGTTTGCTTATTGTTTCTCTACTTATAATGTCGTCACTCCTATATGCATGAGGCGCATATATGGAATTAGTATACCCTGCTGCTGCTTTTAATACTTGTAATGGATATATCCATGTGCAGTCGAGGACGGATCACTGCTCTGGGAAGGAGGAGGAGGAGGAGCCGTGGGCGTCACACACCCATCATCATGCTGGTTATGCATCCATTCCTTCATATTTGGCTCCACCATGTCTTCTCCGAACATTTTCCATAGCTCGAGCATACCTAATCTATTCTGTAACTGTTTCCCTTATATGCGGCATGCAAATAGGTACACACGTGTTGCAGTACCATCTTCGAATGCGTGCCTTCTTGTGGTCAGTGCATAACCTTCTTGCCCGCCGGGTCTTCAACTCATTCTGTGCGGTACTTGACAATTGTATTGGGCAATGACTTACATAAATGAATGATTTGAGTGTAGCCCATTATAATAGTCCACAACACAACTTACCAATGATAACCAAAACTCAACTCTGATTCTCACTCACCATTTTTTCCTCTTTTACACACCCTTCCCCAACAATACTTCCCCACAAATGAACACCCCTGCATCTCTCCTGCGTCTCTCTCAGAGACCACGCCTTCTGAGCAGCATCACGAATGCCACTCATGCTCTGAGCAGCCCCGCCTTGCTGCTTCCACACCAGACCACACTCCTTGGACCACACTACCACTTTACATCCTGTGCAAATGCACAAAATCCCACTTCTAAAAGGCCTAAGTTATCTCACAACATGAGGCTGGCACCAGCAATCACCAAACCAATAAAATACAATACCACTTTCTTCTCACTCTCTGATAGGGGTCCATCTTTTATTACTGCCCTGTAATGAGGCTTACCATGTGATTTTTCCAACGCTTGTCATAAGATATCTCTTTTCCAATCTCTTATTTCTTCACTAACTCACATTGTTTAAAAGATCCCCTCTCCAGTTTTGCCATGCCCATGTCATATTTACATCCACAAATCTGTTGAAGGTCTTCAGTGTTGAGTCTCCCCTATCAGCCTGTTACCCTCCATGCACTATGGGGCGGCCTTCAGAGTCTGGAATTTTCTTCAAAGGTGGTGCCTGTCGATCCTTCTCTGTTGCGCATGATCCCGCTCACCAAAGGTCGCCTCCACAGTCCTCAGGAACATAACAGGGTTCCCCCGTCAGTCTGACGATGCTTACCTGACCGTCCTCTATTACCATATGTTAAGGTGGTCTCAAAATCCCAAATAGACCCAGAGGAATTAGTCCATCCAAACCCGCTCAATGATGGAGCAGACAAAGCGCATGGCAGAATACAGTTTTATTATCATCAGAAAAATCTGGGACAGCATACATGCATTCAAATCTCATTGCTCTCAACATGTTAATAAACACAATTTCTTAAGTACTACAAATGTGTTTGGCTACATATAGATTCTGTAGGGGTTAAACATTTCATTGGGTTACAAATATCTGGTGGCTCCATCTGGAACCACCCCTATATTGATAACGGTAAGGAATACATCATCTCTATGACATGTGATTGGTTGGCATACTACTTATTGGGCGGCATGACATGGGATTTTTGATAGGTTAGCTCTCTGCTAACCAATCCTGGACACTTGACAGGTCATCAAGATATGTGCCAGATGTAGTGTAGGGGGAGAGAGGCCCATGGACTGATCTTTCTTCAATTAAAGTAAAAGTTACCATCCCTCATTCCTAGATCATGAGACTGGGCAATGCCTTTGTACTTGGTCTTTTGTGGCACTTTGCATCTATGTTTGTAACTAGGGAGTACTGCAGGTGTCCAATCTATGGTGAGATCTAATTAATAGTCAGTGTTCTCCAATTATGGGTCACATGTAAAGAGACTGTGTACAAAATTGCATTACCTCCTATTTATTGAAGTTTTAGCTAATATTATTGTATGTGTCTTGTGTTCTTTTTTCACGAGGGTCACTCTTGGAGTCATGAAGTCTTTTGGCTTACTGTCTTACTGCACATGGCTAACAAACACTGTTTTTTTCTCTTATAAAGCCTTCATTAATCTGGGGGCGTACTGCTTACGTCTCGGGAATTGCTATCTCGTGCCTTCGTTCCATCATTCCAATCCTCCCTTATTTCACTCTAACCTTGACACTAGTTGTCAGCTCTTGTCTGAGCTCTGCACAGATATGTATTTATGTGGATTCAGCCTGTCGAGTTTTCCCAAGGTCACAAGGCCTTTTCTCTTTGAAAAAATATTCTGCTGCTTTCATTTTTGAGAAGATGGCTGCCCAATTACACTCTTGTTTCTGTGATAGTGAGCTATATTTGTGTGTCACATACATTGGTTACGTTAGTGTTCTTCATGTCTGTGAATGCTACATTAATATGCTTCCTGTCTAAATGCATACATTACCTATTGTACTTGTTCTTCGTGTGGATTGCATGCTTGCTTCATATCTAATGCATGTACTGTTACTGCTACATTAGTTTGAATGCTTTTGTCATCTCCAGTTCACATTGTCTCCATGTCCTGCTGTTACCTGCATGGGATAAGGGTGCAGCGGTTGTCTCAGTGAGTAACGTCTCTCACCCTTGTGGTATTGGTGCAGGGGAGAGGCAGAACCTATGGATGCTGTACTCATCTGTCTCTCAACAGGAATAAGAAGGCATGCCAGAACATCTAAATGATCATATCTATGCATGGCTATTCATGGTTCTCCAACTCTTTAGAACATGGACATTATGAATCTATGTGATATGTGATCACTGAGGGTAAAACATTTTTTTTTCTCCATTTACACACAATGAAATGCAGGCGAGAACCCCTCCAGCCTCCCCTGCACTACCCTTATATTGTGTATTATCCTATACCCACTACGCATATTATTGTATGGGAATGTGCTTTTCAGAATTCAGTATTTTCCCATTCAAAATGTTCTTCACCTCAGTAATTTACTAATACCGACAGCATTAGACAGCAATTATTCCTCGTCTGTCCCTAAGCCCTTTACTGTCTGTGGTTATCAAGATTTGGCCATGGCTGTTCATAGAGATAGAGAACCATGCTTTATCTGTGAGCTTAAATACAGGGTGGGGTGGGAGGTTGACAGTGGGCATAGCAGGAGAAGGTTAACAGGAGGACTACCACAGTTAAAGGCAAGGAGGATATATGTTTTTAAGAGAAAGCTTTGAGTTGTTTTTCCAGAAGCACAGATAGCTCTCCTAAGCTCTTAGTTCTTGAATTGGAGCATCCCAGGCAACGGAGCATGCTGAAGTCAAGATTGTTTTGGCAACATTTCTTTTTTTCTGAAAAGGGGCAACAATAGGATCATGCTTCTTGGTCCTGGACCTGATGTATTCTGGCCCAGACCCCCTGAATGCTTGATGTTTGACCCAAAAGGTTTTAATTTCAGTTTGAGCTGGAACTGGAACCAAATGCAGGATAGTGGAGGCCTGACTAATGTGGTCTTGAGGCTTCAGGCCAAGTATCAATTGGGCAGTCTTCTTTTCAATCAGCTGTAGTAGGCAGAATATGTGTTTATATAGGCCAATGCAGAGGATGGTGCAATAGTTTATGAGAGGAGTGATCATGGTAGACGTGGCCTTTACTTGTTGCAGCATGTTTAGGTGTGTGAGTTATGTATCTGAGGGTAAGGAGTTGGAAAAGCAATTTTATGAACGTAGAGATCTGTTGTGAGAAATAAATGTGTCCATCAAAAACTGCTAAGAGATGTCTTACCCTCCTTGTCCTTCTGTTATGTTTTCTTTTTCTTTTTCAACCATATCATGCTAATCTTTGCTCAAATTGAATTGAATTGTTTATTCATATAGCACACCTGACCCTCAGGTAACTGGGTGCATTGCTTAGGTTACATAGCAAAATGTTACAGTAGCAGGTTACAGCATAATATATAATACATGGTACAAGATAAACATATGGGTTATGAACAACAAGTAGGGATTATAGGTAGATTCATCGTAAAGCAGTAGCAGATTACAGCATGATACATAATACATAGTACAAGATAATCATGTGGGTTATGTACAACAATTAGGGATTAAGTAGGTCTCACAGGAGGGATAGGCGTCTATTGAGACTCCTCAGTGGTAAACAAAAAGTGTTTTTGCAAATGTATGCAAAAAGAACATTGTTTCAAAATAAGAGTAGTTTAAGAATATCCACAGCATGGTTACCTTGCATATTGCTCATTAGTGAATGGGTATTGCTGGTTTAATCCCAAACAAGTAGGGTAGTGAGGTGTATCCCATATAGAGATGAATCTTGTGTTTATATTTGGTTAGGGCTTCATCATTTGTCAAATAGGACTTGGAGGAAGGGACCTTGCCAGTGTTTTTGATGTCAAAGTTGAATGTTTGTATGCAGCCTTCAGTATCTGCACCAGACATTTACAGGGGCTAATCACAACCATAATAGCAGAAGCACAGTGGCATGATAGAACCTATGCCACCTCCCCCACAATCGCACACCTGCCCCACCTAGAAGATGGCTGCATGCAAAATGGCTCCTTTCCACTGAGGTTCCTACGGTCACGCTGTCTGTTTCCTAGCCACACTCACCCAATCCGGCACTTTACAGCATTTGATCGAGCGATCCATAACGTTGAAAGGATGGAGAGCCGAGTGGTGGGACTGGCTCTGCTGGTGGTGCTCAGGAATGCTCTCGCTCGAGCTCCCCGTACAAGCGATCCCCAGCTTTAAGGAGCACGCTGGTGGCGCAGTCACTTGGAGTCTCCAAACCCTTGAGACATTGGGTGGAGACCATGTGAGCTGCGGAGCGCTGATGTAAGCTTCCGGCTGCGCTGCGGGTGTCTGCGGCATGGACGCACTGTGATCCGACACTCCATGGTCTCTGAGATGCTGCCTGGCCTCTACATTAATGCACTGGAGGTGGGTGGCTGATGACTTTATCCCGTCCTTTCCCCATAGCTGTCATTGGGAGAGCATCCAGTGGAGAAGGACTTGTGAGCTGCACGGCACCCGGACCTGCACTGGCGAGCCTGGATATTGCCTCAAGACCTGTAGCACAAAGCAGCAATTCTGTGACCCGCAGCGACGTATCTGTAGATGAAAGTGCAGTCCGATCTGAGCGAGTGAGCCAGAAGAACAGACTGCCTGCAGCAAAAAGGTCCACAGAGCCCTTCAGTTAGCCTGAGATTCTGCACACTGCGTTCAACCAGTCTGTGCAAAATACCACACACCTTATGCCCATCTCCGGTGTGTTGCTTGCCATTTGAAGCTGTTAGGAAGCCAGCTCCCCACATCTGTGAATCGCCACACACATGTCCTTAGACTCTGAAATGAGATGGCTTCTGAACACCTCAAAGACGCCGCCGCCAATGTAGAAGAGATTGGATCATACCTGCCAATGTAATACGTTGCATATGCAAGGTAAACAGTGTGTGCAGAGGGTTCCGGTGATCTTTGCTACATGTGATGCAAGCACTCGACCGGTGTGCAAGAATGATACAAGCGTTCAGGGGAGGGCTTGTAGCTGAACCATCACCGGCCCTTGAACTCAAAACACCCACCAAAGACACCGGAATCGATACCGCTCCAAGATTGAAGCTGGGCTGGCTCTCCACCGTGCCACTTTTATTCTTGCTCTTGGTGGAAATCGTAGGTGTGTGTAGCAATCGATGTAAAACAGGAAGTTAAACAAACATGTTTAGGAGGAATTACAAACTTGTCATCAACAATGGAGACTAGACAGTTTAAAGTCTGCACGGTCGCTTGTCCCTTCACCCTCTTTCAACCCGATGTGCAGATATTCAACATATCTGTGCAAGCTTTCCGACTCATTTAGTCATGTCCTGCTTCATTCATTGCTGTACCTCTGTTGAATTCTTGGTAGGGCTTAAACATCTCTACGCCTTGACAAGAGTGTCAGGTCTTGTGGTGAATAAAAGAGCTCCTCATTGAGCAGGGTGAAGTGGCCCCAATGGTGGAGGGCTCCTGGTGGTGCACATCACTCCAGAAAGTATTGGAGGCCCTGCTACCCCAAGCATCTAATAAGTGGAGACTCTCCGTGCATCAAGCTAACCACCCTGATTTCGGCAACTTGGGATTTCTCGTGATCCTGACTTGTCTGCTACTGTATTGCTGCTAGGCCACCTGGTGAGTCTGTTGTGCAGTGTGCATTTTCACCATGCATCACAGTTTTTTTTTTGGTCTCTCTCTAGCCCCCTTTCCATCTTTCTGCTCTCTCCCTCCATGGTGCTCTCCATCTCACCTACTTACTCTAAAAGCTATTGTATCACCTATCTTACCTCTCTCTCGTAACCTGGAAGGAAAAAGTTCAAAAAAGATCTCCTGGTCTCCAATCCAGGCCTGCCCATCACTGACACCTATGTCAATGCTTCTTCCAGGCAAACAGTCACAGACATCCTCCTTGTCGCTCCCACTCGAGACCTATGGACTCCCCATGTGGTCTCTGTCCTCTCCCTTTTCTCTTCATCTCCCATTAATGGTGGCATCGGATGGGAAGTACTCTTGGCTGGCTTCTCATCCTTTAGGTGCATCATTAATGTGTATCAGAATGGCACTGTCATGACCAATGGCTCCCAGTCCAACCTCCTCCTTATTGATAAGTGTATTCCATCTCTCATCAACTATCTCCCTTCTACTGCCATTCTTCCATCTGCCATCTTGCCCCTTTTTCCACCACCAACAGGCATACCACATCCCTCTAACCCTCCAGAAGACCATCAAAGGGGTCAACCGGCTTCAACTAGGTACCCTCAACTCGTGCTCTGCTGTTAAACACTGCTATGATATATCTCCTTCTTGAAAAATTTGACCTTAACATTGTCACTCTCACTGAGATGTGGTTCATTGCCTGCTCTGTCACTGCACACCCCTCCCTGAAGGCTACAAGATCCTCTCTAAACCCAGCCCTAACTGGACTGGAGGTGAAGTGGCCTTGATCTTCCCTGAATTTGTCCCTGCTACCATCATTCCGACTCAGACCTACTCTTCCTTTGAATGCCTCATCTGCAGGCTTGGTGTCTCTCTAACACTCTCGTTGACTCTTGACACCATCTACAGGATACCAGGTCAGGTCTCCCTCTTCCTCTTGGAGTGGTCTGACCTCACCTCTTCTCTTCTTGCCACCACCTCCCAGCTTCTCCTCCTCTGAGACTTCAATATCCACCATGACTCTCCTGAATTGGTCACTGGACTCTTCTGCAGCCTCTGTGACTTTCTCTCCCTCTCCATTCATCCCTCCAGTCCGATGCACTCAGACGGACATACCTTGGATGCTCTTATCTCAGCAGACATCCTCATCTGTAACAATCTCACCACACCTCTCTCCTGGTCTGACCACGCTATCCTGTCCTTTCACCTGAATCACTTAGGTCCCCCAGCTAAGATTCTGACTGCACTGCCAGTCTCCTTCTCCTTCTCCATCATTTGACCGATGAAGTGAGTGTCAGTTGCTGCTTTTGCCACCACTTTCATTTCCGCTACCACTCCTGCCACTGACTCCCACACCGACCCTGCCATTGCTAATCTTCCCCTCTCTATCACCAACACCCTGTACATCCTTGCCCGTGCAGGGTTGCTGAGTGGAAGTGGCGGGCATCCGGCACATTCTCTTACAGACTGGCCTGCCACCTTCTCCAAAGGCAATACAGACTCTACAGCTGCGCAAAAGAAGATGGCCCATATACAAGCCTGCATTTCTGGGGCCACTAACAACACAGGCAAACTGTTTAAATCTGCAAGGAACTCACCAATCCTACTGAAGTCTCCAATTCTCTCCTGTCGTCCCTGACTCTCTGTAATTCACTGGCATCCCACTTCTTAACCAAAGCTCAGGACATTCTGTGCCCACTCACCTCTAGTCCTCTCCCTCCGCAGTTTTCAGGTATCCCTTGGCCCCCCTCTCCACTTCCCTCTACTCTCTTGTTTCTCGCCCATAGCACTGGATGAGGTATCTAGACACATTTTCTTGATGAAAGTCTCTTCCAAAAGAGGCTCTCCTGATCCTGCAGAACCACCAAGGACAACATTTCCTCCCTTGTGCCAGCCTTGGTCAATTTCTGTAATCACTCCTTTGCCACTGGCTCCTTCCTGTTACCCCTCAAGCAATCTGTTGTGCATTCTCTCTCCAGAGAGCTCTCTGCTGACCCGTCCGGACTGACTAACTACCACCCTATCTCGACTGCCCCCTTCATGGGAAAACTCCTAGAGAAGCTGGTCATCTCCAAACTGATACAACACACTGAATCTGTTGGTTGTCTCCACGACCACCAGTCTGGCTTCAGAGCAGCCAGAGGCATGGAAACTGTTCTACTGAACACCTGTGAAGACCTGCTCTCAAATCTCAATTTGAACTCTCCAGCCATTCTTATCCTTCAGGATCTTTCCTCTGCCATTGACACGGTCAATCGTGCCAACCTGTCAAATCGGCTGTGTGACACCCTTGGCATCACAGGCCTGCCACTGGACTGGTTGACCTCATTCCTCTTTGACCGACCTTCCCAGATTCAACTGGGCCCTTTTTTCTCCCCTATCACACGCTCCATCTGTGGCGTCTGTCAAGGTGCTATCCTCTCGACATGTCTCCTCAACGTCTACCATTCCCCTCTAGCCGACCTCATCTCCTCCTTCTCTCCTCACTTCCATTGTTATGCAGATAACACGCAGCTATCCTTCAAGCTTCCTGCTACTGCTACCTCTTCTTCCTCTCTCATCACTGAATATCTCACTATTATTCAGACATGGCGTGCTGCCAATGATCTCTGCCTTATTTCCACTAAGACTCAGATCCTTCTCATCTGCAACCCAGGGCCCTCCTTCCCTCCTACTCTCTGGGCGCCCTCTATGGGTCCTGTCCCCTCACCCTCTTGTGAGGCAAAATACCTTGGTGTCATTTTTGACTCCTCCCTCGTCACATTATGGAATTTTGCCAAGAAGACCCACCATCAGCTGCACCTCCCCACAGGCATTCTCCCTTTCCTCACCATCCCCCAGAAACTCAAAGTCTCTAGAGCTCTGGTCCTCTGTAGGCGGGACTACAGCAAACAGCCTCATGCTCAATCTTCCCTTTTCCTCCCTTTGCCCCCTTCAACTAATCCAGAATAGGACTGCAAGACTTAATCTCGGCCTCAAGCCCACAGACCACATCTCTCCAGCGCTACACTCTCTCCATTGGCTCCAGGTTGCTGCTAGGTTCATGTTCAAGACCCTCTGAATAATGCACAAGTCTTTCTGGGGCCTCAGACCCCACTACATCCAACTCTCTGTTCCTAAATACCTCCCTGGTAGAGCCCTTTGGTCTTCTAGCTCCAACTCTATACAGATCAGATGCTTCTCTAAGCAGAGAGTGGGAGTAGGTCTCTCTCCTCCGCGGGAGCCTCCCTCTGGAATGGTCTCCCTGTCCCTTTCAGGCTTGAGGCAGAACTCCTTAAGTTCCGGAAGCTCCTCAAAACCATCATTTTCTCCTTTTTCTTCCCACTCCCCCTCCCCTGATAATACCCCTTCTGCCGTATTAACTGGCTGCCTGGTTCCCTCTGAGTTCTACAGGGCACCAGGACCTCCCCTACCAGTTCACCCCCCTCTCACTTAGCATGCTGACCCTCAGCAGCTGCACCCCATGCAATTCCATGATACTTGCCCTTCTGGCCTCGCTTTAGCACTTGCCTATCCCCTGTCGCCCTCTCCCCTTCCTCCTCTACCCCCTACTTTTTCTTTTTCACTTCTCCTCTTTGCCCTGCACTTGCCACCATAGCACTATGCTAAGTTCCTCCCCGCCCAGTTTTTTTTTTGTGTCACCTTGAAACACCATGTGCTGTATAGGCGCATTACAAATATATCATACATAAATAAAAATAAAATACATTTGGAAGCATAACCCGTGCGCCTCCTGTGGCAATTAGTTGGAACATATACTGGTTTAACTGATAGCCATGTTTATCACAGCTGCAAGAACCAGCAGAAGAAGCCACACACCTGAGCGGGCACCCTAATATCAAAGCACCACAAACGGCAGCACGGTACGTAGAGCACAGCACCGCAGCGGACACAGGCATGGCTAACCACACAAATCAGGATACAGCGGGGACTACGACAAAACATTTGGTCGTGCTGTTCACATACATTCTCTGCCTACTTATACATGACTACGTCGCAACACCCCTGACAGCAGAATGCAGCGCAGTCCTAGGATAAATTTGGGCATGCTGAGCACATAGCGAAATTTTAGCACTAACGCCACCCCTACTCTTTCCGGCACCCATCCACATGCCCGACCGCATGGGTTGCCTGGCCAGCACTGCTATGTCCTTCCCAGCTAAATGAAAATATGCATCATAATTGTGCCCCAGAACCTCCAACACTCTGGACTTCAGTCCCCTGAGGGGATTCCCATGAACAGCAAACTGAAACTACAACAATGGTGAAGTTGACGCTGTACAAATGACAAGTACGATACAATACAATACCCAGCCAGCATCTATGAGATGGTGTCTGGCTGGCTGCACTAACTTATCAAGGGGGTGGGGAGGTGATCTGAGGGGGCCAGGCAGCACATCAAGGGATGAGGTCACATGGCCAGCCTTGCCTGGTTTTGGTACTCATGGTGAGATGAAAAACGTTGCCCATTCTCACACGAGAGGGCCTTGGTGATTGGTTATGCATAAGGATGATCTTTTAAAATGGGATGTTACCTTCAGGGACCTTTTCTCTAGGTATTATTTGGAGATGAATTCCACTTTGGATCTAGGTACAGACAAGTTATCTCAAGGGGCTTTCCCATTTAAAATTCCCTGTGTGTTTAGCAGGATGTTCTATGTCAGTTTAGTGATTGTGCACATGAACAGGGGTGGACTGCATGTTCAGGCGGAATATAAATTCTGCCACATATCCCACTTCCACATTTCCGCAGGAAAATATCTCTTGATGCACAACGTTTCTCTCAGTGAAACTATTGCACATATTCTTCGTCCCTTGATGGACCTTAATAGCCCATAAAAGGACGAGTATGCTCGTCCTTTAATACCCTGGCACTTAAGGGGTTTGAAAGATATTAGCATAGCATCCTGATTGGTTGCTTCTAAATGTGACTTTTTAGTTTCCTGCTGGGTTTACATGTTTAATATGCGGGGCTGTGACCTTCATGTGTTTCCATGCTGACATATGTTGATACCTTTAACTTCTATGCTCTATGTTGTATGTACTGAATGCGCTCTCACACCTCACACTTCAGGGGGTGAGTGTCTGATTAAGTGTGTTCTTAAAACACCTCAACTCAGCCTTTCATCCTTCTGAGGTCGATAAATGAGTAGCAACACAGGTTGGGAGATATTGTATGTATATTTGTTCTACATAAAGCACTTAACCTTAAGTGCTATAAAATAACACATCATTATCCTTTTGGCCTTGGACGTCTGCTTGCATTCACAATAATTTGGTAATACACACTGATATTAATGATGCATATGGTGATCCATTCTTGTATGAAATGTATATCACATTATAATGATATTGTAACCATATTTAATAATGTACTTAGGAACAATGCTATATGATGCTGTTTTGTCAAGGGGTGAAAGGTCCATTGCTTCCTGTGATGTCACTTCGCGGTGGGGTACAATGACATCACTTCCTGTGGTAGCATCAGAGGCCAAGTGTCATGTGATGTCACTTCCACTACCCCTGGCATTTTGATGAAATGATTTCCCTGCAAAGCATATGGTTTTGCGCTTAATGTTCGCCTATACTTTGTGGGGAACTAAAAATAAAATAAAGGTGATTGGTGGTGGTCATATCACTGATTTGAATCTAGCATTGCATGCTAGCCCAATCCCTGCCTGTGCCATCCGCTAGGTACAGTTGAGGTTGTTTACATAGTAAAGAGGTTTCAGCGTTGTAATATTGTGTATAGTTAAAATGTGTACTTTTGCATTTTGGAGTGTGTACCCGTTGTGTCTCTGTGCATGATCTATGTCTATCTGTGTATGGGTTCACATTTGAACTCATGTGTTGTCCCTATACAGGTGCAGAATCTGTGAACATGCCGTTCTGTATTTGTATGTTGTATTTATTGTTTTATATAGCGCCTTAATCCAAGGAGCTTTACAATGAACAACAAAAAATACATTAAACATGGAACAGTAGAAGCAATAACAGTAAACATGAGTCAAACCAGAAAATCAGCATGTAGAACAATTTACATATGAAAAAGAAGAGGAGAGGAGGGGGGGTGGAGAAGGAAGGAGTGGGAGAGAGATTAGTGAGTAAAGCGAGTGGTAGGAAGAATGGAGATTTAGAAGAGAAGGGGAAGATAAAGATAAGGGTACAAGAAAGAGGGAAAGAAGGGTGAGAGTGGAAAGGGGATCAGGGAGGGGAATGAAGAAGAGATTTGAGTGAGGAGCGGAAGGAAGAATAGGTAGGGGAGGAACGGAGAGAGAAAGGTAGGGAGTTCCACTGTAATTATATATATATTATTATATAATATTTCGTGTGTCATATATTTGATTTTCCTTTCATATGTACGTCATGCGCAGAACCGCTCTTAGCTCTGGCAGCACCCGGGGCGTGGAAACAAAATTCCCTCCTCCACCCCCAACCCCTGAGGAGGGCACCAAATTTGAAGTTGCTCTGCTAAATAGAGCACCATGGTGGAGCAGGGAGTTAATCACTTCAATAGAGCGTGCTGCCAAATCTGGCTGGCCCATTCTGGTTAAGCTGTAGCACCCTATTTTAATGAAAAGCACCCCGCTCCCGTGCTGGAGCAGCCGGCTTCAGCAAGAGAGCAGACACATTTCACTTCATTAAGGTGCCTTCACCCACTACGGCAGCTTAGACCAGTGTCGGACTGGGACATCAAATTGTCTCTGGCACCAATGAAAAAGTGGCCCACGTTTGCAAATGGCAATTCCTTCCTTTTGTGAAATTCTTTGAATGGTGCCCGAGAAGGAGTTTTTTGATAAAATGTGATGCAAGTTGTGCTTTTTAAAGAATATGTATTGAGCAACACTGTTCAAAACTACTAGCTGCATGCTGAAATAACTCATCAAACTGGCCCACACTGACTGAACAAGTGGCCCACTTTCACCCAAAAAACTGGCCAACACTAGTATTTTGCTGGTGTGGTATATTGCTCTATAAGCCAGTCCGAGCCTGGCTCAGGAAAGCCCTTGAAAGAATCCCACGAGCTGGAGTGGCAGGGGGATTAATGGGGGGCTAATGTCTCACCCAGGGCGACCACCCAGGTGGCCCATGCCTTTAGTCAGCTCTGGTCATGCATTTGGGAGAGGCTACCTGGTATAGACCATTGCATAGTCATTTGCTCTTGGTGTTTCCCGTCTTTCTGCCCCCACATATCTATACATAAAATCCTATGATGGAAAGCCGTTGTTCTCCCTCTGAAGTGATTAGTCTCTCGGTCGCTAGGGGACACGGCACTGACAGAGATGGAAAGGTAGGGAAGGCCTTGAATCTTCGGCGCCCACACTTGTGTTTATCCTTGCCACGCTGTTACGGACACTCAAACATATGCGCCAACCCCTCTTTTCTGTTTAACCTTGAGCCTACCCAATGGCGGGATACATTCTGTCAGAGTGGCGATATGGAGGACGGCTGGGAATCTCGCTGCTCGTGGATGTAAACAAAGGGCCGCTGCCGGAGAGCGTGAAACTAGTCAATAGCCTTTGTACGTTAAAATCTCAAATACATGCACATGACCTTTCTGCGCCTTCGCGTTCTCAGAGGAAGGCCGGGTTTTCTTTTTATTTCTTTTTTTACAATTAAAATTGCAGGGTTGGCAGTTGCCATAGAGACGGTGGTGGGGGCCTTAGAAACACAGTATTACTAAGCGAATGGAGCCTGCAGTGAGAGGGATGAGGTGGAAACTGCAGAGAGAGAAATCTGTTAAAACAAGAAAACTGATTTTCCTCTTTCTCTGACCCTATAACTGTGACCCCAAATCCACTCTGGTGGACATTCCTTTCGATTGAGCATGATTTCTACGGGATCCTCTGACATTTGAGACCAAAAAGGTCCAGCAGAAACAAGGGAATCACTACTGGTTAAAGAAGAGTACTAACTGCAACCATTAGACACCAGCAGGGGGCAGACTGGGTGGCCGCCAGCATCAGGCCATGGCACTCCACGAGTTTTAAAAGTATTGCCCTCCATAGACACCACTTTGCTTCAGCGCTCTGAAGCAGTGCCACAAAAAAAGACTTGTACTCCCAATGGCAGGGGTGTTGCTAGGTCTGGAAAAGATCCAGGGCTATGCTCATTTTGGGACTGTCAGGACTGGGGGCTAGCTAGCCTTTTTGGTTGTAACTCCTCAGCTTCTATCCGGGGCTGCAACCAAAAGACCCGGGGCTGTAGCCCCTTCACCCCCCCCAGCAACGCCTCTGCCCAATGGTAACATGGCACTGGCAGCAGTACACGCTTTGAAGTTCTCTCTAAAACCATAGCTCTCCACGTTTTGTGGCCCCAAGACGGGTGAAAACAACCGATTCTGTTTTTGTTGGGTGAAAGCCGATTGACATATATGGGCGGTTAGGAAGATTGGCGGGTGAGAAAATAGTTTACAGCTCGGAGATACCTGCTAAAAGCTTGTAAGTTGAGAGGTATGACAAAGCACTTTGCTCTGAAACTAGCAAGGTAGCACACTGATCAAGGTAAAAATACACATAAGTGATAATAGTTTGTTTCATATGGAGCTGCTTACTCTGCTTTGCAGCACTAGCCATTTTAATGGGACACATTCTCTCAGTCTCAGAAAATAAATGGCATCCAGTGATTCCCTCGAATACAAAGCATTGAATGCAAAAGCATCGAATGCAAAAGCCTCGAAAAAATGCAAATTTGTTGTAGGTAAAGTTTTTTAAAATTAAAATGGGTTTTAAGGGGTAAAAAAACAGGGGTTGGCGGGACCCTGCCCATTTTTTTTTATTTTTTTAAATGCATTTTTTTTTAGGCTTTTGCATTCGATGCTTTGCATGTCGAGGCTATCACTAGGAACCAAATAAGTGGTGTGGCCCTTCCTTGACTGCATCAGGTTTTATGCCATTTAAGCACAGACCTGAACAAAAAACACCTAATACAGTGAGCTACCTGGTCTGCAGAGAACCTGAGCCATGTATATTTATTTTATTTATTTATTGGGTATTTATAATGTGCTTATACACCGAGGATTTTCAAGGCGCAACAAGACAAGAGTGGGGTAGGGGGGAACAGGGATGAGGAAAACAAAACCATTCCTACTAGGCCTTGTGTCATTCGGAACGTGCAAGTAATGTAACTAGAAGAGTTGTGGAGATGGGAGGGGGGCAAGTGCCGGTCAGGGCGCAAGGGCCCATGGGTTATGCGAGTGCCAAAGGGAGGCCAGGTGGAAAAGTGCAGGGGGTTGCAGAGAGTGCAGGGGAAGAAGGTGCATGTGCTAAGTGTGAGGGATGGGGATGGAAGGGCTCAATGGGGTGCAGGCCCAGGCAGGTTAGTGCAGGGGGAGGGAGCCTGGGAGGGCAAGCAGAGGATTAGTGGGGAGGGGTCAGGGGAGACCAAGTGCAGGAGTAGACTGGTCGAGGAGGGCCTTGTGTCCTTTAAGAATCTGAAGAAACCAGGCAGCCAGTCAATAGAGGCAGAGGGGGAAATTAGCAGGGGAGGGGAGAGGTAAGGCGGAAGAGAAAGGAGGGTCTTGAGAAGCTTCTGGAATTTAAGGAGGTTCAGCTCAAGTCTGAGAGGGGCAGGGAGGCCACTCCAGAGGGAGGCACCTGCAGAGGAGAGAGATCTACCCCCACTCTCTGCTTGGAAAAGCATCCAGAGAGCTGGGGCAAGAAGACCAAAGGGTTCTAGCAGGGAGGAATTTAGGGAAAGAGAGTTGGATGTAACGGGGTCCCAGGCCGCAGAAACCCATGTGGGTGATGCAGAGGGTCTTGAACTTGATCTTTGCAGCGACCAGGAGCCAGTGGAGAGATTTTAGGGCTGGAGAGATGCAGTCTGAGGGCAAGGATAAGTCTTCTAGTCCTATTCTTGATTAGTTGAAGAGGAGAAGGGAGGAGTTAGGCAGATTGAGGAAGAGGCTGTCGCAGTAGTCCAGCATGGAGAGTATCAGAGCTCTGGAGACATTCAGTTCCTGGGCAGGTGAAGAAAGGGAGAATGCCTCTGAGGAGGTGTAGCTGAAAGTGGGCCTTCTTAGCATGGTCCGTGATGTGAGGAGAGAAGGAGAGAGAGCGGTCGAAGATGACACCAAGGTTTTTTGCCTCACAAGAGGGTGATAGGAGGGGGGCCATGGAGGGCGGCCACAGTGTAGGAAGGAAGGAGGGAGCTGGGGTCCCAGTTAGAAGGATCTCAGTCTGACTGACATTAAGGCAGAGATTGTTAACAGTGCACAGTGCCTGAACAGCAGACAGACAGTCAGGAATGAGAGAGAAAGAGGAGGAGGCAGTGGAGGGCAGCTTGAAGGAGAGTTGTGTGTCATCCGCATAACACTGGAAGTTAGGAGACAAGGTGGAGAAAAAATAGCCTAGCGGGGCAAGGTAGATGTTGAAAAATCAAAGCGAGAGTATAGAGCACTGGGGGACACCACAGGTGGAGAGTGAGATGGAGGAGAAAAGATGCCAGTTGAACCTGGGAAGTTCAATCTGAGATGAAGGAGGTCAATCAGTCCAGAGCCAGGTCCGTGATGCCAAGGGTATGACATAGCCAATTAATAAGGGTGGCATGATTGACTGTGTCAAAGGCAGAGGAAAGGTCAAGAAGGATGAGAACAGATGGAGGGTTGGAATCGAGAGCAAGTCTTCACGGGTGTTCAGGAGAACAGTTTCCGTGCCCCTGGCTGCTCTGATGCCAGACTAGTGGTCGTCGAGACAACCAACAGATTCAGTGTGGTGGGTAATCTAAGCTGGAAGATGGCCAGCTTGTCCAAGAGTTTACCTAGGAAGGGGGTAATAGAGATAGGGCAGTAGTTAGCTGGACAGGAGTGGTCGGCATAAGGCTTTTTTTTTTATCAAAGATTTTATTGATTTGAAAATTAAAACAACATTACACTTATCTCTCTGCAATACAGGGTAGGGACGTGGGAAAGGGGGGGAAGATAGGAACAGCAGTGGGGGGGAGGGCAGGGGGAGACTGGAAGGGAAAGGAACATATGCAATATCAACATTTCCAGGTGCAGGTGATGGGATGGGGAGATAGAGAGACAATCAAGAAACAAAAAAACATTCAGAAACTCAACTTCCGGGACCATGGTCCGACAGACCGTCAACTTGACATCGGATGACCTTGTGGCATAGATTATTCATGGCAGAATCGTTACCCCCACTTTCCCGGGGCATCTCTCAGTCACAGAGGCTGCGGAGCCACCCTTGTCCTTTAGCTAGCCTCTTCCCATCTTCTCAATATTTTGTCTGCTTTTTGTGGGCAACCCCTCGCCAAGTACACTCTATGTTCCATTATAGCGCATATGTCCACATCTGTAACCCACTGGTCATAGCTTGGCATACGTTCCGATACCCACAGTTGCGCAATGTTCCGCTTGAGAACCGCCATCACAGTCGACCAGAACAATTTCTCATAACGGGAAAGGTCAGTTTCATTGGAGATCCCCAGGAGAAGGAGTTTTGGGCATCTCTGTATCGCTTTACCCATAACGCTAGCAGTTTATCACAGCATTTCTGCCAGAGCTGCTGTATTTTACTACATTCCCACAGAATATGGAAAAAGGTACCTTCTTCACGTTTGCAGCGTAGGCATTGTGCGTCCGAGGATTTGCCCCAGCGGAAGAGGGCCACTCTCGGGTAGTAGGTGCGGTGCAGGATCTTCAGTTGGACCAGTCTTAGCCTTGAGGAAATGATCGTTTCTCGCGGGTACATCAGGGCCTCCACACAGTCCTCCGGTTGAAGTGGACCCACATCCCGTTCCCACTTTGTCTTCAAGCTGGTTAGTTCTGGCGTCGCAAAGGATGTTATCACATTGTACATGGTAGAGGTGACTATCCGGTCCACCCGGTCCAAAACTATGTTTCGCTCTAATGGGGAGCTTTCCGTCATGTCTTGTGTTATGTGTCGATGGGTCGTCCAAGCATGTTTCAGCTGCATGTAGTGGTACCTTTCTGTGGCCGGGAGGGAAAACTTTACATGCAATGTCTCGAATGGTAACAGGTTGCCCTCGTGAACCACATCTCCTATGCTGGCGATTCCTCGCTGGACCCATTCAGGCCATCTGGGCAACTTTCGTATTTCGGGAAGGTTGCAGTTGTTCCATAGGGGTTGCGCCAGCATTAATTTCTCGCCCCATCCTAAGTACCAATGTGCTTCCTTCCATATTCTCACTATATGCATTACCATATCTGTTTTTGGTGTGCGGTTCAGGCCTCCATTCAGATGTTCTAGAGGCGTGGTCGTGGCATTACAGATAAGACCTTTGATGTGTGGGAGGCTTCCGTCTCCATGGAGCATATCATTTACTACTGCCATCTGGCTGGCCCAGTAATATGACTGTATCCTGGGCAGTCCAATCCCTCCTTCCCAGATAGACCTTTGGAGCGTGGCAAAAGCAATTTTTGGGTGTCCTCCTCCCCATAGCAATTTCCGAAGGATGCACTCGATTTTGTGGAATTCTCGCTGGTGGATGTATAATGGCGCATTTTGCAGGATATATAAGAATTTAGGAAGAGCTATCATTTTGAACAGGGCTGCTCTGCCCATCAGCGTTAGTGGCAAGGAGATCCAATGGCGAGTATCTTCTGCAAATCTTGTTACAAGGGGGGAGAAGTTCAGGGTTGTGTATTCAGTAAGATGCTTTATGATCCGTACCCCCAGATACTTGAACTGTTCCCTCTCGATCTGGTAAGGGCCAGCCGCTAGGTTTGCCATCGAGGTGTCTCCTAAAGAGAAGAGGATGGATTTGGACCAGTTCACACGTAATCCGCTGAATGCCTCATATTGCTCTAACAGGTGCATGACTCTGGGGCAGGAGTTGCTTGGGTCCTTCAGATATATGAGAAGGTCATCCGCATAGAGAGATATTCTGTCTTCCCAGGTCTCAGACCATCGGAAGCCTTCCCAGGTTGGCGCGTTTCGCAGGAGGATTGCCAGTGGTTCGGTGGCGATTGCAAAAATCATGGCCCACAACGGGCAGCCCTGTCTCGTGCCCCTCCCCAGGTTGAAGAGGTCCGAACACCAGACATTGACTCTGGTCCTGGCCACCGGGGATTCGTACAACAGGCGCACCCACTTCATGAAGTTCTCACCAAAGCCCATGCGGTGCATTATGGTCCAGATGGTCTCCCATCTCACCAAATCAAAGGCCTTTTCAAAGTCAATTGCTAGTAGGGCTAGTGGGCCCTGCATGCTGTTGGCCCTTTCCGGGGCCGAATATAGCCTGTGGAGGTTCATATGCGTTGATCTCTGTGGCATGAAGCCGCACTGGTCTGGAAGTATCAGGGTGGGAATAACCTGTTGCAGACGGTCCGCAAGTAATTTCACCAGTATTTTGGTCTTGCTATTGATGAGTGAAATGGGCCTGTATGAACTGCATCTTTCCGGGGGCTTGTCCGGCTTGGGTATCACTATTATTGTTGCTTCTCACAGATATGGTGGGAGAATGCCCTCTTCTAGCGCATGTTGATACAATCAGAGTAGTTGGGGGGCCACCACATTGGTCCCCACCTTTCGCCATAGCTCAACCGGGAAGCCGTTAAGTCCTGGGGATTTATCAGTTTGTAGGCCAGACATGGCACTTAGGATCTCATCTTCAGTGGTCTCCCTCTCCAGCAGTTGCAGTTGCGTCTCAGTTAAGGTGGAGATGTCAATTTGGTCCACGATCGTGACGTCCATCTGTGTCGTGGGTTTTCTGTACAGCTCAGCGTAATATTCCGCAAAGCCTTGATTTACTTCCTGATCCGTCACCCCTGCATTCGGCCCTCCTGTGTCGAGCCTTCGGATATGACTGCGTCCCTGCTCCTTCCTTTCCAGCCAAGCCAGCATCTTGCCAGCCTTGTCACTTGTTTCATAGAGTCTTGCCCCCATTGCAGTATGCGCTTGTTTCGCATTGTCCATCGCTATGTTTTGCAGCCTTTTCTGTGCTAGTAGCAACGTCTGATTCGAGGCCGATGTGTCCTCAATTATGAGCCTCTCCTCTGCCTGCTTGACCTGTTGTTCGGCTTCAAGTGTCTTGCTCCAGTCCTGTCTTTTTTTTGTGGTCGTCCACGATATTAGTTCCCCTCTTAACACTGTCAGTTCTAGCGGGGAGTGGTCAGAGATGCCTCTGGGAAGTATGTTTATTTCTTGCACCCTATGTAGATCAGTTGCTGGGCTGAAGCGATAATCTAGCCTGGAGAGCGAGGCATGTGCCCCTGAGTAGAAGGAGTATGCTCTCGTGTCTGGGTGGAGTTCTCTCCACACATCGCGTAGGCCTAGTGCGTTGGCAAACGTGGCAAGTCTGGTTGGAACATTGGGGTTTCCATTCCGCAAGTGTGATCTGTCCAGGGCTACATTCATGACTTCATTAAAGTCACCTCCCAGTATAATGAGTTAGAAGTGTCGTTTGTGATTAACGGGGCAATGTCAGTAAGTAATGGCTCTAGTAGAGTTGGGGGTGCATAGGTGGCTATCGGTGCGATGGAGTGATCCCATAGCTTGCCTGTCACGTACACCTATCTGCCGCCTGTGTCATGGGTTACCGTCGTAAGGTGGAAGGGGAGGTTTTTGGGTACCAGGATCATGACACCTCTTGAGCCCATCGTGAAACCTGAGTGGAGTGCCAGCTTGTAGTTTGTACGTCTGAATAGGGTACAGTCTGTGCCCGCAAGATGGGTCTCAGACAGGAACACTATGTCAGCACCCCGCCTGTTGAGAAATTGCCGCACCAACTGGCGCTTGACTGCATTGCCCAGACCATTAACGTTCCATGTCATAAGCCTCAGTGTTCTGAGAGCGTCGCTACCACCGCTATGTGATGCCATGGGTGCTTGTGATAGTCACTGCCTGTGTTGCCACTGACGGTGTTATGCGCCAGCTGCGAATATGCCAGTGGGTTAACTCTGTCTTATCTAGCCATATTATCTTGTGCGTTTGACGGGTCCCGTCTGTAACTAAACTTAACAAATCCCCAACCCCCCTCCCCATACTCCCCCCAACTAGAAGCATCGGTCGCCCGAACAAAAAACCCATGGTGTCAACTGGACACCTTACATGCGTTTAACTTAACTTCAAGTACAGGTGGCCTCCACCTGCCTGGATCCCCAGGGGGAGAGAGCCCTCTCCTGGGGATGTCACCAGGGGGGAGCCTCCACGTAAAATAAACATGTAGTTTGTTGCACTATCGGGAGGGGGTTCTCCTTGTATCGCGGTCTTGGGGCATACCGCGACTGCGCCAGGTAAGTGTGTGTAGCCTGCTGTTGCGAGTGTGTGTGTAGACAGAATAAATCAGTAGTTCAACCTGGGTGACCCAACGGGACCTCGGGCATCTGGCAGGCCTTGAGGCAGTGGTCAGCCCCCCTGATCTTCCGGTGGGTCTTACGCTGGTGGTCTACAGACCTCTCGCTGTTGGTCTGGTGGAGGCCTTCTGTTCCTCCCCCTGTTGTCGCGGGGGGTCGACAAGTCTCCGTCTATGTTTTGTTCAGCCCAGCGCCAAGCCTCCTTGGGATCATTGAAGTGTACTTTTGTCCCTTTGTGATAAATCTTGAGTTGCGCAGGGAAGAGCAGGCCATACCTCACTCCCATTGTTTGCAGTTGTTTTTTGAGGTGGTCGAAGGAGTGCCTCTCCTTTTGCACTTCCCTGGTGTAGTCAGGAAAAAAGGAAATTTTTGAGCCATTGTATGTGATGGTGCCTTTTGCGCGCGCATGTTGCAGTAGGGCATCACAATCCCTGTAGTTTAAGAACTTTGCAATTATCGTGCGTGGAGGTGCGCCGGGCGGAGGTCTGCCCGTGGGCACTCTGTGTGCCCTCTCTATGGAAAAGAACTTGGAGAAGGCGTCTGGCTCATACAGATCAGTCAGCCATTGTTCTAGGAAAAGTTCCATGCAGGGGCCTTCGGCCTTCTCGGGTATGCCGAGTATACGCACGTTGTTACGCCTTGATCTGCCCTCTCCATCTTCAATTATGTCCTCCAGTACCTTCAGTTTGGTTGTGACATTTTGGAGCTGCTGTTGCATGTTATGCCTTCTATCCACTGTGTTGGATATGCGATGTTCAGCTTTCCCGGTGCGTGGTGTTATTTTTTGTAGATTGTGTCGGAGGAGGGATACATCCATGCTTAATCCGTCAATTTTCTGACCCATTGATGTGCGGGAATCGGCTATCGCAGCCATAATGTCCTTCAATGAAATTCCCTGGTCCGTTTCCATCTCGTCCGCGGATTGCGGGTGGAGGTCTGACGCCTGGGGCGGTTGGATGGTGTACTGATCCATCCTGCTTTGTGTGGGGAGTTTCTTTGACTACTCTTTCCCCATGGTACCGGAATCACTAGCTGCGTGCTTGGCCTGTCTTGCACACCGTCGCCTCCTGGAGCAGAGCTCGGGCGGGGACACTCACCCACGCCTCCACGCCTCCCAGCCACACCGACACCTCTTCCCCGTCTGTGCCGCACAGGCTTGCCTCACAAGCTGGGCCGCACAGGAAGTACGTCCCTCGTTCTCGAGTAGCAATGCTGTCGGCGTCCCGGGCATCCCACGCAAGTGGATATGCGCCCTGCCCTCACCTCCGCACGGGTCCGCTGTAGTCTGCCAGTTGGGAGGGACACTGCCGGAGCCCCACCGGGACCACACTCTTCCTCCGATGTAGTCTGCGGATCAGTATCAGGCTGGGTTCCGGTGCAGCGCGGCCTCACTGCTTCGCTTCAGGGCGTTCATCCGTGCGCGCCGGCAGCCATTTTGGAAGCTGGATGTCGAACGCCTCGAAACTTCTTGTGGTCATTTCTCTTGAAATCAGCTGTGGTTTCCTCTGCTCTACGCCTTTTGTGCCCAAGGGTATCCGACACCATACGGGGTTGTTATCAGCTCTTATGTGGTCGAATTTCAGGCGATTTTACCAGGATATTTGCTGCGGTTGCGGGAGCCGAGGAGATCTACGTCTTTCTCATCCCGCGGCTAGCCACGCCCCCCCCCCCGGCATAAGGCTTTTTGATAAGAGGAAGCACAAGGGAGTGCTTGGGAAGTAGCTGGAAGGATCCAGTGATTGCAGAAATCAGCCAAGGATGGAGCAAGGGAGGCAATGTTGTCCTTGATAGTTCTGGAGGAGCAGGGGAACACCTGTCTGGATGAGACATTCACAGAACCGACTTGTCTAGAGACCCCATCAGGTGATATGGGAGAGAAAGAGAGAAAGATGGAAGGGAAGAGGGAGTCAATGGTGCCTGAAAGCGGAGAAGAGATTGGTGTAGAGGTGAGTGAGGACAGGATGTCCTGAGTTTTAGTGATGAAGTGAGAGGCCAGTGCAGTGGCCCAGGGAAAGAAGAGGAGAAATGGAGACTGCAGTAGGATTGGTGAGTTCCTTGCAGATTTTGAAAAGTTCAGCCGTGCTGTTAGTGGCCACTGAGATGCAGGCTTGGATGTCAGCCATCTTCTTCGAGTGGATGGAAAGTCTGTAGTGCCTTTGGAGCAGGCGGCAGGCCAGTGGCAAGGCCATTTGTCACCTCCTAGAGGCAGATGATTAGTGTTCAGACTGATGATTGTAGGTGGGAGGTGCTGCATAAAGTCTCACATGTCCTTTAGCTTTCCGAATGTGTGAGTTTGAATAGTTTTCTGTTGCAGGAGCTCTCAGTTTGGGAGGGAAAGGGGAGGGTAGTGATCACACACAGGGAGGAAACCCTAAACCATCACCAGAGCAGCTCTTGAGACTTTGATGCTGCTGCCCACCAGGTGAACGTCCAATCTGTTTAATGGCCAGTCCACCCCTAAACACCAGTAAACCTTTACAAGCTCCAAGCAAAATAAACAAGAATGTTTTCCTCAGTAGTTCAGTAGATGTCCAAAATAAAAATACTGGCAATTGGGTCTAGCAGAAATCATTTAAGCCTGATCAACAGCAATTTTCAAAAATGTATCAACATGGCCATCCATCTTAGTGCTTTAAAATATATATATTTTGTTTTGTACTGTTGTGGACTACCAGCCTGCCTTCTGCTGCATGCTGCATTCTTTGCATGTAGTTTATCCTTGCAACTTAAAAGAGGCAAGTTGGTAGCCACTGCATTCATTTTTTTGCTTGCATTTAGAGAGCTCACTATACACTACCAAGACAATCCAGTGGTAGAAGTGTACCAAAAAAAGTAGTGGGACTGTGGTCTCGGTAGGGGAGAGTGTAGGCGGAAGCATGGTGCAACATGTGACAAGGTGTTGCGACCAGGGCATTGCAGTAGTCTAATTGATGGTAACTAAGGCTCCTATTACAACTTTACACTTGCACAAGGACATCAATGGGCAAATCCTCTGTATAGAATGGTGAATATCGTCATAAAAAGCAGAGGAATGATAAACAGAAAAAATAGAAGTAGTGAATCACCACTCCCAACCGTTCCCGCTCACTTCGATCACTGAAACAATCCCTTAATAAATAATCAACCCCTGGCCATTGCTCAGGGGAACCAGGCCGAGGTTTTGAATGAGAACAAAAATAATTTGACGTGCAAATTAAAACTGTATAAGAAGAATCTTGAAACAGGAGACAACAATGCAAAACATTTGGCGTGCGGTGGGGTAAACCGCAAGCGTTCTTTCCAGTACATCTCCTCTTCTCCGAGATGTCATGTGCCTTGTTCCCAAATGTATCCTAACACTTAGAAAAAATTGGAATTTGTCTGGTAAGTAGATGACCCCTGCAGGGCCATGTGCCTTGTTAGAGAGAAAGGGAAAATGGAATGGGGGTGAAGGGAGACTTTGCAGACTACACGAGGTAGACAATAATAAAAGACCTATTGCCAGGGGCATCATTTGGGGTTGCCAGGGGTCACGGCTGCGACCCCAGTGGCATCGCTCGCGAACCCTTTATTAAAATGAAACATTTAAAACTTTTTAAAAATAAATATCATTTTCAGGTAAAAACGTTTTTTAAACAACGAAAGCCCTGGGATGCAGGCAGTGGCATAGAGAAACTCCCCTCCCTCTAACCCCATCCAGCCCCCCAGCCTTTTGCCTTGCACATTGCTGCAGGATTGTCATTCAAGATGGCCGACTGTACTCCAGTACATTTTCCATCAGTAACAAAGAGGCCAGTGACAGTACCACATCTGTGTTCATGCTGGTTGCTTTAACCTTGGCCACCTAGTCGTCACACAGAGGCTGCCAGCTTTCCAGGAGGGCAGCGCTAGGTGAGTGAAGGGATTTGTTTTGTTACAACTTTCGTGCTCTGAATTATCCCGCTGGCCGCAGCATACATTTCTATTCTCTTCAATTTCAGGCTTTGTGTAAGCTGGTTCCATTCTTTTTTCTGATATTAGTGCATACACCTCCTGTTAGGGAGAATCCTCTAGAATGGCTAATTTCGCTTACCTAATGAGTCCCTCAATTGAGTCCCTCAGCAGCTTTGCTGGATTTCTAGGATTTATTTCTTCACCTGGTAAGGTGCGAGCCTTATTTTCCCACTCTTACATGTGTTTTGCTGTGTGTGTTTAACATTTTTGTGTTCATAGACTGTGGAGCCTCACCTACTCCACAGGCATCATCTTTTACTGTGTGTTACACATCACCTTCAGTGCAGTGACACAGGGTTGTCTTTTAGACTTCGCAACTCAGACTCCATTTTCTGGAACTGACTACTGTCTCCTAGAACATATAAAGTTGCCATTAACTTTAGTAGCCTCTGTAAAACCACAGACCCAGTACAAACCATCTTACATGGAGTACTGGAAAGGGTTAACACTTATCCCTTTTTGTCTGTTTCTCTTGCAGCATTATTTCGCTCCCTCTTCATCAAGACTTGGCTGCTGGCAGTGGTAACTACCCTATTTTTCCTAAAACGGTTATCTTAAATAACCTTGGTATTGTGTTAGGCTATCTTGGTAGCCTCGAACTTAAACCTGCTAGACCATATATGTTTTATTACGGTTTCAGCTGGGTTTATTCGCTATTTATTTTTGTAAAAGTCTTTCTTGTGTTTTACTCTGCACGCCAAACCAGGTTTGGTTCCTTTATTCACCGTCTTTTGATGGGCTTCTAATCAGAAGCCCTCCTTAGGCGCCTCTATGTCTGGGGGGGACAGGATGTGAGGGAGGGGTTTAGGACTCCCTGAACAGGGTCTCCTTGAAGACCCATGTCGTACTCTGAACCGATTGGCTGTAGTGACTGTCCCGACGGGACAGCCTCACTGCTGTGTAATTGACAGCCAGGCTGTGTAAATGGGGGAAAACTGCGTAAAAAGCAGGTCTCTGGGTCTGGAAAGGCAAAGTCGCAACTGGAACGAAAGGACCGACGAGGAGCTGATGGAAGAGGACCCTTACCACGACTGAACTGCCCGGTGAAGCCCTCTGCATGTCTGAATCCTCGAACTCCAACGACAGAGAAGACCCTCCAGGAATCTTCTTCCCCTGAGCTGGTGGGACCAACCAGTTGACCCAAACTGCAAGCCAGGACTCCCTCCTCTTGTCGAATTCGCTGTACAGAGCTACAGTGGACCGGATAGCCAGGATGGTCGGACCCTGCTTAGGTTTTAAGGAGCACAACATTTATTTGTTGCTTTGCTCTGCTGCCGGTTGCTTCAGGAACAGTGAGCCTGCAGGAACTGCCAGGAACGTCCCCCTCAGCTACAGCTTCTCCATTTAAAGGTACTGTGCAAATCCAGTTGTTCGTTTCGTTCAGCCGCGGTGAAAGTGTGTGAAATCTTTTTCAAATCCGAGGGCTTGTCCTTCTCTACTCTTTAAACTAACTTTTCTACCGACCAACTTCGTCCGGAACTCTTGGCAAAGACTTAACCACAAACTACCCTGAGCTGTGTGATCTTGAGCAAAAGACGTTTGTCCTATTGACTTTAGCCCTTAGCCTGTTTGATTTCATTTCATCACTGTAGTTCCTTTTTCTAGATTGCCCTGCTTACTTATCTGTTGGTGCTGGTCACTTTCTGCCTAACTTTGTCTTTCCCTCCCTTTTAAATTTCTGGAGTGCCATTTTTCTCCCACTTCATTTGTGAGCTTAACTTGTCTGGAACCTATTGGGAGTGGTGTGGTGTATTAAGAGTGTGATTTTTAAACTGCTTTACTTTAGTGAGATCTTATACAACTGATGTGTAAATAAATGTATATTCTTTTACTCAGAAACCTTGAGTCAGTGTTTGTTTGAATCATAGTAATTGTTGTCCTTTGTGTAACTATTGTTACTGCTGACTTGCTCTTGAGATAAGTTTGGCTGCTCAGCCATCGCTACCACTTTCAATGTGCAGTACTGGCTTGTACCAAAGGAGAGTTTGTACTGTCACTTGTAGTCTTAATTGTGTGTGGTGTTCCCAAAGGGTGCTGCATA
The DNA here is from genome assembly GCF_040938575.1 of Ambystoma mexicanum. Classification (NCBI taxonomy): domain Eukaryota; kingdom Metazoa; phylum Chordata; class Amphibia; order Caudata; family Ambystomatidae; genus Ambystoma; species Ambystoma mexicanum. The sequence goes on along the minus strand of NC_090921.1, from coordinate 1,250,966,584 downwards.
TAATTCTGCCTAACACCGCCCTTCTTTAAACTTCTGCTATTGTCACGTTCACTTCTCTGTTGCACTGTCTTTCAGGCACGTTTCCTTTGCTACAGCATGTTACATCAGGCATATTCTAATATATTCCAATAATATTTGGATTCACTTTTGTTCTACAGCAGAATTGTTAAAATGTTTCTGGTTCAAGGCAACTGCATTTTCACCCACAGATGATTGCTAAAAGTGCTTAATTACTAACGCAAATGTTGTTAGATGCTAGAAGAATTTGATCGCGTTTGCAAGTGCCCAGATGGCATTTATTCATAACCTGAACTAATAATGCTTCGTGCAACAGCGCGTCTAAAACACTGCAACATTAGAATGTAACCTCCCTTTCTAAATCATTGCACCAAATATATTATAACTTTGGCAAACTCTGCACACTCACTCAAGATTGAGAGCAGATGGCTGCCTGCTATTCATAAAGTATATACTCCTTTTAATGACCAGCTGTATGTCGGCAGCTCTCCTAGGATATTGGGGTGCTGGCACACTCCTGCTGGGCGGCCAAATAATTACTCATCTTCTTCATTTGAATGGACATTAGTTTGTAAGATCTCCTTGCTGCAGAGTCTCTGACTCCCAACCAGGGGTGGTTGTCTCGTCTTATCTTCTTCAATGTGCACATCGGCCGGCCCAGCACTTATGGATGGCCCCTCTACCAACTGTTGATAGGGTTTCTTAAATAGGCTACATTTTGTGCTGATTTCCTGCAGATGGCTTTCAGCCGTGACCACCCAAAAATCTGGCTCAAATGGCAAACTCGATTTGTTTGTCGGGTAGAGTGTTTGTAGCAATACCCTGTCCCCCGCTTCTATGCATGAGAACCGGGTGTTCCATGGTGGGAGGTCTCAAGCATTAGTGCTTTCTTGCTGGCTTCTCATGCCATGATCATCAATGTGGGACACAGGACATGACTGATGCGTGGGCTGGGCACATCATTTCATAAAAGTCGTGCGCCAGGGGCCTGATTAACAAATCGTTTTTCAATGGGATTTTCCCAAATAAAAATGCTGGTAAATAAGGTGCCACGCCTTTGTTGTGCAACTGGTGCAGAAGCATGCAGTGTCGTACTGTACTCACCCGGGAAATTATATAAAGCCCTTTTAATGTAGTTTCCTTGGCCCAGGGCGTTGTGAAATGTTTTATTCAAGGTTCACATGAACGGTTCAGCATCTCAATTCGTCCTGGGTTATACAGGGGTTAGCAACCTGTTTGAGATGATTTTTGCTTGAAGAAATTCAGAACATTCCTGTTCATGAATCAGAGGACTATTGCCTGTTTTGATTAAACAGGGAAATCCCTGTATTGAGAATTCTAGCACAGTCAGAATGTCTGCTGCTATCATTGGCTGAAATAATCTGAGTGACTGGCAGGAGTGGGGTGCTTTGCAATGGTTGAAAGTGCGCTCTTGGCAAGATAATCCCTGCGGGTATTGTCCAAGTGTGAAAGCATGACACCAATTCAGCCTCTGATTGTCTTTTGGTTGGACTTGTGTTGGTCAGTTGTTGTTTCCAGTCTGTGGCGAGTGGCAGCCACTGGGTGTCTATGGTTTGGGGTTTAGGCCTCTTCGAGATACTCTGCCTGTTTGCAGTTTAGCCCGAGTGATGTACAGTAGTCCAGGTTGTTGTGTTGGACGTCTACTCACATTCACAGTAATTCTTGTATGAAATGTATATCACATTACAGTGATATCGTAACCATATTTTTCTTAGTGATACGATATGATGTGATCGTTTATTTATGTAGCACCTCTACACAATGTGTTTCAAAGCGCTTCAAGGCAAGGGAGGGAACACTGGAAAATACAATGACATTCTTACAGGCCATGAACAATAAGAATGTGAAATTAACTATCGTACTCGGCCTGGTGACATTTCAGGTAGGGCAAGAGCTAAGACATAGATAAGGAAGGGAGGGGGAGAGTGGGAAGGAAATGGAAACAGACAGGCGACTACTGTACTAGGCCTGACGACATTTCTGGTAGAGCCGGAGATTAACAAAAGGTGAGGGAGAGGGGCGTAGAAAGGGAGGGGAGGAACAAAAGAAGTGACTAATGTACTAGGCCTGACGCCATTTCAGATAGTACTGGAGGGGGGAGGAGAATACAAGAAGGGGAGGGGAGGAGACAAACAAGGTTGCTATCATACTAGGTCAAGGACAATTAATTCTGATAGAGTAAGTGCATAGAAAAAAGTAAGGGGAGGAGGGGAGGAGAAAGGAAAAGGGAGAAAGGGAGTGGAGGAAAGAACAGAGAGTGAGCAGTGAAAAAGTGGAGAAGCAAGAGGGGAGAGCGAATACAATTGCACAAGTCAGTAGTAACACATAGGGCCTCATTACAAGTTTGGAGGTAGCCTGCCTGTAATGCAGGCAGGCTACCTACAAACTTGCGAAAAAATCCGGCACCCGCGATTGGGAAATTACCGGGTCATGCCGAGTTTGGTGGACCCGGTAATTGCCCATTCATGGGTGCCGGTAATAAGGGACTCCCCAACCCCATTCAGCCCCATAGGGCTGAATGGAAATGGGGAGCTCAGATGCACTGGCACCGTTTATAACGGTGAGGTTGCATCCACGAGTTTTGCTGGCGGGTGCTGCACTGCCCACCAGGTCCGACCTGGCAGGCAGAGCGAGACCCGCAAGCACAACTTGTAGTATGGTGGTACGGTAGCAAGAGCACCGGTAGCAAGAGCACCGGTAGCACTACCGGCGCCGTTGTTGCCTTACCGCCATACTTATAATGAGGCCCATAATGTTGCGAGAGAACAAAAAATACAAGCAAGGATTCAAGATGAAAATGGGAACAGCATGATTCAGGGCCACCATGAGTACAAGATGCTGGGGAAGTCCAGCATGAGAGTTGAGAGAGGGTGATGCACCGTGAGTCAATGAACTCCATAAAAGTCAAATCCAAGCTTTGGCAAAAGGCTTTAATGGTGAAACCAGAATGTATCAGGACAGACTCCTGCAGAGGTAGGATGGTATGCTAAGGAACAATACTATTTGTTGCCACTTCATGTTTTGTCAATGGGTGAAAGGATGTGTGCCATCACTTGCCATGATATAACTTGGGGGCGAGGTCAAATGTCATCAGAGCTTACGGGCCCTGTGATACCACTTCCGCTACCCCTGTCATTTTGGTAAAATGACGCACCTGCCTGTTGCCTAGCGAGACATTTTTATTTTATGATGTGCCCCATTCAGCGACTTAAACTGGGACCTAGTTTCCATCTTGGGCACGGCCATTTAAGAGCTAGTTGGCTATAATTCTTAGGACAATAGCACAAATTGAAAACACTGTGCTAATTGTGAACACATGCCTTTCTCGTCATGCATAGCACCTCAATGTGGCTGCTCTGGTGCTGTTGAGGTTTTTGAATTGCCTCTCCCATTCCTCCGCCCACTGGAAATGCATCAACTCCTGTTCAGTCTCTAAAATCTCTGGAAGAAAGGGCTCATAACTGGCATACTCCTGACTGACGCATGGTCCATGCGCCGTACCCACAAACTATGGTGAAGGTCTGCTCAGCCCACTCTTCTGATTAAAGTGGAAAACCTAACACCACTTCCTCAATACCATATTAATTCTGCCAAAGCACTCTGGCTTTTATTTATGTGTTTATTTGTACGAGATCTTTGCTTCATAGAGATGAAAACCTTGGATTAGTATAGCTCAAAACTGACTTGGAGGACTTTTTTTTAGAAGGGGTTCAGTAATATAAAACACTTTCTCATTCTAGAATGACCACATTCAGTTCCATAAGTGTGCAAAATAAATGCACTATTTTCCTTTAAAAATTCAGTGGATCAGATGAAAGGTTGCTGGATAATTCATGAATCTGTCTTCCTCGGCAGTAGTTTTGCAATCTCGTGCTTACCTTCCTGGCTGCAATGTTCAAAGTTCCCCCATGGAGATTTCTGTAGTATTCTTGAATCCATCAAGCAAGCAGAACATGTGAATGGCTCTTTCCAGGTATAGGTAGCCATATTGCTTCTGCTCTAATTTCACGTTGCCCTCTTCTTGAATGCACCTATTGCTCAGTTTCCAGTTTGCCTCACAATTATCCAAATTCCGACAGCTGAAGAATCTATTTCTGGACCCACAAAAAGTGATCAATCTTAGCCCTGTGACAGTGTTAACCTATGTAGGCATGCGGCATGTGCAAAACTACAGTTCAAGCTCCTCCTCACTCTTCGTCACCCTTTATGCACCTATCATTATCTACTGTGTTGCATTGTTTATGCAGTACAGAGGCAGAGTCCAACAGGACACATTTGCCAGATGAGAGTCCTGTCCATTTGAGTTGCACTGCTGGATATCTCAGAGGCATTTAGAAAGGTTGTCTATGGGCCCCTATTGTAAATTCACCTGGCAAGGATTGGTTTAGGAGGAATGATCTTGGAGTAGAGTTTCTCCTTCAACAGTGAGGAGGTAAAGTTCAAACAGACGGTGGCCTTCAGTTCCAGACCCTTTCCATGACATGTGGTGTGACTCAGAAGTATCACAGTGTGGGGCAACCCTGGAATGAAATAACGTGACTCCGAATTAATCCTTCCACCTATCCTTTTAATATCTAAATAGAATCACTTACCAATCATGCACACAAGTGTGACATTTCTTGCCCAGAATGCAAATGGCACCCAGAAAGACTGATGAGGTTGCACCTACCTGCGGGCCTGCGTTGTAATGTGCTTTCTATCTGCTCTATCTTACCTGCCTTTAGCAGCCGGGTCGGGAGGAGCAGCCAATCAGGTTGCATGAAACGTGGGCTTAAACCACTAATCTCAGTCCACGTTCCATGGGTCACCCAGGGGGCATCCCCCTACGTCGGGCGCCATCGTCCCCCAACACTCCCTTTTTAAAAAAATCTTTCCCAACCCTCGTTACCAGTCCCACTTACCTGATTGTAACAGCGGCCCTGCCGCAGCAGCTGCTCTCCTCGTTTTCCAGCTGCCATGGTAATAAAAGAGTGGCTCTGTATGGAACCCTGCCTTCTACAACCATTGTGGCCATTTTGGATCAGTATTTTAATTCATTGAACGGTACGCCCTCAGCATCCTGTTCAATGAACGAAAATACTGTTTTGTGTAGCACCCCGGGTTACCGCTTTGGTAACTCGGGCTGCTAATGGCATTAACACTCCATTCCAAGGTCTCGAACGGGAGCTGGGGGAGGTAATATCCTGGAGCCCTCGTTAACCGCCCTCACTTCGCTCATGCCATTAACTCGGGCAGCCACAGTGTTATCCCTGTTCAAGCCATTGGAACGGGGGTGCTAACGCCACAGTATGCATGATGTATTCAGTGTTCTGGGAGTGGAATGTTGGGTGAGTGATCTGTTGAGTGTTCTACGTGTGACAGTTGAAAGAGGCTGGCATGGAGAGAGGGTGGCCAGTAGATGTCCTTATGACCTGCTCTACTGCTTATTTACGTGAGACTGTAGTATCTCTGCAACATGTGACTATGTGAATAAAGACTTCTCTTTTATATTTCAGGCTCTTGGTTTACTTACTGGATGGTCCATAAGAACAACGGCAACCAGCTAAATCCACATTCACCTGCTGATGTGCTGTGCTGGCAGCAATTATACACCTGAGCTGTGTGACCAGCCTTAGGCTAGCAGCTGCAGTCCTGCTACCCGTACCTGCCTGAGAGTGGACCGTCCTATCCAAACTAAGCTGCCTGTGTACACCACCTGATCACCACGCTTTTCTGCAGCTGGTGGCCTCCAGTTGCTCCACCAGCCCTGGGGCTCCTATATGTCGGGCTGCCCTTGATGTACCAGTGTCCAAGTATGTGCAGATGTGAGTACTGCCCTCTCATGTATTAAGCAGTCCTTCCTCCACACCTCATGGGATGTGTTACCTGTATTCTGTTATCCTCTGCAGGACTGGGTGCAGATAGTTAATACCCCTAGAGATACTAAGATGTAGTTGACATGCAAACTCAGGTATTTTTACATCGGTACATACTATCTGTAATTTGCCTCACGGAGCGTGCTACTGTCCTTTGATGAATGCCACTCTGGTATGACACTATCCACCATATGGAACACTGCCCACTGTGTGACTAGCACCTGGTTTCTGTACGTTGCCCAAATTGTAATTAATGTGTTCTCCCTGAAATCTTATTTTCCTTTAAGCACATTGTGTTGGGACATGGTACCTGTGTGAGGTTGGGTTGCGTGCATCTGCTGTGGCCTTTATTAGAAGTCTATAGTTATTGTGCCCCCTTGTTTTGTTTTTCTCTCTCACAGATTTCAACTTCCTGGCAGAAGTGAGGTACTCCACAAGTGACCTTGTAAGTATAACATATCAGTATCTGCAGTTATCAGTGTCTTTTGCTTTTGCACCTATCAATTGCCATGTGGTTTGGTGGGACTGCATTTTGCCTTGTATATTACAGGGTTTTGTGAACTGACTCTTGCTTTGCTTGCCCCTCCGCCTAACAGATTGGGGACTCTGGATTGGGGTTAGGAGCAGTGTATTAAATGGTATGGATAGTTTACTCGCTAGTTTGATGCAATGTTGATGTCTTGGACACCTGTGTTGCCTCCTCCTTACTATAGCTCTTTGCTCCTCCACCTCCAACTCCCTCAGGGTCAGTCGCTTCTCCAAGCAACAAGTCGTTGGTTGATCTCTTTCTTTGGCTGGGGCCTCCCTATGGAACAGCCTCCCTGCCTCTCTGAAACCTGAGGAGAACCATCTCTGGTTCTGGAAGCACCTCAAGACCTTGCTCTTTGCTTCTGCCTACTCTCCTCCTCTTCCCTGCTGATTTCCTGTCTGATACTACACTGGTCAACTGGCCACCCTCTGATTTCGGGCCCAGGTCCTTGCCCATCCAGTTGCACACTCGCAATGCCTCCGGGCAACGCCAGACCCTCCAGCTTATAGCGATTTTGCGATACCGCAAAATGCTGCGAAAACTGCAGTTTTTGCGCAAAATGCCGCAAAACTGCCGTTTTGAGCAAAAACAGCATCTTTAAAAAAAAAATCTTTTTTTTACATTTTTTTTTAAAGTAATCTGCAAAAATTACTGTTTTAAAAAAAATAATACTCAGGGTGCCAGGTTCTCAACTTTTTTTTACACAAGAAATGAAATGCGCTAACACATCTCATCACTTGCACCCCAAAAAAGTGCAGCCCAATCCACTAGGGACACATGAATGGGCACATTTTATATGCGTGCCCATTCAGATGGCCTTTTTCACCTCCTTGATCAAATAATGTGGTGTTTCTGTCAATTTAAAAATGCATCCCTCATTTCCAAGCAAGAAGCACTTTTAAATGTGGAGAAATTGTAGGCAACCCTTGGCGCACGGGATGTGGGGCTGCCGCTGCATGACAGGGTCTTTCCTAACCCTGTTATGCATTTCTTTTAAGGTATGAACCGCTGCTGTGTCGCTTGCATTTCTGTTCCTCATTTCTGTGAAAGGCACTGGCAGCTTGCAGAGCACTGTCGGGAGAGCGATTCTATTCAAAGTACTGCCCATTTTGATGACAAAGATATATTAAATGTTACAATTTGACATATTTCGTCCAGTACTATTCGATCGATTTTTATAAATACTGAACATGTGTTGCGGGGGTGTCACCCGCTCCCCATGTTCAGTATTTTTGGTCTAGGGTGGTTGCAGAAGTGTTTTCCCCTTTTTCCTCAAAATTGGAGGCGGGGACAGAAAAAAAGAAAATAACGAAAAAGGGACCCTGCGGAGTCGGATCCGACCCACATTAGAGGGACGGATCTGGCACCGCAGGTTTGCAGGGGAAGCGGCAGCGACCAAGCAGTTAAGTAGGGGAGGGGTTGGGGTGGTGGTGAAAGATACATTTTGGGTTGTTTGGCTGAAGGGCAAATCAATTCACAGCGAAATTGACTATGGTCAATTCCGCTGCAAATAATTACACTTCGGTCAAACAACCCAGAACACCATTCAAGGCAGCTGGCCAGCACACAATTTGCGCTACAGGTCAAGCCTGTGGAAATGTGCTGGTCAGCTTTGAGAATAAGGTGACCTGCTCATTTCCAAAAATGGGTTGTCTAAAAATAGCATATCCTCCGTTCTTTTTTTAAATGCCCCATTATTTGAGGAACTGGGTCAAAATCTACATTTAAAAAAAATAAAAAAATGGTTACACTATGAGAGAGAGGAAGAGTGATGAGTGAGATGTGAAGTGATAGGCAAGAAAGCAGAGGGAGAGCAGTGGGTCAGAGGAGGAAGCGCTGCACAAGAGAGCAGATGAAGCAGTGATTAAGTGGGCCAGAAATCTGAGAGCGAGCAGAGGTACAGAATGTAGAGGGAGTGTGTGGTCAGTGAGGCAGAAAGCAGAGAGGAAGCGGTTGGCCAGAAAGAGGCAGTGAGCTGCAGATTGGGAAAAAGGATGAGGTAAGAGTGCTATAGAATGAGAGAAAGGATGCAAGATGCAGAAGTAGCACAAAAGAATGAAGGACTGTATATTGCGGGAGGAATTGTAGAGTGTAAGGTGTGAGTTGGGAGTATTATTTGGAGTGTGGCAGGGGATGGGCAGTGCAAATTGTGACTTGACAGTGTGACATAGCACGTGAGTATTTGTAGGACAGAGTGAGAGGTTAAGGAATGTAAGTTGTGATGGAGAGTTGGTGAGATGTGTGCTGGTGAGAGAGGTGTGTGGGTGTTTGGGGGATTGGAGAACATAGAAGGGGAATGTTTTCAGCATTACAATTGATAATGATCAATTTAGTTAATACTATTAAATAGGCATGGACATTAAACCAGAAATGTAGCCAAATCAAACACTGTTCTGCCAACCCAGAGACATCTGGGACTCTTCCTATTAAATTAATACAAAAGATACATAATAATGATACTCTGGCTCTCTTGTAGCCTTGCACTCTGCCTATTTCCTGCAATGTGGTAATCTTACACCCTCCAGTTAATAAAAAATGTCCGCAAAAATGCCTCAATAAATAAAGGTTTGTGCTGCAAAATTTGCCATTTCATGCCGCAAAATTTGCCATTTCATGACGCAAAATCCTGGAAGGTCTACAGTCCCCCTACCTGCACTTTTGGCACTTACGCTTGCACCTGCCACCTGCTGGCCACACTTCTTGTTTTGATCCCATCTACAGCATCGCCCCCTCCCCTTTCCCCTGGCACTTTTCCCTTCCCCCTCCCCTGCACTTGTGCAATCTCAATGTCACTTGGCCTAGTAAGATCGTTATCTCTGTCCTCCGTCTGTTCCCCCTTCCTTGCCTCATCGCGTTACATGCGCGTTACAAATGCCATATCATATCATTGTGTGGGTGTAGAACAATGCTTTACTTTCCACCTGCTGTCTCAAGGAGTTCTGTGAATGTGTCAGGTGGGCTACGTGCATGCAGGGAAGGAATTGGGCCAGCACAAGATGGAGCTGCCCTCTGGCAAACACTGTCTTGCCTGAGGGACGTTCCTGTAGAGACGAAATCCAACCACCCCCTCAAGTTGAGAAAGATCTCTGCCCCTGAGTGCAGTGATTCTATAGTCTGCTGCAAATCCCCTTAATGGGAGTTTTGTTTCGTTCAGGGTTATGCAGTGACTTCACAAAATGCATCTGAAATGAGTCATTTGCTCTCCAGGGCAGCCCAAACTCAAGCAATGAAACGGCCCAAAGCTGTATGCTTTAAAGACATTTAGCTGTCATGGTGACTATTTTGACAGATGACATGAGCGCCATAACTAGTGTGCATTGCATGCTCAGAAGGAATGCACATTGTTCATACATTGGTGGCCATTCGTATGTTCCCAAAATGCACTTTATTTTTCTGCAAAGCAGCCAGCAGCCTATATTCTGGGCCCCACATTATTTGACACCTAGCTGTGCCCGTGAGTACCGCCCATACCACTGACGATCTGCCCTCACCTAATACCCACTCCCCCTGCATTAGGACCTTTGCTTAGTGACGCACATGCACTTCTGAGTCAACAGGCAAGGTTAGGGAACACTTATAAATATATGCAGTAAAGACGGCCATGGTGAGTTGGGACGGTAAAGACACTGACTCTCTGTTATGTTTATAGACATTTCAAATGTGCTCGCAGAATGTACACATGGAAACTGGTCACAACGCTTTGTTTTCACCAGTCATTGTGCATGTTAGACTAGCTGCCTTGAGGCACACAAAACACCCTTTTTGCACATTAAAAAAGCGACAGAGGACTCCTCAACAATGTCAACTTGTCATAACTATCCCCGGAAATTGCCTCGCTTCCTATGTGCCGTAATGCCATACAAGGGTGCTGGAGATGGCAAGACAGGAGATGGAAAGATTCAGGGACGTAATTTCACCAAAATGCCAGGAGTAGCAGAAGTGACATCACACGACCTGATGATATCACAGGAAGTGGTGTCATTTGACCTCACCCCAAAGTGACATCAAACCTTGACAAAACAGTAAGTGGCATCACATAGCATTGTTCCTAAGTGCACTACGAAAAATATGGGTACAATATCACTATAATTTGATATATATTTCATACAAGAATGTATCCTTAATATTAGTGTGTGTAGGCCCATATTACCAAATTACTGTGAATGCAAGCAGACGTCCAAGGCCAAATGATAATGATCTGTTATTTATAGCACTTATGCTTAAGTGCTTTATATAGAACAAATATGCATACAATATATACATACAATGTCACCCAACCTGTGTTGGTACTCATTTATCGACCTCAGAAGAATGAAAGGCTGATTTGAGGTGTTTTAAGACTAAATCAGTGACTCACCTGAAATAAACCTTTAATTAGCCTAGCAATTATTGTATAGAATTCCAGAAAGAAAAATGTATTTGTTATTCCTATTCTTTCTTATTTAGGGTCACTGTTCAAAGTGATTTCCTTGTGGAACCCCCTGTTTTTTTAAGTGGCCTGAACAAGAAAGCCAGCCACTCTAGAAACAAAGAGCCACATTGTGCTGGCCAAAGCCCAGGAGCTTACATTTTTTTAAAAAAAGTTGTATTTTATTGTATTTTTAGGGGTAGCAAGGGAGGCCTCAGGGATCCCAGCTGCAACCCCTGGCAACCTCCAAATGACGTCCCAGGAAAAATCTTGGGAAACAAGCCACAAACACAACATGTCGGCAATGTGAGCACACTTGCCCTGTGGGAGGTATATAACAATATCATTTGCCTTCTTAGGACTGCCCTGGAGGTCCCTGAACCCTATGGAAAGCTCACATGTAACTTTCTCTTCAGATGCTCAACACAGAGTCGAGGAAGATGCAACTTCAGGCAAGGGTCTCAATGTCTGGCATTAACAGTCAAGCCAGTATAGTGAGCAGCAAATGTCTGCATCCATTATGTGGCAGACCACAACTCCAGTGATACTGCTGTGAATGGAGCAATGCATGTCGGGAATATCAGACGCGAAGAAATGGATATGATATGATATGATATGGCATTTATAATGCGCCTATACACAAGTGTTTCAAGGTGTGACGAGGCAGGGAGGGGGAACAGAGGGAAGACAAACAGCGATCCTACTAGGCCAGGTGTCACTCAGATTGCGCAAGTGTATGGTAAGGGAAAGTGCAAGGGAGATGGGGAGGGGGAAGGGAGAGTGCAGTACATGGGATAATAGACTAAAACATCGTAAGGATGGCCAGCAGGTGGCAAGTGCATAACAACCCACTTCTCATATGTTTATGTGCCATAGTTTCTATGAAATGAGGGTGGGTTTCAGACTTTGTTCGTAGTTTGTTCGTACTGTTACATTGCAAGTGACTCTACTCCCCCGTCTGAGCTAACCTTCCGTCTCTGATTTCTTGACTTCAATCATATCTGCATAAAACACCTGGCCACACTCAGCACCCGACTCTAGACTTTTTATGAGTTTAGTGAAACCGTGGGCGGGCCTCTTATCCAAGCACCAAGCATCTGAGCCTGTTTGTGATACGCTTGTCCTCTAAATTAATAGTATTAGCTATATTTCATAATTTTTGTACATTTCTACTGAGTTTTGTTTATCCGTTTGTGCACAGTCACGTGAAAGCTTGTAGGACTCAGTACTATTCAGAGTTCAGAGTACTCACCTACTCCTGAATCAGCCACGGCCCGGGAGCGAAAGTTTCCCTGAGTTGGGTCACCGGTCCTGGTCCCACTGTGGACCACAGCAGAACATGCCCAAAGAGTGAATATATGGAGTTGCACTGGTTACTCCTCCTCTGGCACAATGAATACTTTAGAAACACTGCTTGCAGCAATCTTATACCGCAGCCTTCACAGCAGACCACACTCTCCTTCACACTCTGTGCTGCGCTTTGCGCAGGAAGAGTGAATATGTGGAGTTGCACTGGTTACTCCTCCTCTGGCACAGTGAGCACTGTAGAAACACTGCTTGCAGCAATCTTATACTGCAGCCTTCACAGCAGACCACACTCTCCTTCACACTCTGTGCTGCGCTTTGCGCAGGAAGAGTGAATATGTGGATTTGCACTGGTTACTCCTCCTCTGGCACAGTGAGCACTGTAGAAACACTGCTTGCAGCAATCTTATACTGCAGCCTTCACAGCAGACCACACTCTCCTTCACACTCTGTGCTGCGCTTTGCGCAGGAAGAGTGAATATGTGGAGTTGCACTGGTTACTCCTCCTCTGGCACAGTGAGCACTGTAGAAACACTGCTTGCAGCAATCTTATACCGCAGCCTTCACAGCAGACCACACTCTCCTTCACACTCTGTGCTGCGCTTTGCGCAGGAAGAGTGAATATGTGGAGTTGCACTGGTTACTCCTCCTCTGGCACAGTGAGCACTGTAGAAACACTGCTTGCAGCAATCTTACAACAGACCACACTGTCAATCTCCACTCTATGTGTCATTTTCAGAGGCTACAATCCTGGCACTTAAAGACTTTGCTTTAGGCAATTCCTGGACCTTGGCATTGCATTCCACCAGGTTATTCATAGCTGTATGTACATTTTCAAAACTGATATAGTAATAGTCGCATGTTGGTGAGTACTCTGTGAGCCTCATGCATGTCCTGATGCTCTTCATCTTCAAGGTCACCCGATGTTTGGTACTGCACATGTAATCAGTGATTTGGCCACCGCTCCACAGTGGAGAAATATGCACATTTAGGTATCGGGTATTTGTCCTGGTATCTCATTCATTGCACAAATGAATTATTGGATATGTGTGCGCATATTCGATGTCCTTTGTTAATAGAACCTGGATGTCAGCATGTTTCTTTTGTAAACTCAGTGCCACAACTGAAGAAGCCATCTGTGATTATGAACCCAGTGAAGAACGAGATGGCAGACTTGAGAAGAAGAGCAGGGGGTGTGCCACCTTGGTGTATTAGCTGCACTACCACAGATGACAACTGTTAAAGGAATCCCTCACCCTTGTATCCTTCCGGAGGCGTTTCTGGTGGACTTGATGCCATGCAGTGTCCATTGGAGCTGTTGGCACTGCAAGGTGAGTAATGACTGCTTCCGAGACAGCGGTTAAAATAGAGATTGTGGACTGTGGCTAATTTTGATTTCTGCTTCATCAAAGAATTGCAGCGTGTCTTCGGCACGGCTACTGATGTTGCCCTTTGGGTGGTTGATTCCTCCTTGTCTCCTGGCACAGCAAGTGGCTGTGTGGTGGAAACAGCTCCTTCCATTTCGGAACCATTTTCTTTAGCTTTGTTTGCTGTTCTATTTCTGCCCTCTTTCCTCTGACTCACAGAGGCCAAGGCAGCATCTTCTGAATCCAGGGACCCGCTCAGCATCTTCTGCATATGCATCTCATTCCCAACGCTGTCTTCTCTCTAGTTTTGCAACTCCTCCGCACTCAGTGAGGCATGCGGCAACAGCAGATACTGCAAGAGGCTGCTCCCTTTTCTATGCAGGTTTAGCTGCTGCACTTAATGCGACCGAAGTATTCTGCTGGATGCTGCACCAAGATTGTTCAGAGATGTTTGAAAACGCTGATGAAGCTTTACTCTTAGTCAAGCTGGTGCCAGAACCTTTGTGCCAGTTCCAATTTTTTTGGGGCCTTGTTAATGCTTCTTTTAACATCTTTTTTTTTGCACAATGCAATGTAAACAAATGACATATGAAGTGCCGGCTGCCTGCAAGCAAGAGAGTACAAATATGCAGTCACCCATGGTGCATGCGCAAACTAACCGCATACAACAACATTGGCATACTTATCACATTGGCCAATAACATTTCCAAGAAAGGGATTACATTCCCAATGCAGCCAACATGCCCCACTTCGATGGACAAGCTGATCTAGTCCTGCATTTTTTTCCCCACGGGCTTATAGTTCTCCCTTCTTCGTTATGAAGGATTGGAAGTCCTAGGAGGGATGCAAAGGGAACTTTTAAAAAAAACAAAAAAAACAGGACTAGTGTCATTCTAATCAGGGCAGGAGAAATCTTGGCATCCATGCATTGCACCAGGTGCACCTGGCATTGCTTGTGCTGCTTGCCTTCTTTAAGCATAACAATAAACATCAACATGGTGAGAAGCGCAAAGCCACAGTAATACCAACCTTGCACTACATCAGACAAACTAACATGGCGTTTACGCATCATGAATAATCACTATCACGTTGCACATAACGAATTGTAAACCTTCCAGCCATCACCTCTTTTGTTTTGTTGTAGTCTCCCCGAGTGGGACGGGTATGCCCAGACGTGGGTCCAGTGCCTGCTGGGCTTAGAGACCCCAGCTACTCCTCACTGATGAGGCTCAACGAGGTCAAAACATATCTGGGGATGCTTGTGGTCTCATGAAGAAGGGATCTGACCAAGCTGTTTGGCCTGGATTGCCCCTTTTGTGGAGGAACCAAGCCAGATTTGCAAATGGTCTTCCCCTTTTCTAGTGGCTTGGCAGATGAAGACCAATGGCCTGGAGGGTTGCCCAGAGCAATGCAAGAGGTTAAGATTAATTCTTAACCTTCCATCCATCACCTCTTTTGTTTTGCTGTAGTCACCCCGAGTGAGACTGGTATGCCCGACGCAGGTCCCGTTCCTGCTGGGTCTAGAGACCCCAGCTACTCCTCACTGATGAGGCCTAACGATGCTGAAACATGTTTGAGGATGCTTGTGGTCTCGTACAGAAGGGATGTGACCAAGCAGTTTGGTCTGGATTGCCCCTTTTGAGATGGAACCAAGCCTGATTTGCATATGGACTTTCCCCTTTTGTAATGGTTTGGCAGGCGAAGAACGATGGCCTGGAGGGTTGCCCAGAGCAATGCCAGAGTGTGATAGGGAAACAGTAGTGGCCACTACGGAACAAAACAGGAGGGAGGGGTATGAGTCTAATATCACACCGGACCATATAATGACAAATTTAAGAGACACGAGTGAACAATTAAAAACCCAGACTACATGTCCCAGAATGCCCCACCAATCAACTATCACACCGGACAAAACAAATCTAAGAGACATGAGGGAAAAAGAAAAGACACAAACTACATATCCCAGAATGCCCCAAAGGATACATAATCAAAACAAAAGCCAGAAAATGGGAATAGCAATCAGACAAGGAAGACGAAAAACCATGTTTCCATATAATGGGGGTTCCGGGAGGTCGGGGGGTTAAATACAAGGCTAACTCCATGAAGTTGAAGCTGGGAGGAGGTGAATTAGCCTCAGGTGTAAGGAGCCCAGGGCTTCGAACGCCCGACGCTAATTGCTGGGGAGGAGGCACACTGGGGTTAAAAGCATCAGAAAACAGCTCAACTTGTCTCTCGTTTTGCAGGAGTGGAAGGGGGCTGACAGAGTGGACTCGGAATGGTACGAGGCCAGTACCCCATATCCGTGGGCGTATTAGAGGGAAAAGGAAATCTCACCGGAGTGTCCCATACCGGTCCTGTAGTCAAATCCGACTGCACAGCAGATGAAGACGCCTGAGTCACAACAGCGAAAAAGGAAAGTTTATTTATTTACTGAATTCCAGCCCGAGGCCAGTGTAGATCGGCTGGCTCCGGGAACCTGCAGCAGAGCTTGGACAAGAAATCTCTGAACCATTCAGGCGTGTGGAGGAAAAGTGCTTGAGTCCTGAATACATGATACTTTAAGAAGAGGATTTTACTCCAGGGGTTTTCAAGGTACAAACAGCTTTTTTCGGACAAAGAAAGGCTGCCATTCCTGTGTTCTCCACGTTATGAACTGCATTTAGTTGGAATAATACAAATTTGGGTTGAACTTTATGAACTTCATTTGTGGGCCAGAAAGTTTGCAATGCTTGAGTTTGTTTTTTTGAGCAGCCTGGAAGACCCTTTATTTGTTTTGCGCTATGAACATTAACTGAAGTTAATTGGCTAAGGAGAAGACCGGTTGCACCCAACCATTTAATCAATTGGTGTGCCGTAAGAATAAAATACTATTGGTTGCCTTACCTTCTTGTCTCTGGCTCATTACTTTACACAGAGGTTAAGATAATTCTAAACCTTCCATCCATCACCTAATTTATTTTGTCACCCTGAGTGGGACGAGTATGCCCAGATGTGGGTCGCTGCCTACTGGGCCTATAGACCCCAGCTACTCCTCACTGATGAGGCCCAACAAGGCCGAAACATGTTTGGCGGTGCGGAAGGGTTGTGATCTAGCAGTTTGCACTGGCCTGCCCTTTTAAGGGTGGGACCAAGCCTAATTTGCATATGGTATTTCCCCTTTTGTAATGGCCTGTCAGGTGAAGAACGATGGTCTGGAGGGTTGCCCAAGGCAATGCCAGAGGTTAAGTTTCATTTTAAACCTTCCAACCATCACCTCTTTTTTTTTGAAGGGCCTCCTGCAAGGGCATTCCTCCAAGGCCTGACAGAAGCTGAGCGGCTGTGCCATTCCTCCGGCACCTGCCAGGGCCACACAACCCATGTCATGCCCACTGTGCAGCTTTCAGATGACCCCTCTGCTTTGCCTGAGACATTACAGAAAGCCCAGCTGGTCCCTGCATTGCTGGCCGCTCCATTTCAACAAGACCTGAAAGCCCAGCTGGCCTGCTCCTTTATTGGCTCCATCATTTCAACATGACCTGTACGTTAGAGCCTGAAAGCCCACCTGACAAAGCCGGACAAAATCCACCATATGACAGCTTGACACCACCGCAGTTCAACCCTGGTGCCTCAAAGCAACAGGACCTACAACATTGAGGAAGAACAAGTGGCTCAGATCATCGCTCAAGCAACTCCTACAGGCAGAGCATCTTTCCTCAGATGACCTCAACCATTTTAACTACAACCCCAACAGGACAGAGTCCCTAGATGTGAAGAATGACTGAAAGAATTCTTCTAATT
Source organism: Ambystoma mexicanum (assembly GCF_040938575.1). NCBI lineage: Eukaryota > Metazoa > Chordata > Amphibia > Caudata > Ambystomatidae > Ambystoma > Ambystoma mexicanum. The sequence goes on along the minus strand of NC_090921.1, from coordinate 1,250,949,304 downwards.
TATAAAAGCAGTGGGGGACAGCAAGTCACCAGCGGTAGTAGACATTTTCACCAATCTGGCGGGGAAAGAAGTCAAGGCAATCCTCCAAACGATCCCGGCACAAGAAAGAACATCATATGACATGACCATCCTTGCCCTCAACAAGAAACTCATTTTTAAAACCAAATAGAGATTATAAAAGGTATGATTTCAACTGCCCCATGAGATGTAGATGGGCTTGTCATCCAACTGCAAAAAGAAATCACCTACTGTGAATTCACAAACTTCTCTGATGAGGAAGTGATCCACCTGAGGATAATAGCAGGACGCACCTAATCAACGTTCCCGAAAACACCTGCTAAAAAATACTACACCTGGAAGAAATGATAGACTTGGCACACTACACGAAAGAGTGGATGTCCAGATGGCTGCCATTGATTCATGGCCACCATTAAGAGAACAAGACAACAAGCAATCATTGACAAAATTCCAATGCAGTAAGGGCTGTGCCAGATTCTTTGCCACTATCTGAATACACCACATGATGCTGTAGGGAAAACACTGATAAAGCTCATGCTCAAATATGAACCGAAGATGCTAATGATACAACTGGAAGTATACACAAGGTAGGAAGATGAAGACATTTGGAAAAGAGACACAAAGAGGAAACGCAAAACCAAAGAGTGGTTAACATAAGTGATGTTAACGTAGAAGCCCAAGTGGGCCTCGGCCCACATTTTTGAACTGCCTTTTTTAATAACCTGAGCCAGAGTGTGTCATCTTGTGTACAGTGGCCTCCTTACTGCATGCTGTCCAACGTGGGGAGGAGAGCTGACTCCACCGTGACCCTTTATGTTGTAACACTGACTTTCCTTTGCATACAAATCCCCCTTTTCACACTTTTTGTATAAGAGATATGGAAGTCATTAGGTTTTGTTGTTAAAGGCCATTTTGATTGAGAAAGATTGACTAGGACTGTGTTTTCTTTATTATTTGATGGTAGAGACTACTCCCATCATATCTATAGGGCAGAGTAGGAATTTTTTCCAAACTCCAAGAATGTATTAAAGGTTTTAAAACTTGTAACTGTTGTGTCAGTGTCATACTTGTGATACCATGCCTCTCTTTCACCCCAGAAACCATGTGATCTGGCAAGCTAAAGTTGGGGATTGACGATAAAGCGGATTTAAAATTATTCTTCAGAATTTTAATTTGACCTTACTTTTGTGCTTGCCACAGTTTAGATCCTGTAACCATGGGGTGATATGGTCATATTGTCACAGGTTTCCCCCCATCTCACCTGTCTGCGTTGTTTAGTAGAGTTCTTCGCTGGAGTCTTCTTGCGCACAGTGCGGGTCTTGTATAACCCTGTGCGTATGTCCTCGGGTTCCAGCATGCGTTCAGCGTCCCATTCCTGGATCGTTCAGAATGTCCGGGAAGTCTAGGAAACAACGAAGCGAGTACTTGGAAAGCGAGTGCACGGAGATCCAGGATGCAAGTGAGGGCAAAAAGGGAAGGAATGAATGAGGAGGAAGTAATAGGGGAACCAGGAACCAGGAATCAATGAAGTTAGCAAGAGCGGACTACGACAGTGCAAGCCCCTACGTGTCAGGGACCAGGAAGTCCATAAGGGACGCGTCCGATGGTTCATGACAGATATTGCTTCGAGGCTGGAATTAGGCTGCAAACAGAATGGATCCTGCCTTGGGTGGAGCCACTGTGCTTTGAAGGAGGCTCTAAGTATTGCATTTTCAGAGTCAGACTGGGATATTACTATGCCCTAGATTGCAGAGAAGAGGCCATCTATGTGCAGGTGAGGGGCTTCATTGTAATCACATCGATTTTACAGATTGTTTAGCATGGCCTTCAATTGTAAGATGATGGTCCAATATGGAATACATCGTGCTTGCATTGTTAGAGTGGAGCTGAGACCACAGAAGGCTAGTTCGGACATCCATTCAATTATTTGTGGATTGAACTGAAGTATATTCTCTGTTATCCAGCAATGGGCTTTGACTAGGTATGCTTTTAGGTGTAGGATATCCTCTATGAATGTGTTTGTTGTGCATTTGCTGGGTTCAGTAAATTCCCAATGCATGAACTAAATTCCCAGGTGCTTCATGTACAATGTGCTTGCCCAATAATGGTTATGTCTCCGCCTAGGTTACGGCACAAACATGTTCAATAACTTGCCGATGTCGCCTGCATCCTGGGAAAGGGAAGCTATAGTGTTCCCAGTTCCCCTCGCTTATACACACCCATTGAAACTATTGATCCATTGGAAACTCTGCAATTTGGAGTCATGCATGAATTTTAGATATAAGCTACTCAAATAGTTCCCAGCTTTCCTGAACAGCAGGCACCACGTTGTAAGAATTGAAAAAGGAACTATAAGACAACCAAAATGTCATGTGGAACCTGTGATGTTCCCATATTCTCTCCTACACAATGTACATTCAGATAAGTGTTGGCCAAGTTCACCAACCACTCCATTTTAAAAGTGTGTTGGCATTTGATGTAGTTGCACAACACCTCTGTATCGAGTTATGGCCTCCTGAGGTGAGGTGTGACATTACTTGTTTGGAACATGTCAGTTAACTTCCCTACACAAATGCTGAGTTTATGATGAGGAGGAAATAGTTGATGGGAAGTCATTGGACCAGGCTATCTTGGTTGTCCGTGGGTGGATGATTTTTTTTTTCTTGAGCAATTTTGGAGCTTATATTCGATATAATGAAGACGTTTGTGATCCTGGTGACATTTTTTTCTGGGGTTGCAATGGTGAAGTGAATGTTGTGTTCTTTGGTGTTTATTTCAGATAATTCCAAAATGAGATCTTTACTGTTTGTCTGTTTGTAGGCATTTAGATTTTGCCTTAAGAACTGTTCTTTGTGTTTCTGGCTGAACCTCGTTGAACCAATAATTTGGTGGATTTGCTGACCTACCATCTTTGCTTTTCTTTTTTCCAAAAGTATAGCTTCGGCGAACAAGTGATTCCTTGTTGTGGTTGATTGATTTCGAAGTGTGTGCAGAGTCATGGTGATTTCTTCTTAGAAGATGGGTTTTATTGTTGTTCCACATAGTTTATCTTGGAATCCAAACAAATCTTTACAAGGTCTTCCAAATTTAGTTTTCTAGTAGTCTTTTTCATATACACCGTGCATTATTTATTTATTTGTTTTAGTTTGTTAAGAACTTTTCCAAATTAAAAAAAAACATACAACATTAAATACAACAACATCTACACTGACAAAATAATACATTTCGATTGTCATTCATTTAGTGGAAAAAACAACATAATATATAGATACATATACTTTATTAAACTCATCACTAAAATGTTCAGTACTAAGACAAAACATAGTGCAGGATGTGCAATATTTAAAGATGCGAAGAAAGCTATAAAAGCTATACACAGACCACAGACGGACCCTTCTTCATCAGGACTGTTCCATTAATCCTTTAGATACTTATTGATTTGTCGCCATAGTGCTATAAGAACTGATTCCGAGTCCGAATTCAAACAGTAATTACAAAATTGTTCCGTCTTGATGGAATCATACCAGCTCACAACCTGCCCCAGAATACACATGCAAACAGTTCCTAACTTTACACACTCAGAGAAAACATGCTTAGCTGTTTCTTGTTTGCCCGGACGCTTGCATATACGACAAAGTCTGTGCTCGATGGGTGTTTTATTATAGGAATCTTGCATCACCAGCAACGGTAGTTGGTTTATGCAGAGTCTGAGCATAAGGTTTCAAACCGCAGGGCTGAAACTCTGCAATAAGTATGTTTGCATTTTGAGATAAGTGTGTATAACATTGTATACATACGTATGAATAAGCAGGATATTCAAATGATCATAGTTCGTAATCCAGTCCCATTGTTCCACTTTGCTCTTATAAATATTGTTCATGATTTTGAAACGTGTTCCCTTTCCAAAATCCAGAAACCAACTTATGCTGATAAAACATTGTTCATTCAGTTTCACAAAACTGGAATGTCTGCTCTTACCTGACGGTTCAGTGCCATAATTACTGCATACCATGCTCAGCATAGTGCTATTAGGGCCTGGTCTAGATTTAATATACAGAGTCCTTCTGTGAATCAGGACTTTGCTGCTAAGTGAAACCAGGCACAACTCCAATCATATATATTCAATGGGGGTGGAAAGGGCTAAATTTAATATTCTCTGCCAGAAAGCCCCCTCCAAGATGTTAAGCCAAGTCAAATGACTCGTGGCCAATGCCTCTAGCGCATACACTTTAGTAGCACAAAAACTCTCTTTGTAGAACTTGATTCTTCCTTCAATGGAGTATCCTGCGGTATGTTTTGAAAACTTGTTTATAACAAGAGTGAGTTGGCAGGCTTTACTTTTCTTCCCCTCTTTGATGTTTTGGTAACCCCCATTGGCCGCCAACTCCAAGCCTAAATACGGCTAACGTTCCACTTATTTGATATTTCCGAGTTGGGATCCCAAGACAACACAATTAATTCAGTGCCCAGACACAACCATTGCTTTTGTTTTGCTCATATTTATTGTAGATCAGTTACGGAGGCATAATCCATGAAGTAGTTGAATTTGGCTTTAACCCCCCTTACGGTATGATCAATTAAAACAAAATTGTCTGGGTTTAACATGCTAGAGATTGCCATAGCTCCTAGTTTTACAGGGCAAACCACTGTGATCAACCGTCGTGAGAAGATACACAAGGTAGAGGTTAAACAACAGAGGAACCAGCACACACCCTTGCTTGAGTCCCCTGTCGGTCCTCACTATGTCAGAAAGGGTACCTGCATCATCCAATCGCAACTGAACACCTGTATCCATGTGACGACCAATGAAGATAGCCAACCGCCAGTCGGGGCATCCCAGCAATCTCAACTTCTGCCACAAAATAAGGTGGTTGACAGAGTCAAATGCTGCGCTAAAGTCGACATAAATCAAGTATAGTACTGGGTTGCCCGTGAAGGAGGACTCCTAAATCAGTCTATCCAGCAGCCTAATATTGTGGGAAGTGGCTGAGCCAGGGCAAAAACCTGTCTGCAACGGATCTAAGATATTCTATGACAAGACTGGAGGCAAGCATTATGCTTCAACTTCTTTAATTTACTACTCCTCAGCAGTTTCAACAAACCAATAAAACCAACAATAAACACTGAAAAATGTCTCAACAGACTTTTATTCTTTTGGAACTACAATCCCCATAGTTTCTGTAGTCCATCTCACTCCATGCTCAGCTATGACCACGTCCTGTCCCTGAGCTCCTCCTCTTCTTTTACTGCTCTTCAAGCAGATAAGTACTATTCCTGATTATCTCCCTATATAATGATGGCTATTATTAGTTTACAGCATTGTTTAGGGGTATGATGGAGCTAACTTAGCAGATTGTGACAGCACTGAGCAGGAAGAACAGCTGAAGAGCGTATATCTTTTAATCTTTATTGCATCTCGCCACAGGGAAGCACAACGGCATAACAGCGCGCGTCGATTGGGAGCAGCTTTAGTATTAGCATATTAGCCTGTATGACCGGCACCCCAGGGGTGGCTGCCCTGCGCGGTGGGTGTCTACAGCGGCCCCAATGAGCTACGCGAACGCAGGGATTCCCCAGCCCCCTCCTTCGTGGAGGCAGAGGCATTGGGGATAAAGAGCGGCAAGGCACTCCGGCCCCCTCCTTCGCTGAGGTGGAGCCAGCCGCGTACGATAGACGCCGAGGTCCCCTGGCCCCCTCCGATGCAAGGGCGGGGCCTAGGTACAGAGCTCGCTTCCGCGCCGTATTATTTTGGCGACGTGGAGCGGAGCACACTTCTGAAGCCGGGCCCAGCAGTGATTTCAATATTAGCTACACGCGTAGCCTAAATAAACACACAACTTCTCAAGATACCGAAGCGTGCGCGCTCCGGACAACACGCCCGCCCCAGGGCTTGTGTGCAGGCAGCAAGCAGTACTCTGGAAGTGCTGAAGCCTCGTGAGGCACAACAAGGCAGAAAGCCAAGACTGAGCACAGTGCCCCTCACAACCAGAGGGCATAGCAAGACAAGAGCCCATACCGGGCACATCCAAGAATCAAATAAGTCCGGTGCAGCCACATTCTGAAAGAAAACGCCAAAAAAAAAAAAGAAAACACATATATATCCAGATATTACATAATGATGCATTTTAAGAACACCAGAAGCACCTATATAGTGAAAGGGTATGCCCTGCAAGATAGGCTCTAGTCCTTGGAGGCAATATTACACGAGCCCATAGACAGCACCATGCGGACAGAGCGCATGCCCATAGAACCCTCTGAAGCAGGGTCAAACGGGAGTACTAAGGCCCAAAAGAGGAAAGCCTCTTGCGACCCCCAGTGCCTTTTTGAATGGGCGAAGGAGAAGGTCCTGCAGGTCATTGACGCCTTTGCAAAGCTCAGAGAAGCATATTTTCAGCGTCAGACAGTCCCGAACCTCACGACCCCCACTCCAGGGGAAGAAGACAATGGAGAGGACAACGCAGGCTCGGAAGAGAAGCAGGAGGAAAAAGACCCTCCCTCCCAAGATGAGGACGAGTTAAGGAATGAGGAGGAAGTAAAACCCAGCAGAGGGAAGACAATCCGCAAAGAGAAACACCTTGAGGAGGTAGAAGAGGATATGTTCAATCCGGAAAGCATCCGGAATCCGAGATCATCGGACTGGCAACCATCACCAAGAGTTGCTCAGTACATGACCAAGAGATTAAGAAAGGCACTGGACAAAGAGGTCTGACAGCACCTTCGAGCGGAGTGTCCGAGACCGGACCTTCCAGGGAAAGTAGCCGAAATGCCAGAATTAGACCCCTAGATGCTTACATTCGTATTGAAAACAAGCAAGGACCCCGTAAAGGTATCGATAGATCTTGGAGGAGTTGTCAAGAGAAGATACTTGACCCAGCCGGTCCGCTCGCAAAAATCATGGACCTGGCAGAAAGGGCGAGAGATACGGGGGAAGAAGTAGACCCCGACGCCCTGGCAGGCGGGGTGCAGAGAGCAGTATGCCTCCTAGGGAATGCTAACTGCGCCATTGCCTCGGAACGCTGGAGGTGGCTTTTGCTGAAGATCGATGCAAAACTCAGTGACCTCGCCTCATACGAGGCTGGAGAGGCAGCACAAGGACTCCTCTTCGGAGAGACTTTCGGCAAAGAAATGGGCCGCTTCGTCAGCACCTACACGTCACTGGAGAAGGCGCAGGCCTCAATCCGTAAGATCTTTCCCAACCGAGTTTTTGCCACGACCAGTCGCCACAGGGGTCGCTCGACTGGTTGTAACCAGGGAGGAAGAAGTCCCCCAAATCCCAGAACCCAATACTGGGAGAGCAGGCAGCAAGACTCCTTCTTCCCAACCAGAGGGTGCTTCCAAAGAGGATGCAGAGGAAGAGGATCCGGCTGTGGACAAGGATTCACACAAGGTGAGAGCTGCGCATTACCCCCCCAGTAGGGGGTAGAACTGCTATGTTCTGGAGAAACTGGCGCGCGCTTTCGAGCGATGCCTGGGTGTTACAACCGGTTCTAGGTATGCACCTAGAATTCGTGGAACCACCCGTACAAGAGCGCAAGCCACACCAACAGCGTTTAGAGCGCGCAGAGCAGAGGCTACTAGACCACGAGCTATATCAGCTGGCGAAGAAGAACGCCATAGAGAGGTGTCCAAGAGACCCTAGTTTCATAAGCAATATGTTTCTGGTGCACAGGAAGGAGAAAGTATGCCCGGTTATAAACTTAAAGGAACTGAACAGTTGGGTAGTTTACCGCCATTTCAAGATGGAGGGCATCCACTAGCTTTGAGACTCACTCAGAGAAAAAGATTGTCTGACGAGGCTGGATCCGAAGGATGCCTACCTAACAATCCCAATAGCAGAGGAGTTCAGGACCTTCCTGGCTTTTCGTTGGAAAGGACAGCTTTGGGGATTCAAGACGATGCCCTTCGGGCTTGCATCAGCTCCCTGGGCCTTTACCAAGCTGATGAAGCCGCTAGCGTCAGCAATAAGGGAGAAAGGGATAAGATTGATCATTTATCTAGACGATCTCCTGCTATTGGCCGAGGACCGTGAGTCACTCATATACCAGACAAGATGGGTCTAAGACTTGCTGTCATCCCTAGGATTCCTAGTAAACGTAGAGAAGTCAGATACCGAACCAGCACAAAGACTGGATTTCCTAGGCTTTGTCCTGGATACCAGGAAAGCGACTCTGGAGCTTCCAGCTCGGAAAATTTGCAACATCAATAGAGAATTAAGAGGGTCCCTACAGAGACAGGTAGTATCACTCAGGACACTGGCGAGAATAGTGGGGCTTTTAGCAGCTTCCATTCAAGCCATATTTCCCAGACCCTTACACTATCACGCGCTGCAGAGGCTAAAGATAAGACATCTGCAGCAGGGCTTGAGGTATCAATAATCGGTGCCTTTGGATCAAGAATCCAGGACAGAGCTGGAATGGTGGTTGAAGAATATGGACGCCTGGAATGAGCGAGCCATTTTCGGCATGCAGGATATCAGGAGATGCTGGGCGTTGCCAGGCATTTCAGCGCAGGTTGCTCAGCTCATCGCAGAATCCTGGGCTCCGTCCACAAGAAGGAGCTACGACGCAGCTTTGGCCAAGTGGATTAGCTGGTGCAAGGGGAGAGGTGTTCATCCCATTTCTGCACTTGTAGTGATGATTCAGAATGTTTTGGCGCAGTTGTTACAAGGTGGAAGAGTGTTTCCCACTATAGGAGTGTACAGGTCCGCGATATCCACAGGACACCTGCCAATCGAGGGAGTACAGGCTGGAGAGCACCCAGCAGTAGTTAGACTCATTCGAGGGGCCAAATTTAAGGCACCTCCAGAACCTCGATATAAGACAGTCTGGGACGTCTTGGTCGTCCTTAAGCTATTGGAGAGTTGGCCCGGAAACAGATATTTATCCCTAAAACAATTGTCGGGGAAACTAGCAATGCTTTTGTGCCTAGTCTTTTGTAAACGCGTGTCAGACATGAGAGCATTATAAGTAGATAGGAGATCCTTTGGGCCAGAGGGTGTAACGTTCACAATATTGAAGAGAACTAAGACAGGTACTTCCTCACTACACTACCCATATTTTCCGAGTAGGCCTAAATGGTGCGTTGCGAGCTGCGTCAGAGAATATGAAAGCAGGACAGCGGAACACAGAGCAGCAAATACCACACATTTGCTTATAGCGCGTTGAAAGCCTTTTCAGGGCGTATCCACAGCTACTATTGCTAGATGGGTTAAAGAGATCATGCAGGCAGCAGGTATAGATGTGGGGAAGTACGGAGCACATTCAGTACGTGGAGCTATGGCATCTAAAGCCTTTAAGACAGGAGTATCCCTAAAGAGACATTATGCTAGCAGCAGACTGGACGAATGATCGAACATTTAAAGAGTTATTTCAAGCCGATCGGGAGCCTAGCAGACGCTCTGTTGGGAAGCTTTGAACCAGCATAATGCTCGCCTCCAGTCTTGTCATAGAATGAAGATTACCCCTGCTAACTGCGCAGGGAGTATTAATTCTATTAAAGACTAGGAGGCGAGCATTGAATTCCCACCCAAGCTATGTATTGCGCATAATGTATTTGCTTTTTGCATGTGATAAGAAGGAAGTTCGACATACAGTTTGGAATGGTTCAAGTCTTCACCCAGTTAGCAGGACTTAGTGTGGAGTCTAAGAAGTGACTTTTCAGAGCGAGTAAAAGAGAGGAGGAGCTCAGGGACAGGAAGTGGTCATAGCTGAGCATTGAGTGAGATGGACTACAGAGACTATGGGGATTGTAGTTCCAAAAAAGAAAAGTCTGTTGAAACATTTTTCAGTGTTTGTTGTTGGTTTTATTGGTTTGTTGAAACTGCTGAGGAGTAGTAAATTAAAGAAGTTGAAGCATAATGCTTGCCTCCTAGTCTTTAATAGAATTAATACTCCCTGCGCAGTTAGCAGGGGTAGTCTTCATTATTCCCCATTTTTGCAGTGCAGCCAGTACAGGAGCAGCAAACAGTTTTCCAGTCACGTCAAGGAGAGAGAGCAGTCTTTAGTTTTCCGTTAAGTCTCCGTCACCTTTTTTGTAGCGAGGTAATAACATGGCTTGTTGCCAGGACGCAGGTACTTCTGTATCTCTGCAGACTTTATAGAATGCAATGTTTAGAATCTTTGACCGCGACCCTGGGATGTCATCTTATGTTATGTTAGTATATTTATAACATGCCAAAACCCAAAGGCATCCAGGCACCAAAACAAAGACAGAAAGTGAGAACAAGGAGTGATGGCAGCAATTTTATTTTGGGGATGACCTTTTGTACAATATTCGATAGGCTGTTACTCCATTTTTTCGCAATGGCTGATTTCCCTATCTGAATTAGATTTATAAGCCACCTTTGCTCACTGATGGGATTGATAATATCCTTCCTTTTGTCCCCCTTAGCAACAGTTAGCACACGCCATATAGACCGAGGCTCTTTACTTCGTAGTGCAGCAAACATTTGTTGCCACTAAGCGTTTGTACTTGAGAACCTCTGTTTTTTTAACCATGATCTATGTTCATGCTTAATCTTCCTGATCCTTGATTCCACTTCCGACCAAGCACACTCTGTCCCTCTGGCTTTCCTGATGTTCCTTCTCATTCCTCATTTAGCATCACGGATTTGAAATCCAAAACATAACAGTGCTATAAATTAGAAATAGTTGGGTCCCTCAATGTTAGCGTCCCTGACTTGACTGCTAATTGCTTGAGACTGTACAGAAGGTCCCAACTTCTTTTGTGGGTCTTGGCACCCCAGCATCAGGAAAGAGACTCTGAAGCACATTAGGAAACTGAAGCAGGATTTTCAAAGCCATCAAGTTAATTTTCTTCCAGCAGGCAAGACACACCATACAGCATCTAAGACATCTCTGCAACTCTCCTTGGAGTTACACAATTTCCCTCCTTATATACCCTTCTTGGTTGGCTCAGCTCCCTATTTATGATGAAGTGCACCCTCATAGGTTCAGGCACTCCAAGACAAGCGCCTGCCCCTTCTAGGGTTGGTTGACTAAACTGTCACTTCACAAAGCTCCCATGTCATACCTACGTATGTAACTGATTAAAATTGTGTGTGATATACCTGACATTTAAAATGGGAACACTACTGTAGAGGGGTAGGAGTCTCTACTTTGTAGAGCTTTTCATAATTGAGATGGAGCCAGGTATGTCTTCCTTGGATCTTTACAGCAGTGGGGGGGGGGGCGCCTCTAATAGGTACGGTCGTTCAAAATGGGGCTTATTCCAAGTGCGGACAACCTTTTTAATGAGTACTTTGTCTCCAGGATACAAACTAAGTGGTTTAAAATGTTCACCAGGGTTGATGGTTTGGCTATCTTCTTCAATCTTCTTCGACCCTTCCCTCCAAGTTTTCATCTTGTGGAATATAAAAGAAACACTAGCGGCCATATTTGTGAAGTAATCATGCTTCTCATCTCCTAATGTTTTTGCTAAACTTTGGGCAGCAGTTTCTATTTAAGTGGGAGGAGCAAGGGGTACTCTTATGTGGCGTTCAGTCACCAGCTCCTGAGGATTAAAGTGGTGATCTGAGCCAGGCTGGTTTCTTAATGCAAATAGGGCAAGGAGTAGGCAATATTGCCATGCCTTTTTCAAACTCATCTTTATCCTGGCTATCCTTTCTGTGATGAGTCAATTTAAATGCTCACACATAACATTCGCCTATGAATGATAAGCAGATGAAAATGTATGCTGTATGGCTAATCGAAGAGTTATTTGCTCAAACATCTAATTTACAAAATGCGGCCCATTATCAGACCATAGTACTTTGCATACACACCATATAGGAAACACCTCATGTATGAAAAAAATTGGCAGCACATATGGCATCAGGGTGCGTGCATGGACCTGCCTCAATCCATTGGGAAAAAGGACACACTACTACTAGCGTATATCTATAGCCGTTGCATGTTTGCAACATATCCACATAATCTATATGCAGATGCTGAAAGTGATTGTTAGGATGGGGTATTGCTCCTTTCACCGTTCACAAGATATGCCCTGCTGTGGATTTTTGAGAAAACAATAAAAGTCACAAAAACGGTGTTATGTGTTCTAATACATTTGTCAAAACCCAGTTTTATACGATCATGGCAGCAATACTTTCTCTGGTTATATGCACAGGATAGTCAAGCTGATCCAGCACAACTTTCAATAATGCTAGAGGCATAACTGGCTTTCCAGTACTATCTTGTCTCCATATAGCCTCAGTTGGGGATAAAGAACACCCCCGTCTTTTCCATGAATCTTATTCTTCTTGCAGTTATCTGCCTTGCATCTCAATTAACTGTACAATGGATAGCACATTGAAAACGTCTTTCATGATTATGCATTGTTCTGACATTTGCTTAACACTTTCTACTTCAAAATGAGAAATATTGGGAAAAATGCTGCTCTTTTTGCTTCTATGTCTGCGGCTTCATTACAGCGAGAAATCATGTCTGCACTCGTAGTATGGGCTGCGCACTTCATAATGGTGATAGCCAATGCAAGCTTTATTACTGTAATAGGTTTGTGCAATAGCGACGCATGTTGCAATTGTGTGCCGTCTGCACGTAGGAAGCCTTTCCTTTTCCAACATGACAATCTTGCATGTACAGTTGACGTCATATAGTTGGAGTCAGAGTACACTGTCACTTCCTCATCCTCATATCTCTTAAGTGTGGTGATAAGCACCACTAATTCTACTGCCAGTGTTGCAGGCAATCTTGCACTTGTCAATACTTCAAATTCACCATTCTGTTTTAACGTCACTACTGCTGATTCCCTATGTCCTTCTCCTGTTATTTGATCAATTTTGGAAGAAAAATCAATGTACAGAATCCCCACTACTCTCAGAGCGCTTCCTTTGATGTGAGGAATGTTGTCATAAAACTCAGTATGCATTGTGCAATCAGGTAAATAATGCTCTTTTTCTACTGTTTCTGCTATGAATGTTGCTGGATTCACACTCTTCACCTATCAATTTTGATTGCTGGGTTTGAAATGATCACCTCGTATCCTGACGCTCTTTGAGTTGTCAACATGCTTTTAGGTTTTTCCAAAATGGTGAATGATTGCTCGACGTATAACGTCATTAAGCGCCCCGTTGTAATACTTGCAGCTTTTTCAATTGCAAAATTAGCAGCGGCTAATGCTTGTTCGCAAGGGTAATGCCCTCTCATTACTTGGTCTAGAATCCTACTGTAACAAGCCAATGGTTTATGTCCATGGCCTAATGTTGTCATTCCATTTGAATTCCAAAATAAGTAAAGCTCTGCATTATAATCTGGAATCCCACACACAGGGGCTGTACAAATCACCTGTTTTAACTCTTTAATTCCTTCTGTCATCTTGTCTGTCCATATTATCTCATTTTTACCTTTCTGTGCTTCCTTGAGTCCTTTTAATAGTGGTCTAATATATGTACTATAATCAAAAACACAGCCCATACCACAATAATTACATAGGCCTAAAAATTCATTTCCCTCACTGTCTCAGGTCTCACAGTTTTCATGATTGCTTCTACTCTCTCAGGTGTCACGTTTCTCACCTTTTGAGGGATTAGCTGTCCTATATACAGGACCTTTTCCTGGCAACTCCGTAGTTTCTCTTTGTCCATTTTGTATCCTTTTTCTGCCAATACTGTCATTAACTGGACTGAATTTTCTCTGCATTTTTCTTCTGTCTCACAGCATAAAAGTATATCATCTCCGTAATGAATTATTGTGCTCTCAAGTTGTACATTACCTAAGTCCATCTGACGGACCCTATTAAAGATCGATGGAGACTCACAGTACCCCTTTTGCAATCTTGTGTGTTTCCTCCGTTGATTTCTATATGAAAATTAGGTCAAATCGTGGGAATCCTCATCAAGGGGAATTGAAAAAAAAGCAGTTTTTAAATCTAATACTGTGAAATATTTAGCTGCAGCTGGGATGTTGCATAATATTTTAACTGGGTTCGAAACCAGAGGAAACGCTGCTTTGACAATGTTGTTTAGTGGTGCAGATCCTGAATAAATCTCCATGACTCCCCTGTTGATTTCTTAAGTGGGTACACAGCCGTGTTACATGTGGAGTCTGACGGTACCAGTATTCCCTGCTTTACTAAAGTGGAAATAGTCTTGAATATATCTTCATCTGCCTGTCTGGACATGGCATACTGTTTTGCTTGAGGTAAAATTGCTCCTGGCTTAAGCTTTAAATTCAACTGCTCCTGCTCCACTCAATTGACCAACGTCATATGGACTGTTGCTCCATAAGTTATTTGGCACCTTTTCGAAATATTCCTGAAAAAATGACGGTTTCTTTTTTACCAATACCATTCTTTGTGGTATTTCTCTATTCTCAATTTTTATCCAATAAGTAAGGCTTATGAAAAATACTAATTAATTATCTAAATTCTCATCTCTGAACAACTCTTCATTTGTCAAGTCTGTTATTCTATATCCTTTGTCTGGAGCAATTACTGTTCTCCATGCTCTTCCTTCATCATCCGTCCCATGAACAACCACCCTTTCCCTCTCTTACCACAGCAGCCTCTAGTTCTATGTGAATAACCTTTTCTTCCTTGTCATCCATAGGTAGATATGGTCTAAATAGTACTTTACCTATACATCCAGGAAGCCATGACAACAAAATATGAACTCCATACAAAAATACTTCTGGGGCTAAAGGAACACCTCATAATGCCTTTCGGCCTGTAAATGCTAGTATAAATTCTCTTACATGCATGTAATGTATCCCTTGAGTGGATCATATTATCCCCCCGTCAGTAAATGATATTGTCATGTTAAGTTTTGTCATCAAGTCACGTCCTGATATGTTAAGTGGTGCCTGTCGGGAATACATTATTGGCATAGACACGTCATATTCTCCTATTGAAATTGGTAATTCATCAGTAAAAGGAGCCAAAGACATAGCCCCAGAGAAGCCCTGTACATTCATGGCAATGCCAGACATTGGATACTTTCCCTCTCGAACACAGTAACGAGATGCTCCTATGTCTACAAGAAATGAAAATGTCTTGCCTCCTATTGTTACCCTGACCCTTGGTTCCTCTTGGGAGTCTGGTGTCAGAGATAGTACTGAACACATCATGTCATTCTGTGGGTTTTCCTATTGTGAATATAATGTCATCCCTGTACCCGTAAAAGTATTTCCTCCTACTACTGTCACACTCCCTATCCTGGGTGTAGGGGTTTGTGGGCTCCTGTGTTCACCTTCCATTGTGGCATCATCGCCTTTTGTGTCTTTACTTGTTGTGTTTGCATAGGTGCTTGCTGTGGTTGCCCTTGTGGTGACTCTGATGTCAGTGGAATCTCCTGCATTTGCTGCATTTGTGTGTTACACGTGTCTGATACTGCTTGTGATCTTGGTAATAATACTCTGATGGTTCTGTACTATACAGTGGAAAATAACCTGTCCCCCTCTTGGATTTTGCCAGTTCTGCTGCATGCCCCCTCTACTTCTACATGCTAGGCCAACATGTCCCATCACCCACAATTCCATCACTGTTGTGGCTGTCCTCTATTAAATCACCCCTCTTGAGGGTTTTCAAATCCTCCTTCTCATCCTCTAGGTCCATTGCCCCTACCATATGGCCAAAAACTTTACCCGCCATGATCTATGGGGTACCCTACATTGATTGACTGTGTAGGCGGTAACTCTTGTGTGACCACTCATTCGCCATTCGACAGCACTGCTCATTCTTTGGCAAATGTTGACAACTTTTTCTGAAATAGCTTTGCTTTCCCAAGCTTCTTAGTCTCGTCTTTTTTCTTATTCTTCTCTTGTAACAATCAACAAAGATGTACGATAGTCAACTGTATTTCTGCCCATGGCTCCGCTTCCATCCCTGCCTGTTTTTGCATTTCCTTTGCACTGTCTCGGGATAACCTTGACATAAAATATGATAAAATAATGCTACTGTGTTGTCCCACGAGCCCCACGTCTCAAGAGACCAACGTTCTTGAATGTCCTGAATATAAGCAACAGGATCTTCGTTCTCTCCCGTATTCTTTGTCACAATCACGCCCATATCTGACATATCAGGATACTGTACTCTAAGTGCCCTCCATACATCTGCTCTACAGAAGGTCATGTGCACCATGTGAGGGTGATCACTCAAACATGAAACTCGCTGGACCTGCAACAGCCAGAATGCTGCCTGGAAGTCTTGAAGCCATCTTTAGCACTCTGATTGGCTCACAGAGGGTCATGTGATCAGATAATTTGACTGTAAATTAATTTTAAAGTCCTTTTTGATGCAACTTCCATTCCCAGAGGATCTTGTGTGCACTGTGATTGCCCTGCCTCAAAATGAAACTCTCTGGGCCTACAACACACATCCTGCCAGAATTCTGGAAGCTATCTTGAGCCCTCTAATTGGCCAATAGAGGATCATGTGACACACTGTCTCCCTTGTTAATGAGTCATGCAGCTAAGTGCCAAAAGTAGCAAAGGGCAACTCCCTGTTTGGGTATGTTAGGGCCAAATAGGGCCCAGGGTCAGAGGACCTGCTCATACCAGGACTTTGCTGTGCTAGAACGTTGCTCAACACCTGCTTCCACACATAGGGATCCTTTGTGCCAGTGACTCGCCATTCACTGCAGAGCTGCTGTTACGTCTAAGAACCTCTAAGAACCAAGGGACGTCCTTCTTCTGGATCTGCTGTCTTTTGATTACCTATAGCCTCTAGTCCAACTCACAATTTATACCTGCTCCTTCCTAGCCAACCTTTCCCCCTTCCTGTTCACCCACCTACCGTCTCCCTCCCTGTCTTTACTTGGCTATTTCTTCTACCCTTCATCATGCACCTTAATGTCACTCTATTCCTCCTTGTACTCACTCTTCTCACTCCTTCTCTTGTAGCCTTTAGCCACAACCCAGTCTAACGTACCTTACTCTCCTCTCACACCATCTCCCTCATTTTCCATTGCACCGGCACCCTTCAAACTTGCCACTCATGTTTCCCCAGCATCTCCAACCTTATCTATTCCCCTCATCTATTGTGCAATACCTACTTCTCTCCCTGTCCTCCAATCACTCTTTTATTTGGCACCGCAAAACACAACCCCTCTCTATTAACCACCTAGTTTTCTCATCTCATTCTTCCTTGACCCATGTGTTTTCCTTGAGTTACCTCCCAACGACATCCCCATTGTCATGCTGAGACTTTTACCATTCCAATCCCTTTGCAGCCACCAGCCTTGAAATTAACTACTTCCTATATGACCACTCCCTCTCTGACCAGCCTACCCACTGTGAGAAACCTGAAGGTGTCTCAACCGCTAGTCCCCAGGGAGCAGTCATCCAGGTGCCCATGACGCGGCCATCGCTATTGGATCCAGTTCCTGGGGGTTGACCAGTGTGGGAGGATCACCTGGATGAGGGGTCTTCGGGAATGGAAGTGGGACACTGAAGGGTGAGACGTGGTATCCCCTTCCTTATAACACCTTTTCCCCATCCTACCAGGATACCTAGAAGCTCACCACCCCCTCCTTTTCCAATACAAACACTTTCTCACGGCAGTTCATCATGAGCGGCAACGGACTAACACCAGAGGGTATACCTGACATGTCCCAACAAAAGGGTCAGGCAGAGTCAGGCAATCACTGATAATTACACACACCTGACTTCCATCCTACTTCCCCACACAGATTAAAGGCGGTGTACAAAAGTACACTGCGAGCAAGGCAAAACTCACAAGGAAGCAGCAATTCTGAGTTGGCAGTTTAAACCGAGGAGAAAGGCGGTCAGACCAGAGAGGACGACAAGGCGGGAATTACCTTTGCCCTTTTCAGAGAAGGACTCCGACTTTCAAGAGGCATTGATGAAGAGAAACATAAGACCAGGAATTGCAGCTGACGTGCGGTGCAGTGTGTGTCAAAGGTACACAGGGTCCTACCACATTAATAGCCAAGGCGGGGAGAAGCAATTGCGGCTGTGGTACTGCTCTTGACTCAGATAGAAAAGCAACGCCAATGACTTCAGCACAGCGAGTGAGTTGGAGAAACTGATAGCAGACCGGACTGTGTTATGCTCAAGGTTGCAAGCAACAACATTGTATGATCAAGAAAACTTGTATGCGATTGAACTTCATGAAACCGAATTAGGTACCAGATACAGAGTCGTCCGGCGCAACGTGGGTGCTGACTCAAAGGTGTCTTTTTAGTATCCACCTGAGCATCTGAGAATTATTACTATTGAACTGTGAAATCGAAGTGGTCATGCAGCGGGTTAAGTTGAATCCCGTTCACATTCGAAAGTCTTTGATTGCCTGTGATCTGAAATTGGTCTGATCCCAGCTGAGGGGGACTAATCGTATAAAGGGGATATGAGCCGGGAACACTGGGATCCGGGGTGAAGCACAAATCACTGTAGAGGATATTGATGTGGCAAGTGTGAACTCGACTGGGGGGGTGCCTGTGAATTGAAATTGGTCTGAGCCCGGCTGAGAGGGACTCATTGTATTAAAGGAGATCTGTGCCCGGAAGAGGGGGATCCTGGGTGAACCGTAAATCACCCAAGAATATATTTCTGGGGCAAGTGAGAACCCGACTAAGGGAAGCCTGCGAACTAAAGTTGGTTTGAAGCCGACTGAGGTAAAACAAATTCTATGAAAAATGATCTGAGCCCGGCTGAGGGTGATTCAGGGGGGATTCAGGGTGAAGAGTGAATCGCCGACTTGAATATTTGGAAAGGAACTTTTTTTGTTGTTTCTGATATATCAGGCCCTCTAAACCAAGAGACTTTGAATGTAAGAGTCTTGGGCACAGAAGGCCCTGATGTTAGAAAAAGGAACTATGACCTTGTGCCGAAGAAGCTCAAGAGTGTATTGTGCTCGAGTGACCTGCCTTGTCCCATGCTAAAAACGTGGGGAAGGAAGGCCAACAGCCTGAACATCCTGACATATCATTTTGTGAACACTTCTTTCTTTTTGTGAACATTATCCCACACTATTTGTAGCACAGATGTAAGGATTGCCAATATTTATTTTTTTCATAGGCCCTTTTAATTTGACTAGACTCCTCTAGGACTGTGTTATTATTATTTGATGGTCGTAGCTTGCTCTCATTTTAGATTTAGGTTTTCCACCCCCTTGATAAAGTTCAGTAAACACCCTTAAACTGTGATCACTTGTATCTTTCTTAATTTGATACGATGCCTTCCTTAGACCACTTTGTTGGGATCTCTCTGGACTTGGTCTTTCTCTCTACTTTATCTCATTCCCTGACATCTCCATTAACCCCTCACCCTCTGATATCCCAACTCTCTATAGTTTTCCTCACTGTCAACCACTCCTCTCTCCTCCTCACTCTCGAGGATCTTGGGTTGCACAAATTTGCTCTAGCCTGGATTGCCTCCTACCTGGAAGGTCGCTCCTTTAAAATCTCCTGGAATCCACAAACCTCTCACTCCACCCATTTCCCTGTCAGTGTCCCCAAGAATGAGTCCTTTGGCCTGTGCTCTGCACCCTCTATCCCTCAGCACTAAGAAGACTTTTCTCTTCCTTTGTTTTTCACTGTCGCCCCTTTGGTTATGACTTTTGGTGATTTCCCTCCTGCAACGAGCCATCTCAGAGCAGATTACCAACTGTCTCACTGAACTTCATCACTGGATGGCTCTAGGTTGATGGAGACTTGTGTGGACAGATTACAGTGCTCACAGCATCTTTAGCACACGAGGTACAGTCAACACAGCTTCAGAGACTGCGTTAAAAGGCTTTTTGGCTGTGCTGATGCACTAAAGAAGCTGTCTATTGCACACAGCACAGTGAGACCTTCTGTAGCTGTTCTATGCAAAGTACCTCTGTGCTATGATCCTACCACTTTTAACCTTTAAAAGCTATTGTTTCTTTTGGCTATGCTCCATTGACCTTTTCACCCCTTTTTAGAACATTTTTAACTGTGAACAAGCTCAAATCTTTTGACCACCCACTTCCTTATAAGTTTGAATGGTTCGACATGGTTGAACTCATTGAAGTTCAGGAGATCCAAGTTTTGCTCACACTGGTTCATGCATGCTTACTGCAGCATGCGCCTTTGATGATTTGCAATTATTCACATGTTATTTTATATTGCTTGAGATGTTTTATGTGATGGAGTATATCGTTGGAAACAGTTTACATTGATAGTATTGTCCAGATCCATCTTCCTGTGGGAATGTGGAGCTGTACTTACACAGTCACACAGTGAACCTTGTAACAGGAAGAAGCTGGGACAGTATTACGCTAAGGTGTATCCAAGAGCCCACCTTCTGTGTCATCAGCATAGGGTTGACAAAGGGCAACATATTGGCCCTCATTATGAGTCTGCGGGTAACCCGCTGGTAGTACCGGCGGGTTACCGGCAGACTTGCCTTACCGCTTCTGCAGCCTGATATCCCAGTGCTGCCGGGAAATCACAGGCGGCGGAGGAATGATAAGTTCCCATTCTCATGGAGTACCATAGGCCTATATGGGAATGGGAACCTTGAAGCACTAGCTCAGTTAGTAATGGTGCCGGTGCTTCAGTGAAAAATCTGCCGCTAGGGGCCCAAACTACTGGCAGGTCATTACTGCTGGTAGTTCACAGCCCTATCAGCAGACTCAAAGTAAGCCGGTCCGGAAAAGGTCCCGGTAACCTTGTTACCGGCACCTTTATTTCTGGACTTGCCTACTTATAATGATGGCGTCCCTAAATGCTTTGAAGTTGGTTCCTTTCTATGTTTGTTTGTTTGTTTATTTATTTGTATTGCGCACCAGACCCAAAGGTAACAGGGCGCAGAAGTTACAAGGTAGTTCACAGCTTAGGTTACAGAAATAAATTACACATGGCAAATAAAGGAACAAAGTAGGGCAAAGTAGCCCTAGAGAGAAGGATCTCGTTGAACTGGAAGATTTCAGATTAGTCTGTAGCAGAGAAGAAGGGCTGTCACCTGGGGATGAGTAGGCTGTGCCATAGGAAGTTGCTGCCTTAACCTTAAGATTTAGTGGCTAAAGCAGTGGATCGTTTCTGGTCCATTTTGGTGATTGACATGCTCATATCATCCATTAACTGGGCTACAGGAGAAATGGAAAAGTGTAGAAATGAAGCAAAATAAAACTATTGCTAGGAGCTAAATAAAAGCTGTAATCTAAAGTAATGTTCAGTTTTGACTTGGCTAGTAATTTTCAAGAGTTTCGAGATAGATTCCATTCAAACCTGCAGGATGCAAGAATTACAATGCAAGGATAGGCTCCTTTACACAGACTGTAAAGGGATGTTTCCAATATGGCTGACAGTATTGAATAAGAGTGGAACATTTCCTTTTACTGTGGGGTCTTATGGTTGGTGGTTGATGTATTTTTCAGGAATGATTGCCCACTGATCCCACCTCATGGCATGAGGGAAATCGGTATTGGGAGGGATACAGAAGGCCATATCCATGTTTCTGAACTCCAAATAACTTGGCCAGGAACTTAGTCAACCAAGACAGCGGGAAGAGTGTAACTCAGTGAAGCGAGAGAGCGATTCCAACTGAGACAGGAGGTTTGGAGATCATGGGCAGAGAGACGAAGGGAGAGAACAGTGGTGTAAGGCCTTCGACAATGTTTTAGCCGTCCATACAATGCAGTAAGAAAGACAAAGTGATGAATGCAAATGTAGAAGTTTATGGTTACCACTGTCATTGGTCTGGGCAGCTTGCAATGCATTACTTTTTAGTCCATCAGTGCAGAAAGGGACCAGCCATATGCAAATCAGTCTTGGTCATGCCAGAATGTATGCAGTGGCTGAGAGGGGCCTTGATTTGATCCTCTTCACAGATAAGGCAGCTGAATGAAAAGGTCTGTTACCACGATAAGTCGTGGTTTCGGCTCAGCAGTGTTGCGTGGTATGCAGTGAGGTTGTGAGTGATGGTTTAGCGTGATGATAACTATGCTTTATGTGGAGCCCTCTAATATGGTAAGATGCCCTTCAATCAATTACAGGAGTGATTGGGCTTCTGCTGGCTTGAGGCATTTTAGGTGATGAGGGGCAGGGTTGTAACAGCATTTATTGGGGGCTCCAACCTTGTCAGTGGGTTCACTATTCCTTGGGAGGTAGACTAGGCCTCTGCTGCTTCTTGATGCTCATTGATGCTCCTGATTAAAGGGAAGTGTGGATGGATCCCTCTGTAAATGGCCGGATGGACCCTCAAGCAAAAGCAGAGGTGCAGTAGCTCTGGACGACTTAGATTAGCCTTCAAAATTGAACTGAAGTTGCTCCAGCTTGTGGCATGAGGGAATGTTTTTTTTTCATGAGGCCACTATTAACCGTACAAAGCTGCCTGCCGTTTGAAACATGTTCTGAGAGGAGCACAATGGGCCTGATCACGACTTTGACGGTAACGCCGGCGGTATTGGCCCTACCGCCTAACTCCCCGGTGCTAATAGCGCCGGATCACGAGTTCGGTGGTAATGTAATTCCTCATTCCCCATTGAGCCCATTCGGGAATGCCCCATTCCCCATTGGGCTCAATGGGGAAAATTTGCGCTCTTACTGCTGGGGGATTTCCCGCCGGCGGTAATAGCACACATTTTTGGTGGATTTCCCCCCAGCCAAGAGCTGGGGCGAAATCCGCCAAAGTCCTGATTTGGCGAACCCTTAAATTCGGCGGTAATAGCGTGACTGGCGGATTTAAGGGTTACCGCCAAAGTCGTGATGAGGCCCAATGTATTGCCATTTATGGCAGCCATTTTAAACTTAGTCAAAGGTACATCCACGAGACATGCAGTTTGCTGTCTCCGGCTTCTGCCCTAACAAATACCTTGGACGAGACGAGCTCTGCTCTCAACACAGAGCCCAGCTGCCTATGCCGAGCTGCCAATCCCACGGCTCAAGGCTGCTCTTTGCCACAGACGCTACGGCACAGAGCGATGTATTTGTGTTGGCAGGTTGACTGTGTTGCTCCATTAAATGGACGACTGGCTAAGCTGTTGATTTTTCAGATGTGCATACATGGGCATAATGCCAGATGCAGCACTGAACCAAACAAATGATGTGCTTACGGGAATATGTCTTTATTTCTCTGTTCTTCGAATTGTAAATTATGCAGCGTAAATATGTACGAAACACGTGGATGGTGTGCTGTTTAGTAATATGATATGTTCCCACCCACGCCCCGTCACGTCCTGGTTTCTATAATCTGCCCTCAACCAGACCCAACAACTACTACAGTCCCATATAAAAATACTCTGTAATGCTCATGCTAACACACATGTTATTCGTAAAGTGCTGTCAACCGCAAAAGGAAAAAGATGTGTTTTTGGCCACATTAGCCCTCTCCATCACTTAATGCACGTGTGGTGGCAACACTGGTAGTTCAACATTTTCAGTTGTGTGTGCACCTGTTGGTGATGTGTGGGTCCCATTCTTCTTGTGGTGGATAGCTCCCGGGTTAGGAGATCTCCTCCGACATAGTGCCCTTCACAAGTTCAACTACCCAGCAGGGCTGACTCTGCCTTTTATCCTTCCGAGTTCGATACATTGAGTACCATAAAGTAGGGTAAACATAGCAGCTTGTATTACACCATTTAGATGCTGCAGGCGGGGGAGAATTGGGAACCAAAAGAAGCACTGGATATCATTCTCAAAATGGCCCGTGTTACACATTTTCAGCAATGCAAAGCCTTTTCCTATGAGAACATTTGGAAATAAAAAGAGGCACAGGGTGCAGAGGCCTACCAGGACATCTCCAGAGTTCCATATCATCTCCAGAGTTCCATATGGACCAGTCCACCTTTGGCTGGAGGAATCGGGTATGAAGCGCTATTTATAAACCAGATATCATGATTGCCTGAGAAGTCTGGATCAGCCAGTTGATAATATTTTGTGGCTGTGTGTGACTGTGTTCTACTATCTGCATTCTACGTGAGCATTGTGGGGGTGTCTGCGCAGCAGTGGAGTGACACAGTGCGCAATCCATCGGACCTTTCCCACGAGAAAAAGGTATGGAAGGGACATCCTTTTGGAGATTTATAAAATCCTTACAAATCAAAGATTTTGCAAAGACACTCTCAGGGGAGCATCTCCGCCAGGCCGCCGGCAGCTCATTTCCTTCTAACAGGACAGGCAGCAATTTCACAGAACTGCATCAAAATCTTATTGGGAAATGGGATGTTCTCTGTGAGATAATGTGGCACCTAGTGACTTGCCACGAGGACTATTCTGCAGTCTTAGGAGCTCTGAGACGGTTTCTTTGTAAATAGTCTCTCTGTCACAAACTGCAGAAAAATATATTTACGTTCGCAATGGGGGCCGCTCAAGTTGCAAGAGCGTCAGCCATTTTGCAATTCCACGCCCCAAAACATCACACCATTTTAGACAAATTTGCAGAGCATGAAATGTCTACGTTGTGCTGAAAAATGCATATATTTTTGTTTGTATAAACTAGAGCACATGCGGATGTAATGTTCTGCTTAAAACGAGTGAGGTGCCGCTCCTGTATGTATAATGTCTTATTTGCCTAGTGTTTCAAAATATTTCATGAACAATTTCAGCTATATGGTTCTTGAAGTGATTAGCAAATGTATGTACAGGGCTCCATAGGATTTTCAAAGGAGTGATACATATGGATGAGAGTCTGTGGCATGCTGATGACTCAGTGTCCCCTATACATTGCACATATAAGGATACGCAGTGCCGGATCACCAGTCACTTTCGTACATTGCAAATCTACACAAACAACCTTTAATCCCCCCACAGTCACAGTGGTGTGGTTACTACTCACCAGGAACTTGCCCACATCAAATGTTTGCCCACTGGCCACCGCAACCACTCCTCCTCTGCTACCGTTCTTCTGCCTTTGGCTTGGCTGATCGCAACATCCTACTGACTATCCTATCTGCGTATAGCCCCAATCCTACTCTAGCCCGGTGCTCCATGAACTCTATTGCCACACTCGAACCACTGGAAATTCTCCAATGTCTGAACCTGGGTCTTCGACTCTTCTATTTTTTCAGCACCTGACTTGGAGACCTCATCCCTTTACATATGTTTGATTACCACCTTGGCGGGAGGGCACTCAAATCTCTTCCTTCACCTTCCTAAACCCCACTGACTCATAGTAAGAAAGAGTCCACACCACTGCTGGATTTCGGCTTCCTTACATTGTAATATCACCTTGGTTATGGTTTGATTATTGGCTTTTCCCTGGCAAGATCTGATCGGCAGAGCTTGAGAGAGTCCACATGCCTCATGTGTGTCTTCTGGGACGCTATGTTCAGAAGAGGAACAGGGTGCACACCCAGGGCCCCATGTTTTCCACAGGTGTGTAATGTTGCCAGGCAAACTGAATAATCCCATCTCATTAGAGACCTTTCAGTCAATCTATAGGCTGTAGCATGGCAGCACCCCCGGGGGAAGTCTTCTGCCCACGCTCACAACATCCTGTCGTGAGGTCCTGCAGCAGACAGTTCTTGCTATGACTTTGGCATGGATGTTAATGTATATGGTCATGGGCCAACTGTCTGGGATTTCCAGCGGCAGAGCAAGCTAGGAGGAGACGCAGCATGTAAGGTCGTGCTTGGCAGAAGTTGGAGTGAATCCTCATTTTAAGTTCTGACCCGAAGGGGAACAAATCTGTAGATTTTTAGGGTAGTGTCGGGTAGTGACACCCAGACTGTGGCCTCTAGGATGTTCAAATTGAAACAACTCTGTGGTTAGGGTGGGGGGCCTGACCATACCTTAATTTCCCATAAATGAGTGGGGTTTGTCTGTGTTTTATCTGACTGCATAGTCTGCAACTAGCACATAAGCATCCCAAAAGCCCTGCCTTTGTGTTGTCTCTTAGAACTCAAGAGAGTTCGGTTTTGAGCAGCAGTTAGGGGTAGACTGAGAAGAGTGTAGACCCGTCCAGCTATGGTGGAGGGGCCCTTGCTGGTGTTCTTACAATACATACATCTCAAGAAGTATCCTTACCACTTAGGCTTCGAGAGGTTTCTTCATAACACTGGTCACAAGATGACACCCTTTCCTGGCAGCACAGCACCAGTAAAAGAAGCCCCTGCCATTAACATCATTCAAAATACTTTTAAGACTCAATCAAGACTCAATCAAAATGCTTCATGCATACGTATGCAACAAATATCTGTTATGAAAAAAAGAGGTTAACAGCAACAACATGTACAATTTCAGTCTCTCTACAGTTCTTACAAGTGAGCCACACATTCAATTGCAAGGTCAGTGTACAATGGACAAGTGTCTATAATGTAGAAGGGCCATCTAGCGTTGCAGGTGCTGCTTTAAGTCCACTGTAATGTCCACCAATAAAGAGCAAGTAAAGAACAATGACCAGCAAGCCAAGGAATCTACATAGGCAGTGTACTTACATGCAAATGACAAACTGCATCCACACAGGAGCACTGCACCTGAGATAACACTACCAAAAATAATAAAATCCCAGGAAAAATGCATAAAGTGAAATGTACTATGTACCTGGTCATAGAAATCCTATTAATTAGAACAAATCACCATTGCCCAGTGGCTTGCATTGCATAAGGCTTCATCCTGGTACACGCATAGTTCGCCTGTGTACCTACAGAGAAACAATAAAAGCCATAATAGGACATGTCAGAACTAAACCGGGTACCCTAATTAGAGCAAACAACAGAGATTGTATAACCACAAAATACACCACAAGCCAACAAAGTACATACGTCGCTTGCCAAACCTACCAAAGTCAACAAGAGTACATTAAATATACCAAATTACAAATAAAAGTTGTTCACCCTATTTCGGCTGAAACTGTCAATTCATGTTTCACTAGTGGAAAAGAATTCTTGACACCCACATTCCCCATGTGGTTGTCACCTCTGAACTGGTTCTCATTCAATCTTCCCATCAGTAATATCATATGTGATGTCATCAGTGATGTCAATCAAGCAAACAGTAACTCTATGTAGGAGGTTTTCAAAAATCATACTATTATGCCAACGTTGAACTGTACAAACACATCTCTATTACTACATGAGAGATGATATCTGTAAGAGCACATCAGAATTTCTAAAAATACTCTTGATTCCCATTTATATATTACTGAAGTTTTATGAAGTTACGGTACATTTGGCAAACAACCCCGCGTCGGGGTTAGGGGGGGCATGGCCGGTAATGCCCACCGCTTGAACCTAGGCAGGCCCAAGCGAAGCAAGAGACTCGGCAAGGGCTGTGGGCAGTTACCGCCATGTCCACATCCCGACAACGGAGTGATAGCCATTTGCAGCCCGACGTCCATTGCGTGAGCCCATTCTCCCTAAGGAAAACCAAAAGAAATGATGGCCCGCTGCCATAGGAAAAGTGATTAAGTCCTCTTTTCATTTCTATGGCGGTCACAGGTGAGACGAGTGCCGGAGCTCAAAGTACGGTCCAGTAGGTAAGTGGGAAGGGAGTGGACTCTGAAAAGGCTAAGGTGGGTTTCTGGGGGTGAGGGGCTCGCTGTTGCCTTCCCTCAGTCAAGATGGCGCCACCCAGGGAAGGCCTCAGGTGGCTGGAAACAGCAGGCGGTAACACAGGGTATTCTCGCCCACTGTTCCAGTCACCTGATTGGCTGAGCGCCCATCCCTGGGTGTGAATTCAGATTCATTCATAAAAAGAAATCCATCGCTATGCATTGTATTAGAACCATCTCTTAATAAATATTCCACTGCTGGCCTGGCCTTTGTAATTGATGCATTTTGTAATCAGGGGCAGGTCAGCCTTATTCTATTCCCCTTTAGCACAGGGCAGACAAATGTTACAGAATGCACATTTTCTTTATTGTCCCTGTGTAATCTGCATATCATCCACTTGTTGCAGATCCCGTATTGTGCTCACCGGTGTGACCACGCTGGTGGCTAGCCTATGTGCAGTAATACAAATCTTCTCTATACCTCCTGCTGTGGTAGCTCTTCTAAATATCTTACCATTAGGCACTATTCTCCAAATTCTCCCTGAGCCAATATTTATGATATGACTTCATCTAATTTCTTTTTTCACTCTTTAGGGGCCTTTTTGAATTTGGAACGTGCTTTCATGGACCAAGGATTCACCAACCCCAGGTCCATTGTATGTTTCCCCATCATTGCTTAAATGAAGTCCCCGTTTTCAATAATGTGCTCCAGGAATCTCTGGACACCAGCTGCCATAGTAAATCAATATGAGAGTTCTTCAATCAGAGGGCTAATGGAAGAAGTAATGTCTTTGTTTCCAGGGATGGCTGGCCCAACTCCAGGAGGAATGCTGAAGCAGGCAAGGGCCGATTCACTCCCACAAACCAGTCCCAGGTAAGGCCCTCTAGGTAATCGATTTACAATTATTTGAACTGTTTATAGTTCTGCCACATTGTGGAATGAGCACTGCAGACCCTTGTTAATTTCTGATTCACCGTTGTTTCTTGTTAAAAGAATAAATCTGGTAAGAGAATTCGGTTCCCTCGATTAATTTCTCCAAGCACCTCTGATGAGGATTTGCTCTTCCGAGAGCGGTCTGGGCTCTTCTGCCCTTAGTGAATTCGCCACCTCTTAGTTTTTTACTAATATGCCCAGGGGAACAGTTCAGGATCCTTTTCCGGCTTGCCCTGCTACAAAAATCATATTGGTTGCCATTTTGATTGGGTTCATCCACTTTTATATGAAGTCCATCTAGAGGAACCATATTGGCCGACAGAGTTTTCCGTCTCTCCTTTCGCATCTAGGTTGTGCATGTGAAAGTCCCACTCCTTCCCATGAAGACGGGTGTATTTTCCTCATCATATTCGGTGTCAGCAAACCCATATGAGCCCCCAACCTGCTGCAGGAACTGGGGTTCCTGTAGGAATCAGGCATTTGTCAAGGTTGTGCCAAGGGAATGCCCGACTTGCACACTCTCTGCAGCCTATTCACATCTCTGTTAATGGTAGGTTGTTCAGCAAGACTGCTTCAATATTTACAACTATATTCATGCCTGGGATCCAGATGATGGCCAATGCTAAGTGGTTGCAGATTACAAGATGAGAGCTTCGTCCTACAATCAACACCACCAGAAAGGGAATCAATGCTACCAAGGAAGAGCTGAGGGCCATACGACTAATGACCCTGCCAAACAGATATGTCCTTGACATGACCACAGCAATGGAAGGAGGAATTTGTTCCAAAATTAGGCCATCATGTTGCACATTCATACCTTCTCACAATGACGAGAATGGGACCCTGACAGAGGCCATAACGTTGTTAACGAACCTGCATAAGAAGATGGATGACGAGACAGAGGATATCAAAGATGACAGTTGGTTTGCTTCCATATTCTCATGGATTCCGCAGTGGATGGCAAACATCTTCAAGTTTCTTGGAGCAATACTGGTGATGGTGATGTTTGGATGCTGTCTGATTAGGATAATCATTGCCTAATGTAAGAAGACGGCAAACGCAAGCAGTAGGAATTAAGATCATGATCGATGTCGAATCAGGGTTTGAACCCAATGAGGTCATAAAATACATAGAGGCCAGCCTCGTAGCACCGGAAGGAGCAAAGTTCCTGTATCCAAAGAATCATAAGAAGTACGTTGGACGATGGGTCTATTGTGATCCAAATGGACAGTGCAACAACATGACCTGGAGTGTGGATGAACCTGTTAAATCAGCCAGAGCCCTGATGCACTCCAAAGAAGCACTTCTTCAAGACAAAATATCAAGATGTGGAGACAACTCAAGAGGTGGTTGATGACTCGACCAGTGGGTGAATGTAGAGGAGCAGCTGCATGCCTCTGGAGGAAATCCTACCCCTACCTCCTGTATGTTGGAAGCCTGAGATTGTGCCATGCTTGACACCAGCAGTTGTGACCATACCATGGTTAATTTTCAAAAGAATGTATGCACTGAGAAAACATTATCAAATGTATCCCCGAAGAGACGACAATCTGAGGGAGGAACTCCCTGAAAGAATATTAAAATAGAGTGAAAAGGGAGCTGGTGACTTTACGAAAGACGAGAGTGACGCCCTGAGAATACTGGCTGAAGAGAATGTATAGACCTTATAAAAACCGATGATGAATTTAAGAATAGAATAAACTTTCATATGTGATAGGAAGATTCCATGTTTGAGAAACACTGCAGAAAATGCAAGCTGTTCAATAACTACAGATGCTGCAACGCAAGTAGATAAAATAATCTTAGACTCTGGCTATATGTAGTGAATAGACTGCAGGCGATGCCGCCATTGTAGATAAACTGGAATCAGTGTCATGAATTTAGCAAGCCAGGATCCATGGAGAGGAAAGGCCCAGAACTGTGTCGCAGCAAGAATAAGATGAGATTGTGGATGCGAATGGCGAGGCTGTCTAGCCTGGTGTCAAAGTTAAAGCAACCAAGGCTGGTTTTCTATTCTTGAAGGCGGTGAACATGAGAAGCAGAATCATCCCTTGTGAAGGTGCAAAGAAAGAACACCAAGCGTGGCAAGTTTTATTCATTAAGACATTTAAATGCTGCAATATGGAACAAATCATGGTCTCCTCTTACCTGAACCAAGGATGGAAATAGAGTTGAGCGTGGAGTTCTAAAACAACGATATTGAAGGCCTGCACTCCCTTTTATTCTCAGAGAAAAGGATACTTTTCTAGGCCAAGTTCAAAGACAATCTTCATGGCAGAAGGCATGGGTGATGAGAGATAATGGGCTAATTGGGTGGAGAGGTAAAGCAATTCCACCTCCTGGCACCTGGGTCTGAGCTTACGTGCTGCTAAGTGAACCGAATGTTCCAGACATGGCACGAGCATGACAAGTTTTATTCATTAAGACATTTAAATGCTGCAATATGGAACAAATCATGGTCTCCTCTTACCTGAACCAAGGATGGAAATAGAGTTGAGCGTGGAGTTCTAAAACAACGATATTGAAGGCCTGCACTCCCTTTTATTCTCAGAGAAAAGGATACTTTTCTAGGCCAAGTTCAAAGACAATCTTCATGGCAGAAGGCATGGGTGATGAGAGATAATGGGCTAATTGGGTGGAGAGGTAAAGCAATTCCACCTCCTGGCACCTGGGTCTGAGCTTACGTGCTGCTAAGTGAACCGAATGTTCCAGACATGGCACGAGCATGACAACCAATTATAGAGGGCCGTAGTATAATGAAGGGCTTTATAGTTTGAGAGCCAATGATATACCGTGTACTTAATAGTGTTGAAGATGACATGTTTTAGAGGTAGGCATAAGTTGTCCACCTGACAGTAGACATCCAATCACAATCCCACCCCTTAAAGAAAGTATACTTAGATGTTCCCCTTGAACCTATCACAACCCCTTATAGGTTTTTCGTATTTGCCAGATAGTATGACATCATGCCTGTCATATTTTCTGTATAAAAGGATGTTTTTATGAGAAATGTATTGAGAGCCCGAGCGAACGTCCGTTGATGTCCTTTGTAACCCCCTGTTTTAGATAATTGTTAATAAAACAGCAACCTTTGCCATCTTCCAGAGTTGGGTTGACTATTGGTGTCAGAGTTATTCTGCATCCACATCCATTGCAATTATGATAGAAGATTAATCAGGTCCAATGGTTGTGATCCCTTTGGCGAATATGACATTGTGCTTCTGGAGACATGGATATTAACATGTGGGAGACAACAAGGAGTGCAGAAGTAAAGTCAACGTTTCTAGGATGGGAGCAGGCACAGCTATCCTGATGGATCAATATTGGGCTTGTGGGCCTAGTGCCTACATGACGTTACCCAAGGATTGGGGAGGAACATGTTCCTTGCTGCTTATTCATGTACCAGCATTAGTGATTCTTCAGTGACCTGATAATTGGAAAAGTTCCAAAAGTAGATACCCATTTGAGAAATAGAAGATTGCTTGAAGTTCTCAATAGAACCAGATGAGGTTATTACTTCTCAGCCAACTCAATACAAGCAATACTCCATTACTTATGCACACAGGTTGTTCAGCAAGACTGCTTCAATATGTACAACAATATTCATGCCTAGGATCCAAATGATGGCCAATAACAAGTGGTTGCAGATTACGAGATGGGAGCTTCTTCAGACAATCAACACCACCAGAAGGGATTCAATGGTACCAAGGAAGAGCATATGCCCATACGACTAATGACCCTGCATAACAGATATGTCCTTGACATGACCACAGCGATGGAATGAGGAATTTGTGCCAAAATCGGGCCATCATATTGCACATTCATACCTTGTCACAATGACGAAAACGGGACCCTGACAGAGGCCATAACCTTTCCAACGAACCTGCATAAGAAGATGGAAGGCAAGATAGAGGACATCAAACATGACAGTGGGTTTTCTTCCATATGATCATGGATTCCGCAGTGTATGGCAAACATCTTCAAGCTTCTGGGAGCAATAATGGTGATGGTGATGTTTGGATTCTGTGTGATTAGGATAATCATTGCCTAATGTAAGAAGACAGCAACGAAACCAGTAGGAATTAAGATCATGATCGATGTCGAATCAGGGTTTGAAGACAAGGATGTCATACAATATACAGAGGCCAGCATTGTAGCACCTGAAGGAACACAGTTCCTGTATCCAAAGAATCATAAGAAGTACGTGGGACGATGGGTCTATTGTGATCCAAATGGACAGTGCAACTACATGACCTGGAGTGTGGATGAACATGTTAAATCAGCCAGCCCCCTGATGGGGGTGATTAAAATCTGCACTCCAAATAAGCACTTCTTCAAGAGAAAATATCAAGCTGTGGAGACAACTCAAGAGGAGGTTGATGACTCGACCAGAGGGTGAATGTAGAGGAGCAGCTGCATGCCTCTGGAGAAAATTCTACCCCCCACCTCCTGTATGTTGGAAGCCTGAGATTGTGCCTTGCTTGACACCAGCAGTTGTGACCATACAATGGTTAATTTTCAAAAGAATGTATGCACTGAGAAAACATTATCAAATGTATCCCCGAAGAGACGACAATCTGAGGGAGGAACTCCCTGAAAGAATATGAAAATAGAGTGAAAGGGGAGCTGGTGACTTCACGAAAGACGAGAGGGACACCCTGAGAATACTGGCTGAAGACAATGTATAGACCTTATAAAAACTGATGATGAATTTGAGAATAGAATAAACTTTCATATGTGATTGGAAGATTCCGTGTGTGAGAAATACTGCAGAAAATGCAAGCTGTTCAATAACTGCAGATGCTGCAACGCAAGTAGATAAAATAATCTTAGACTCTGGCCATATGTAGTGAATAGACTGCAGGCAAAGCCGCTATTGTAGATAAACTTGACATCAGTGTCAAGAATTTAGCAAGCCTGCACCCAATGAGAGGAAAGGCCGAGAACTGTGTTGCAGCAAGAATAACCTGAGATTGTGTATGCGAATGGTGAGGCTGTCTTGTTAAGGTGCAAAGAAAGAACACCAAGCATGCCAAGTTTTATTCATTTAAGACATTTCAGTGCTGCAAAATTGACCAAATCATGGTCTCCTCTTAAGTGAACCAAGGATAGAAATAGAGTTGAGCGTGGAGTTCTAGAACAACGATAGTGAAGGCCTGCACTTCCTTATATTCCCAGAGACAAGGATACTTTGAAAGGCCAAGTTCAAATACAATCTTCATGGCAGAAGGCATGGGTGATGAGAGATGATGGGCTAATTGGGTGGGGAGGTAAAGTCAAGTCCACCTCCTGGCACCTGGGTCTGAGCTTTTGTGCTGCTAAGTGAACCGAATGTTCCAGACATGGCACGAGCATGCCATCCAATTATAGAGGGCCTTATAATGAAGGGCCTTATAGGTTGAGAGCCAACGATAAATTGGACCTCATCACAAGGTTGGCAGTCCAGTAATAACGATACCGGTAAGGCATTACCGGCATCATTTACGGGACCGCCCCATCACGACTTGCAATGCCGGCCCTACCGGCATCGACAGGGACCCGCTGTAGCCATGCACCACCGTACCGGCATGCGCGTGTGCGTGCGGGCACCGTGCCCATAATACCGGCATGCTGCAAGGAAGAGGACATTACGAGTTGCACGGACATGCACATAACGGCATCCAGATGCTAGTAAGA
Source organism: Ambystoma mexicanum (assembly GCF_040938575.1). Classification (NCBI taxonomy): domain Eukaryota; kingdom Metazoa; phylum Chordata; class Amphibia; order Caudata; family Ambystomatidae; genus Ambystoma; species Ambystoma mexicanum. The sequence goes on along the minus strand of NC_090921.1, from coordinate 1,250,915,305 downwards.
AGGGCCTACATGATGCCGGCAATACCGGCATCGCTGATCACCCGTTAATAGGAAACTGCTGTGTTCCCAACTGCCACAGGCGCACACAATCAGCACAGTTGGAGCCAATGGAGCCTGGCCCTGCACAAAAGGAGCACACCCACACACCACACCCCTTCCAAGACCAAAATGATACCGCTTGCAGTTGCCATACTTGAGCTGGAGGACATGCCTGCACTGCTACTCCTTGAGCAGGCAGTACAACAGGCAACACAGAGGAGACACAGGAGGAGAAGGAGGGTGAGACTGGCCCAGCAAATCCCACCAGTGCATGCAGTGGTTCTCTGCAGGCAGCCACCAATCCCTCCTATAAGGGCCAATACATTCAACCTAAGCCCAGCACAGATCCACACCCTGTACCGCCTCGACAGGGACACCATCACCCCCATAGTGGAACTGATACATGAAGACGTGGTCAGCCTGATCAACATCCGCACCGCCATCCTCCTCTGCTGAAGGTGGCATCTGTGCTCCACTTCCTGGCCACAGGCACCTACCAGCACACAGTGGGCCAGCTGCATGGCATCTCGCAACCATGTTTCCCTGGTGTGATAAACCAAGTGCTGGAAATACTCCTAAAGCACGCAAGTGCCTACATATCCCTACCACGGACAGTACAGGAGGCGAATTACACCAAAATAGCATTTAATGCACTGGCAGGCATGCCCAATATCATTGGTGCCCTCGACTGCACCCACATTGAGTTGGTAGTCCCACATGCCGTGGAGGTGGTGTACCGCAATCAGAAGCTATACCACTCCATCAATGTGCAGATGGTGTGTGTGATACCAGCAAGATGATAAAACATTGTTGTGCCAGATACCCAGGATCCACACGTGATGCAATGGTGCTGCGGAACTCCTCGCTAACCCGCTATATGGAACAAGATGCCGTACGTTGTGGCTCACTGCTGAGTGAGTCAGCTCTCTGGGCCATGGGAGAGTGTTTTGGGAGGTGTACATGCATATGCAAGCAGTCTGCTCTCTGGACAATGGGAGATTGTTTTGGGGGGGTGTACATGCATACGCAAGCAGTCTGCTCTCTGGGCCATGGGAGAGTGTTTTCGGAGGGTGTGCATGCATACGCAAGCAGTCTGCTCTCTGGACAATGGGAGATTGTTTTGGGGGGTGTACATGCATACGCAAGCAGTCTGCTCTCTGGGCCATGGGAGTGTCCTCAATGGGGTGTCTGGACACTGTCCATGCTGCCAAACACTGTGCACATAATCAACAAAATAAGATGCATGACACAGACAATGGAGGCCGACGCACTCTGTCCGCACACCAATGTGTAAATGTCAGACTCTTAATCAGCACACACCCTTGAACATGTCCACTGGACATCACCTGACCATACCCTCAGCACCACAATGCACCATCATATGGTCACGAAGCTGAATACACATGACTGCATCAAAGCACCTCGCAGGTCAAGCATCCATGAGTGCGCAGTATGAATTCCACCTCCGGCAGTTCCGCTTTCACTGCCCCTCCCTGACAGTAACACTGCATGACACCTTGGAAACATGTGCAGATGAATACAAATGGGAGAACACATGCGACACGGATTCATCAAATTGAACCCATCAAGTAGTGAGCAACACCTGCATGGGTGCCATTGCTGTGGGAATCGCACACAGCACATGAGTACCAGCATGCAAGTCGACACTCAGCATCGTTCAAGGTACTCTTCCCTTCACTGGCAGACACTACCAACAATCACATTGTGCCATTCTGACTAGTGTGAAGACGTTGAGGGACACGTGCATGGCGTCAACAATAATCCATATGAATGATTGTCTAAACAAGCAGTATCATGTAGTCCATCAGCCTAATGAATCAAACATTGCCCAACATGCATTTGGTCTCATCCCCTGCCACACAACCCTCACATATGTGTACATCAGGGACCTTGTCACTCTATCTGGGTGGCTGGTGATTCCAATGTCAATGCCCCTAAGTCGTGTATGTCAACCAAGACCAGCACCATGGATTGCCAAGTTGTGTACAGGGCAGATAGTCGTGCAGATGTGAGGTCAATAGCTGCCATTGCCGAGCACAAATGGAAATTGAGAAATACACTCACACATACCTTATTGTGCTCCCATGCAGGTGACGCTGGCTATCCCCTGAAGACGTGGCTCCTCACCCCTGTCAGGAATCCCCAGAACAGGCACAAAGAGGACTTCAATCGTGCCCAGACACACACTCGTGTGGTCATAGAGCAGACCTTTGACCTGTTGGAGGCACAGTTTCGCTGCCTCAGCAGGTCGGGTGGCGCCCTCATTTACGGACCTGAGAAGGTGGCAAGATCATCATGGTATGTGCCATGCTGCACAACATGTGCATCTGGCAGAACGAACCTCTGCCACCCGAGATGGACCAGCCACCACCAGGTGAAGTTGAAGATGAGGAAGAAGGAGTAGATGTTGCACATCGGCCAGGTCGCGATACACATGAGGGAAGTGATGTCCGCCAATCAGTCATTCTGATGCACTGGGATACATAGGGTGCTATGAATGTGGGACTCTGGGCACTGGGTGTGGGGGCATATGAACACTGTGCACTGTCATGCAATACATTGACACACACAGAAGAAGCAATGTCCAGTCATGTTGTTTTTTTTTACACAACGGTACAGATGGTATTTACAACGTGAATGAACCCTCCTCCCCTTTACCCCCTCCTCCAACACCCCCACACACCCCTCTCAGCCTCCCCCCAACACCCCAAAACATCAAAGGCACAACAGGTGTCCGGATGCACAGCCAGTCAATATGTGCAGGGCTCCCCTGCTACTGCGGCGCCCCCTTCGGAGGAGGGGGTTGCATCTCAGAGCGCCGCATGCTGCGCAGGGACCTGCGCAGAGGGCTGGTCTGAGTAGAACTGGCAGGCGTGGTAGATGATGATGATGATGTGGATGTTTGTGGCTCGGATGCCGCTGTATTCCACTGATCCATTGTGTTAGCTATTCTCCTGAGGATCTGGGCCACAGCTGCAAATCTATCATGGATCCACTTAGAATTCCTGTTGATGGCCTTGATGATGGCTGTAGTGTTCTCACGCATTGCATGGTGTGTTGCTTCACCATCTGCAAGATATTGTTTGACTAATCCATGCATCTCCTCTTACCAGCTCTCCATCGTTGACAGACGTCCCTCAACGTCCCGTATTGCGGTGGTGGAGGAGGATGGTTGTTTTGCTAATGTAGGTGTGGCCAATACGGGGCTGTCCTCTATTGGAAACCACTCTCCATGTCTGCCCTGTCCTTCAGGATCATGATGAGGGGTGCCCTGTGGGGTGACCTGTGGGCTGTCCTGGGGGCTTAGGGTTTGTCCAACATCCTCAGACAAGATGCCTCCTACATGGCTGTAGTAATCATGGCCCTCTTCCTCATCACCACTATGAGGTGCGGATGCAGCTGCCTCCCCAATAGAGCTTGTGGCAGCGGACTGTGAGCCGTCCTGCTCAGTTTCCACAGATGTGGCCACACCCTGTGTGGATTGTGTCTCAAGGGTTGCAGAGGCAGGTGTCTGCTGGTCCTGTGTTGGTGGCTGCGGAGCTGGTTGGGCACTGGTGAATGCCTTGTGTGACACTTGGACCATCCTTTTTCCCCTCGACGTGGATGGCCTGGTGCCATCATCCCAGCCCCTAGCCCTTTTGGCAGGTGTCTTGCCACATGCACTTGCATCGGGTTCATCGCTCGCTGCATCTGTGCCTATGGGGGACCGAGAGAGGCAGGGCATCAGGGATGGTAGTACTTGCATCATGCATGCATTGGTCTTTGTGCAGTTAGTGCCATGTGGATCATTGCATGCGTGTTGTTGCGGTGGACAGGGTGTGTGCAAGAATTGGGGGGAGTATTGGCATCACTCAAGTGTTGACATGTTCACCATGGTGTCTGTTGTGGGGCCTACGGGTGTGTTGTGTCCTGCGTGCTGTGTGACACGTGCAGTTCATCTGTGTATAGGGTGTGTATTTGGGTATTGGAGCGGCATGCATCATGCATTTTATTGTGACAGTGGTGGGCCCAGCATCTAGGCAGGGATATGTGAATGTGTGTATGATGGGCCATGTATTGGCTCGCATCACATTCACATTTGTTGGACAACTATGCTCATTGGATGTCAAGTGTTTGTGGGGACACTCACCTTCATCTGCCGATGTTGGGACTTCGACCTCCGCTCCGCCAACTTCTTTGATGGACTCCACATCAATTATAGTGCAGCAGGTCTCTTCCCACCTTGCCAATTTTATAGGGGAGGGGGCAACGCTACCTGTTGCCAGCCCCTGGCTGCGATTGGCCGACAGGATATTGTGCACTCACAGACGCAGGTCGTCCCAGTGCTTTTTACAGTCCTTCACGGTGCGTGCAGTGGTGCCAACCGCACTCACCTTCCTCGCCACATCCTCCCTGATCTCCTTCTTCCTCAGCTGTGCTGGACACCTCAGGTCAGCACAGAAGACCATGTCTGCATGCTCCACTAGCGTGTCAGCCAACATGTTGAGCTCCTCATCCTTGAATCTGGGTTTGCGCAATCAGGCAGTGCCTTTCTGGGTTGCTTTCGACATGTTCTCCAAGGTGTGTTAGGGTTTTTGCCTGCACAGGTCCAGTCTGTTGAGGATGGCAATGGATTGTGTTTTTGAAGATGGCTGTGACAGCATTTCCCGTTCCGGCGCGATGACGGTGCTTCCGTTGCCGGTAATAAGGGTCCCCTTATTAACACTGTGTTAATACCAGTACCGCTATTTGGGGGATGCCGATGGTGGAGGAGGTATCTGCGCATTTCATGATGCCGGTATCTGGGGGTTTGAACGACGTTACCGGCATGGCCGTACAACTGTTACCGGCATGCAGGTATGCGCGTACCCCCACATTCATGATAAGCGCTGTTTGTGGGATCAAGGCCATAGGGACATGTTGTTACCGACATGCCGGTAATGACGGATTTTTAGCGCAAATCTCGTAATGAGGCCCACTGTGCACTTAATAGTCTTGAAGATTACATGTTTTAGAGGTAGGCATAAGTTCTCCACCTGACAGTAAACATGCAATCACAATCCCACCCCTTATAGAAAGTATACTTAGATGTTCCCCTTGAACTTATCACAACCCCTCATAGGTTATTCTTATTTGCCACATAGTATGATATCACGTCTGTCATATTTTCTGTATAAAAGGATTTTATGAAAAATGCATTGAGAGTTTGAGCGAACACCCATTTATGTCCTTTGTAACTCCCTGATTTAGATAATTGTTAATAAAACAGCATCCTTTGCCATCTTCCTGAGTTAGTTTGACTATTCGGTGTCAGAGTTATTCTGTATCCCAATCCAGTGCATGTACCTTACCCAAAGAGCCATACGCTCATTCTCTATCCCCATGGAAGCGTTATGGAGACAGGAAAGCAACGGAAAGCAAGTGATACCAGCAGCATTGTTGAAAGTCGCCCTTGAGCAATTGCGTTACCCCACGCATATAACCAGTGAAAAAGTCTTTTTGCCACATTTGTAGAAGACTGATTTGTTCCCAATCTATTGGAGAACGTTGCACAGTTCGTTGTGAACTGCATTGTGTGTCAAATGTTTACTGCTGGGCATACGCTAAGAACAATTAGAGGAGTAATTACCTTGACCAAAAGGTCAGTTTCAACATTTGCTTATCTATTATGCTGATCTGCTGCAGAAATGTAATGGATGCATGTATCTGTGGTGTGTCCCTTCTCCAGGTGGCTCAAAGCCAGTCCTTGTACACAGCCTGATGCCATCTATGCAGCAAAGTTTTTAGTGCGCGAAGTATTTCCAAGATGGGGTGTGTGAGAAGTACTAAGGTCCGATAATGGGCCACATTTTGTGAATGAGCTATTTGAAATAATAGGATTTCTATCAAGCAAAAAGTTCAAGTTGTCTTCCACTTATCATTGACAAGCAAACAGGATATGTGAGAGACTAAACAGAATCTTCAAAGTGAGGATAGCCTAGATCAAATTAACATTGAAAAAGGGATGGCTATATTGACTGCCCCAAGCCTTATATTTGTATTTGAATTTATTAGGTTTATATAGCGCTTTACCCCAAAGCGCTGCACATTTTAACAACAGGATACATTTAACAATAACAAAAATAACAGTAACAGTAGAAGCAAATACAATTTTGAATCAGACTAACAAAACAGTATGTAGAGCAATTAGAAAGAAGGGAAGGGAGTGGTGGAGAAGAACTGGGAGGAAGAGGGAGGGATGGGAAGGAAGAGGAGGATGGAGACGGAAGGGATAAAGGGATTAGTATAGAGTAGAGGGGGAAGTGGAGGGAGCTGATTATGTGGGAAAGAGGGTCAGGGAGGGGTATTCGAAGGGGGAGGGGAATCATGGCAGGGAATGAAGAAGCAGAGATTTAAGGGACGTGCGGAATGCGGAAAAGGTAGGAATAGAGCGGATTGAGAGAGGCAAGGAGTTCCAGTGAAGGGGAGCTAGGAGTTGGAAAGAGCGGAAACGTGAGGAGGCACAAGGGGAAGGAGGATCAGTGAGGAGGAAGTGGTCAGCAGAGTGAAGAGGGTGAGAGGGAGTGTAGAAAGAGAGAAGGGAAGAGAGATAATGGGGAGCAAGATCATGGAGAGATTTGAAGAATAAGCAGAGAAAATGAAATTTAAGTTGGGAGTAAAACGGAAGCCAGCCAAGGGAGGATAGGGAGGGAGAGATGGAATTATATGCCCTTCGAAATCAGCCAGGTTCGAACCACCATCTTACGCCCCACAACTTAATGACAGGGCATCGCATGAGGTCACCTCTTACACCTCCTTCAAGGCCCATTTGATTGCATCCCTCGTTGCCTTCCATTTCTGCTTTCCATGTGCAGTGATTGCCTCTGCAGCTTCACCTTATCACTGGAGCCTGGCTGCCTTCTATGCACTGCTGGAGCTTCTGCATCTTCACAGAGGTATGCTGCCTGAATCACAAATGCGGTCCTGAAATGCAACACGTGTTTTGCAAAATTGATTTCTGATATGAAAATGAAAATATAATTTCTGATCTGGTGGTGCTTTGTTTCTTGCATCATTGTTATTGGGCTGGCTTTCCTGGCAAAGGTGTTCTGACTGCATTTTGGACTCACATGAGCAGTCTATGCCTTTGTTTGCTGTTTTTCCCAGCTACTTTCAAAATGGCTGCCACATTGGGGGTCATTACAAGGTGGGCGGTAAGGGATACCGGGCACCGGTAAGCAGACCGGTGCCGGTAATCCCTTACCGCCCTATTCCAAGGTCCCTTGGCGGGGACCGTAAGGAACGTGTGGTCTGACCACACATCCCTTACGGGTCCCGCTAAGGGACCAGGGTGCTAATTACGGGCTTGCAAGTCACGAGCCTGTTGTTAGCGCCCTCTGCATTCCCAATGAGCCCTATGGGGGCTCAAATCGGAATGGGGAATGGCTTGTTCAATGGGGACTTACCGGTCCCGCCAGGGTCGGACTACACCGGTAAGTCCCCATTGAACTACACCGGTGCCGGACCCGTTATTGGTGGCAGTCATGGCGCAAATAGCGCCATGACTACCACCAGTTTCGGAATGAGGCCCATTGTCTGGGAAGTTCTGAGGCTGTCTCACCGAGCCTCCTCGCCCACATCTGGGCACCGATTGGCCACCTGGCCATACAAATTGACCAACTGGGGACTAGCAGGCTTTAGCCGGCCCCCCTTCTTCAAGGCCCATATGATTGCGTCCCTGGTTGCCTTCCATTTCTGCTTTCCCTGTTCAGTGATTGCCTCTGCAGCTGCTCCTTATCACCGGAGCCTGGCTGCCTTCTACGCACTGCTGGAGCTTCTGCATCTTCACAGAGGTATGCTGCCTGAATCACAAATGCAGTCCTGAAATGCAACATGTGTTTTGCAAAATGTATTTCTGATCTGAAAATGAAAATATAATTTCTGATGTGGTGGTGCTTTGTTTCTTGCACCATTGTTATTGGGCTGCCTTGCCTTGCAAAGGTGTTCTGACTGCCTTTTGGACTCACGCGAGCAGTCTCCACCTTTGTTTGCTGTTTTTTGCGGCTACTTTCAAGATTGCCGCCGCATTATCTGGGAAGTTCTGAGGCTGTCTCTCCGGTACTCCTCGCCCGCTTCTGGGCACAGATTGGCCACCTGGCCATACAAATTGACCAACTGAGGAGCAGCAGGCTTTAGCCGGCCCCCCTTCTTCAAGGCCCATATGATTGTGTCCCTGGTTGCCTTCCATTTCTGCTTTCCCTGTGCAGTGATTGCCTCTGCAGCTGCTCCTTATCACCAGAGCCTGGCTGCCTTCTACGCACTGCTGGAGCTTCTGCAACTTCACAGAGGTATGCTGCCTGAATCATAAATGCAGTCCTGAAATGCAACATGTTTTTTGCAAAATGTATTTCTGAGCTGAAAATGAAAATATAATTTCTGATGTGGTGGTGCTTTGTTTCTTGCATCATTGTTATCGGGCTGCATTGCCTCGCAAAGGTATTCTGACTGCCTTTTGGACTCACACGAGCAGTCTCCACCTTTGTTTGCTGTTTTTCGCGGCTACTTTCAAGATTGCCGCCGCATTATCTGGGAAGTTCTGAGGCTGTCTCTCCGGGCCTCCTCATCCGCATCTGGGCACTGATTGGACACCTGGCCAGACAAATTGACCAACTGGGGACTGGCAGGCTTCATCAGGCCTGCCTTCTTCAAGGCCCACTTCTAAGGCCCCTGTCAGCTTCCCTGTCCAGTTGCAGTCCGCTATATGAAACTTCTGCCACAGCCCAACACTCCCTGAGGCTGCTACCCTTTGGACTACTGGACTACCATGACTCTCTTACCACACTCTGCATGTATTAGTTCCCTCCTTCTTGATTTCCCTGTAATCCCTTTCTCTGCGAGTACTCTCAGCTCTCCCTGTTATGTACTCAATTGAAGTTGCTTCTGTACTCACTCACCTTTACCATCTGACTCCCACTTTAAGTTCCTTAACTACTGGGCCCCCATCAAACTTGGGTGTATTTTGCATTTAACTTTAAAGTTAAAGTTGGCTGCATTTTGCATTTAACTTGAAAGTCAAACTTGGTTGTATTTTGCATTTAACTTTGGCCATTTAATGTAATCTGCTAGCCCAGTGACTGTTCCGTTCCATTGTACTTGCATACTCCTCCCTCTGCCTCCTCTTTCTTCTCACCACGGTGCTTTCTGTTTCTCCCATCTATTCCAAATGCTTCTCTATCAACCATCCTTCCCTTCTCACAAAGTCTGGAAAGAAGAAGCTTAAAAAGGCTATCTTGGCCTCCAACCCAGGTCTCCCTATCGCTTATACATATTACAGCACCTCTTCCAGACAGACCCTCACTGACATCCTCATTGTCGTCCCTTTGCCAGACCTTTGGACTTGCAAATGATATCTGTGCTCTGTCCTGTCTCCTCCCCTCCCATTAATGGTGGCACTCACTAGGAAGTCCTCATGGATTCCTTCAACTCCTCCCGAGTCACCCTAAATGTCTACCTTAATGGCACTGTCATGGTCCAAGGTCCTCAGGCCAATCTCCTCCTCTTCGATAGGTGGTTCCGTCACCTCTTAAACTTCCTATCATATCCAGCTGTCCCCTCCTCCCACTCCTTGGCTACGTTGTCCACAATTTCCTCCTATTCTGCCCTACCTCAGGCTCCCTCCACGCCTCCACAAGGCGTACTTCTGATTCGTACCCCTCCCCAGAAGTTCTTCAAGTCTGGCAACCTTCTTCATGTTGCCATTCTCAACTCTCGCTCTGTTGTCAAACACTCCTTTGACATCTGCCAACTCCTTGAAGAACTGGACCTTGATATCCTCGGTCTTACTGAGACATGGTCCACAGCCAGCTCTATCACAAGCTTTGACACTGTCCTCCCTGACGTCTACAAGATCCTCTCTTCTCCCAGAGCCACCCGGCCCGTCGGGGGTATAGCCCTGATCTTTCCTGAGTGGATTCCTGCCACTATCATTCAAACTCAGATGTACTCCTCTTTCAAATGCCTTGTATGGTTTTATGTTCTTTCATCGCCGGAAATGTAAACGCCTGCCATTTGAATGTGTACATAATTACGAAAATGTAAATTGAATGTTTTTTTGTTGGGGGTCGGTTTCACCCCCAACCCCCTCTCCCCCACCTATTTTTACCTGTTGCCTACCCCCAACCCTTTATCTGCCCTTTCCCACCCCCCTAAAAATGTTGATGTACATTTTTGTGATTATGTAAACATTTAAATTGCAGGTGTTCACATTTGCGGCGATGAAAGGACGTTGTACCGCCTTGTATGCAGGCTCTCCATCTCTCCTAGCCACTCTCTTACTGTTGCTACTATCTACCAGCCCCCTGGTCAAATACCCTCTTTTCTCTCTGAGTGGGCTGACCTTTCCTCCTCCCTCCTGGCCTCAACCACTCAACTCCTCCCCCTTGGTGACCTCAACATTCAACTTGACTCTCCCAGTCCTTCATCTTTGCTCTTTTGCGACCTATGCGATTCCCTCTCCCTCTCTATCCTCCCCTCTGGCCCAACACACTCTGCAGGGCACACACTTGATGTCTTGATCTCCTCTAGCGTCCCCTCTCTACCCCCTGTCCATTCCTCTCTCCTGGAGAGATCACTGCCTACTCTCCTCTCATCTCTCTCTCTCTTCCCCCCAAGCTAAACCTACCCCAACACTGCCACCTACCTTCTTGGACATCCGGCCCATGAAGCGTGTGTCAGTTGAGGCTTTCACTGCGACCTTCTCCTGCCCCTCATCCTGTGGCTGACTCACACCCTGACACTGCCCTATCTCCCCTCTACTCTTCTATTTCTGATACTCTTGATACACTTGCCCCTGTCATGAGGATCCACTTGAAGTCCAAAGCCAAGTGTAATACCTGGTATGACTCTGACCTAGCTACACTTAAACATAGGTGTAGGATGGCTGAGAGAAAATGGAGGGACTCCTGTTCATCCTATGACAAACTGGCCTGTCCCCTACTCCGAAGACAATACCGACTCTCTGTCCGTACCAAGAAGAGAGTCCACATTCAAGCCTGTGTCTCTGCGGCATCTAACAACTTGGCCAAACTCTTTAAAATCTGCAAGGAGCCGGCCGACCCTGCTGCAGTCTCTACCCCTACTCTTGCCTCCCAGGCTCTTTGCGATGCCCTTGCCTCTCACTTTATCTCAAAAACCCAGGACATCCTGTCCACACTCTCCTTCACTCCCATTCCTATCCCCTCTCCGTCTGTACTTGCTGACCCTCCTTCAGCCTTCCCCCCACCCTCCTTCTCATCCTTTCCTCTTTTCTCCCCTGAAGAGGTCGCTAGACAAGTCCAATCTAGAAAAGACTCATCAAAACAGGTCCATCCCTGTTCTTCTAAAATTATCAAGGACCACATTTATACTCTCGCTGCGGCCCTTGCCGATTTCTGCAACCACTCCTTTGCCTCAGGATCCTTCCCCTCTCCTCTTAAGCACTCCTTTGTGCACCCCTTCCTCAAGAAACCCACAGCTGATCCTTCATGTCCGGCCAACTATCGCCTAATTTCTATTACTCCCTTTCTGGGCAAACTCCTGGAAAAGCTGGCCATCTCTCATCTAAAGCTTCATTCCGATGCTGTTGGCAGTCTCCATGACCATCAGTCTGGCTTCAGAGCTAGCAGAAGCACAGAAACTGCTCTCCTGAACATCCATGAGGATCTGTTCTCCAACCTCGACTCTAGCATTCCCTCTGTACTCATCCTACTCGATCTCTCCTCTGCCTTCGACACTATAATCCATACCATCCTGCTCAACCGCCTCCATGATAACCTGGGTATCACTGATCAGGCTCGGGCCTGGCTGACCTCTTTCCTCTCTGATCAACCCTCCCAGGTCCAATTTGGGTCCTTCCTATCATCTATCTTCTTCTCCACCTCTGGTTTTCCCCAAGGGTCTAACCTTTCACCCTGGCTTTTCATCCAATACCTGGCAACTCTCGCCTGCTGCATTGCCTTTTTCTGCTCAAACCTCCAGTGCTATGCGAATGACACTCAACTCATTTTCAGGCTGCCCTCGACCACCTCCTCTACCTCTCTCATCTCCGATTGCCTAATTGCCTTTCAAGATTGGTGTGCCGCCAACTATCTTTGTCTGAACGCCAGCAAGACATAGATACTCCTCATAGGCACACCATCACCATCCTTTCCCCTCACTCTCTGGCCGGCCTCCCTTGGTCCTCCTCATACCTCCATCTGTGAGGCTAAGAACCTCAGGGTCACCTTGGATTCCACACTTTCCTTCTATGCCCACATCGCTGATATCTCAAAAAGTAAAACTTCCTACTGCACCTCCTCAGAGTTACTCTGCCTTTCCTCTCCTTCCCCCAGAAGCTCACTGTCTCCCAAGCTCTGGTTCTCTCTAGGTTGGACAATTGCAACAGCCTCTTTCTAAATCTACCTGCCTCTACTCTCTGCCCTTTGCAACTTATCCAGAACAGGACTGCGAGACTTGTCCTTGGCCTCAAGCCCTGAGATCGTATCTCTCAAGTTCTGAAATCTCTCCATTTGCTCCCTGTGGATGCAAGGATTAAACTCAAAACCCTCTGCATTGTCCACAAGGCTAACTGGGGCCTGGGTCCAACATATCTTCAGATATCCCTCCGCAAATACGTCCCCTCTCAAGCTCTCTGCTCCTCTACCTCTAACTCCCTCAGGGTCAGTCGTTTTTCAAAGAAACAAGCTGGGGGTCGATCTCTGTCTTTGGCTGGAGCCTCCCTCTGGAGCAGCCTCCCTGCCACACTAAAACTCAATGAGAACCATCTCTGGTTCCGGAAGCACCTCAAGACCTTCCTCTTTGCTTCTACCTTCGCCACCCCTCTCCCCTGCTGATTTTTGTTCTCCTTCGGCAATGTGCACCTGGCCACCCTCTGTCCTCCGGCCCAAAGTACCTGCTCACCCTGCCACCCTCCCGCACTGCCTCCGGGCATCCCTTGCAATGGAGTATGTATCTGTACCCATGCAGCCCCCCCCTTTTTTTTCTGCCTGCACTTATCAGACTTACTCAGTCTGCCGCCTTAAACCCAGCACTTGCCACTTGCTGGCTGCACTATCGTTGTTTGTTGCCTTATTATTTATCAATTTATTATCATTTATCTGTGTCTCCTTGTTTTGCACTCTCCTTTTCTCCCCCTTCCATGCACTTTTCCCCCATACCCCTCTCCCATGCACTTGCGCGTTCTCAATGTCACTGGGCCTAGTAAGATTGTTGTTATTTTCTACCATGTTCCCCTTGCCTTGTCGCACTCTGAAACACTTGTGCATGAGCACGATATAAATAAAATATCATATCATATCATACCTCCGTCTGGAGTCAGAAGTGATGCCCAGAGCGTAGCGAAGGCCCTAGGTGATGAAATGCATTGTTATTTGACATGTATGACTACCAATGTCTCTTTCGTTCCAGATCAAGTCAAGCATCAGAGGGGAGATCATGGAACACGGAAGAGGAGAGTCCAATTATCAATCTGAGAAAACTATTGCCACCAACAAAGTTATATGTTGACGACCAGATCCTTATTAGGAATTTCACTCGTAAATGGCACGAGCCTAGGTTCAATGGTCCCTTTTGTGTTGAGGAAGTTTCCCCTTCTGCAGTTAAGGTATTGGGAAGAAGAGCTAGTTTTTACTTAGGAGATGTAAAAATCTACAAAGGCAAGACTCTCCCTCGAGCGCTCATTGACAAAGAAGCAAGACAAGAAGAAGAATTTCTGCGTGTGCAGACTCAATCGATGACCAAGAAGAAGTACGATAAAAAAGTGTGTGGTTAGCACATATTTATTTTGGCCTGGAATTCCTTGGACTCTACTTAAACTTATAGCAGGAAGTGCACAGATTTGCAGAGCATTCCAAAGGCTGAAAATGTACTTCCTAGAAATTCTTTGAAGGAGACTATGCCTACACATCAGTTTCTGATTAGAAATTGGAAGAGAGATCACTACCCAGATTCAGAATATCTGTTCCAAGGATAATATATGATACCCTTCGACAGTGACACACATTGGCTGTAGTTGCTATTTTTGTGTTTATACTTCAGTCCTACCCTGCTCTTGTTAGGAGAGATGTTAATATTCACACCTTTCTACATGATCCGAAAAATGGTCCCGTTATAAGGAGACTCTTAATTGAGATAATTGAGCAGATTTTACAATTATGAATGTAAAAAGTGAACACCTGTAGTAAAAATGATTTGTGAAGAGGATAATGTAGTTATAGGGATAGCACAAGCTCAACAAGTATTGAGATGACACACCAAAAGTTTTTCCAGACTTCTATGCCTGATATATATATATATATATATATGCCTCTGTATTTTCTTTATCTTTCTGTATCTTATCTTACAATCGAAAGTCTATATTATCCTAATGATCCCCTTGCAAAAAGAAATCCAATGATTTTGTTAAATACGAGTACAAATTATGATAATTTCTATAACCTCTATGGGCATATCAGGTGACATAAGAGGGATGCAGAAGAAGATAACCAAGGGATAAATACCTATCTTGATAATTCAGCTCACCTTGGGAATAATATGTGGTACCAGCACATGCAAAATGTGGGGGAGAAAGCATCTGATGAGAATTGCTTTGTCTGCTCTCTCAGCCCCTATGCCATGAATACAGTAAAAACTTTCATTTCAAAAGAGATGTCATCATACGATGTAAAGTGTCTCAGTCATCTAGCAGCACGTACTACAAGAGGGCAATTTCAAGTGAGTTGGGCAACCTTACGATGGAGATCAAGACAGTCATTTCCATACCAGGATCATTATATCAAGAGAACTTCTGTTGTGAGATTGAAAGTGCTTTTATCTGTCTGGATTTGCTCCTGTGCCACACTGTAACGCTCTCCTGATTCCCGTAGAGGCGCCGGTCTTGACTGGGCGTATACCGTATCTTCAAAGGTAATGTGTAACACACGGCTGGCTCTTTGGGCTGGACCTCTGTGCACTGTATGTCTGGCTCCAAGGGTAAGATGTCTGCAGATAGAAAATGTGGGATTAATGAACTGGGTTATTGAATGTCTCTCTCTTCTTCCCTTTCTCTTCTCCTGTAGAACCCCAAAGGTTAACGCTCTCACCTTAGGTAAGTGAACGCCGTGCTCTCCATCTGCCTCGAGGCAGGGTGCTGTAATCAGTTTCTTCACTGGATAAGGGGAGCAGGCCTCTTGACTTCAGAGGACTGCTGTCCGTCGTTTACTGCACGAACGGTAAGTTTCGAGTAATTCTAATGTCTTTAAAGTCTTTAGTAATGATGTCTCTTGTTTTGCAGGGTTCCGGCGATGGCGGATGGCGGGCTGAAGTGAGTTGAAGATGGAGCCCGTGTGATGAATAGAAGCGCCTGGAAGCACGTAAGTAAGCGCTTGTTGCCTGCTTCACGATGCGCTCTAACTGTCTTTTTATTTTGCAGGTACAAGTTCGGGGCGGCTGCAGGGTGCCGGAATACCCACTGGGTTAGATGTGGAAAGGAGTAATGGCACGTGAGTATTAAAGTTCCCAATGTCTTTAAACGCACCTTGTTTTGTCTTTCAGATGCGGGATGCAGCGTCGAAGGCCTCCGGAGCGTGCGAAGAGTTGGTAAGCTTTTGTCTTTCAGATGCCGGAATGCAGTGTGAAGACCTCCGGAGCGCACGAAGAGTAGGTAAGCCTTTGTCTTTCAGATGCCGGAATGCAGCGCGAGGCGTTGGTGACAGCCGATGGACCAGGTAAGTGAAGAGCTGTCACTGAAGACCGTAATGCTAACCTGTTCTTTCTTGTCTTTATAGGTGTTGCTGAAGACTGGATTCAGAATGGTAAGCCTTTTTCCTTAGGCCCAGGATCAGATGCAGAAGACACGATGAGCGTTCTGCTGCTGAGGATGCAGAATAACGCAAAGCAAGATTCATCCATCGGGTGTGGTTTAAATAGCCTCCTGTAGTGCTTAGGTGTCTCCTTCCACGGCCACGCCTAGGAAAGAAAAGAGTTCCTGCTTTCCAGAAGAGTTCCAGTGTTCTGAATCTAGGGAGTGGCTCCTGCCCCACCCAACAGGAAAAGTAGTTCCAAACAGAAGAGGATCAGAGGCTCAACTGGCAGGCAAGTAAGCAGCATGGTCTGCTGCAGGTAAGTCCACCCAAGCATTATGAGCCCGGCGCTTCCAGCGCTGGGACTGGGCATATTTATGAGCCTGGTGCCACTGGCGCCAGGACTGGGTCCAAAAGGTCCCAATTGGAACTGGTTGGCACTCGGAACCTGGGTTATGGATCTGCTTCCAAGGGAGTTGGGAAAACCCTGACCTTTTGGAAGCAGAGATCATGACAGTACCCCCCCTCAAGGCCCCTCCCAAACCGGGCTTCTCCGGGGGTTTTGGCTTGTCAGGAAATGTTCGGTGAAATCTTTTGATTAGGCGAGGAGCGTGGACATATTCAGCAGGTTCCCAGGATCTCTCTTGGGGGCCGTAGCCTTTCCAGTCAATTAGGTAAAATAGTTTAGATTTGGAGATCTTGGAGTCCAGAATGCTTTTGATTTCAAACTCGAGTTCTCCATCAACTAGGATAGGTTTTGGAGATTTAGTTAGTCGGGTTTGAGGTTGCACGGGTTTTAATAGAGAGACGTGGAAGACCGGATGTATCTTCATGTGCGGGGGCAAGTCCAACTTGACCGCTACTGGGTTTACTATGGTAGTGATGGAATAGGGACCAAGGTATCTTGGGTTGAATGTGCGTGGCCCTTTTAGAGGTAGATATTTGGTGGATAACCAGACTTGATCCCCTACTTGATATTGAGGGGCTTCCTTCCGATGTTGTTCTGCTCCTTTCTTGTATTGTTCTTTAGCCCTTTGAAGGTGAGAAACAGCTTCCTTAAAGGCTTGGGTGATTGTAGAATGCAGGTAGTCTACTGCTGGTGTTTCAAGATCTTGGAGGGGATCCAACTCCGAGGTTCGAGGGTGACAGCCGTACAAAAGAAAAAACGGGGTTTTCCCAGTTCCCGAATGGACAGAGTTATTGTAGGCATATTCGGCTATCCAAAGGATGTCTTTCCAAGTTTTTTCAGTTTGTTGCAGCATGCAGCGTAAATACTGTTCCAGAGTTTGATTGGTCCTCTCGGTTTGTGCGTCGGTCTGAGGGTGGTGACTGGTCGATAGTCTCACATCAATTTGAGCCGACCGACAGCAACTTCGCCAAAAATGAGAAATAAATTGACTACCTCGATCCGAAATTAGAACCGAAGGAAAACCGTGCAGTCGGACGATGTTTTCGAGAAATTCTCGGGCCAGAGTTGCTGCTGTTGGCAAGCCTTTGAGTGGAATGAAATGCGCCATCTTGGAGAATAAGTCCACGATTACTAGAATCGTATTGTATCCGGAGCATGGAGGTAGATCGGTGATGAAGTCCATAGAAAGCGTATGCCAAGGGCGAGGTGGGATGTCAAGAGGGCGTAAGAGGCCTGCTGGTCTTTCCTTTTGACTCTTGTTTTGGGCGCATACTCCACAGGACATTATAAAGTCTCTGATATCTTTTTTCCAAGACGGCCACCAGAAGTAGCGCTTGATCTTTTCTGAGGTCTTGGCCATACCGGGATGTCCTTCCATTAAAGAATCGTGATAACAAGAGATTACTTTTTTCTGTAAATCTGTGCTGGGTAGGTATAATCGTTCTTGGAAATACAATAAGTTGTCCTTTACTGCAAAGTCCTTTCCCTGCAGATGCCAATTCTGTATGTCTGCTGGAGTTACAAGTTGCCTGGCTTTATCCTTAACTTCCTCTATGGATTCTGTGGCGATTACACCCAGAATTCTTTGTTCAGGAATGATTGGTACAGGTTTAGGGTTGATCAAGTGTTCTTCCACTCCCATCCGAGAAAGGGCATCAGCTTTACCGTTCTTTGTACCAGGTCGATAGGTAATTATGAAGTCAAACTCGGCAAAGAATAATGCCCAACGGAGTTGTCTAGAGGATTGGGCTTTTGCGGTTTTCAAATATTGCAGGTTTCGGTGATCCGTAATCACAGTAACGGTGTGTCGGGCCCCCAGCAGATAATGCCGCCAAGCCTTAAAGGCAGACTTGATAGCCAGGAGTTCCTTGTCAGTAATCGTGTAATTGATTTCAGGAGGCGAGAATTTGCGGGACCAAAATGCCACGGGATGCAACTGATTGGTTACCGGGTCCTTTTGTGATAGAACTGCCCCCATGCCAAGGCTTGAAGCATCAGTTTCCACGATGTAGGGGAGTTCGGGGCGAGGGTGTTTTAAGATTGGTGCAGAGATAAATTTAGTCTTCAAATCCTGGAAAGCTTGTTCCGCCTCGGTAGACCATTCAAAACGTTTGTTTTTCTTTAACAAGGCAGTGATGGGCTGGACTATTCGAGAGAATTCGGGGATAAACCTGCGGTAAAAGTTAGCGAAGCCTAACATGCTTTGCACACCTTTTACGGAGGATGGTGATGGCCATTTGAGAACTGCATCGACCTTCTTTGAATCCATACGCACTCCGCCAGGTGATAATATGAATCCCAAGAATTCAACTTCCGTCACGTTGAAAACACATTTTTCCAACTTAGCGAAAAGTTTGTGTTGACGCAATCTTTCGAGGACCATTTTCACGTGTTTCCGATGTTCAGATTCCGATGAAGAATAAACGAGGATGTCGTCAATGTAAACAACAACACACACATCTATGAGCTCTCTGAGGACATCGTTCATAAAATATTGAAAGGCGGCCGGGGCATTGCAAAGTCCGAAGGGCATGACCTGATATTCAAATAGCCCATACTTGGTGCGGAAGGCCGTCTTCCATTCATCGCCCTCTTTTACTCGTACCAAGTGGTAAGCTCCTCTAAGATCCAGCTTTGTATATATGCATGCTTTTCTGACTTGGTCCAGGAGTTCAGGGATCAAAGGTAACGGATATCTATTCTTAACGGTGATCTGGTTCAGGGAGCGATAATCTATACAAGTTCTAAGGTCTCCTTCCTTTTTTGGAACGAAGAACAAAGCTGAAGAAGCAGGGGACTTGGAAGGACGAATAAACCCATTTGCCAGGTATTGATCCAGGTATTGTCGAAGGTGAAGGTTCTCAGGCTCGGTGAGGGCATAAATTCTACTACAAGGAGGAGTAGATCCAGGTATCAGCTCTATCTGGCAGTCATAAGACCTATGAGGAGGTAGAGAGTTAGCCTGATCCTTCCGGAAAACATCTTGGTATTCTAGATATTCGGGAGGTAACTGGGGAGTCTCTGAAGAAATTGCTGCCAGTGCAACACCAGGTGGAGGGTGACAAGTAGAGACACATTCTGGAAACTGGACCGTTCTTGCTCGCCAATCGATCAGAGGATTGTGTTTCTCTAACCAAGGTATTCCTAGAATAATCTGAAACTGAGGGGCCTTGATCACATCGAACACGATCTTCTCATGGTGTCCATCTTGACTTACTAGCGTCACTTCTTGAGTGGTATGCGTTACTGGCCCGGAGGCTATCTCCGTACCATCCACCGTAGTAATGACGTCCTTTACAGCCTTGGGACAAAGAGTTAGATTCATCCTCAAAACCATTTCATGATCCACATAATTGCCGATGGCACCGCTGTCGACGTAAGCTTCAATTGCATGTAATCGATCCGGATTATCAGGGCTAATGAGGACCATAGGTATCACGAAATGCGAGGTCACAGAACTGGTTTTCACGCTCGGCAAGAGGACCTCTATTCTTGTCGGGCGAGGTCGTTTCCCTGCTCAGAGTTTGTAACTTTGGTAACTGCAGCTCCTACTGCCTTCTTGGCAGGTTTCACCGGACAGTCTTGAAGAAAGTGCCCTGAGTTTCCGCAATAGAGGCATAATTGCAACTGTTTTCTCCTTTCCCGCTCCTTTTGTGTTAGAGGACCTTTCAGACCCCCTTTTTGCATGGGTTCCCCGGAGTCTACTCCTTTGGAAGGAGTTGGCGGTTTGGAAAATACTCGAGCATCAAACTTGGAACGATCGGCCTTCCTGTTCTGCAGTCTGTGATCTATTTGAACGACTAAGTCTATATAGTCCGAACAATCTTGTGGGGGATTCACTACTTGGGCTAACACATCTTTGAGCTCTCCGCGTAGACCTCTATAAAACAGCGTAATCCTTTTGTCCTCAGGCCAGTGAGTTTCCACTATCAGTCTGTTGAAAGACGCAATATAAGCCAAAAGGTCTTGATTACCTTGTCGCAACGAAAGAAGCTCATTGTCCAAGGCCTGCCCCTGTGAATGTCTTGCGAACAGTTTTTCCATACTGAGCTGAAAAGCTTGAAAATCATGGAGGACCGGATCATCTTGATTTACTAGAGGGATCGACCAGTCTGCCGCATTGCCACTAAGGTACGAAAGCACGAAAGCTACTTTAGCTTGATCAGTTGGAAAGGCTGCTGGCCGGCATAAGAAATGCAACCGGCACTGATTGATAAATACTGCAAACCTCTTTGGGTCACCAGAAAATCGTTCGGGCGGAGCCAGAGGTACATTCCCAGGTAGGTTGATCTGCACTGGATTCATAGAGGATGTAGAAGGAAGATTTCCCCCAGATGCGGGTAACGGGGTCTGTCCGGCTTGTGACTGTAGCAATTGTCTAGCGAGATCATCTGTTCGCTCCTTGGAAATAATCAGTTCCCTTCTTAGAGCGTTCGTTTCCTGACGGGCTGCATGCACTTCTGCCCTTAGTTCCCCAAGTAACTGGGCTAGCTGGTCGGTATCCGAGGTTTTCATAGCGCCTGGACGGGAGTTTTGTGGTAGGCTTTGCGTTCTGTAACGCTCACCTGATTCCTGTAGAGGCGCCGGTCTTGACTGGGCGTATACCGTATCTTCAAAGGTAATGTGTAACACACGGCTGGCTCTTTGGGCTGGACCTCTGTGCACTGTATGTCTGGCTCCAAGGGTAAGATGTCTGCAGATAGAAAATGTGGGATTAATGAACTGGGTTATTGAATGTCTCTCTCTTCTTCCCTTTCTCTTCTCCTGTAGAACCCCAAAGGTTAACGCTCTCACCTTAGGTAAGTGAACGCCGTGCTCTCCATCTGCCTCGAGGCAGGGTGCTGTAACCAGTTTCTTCACTGGATAAGGGGAGCAGGCCTCTTGACTTCAGAGGACTGCTGTCCGTCGTTTACTGCACGAACGGTAAGTTTCGAGTAATTCTAATGTCTTTAAAGTCTTTAGTAATGATGTCTCTTGTTTTGCAGGGTTCCGGCGATGGCGGATGGCGGGCTGAAGTGAGTTGAAGATGGAGCCCGTGTGATGAATAGAAGCGCCTGGAAGCACGTAAGTAAGCGCTTGTTGCCTGCTTCACGATGCGCTCTAACTGTCTTTTTATTTTGCAGGTACAAGTTCGGGGCGGCTGCAGGGTGCCGGAATACCCACTGGGTTAGATGTGGAAAGGAGTAATGGCACGTGAGTATTAAAGCTCCCCAATGTCTTTAAACGCACCTTGTTTTGTCTTTCAGATGCGGGATGCAGCGTCGAAGGCCTCCGGAGCGTGCGAAGAGTTGGTAAGCTTTTGTCTTTCAGATGCCGGAATGCAGTGTGAAGACCTCCGGAGCGCACGAAGAGTAGGTAAGCCTTTGTCTTTCAGATGCCGGAATGCAGCGCGAGGCGTTGGTGACAGCCGATGGACCAGGTAAGTGAAGAGCTGTCACTGAAGACCGTAATGCTAACCTGTTCTTTCTTGTCTTTATAGGTGTTGCTGAAGACTGGATTCAGAATGGTAAGCCTTTTTCCTTAGGCCCAGGATCAGATGCAGAAGACACGATGAGCGTTCTGCTGCTGAGGATGCAGAATAACGCAAAGCAAGATTCATCCATCGGGTGTGGTTTAAATAGCCTCCTGTAGTGCTTAGGTGTCTCCTTCCACGGCCACGCCTAGGAAAGAAAAGAGTTCCTGCTTTCCAGAAGAGTTCCAGTGTTCTGAATCTAGGGAGTGGCTCCTGCCCCACCCAACAGGAAAAGTAGTTCCAAACAGAAGAGGATCAGAGGCTCAACTGGCAGGCAAGTAAGCAGCATGGTCTGCTGCAGGTAAGTCCACCCAAGCATTATGAGCCCGGCGCTTCCAGCGCTGGGACTGGGCATATTTATGAGCCTGGTGCCACTGGCGCCAGGACTGGGTCCAAAAGGTCCCAATTGGGACTGGTTGGCACTCGGAACCTGGGTTATGGATCTGCTTCCAAGGGAGTTGGGAAAACCCTGACCTTTTGGAAGCAGAGATCATGACACACACGTGTTTTTACTGGGCAGCTCTTTGAGCCTCTGGTCTTGCTGCAGTCCGCTTCCTCAAGGGGGCGGAGCTTCAATTGGACACGTGACGCATCACGTGACACGAAACCTTCACAAAAGCCCCGCACAGCCGCCCTTGCGGCGCTTCTGTTGTGAGATTGAAAGTGCTTTTATCTGTCTGGATTTGCTCCTGTGCCACACGTGCTTTTACCGGGCAGCACTGCAAGCCTCTGCTCTTGCTGCAGTCCGCTTCCTCAAGGGGGCGGAGCTTCAATTGGACACGTGACGCATCACGTGACACGAAACCTTCACAAAAGCCCCGCACAGCCGCCCTTGCGGCGCTTCTGTTGTTAGATTGAAAGTGCTTTTATCTGTCTGGATTTGCTCCTGTGCCACACGTGCTTTTACCGGGCAGCACTGCAAGCCTCTGCTCTTGCTGCAGTCTGCTTCCTCAAGGGGGCGGAGCTTCAATTTGACACGTGACACATCACGTGACACGAAACCTTCACAAAAGCCCCACACAGCCGCCCGCGCGGCGCTTCTGTTGTGAGATTGAAAGTGCTTTTGCTCCTGTGCCACACATGCTTTTACCGGGCAGCACTACGAGCCTCTGCTCTTGCTGCAGTCCGCTTCCTCAAGGGGGCGGAGCGTCAATTGGACACGTGACGCATCACGTGACATGAAACCTTCACAAAAGCCCCGCAGAGCCACCCGTGCGGTGCTTCTGTTGTGAGATTGAAAGTGCTTTTTTGCTCCTGTGCCACACATGCTTTAACCGGGCAGCACTGCGAGCCTCTGCTCTTGCTGCAGTCCGCTTCCTCAAGGGGGCGGAGCTTCAATTGGACACGTGACGCATCACATGACACAAAACCTTCACAAAAGCCCCACACAGCCACCCTTGCGGCGTTAAGCCCTGGAGGCAGTAATGGCTGGAGCCGCTGTTCAGCTGTTTGGCTGTGTCCGTGACCTTGTGCGGTGAGTACTCCAGTTGGGGGGTACTTTGCTCCAACAGCTGTGCAATCACACAATTGTCACAAGGGTAAGGGGGGAGAGACGGACTCTGGCAGCTCCTTATGCTGTCGGGCGTTCCTTACCCTGTGACTGGATGGTCTGTGAACTTTTGTTTGAATTAAGAGAACCAAGTGACTGTTGTACTCTATTTACAAGCCCTTTGTTCGAGTTTTGAAGGCACTCGAGCCAACTACTGTGTGTTTATTGTTGTGATACCATTGTGAAAGACACAGTTTAGCATTTCATTTAATCCTTAAATTTGAATTGTTGGGCGCCTTTTGAACATGGCTTATTTACTAACTTCTGGTATGACTCAAAATTTACATCAGAAGGGATTGACAATACCTGTGGCACGACTCCCTTGTCTTTCTCGTAGGATTATCCATCTCCCTTCTACTACTGTGTTAGCCAGCTCCTGTTGCACAAGAATTCCGTCAACTCTTGAGCACATTAGTGTAGTTCTTCCAGTTTCTGACACTCTGTCTCTTTATGAGCCTATAACGGAGGAACAACCTAAAAGTGACGCTATGAGAGCGGCACTCTCACTCTCAGACAACACGATGTTGCATACACCTTTGCCATGTTTGACTATTAAAAGAACAGGCGCTAGGCACTTAGATAGACCTTTAACGTCCTCCCCATGTTCCGAGCCTGAACTCTCACTGCATGCTAGACACTCTGAATCGAATAATTTGATACTGCAGGATTCTCAGAGCGTAATTATTCTTATTTCAGCCAGTTCACGTTCGGAGTGTTCACCAAATCCCCTTCTATTTCCTTTGTTTATCCGACTCCTCGCAGAGTCCAAATACAAGTCCCACAGGAACTTTCTTTTCAAAGTCCTGTGGGAAAATCTACTTCTCAGAATTCATCTAATACCTCATTATCTAATCTGGTGGATAAAACAAACGTGCCGTCTATGATTTTATCCCCTGTTGCAATAACATCACCAGTGCGGAATGTACTATTAGTTGAATCACATCCCCCTCCAGTTATCCTCCCAATAGAGGCTAGGGTTGCTTTATCAACATCAGATATTACCTTGGCTGCTATGCAGCTAAATCTATAAAGTCTGTTTAAACTGTTTGAATGTTTAGATGCCAAAGTTACCGCTCATTCAATAGAAGCACATGAAACCTTAGTACTACTCAAGACTTTGGCTGATAATCTGTCATCAAATCCCCACGATCCTTGCCCAACCAACAATGCTCATGATGACGAAATTTCAATCGTGACCATTGGATCAACAAGTCCCCTGCCTCTTAATCTTCCACCTCCGCAGATTATACCTGCATTTGCTGACATTATTACTTCTGAAGGACGAATGAACTTTTCTGCCTTTTCTGATCCTGTGAATGATACACACACTATTCTCACAACTGATCCTTCTATTCTTGAGCACTCACCTCTCCCAGCCTCTATGCCTTCTGTGATTACTGTTGAGAAAGGAAATGATATTCCATCATTACCAGCAAGGAGAAACAGGAAAAAGTCCTCCAAAATTTCTCACAATACACAGAAAAAAAAAGAAAAATTCCAACCTGTTTACTCTGACATTGCAAAAGCAAACTATGAAAACCTTTTTTCAGATTTTGATCCCGGTACCTGAGTCCTTGGTAGCTACACAAGCCTCTCAAGGTTCAGTACAAATGCCAGTGTCTAAACAGCCTTTACTTACGCCGGCTCCCGATCTGTCTTCTACCATTAGTAGTGTAAATTCTTGTCTTCCGATCCAGGTACCAATTGCTTCCTTGGCAAACAAGTCAGTACCTATTTTAGATCCCACACGACCGATATTAATATCCACTCCTTCAGTGCCTCCTACTATTGGTCTGCAGAATCCTAGTCCCATCTTGGGACCTATGATTGTACCCCTGGCTAATAACGTAGTGCCATCTTTAAACCTGATCTTAACTGCCCCACCTCCGTGTCAGACCCCTTTTCAGTCCGGTATCGGGTCTATCATCCCAGTGCTGCCTCCAGTGCCTATTACTACCATAGCCTCTAGCCATCCTCCCTTAGATGCCTTGATCCGTGAACTTGAGTTAGCATCGACTTGCCAACAGCTGAACAAATGCAATGGCCAAACAAACCTAGTTGTTTGTGACAAAATTGTGTTTTCAGCCACCAAGAACAGCATTGACTCTTCCACCACAATCCCGGCTGAACAAATACGTGAGGCTGTAGATGCATATTTGGCCTCTTGCTCTCAGCCTATCCTTTCTAAGCTTCCTCAAAAATCAAGTGGTCCAATTTCGTCTCTGAGCCAGTGGCTCTTACCGAGTTCCATGCCAACATCATCAGTAACTCCACAATCTTCTTTGCGTATTGACAATCGCCCTCATGTTATTCCATCTCACGCTACAGATTTATCTAAACCTAGCTTAAACGATCCTTTTTATTCTGATAGCCACAATTCCCAAAATAACATCCCAGCGATACTCACTTCTCATCCCTTGGCACGGCGCAAATGTCACTCTTTAATTTTGAAGTGTCGAGGAGGAAATTTTGGCACCTACGATTTGAACCGTCGTAGTGTGCTCAACATTTTCTCCGAAGTGGTGGAGCTTGAAGACATAAGCTCGAGTGATATTGAGCAGATTGAATTCATTTTCTGAAAATACTTGTTCAGTGGTGCGTCTGTGGATACCTTCGGGTATCGTTCTGAACACCATTTGGAAATCGAAAATGCAATTATTTTCGATGGGGTTTCTACTAGCACAAGACCCAGTATTCATGAATGGGGATTCTAATGCAAAGCAACCATCTAATCAATCTAGCGCAAGCTTCCCTTTGATGCAGAACATGGGTCGTGCCGAGTCGTATATGTCATAACCATTAGAAACATCTAAAGACCATCTAATTAATGTTGCTAGTTGGAACACTAGAGTTACACACATTTACAAACCTCTATTGCTAACTTTACAGCTGTTATGGACATAATAGCATTACAGGAAACTTGGCTCCTGCAAACACCTGTATGGAACAATTATGAGATTGTTCTTCTTCCAGCTATTGGGAGTCAAAAAGGTCGACCATCATCAGGATTATTGACAGGAGTGAACATGTCCAGTGGTTTCGCCATTGAAGCCTGGGATTCTGTATCTGCCTTTATCCAACTTGTTAAGATTACATGTCCAGTACATACTATTGCATTGAATAATATTTATCGCAATCCTTTAGGGTTGACTGATGCTGCTTTCTATGCAAGTTTGTCCAGACTCTTAGATTTGGTGTTCCTTTCCCAAGACATTACGGATACCCTTGTTGTAGGTGATCTCAATTTGGACTGCATTAATCCTAAAGGAAAAATCACAATGGAGAAGGTTAAGCGATGGACCTCCTTTATGTCAAATCGCAACTTTCACATGACCAATGGTGAAATTCAAGGCGATATTCCGGCTCAGCCCACATGGCATAGTGGTTCCATATCTACTACAATAGACTATATGTATACACACACCAACCTCACTGGACAAATAAGCATTTTTAAAATATTTCCACAAGTACATAGTGATCACCATCTACTAGTGCTCACAATTAAGTGGAATTATCTAGCTATCCGAAGGTCGTACTATACAAACGACCTAATAGTCAATAATGCTAAAACGCGCTTTCGTTGGTCAAATAACAACTTGTCATCTCTAGCTCGTTTAGTCATCTCAAATAATAGCTCCATTTGTCCAAAACAGTATACTAACCTTCTCCTTACATTTGATTCCCGTATGAAACCAAATCAAAAAATAGAGTTTCACCCACACAAACAAACCTTTAATCCACTAATCAGGGCTAAAAAGACTGAATATCATCGTGAAAAAAGAATGATCGTTAAAATGAATTTGCCTAATTTCATTCAACAGTTGAGAATCGTTAAAACCAGATTCCACAATTGGATGAAACAACATTGTGCACACATTTTGCAAGTAGATGGTGAAAATATGCTCAAATTAATAGCGAACAAGAACACGGCCGAAACTTGGGCAATTTTCAACCAATGTGCTAATAAATCTCAAGGTAATCTACAGGCCCTTAGTGTTACTGAGATCCAATGGATTGAACACTATTCTAGCCTGTATGCAGACTCGTCGTTTGTGCCTTTGGTCAAGCTACCTAATGATTCTGAGCGTTGGTCTCTTGCTTGTTCCCCACTTATACTAGAAGAATACATTAGGCATATTAGCTCTTCTCGAGCTAAAGGCCCTGATGGCCTTAGTAATCATATGTTTAAATTGAACCCTTCAAAGTGGGCTGGAATACTAAATAATCTTTTCCAATCTATCATCAGGACTCGCAAGATTCCCAACTCATGGAAAACATCTATTATTGTTCCTATCCACAAAAAGGGCGATCATACTTTACCGTGCAATTATAGACCTATTGCCCTTCTTGATGCCCCCGGAAAGCTTTTCTCCAAACTCATCTCGAGGGACTTTAACATCTGGACCAAAGTAGCTCATGCAAGAGACCCGTTTCAAACGGGTTTTCTTGCGGGCCTAGGCACAAATATTAACTTGTTCTGTCTTAATGCCCTTAAATCTCAAGCGCAAAATACCAAACAAGCACTTTACTTTGCCTTTGTGGATCTCCACACGGCATTTGATGCCATCTCTCGTCCAATTCTTTTTACAAAACTTACCAGAGATAAGTGTCCGTCCACTCACAACAAATCATTCAGTTGTTGCATGGAGAAACATCAGTGCGCATTAGACTGAACTTAGAAGGTCTTTTATCTAGAGCTATTCCAACTGCTCATGGCCTTAAGCAAAGCTGCCTTCTTGCGTCAGCAATTTTCAATTACTTTATGTATGACGTTCGAAAGGTTTTTGAGGCAATAACATCAGACTCCCCCAAGATAAACAATTGCCAGATTCAAACTTTAATGAATGCCGACGATTTGGTGTTAGTTTCCAAAACCCCAGCTGGACTACAAAAACCTCTTGATGGCTTTAATAGCTATATATTGGCCAACGATCTACGTGTCAACACAACCAAAACCCAGTGTAACGCTCACCTGATTCCCACGGAGGCACCGATCTGTTCTGGACTGCTATGACCTCTTCTAAGGTGATGCGCAGGACTCGGAAGACGGACTGGACCGGACCCCCAAACCTCGCCTGTCTAGCCCGTAGAAGAATCCTTCTGTAGATGGAAAAGGGGATTAACTGTCTGCTGGATAATGGGTCGGATTCCCCCCTTCCCCCTCTCACACTCCTCGAACCCCCTCAGCGATTCCCCGTAGAGTCTCACCTTAGAGTCTGAAAGGACAAGCTCTCCATCCTGCTTCCGATGCAGGGGCGCGTTGATTTCCAGTTACTTCACTGGATCTCGGGTTTGGTGAGTATTCAACTCCGCTTGACTTTTCCGATATGAGGCCGTAAGTATTCAGTTGCAAAAGTTCAAGCCTTAATTGTCCGTTGTCTTTTTCTCTATTTCAGATGTAGGATGAAGAATCCGCGTAGAGGAATGGATTCGCCGAAGGTAACTCTGGTGAGTCTTTTTGATGGATGGTTCCCTTAGTGATCTTGCTTTCACCCACTAATGCGTGTGTCTTTTTCCCCTTGGGGGCCGGGGTACGGAAGTGCCAAAGAAGCGGCGCCGACCCGAGGTGAGGAAAGATTGTCCTAACAATAATTAGGTAAGTCTTAAGGTGGAAGAATCAGGCCTTCCTCAATCTGTTCCTTCGCTCACCTTTGTTTTTTCTTTTTTTTTTCCCCTTAGGGGCCGGGGTACGGCAGTGCCAAAGAAGCGGCGCCGACCCGAGGTGTGGAAAGATTGTCCCAACAAAAATCAGGTAAGTCTTAAGGTGGAAGAATCAGGCCTTCCTCAATCTGTTCCTTCGCTCACCTTTGTTTTGTCTCTTTTTCTCCTTAGGCGCTGAAAGGCGACGGATGGTGCCAATGGTGGCTGAAGAGCCCGAGGGCGCCTCGTGAAGGTGAGTGGAACGCGGCGCTGCAGCGAGCGATGCGATGCGCTTCTAAAAATAATGTCTTTTCTCAGGATCGTCGGAGTGATGGTTCCGGACTCCGGATGGAGGTAGGTAAAGTTCAATTATTCACCCTTCTCTCCTTTCCTTCCTTTTCAGGTGTTCCAGGTTGCAGGCGGGCGTGGCTGGAGCCAGGATGCAGGAGCAGACACAGTGAGCGTCCAGCTGCTAGATGCAGAACAACGCGAAGCGTGAGCTGCTGTCTGGGCGTGGTTTAAATAGCCCCCCAAAGTAGTTCCAGGTAAGTATTCTTCCTCAGCCACACCCGAGTGGTAAAATAGTCCCATAGGTAAAATAGTCCCTTTCAGACCTCAAGGAGGTCTGGGTCCGGCAGCATGGTCTGCATCAGGTAAGTCCATCCAAGCACTCCCATAATGAGCCTGGCGCCTATGGTGCCAGGACTGATGCCTTCTATGAGCCTGGCACCAAAGGCGCCAGGACAATGTCCAAAGAGCCCCTATAAGGGGTTGCTGGGTCCCTCCCTGGGGACATGATGTCTGCTTTCGGGGACGCTGGCCCTGAACTGGCTTCCCGGGAGTAGGCATCATGACACCCAGGTCGTCGTCTACAGACCCCGTAATACAATGAGATCTCTTCCATCTTGGTCCATCAATCACATACATTTGGCGATAGTATCAAGCTATGTTTGTCTTTGCATGGTTTTTGATGTTAGTGCCTCGACTAATGCTCATCTCGATGCCATTAAGTGTAAGCTCAACTCGGCTATCTCCCAAACAAAAATTATAATGCATCGGTATGGTGCTTTTTCGATGCAACCAGCAGTCCTCTTTTGGAAACAAAAAGCCACCCAATGTATCCTATTTGGGTTAGAGTCTCAATCACCATGGTTACCAAAAGTCTTTGATAAGCTCGAATGCAAATTCTGGAAAGCCATTCTTCAGCTGCCCCAATGTATCCCGATAGTCTGGATACGGTATAAATTGGGTCTCACTTCTCTCAATGCTCAGTATCAGTGGAGAACATGTGTTATTGCGGAAAACCCTTCTACCTCACTTTGAACACAATATTTTACAATTTCTGTCGAACTACATTTTAAGTACTGCACACTCTTTTGTCAAACAGTGGTTGCGGGCAACTTATCACACTCTGGTAGAAGCAGATGCGTCGCTTAAATTGCTCTTGACCAATCCAAATAAAGTAAAACAACTAATTTACCGCAATGATTGGATCAATACTCGCAAAAAATGCTTGCAATATAAGTCCGCAATCCCTGAAAAATTTAGACACAAGAGGTTGGGATGTATTGAACCTTATCTCTTAAAATTCCCCTGTAAGAGAATACGCTCAGGCATTCTCAGAATGCGCCTGAACTTATGGCACACTCGTGAACTTTTGGCTAAATGGAAGGGCAGTGAGGAGGTGGTCTCTTTCTGTAGATTTTGTTGTGATACTGAAGCAATAGAAACCTTAGAGCATATACTCTCGTTATGCCCCGCGCTAGTTCAAGAGCGCTTGACATTTTTTTCATGGCATTGTAGTTACTTGGGGAACTTAGAATCAGTAGAAAGATGGTCCACATTACTGCTGACGACCAATGTCTCCCTTCAAATTGCAATTGTCAATTTTCTTTATGGAGTGAACTTAACCTGTTAAACAATTGTTGTTGTTACTTAATTTCTCTGTCATTTATCCAGGAACAGCATGTTGAATCTCCTTGTTCTCATTGTTTCTTGATTAGACGTGTTTTATGTGAACTGAATAACTTCTTTCTCTTGTCATTGTTAATGAGAATTTTACAATATACTCATGTATCAATTTTAATTCTTCAATCAATTATAATGAACATCTTCTTAAATTTCCTATGTATCTTTTAAGATTAATTGTATATAATGTTTTGTATTGAAAAGTTGATTTATTTCAATGATATCAATAATAAATAAAAAAAAAAAAGAATATCAAGAGAACACAAATGAGTGGACAGACAGAATGCTTGTGTGGTCTCAGGATGATATCTCAGGGGTAACATGCTCGCTTTGGAAGCAAGACGACACAGAGCAACACAGGGTTGATCCCCAGGTCCGCACTTAGAAACCTCTGTGTATTGAGCACGTTATAAATAACCTATTATATCATTGTCCTGTGGCAGGACAAGACAAGGTGATTGTTGAACAAATTATGAGAATTAACTGTTCCAACATGGTGGAAAAGACTGGAATGCCTGGATGCTGGGAACGTTCAAAATTGCTGATCTATGGGCAAGCGTGTACGGCCAAAGGATGGAAAGATGGAGTGATGTCCTGTGCAGTTCATCTGCTGAGGAAGGAAGCAGTGCGAGGAGTACAGAAGGTGAATGATTAGTGTCTTGGTCCAAACTGCTGACATGGGTAGATGATGAAGCAGGCCTGGTGTCTGTAGTCCCACTGGTTATTGCAACACAGATCTTTTGGATCAATGATAAAAATTAGGTTGGACAGAATAATCAGTGAAAGAGCACAATTGACATTCCTGGAATGAGGAGATGGGTGGCTGTCTTGAAGGATCGATTTTGGGTCTGCGGATATATATCACATATGAAAATGCCCAGGAATTGCGGTGGAGTCTGTTCCTTGGTACATATCCATGTTCCAGCATTGGTGATTTCATAAAGTGACCTGAAGATTGAAGAATTTCCAAAAGTGGATTATCACCTAAGAAAAAAGACATCACTAGAACCCCGGCGGATGAAGAGATAAAATTATTTCTCACAAAAATCATTAACGGCTTATGAAGATATTCCTGACTAGCATTAACTATTCAGCAGAACTGCAGCGATGTTCACATCTGTGTTCATGCCTGGAATTCAAACAGCAGTGAATGCCAAATGGCTGCAGATCACCATGTGGGAGCTACTGCAAACAATTAATGCCACTATAAAATAATTTAACACCATAAAAAAAGAGCAGAGAACCATAAGGTTGATGACCCTCTAGAACAGATATGTTCTCGACATTATTACAGCAATGGAGGAGGTGTTTGTGCTAAGATCGGGCCATCATGTTGTACTTTTACACCATCTCATGGTGGCAAGAACGGGACCTTGACAGAAGCCATATCGATGTTGACAGATCTACACACAAAAAGGGTGGATGAGACAGAGGCCATCAGAGATGAAAGTTGGATCGCACTCCCGTTTTACTGGATTCCTTATTGGATGGCCAACCTATTCAAGTTCCTTGGAGCAATATAGGTGATAATAATGTCTGGATCCTGTATGATAAGGATAATAATTGGACAATGTAAGAAAACAGCAAAGTAAGCTGTATGAATGAAGATTATGATTGACACAAAGGATGATCCAGAAGACAAGGTGCTAACCAATGAAGCCATCAGAGACTACACAAAAGCTAGTATTGTGGCATCATAAGTAATGATGATGATGCAATTACATGACCTGGAGTGTGGATGAACATGTTAAAACAGCGGGCACCCTGATGGAGGTGACGAAGATATGTACATCCAAGAAACACTTCTTCAAGAGAAGACACAAAGAAACAGAGAAACTAGAGGAGGTGGTTGAGGACTCGGCAAGAGAGGGATATGTAGAGGAGCAGCTGTGTACTTCTGTAGGAGATCCTACCTCCTACCTCCCATGTATTGGAGACATGAGATCATGCCTTGCTTGACTTCAGCTATCGTACCAATACCACAGCAAGTATTCAGAAGCAGATACCCATTGAGACAACCCTATCGAATGTAACCCCGAAGTGATGGCAATCTGCAGGCAGGACTCCCTGAAGGAATATGAGGAAGAAGAAAGTGAATGAACTGATGATGTCATAAGAAATTATACACAACATCCCGAGATATTGAATGAAGACAATGTATGGATCCTAGAGGACAAATGATAACGTAAAGAATTGAGTGAACTATCAATGTGGAAAAGAAGAAGAATGCACGTTAATAAAGTGCTGCAGAAAACAGAAGTTCAATAAATGTACAGACCTTGAAACATAAGTATATCAAATCATCATAGAGGCTAGCAATGAGTAGTAAATAGAATGAAGTCGATGCCGCCATTGTACAGAAAGTAGACATTGGTATCAAGAAATAAATAATACAGAAACCATGAAAGGAGAATGGAAAGCTGTGTCGCAGCATAATAGCAGGCTAGTGGAGCTGCGTGGTGAGGCTGTCTGGTCCGAAGGCAAGATCCTAGAAATTGAGATCAGCTACCTACGCTGAAGAGAAAAAGTATTCAGAGGATGAATCTTCTCATGTTTAGGTGCAAGAAAGAACACAAAGGATGTCAAGTTTTAATTCATTTTGAGCATTTAAAAACTGCAAAATGGACCAGATCATGGTCTCCTGTCACATGAACCAAGGATGGAAATAGATTTTGAACTTGGAATTAGGTGGTGAGGTAGCTTCATGTCCTATCTCCCTGCACCTGGGTCTGGGCTTACGTGCTGCTAAATTAACTGAATGTTCCAGACAAGGCAGCTAACCAATTGTATTAGTCCATATAACGAAGAACCTTGTAGCTTGTAAGACCAATGAGGAACTGTTTATCTAATGATTCTGAAAGTACATGTTTAAAGAGGTAGGCATAAGGTGTCCACCTGATAAAGGACATCCAATAACAATCCTAGCTCCTATAAGATTGTATATCTAGATGTTTCCCTTAACCAATCCCGACCCTTGATAGATTTTTCACTATTGCCACCTAGTATGATGTCACTCTGACACATAATTGAGTATAGGAATTGTATGTTTTGTGGGGATCATTGAGAGACTGAGTGTATGCCCATTGATGTTTGTTGTTAACTCCCTGTTTTAGATAATTGTTAATAAAACAGTACTTGACATCTTGAGTTTGTCGGTTATTTGGACTCAGAATCATTCTGTGTAATCCCATCCATTAAATATGCACGTTCCTAAGGGCCATAAACTCACCTGGATGTTGCGAAAAAGGTCAGTTACAAATAGAAGGACAGGCATTTACCACAGAAGGCTGGGTCAAAGGACTGATTGGCTGTAAAGCAGAGGTGTTTGTAGAGCAACTACAAGAGGTTGTGCAAAAAGTTAATAAGGAGTTCTTCAAAGAATGGACTAAACATACTAAAATGCTAATGTGCTTAGAGGTTGAAGCAGGGCCACTACATGTAGTCGCTTTGAAAAATGACTCTCTTTGCATAAGACATATGGGCAGAGTAAAAATATGGGAAAATAAAGGGTGCAAACACATTTTGATTTGCCTGGAATTAAGGTAGGCAATGCAGTATTTTTTTACCCCTATTGGGCCTGTTGTTCCAGAGCCTACATGCAGCTCCATCCTAATTCGGGGGAGGGGGGATTTGCTCCCTAGTTGTAATATGTGCATTTTCCTTAGTGGTGCCATAGAGTGAGGTGCAGATTGGTGAATTCCACTGGATAAACGAACACCTAGAAATAAGAGGTCCCTTTCCCTTAATCGCACAAGGAGGGATAACTATTCCTCGGTAAAAGCAGCCAATGCGTATGACACCATACCAGATGAACATAACATGCTCAGTAGAACAGAAATGTTCATTACATCCTTCTTTACTGCTGGCTTGCAAGCACATTGAAGTGTCAAGTGGTTGCAAATAACACAGCTGAACTGCTGCAGACAATAAATATAACTTTAAAAGGCTCTAATGCCATAAGGGAAGAGATGAGAGCAGTTTGGTGTATGATCCTCCAAGACAGGTATGTCCTTGACCTTATTTCGATTGATGGAAGGTGGTGTGTGCACAAAAATTGGACTATCTTGTTACACGACCATACCTTCCCACAATGAGGAAAATGGGACCCTCCCAGAGGTGATAACAACCTTGAAAGAAAAAATTGCACACACAAATGGTGGAAGACATGGACGACATTGCAATTGCTGACTGGTTTACCTGCCTGTTCTCATGGATACCCACCTGGATGGCTAACACATTCAAATTACTAGTGGCCATACTAGTACTACTACTACCTTTCTGAGTCTTGAGAATATCAATAAGCCAATGCAAAAGGACTTGCAAAAAGGCAGTAGGAATGAAAATAGTGATACACTTGGATACTCACCTACATGAGTATACACAAATGGATGACTCCACTGTATCCAAATACTGGAGAGCCCTATTGCACCTCATGGGTTTAAATTATTCTATCCTCAAGACCCCCACTATTACACAGAGCACTGGGTATATTGTGAACTTGAGGAGAAATGCTGCTACATGACCTCGAGTCCAGACAAACATGTTAGACATGGAGGTAGCTTGAGGGGGGAGGGTACAAGTTGGGTACCCAATGTGACCTATCTGGGGGAGATCAGAAACATTAGTGTGGTCAAGGACTCGATCAGAGGGGTCAGTGTTGGAAGGCAGATGAATACATCATCCATAGCGTCTGCCCCTCCCTTGTATCAATAGCACAAAGGTGAGATACGTTACTCATTGAGACAGTCATTCTGCCCTTATCCCCCACAAGTACAGCAGGGCTGGGGACAATGTAAACTGAAGATGAGCAAAGCATTCAAACTAACATTGTAACAGTAAAAGAGCATGCATTAGACACAAAGCAAATATGCACTCCAAATGAGAACATGAACAATTTGTAATATATGCATTTAGACATGAAGAAAATTAACATAGCATCCACAGACATGAAAAAACTAAGATGATCAGTGTATAAGGTGAATACAACATGAACGGCATGCAAATAAAGCTCGCTAACATAGAATCAAGAGTGTAGTGTGGCAGCCATCTTATTAAAATAGAATCCACTGCACGTCTTTGAATGAGCACAGGCCTCAGGGCCTCGAAAGAGCTCAAAGGGCTGAATCCTCTGAAATATTAATCTATTTGGAGCTCAGACATTAGCTGGCAACTAGTGGCAAGGTTGAATGAAATTAGGGAGGATCGGAACGACGGAGCAAATGCACAAGATAGCAATTCCCAAGACAGAAGCAGTATACTCCCAGATTAATTAAAGTTGTAGAAAAGCACAACAAGCCTTTGTTAGCCAGGTGCAGTACAACAGTAAGCCAACAGTATTCCTTGTGATAAAACCGTCTAATTGCCAGGGTGATTTATGCCCAGCCTCGGTCATCAAGGATGGAGCAAGAGTATTAGCACCGTTCATAACAACCTTGATAAACTCCTCCTTCAAAAACTGTCTGTTCCTGATAACCTCAGAGAAGTGTGGGTCATGTTGCTCTTGAAAAAACCTAACCTAGACCCTAACATCCCTAGCAATTATAGGCCTTTTACAACAGTTCCCTTTCTCTTAAAATTTCTAGATCGCGCTGCCTATCTCCAAATTCAAAAATACTTGGAAGATAACGATCAATTGGGCCTTCGACAGTCAGGCTTCAGACCAAGATACGGTACTGAGACACGCTCTTAGACTTAAAAATACAGATGGATGAATTGAAAGACAAAGGCAAACTGGCCATCCTCCTTCTATTAGATCTCTCAGCTGCCTTCGACCTTGTTGATCATAAAATCCTAACTAATCATCCAACATCAGCAGCAGCCTTCTCACCGAATTCTGCTAGCTGGATCCAACTTCCTCTCAAACAGAACCACCAGAGTTTTTGTACCTTCAGCATCAGTGCCGCCAGTTCCCAGCCACTGTGGAGTTCTGCAGGGTTCTTGTGTCTCGCTGACACTCTATAATATATTTACTAAGCTCCTCTTTGACCGTCTTGACAATCTGGATGTCACCTCTACTAATTATGCGAATGACACCCAGATACTCATAACACTCTCTGGTTGCCATACTAAAGACACCAAAATGATTAATGACATCTATCTAGCGATCCAAGCCTGGATGGCCACTCACAGTCTATGTCTAAATGGCGATAAGACCGAACTTCTGATAATTGGCTCCCAACCTCGTTTAAACAAACTAGACAAATGGTACTCTGCATTCATCATTGATGGGAACACCATAAAAGTATCCAGTGAAGTCAAAACACTGGGGGTTTACCTAGATTCCCCTTTATCTCTCAAAAAACAAGTTAATACCACAGCCTCATCCACTGCCTACACCAACAAACTCATAAATGCCTGCAAACCTTTCCTATCAACTAACAGCTTATTATACTAGCCAGAGCATGGATCCTCTTGAAGCTAGATTATTGTAGCACCCTATTCCTTTGCTCATCTTCACGGAACTTAAACAAACTTCAGGTTCTGCAGAACAATGCCTTAAGATCGGCCCTAAACATCCCACGTTCCAGTCATATTTCTACCTACAGGAGGGATGTACTCGGGTTACCCGTGCGTGACAGAATCACACTACGATCTCGAGTCATCACGCACAAATGTCTTTCTAACATGGCCCCGAAATACATGACAGATACATTTTCTAGATCTCAGTCAAACAGACCCTCTAGATCCAACTACCTCACCCAGCTCAGCATCCCAAAATATAACTTAAAAATGGCAGGCGGTTTCAGCTTCCCAGTGCTAGCGGCCAAATGTTGGAACTCTCTCCCCACAGCCATCAGAGCAGAACCTAAACCTTGGCTATTCACCCAGATTCCTATCTAGCAGAACTGACCCACTCTCACACAATATATTGTCTACACCTGTATAACCAAACTGCACATTCTGTTATACTCTTGTATCCTTCTTTATTGTAACTACTCTAAATCTAGTGTAAATTTGTAATATGCCTGACTTTATATCTTTGTAAAAACTGTTGTTTCTATTTGTATTGTTATCTGTAACCTACCATGTATCCAAGTACAAACGCCCATATACCCTTGGTTTAGGTGCACTATATAAGTAAATAAACTAAACCAAACTAAACTAAACTAAACTCTCAATGAAGAGGAACGCAATAGTGTCAACAGTGGTAATAGAAAACATGACACACATATTAATATTAGCTGAAATCTCAACAAAATAAGAGGTCAATCTATTCCAGACACAGTCCCATAACATGTTACCCAAAAATGGAGAACATGGGCCATTCATTAGAAACAAACACGGATAAGACACTTGCAGTACTCCCGGCCCATGCACATAGACATGAGGTGCCACACAAGGCTACATACAAAGGTATTCCCCAGTCTCATAGCCTGAGAATCAAGGAGGGTAATTTTTAATTGAAGGAAGAATGTTCCATGCACCTCTCTCTCCCGCTACTCTATGTTTATCTCATATCCTGTTGACCTGCCAAGTGTCCAAGGCTAGTAAGCAATGTGCCAATCTATCAAAATCTCTGTTCCCCATAGATTGTGTATACTAATATTATGTTATGACATCATTGATGACACATTTGTAGTTCTAAAGCAAATGTTTTTGATAAGTATGTTGAGTTTGATAAGATTTCAATGTGTGTATGATGTCCCAGCTCTGTTTTGAAATGAATAAAGTTGGGTTTTGCCATGTACCTTGTCTACATTGTCATTGCCTCTGGTTTGGATTGACTCTGTTTCCTCTGGGTCTATGTGGGACTTTTGGGCCACCTTAACACAGCCTTAATGTAACGTGTACCTGGTGTCTTGCAGGGACACCCAAAGACCTACCTTGTCTGTGGATTCCTGTCAGCTTGTGAAGATATATCTAAACCTCTTAATGAAGCAAAAGCGTGTGGCACAAACCTGGTGCACACTGAGTCTTACCCCCAAAGAGATAGGATGATTCTTGCGTGGGGATGGGAACTGCAACGGGTTAAGGGACTCTTCGGTGCTCTAGGTAATGATAATGGAGTGATTCCCCAAACAAATATTCTTGAGACTCAAGTACTTGTGCTGTTGGAGTATGCAGTTCCCAGGACTGCAGGGTAAAACTGTACCCATAATACCTTCCTTCTCAGGTAACCAAACACTTGCAATTTATAGTAGGTTGAAATAATCCAACTCTTTGTAACTGAATTAAAATAGAAAAGTGCTTATGCACTCCTTAGCTGAACAAAAAAAAGAAAAAATGTCTTTGCCTTTCCCCAAGTGTTCATATTGAGTTTATGGCCCTTTTTTGGGTAGTGTGTCATGCAGTCGATGGGATGCAGAGTAACTCTTTACACCAAATAATCAAACAAACTCAGGAGGATGGCAAAGTTCATCTACTGTTTTATTATCAATTGTCTAAAACAGGGAGTTATAACGGACATCAACAGACACCGTACAGCGTTATCTCTCTCGAAGCATTTCATGAAAAACAATACTTTTATAGTAAAACCTCATCACACGTGATGTCATTCTATGTGGCAAATGAGCGAAAACGTACTGGGGGTTGTGGCTGGCTCAAGAGGAACATCTAAGTATACTTTCTATAAGGGGTTGGGGTTGTGATTGGGTCTCTACAGTCAGGTGGACAACTCATGCCCACCCCTAGTGCAAGGCATCTTCATAAATTATTAGAAACATGGCTCTTAAACTATAAGGCCCTTCGTTATATGCCCTTACACAATTGGTTGTCACGCTTGTGCCCTTCTGGAACATTCATCTCACTAGCAGCACATAAGCTCATAGTCCAGGTGTCAGGAGATGGACTGGACTGTACCTCCTTACCCAATTAGCCCATCATCTCTCATCACTGATGCCTTCTGCCATGAAGATTGTCTTTGAACTTGGCCTACAGTGTATTCTCGTCTCTGGGAATATACGTGACTATGGGCATACGCTTATCATATTTTTGGAACTGTGTGCCCAACTTCTATTTCCATCCTTGGCTCACATGACAGGAGACCGCAATTCCACCCATTTTGCAGCATTTAGTTATATTAAATGAATAAACTTGACACTCATGGTGTTCTTTCTTTGCACCTTAACAAAAGATGATTCAGAGTCTCACATTCACTGTTCTTATTGGATAGATAACCAGTCTTGGCTGCCTTCAATCTTGACTCCAGGCAAGACAGCCTTTCTCGATTCTTCCATGCTGCCAGCTGCTACTCTGCTATGATGCAGTCTTCAGCCCTTCTGTTAATGATTTGAACTTACTAAAATTGTGGCACTGACAGGGCTTTAAGTGGGCCGGGGCCTGCCGGGGCTGGGCCCCGGCAGGCTCCGAAATTTCGTTTTGAGGCGGGGCCCTGCCGGGGCCCACTAATCTCCCCGGGCAGCCCCGGCCACTACACGAAAAGGCATTTTTTTCTACAGCCTGAAGCTCTCGCTCGTGTGCGAGAGCTTCAGGCTTCAGAAAAAAATGCCTTTCAGCTATAATGGTGGCGCCGCACCTGCGAGGCATCCCTTTAATCAAGGGATGCACGTGGGCCGGCGCCACCATTATGGAGAAACGTGAGGCCGCTGGAAGCAGAGGCCTTGCTTTCTTAATACTGAAGCTCCCGCGGATTCGCGGGAGTTTCAGTCTTTAGGAAAAAGGCCTCTGCTTCCAGTGGCCTCACCCTTTCAGCCTTAATGGTGAGGCTGCCCCTCCCCAGCTGGCGAGGGGCAGCACCACCATTAAGGCTGAATAGGCGAGGCGCTGTCCCCTGCCAGGCAAGCCTATACAAAATAAATGCGGAGATCAGCACCCTCTCCCCCATAGGGGAGAGGGTGCTAATCTTTACAAAAGGCTGCCTGGCAGGGGTGCCAGTAGCCCATTGAGCCGGGGCTCGTCAAGGGGGCGTGGCCTAACGGCCCATCAAGATCCCGTTGTTAGGCCACGCCCCCTCAATGGGCCCCGGCTCGATTTGTAGTGCCACTTAAGGCACTGGGCACTGATGTCCAGCTTCTATGTAATGGCAGCTCTGCCTGCAGTCTATTCACTACGTAGAGCCAGCTTCTATGATCACTTGGTTTACATGCGTTTCTGCATCTGTACAGTTATCAAACTGCTTGCATTTTCTGCAGCGCCCTTCATACGTGCATTCTTGTCGTGCATGTGAAAGTTTACTCGATTCTTTACTTTGTCATCAGTCTCTATAAGGTTCATACATTCTCTTTGTTAGCCAGTCTTCTCAGTGTGTCACGCTCCCTTCTTGTGACGTCACCAATTTCTCTTTCTCTCATTTTCATATTCCTCTGGAGAGCTCCTCCAAGAGATTGTCATCTCTTCTGGAATACATTTGATAGGTTGTTCTTAGTGGATACCTTTTCTTGAAGATTCGACGCAGAATAGTCACAACTGCTGGTGTCAAACAATTTCCGACTTCCAGCATATAGGTGGGAGAGGGGCGGTACTTCCTGCAGGGGCAGTTACGGCTCCTATACACTATAATTGTCTTTGAATGATAAAAGAAATTTAGAAAAAGAAACGTAACCTTGTCCTTTACTTTCTCCTTTCTCATTTACAGGGGTAAAGCAAACAAAGCTGCAGTTGAACTTGTGGCAAACAAGGTAAGTAATGTTCAAATGTCTGTATATTTATCTCAGTAGAAACTTTAGAATCATGCAAGCTCAGAAATTAATCAGGCCATGAGCCACGTTAAGAAAAACGTGCAACAATGTATTCAACGAATGCCATGATCAGCCTTGCAGCACCAGTCAAAGTAATTGACTAGGCAGAGTCGCAATGGTGAACAAAGCAATTGACTAGGCAGCCACACAGCAGAGTACAGTGTAACTGACAAGGCTCAGAGTGGTCTTGTGTCAGGCAGGAAACATGTAATTGACACGCTGCCTTTCTTTGGGGAACACACCGACACGCGCAGCTCCACACAAGCAAATATAAATGGAAAAAATATTCTCTTCAGTGCTGATACAAATGTGCCAAGGTCTTGACATCCAAAGGAGCATGTATAATACAAATATCCTACTGCTGCTAGCTTACTGGAGTCTTCCTGTCTCCTCCCACAGCTGTGAGCTTCTGGCAACATATACTGACGCATGGGCACTCAAAAAACACATGGTAAGCATAACGGCAAGTAACCTGACTTGCAAATAAATGTTAGGCACTGGATCCCCTCTTGATTGGGGTTTTTAAAGGCAGGATTAATGCAGCAATGCACAGTTACTGATACCTAGCATGACTTGAGCCCTTCTCTGGTCATCTTGGGTGTTTTCATAATAACACAGAGGTGGCCATCTTAACATGTCTATTTCCATGTATTTAAAGGATTGAGCAATGTGTGAGCCAATGGGTTCCTGACGCTTAACCTTTCACTTTCATCCCAATGCCAAAGAGGTGCACAAGGTTATCCAGAGCTAAGTTAAGCGAGGGTTAGAGACAGGTAAGAGGTGGGTCAAGTGTTCAAAGTTAAGGATCATATAAGTATATTGCTGTGCCCGCTTACACGTTTCTCCCATTCAGTGTGGTAATAACATGCATACACATAAAAATGGAAAGCATATTTCTCATATGTGAGATCGTGCAGAGATAAATTACATTAACACATGACTAGTGGGTTCCATGTTCAAAGGAAGAGCTCTCAAGATGACACTGTCCAAAATAAGAATTTAAACGATTGAGGCCCCGGCCGTGGCCACCAGGGGGCACACGGATGAACACCTCCTCCATGTGAGCTCTGTCCCATGGTCCCAAATAGCGGCTTGAGCCCCCGCTGTAGGACACCCCCCGCCAAAGAAACCGAGCAAATCCAGCGTCTGAAGGTGGCTCCCATGATCTGAGAAAAAACCTGATGAAAATCGGACTTGGTTTCATCGAATTAACCGAGTGCCACAACTCCACATTTGACCGCGCAATGGGCTCAGCACCCACAAAGTGCGCCTGTGGGCATCAGTTGGACCATTGACCCAAGAGAACAGTCGGAGATGCCCACAATGCCAGGGAGAGTCCTGCTGCTGTAGCAGTACCACTCTGGAGAACGACCTCCCCCGGGCAACGAATGAAAGAGGCTGTCCCCCCTGCGACCTGGAGCGAGGGAGTCGAGCGGAGATGAACCAGGTCGCAGTCCTGTGACGTGCAGACTCTGTGACGGTGAGCCTGCGAATGCCGCTTTGCCCCCTGCACCCACGGATGATCTGTGCCTCCGCCATCTGCCGCAATGGCCAGCACTTGTTGTCGGATTAACTCTGGGGGTTACGGTGTCTCATTGTCCGGGCCCCATAAAAAAGGGTGCCCATAGATGTTGAGGCCGCCTGAATTTCGGGAATCCCGGCAAGTGAGCAAGTAATTGCTGCTGGCCTTGGTCGCAACTTCCACTTACCTGAAGACTCTTCCCCCTCTGGGGACTGTAGCACAGGCCCTGAAGTTAACTTTTTGGTACTCTGGTGCCCTCGATACTATGCAGCTTGGGCCGTGCAACGGCCTCTCCCCATATAAGCACTTTGGTTTTGCTGCACATGCTGGTGTGCAGGGAGCGGAAAAACAAACCCAGAGAAAGGCGTACCGAAGAGAGGTGTGGAATGGACTGTGGAGTATAAATCATCACTGCCTCCCACACTGAATATTACGACCACCTGCACAAGCCGACACTTACATGGACTGCACAGACAACAGACTCCGCAGCAGTAGAGGACGGAGTATGTGCCCTGGACCCATTTAGGCACGTGAATCATCCTGGAGCTCTAAGTGGACTGGACAGGCCTACACCTGCCACGAGTGTGGCTCCCAACCCACGATAGCCAAACGCTGCCGGAGCTACCTGTTACGCACGTTGCTTTCTGGGAAGCATATGCAGGCCAAAGGAAGAATTTTTCAAACAGCATACAGCAATTGTGCTACGGTGCATGTATGATTGTGTGGAGGCCAGGACGACTCACTATTCTAACTCATATTTAATTAATGTGCTCTGATACGGGTCACATTGGTAGGATTCATTCTGAAAACACCCAAAGTCACTGTTGGCCTGCAGCCACGGCCCAGTTGCTCTGAAGTGCGCATTACACCTCATACAGGGGAAAAGTGATACGAGGAAGCAGGCATCCATGAATCCCAGCGCACACATAGTGAAACATGGGGGGCACCAACATGTGGCTCCCTTGTGCCTTGAAACTCTACCAAACATTGTTGTACAGCGGAGGTCCACAATATGCAGGTCTGAGTGGAGAGCATCCTTCCCTGAGAAGTATGAACAGGTCTCCACAGTCACAGAAGGATTA
Organism: Ambystoma mexicanum; assembly: GCF_040938575.1. NCBI lineage: Eukaryota > Metazoa > Chordata > Amphibia > Caudata > Ambystomatidae > Ambystoma > Ambystoma mexicanum. The sequence goes on along the minus strand of NC_090921.1, from coordinate 1,250,871,153 downwards.
AGCGTGCCATGGAGTCTAGCAGGGTGTGTGCCCTCCTTAAGGCCAAGCTCTCCCGCCAGCCAAGAGACTAAGACCTTTCTCAATGTGGAACACTTCCCACAAACAACCAAACTCTACACCCTGCCCCCTATTGAGGGAGGACCGCCGTGAGGGGCTACCCGGACCCATGAAGCACTAGCCTTCCCTCCAAGAGTGACATGTCTGGAAAGTGCAGTTCTCTCCACTGACCCTGAACCCCACCCACTATCGAGAAGGTTGGGCCCCAACCTTTGGGGCGTGTACCCTCTTCTCCATTTGAGGAGATCAAGAACTCTTCTGGTGGGCACATGGTTCTGAGGAACGATATATCATAATGAATGCATTCCTCTCAAGTGCTCTGGGTCACGAACGTATGGACATTAGGGAGAAACTTGCACCATATAGATTCTCCACACTCCGCACCGATACTGCCCTTTCCTCAGACTCCAGAATGGCGACCTCAGGTGCAGAGGCAGCCGCAACCAAAGCCGATGTAGCGGACCTGCTGAACTAAATGAAAAGCATGTGAACCGACATAGGCGCAAAAGTCGACAAAATAACACAGAGAATTGATAAAATGGAAGAAAGACTCGAGGAGGTCGAGCATAACCAAACCTCTTTTGGCACGCTAGAATCTCAAATGGACGAGAGGATCGCAGACATTGAAGCCAGGGAAGAAGAGTTCCACCTGAAAAGTGATGATTTAGAGAACCGGGAACGACGTAACAACATACGCATTTTCGGCATTCCAGAAAGAAAAGGAGAAACTGAACTGGATATAAAAAGGACCCTACACACGCTTATGAAACTCTGTTTGAAGATGACTCTATTGACGAGCCAAAAATTGACCGCATACATAGAGCTGGAGCTGCTGCAGGTGGTCCGAAGACAGTTCTGGCGCAGTTCCACAATTACCCTGACAAAGCCAGGGTTCTTGAGAAGGCCAAGTGTAACACACAGATCCCCCTGGATACAGCAAGGGTTTCGATTTATCAAGATCTGTCGGCTATCACATTGGCCATGAGAAGGAAGTGCATCCCTCTCACTAATTGGCTAAAAGAAAAAGGTGTCCGATATCACTGGGGCTACCCCTTCTCGCTTACATTGGAATGGGAGTGGAGTACGATCAGTCTGAAATCGGAGTGGGATATCCAGAGCTGTCCGACCGATTTGTTGGGTAACCACGGAGATTAAGCAAAATGGGAAGGAAGAAACGAGGATGACAGAGAATGGCGTATCAAAGGCCCGAAGCAGAGGCGCATACTAGTATCTAGGAAGTTTAGGAGGATGAATGCATCCCCTGATACAGAGCACTGAACACGCTAGCACTATATTCCAGCACGGCTAAATTTGGTGCCCAGGCTGACGGGATGCACGATCGCCCAAGACGAATGGCTAACACAAGCAGAATGACGGTGACCGCGAACACGCAAGGCAATTCCAAACATGTGCACTGGAAGTGTGAGTGCCCTGTATACAAGGTACTACGGATATAGATCAGTGTTTGCGGATGTTACGCTCACCTGACTCCCACGGAGGCGCAGGCCTGGTTTGGAGTGCTGTTGCCTCTTCTATGGTGAAGCGCAGGACTCGGAAGATGGACAGGACCGGACCGTCTAATCTGGCTTGCCTGACTCGCAGAAATAGCCTTCTGTGTATGAAAAGGGAGTATTAACAATCTGCGGGATAATGTGTAAGCCTCCCACTCCCTTCTCACCCTCCAAGAAACCCTTCTGCGATTCCCCGTGAAGTCTCACCTTAGGGTCTGAAAGGACAAGCTCTCCATCCTGCTTCTGATGCAGGGGCGCGTTGTAATCCAGTTACTTCACTGGATCATGGATTGTAGAGAGTTCAAGTTTGCTTGACCGTCCCGGTAAAGTACTGTGAGAATTCTGTTTATAAGTATGAGCCCGAAATAATAATTGTCCGTTGTCTCTATTTCAGGTGCAGAACAAAGATTCCGAGATGAGCAATGGAACCGACGAAGGAAACTCAGGTGAGTTGTTTGATGAGAGGTTCCTTTAGTGTCCTTGCATTAATGCACTAATGCTTGTGTCTTTTTTCCCCATAGGGGCCGGGGTTCGGAAATGACGGAGATATGGCACCGACCCGAAGTGAAAGGTGCAGTTCCAGTAGATATCAGGTAAGTCTTTAATGAGCGTTCAGGTAATGTCTTAGCATTCGCTCACTAACGCTGATGTCTCTTTTTCCTCTTAGGGGCCGGGGTCCGGAAATGCCAGGATGCGGCACCGACCTGAAATGAAGTGGGAATGACCCAACAGGTAAGTCTTATGATGGCAAATTAAGGTTTTCTTATTCTCTTCCCTAGCTCACCTTTGTTCTTGTCTTTTTCTCCCTAGGCGCTGAAATGTGGTTGCAGATCCAGATGGTCGCTGATGAACATGGAGGCGTCTAGTAAAGGTGAGTGGAATGCGGCGCTGCAGCGATCGATGCGATGTGCTTTTAAAATGAATGTCTTCCTTTTCAGGATCGTCGGCGAAATGTCTCCGGAATGCGGATTTAGCAGGTAAGGACTCTTCTTTCGCCTATTCTCTTCTCTTCTCCCTTTGCAGGTGTTCCAGGATGCTGGCGGGCGTGGCAGCAGTCAGGATGCAGGAGCAGACACGGTGAGCGTCCAGCTGCTAGATGCAGAACGACGCGAAGCGTGAGTTGCTGCTTGGGCGTGGCTTAAATAACCTTCAAAGTAGTTCCAGGTATGTATCCTTCCTCTCAGGTATGTATTCTTCCTCCAGCCACACCCGTGTGGTTAAGTAGTCCCCAAATATAAAGTAGTCCCATTCAGGCCTCTAGATGGCCCGGATGTTGCAGCATGGTCTGCATCAGGTAAGTTTACACCAAGCACCTTTAAACACAAAGTCATCTTTTATGAGCCTGGCGCCTATGGCGCCAGGACTGTTGTCCAATATGAGCCTGGCGCCAAAGGCACCAGGACTGAGTCCAAAGGGCCCCTACTTGGGGCTGCTGAGACTTCCCTCGGGGACATGATGTCTGCCTCTGGGGTAGCTGGGCCTGGTCTGGCTCCTTGGAGGTAGGCATCATGACAGCTGAGTGCCAAGCAACTCCTGAGATGCAAACATGTGACACCAGAGGAGGCACTTCGGACCTGCAAAGGTGCTTGCATTAAAACAAGGAGAGGACTAGCGGCAGGTCCTCGCAACGCAGTGGGACGCTACCCAGAGGACACTGCCGATTGTGGAGGGAGTTCGCCTGTGTCGTAGCCCAAGGTGCCCATGGTGAGGCATTTTCTGTTAGACTCAGTTCACTCTGAGACTACCGATTGAACTGGGTATTTTTCTGATGTGGAGGGAAGGGGGGAGATGGGACTCAAAGTTTAATTGAATGTTCTGAGATGGGACCGCATGACGCATGGTCTCCACTGGTGGTCCGAGACTGGCCAAATGAAGATGACCCAGCCGGATTGGACAGCGACAGGGATGGGTGGGCGGAGGGGAAAGTTTGGGGGGGAGGAGGGAATTGGAACAAGTTCCTTTAAAGTTGTGTTGTGGGTGATAAAGAATGTTAAAAGCAACAGCGGCACAGGCTCATCTTGCGAGTGGTATATGTGGAAAGTAAGAAATGGCGGGAACATCTGAATACCCAAGATTTGGTCCTCTCAGGGTGGGTACGCTCAATGTAAAGGGCCTGAATTTGCCCACAAAACGAACACTAGTCTGCAGGGAATTCAAGAGGGCAAGACTAGATGTGCTCTTCCTTCAAGAGACCATGTACATACCGGGAGAAAAACGCAGGTTCTTACATCCCAGATGGGGGATGGAATATTGGAGTTCCGGCCCTCTGAGGAAGGCGGGGTGGAGATATTCGTGAAGAAGGGGTTAAACCTGGTGAAGACCAAGGTGTGGGCGGACACAGAGGGGAGGGCTCCCATGGTGGTGGAAAACGTATGCAGTATAACGTTCACGTTCGCAATGCTTTCCGCTCCAAACGTGGGTCAATCTAGATTTTTACAGCGTACGGTCCAAAAGATAATGTTAGAGGCTACGGGTCACATAATTCTAGGGGGAGACCTTAATTTATGGGCAGATCCCACGTTGGACAGAAAGGCTAGTAATCCAAAGCATGCAAGCATGCAGATGTTGGTCAGGCAGAGGTGGTGGAGATTAAGCGGATGTATGGGCTGCAGGACATTTGGCTAGCATTTCACCCAAACGAGACGGGATACACCTTTTATTCTGCACACTTTTACACTTTCACCAGAATAGACTATCTATACCTTTCTGATGGGGTGGGGGAAGTTGCGACTGCTTCTGAGATAGCACCAATTTCATGGTCGGATCACAACATGGTCACTGTGGATATGAACTTGCAAACTCTGCTACACAAGGGTGTAAAATGGCACTGTAATGAAACTCTGTGGAAGGATCACATCTTCTGCGATGAAATGGAGAGGGGTATAAAGGAATACTTTGAATTCAATAACACGGGGAAGCTACCCAAGAGAGCGGTGTGGGAGGCAGGGAAGGTGACATGGAGGAGAATATTGATCATGGAGGGAGAGAATAAAAAGAGAGAACGGGCTCTGATAGAGACTGGGTTAAGGGAGAAGATTGCACACTTAGATACTGCTGCTCAAAACTCCACCGAGGAGCGTGCGGGAAGGGTTGTCGAGGCCAGGAAGAAAAGAGAGGAGCTCAGGCTCTTAGAAGAGGGGGCAGGTTGTCCGCAAACTCCAGTTTCTCAAACAAAAACACTGTGAAAAGGGGGATGAAGCAGACGCACTGCTTGCTGCTAGACTACGGGGTCATCGAGCAGAAATGTCGGTTGCTGCCATAGATGGGGGAGGTGGTGCCCTAACGACAAACCTGAAAGAGATTTCAGAGGTGTTTGCAAAGTTCGATGAGAATCTATATAAATCTGAAGTGGTGCATGAGCAAACATAAATAGAAAAATATTTGCGGGGGGGGCGTGCACATTCCAGGGCTTTCCCACGACTATATGAAAATGTTAGATGAGCCAATCACGATTGATGAGATCGAGAAAGCGATAAAGAGGCTCCCACTAGTGAAGGCACCAGGTAATGAGGGAAACACAGCTGGCTTCTATAAGATGTTTATATCGTCTCATCTCCCCTTTATGGTGGACTTATTTAATGACATCCTAGAGACGGCAGTAGCCCCCGACTCCTTCTCAGAGGCACTCATCACTATGATCCCCAAGGAGGGCAGAGACACTAAGCAATGCGGGTCCTACCGCCCGATTTCATTACTTAATATTGATGCCAAAATCTACACGTGAGTACTGACGGCCAGATTTGAGGTTCACATGCCCCGATTAATACACTCTGATCAGGTCCAATTTATTTTAGGAAGACAGGGGGCTGACACTATGCGCAAGATGCTACATTTAATCCTTGAGTAAAAAAAATGATGGGTGACCCCGCTCTTTTAGGGATGCACGCAGAAAAAGCGCTTGACAAGGTGGAGTGGAGCTTCTTAGAGGCAGTGCTTGAAAAGGTTGGGCTGGGTCCTACATTCAAGAAGGGGATCAAATTGGTCTACACGTCTTCCAGGGCTTCAGTAGTTGCCAACTCCGAATATTCCAAGTGCTTTAACCTGGAGAGAGGTACGAGAAAAGGCTGCCCTCTTTCAGCAATATTGTTTGCACTCTCCCTAGAACCCCTTGCCCAGATGCTCAGAACGGACCATCGAGTCGAGGGCCTCTAGGTGAAAGTGAAGGAATATAAGGTAGCCCTTTATCACGATGATATTCTCTTACATATAAAGAACCCCCTAACATTGATACCAAAAGCTAATAGAAAGTTACGGGGTACTTTCAGGTTTTAAAATGAATAGATCTAAATCCATATTGTTCACATTACAAGAATCTACCCGGGAAACAGCCAACAGACTCGCTACTCTCGGTCTTGTGACTGGTGGAACCACCCTCCGTTACCTGGGGATAAACCTAACACAGGATTTGGAGACTCTATATGACGCCAATTTTCCCCACCTCCTAGCCAGTTTCCATGCTGATTTAAATACGTGGCAGAAGTTCATGGATTGGGAGGCTCAATGCAGTTAAAATGGTGTGTCTCCCGAGATTCCTCTAACTGTTTCAAATGCTCCCATTATGACTCCCGGAGGTATTCTTCTGAGTAATTAAAAGAGCCATTATGAGATTCCTGTGGCAGGGGAAAAAGGCAAGGATAGCTTATGAGACCCTTGTTTTGCCCAAGGAAAAGGGAGTAGTAGGTTTCCCCGACCTTAATAAATATTATCAAGCCGTCCAGTTAAGGGTCATGGTCCCCCAGCTGAGAGGAAAGACAGAATTACATTGGGTACAACTCGATAATTATAACCTAGCCCCGGCCACCGTTGTAGAGTGGCTTTGGGTCCCGAGAGATAAATTGCTCAGAAGACTCTGAAATCACCCGATATTGGGCACGTTATGTGAGATCTGGAGGGAGGGGGTAGAGGAATAACCATGTGGCCATCCCCTCCGAGCCACATATGGGCTCCGGGAGTTTGCGAGGAGATTCCTAACCTCGAGCGGTTCCAGGCATGGTTCGAGGCAGGCCTCGAGGGGGTGGGACAGCTCTCGAGGGGGGAAGTTTCCTTACGATCACCAAACTTGAAGAATCACTGGGAATACACCCATTACCAGTCTTTTCCTTCTTACAGCTTAAGGGTGTCCTTATGAGGAATAAATGGAAGGAGAGGATACAGAGAGGCCTCACCCCTTTCGAGAAATTGCCACGACAATAGAAACCAAAGGCTTGATCTCCACCATGTACAGATAATTGATAGAAGCAGGGAGGGGGTCAACTGCCCAACTTAAGCAAAGGTGGGGACGGAACTTGAACTTAGAACTAGATCCTGAATTATGGATGAGGATCTGTAAAGGGGCCTCACAGGTATCTATAGCAGCCCAATATAAATTACACGCCATCAAACTTCTCCACAGGTGGCAATACGACCCTGATAGGTTGTCGAAAATGTTTCAAATCTGCGAGTCCCCTGTGCTGGCGCCAATGTGGGGAGAAAGCCTGGCACATGCGGTGGGGCCACCCTGAGTGAGAGTGTACTGGAACGAGGTCCTGGGTTGGATCAGGCAGATTGATGGGATCTTCTGCGAGGCTACACCCCTCTTAATCCTGTTTGGTTTGGAAGAATGTGAAGGTGAAACAAGAAGGTTGACAGCGATAGCGGCCCGCTTCTTCTTGCAGCAAGGGCTTGCCTGGTGATCAGGTGGAAAGTGGAATCGGCCCTGAGTAAGAGAGAATGGGTCACTGTTGCTACAAATATCTGTACAATGGAAAGAATTACTGCATCCCTCCACGGGAAAGCTGCACAATATGAGTGGCTGTGAGGTAACTTTGTAAATGTATATATTGCCAACCCCCCGCAACGATCACCAGAGGGGGAATGATAGTCGAACATGCTATGAACATTTGACCACGATTGCTCTGAAGGGGCATTGCTGTGAAGAGCAACCACCTGAAGACAGCTTGAAAATGCTGCCATTTACATCTCAGTTGAACAACCATAAATTACTGAATCAGAATGTGTTAAGCACAAGCCATGTACGCTGTTATAGAGGACACAAACTAAAAAGCTTGCTAGTGAGAGAGGACACTGTTCCGGAGGGGGGGAAAGTGGAGGAGGGAGGGGAAAATAAAAACTTGGTTTACAGTTTCATGTTGTTGTACTATCGGGAAGGGTGGGGTGTGCAGTATGTTCCTAACTTTGACATGTTCCAATTGATACGTGTATGTTTTTCAAAACCTAATAAAATGTCATTTTTAAAAAAAGATTGAGGCCCCAAACGGGGACTTTTTATTGGGTTGTATTGTAACAGTGAATTCCAAATCCACTCCTTGAGGGCCGCACTGGCAACAGGTTTTCAGGATAACCACTGACGATTTAAATAATTGCCTTTTGGTTTCATTATATTTAAATATTATGTATTTTGAGCAGATATATTGGAAACATTGTGAAGATTTGACTCTTGATTAGTAGACTTGAAGACCCCTGTGTTATAATGACCTAAATGGCAATGCTTACAAGACAGCCACTGTAAGATGTGTCCTAAAAGAAAAGACAGTCTCAGGAAGTAATTGCAAAAGTCATTGTACTAATTAGCACCAATGACATTTCAGAATCGATGTTCTGTCCTGCAATATAAAAAAAGTCTACAAGGAACATTAAATTAACTTAAAACCACTATAAAACAGTCTCTCAGGGAAATGGTGGAAGTAATTCATATTATGCATAATACATTTGGGCACCTCTGCATACACCTTTCTACACCCTCTCCTGAGGCAATTGCCTGCAAAGCTTTATACAATGGCCAATTCATAAACAAATGGGTCAAAACAAGTGCACTACCTTTTTATTGCTCGCCCAAAAAGTAAACAGTGAATACATATTTTAACAGGATGATATTGCCAGAACATTGTGTGATGCAGTTGTTTGGGCAATTCAGCATGGGCATTCTCCTTTTGAGCAGGGTCCCTTGTCTATGCTAACAACAGTTTTCCTGCATCTGTAACTGACCATGAAGGTCAGCAGCCTTTTTGTTTTTGGCACACTTCCAGGACATGGAGCCCTCTGGCTCCTCAGCTCTTATGCTCCTGAGAGGAACCAGAACTGATTTCTTGCATGCGTGCTGGAGCATATGAGCCAGAGGCTTGCCTGCAGAGGAGGGGCAACGGATTTGTGAAGGTAAGGAAATGTATTTATTTAAGTGTAAAAGTGTGGGTGTTTATATATTATGTAATGTACATGTGTGCATATATATCATGTAATGTGTGTGGATGAGTGCATTATGTAGTGGTGTCTGGGTGTGTGTGTGAATGGTGAATGGGTGCATGTGTAAATGAGCAAGTGAAATTGTGTGCTTGTGTTATACCTGGATTACTTGATGGTAATCATCATTACTCCTAGTTTAGTTCGACTTTTCCTCGTCCCAGTACTTGCCTATAAGCAACTTGCCTCATACAAAAGTACTGTGGAGGTAATGCTGGGCCGAGGAGCTGATTTTGGGGGTTGGAGGAGGAGAGTGGGATGGAGAGGGGACATGAGGAAGGGTGGGGCAGGAGAGGGTTGCATTAATACATAATGGTCATCAATGATGAAGCAGACATGGTCGTATTAGTGGCGACTGGCATTTTAGTACAGCCAGTCTATTCATTTCTTACGGTGGCATGACATTTTTACTGAGCATCTATAATAAAGTAAGCATGATAAGTGTTATTACCTGTCTAGACTGTCATTTGGGTGCAGCTAGTATAGCCATTTCTAACTGTGTCATGACATATTTTCTGGGCATATATATTGAAGTAAGCATCATAAGTATTATTGCGTGGTTAGACTGGCATTTTGGTGCAGCTGTTCTAGCCATTTATTATTGTGGCTTACATTTTGTACTGGGCATCTCTGATAAAGCAATCATGACAAGTGTAAATACGTGGCTAGACTAGCATTTGGGTACATCCACTCTAGCCTTTCCATACTGTGGCATAGTATATTTTTCTTGGCATGTATGATAAAGTAAGCATGATAATGTTGGCTAGGGTTACTAGAGAGAACCATGGTTCACACTATGCATTCACTGTTCAGAGCACCCAGGGCGCATTGAACCCCCCCCCCCCGTCACCCCACGGTATACAGACAGAGAGCTCAGCCATGGGCAAGAGAGAACTGTCCTTTATTTTCCATAACAGACAGGGATCATACAGGAAAAATAGAATTCTCCAGCAATCACAGCTTCTGCGCCCATGTCATGGCCTTTTATTGAGGTATGACATTGTAAATCAGAGCTCTTCCCCAAAGAGCTAAGAACCCACCTAATTGGGTGGTTGAGGTGGTATTACCTATAGATGACACATATAGAGGTTATCTGACTGGCTCTTACTTGTCAGCTGGGTTTGCCGGAACCTTCCCCAGAAACTATCTATTACATTGTTGCAGGGTCGCAGGTTTACTATTGGCCCTTGCCCATTACCCTTCACAGCTGGATTTTTGCCCCTGATTGGCTGGAGCTGATAGCCCCAGGCCTGGGACCCAGCTCTGTACTCAGCACTCTGTGCACCTTCTCAATGTGATGAGAAAGACTGGGTTCTGTAGGGTATTTTGTGGAGATTTGGGGTCTGACGGTATTTTATTACCGCCGAAAAATAACTTAGCAATAATCACTCTTTGTATTCAGATTTGGCCATGTGCAACAATAATACAATGGACATGCATTATTTCAGCACCCAGACCTGCATATTTGGTATACGTGGTTGGTGGTATTTTGGTGAGCATAATTCCCTTGTTTTATTTGTGGCCCCAATGTCCAGAATCCCTTATCTTTGCTTAGATTTTTCGTGTGATCACTAGAGAGACCTCAGACCTACATTTTAGGAATACCACATTTTCAGTGATAGTGTTGGTGTGCCACCATGGGCGAACTCACTGACTTATTTACGACAGAGAGCTATATATGGTAGTCTTGTGGTAATTTCCACTACCTTATATACGGTAGGGAGCTATGTTCAGAGAGTCTCTCTTCCCGTTGGCTCATGTACCTCCAACAAGCTATGCTACAGTCACTCACAATTATTCATACTGATTCTGACATGCACACATCTGTCTTAAAATGACCATTGCACTGTTTAAAAATCTCCCCACATCATCGGCATTGTAATGGTAAATAGTCAATACACCACCCGTCTGTTTTCAAATATTTTTCTGTATTATAAATGTTGCATTTAAACACGATCTCATTCTTTACAGAAATAAATAAAATGGTACAGTAAAAGCATTGTCTATGACACACTGCAAAGAGAGTGGCGGAGAACAGAACTCAAATTGCAACATTAGCATTTGATTAAGGCATGCACAGGAATCCTACACTGACTGCATATTACCGTACACACTCAGCTCCCACACTTCTCATTACCTTATCTTTTTAGTTGTTCTCTTTGGCTGTTCTCTTTGTGAATGTGGCTCCCTTGGATTAACTCCAGCAAAAAGGAACGCTTGCCTTCTCAAACCGGGGTCATTGCCTGGAATTCTCAGCTTTTGCAGATAGGAACGCCTCAGCCAGTGGAAAGGTCCTTCTTTCAGCTCTCCCCAATCTCGACTGCCAAATCTTGACTGTAGCAGGACGCAGGGATCTGCATTCAGTCAGGAGTCCCACAGCCAGGTCTTCTCCCCAGTAGTGCAGAAAAATGTCTCCTGTCTTTTTCCCCGATACTGCCCACTAAAACTTTCCTCTCAGCCCTCTGTATGACGTGTCCCAATGAAATCCATCATCTCTCATCCTCCTACTCTCAACAATAGCTTTGCTTATACATTTGCAATTGTTGCAAATCTGACTTCCTTCTTCCTGCAGTTACTGTGCACAAAAACACGGAGAAGCAGACAAAGAAGAGAAGAAAAAAAAATCTGCACACACATTTAAATGGCTTTCAGAGTATGCCTAATTCTGCAGTGGAGAACACATTTTATTAGTGGGTTATGTTAAATAAGGTTTTATTAGTCAGGTTAATGGTTAATAGGTTAGCTGTTAATTTTCAAATGTGTCTCTCGCACCATAGGCATTTCAGGTGAAAATAGTGTGCATTTTTAAATGAGCACGTGTGCTTTTAACTGTAAAAATAGATTTGCATCTTATATGTTAAAATCGTTTTTGACTGAGTGGCCTGTCTTTCCTTGTTAATCTGGTAACATATATAGCAATGCACCGCACCCTTGTGGTGGTGCTGCAACAAAAAAAAAATTGCTACCTGTGCAGTAGTGCTGTACTCTGTGCTGTTTGCTACCTATGTAGTAGTGCTGTACTCTGTGCTGTTTGCTAAATATCCTTACATATACCCTCCTTTTGTTTTTAGAACTTGGCTATAATCCAAGCCAATTCCTAAAAACAACTTGTTCTTTTTTTTTTTTTACAATATAGCAATCCAACAAAATGAATATTCATGTGCATCAATGAAAATTTGCAATCAACATTTCATCTGAGTCCATCAGTTCATAAAATGTTCCACATTTGCCTTCTCAGTGGAAGTGGCATTACTTTAAGTTTAAATTTTCCAAGTCAATTAAAAACAACGAAATAAAACAACGAAATAAAACAAATAATTAATATAACAAATTAAAATAAATAATTAAAATAATAAATACGTGGAACTTCATATGCCGGAACTTCTGTTTTGTCTCTTTTGGTATGTCCCGACCAGCGATGTTATTCGGTTCATTCGAGTATTCTTTCATCTTGGCAATCTTGAATCCACAGCAGTCATCTCTTTTGGCATTCCGGTTATTTTGTCTTCACCTCCACCTGGAGGCAGGCATCTTTTGGTCTTCATCCAGGGGACTCCAGGACTCCATCGTCTCTCCTGTGGGCTCTGATCTCGGAACCTCCGATCAAATAATGTTAATTGTCTAAATCAAAATAGAAAATAAACAAATTAAGTACATAGCACAATATTAACTTCATCCTTTTGCCAAAAATAAAACATGCTTGGTAAAAATATTTCATTTTTTTTTTTCTGAAATGAAACACAAGTTAAAAGAAAACAAACAGATATTCAATATTTAACACACTTTCTCTCTGCACACCAACCATGAGCTTCCATTATATGTGCATTTATTTATTTATTTATATTTATTTTATATTATATTTTACATATACTACAGTGTTTATGTGCCATCATAACAATCAACTTTTTAACTTCTTTGTCACTGCCTCCTGATTACACCCACTTATTTTCTCCTTTTTTGTTCAAGGGACTTTATCTGTTTCTACATGCTCAAGCTGCCTGATCTCATGCCTGGGATGGCATGGTTTGATTTGATTTACATGGACAAACTGCTCTATTGCTGTTTCACCTTCATTTTTCAAAATGTTATACACTACAGGAGAGACCCTATCTATAATTCGAAATGGCCCCTGCCAGGCCGCTAGAAATTTAGAATTTTTCTGTTTACTTTTTCCAAAATGAAACTTGTACACCTGATCCCCTACACTGTATTCCTTTGCTGATGTCTTTTTATCATAATATGACTTCGCACTGTCAGCAGCTCTTTCCAGATTTCTCTGCACAAAAGCAAATGCATGTTGCAAATGCCTCCTCAGTTCATCAATATATTCATGAACTGTGGATGCACTCACAAGGGTTTGCTCATGTGTTCTGTATAGTAGGTGTTGTGGTAACACCATTTTCCTACCTGTTAAGACCTCATGGGGGCTAACACCTGTTGCTTTGGCAGGAGTCGACCTGATTGCCATCAAAACCAATGGTAAACGCAAATCCCAGCTGGAACCTGCTTCTGCCACAAATTTCTTTAAAATATCCACAACAGACCTATTGCTTCTTTCAACTGTACCTGAAGACGCCACCCGATATGCGATATGTAGTTTCCTTTTCACACCTAGTATTTGCCATACTTTACTCATTAGAGTACTTGTGAAATGACTTCCTCTGTCTGACTCAATTCTTTGTGGCAACCCAAATCTTGAGAACACATGGTTCACCAGCAATGTGGCTGCTGTTTGCGCACTACAATCTGGTGCAGGAATGCATTCAATCCACTTTGACATCAAACATACCACACTCAAAATATAACGGTGTCCCCTGCTCGACCTTTTTAAAGGACCTACATAGTCTATTTGCAAATCTGACCATGGGAGAGTTAGGCCTCTTTTCATCAATGGTGCTCTATGCATTGGTGAAGCAGGTTTAAATTGGGCGCATACTAGACATCCTCTAGTATATAATTCCACATCTTGGGACATATGTGGCCAGTAAGCATAATCTTTTAATATTTCTAATGTTTTTTGTGAACCTCTATGGCCCGCAGTTATGGCATCATGTGCATGGTGTAGCATCAGTCCTCTGAATGAAAGGGGTACTACCCACTGTATTTGTCCTGTTATGGACTCTCTAATCATGAGTCCATCCTGTAATCTGATTCGTGTTTTGTTCTTTAATAACACCCTCAACTCTTCTTTTCCCATACAATCATTTTCTGTTAAAGGATCTTGTTCAGGATCTATCAAATGATTATAATAGATTCCCAAAATTTGATCATTCTTTTGTGCCTCAATCAAATCCTGGTCTGGCGTGTCATGACTCCACTGCACCACCGGTTGATCTACCTCCTTTGGTGCTTTAGAACGTGTCACTGCATCAATTTGTATTTCACCCATTAAATAATCAATATGTAGCAATTCTCCCATCACAGCCCCAATCTTAGCCAGATGGTCTGCCTTATCATTTCCCTCCTTATCCTCTCCTGGTGTTTTTAAATGCCCACAAATTTTTCTCCAGTATATTGTTAAATTATTTTCTGACACCAATTTGTCTATGGCTTGTATCATTTTTCCATGTTTAAGTGGCTTTTTGTTGTATGTAACCATGCCTCTTGCTTTCAAACCAGGCAAATAATCCACAAAGCTATTCCGTGCATAGTCAGAATCAGTCACCAGGACAATTTCACTGAACTTTTTATCAACTGCAGTAGCAATTGCTTTATAGATGGCTGCCAATTCCGCCACCTGACTACTCCTATCCCCAATCCTCATCCCTATACTGGGGACGCCTTCACATTTCAACCAGACATTTCCTATTCCTGCCACTAACTGTTTATTACTGTCATTTTCAATGTGAAAAGCACAACCATCCACATATACAGTTGGCAAATCCTTGCATGTTTTTTCATCAAAAGCTTTGTGTGATGATTGTTCAAATTCCTGCAAACTAGTTTCCACTTCCATTTCATTTGGTATTTGTTCAGCTGCACAGTCATGTAAGTCAGCTAACCCTTGAGCAATTGGGCTCTTTTTATTTTGTCCATATCTCACTTCTACGGGAAAACCTTGTAATGCCAGCGTCCATGAAGTGATTCTGGATTGCGCTAGATTGCCTGATCTAATTCTTTTACTCTCTAAAAATTGCAAAGGTTGATGATTTGTTTCAATAATCACCTTTTCTCCCTGAACAATGGGGCGGAAATGTTGTAGCGCCCACACAGTGGTTAATAGGGCCATTTCACATTCATTAAATTTCATTTCAACTTGGGAAAATGCCTTACTTGCATATGCAATGGTTTTGTGATTCAAATCGTGTTTTTGTGATAATACTGCTGACATACAATGTTCAGAAAAACCTATTTCTATAAAGAAATCCCTGTCCTTTATGGGGTATGCTAAACATGGTGCCTTTACAAGACATTCCTTCAATCTAGCCACTGCATCAGACTGCTCTCTTTCCCATCTCCAGGGAGTATTTAGTTTAAGCAGTTTAGTCAATGGTTGAGTGATTTCTGCATAATTCTCAATGAACTTTCTGTTATAGCCTGTCATCCCTAATAAACTTTTTACTCCTTTCACATCTTTAGGATCTTTTAATCTTTGTATGGCCTCTATTTTCTTCCTTTGTGGATTTAGCCCACGTTCAGTCACTTCATGCCCTAGAAAGTTCACTTTTTTCTTGCACCATTGTGCTTTTTGCAAAGATACTTTGGCGCCTGCTTTCTGCAATTGGCCAAGTACATGTCTTATTTCATCAAAATGGCTTTTCAGGCTTTCATTTTTTATCAGGACATCATCCACATAAACTATTGTTCCTCTTTCCGCTGCATCCGGCATGGCCTTTCTCAAAAATATGCCAAATTCACTCCCACTATTGATGTACCCGAACGGAGCTCTAAGCCAGGCATATTGAGTCCTGTCAAATGTAAAGGAAAATAAGTGTTGTATCTCCTCTGCCAATGGCACACACCAATATCCAGATGTGAGATCTAATGTGGTAAATACATTTGAACCATGTATCTGAGCTAGGTCCTGATCAATGAATGGTAGTGGCCATCTAGATACTGGTACTCTTTTATTTAACTCTCTTAAGTCTGCACACAGCCGCCATTGACCATTTGGCTTTAACACACCTAAAATAGGCGTATTGGATGTGCTATGAATGGGCCTGATTATTCCCTGTGATTCCAAATTTTTAATAATCTCTGCCAATGATTCTAAACATGCCAGCGGTAGTCTATACTGGCGTACAAACACTGGATTTCTGCTACAACCTTCTGGTAGTGTGGCCACATGTAAATCAGTTAAACCACAATCATAAGCATCTTTTGCAAATGCATCCTTAAACTCCATAAATATTTCCCTCAGATTGTTTCGATCCTCATCGCTGTCACATGCATCCGCTAAGGAGATCTGCTCTTCTACCATTCTGGAAAATTCTGGAAACTCTTCTGGTAAAGGAATCTCAGCGCTTTCCTCTAACTGTGTGGCTGTGTCTTTTTGTAGAGCTGCCACTTTTAAATATTTTGGCATATCAGCTTCCACTTCAATGGGCTGATTTCCTGTTTCATTTTCATTTAAATTAAATATTATGCAATCCTCTTGATGGCAGCACACTGTCTCATTTGAATCATAAGGATACACAGAATGAATTTTAAATATTCCTTTGGGCTGGGAGTCCAGGTGTTCTGGCAACTCGCCCTTGGCATCTACATATTTTTCAGGAATATTCCCAATCACCATGTTATTTAAATCTGCCGTATAATGTGATTTTTGTATGGCCATTCCTAATGGGGAGTTTTCCTCTAAATGAATATCCTGACAACCTTTATTATTTACCATGATTTTTACAGATCCCTCACCAATGTCTACCAATGGAATGTATTCATAATCCAGGCCTTGCTGTTTTATGGATTCATTCAGGCATACAAATGCATCAGAGCCTTTCATCTGCTGCCCATTTTTGCATTTCAGTGTTATTGCAAACTGTTTTGTAAATGCAGGAATAATAGTATTTTTCCTCATTTGTAATTCGACTGCATAAGGAACCAGTTGTGCACAATGATAAGCCCTTCTTTTGTCTTCAAATTCAGGTGCCGGACCACCTAGGCGTGACCATATTTTTTGATTAAGTAAATCTAACACCATACACATTCTGTGCATGATGTCATTGCCCATGTAAAATTCATTTTGTGCTCCACTCACTATCCATACATTATGGTAAATTGTTTTCTGCCCAATGCTAATTTTAAGCATGCATCTGCCTGCAATTCGGTTTTCAAAGTCTGGACTGTCCAACCCAGAAACATATTGGTTTTTAATCCTAAATTTCGGGATTTCTTCCCTCTCCATAATTTTTTGCAACAATTTCTCATTAATGAAACTCCTTTCATGTTCAAGTGCTAAAGTGGCTTTTATTGTTTTAAGATAATCATTTATACCAACATGAACCCATGGTTGCTCATCTTCCATGTGTATTTCTGCCAGAGTGGTAATGTGTTTTTCTGAATCTGTTTTAGGAGCAATATTCTGTTTGCATGTTTTCTCTTTTAAATAGAAACGTAATGTGTGCTCATCTATGGCAGTCTGCCAGTCTTTCCTTGGGTCCAAGTATATTTGTACAGGTAGTTTTTCATTGTCGCTCTGCATTTTGTCTTGACACATTAATATAACAGTGACACTAGGTATGCAGCTATTCTGGAGATATACCTCCACAGCATCATTTGTTTTGGCAACGGTGTGACATTCATTTATATTGCTGTTTTGTGATTTTAGTTTCTTAGGCCTCAATGGTTTTTTGGTTAAGGACCACAGCACTCCATTCACCCCATCTATGAGAGGAGACAATCTTTTCAGGCAATCTGTCCCCATCAGAAATGGAATTTCACAAATAGATGTGATCAATACCTCTTGTTTCATTCTGTGCTTTCCTATTTTTATGTCAACCTCAGTTACACCTATGATGGGCACCTCCTCCCCATTAAAGTTATGCACTGGGCCTTGATTTGCCTTCACTGTGATCTGACTCTGTGGATGCCTCCCTTCATTGATACTCTTTACCAGCTCCTTGGACATAATTGTGGCCTGTGCGCCAGTGTCAATCATAGCAAAGGTGTGGCATTTTTCTTCTACAGTGATGGGTGCATAATATCTGTCCTTAACTTCCTCTAATACACATAAGAAATGTGAATTCTTACTGATTTCAGGGCTCACCTTTCTCAGGTCTTTTTGACTTTTGGCTAAGCACATTGGTAAATGAAAAGACATTTTTCCCTCCTTTTTACCCATTTCTGTGTGAGATATTTTATTCATTTCTCCATGTTCAGAGGTTTTTTGGAGTGTGGCCACTGTTCGCCCATCCATCTGGGTAACATCAGAGACCACATTACAACCTTCCAACTGAACATGTGTAACAACATCATTCAGCAATTTGTCATTTTTTAATTCTGTGCATTTGTGATCATTTAGTGTAATACCAGCCCTTTCAACCTCTTCAAAAATATGTGGCTCAAAGAATTCTTCAGGTGATTGTCTTGTACCCTCCTTGTGAGTATTTCCTTTTTCTGTCTGTGTTTGGTCATTGTTTTGCTTGGCCAGGGAAGGAGCTATGGCATCCCCACTTACTCCCTGTTCACTGGTATTCCCCATGCATGAGTCATTTTTCTTAAATCTGTTCCTTTGTTCTTTTGGAATTCCTAATGTTTCTTTTTCATTTGTGCAAATCTTTACTGTTTTATTTAGCTCTAAGTTAAACCGTACCTCTTTTTTAGAAGTATTTGCACTTTCTATCACAATTTCATTTACTGGTACTTTCATTTTTAATCCATTAGGCATCTCAGAGTCGTTATGCAAAATTATATCAGAGCAATCTGTCATTTTGGCACTGCGATTATCATGAGTACTTAGTCACTTTTTGGGAACCCCCCCCGTTTTCGGAAGCCCCCCGGTCATTGCTATGGCCATCAGCCCCCTCTTTGGAAGGTTGTTTTTGCGCTGTATAGAGCTTTCCTATTTGCTCAGCTAACATTTTCACTTGGGCCTCAAGGCACTGGAACCTTTCCATCTCTCTAGGATCCTCTTTCTGTGGCCTAGGTCGATATTGGTTGTTTCCCCCTGATTGGATCTATTCTGATACCTATCAGGTGATTGATGCCGGTTGGGATGGTTTCTGAACTCTTGATTCATTTGTGGAGGGGAGCGGGTTGCACCCATCCTTTGATTATAGTCCCCTGGTGGGGAATCATTGTAGTGGCGTGGACTGTAGTTCACGTTTTGCCTCATGTCCTGTCTCTCAGATTGTGGGTACTGGCCCCTATGTTGATTTCCATTATCAGTAAATCGATCCACATATCGGGGCCTATCCTGATTACCATATATCATGGTGTTGGGATCAAACCTACTCTGTGTCCCCAATGACTGGTAGGGACCATCATTTCTTTGATCTTGATTTTGTCTCTGGTTATTGTTCATACCTGCCATATCAGGCCGATATCCTGCCCGGGGTCTATCCCCTAAATATCTAGGGCTGATGTAGCTCTCTCTATTACTAGGATCATGTGTTTGGAACATTGGTACAGGAAATGGCGATTTTTGTTGATTACCCCTTTGTTCAGGTGTCACATTATTTTTACCTTGGCTTTGAGCAGACTCAAGGGACATTTTGGCTGACCTGATTTCCATTACTGTGGCTGAGGGTTCTTTAGATTTAGGCCTGGTATCTTTCATTTTATCACTTTCTCTACCCTGACAATAGAGTACCTCATATAGCTTTGTGCTTTGATGTACAATCCATTCAAGGGACTTGTCACGGTCAAATTCACGGACCAATTGGGATATGATGTCTTTCTGTAGCCCATAGAAGTATGCGGTTTTAAACTCATTGGAATTTGAGTCAAAAGATACATCAAAGCGAGAGAATGCTCTTTTTAAGTCTTGTAAAAATTGGCGAGGGGATGTATTAGGTCCAGCAGTAATTGTGTACGCGACTTTCTTTGCCTCCTGCAATGACTGAAAAGGAGAAAAATTATGCCTAATTTCTTTTTCAAACTCCAGCCATGTCATATTCTGCTGTTCATTTAATCCCCTTATGATGCTGGCCGTCGGGGCATCTAAAGTTAAATGAAAATATTGTCTGTACTGTTCCCTAGGTATCTGGAGTGCTTTAAAAATGTCATGCACCGCTTCTAAGTGATCCTCAATGCAGCATTCTCCTCCCTTTTTAAATGGTTTGATCAGGGCTTTAATGGATTTCATTATTTTTATGGGGCTACTTGTTGCCATGCATGGAATTGCACTATTTTGTGATTCAATCCTGTTTTCAGGTGTATGAGATTGGTGGCTGCCCCCAATGGGAGTATCAAATCCCCCAAGGGCGCTGCAACCAAGTTCAGTCACCGGCCCAGTCACTGGGGCACTAGCTCTTTGGGCAGAGCTAGAATTCACCTCCACTCCATTGAATGTGGTACCCTGCCGCCTCTCCTGGGACCTGGGAATGCACATTTGCTGTTCTAAGTCCTTACACTTTTTAAGGAGTCTGTTGGCTTCATCATGCATATAATTATTTTCATCACTCATTTTATTAATCACCTCCTGCATATCGCACATTTGCATTTGGCATTCATTGAACTCTTTATTTCTCTTGTCTCTTTCTTGAATCATTTTAATCATTTCTTGTTCTGCACTCTGGAGATCCCCTTCTTTTTCGCAATGTTCTTTTTGTAAAATCTGCATTTCTGAAACAACCTCATCTTTATCCTGCCTAATGTGATCCACTAAGGCTTTTAAGTGTGCCAATTCTTGCTCACTATCTTCAAATTGTTTCTTGCTTTTGGATAATTGAGTATCAAAGTCTCTGCATTTTAATTGCATGTCTTTTTGGCATACATCCAATTCTGCTCTCAACATTTCCTGATTTTTACTTGCCCCCTCTAATTCAGTCTTTAACCTGTTAATTAGCTGAGTATCATTCTCTTGCATTCGCAGGGACTTGTTTAAAATAAACCATATTTTGCCGCATAGCCGTATTAAACAGTCTTTCTCTGCACTTTTATCGGCTGCATTCAATAATCTTGTAAGGCAGACCTGAATTATGCTGCCTTCTGCAAAAATATTGTCTAGTTTTTCTTTCTGCACCTCACCCTGAATGCGGTTACTCCATTCTAACGTGCTATTCGAAGACCAATTCCCATGTGCAAATAACTTTTATTGCACTAGATCTGAGAATGTGGTTTCCCTTTGTGACATTCTGAAATTCGTTTTTAGTGGCACACTGCTATTATAAAATGGGTTCCCTTTAATGTGCAAATGGCAGTGTGAGACACACTTGCCACGCCCAGTAGGTACTCTATGATCACGGTTCCCGGCCAACGCACCATAAATATGTAGGGTATTTTGTGGAGATTTGGGGTCTGACGGTATTTTATTACCGCCGAAAAATAACTTAGCAATAATCACTCTTTGTATTCAGATTTGGCCATGTGCAACAATAATACAATGGACATGCATTATTTCAGCACCCAGACCTGCATATTTGGTATACGTGGTTGGTGGTATTTTGGTGAGCATAATTCCCTTGTTTTATTTGTGGCCCCAATGTCCAGAATCCCTTATCTTTGCTTAGATTTTTCGTGTGATCACTAGAGAGACCTCAGACCTACATTTTAGGAATACCACATTTTCAGTGATAGTGTTGGTGTGCCACCATGGGCGAACTCACTGACTTATTTACGACAGAGAGCTATATATGGTAGTCTTGTGGTAATTTCCACTACCTTATATACGGTAGGGAGCTATGTTCAGAGAGTCTCTCTTCCCGTTGGCTCATGTACCTCCAACAAGCTATGCTACAGTCACTCACAATTATTCATACTGATTCTGACATGCACACATCTGTCTTAAAATGACCATTGCACTGTTTAAAAATCTCCCCACATCATCGGCATTGTAATGGTAAATAGTCAATACACCACCCGTCTGTTTTCAAATATTTTTCTGTATTATAAATGTTGCATTTAAACACGATCTCATTCTTTACAGAAATAAATAAAATGGTACAGTAAAAGCATTGTCTATGACACACTGCAAAGAGAGTGGCGGAGAACAGAACTCAAATTGCAACATTAGCATTTGATTAAGGCATGCACAGGAATCCTACACTGACTGCATATTACCGTACACACTCAGCTCCCACACTTCTCATTACCTTATCTTTTTAGTTGTTCTCTTTGGCTGTTCTCTTTGTGAATGTGGCTCCCTTGGATTAACTCCAGCAAAAAGGAACGCTTGCCTTCTCAAACCGGGGTCATTGCCTGGAATTCTCAGCTTTTGCAGATAGGAACGCCTCAGCCAGTGGAAAGGTCCTTCTTTCAGCTCTCCCCAATCTCGACTGCCAAATCTTGACTGTAGCAGGACGCAGGGATCTGCATTCAGTCAGGAGTCCCACAGCCAGGTCTTCTCCCCAGTAGTGCAGAAAAATGTCTCCTGTCTTTTTCCCCGATACTGCCCACTAAAACTTTCCTCTCAGCCCTCTGTATGACGTGTCCCAATGAAATCCATCATCTCTCATCCTCCTACTCTCAACAATAGCTTCGCTTATACATTTGCAATTGTTGCAAATCTGACTTCCTTCTTCCTGCAGTTACTGTGCACAAAAACACGGAGAAGCAGACAAAGAAGAGAAGAAAAAAAAATCTGCACACACATTTAAATGGCTTTCAGAGTATGCCTAATTCTGCAGTGGAGAACACATTTTATTAGTGGGTTATGTTAAATAAGGTTTTATTAGTCAGGTTGATGGTTAATAGGTTAGCTGTTAATTTTCAAATGTGTCTCTCGCACCATAGGCATTTCAGGTGAAAATAGTGTGCATTTTTAAATGAGCACGTGTGCTTTTAACTGTAAAAATAGATTTGCATCTTATATGTTAAAATCGTTTTTGACTGAGTGGCCTGTCTTTCCTTGTTAATCTGGTAACATATATAGCAATGCACCGCACCCTTGTGGTGGTGCTGCAACAAAAAAAAAATTGCTACCTGTGCAGTAGTGCTGTACTCTGTGCTGTTTGCTACCTATGTAGTAGTGCTGTACTCTGTGCTGTTTGCTAAATATCCTTACAGTTCTCATTGTTGCCATCACTATAACCACTTTGCCTTAAAAGAGTGCCTGCAGGGTTGAAACGTTGTAAAACAACACATGTATCACTTTGTGTCTGCTTTGCTGGGAACTGCTCCTCTTCCCACCATGGGTGAATGGCCATTGTTTGGTACGGCCGCACCACGTAGGTGAATACCACAACATTGAGCTTTCTAGGCTGCAATTAGTGAGGATTTATTCTGCTATTGTGCAGGTGACTCCTTTCTCTGGAGCTTAGGAATGTTCTGCTCATCTCTGACCTCAGGTGCAAGCCCTGGCCTGGTGCTTTGTGCAGCCCAATTCTGCTTTTCTTGATTTCTCGTCCTGAGGACTATGGCTTCATGTAATTCTACTATGGTTATGCTATGATTTCTATATATCTATATTGTATTGGTTTCCGTATAGGTTAGTGACACTTGGTCCTTCCAGGTTCCTTATACGATCCTGTAGTTCCATAGGGTTAGTTTCAATAAGTGGCTGCAAGCTTGCTCTGCATCTCTTGCTTTCCTTGCCTTTCTGCATTTCTGGATTTTTTTAATGAGAGAAAATAATAAAGGCTTTTGACAGTATGTATATGTATCTGACCTCTATCTGCAGAACTATGTAAGCATGTTTTTTGTTTGTGCACGTGTGTGTCCATATAACTTCATGCATAGATGCGAGTTTGTTTCATGGCTGACGTTATTACGTTGTGGTGTCTCTAATGGCGTCAGCAGAGTTAAACATTTGTCTTTTGTCGATCAGGTCCAGTGAGGCGCCTCCGTCTTTGATTAATGAGGCAACTGCATCCAGGAAGACATCAGCTGGATATGGTTTGTATAGTTGTCTGAGAAAATATCTGTTTGAATATGTGGGTGTCACTGGCCCTCCTGGAGTCTGGCCAAACAGTGACTGGCATCTTGCATTTCAATGCTCTTCGGGCTGTCATGCTTATGAGGGTCAAGAGGGGCATTCCAGGGCCCCTCTATGTGGTTAGATTGGAATTTTGGTGCAGCCCATCTAGGTGTGTCTTACTGTGGCATGATATTTTCTACTGTGCATCATCAAGGGTACAGAAAACATGATTAGTGTTATTACGTGTCTGGCCTATATTGTGCAGCCAGTTTTGACATGTTTCTTATTATGGCATTGGATAAGAGAAACTGAGTGAACTCATTCGGTAGACCTAGTGCTCACAATATGGTCTTAAGAAAAAAAAGCTGGAATTATTAGATACAGGTTCTTTTGGTTGCTTTGAACCGGAAATCATTAGGGTGTGTACAGATATGTGGACTCTTTGATAAAAAGTGCCCACATTTCTTTTAATACTCTTCAGAGGCCATCTTGTCAGTGTTAGCTCAATAGTCAATGCATTTCGGAATTACATTCCACCCTCTGGGCTGAGCTCTTCAAAGATTTACTAAATATACAATTCACAGCAAAGGAGAGTACAGAGAATATGTATAAACACGTGGTGTGAAAACAAAATTCAAGACGATGTACATACCATGACATCAATCAAAGTGGGATATGAGAAGAAGAGGAAAGGATCATCACGTTAGTGATGATGGCAATTGTCACTGTTTCTGTTAGCTAACCAAATGTTGACAAATTTAACTGAAATGGTATTGCCTGTATTTCTGTGAAAAAAGTGGGAACAGTCAGGCTCTGTGTCACAAGTGATGAATGAGTGTGATAATCGGTGTGCAAAAATTAAAAAAAACGGTGCAATGATTCTAAATGGCTTCAAATCCAGCCATCAGTCTCACTGGTCTATGAAAAAATGTAAATAGATTTAGTAGGATTATAGGTTTTAATTCTACCACAATGTGTGGTCCGAATCTAGTGTAGGGATTTACCCATGTTAGTGGTCAGGAGGATGTAGGGAGAAGCTTGTCCATCCACCTGAATGCTGATTCTGTGTTTGTCTTATGTTGTCCTGGATGCTGGTAGGCATTGTGACATCACGTGTTGGAAAACACGATGACATCATCAGCACCGCCTGTCCCTCAATCAATGTGCTGACAGGAGAGGAGAGAGGTATTGGGCCATGGATTAACATGATGTATGTATAGTCATGTTATGAAAATCTTAACTCTATAATGACATATGTTTCTGTAGAATGTGAAAAACAATAGTCAAGTTTGTTGTCGGCTTTGCAGATAGAGTACGCTTATAATGCAACGTAGTGCTACTAAAAAGCTCCTATCTATAATGATGCATGCCTGCAACAAGTAGGTGCACAATCACATCTCAAGTGTGGATGAATTAGAGTAGTGAGAGTACTGTCCCAGATCATTATCATACTAGTTTCCAATTCCTGATTCATATAGTACTAATAATACTTTGAGTGTGTCAATAGCCATCGTACACCAAGTTACTGTACAAAAGGTATGTTATTCAGTCCCAGATCATTGTCATACTAATTGACAGCTTTTGATACATGCGGTGCATGAAATAAAAAGAGTATGTCAATAACCATCCTAGATCAGGTTACTGTGCAAAGAGTAATTCATTCATCATTTAAATGGTAGTATACCTACGAGAATGAATGCACTAGGTTTGTATAGGAGGAGAACAAAAATGGTATTATCTTGTATGGAGAGGAATGCTACATAACATTACACAAAACACATGCAACTCATTTCTTTGTGTATTCGTTATGAGCCAGGGTACCCAATCTCTCGATCCAAAAGGTTTAACTCGGATCCAATTTGTTAGTCATGTTTTCATACTTTATGAAGATCTAGGGGTTGTAAGGAGACAGTGCGCTTATTGATACTGATAAAGCTTATATGGTAAGATAATTGGTACAGATAGGATCTGCTGTTTTTGCACCCTTCCACTGGTACCCCCTAGAAATATGGAGATTGAAGGTAGATCCAAAGCGTAAATCCAGAGTATTTGTAGTCCAAGTTCAAAGAAATATTCTTTCACATCAGTTCCTATATTATAATAAATGTAATCATTATATTGGTTACAAAGATTTTTTGTCAAAAAATAGCCGACATGTGTTTCGACCTTCCAGGTCGTTATCAAGGCTGTACGGTAACAAAAATAATATTTGAAGAATAACAATGTAGACATTTAACATTTAACATGAGAAACAAAAGTGCAATCACTAAGAAAGGCAAAAAGAAATCAATGACATTTTGGCAATTTTAACAGTAAATGATAAGCATATAACATCACATCACAAAATAAAATGTAAATACAATTTCGTACCAAGATTCAGTAGTTGATTTGTAGATGTGAATGCAACATGAGTAATCAAAAGAAAAAGACAAAATCAACAAGAAATGATAATGGGCACTTTGGTCCGTTAGAAATACGTAACAAGAAGAGGTAAAAGGTTCAACATGTGCATGAGGGAACATGTGAAATGAGGCATAACATACCGTGTATCCAGTTAAGTGAAAGGACACATTTGTAGAATGGTGGCTGGTAGTACAAAAAGGCTACCTGGGGAGATAAGGAAAACCACTTGGGTGAGTGAAACCGGACACTTAATTGTATATAAGCACTAAAGTGAAAAAGGGGGTAAGTCATGTAGCAACAAACTTACCCTGAGGTTCAAATTCGAACGATCAGAACGTATATGTAGGACGTGTGGGTAAATTAGTAGGTATTCCAATTCTAAAAGAAATCGAGATCATCAACATTTGTAATTGATTGCAAATACCATATACCATTGCTTTGTACCTATTGAGATCACCTAACCTGTAACTGTATATCTATTACAAATGCCCTCCTCTGCTACCTTATCTTCTGCATAAGTAATTCACTTTGAATATTGCTTTCAACACATTAAAGCTTCTTGATGTACTGTGGAACACGTCTTTAATTGTAATCACCAAACAATACTTTAGACATCAAAACCGAGCAATTACGCCACCCTTCTACCTATACTTTCTTACTTAATCTCTTTTGCTACACATCAGCTATAGCTTCTCTTCAAACATACCAGTTATTCATCCCTGCACGAACATAACCCTTTTTGGCTTCCAGAAGGACATCGCTATGTGGTTTTATTTGAACTTATTATGACACAATATCCCACGCAATTGAGCAAGGTCATGGAGATCTAACTGCTGAAGATAGAGCAACTGAGTCCTGGATTTGTCACCACATGATTTGGTAGACACAGAATTTTGAAAAGGTCTGTATACTGCAATTCATATATAATTGAAGTGCAGTCAGTGTCATTATACACTTGAATTTTAGGAGCATAGGATATACAACATTAAAACATACACAGTATAGTACCTGATTTAAATGATTCAAATGTTAAGTATTTGATAAACCAAATTCTTATGCTAGTACATTCTCTAAAGGTTCCTTGGGAAGGAAGCTAGAGAACTTAGTGGAGTCATAATCAGATAATAAGCACATTTGTGTGGGAGCAATCAAGAGTTGAACAACAACATAGACAACAAGTCAACACGACAGTGTTTCGGCCATTTTAAGATAAGCTAGGTGAGCTATGGTGGTGTAGGCCTTCATCAGGACGGGAGTTTCTTATGGGTGGAGTATCCTATGCAGTCTGTTGGAATAAACAGACAGAGAATACACCAGGGTCAGTTGCTTCAGAAAAGTCTAGCAGTAAAGATGTAAGTAGATACAGGTGGGGAACAAGTGGATGCCGGTGCTTACCGGATCCGTGGAGCACAATGGCTCAAGGCGTCTTAGTGTTTGTGTACTCTGGGAAGAGATGGAGCATTCATCTTCTGAAACACAGCCACTCCTGTCAAGGGAGATCAAGGAATGGTCAATTGGGCTGTGTCTCGCCATTGAATTTTAAGGTGGTCAAAGACCGTTGTCTTACCTCTAGAAGCCTGTTGATTGGAAAGAATTCTAAACACAGGCTGCAGTAAGTGTGCTCGGAGAAGCCAAAATGGAATCCTCGCTGCGGATACACAAAGGGAAGGGACTTGATGGAGAGCCAGAGGTGTCAGCCTCGATGGTGAGTGAGGTGGTACCGTGCAGAAGTGTATTCAAGCTGAGTATTAGTGTCTATACCCAATGGATGACTAGGGCAATGAGGCGCTACATGAGCGATTGTGCTGCCCGTGTACGGGGACAGATGGTAGCGCCACCCACTAGGAATCGTAGATGAAGATTATGATGGTGAAGTGAATGAATGGAGGTAATATTAGTGCCCCCGAGGTGCGTGGCAGATGATGTGGATGCTGTGTGGCATAACGCTGTTCTAAGGGGGAGAATTAGTCATGGTAGCATGGAGTGCAGAAGCACGAAATGCGCAGCTGGTCACCTGTCCGAGTGGTTAAAGATTACGGTGGTGATGTTAGTGCCCCCAAGGTGCATGGCAGATGATGTGGATGCCGTGTGGCATAGCGCTGTTCTCAGGGGATAGCATTAATCATGGTAGCAATGAGTGCAGAAGCGCGAAATGTGCAGAGGGTACCCCGTGCGAGTACACGGCATCCCGTAGTGATCGTACTATTGCAGTGCAAGTAGGCACGAAATGCGTGTGCAGGGAGGGGAGTGCAGAGCATAGGCAGGGTCATGCCTGTCTGAACTTACCTCCGGTGGGAGTTACAAGGACCGCTGTGCAGGAGCTGCCGGCGGTGCGGTGTGCCTCCTGAGCGCGGCTCGCAGTGCGTGCTGTTGCTGTAGAAACAGTCTTGTTTATGTATAGGGCAGCCATTTTGGGAGGCTGCCGTGAGAGGCCGTCTTGGCAGGTGCCAGTGTCTAAACTGGACAAATGCTGATTGGAATATTAAAGTCGGAATGTGTACAACACTCATAAGAATGAAAAAGAATATAGTTTGTACCGCCAAATTGCAAACAGGCGTAACATGGACAAAGGGGCCCGCATGTAACGTGCGCACATATGACACCTTATCGTATGTGTGATGTGTCACAGTATAATGGTTGTATGAATAACCAGCCACCGTATTGGAATATAGATCAACGGGGTTATACCATTCTAAAGATGTATAGGTGGGATGCAAACAATTCATATGATGCCAACATCTTGTAGAGTATTTCATTATGGTATGGTTAAGTGTGGCAGTATGGTGTGTAAATACACAGCCACCTTGTCTCAAATAGAAACAGGTTATCAACATTGTCATACTGTATCTCCGAGTAGCAAGCATTTCATATTATTTCAAAGAGCCTAGGGTTTGATAGTGTATGAGCCCCCTTGGTCCGTGCCGAATACCTCAATAGACAGTAATATCCCCAATATATTCCACAATTTCATGAAATTCAGTTTACATGATACATTTGGAGCAGACATTGTACATCATTTATAAGACGTGCTTCCACTCTAGGGTGATGTTAAGGCCTTCTTTAACAGTGCGTAGTTTGTGCACCCATTTCTGTTCTAATTGGGTGAGAGTTCTGTCAATATCGCCACCTCTTTTAGTGGTGGTCACTTTCTGGATTACAAACCACTTCATGTCCATGTTCGTGTGGTTTGTTTTGGTGTGATCATCCACTAGGGGTTTGTCAGGCAGCTTGTTTTTTATGCATGATCGATGCTCACAAATTCTCGTTTTCACTGCTCTCATGGTTTTGCACACGTACAAGAGTTCACAAGGGCATATAATGATGTATACAACCTGTTTGGTGTTACAGTTTGTATGATCTCGTAAGGTCCAGGTAATGTCCTTGTGTGTGAACACTTTCGTGGTTTCTGTGAACTGGCATGCTGTACATTTCCGACAGCGATACTGACCTTGGACAGGCGGCAAATTCCATAGGGTGCTTTGTTGTTTAGGTAGTTCAAAGAAGGTGTGCACCAATGACTCTTTGATGTTCTGATTCTTCTTGAACGCAAAGAGTGGAACTTTCTCGAGGGATCCAGTATTTCTGATGAGGGGCCAGTGTTGTTTACTGGTCTTCTTTATTAGGTTGCTGAGGGGACTGTAGGTTGTTACGCAGACTAGTCTGTCCAGTTCTTTTTTGGTGGTTTTAGTTAGGCATATTGTTCGATCAGTGTTGGCTGCTCACTTGTTTGTGTGCTTAATGGCTTTCCTGGGATATCCTCTGTCTAGTAGACGGTTTTGCAGGTCTGTGGCATGTTTCTCGTATGTGTCTCGATTGGCGCAGTTCCTCCTGTTCCTAAGGAATTGACCGTAGGGGAGATTATACTTCAGGCTTTATGGATGGTAACTTCCAAAGTGTAAAATTTTGTTGCGATCTGTTGGTTTGCAGAATAATTCCGTTTGTAGTTGGTCACCTGATCTATAAATATGTAGATCGAGGAAGTCAATGCCACGAAAATCCCAATGCATGGTGAATTTGATATGTTGGTTGCACTGGTTAGCCATAGCTGAAAAGCGGTAAGGTCTTGTTGATCACCTCACCAGATCCGAAGAACATCGTCGATGTATCTTTTCCAGAGTATGATGTTGTCTTTGTAAGGGTTGGTAGCTGCCGAGATGTATTCTGTCTCATACTGTGCCATGTGAAGGTTGACTATATCGGGCGCAAAGGTGGCACCCATGCCTACCCCTTTGACTTGTTTGTATAGCTGGTCTCTGAATAAAAAGAAATGTTCTGTCATGGCCAGTCTTACGCACTCTAGTATAGAGTTGGTAGGGACGGCTTTGATGTTGTTTCTCTTATCTAGGAAAAGTCTCAGTTCTTCCAGTGCTTCTTATTGTGGTATGGCGGTATAAAAAGCCTCAACGTCCAAAGTAGCCAAGATGTAGCCTTGTTCCATGCGGATTTCTCCAAGCATTAAGATGGTATCAGTGCTGTCTTTGAGGTAAGAAGTCATTTGGTTCACAAAGGGTTTAAGAAAGAAGTCCGTGTAAACTGACAGTGGTTCAAAAATGGAATCGCATGCCGATACAATGGGTGTGCCGGGTGGATTTTGTAAGCTTTTGTGAATTTTGGGTAGTATATAAAATGCTGGAATCCGTGGATGTGCTTTATTCAGAAAAAGATGTTCATCATCGCAGATCCATGCTTCTAGTCGAGCGTGGTTAGTCAAACTAAGAATTTCTTCTTGTAAGTCCTTAGTTGGGTCTCTTTGCAAGGGTAGATAGGCGTTGGTGTTTCTTAATAGGCGTAGGCATTCATTATCGTAGTCTGTGGTGTTGAGGATGATGATGCTGCCCCCTTTATCCGCAGGTTTGATCGTGATGTTGTGGTTATCTTTAAGAGAGTTAAGAGCAGTCTTTCTTCTGTTTGTAGATTGTCTGAGTAGAAGTTTCACTGTCAGAGTCCCTTCTGGATGGCGAGGGTGACCATTTTTTCATAGGTCTCAAATTCGCAGGGAATGGTGTGCAGAGGGGGCATGAATTTTGATTTCATTTTGAGTACTGTGGTGTTGTCAGTAGCCTTGTCTGGAGGCTATGTCCCTGATTGTGAATGTTCTGGTAGATATACCTCGAAAAATTATTTCAGGCGAATGTTACGAAAAAATCTTTGAGTTCAACTTCTGTGTTGAATGCTTGAGCTCTTGCAGCAGGCACAAAAGATAGACCTTTCTCAAGGAGATTTTGTTCTGCTGGGGTAGTTACGTGGTTGGATAGGTTGAAGTTTGGAATCCGCTCTGCTGTCCTTGGTTGTAATACCACTGCCGGGTCCGCATATGTTGTGCCTGTGCAGTTGGTCTTCTTCTCGGGCTTCCTCGTTGCATACCCCGGGGAAAAAAAGATTGTTGTTGTTGTTGGTGGTTGCCCGGACCTCCAGATGCACTGCCACTGCTGCTTGACGAGGTGCCTGAAAAAGTGACTCCTCAGTTTCTTCTATTGTAGTTTCCTTGTTGTTGTATTTCGGTGTAGTAGTTGTCGCGAAGGTAGGGATAGGTCTTGTCCTCGGCGTAGATTTGAAGATCTTTTTTGAATTTCTGAGCTTTTCTTTCAATCGTAATTGCTTTAAATTTTTCGATTTCAGCTTCTAGTTTCTGAAGCTTGGCCTTTGCGTCTTGTATCGTGACATTGTCTTGAAATTTCTTTTCTATTTCTAGAAGTCCAGCCCCGTAGGTAAATTCAGACAGGCGTGACCCTCCCTGCACACGCATTTTGTGCCTACTTGCACTGTGATAGTACGCACTACGGGATGCTGTGTACTCGCACGGGGTACCCGCTGCGCATTTCGCGCTTCTGCACTCATGCTACGATGGTTAATGCTATCCCCTGAGAACAGCGTTATGCCACACGGCATCCACATCATCTGCCGCACACCTTTGGGGCACTAACATCACAACCGTAATCTTCAACCACTCGGACAGGTGACCCACTGCACATTTCGGGCTTCTGCACTCCATGCTACCATGACTAAAGCTTCCCCTTGGAAAAGCGTTATGCCACATGGCATCCACATCATCTGCCGCGCACCACGGGGGCACTAATATTACCTCCATTCTTTCACTATCACCATCGTAATCTTCATCTACAATTCTTAGTGGGTGGCGCTACCATCTGTCCCCATACACGGGCAGCACAATCACTCATGTAGCGCCTCACACGCCATTCTTTGCCCTTCTAGTCATCCATTGGGTATAGACACTAATACTCAGCTTGAGTACACTTCTACACTATACCACCTCACTCACAATCGAGGCTGACACCTCCGGCTCTCCATTGAGTCCCTTCCCTTTGTTTATCCACAGCGAGGATTCCATTTTGGCTGCTCAGCGCACACTTACCACAGCCTGTGTTTAGAATTCTTTCCAATCAACAGGCTTCTAGAGGTAATACAACGGTCCTTGGCCACCTTAAAATTAAATTATGGCGCGACACAGCCCAATTGACCATTCGTTGATTTCCCTTGACTGGAGTAGCTGCGTTTCAGAAGATGAATGCTTCATCTCTTCCCAGTGTTCACAGACACTAAGACGCCTTGAGCCATTGTGCTCCACGGATCTGGTAAGCATCAGCATCCACTTGTTCCCCACCTGTATCTACTTACATCTTTACTGCTAGACTTTTCTGAAGCAACTGAACCCTGACGTATTCTCTGTCTGTTTATTCCAACAGACCGCATAGGATACTCCACCCATAGGAAACTCACGTCCTGATGAAGGCCTACACCACCATAGCTCACCTAGCTTATCTTAAAATGGCCGAAACACTGTCGTGTTGACTTGTTGTCTATGTGGTCGTTCAACTCTTGATTGTTCCTACACAAATGTGCTGATTATCTGATTATGACTCCACTAAGTTCTCTAGCTTCCTTCCCAAGGAACCTTTAGAGAATGTGCAAGCATTTGAATTTGGTTTATCAAATACTTACCATTTGAATCATTCAACTCAGGTACTGTGTATGTTTAAATTTTGAATATCCTATGCTCCTAAAATTCAAGTGTATCATGACACTGACTGCACTTAAATTAAATCAGAAATGCAGTATACAGACCTTTTCACAATTCTGTGTCTACCAAATCATGTGGTGACAAACCCAGGACCCAGTTGCTCTATCTTCAGCAGTTAGATCTCCATGACCTTGCTCAATTGTGTTTTTTGATATAAGTGTACCTACCTGGGCAGAGCAAGGCATCAACCAGGTGCCCTGTTAAACATTAGTTTACAATCTCACATGCTGCATTCCATATGCTGATGCCATTCTCACATACACATGCCAGCATAAGACATAAACACATTACGCATTTTGCTTTGCCTCAGAAGGGATCTGTTTCATGTTTTACATTATAGTATTTGATATTATCGTTTTGCCTACCAATACTAAATACAAGTTCCAGTCTTCCAAATTAATTTTGTTTACCAATTGTTCCTGCGTTTTGCGCGACGCACGTGGCATCATCCACAATGCGAGTGTGACGACACAACACGGCCGGCATTGCCTTAAGCTACTGCTTCTTTGCATTTATCACAGACTTGGGGCACATACAGGATTGAAATGGGGGTTGGGCCCCTTTACTCCACATCAGAGCAATTACTGCCTTACAGGTACATTTTCCTTTGCCCTTATAGCATCCTTTAGACCAACATAATGGCTATTCATAGACAAACACTAGTCTCATACTTTGCTTATGGTCTTGATTTCTTTTAGAATTGGAACACCTACTACTTTACCCGCATGTCCTACATACACGTTCTGATCATTCGAATTTGAACCTCAGGGTAAGTTTGTTGCTACATGACTCCCCCTTTTTCACTTTAGTTCTTATATACAATTAACTGTCCGGTTTCACTCACCCAAGTGGTTTTCCTTATCTCCACAGGTGGCCTTTTTGTACTACCAGCCACCATTCTACAAATTTGTCCTTTCACTTACCTGGATACACGGTATGCTATGCCTCATATCACATGTTCCCACATGCACATTTTGAACCTTGTTCCTATTCTTTTTACATATTTCTATCGGAACAAAGTTCCCATTATCATTTCTTGTTTGATTTAGTCTTTTTCTTTTGATTACTCATGTTGCATTCACATCTACAAACCAACTACTGAATCTTGGTACGAAATTTTATATAGATTTTATTTTGGATGTGATGTTATATGCTTATGATTTACTGTTCGCATTGCCAAAATGTCATGGATTTCTTTTTGCCTTTCTTAATGATGGCACTTTTCTTTCTCATGTTAAATGTCTACATTGTTATTCTTCACATATTATTTTTATTACTGTACAGCCTTGATAATGACCTGTAAGGTTGAAACACGTGTCGGCTGTTTTTTGACAAACATTTTTAGTAACCGATATAAAGATTACATTTATTATACTATATGAGCCGATGTGAAAGAATATTTCTTTTAACTTGGACTACAAATACTCTGGATTCGCGCATTGGATCTACCTTCATACTCCATATTCTATGTTTTCATACTTATTGTGTCCAATCACAGTCTCAACTTTCTGGAAACCAATCTGTGAGATGTTCTGTTGCTTGTCCTGCCTGTGGCTGGACACTGCTAAGTTGCGACTCTTACTTCTAATACACAATCTATGTTCATTTCATATTTGTCTCGCTGGTCTCTTGGATTGTCCTGTGTAGTACAATCCACAGGGGTATTTGATCGAGTAGATGATATTGGCGGTGTGTCACACGTGGCAAAGTTCCATAGTTTTATCTTCTCGCTTGACTGTGGATGTTTGATGGTGTTGCCTTTTGTGACAAATTCGCATTTGCAGCAGTTCAAGCATGGGAATCTGCCAGTATGTGTCGAGGTTGAATTTTGTGTTGTAGATCTGGTGCAGACCAATTGATCACTGAGGTTTCTGCTCTTTTGATATACAAATAGACGTAATTCTTTGAAAAGATGTTCAACTCTATGGTCACAGGTGAGTGTTTTCTAATTTCTTTTAATCACTGATTTAATCCTGTTGCTTTGGATGGAAAATTTAGATACACATACAAGTGGTAGAGTTTTAGGTGTTACTTGAGTCTGGGCCAGAAGATCTTCCTGTTGTAAAGTGTTTACCTTGGTGGTTGCAGCCACAATTTCTGGTGGTTTGTAGTCACAGGCAATACATTTCTCTCCCATTTTAGTTATTTTCTGTGTGTATTAATCCGGGTCACTCACAATCCATTTCACATGCAGCATTTGGCTATATAGTAAGTTCTTAATGAGACTTGGCTGATGGTAAATGAATCTATGTAACAGGTTGTTGCGCTCTGTTTGTTTACGGAAGATACTGGTGGTGAACCCATTCACTACCATTGTGATTTCAACGTCCAGGAAATGTATCTTCTCACATGATGTTTCATGGGTAAACTGTATCCGGGGTCAATAGCATTTATGTATATGAAGAAATCTTTCATGCTCTCCTCAGTTCCTGTCCAGATTCTGAAGATATCATCTATGTACTGTATCCAAAGGCCAATGCAGTTACGAAATAGTGCATTTTTAAGAATGTGATCTGTTTCATATTTGTACATAAAACAGTTGTCATACGTAGGGTTCATGGTCGCCCCCATGGATGTTCCTGACACCTGGAGGTAATATTGGTCTTTATACTGAAAGTATGAATTTTCAGCAATAAACTGTACTTAAATCAAAATGAATTCTTTAATGGGCCATGATCTCTCCTTCTTTGAGTAACATCCACTCAATTGCTTCCATCCCACGGTCATGGGGAATAGATGTATATAGGTTTTGACATCTACTGTGTACATGATGTTGCCAGGATTGTCTGTAATGACTTTCAAATGGTGTAGGAAATGTGTGGTGTCTTTCACAAACCTGCTTGTCTTTTGCACAAGTGGCTGTAAGAAATAATCAATATATTTACCCAGTGGTTGAAGAATGCTGTCCATGCCTGCTATGATGGGTCTACATGGTGGATCAGTGAGCTGTTTATGTATTTTACTGAGCATATAGAAGTTGGGGATCTTAGGGTAATTGGTCTGCAAAAACCTGCGTGTGTGTTGATTGATCCATCCAAGATGTTCTGCTTTGGTTAACATCTCTTCCATATTTGTCATTATCGTGTTGGTCGGATCTTGGTCTAATCTTGCATAGACGTTAGTGTCATTTAATTGTCTCACACATTCTCTGTCAAAGTTTGTTTTATTCATTATCATGACGGCTCCTCCCTTGTCAGCCGGTATAATGGTTATGTTTTTATCACCATACAAGTTCCTGATCAGTACTATTTCTTGTGGTTTGAGATTCCTGTGCTTGGGTAAAACATTTTGGGACTCTGTATTCTACAGATCCTCTTTGCACAGAACAAAGTCAGATTGCCCAAGCAGCACTCCAGCTTGGCAATAACATTGTCAACCTGGACCCCATAACCATGTGTGCCTTGATTAAGAAGGCACAATCTTCTGGGGCCCAACGGCCTTACAAACAATGTCCTGAAGAATGACCCAAGCACTTGGTCAATTATCCTGAAACATGGAGATCATCCTATATTGTCCCTATCTTTAGGAAAGGAGACAAGTGGGACCCAAAGAATTACAGGTCAATCGCCCTGTTAGACTATGTAAGTAAAATCTTTTTGGCAGTCCGTTGCATAACCTGGATGACTGGGCCTAGACTACAGGGAGATTGGACCGATTCCAAATGGGTTTTCATTGGGGGCACTCGACTAACATTAGTGGTGCTGTTATCAGGGAATTCCAAGAGCGGACCTGTGTGGTTCAAATTCTACATCTGTATTTAGCCTTGATAAACCTTTCTGTAGCCTTTGATAGGGTTGATAGGTGCAGACATTGGCAACAATTAGATGAATTGAGACAATCACATGGTCTTCTTAGGCTGATCATAGGTTTGTATGATCATTCAGCAATCGTTAAAACAAGGTGGGGATCTTTCTCGTAGAATAGTCATGGATTCTGGTCTTAATGTGTTCCATGTGTGATGTCTAGGTTGAAATGGTTAATTCCCTTATTAGATTTACAAACAAATTAAAGAATATCTAAAATATTAAATTGACACAAGATTGTAGAATGGTTCATAACCATTTCTTTTATTTCTCTTTTTTCTTAAAATTGGGAAGCACCCCTGTTGATTGTATTTGTTTTGTCCTGATCATGGCTGCTCTATGTAATTCAGGCAGGCCACGAAACCGAAACTCGAGTCGACAACATAGAAATATTGTACTGAAGTTCATTGTTGGCAGGATTTTCAAATTGAAAGCCTAAACTGTATATACATTACATGTGATGCAGGCCATTGAGAAAGGAATCGTGCAATTGTATTTCTGCACTTCAGGTGAATATACTGACCCTCTATTGTAATTTGAATGGCATATTATGTGAATGTATGCAGTAGGAATGTTTGATATGGGATGATTGGTTGATGAAAGGTTAACAGGGTATTGCATTTGCATTTTAGTATTTGTGTTACTAGCTGGAAAAGAATGTGGGTGAATTATGTATTGTAGAGATGAATTAAAATGTATGAGTAATATTTGATAAATTATTCATGAAATACATTGGAATGAACTCTTTGAAAAGTTGGTTTTCTATTGAAATATGTGTTTATGGTATGGTATGGTAGTGTTTATTTATATAGCACCTATACACAGGCAAGTGTTTCAAAGTGCTGAAGGAGAGTGGGAACACAGGGAAATCCAACAGTCACTCAAAGTCCTTGAAAATCTGAGACGATAGTAGTCTGCACAGGAAGAGCAATACCGTAAAAAGTACATTTAACAATATGGGATATAGC
This sequence comes from Ambystoma mexicanum, assembly GCF_040938575.1. NCBI lineage: Eukaryota > Metazoa > Chordata > Amphibia > Caudata > Ambystomatidae > Ambystoma > Ambystoma mexicanum. The sequence continues at coordinate 1,250,833,180 of NC_090921.1, read as the reverse complement.
AAATAGGCCTGACGTCGATTCTGCAACTATAAACAGTGCAATTAGGGGAGAAGACAAGGGAGAAACAGACAGACGATCTTCAGGAGTGGTGTGTAAGGATCAAGCAAGTGCACAGAGGATCAAAGGGAGGGGAGGATCATGTGCACCCGGTCGGTTGAGACTGGGTTATGTGCAGAGAGAGCCACTCTCTTCGGTTAATTTCTCAGTGCATTGAGTTGGGGTGGGACGTAGTACCCTGAGACACGTGTGAGAGAGGACTGGCTGGGGGTTCCCGGGACCAGAGGGACTCTGAGGTGCGCCAGGCGGCCAGTCAGCATGCTGTAAGTAATAGGAGGGAGTGAGGGAAAGAACAGAGAACTAGGTTAGCAGGGTAGAGGGACAGAAAAGGAAGAGGAGAAGAGGAAGGTCTTGAGGAGTTTCTGGAATTTCAGAAGATCCAGCTCAAGATAGAGGGCAGCAGGGAGGCTATTGCAGAGGGAGGCACCTGCTGAGGATAAGGACTTCCCTCCAAATCGCTGCTTGGAGAACCGGCTCACTCGTAGAAGGTTGGAGGTAGATGAGCATAGGGCTCATGAGGGACAATATTTAGGTAGGCATCGTTGCAGGTAGGTGGGTTCCAGGCACCAGAAAGCCTTGTGAACAATGTAAAGTGTGTTGAATTTGATCCTTGCAGCCAGAGTGTGCCAGTGGAGGGATTTCACCCCCAGAGACAGACAGTCCCTGGGCTTGAGGCCAAGAATAAGTCTTGCGGTTCTGTTCTGGATGAGCTGTAGATGGTACAGGTCAGAAGAAGGGAGGTTGAGGAAGAGGTTGTTGCAATAGTCCAACCTGTAGAGAACCAGGGCTCTGGAGACAGTGAGCGTCTAGGGGAAAGTAGGAAAGTGTAGAGTACCTCTGAGGAGGTGTAGCTCATAGACTTTTTAGAGATGTCTGAAATGTGAGAGGAGAAAGAGAGAGTGGAATCAAAGATGACCCCAAGGTGTCTTGCTTTGCAGGTGGGTGCAGGTGCAGGGGCAAGGGAGGCCAGAGTGAAAGTGGAAAAGTGGGAGCAAGGGTCCCAATGCGAACAACTCAGCCTTACTGGCATTGAGGCAGAGGTTGTTTGCAGGACACCATGGTTGAATAGCGGACAGACAGCCAGATATGTGTGAGGAGGCAGCTGAGGGTAGCCTGAAATATAGTTGCGTGTCATCCACGTAGGACTGGAAGTTGGAGGTGAAGGTGGCAATCACCCGTGCCAGTGCAGCCATAAAGACGTTGAACAACCATGGGGATAGGTTAGATCCCTGGGGAATTCCACAGGTTGAGAGAGTGATCTTTGAGTGAAAGGCTCCGAGTTCCATCTGGGATGGGCCTGCAGAGAGGAAGGAGGTTAACCACGACAGAGCCTGACCAGTGATTCCCAGGGTGTATCGGAGACGTGCAATCAGGATGTTTTGGTTAACCGTGTCAAAGGCAGAGGGGAGGTCAAGGAGAATGAGGATAGATGGGGTGTTAGTGTCAAGATTTGAGAGCAGGTCTTCACTGTGTTCAGAAGAGCAGTTCCCATGCCTCTGGATGCTCTAAAGCCAGATTGATGGTAATGGAAGCAACCAATAGATTCATTATGTAGGGTCAGCTGAGAGATAGCCAGTTTCTCCAGGGGTTTGCCCAGGAAAGGAGTGATGGAGATGGGGTGTTAGTTTGCCAGAATGGAGGGGTTGGCAGAGGGTTTTTTGAGCAGAGGGTGCACAAGGGAGTGCTTCAGGGCAGTTGGGAAAACTCCAGTGGAAAAGGAGATATTGCAGAGATCAGCAAAGGCTGGGGTGAGGGAGTCGATATTGTCTTTAAGGTTTTGGAGAGGCAGGGGTCCACCTGTTTGGATGAAGCCTTCATAGATTGGACTGGTAACCTCATCCAGTGTGACAGGTGAAAAAGAAGATAATGTTAGTGGCAAGGGGGCCAAAAGGGTCTCCGTTGTTGGTGTATGCTGTGGCGTGGAAGAGAGGTTGTCAAGGATGTCTTGGGTTTTTGTGGTGAAGTGTGCAGCCAGGGGCATGCAAAGGCCCTGGGTGGCTGTGACAAAAGAAGACAGCTGCAGAATTGGCCTGCTACTTGCAGACTTTGAAGAGTTTGGCCGTGTTGTTTGATGCCACAGAGATGCAGGCTTGAATAAAGACTCTTTTTTTGTTGCAGATGCAGAGTCAATAATGCCTTTGAAGGAGGCAGCAGACCAGTTTGCCAGATGGTTCGCCCGACGCATCCCATTTCTGCTCAGCTGCCCTACACTTGCGTTTAAGGGCATCCAGGTCAGAGTCGTACCAAGAGTTGACTTCTTAGAAGGCTTCAGTCGGACCCTCATGACAGGTGTAAGAGTGTCAAGGGTGTTTGCAGATAGAGAGATTTAGGTTAGCAAGGGCTGTGTCAGGGTGGGAGTCAGCCTAAGGAAGGGGTGGAGGAGAGTAGGAGGAGGAAAAAGTAGCCACTGCTACTTTTTTCATGGGTCTGGTGACTTTGACGCCAAGTGGCTGTGCCTGATGTATTGCTGCAAGAGGTGAGTAGAGCTCCAGGTGTGTAGTGAGAAGAGAGTGGTCAGTTCGAGGGAGGGAGGTAGTGAGAGGGATAGAGAGGGCTGTCTGTAGAGATGAAAGCATCCAAGGTGTGGCCGGCGGTGTGCGTGGGGCTAACGGGAAGGATAGAAAGGGCGAGAGAGTTGCAAAGGTTGCAGAAAGGACCTGAGGAGTCAGGAGACTCCAGATGGATGTTCAGATCACCCATCAGGAGGAGTTGAGAGGAGGAGGAGAGTAGGGAGGAGACCAGGTCAGCCCATTCTGAGAGGAAGAGAGTGGACTGACCTGGTGGCTGAGAGAGGGTAACCATAATGAGAGAAGATTTTGGGGCTTGTGAGAGTCTGCAAACTAGGCACTCGAAGGAGGAGTAGGCCTTAGTAGGGATGATGATATGATATGTTATGAAATAGCATTTATAACGCGCCTATACACAGGTGTTTCAAGGTGCAACGAGGCAAGGGAGGGGGAACAAAAGGGAGGACAGACACTAGACCAGGTGTCATTCAGATCACGCAAGTGCATGGGAATGGGGGAAGGGGAAAGTTCAGGGGTAAAGGGGAAGGGATAGTGCAGTACATAGGCATGGAATAATAACAATAAGTGAAGTAATGGCCAGCTGGTGGCAAGTGCAAAGGTAAGTGCAGACAACAGGTGTCAAGTGCTGGTAGTGGTACTGTAGGGATACAGAAACATTCACCAAGTGCAGGGGCTGCCATGCAGGCAATGCAGGTATGTGCGACTGGCGGGGGAGGGACCTGGGCCTGAGAAACAGAGGGTGGCCAGGTAACCAGTGCAGATTCAGATGGGAGGTCAGTAGCGGAGAGGAGGAGAAAAGTCAGAAGCAAAGAGAACGGTTTGAGGTGCTTCCAGAACTGTAGATGGTTCTCCTCAGGTTTCAGGGAGGCAGGGAGGCTTTTCCAGAGGGAGGCCTTAGCTGAGGACAGCAATCTACCACCCACTCGTTGCTTGGAGATGCAAGTGACCCTAAGAAAGTTGGAGGTGGATGAGCGAAGAGATCGAGAAGGCAGATATTTAGGAAGTGCGAGTTGAAGGTATTGAGGCCCCAGGCCCCAGTAGGCCTTGTGGACAATACAGAGGGTTTTGAACTTGATCCCTGCAGCCAATGGGAGCGAGTGCAGAGCCTTCAGTCCTGGAGAGATACGGTCCCTGGGCTTAAGGCCGAGGACAAGTCTTGCAGTCCTGTTCTGGATGAGTTGCAGAGGGCAGAGAGTAGAGGCAGGCAGATTTAGAAAGAGTCTGTTGCAGTAGTCCAGCCTAGAGAGGACCATCGCTCTGAGACAGTGAGCTTCTGGGGGAAGGAGAGGAAAGGGAGAATACCTCTGAGGCGGTGCAGCTGTTAGTTTGACTTCTTAGAGACATCAGAGATGTGAGGAGAGAAGGAGAGTGTGGAGTCGAAGATGACACTGAGGTTCTTAGCCTCGCAGTTAGGAGCAGGAGGAGGGCCAAGAGAGGCCAGCCATAGAGTGACAGGAAAGGAGAGAGTGGGTGTGCCGATGAGGAGAATCCCAGTCTTACTGGCATTAAGGCAGAAGTCATTTGGGGCACACCACTCCTGGATAGCAGGCAGACAGTCAGAGATGAGAGACGGAGAAGAAGTGGATGAGGGTAGCCTGAGTATGAGCTCAGCGTCATCTGCATAGCACTGAAAGTTGGGGCAGAGAGCGGCAATGCGGTGGGCAAGAAGTGACAGGTAAAGGTTGAACAACCAGGGAGAGAGGTTAGACCCCTGGGGGACCACAGGCAGAAAAAAAGATAGCGTAGAGGAAGGACCCAAGTTGGACCTGGGAGGGTCGGTCAGAGAGGAAAGAAGTCAACCATGCCAGGGCTTGACCAGTGATACCCAGGTTATCACAGAGACATTTGAGCAGGATCGCATGGTTGACCGTGTCAAAGACGGAAGAGAGGTCAAGCAAGATGAGGACACAGGGGGTGTTAGAAACAAGGTTGGAGAGCAAGTCTTCACAGATGTTCAGGGGAGCAGTTTCCTTGCTTCTGGCAGCTCTGAAGCCAGACTGATGTTCATGAAGACAGCCAACAGATTCAGTGTGGAGATTAAGCTGGGAGATGGCCAGTTTTTCTGGGGGTTTTCCCACAAAGGGAGTGATGGAGATTGGGTGATAGTTGGCCAGGCAGGAGGGGTCAGCTGTCATGATGCCTACCCCCGGGGACCCAGACCATGTCCAGCAATCCCGGAAGCAGGCATCAAGTTATCCCAAGCAAGCCCAACAACCCCTGCTAGGGGCTATTTGGGTCCAGTCCAGTCTATTGGACTGGGTCCAGTCCAGTCTATGAGCCTGGCACCATAGGCGCCAGGCTCATAGATTAAAACTCACCTGATGCAGACCATGCTGCAACCTTACCTGATGCAGACCATGCTGCAAGAGCTCCAAGCCAAAAGAGGCGTGGAAGGGACTACTTTACTTAGGGACTATTTTTTACTCAGGCGGGGCTGGGGAGGAATACTTAATTGGGACTACTTTGGAGGCTATTTAAACCACACCCGAAGAGCAGCACACGCTTTGCGTTATTCTGCATCCAGCAGCGCAACGCTCACCGTGCCTGCAAGTCTGCATCCAGCCCTCTGCGACGCCCGCCCCGAGTTTGGAGCTCCCAGAAAAAGGGAAAAGAAGGAGAAAAGGTTAGAACAAGAGCAATACCTTTAATCCTTACCTGAATTCCTGATCCATCACGCCTTCGAGCTGGAAGAAAGAAGTTATTTTATGCGCGTCGCATCGCCTGCTGCAGCGCTGCGCTGAACTCACCGGCCTTCGCAGCATCTTCACATTCCACTGCATCCTCCTGTATGTTCCGGCACTTAAGGAGAAGACAAGAACAGCAAGGTGAGCCAAGGGATTACACAGAGGAATATTAGTTACCCTCCCATAGACTTACCTGATTTTACCACTGGGGCTACTATTCCTCTTCACGGGTTGGCGCAGCTTCCACTGCATCTTCCCGAACCCTGGCCCCTAAGGGGAAACAAAAGGACAGCAAGGAGAAACAAAGGGACTAACAAGGGGAACCCTCCTCACCACAATAGACTTACCTGATTTTACCGCCAGAGGTATTATTCCCCAAGACTTCATACTTTCTCTCAGCGCCTGAATAAGGGTGAAAGCAACAGGTTACATATTGACATTATTTTATCGAACTGTGTTGGAAAATACAAATCCTTACCAGAATACTACCGGTTGCCACGAGGAACTCTTCATTAGGATCAAGCTGCAACCTGCAAAGAATCAGACAAGAGTGAAAGTCAGGCATTTGAACTCTTACGAACTTTATACTTACGGCTCTTGCCGGGAATCTCGGAGTCAATATTGTTCTGGAACTCACCAATTCCTTCCAGCCAGTGAAGCAACTGGTTATGAACACGCCCCTGCGCTCAATGCAGGATGGAGAGCTCATCTTTTCAAACCATCAGGTGAGACTATAAGAGGGCACATCAAAGGTGATCTGTGAGGTGAACAGCGGAGGTGGGGGGATTTACGCTCAACTCCACGGGTGGTTAATTCCCTTTCTCCATTTGCAGAAGAATATTCCTACGGGCCAAGCAAACGAAGCTAGGTGGGCCAGTCCAGTCCTTCAGCTTGGCCCTACACGTCACATTGGTGGAGACCGCAGCTGTCCAGTTCCGATCGACGCCTCTGTGGGAGCCAGGTGAGCGTAACATCAGCAGACGGTTTCTTAAGAAGAGGGTGCACAAGGGAGTGCTTTACGGGGGATGGGAAGACTCCAGTGGAGAAGGAATGATTGCAGAAGTCGGCCAGGGCAGGCACCAGGGAGTCAATGTGGTCCTTGATGGTTTTGGAGGAACAGGGTTGAACTTGTTTTGTTGAGACTTTCATAGATCGGATTTGTCTAGAAACCTCATCTGCGGAGAATAGGGGAAAGGCAGAGAAGGAGGGAGGAGAGGTGGCTGCAGAAGGGCCAGAGTAAGAGCAAAGAGTAAAGGAAGGCGGGAGAGAGGAGGAGAGTGAGGACAGGATGTCCTGAGCTTTAGAGATAAAGTGAGAAGCCAGTGCTGATGGACACAGGTATCCATTCTGGGAAGATAAGCACCACTCCCCCATCTGTCTTCTTAGGCCTGGGCCCAGAGAGGATTTTGTAGCCTTCAGGGAGGAGTGTGTCATAGCTCGTGATGGAGCTCTCCTTGAACCATGACTCAGTGATGGTGAGCACATCAAGATTCATGAGTTTGAGGAGATTGCAGATGTCAGTCGAGTGTTTGAAGGCAGAGTGAGTGTTAAGAGTGGCAATGTGGAGTAGTTTGCCATCTTTGAGGGTCTTCCTCGGGGGGGCACAGTGGTCCCCCGAGAGGGTGGCAAAAGAGACAGGGGATTAGTGGAGGATAGCGAATGAGCCAACGCTGAAAAGGGAGCCACAACAGTATGGCAAGGCTGGGGCGCATGTGCAGAGGAAGAAGGCACAGAAGGCAAGGGAGCATGTGCAGAGCAGGAGGAAGGCACAGAAGGCAAGGGAGCTTGTGCAGAGGAGGAGGGTGGCACAGAAGACAAGGGAGACTGTGCAGAGGAGGAGGAAGGCACAGAAGGCGAGGGAGCCTGTGCAGAGGAGGAGGAGGAAGGCACAGAAGGCAAGAGAGCCTGGGAGCAGGGAGAGGTGAGGTTAGAGAGGCGAGGGAGTAGCCTGTCGAAGAGAAAAAAGTTGGGTTGAGGACCCTGAACCATGATGGTTTCGTTGAGATAAACATTACTGATGACTCTGGAGATTGCAAAGAGGTCAAGGAAAACCTCTCAGTAAGTGCCACCACTAATGGGAGAAGAGGCAATAGGAGAGAGAAAGACGACCATGTAGCGAGTCCATAGGTCAGGTGAGTAAACAAAGAAGAGGATGTCAATGATAGTCTCTCTGGTGGAAGCCGTGACATAGGTGTCTGCAATAGGAAGACCTGGATTGGAGCCCATTATGGCTTTCTTAAGTTTCTTCCGGACAGATTTAGTAATAGGATAGGAGATGGTGAAGCAGTTGGCGAGGATAGGAAAGATAGATAGCAACACAGTGCAGTGAAGGGGCTGGGGACACTTATCAGTCTGATGCACTGATGCACAGGGGAGTTGCTAGGCCTGGAAAAGACCCGGGACTAAGCTGATGTCAGAACTGTTGCGACTGGGGGCTAGCTAGCCTTTTGACTGTAGCTCCTGAGATTCTATCCGGGGCTACAACCAAAAGATCAGCTAGTGAAGAACAGAGGCAGCCACAAGGCATAACTAAATTCGATTTTCAGCAGGACCGGAGAAATGCATGAAACAACTGGGCAAAGCTAATTTCGATTTTCAGCAGGACATGAGACATGCATGTAACAACTGAGCAAGGCTAAATGCGATTTTCTGCAGGACAGGATAAAGGCATGTAACAACTGGGCAAAGCTAAATTAATGGAAGTCCAGATGAGCTGAGGTGAGAAGTCGAGCAGTTCCATGTGTGAAGGAAGGGATTGAGAAGTTAGATACAGGAAATGACCTTCAGAGAAATGGTAGGTGGTCCATTGTTCAGTTTGTTCAGACAACATGGAGTTTTTCTCAGCCTGCATGTGTACGTGGGGAGGTGCAGGTGAGATCCCCCAGACAAAGCCAGGCAACTGACAGGGGAACAGACATGGCCTTAGAAAGTGAGCCTTAGATGAGGGTGCCGGTTAAAGCCTGCCAGTCTGCAATAGGACACTTTAAGCCTCCAAGTGTCCAATAGGTGTGCTGGAAGGCTGGATTGGAATGCACACGAGCAGCCTTCCCAGCATGGTAAAGGCAGTGGCTATCTTGGAATTGCCGCGAAACAGCAATGAAAAAAAGCACAACAGATAAGGCTTAGCAGCTTCAAAGGACCCAGAGAGTTTTTTTTTTGGGCAACAAGAGGCAATGCAGTGCAGCACAGCGAAACTTTCACAATATAAAAGGATTCCAATTTAGATAAGAAAATAAATAAACTTATCTTATCGTTCTTTTATTTTTATTGCAAAAAAATGACTGCGCAAATTCTTTAAAGTGAAGAGAATGTTTTGTGTGTGTTTGATTCTGGTTTAAGGCCGGGATGCATATTAGCTCCCTGCCTTTTTAACCTTTACGTCTCTAATATAGGAGACAACTTGATTCCAGCTGCACTTATAGCACCCAAGGAAATCATCATGTATGGCCTACGCAGATCATTTTCTGCTCTTTAATTGCTCCAGGATTGGAATGCCGAGACTTCTGAATGCATGTTCTATTTACGCAATTGAGAACACAACTAAAATCCAGCATTTCTCGAGGGGCAGGAAATTAAGATCTTGCAGATGGCTGTTTCAAGATCGTCAGGTGGGCAGACTATCGAGTCTAGCATAGTTTGGCTACCATTTTATCTCATATGCCTTATTGAGACACATACAGGCTTTGTTTATCTTGAAAGCCCAAAACGGAACCAACCAATTGGTATTGATTGATAGAAAATTTGGCAGGTTTTTTGATAAAGGCAGCAATCCAATTTTATGAGGGGAAAGTAATCACCAAATTGGTATATGGCCTGCAACGTTGGCCCATTAAGTTGCATGATTGCTGGACAGGGTAGAGGGTAAAATGCGGTGGGACGTATTGAGAGTCACCAACGCTGTCCCTGTGGCAAAGGTAAGATATTCCTTGGCGCTCCTTTCCCTCAAGGTCCGGCCACAGTGGTGGTGTCCTTATACCAGAAAATCATAGCTCCTCACAACAATACTGTATACACAGATGCCTTTTTAGGGAAACTGACATTTTATTGTGAATCACTTCTGCACGAGTTGGGACTGGTCACTGATACTCTGGAGTTAAGTCCGGAGAAGGTTAAAGAGGTTTTGTGCAAACAGGATTGGGTAATTCCTGTTCATTCCTTTCATGATTATCCCTCTTTACAGCACCTATTTCATGAATATAAATTAAGAGGTACAATTGCATCATACCTTTTTACCAGAAACAATACTATTATTCACTTATCATGCCCCTTTGCTGGAACTTGTTTCCTACGAAGGAGATACTTAGAAGGCGAGTTAAGTTAGATTCTTCTGAATCTGTTTGTCGATGGTGCAAGAATCAGCCAACCACCTGTTTATGGAATGTCCAGCCCTCCAACAGAAAATATTGTTATATTTTTTTAAAAAAGAAGGTAAATCTGGTTACTTGGATATAAACGATTTTTTTTAAACGATCCTTGTATAAAGCATCTACCTCAGAGGGCTTGGCAGTGACTGCTTTTAAAAAAGTTGAAATGACTGTGTGTACTTGTCTTTGCCTGTCTGTTTTAACTTAGCATTTTGTTTTACTTTGTGAAGACCTGTTTAGTTATGAAGAACTGTCTTAGTTTTATGAAGTTGTTCTTAAATTGTATTTTCTTTTTCTTTTCTTTCTTTTTTGTAAAGGCTTGAACAAACCAAATGCAAAAAAATATGTATATAGTGCTTTGGCAAAAACTCTCTATAAATAACAAATGATTACCATAATTCATAGCATTAATACTCCTGTGCACTGTTGGTGACTTGCATCTATTGGATTTTTGGAAACTGTAATATCGCAGTAACTGGCAATGTAGGGGCCCTACTGATCATAAGGTCAAAACCTGAAATACAGCAATAATTGGCATATTATGAAAGTAACTGGACATGCAACGCTGATGTGTCATATCTATGGCAGTGCATGGGCCTATGTTGGTTCAATTGGGTCTAACCCTATCATATCATGACCCCATCCATGCCATATGGAGGCAGACCCCTTGTTGAAAGGTGGTTGGTATCTAAAATATTCTTGTCTGCTTTTGTACCTATTTGGTATTTTAACATTTTTCCATGTATGTTCTTTATTTATGCCTGCAAGCTATGTCTAGTGATATCACCAGGGTTAAAGAGGAACTGATGCCATCTAGGTCAATGGTCATGTGACATCACTTCCTGTGATGTCATCAGGTGTGTGTGATGTCACTTCCTCTACCCTTGGCATTTTGGTGAATCGACATCCCTGTATTAACCCAATGTATCTAGCATACACATTATTTACACAGCAAGTTATTGACAGCCCAGACAAAAAACAGAGCATTAAAGTACACTTTAGTAATCACAGCACACCACAGATGCATTGTGCTGAAGCAAATTGCGTAGCGCTGCTCACTGCTTATATTTTATCTTTCCGAGACCTTCTTGGCATAGCAATTAATCCACAACACTAACTGAGCACAATGGATTAAAATAAAGGTCAGCAATTAAAGTATCACTGTCAGGCCAGGGTACTAATTAACAGACACCTCTGGTCCATTGCTGCCATAGTTACTGGTTGTGTCTACTTTATAATGCTTTTTATGCCATCGTTGTTTGGGATTATTTTCCTTCTGTGCCCAGTTCCCATCTTTCCGGTTAGCTTCTACCACAGCAATTCTGTCCATGCCCATGATATGTAGTCTCCTCGTCTACATGAGATGTCTTTTGACGTGTGAGCTTCTATTCTGGGATTTGTATTCTAACAGTGGCCTGTGACCATTGGCAGGATGGTGTGTATATCCCCTAAAATGTTCACAGGTTTTCCCTTGTAGGACTTTGCAGTATTTTCCTGAGTTTCCATACCACCACGTCGATATAAAGGGCGCTTGATGAGTTTGCGAAATTTGGCCTTGGTTTTTCTCAATATCAATTATAATTTTCAAAAGTTGCTTGTCACGTTTTTGTTGGGATTCTGAAGCCCACGGTATGCTTCCTTCTGATTTTTTTAAAGTCTGATCATGATTCTAGCACCTGCTTTGAGTGACAGGGGTTGCTTTGAAAGCCTGTGCCAATAGCAATGTGCCCATGTGGGAGGGCCTGGGCAATCCTAGCCAGCAAGAGATGCTTTGGTAGGACAATTACCCGCTTGTTTTGAGTTTCTTGTGAAGTGGCAATGTGAGAAACTAGAACATTAAACTAGTCATGGCACTCAGTGATTGGTGCTGGAAGAGGTAGGGGCAATGCTATGAAGTTCTACATCTGTATGGATAGAAAAGGGCATTTGTGTAAGTAGGTCCCATGGGTTGTTATGATTGTTGTAATGTAGGATAGAGGAGTATTACATTGCTAATTTAGACTAAGGCGAATTAAATAATTAGGTTAGAATTTTGAGGCAGTTTGAATGGACATGATATGTGTGTAGAGGAGGCACAGCACACAACGGAAGTCCAAAGAAGTGAGAACCCCACTTGCTTTTTGTAGGAGGATGGGGCAGAGTGCAAAAGGTTTGTGGCACACAGGTACAGGTAAATGCTAATGTAGAGTTAGGCACACCTGAATATACGTAGCTGTAGCTGTAGGAGTATGACAAATCAGTCTGGAGGAGCAAGTGGATGCATTTTCCCTAGTCAAGATGCTCACACCCCTACCCTATTGGAGTAACAGACGAGGAGCTATAGTTGGGAACCATGTGTACAAGTTTATGCAAAATGTCTCTACCACGTCGACTGTTTGAAAAAAATATGCACTCAGGCATCCATTCCGAATATACGCTCATGTGGAAACAATAGAAGAAGCCTACCAAGCCGGATGTTCCTTGTTGAAAAGCCGGCATGAATAAAATGATGCACGGCAGAAATGTACGTTAAACAAAGTCTTATAACAGCAAAAGACTGTCCTAAAGAAATATATGACCCTATGCTGAAACTATATGAAAATACTTAAGAATTACGATATAACTGAAGCAGTAATAGAACCATATACTTTATGATGCAGTGGTTATGGATACAAAGAAGAATGAAGTGCCCCTCAATAACTACAAACGCTGAAGCACAAGGTAGAAAGAATGCATAGAACTTGCTTAAGAGAGGTATATGTTCAACGTTTAGGACTAACATTAGAACAAGATGGACGACGACTCATGTAAAGAAACACAGTTACCTCAAAATGCTAGCACAGAGTTTAATATGTAAAGATGATGCAGAAGCTTTTTTTCCTAGTGAAAAAGGGGAGTACATTGGCTTTGAACCAAGTATGCTATTTCGAGAGATAAAGAAAAGCATGAAGGAAGTTCACGAGCAGACAATACGCAAGGATGTATTTTCTAAAGATTGTGGAGAACACAAACATTTACTGATGCCAAATATTGGGTGATTAAAAGGCGCAAAGTCAATATGGGATTGAGTGAGGAAGTTACTAAGGAACAAAAGAAGAACTGCACACAGCAAAAGTGAAATCAAATAAGGATAAAAACACAGTGATGAAGAGCTTGCTAACAAGGGCTATCCATTGGGACTGAAGCTAAGATAGCAGTGCACCTATACTCCATCGGATGTCCCGAGGCTGTGCAGACTGGCAAGGCCAACCTTCAAATTGAAGACACTGGCATCAGGCCTACCGATGAAAGAGGATGGCCTAATTGGCAAACAAAGAAAGAAGTGATGTATATCCAACCACCCGGGGTTTGTTTCTATGTACATGCTGCTAGCAAGCCGAATGTCCAAGGCTGGAATTGGGTTGCCAACCAATTAGAATAGCCTGCCATGCACTTTTACACACAATGTTGCAAAGTATTATTCCGCTGCTACATTTTCTGCTGTGATGAGTGCCTTACACCACATGTTTAGAAATAGCTCAGGGTATGCCTCACAGATGAGAAACCACCAATGAGAGACTAACATGCACATTTTCTATAGGTAGAAATGATCCACTAAACCAATCCCACCCCACGATAGGTTTTTACTGTCTGCCACATAGGATGGTGTCACAGGTGACACACTAGCATTATACAAGCTAAACATGAATGATAACACAGTGTAATCCTTCTTGATTCGAGTTGATGGGTGTATATTGACCCTGCTTTACTTACTAAGATTTAAGCAGTATTTTACCATCTCTTTCGAGTCTGTCCGGTTATTGGGTCTGAAGTATTTTGCAAGGTAATTCCATCTAGCACAACAAATGCTTTAAGGTGCTACAGCACAGCAGTGTTGGTCACAAATGGATTTTTCATATGGTTGAGAGTGCTACAGCAGTCTTAGGCACATGGTCTTTTTGTTGGCAGGAAGCATGTAAAAGCAGAGCTAGACTCATTAATTTTGTAGGGTAGAGAATGATACAGTGTTAGGCATAGGCACACATGAATGTTGAAAGTTTGGGAGTACGACAAAGCAGTCTAAGAAAAATGTGAATTCTATAGGCCCGGGGCTATACAAAATCATTTTTAGGCACACATGAATTTTGTAGGTGGGGGCGAGTATGTGAAATCAGTCTTAGGGATGCATGCCTTATGTGGGTGGGCTAGAATGACAGATAGTTATTAGGCAAATGTGCATTTGGTAGGTGGGGGTACACCAAAGCAGTATTATGCACATGTGCGTATTGTAGGTATGGGGGTGTGCCAAAGCAGTCTTAGGAGAACCTATATTTTGCTGGTTTGCGGTACGCCAAGATGTGTAAGGCAGAAACGAAGTTTGTAGGCCAGGGAATACGCAAAAGCAGTATCAGGCAAATGCACATTGTCTAAGTGTGGGAGGACACCAAGTCTTAAAAACAATTGCATTTTTTAGGCATGGGATTACATCAAAGCATTCTTAGGCACACATGAATAGGGGTACACCAAAGCAGTGTCAAGCACACATACATTTTTAGGCAGGGGAGTACACCAAAGCAGTATTATGCACAAGGGCATGTCCTAGCTGTATGCAAAAGCAGTTTGAAAGTGCGGGAGTGTAACAGAGCATTCTTAGTCACACATGCATTTTGCAGCTGTGGGACTATGCAAAGGCAGTTTTAGACACACATTAATTTTGTAGGCTGGAAAATAACAGAAAGCAATCATAGGAACAGATGTATTTTTTAAGGCAGCAAAGATTATGAAAGCATTGTTAAGTGCACATTAATGTTGTTGGTAGATGGAATGCCAAACAAGTCTTAAGCACAGATGTATTTTGTAGAAGGGGAGGTTCGTAAAAGCAGTCTTATGCACACATGCATTTTGCAGCCATGCATGTATGTATGCCAAAGCAGTATCAGGGTCATGTGAATTTTGTAGGCGTGGGAGTATGGCAAAACAGTTGTGGGCACACATGTCTATTTTAGGCATGGTATCATGGAAAAGCATTCTGATGCACACACGTATTTTAGAGGTGTGGGAGTATGCCATAACATATTTAGGCACCCACATTTTCTAGGCATGGGGTACGGCAAAGAGTTCTTAAGCACACGTGATTTTTGAAGGTATGGGAGAGTACCACAATAGTTCTCTGTACACATTGCTATCATAGAAAGAAGAAAGAAGCAAAGCAGTGTTATGCACACATGCATTTTTTAGACAGGGAAGTATGCACATACAATGTTAGACACACATGCATTTGGTAGGTGGAGGGGTATTCCCAAGCAACCTTCGGCACATGTGAAATTTGTAGGTATGTGAATATGGCAAAGCAGTGCCAGTGACATGGAATTGGAAAGGTGTGTGAGTATGCCAAAGCAGTGCTAGTGACATACAATTGTATAGGTGTGGAAGCATGCCAAAACAGTGCAAGTGACATGAAATTGTATAGGTGTGGGAGCATGCCAAAGCAGTGCTAGTGAAATTGAATTGTAGAGGTGTGGAGGCATGCCAAAGTGGTGCTGGTGACATGAAATTGTATAGGTGTGGAAGCATGCCAAAGCAGTGCTAGTGACATGGAATTGTATAGGTGTGGAGGCATGCCAAAGTGGTGCTGGTAACATGAAATTGTATAGGTGTGGAAGCATGCCAAAGCAGTGCTAGTGACATGGAATTGTATAGGTGTGGGAGTATGCCAAAGCAGTGCCAGTGACATGGAACTGTACAGGCGTGGGAGTATGCCAAAGCATTGTTAAGCACACCTGTATTTTAAAGGGGTATGGACAAAATCATTATTAGGAATTATTTTTGCAAGCAGTGGCAATTAAAATGAAACTGGGATTTTCTCAACAAAACATAAGGCCAGGATTATCTAAATATTACATACCTTTCATAAGAGACCCTCCCCTTTATGGGTGTCTCTTCTGCTTGTTGCAGTTCCTGGGCCTTTGATGTAGTTGCCCGATTCTGGATGCCCGTACCACTCACTCATCCCGAGCAACAGTCTGGTCCACTTTATGAGACTTGAGTGGAATATTCAGACCGCCAGCAAAATAAGTTGTGCACCCCTGTATGTAGTCCATGTCTCCCATGCCAATAATCTACGAATCCGCTGTACATTGAAGCAGAGTTACTAACTTCAAAGTTTCCACTTTCCAAGGAAGCGTTACATTCAAGCCATCAGGGATTGGAGATGACAAATGTCAAATCCAATATACTTCTCATTTTGATAATGCTGCTTGTTGGTCCCCTCCTCATGAATGCTTCATTACAACCTTCAAGATGGATCCCAAATTTCAGCTGTGCAATTGAGTGATTCAAAATGGGCATTGTATCATGCGTTGAACAACTGATGACGTGCAAGTTGCATAAACCTGCTGGCAAAATACTTTACCCGTTTTTGGATGACTACATTTGTTTCATGTTTGGGCTTTGTTACAAAGCGAATAGTGAAGGCATGCACACATCCCAGTGGTATTCAAAGCCAATAACATCTGAGAAATGGAAGGCATAATTACATCTGTTTGGGTCAAATGATTGCCCAAACTTCCCTTTCTTTTATGCTTACAAATAGTTGTCATTTCTTTGTCACCTATTGAAATGTTTCAATTGTTGTATATGATGTTTTTACTTTCCCACATAGGGGATTATAAATGATTGGAAGAATCATTTGTATTGCATATAGAGTGTTGCTTATATGTTGCCGTGCCAAAGAGTGAGAAATTGTTTTTAGTCTCTCTTTGGGTTTCATCAATGTGGCTGCCCTCTTTATGAAACTTTACATTCCCCGTCGCTTCTTTTTACATGATTCCTCCATGAATATTTTCTTAATCCTTAGAACAGCACATAGAACAATGCTGATTTTAAATTGTGTGGGCCTCATTAGGAGTTTGGCGGTAGCCATGGAGCGATTAGCTCCATGGCCGCCGCCAAACCGGGCTCCTTTACCGGGTTCCAAGAATGAGGAATTACCAGGCCATTCTGAGTTCGGAGGGCCCAGTAATTCCTCCCACTGTGAACCCGGTCCCGGACCTTCCCCATTCCCATCTGAGCCCCCGTAGGGCTCAATGGAAATGGGAGAGGGAGCTAACAATGGGCTGATTACGACCGGCCCGTTGTTAGCTCCCTCTTCCCCTCGCAGGACCCGGTAACGATGCCTGGTTTTACCAGGTGTCCTTACCGGGTCCCGCGAGGGGACCTCATAATTTTGCGGGACGGGTTTAACGGGTCCGCCTCCATTAGCGGAGCCCTTTAACCCGTTCTGCGAAAGTTATAATGAGGCCCTGTGTATTGAATGAGGATGTCTGTAAAAATACAGTAAAATCTATTCACGATCTGAATTATTTGCAAGATAATATTTAGTGGCTACTGTAAACCATGGTGTCCAGGAAGTTAATTTCCTGCCAAGAACTAGGCAATGTGAATGTTATATTTGGGTGACAATGATTCAACTGCTCCAAAAAGCTTTCTAAGGATGATTCTCAACCAGTACATAAACAAACAAATGAACAGGGTCAAATGTACCCACAGAAATATACTCCTATTTCAGCGGGTACACTTGACCCTGTTAATTTGTTTGTTTTAGTATTCACCCACCTGGGTAGAACAGCGTGGTAACCAGGAGCCCTTCTTTTTTGATGATTCTCAACCAGGCCAGATAAAAAAGAATTAATCAATGAATCAAGTGTAAATCTCCAAACCAAATGTAGGTTTGCTAACATATCAGTTGAAATGTGTTTTGATTCAAAGTTTAGCCGAAATAGGGTGCCTAAAATAGGTGTGAAATTCTCTCCCATCAATACTCCTTTAATATATTTGAAAAAAAGACAGCTCATGTCAAAAAATCAGTTTGGTGAGTGCTGGGTTCAAAATTAAGGATTCATGTTGAACATCTTGACTCTAAACTTCTACCAATCTCTCACGTCCAATATTGATGCTATGCTTTAATCTTGCAGGTAGATGGTGTATAAACAGGTTGCATCACTTGCGATCTTGAAACAATCTCTTGTGTCAATGTTTAACACTTCCATTTTGTTATTGAAATCTGGTGTGTCCTTGGTAAAAAGTTAATTTCTCAGAACTGTGCACAAAATAATGTTCATAATACATAGAGGTTTAAACAGTCTTCCCTGTTGAGAGGGGGTCTAAAATTTATACCCCCTTTACAGAGACCATAGAAAGTAGTTGCTTTACGATGCTTTTGTCCGCAAGAAGTCAGAATTATTTTCTGAGATGTAATTAAATACCAAGGCAGTGTTTCAAACAGCTTTGCTGATGACCGTGATGTTGTCTGTAGGATCACATTTTAGTCTCACACATGTATTCCATTATTCTCATTGATTAGATCATTTATTGAAATATTCTTTCGTATTAAAAATCACTATGGGTCTCATTACAAGTTTGGGGGTGTTCCGGTGGTAAATCTGCTGAAATCTGCTGAAATACAGTTATCGCCACTTGGTCCTGCGGATTTACAGCAGCATTACAAGTGGTGGTAGGTGGTTTACGTCTCCATTTGTTGGAGTCCATTGAACTCCATGGGGAATTCAACTAAATTACCAAAAACCGGTTAGAACCCTGGTTGCATAGGTGCTGGGTCAGTGGTTCTGTTTACTGGCTATTTCTGTTATTAAACCCACCCCATAACCAACCTCGTCCAGCTAGCTTGAGTTCTTGTCAAAGGATAGAAGTATAAGTAAAAAGAACTACCAAACCAGCACCTATGTGACCAGGGTCCTAACTAGTTTTTGTTCAACCCAATTTTGAGATCGAAATGCACCATCTCCTTAGAACCCCCTCCCTGGCAGCAGGGTCCAACACACAATCAAACTGATCAGTGAAGTGATCTACATATTCTAATGCCCTGCCTTACCTCTCAACCGAATTACCATTGTTGGTAATGCTGTTTGTGGTAATTACACTGTTTTTGCAGTTTTTTGGGCAGGAAGGTGGACGATTTACCTCGACCATTTTGCTGGAGGAAAACCTTCCACCTTACTACCAAAACCTATAGTACAGTGGTTCGGTAATGTGGAATTACCTCCGCATTACTCCTGTTTTTACTGCACAGCTGTAAAGAGGCCCAATGACTCCTTCTTTGTCCACCTTATTGATAATTATCAAACTGTCTTCTCTACGACTTAACAGTGCACTCTTTCCTCTTTTGTGATGTTTTGTCTGACCAAAGTGAGAAATTATGTGCATACAATTTATTTGTATTTCATTGTTTAAAGTGCATATATAGCTTGAGAGCAGCTGAGAGATTTGGGAAGGCATGTTTTAACAGTAGCGCAGTACTGTGAGTTGAGGTCTGGGCGTAGGTATGTGAGTCCATTGGAATTTGTCCTTTGCCAGGTGTTTTTGAGAGATTTGCAAAATTGGAGCATTGTAGGGGCATTCCGAGCCAACACTGGGATCTAGTTCCAGAGGGTAACTGCATGACAATAGAAGGATTGTTTGGGGTGGTCCTCTCTTTGCAGAAGTTGTTATTCAAGCAGGTTGGTCGAATTGCTGTGCAAGGAGAATATGCCACCAGATATGTTGCGCTTAGCTGCCAGGTACACTGTTGTGCTACTTGTGACTGCTTTGTAGATGATACATGCAGTCTTGAAAAGAATCCTGGCCCAGAGTGGAAGCCAATGTAGTTTGCAGAGGACGGGGGCTATATGGTCAAATTTATGTGCACCCATAAAAAGACATGCTGCATGCTGCTTTTAGGGGAGCCAAGTGAGCAGCTGGGAGCCCTCTGAGGAGGGCATTTCCCCCATTGATGTGCAAGAACACAAGGGCCTGCACTACAGTCCAGAAGTCTTGTGGCGGAATGAAGGGTTTGATTTTTTCGAAGGGTATAGATTCAGAGAAAGGCTCTTTGGACCTTCTTGGCTGTGTGTTTCTGAAAGGACAAGCTGCTGTTAATGGTGAATCATGAGTATTGTGCTGAGCCCGAGAGTTGTTGATCAAATCCTTCTATTTGATTAGATACTATATTTGTAAAAAATGTTCAAGCCGGATTGGTTGTATTGTAATAAAAAAAGTCTTGTCGGCTGAAGTTATT
The DNA here is from genome assembly GCF_040938575.1 of Ambystoma mexicanum. Lineage (NCBI taxonomy): Eukaryota > Metazoa > Chordata > Amphibia > Caudata > Ambystomatidae > Ambystoma > Ambystoma mexicanum. The sequence continues at coordinate 1,250,813,517 of NC_090921.1, read as the reverse complement.
TATAACCAAAAACGTTCCTATACGAACTTAGATTTCTGTGAAAATACAGTTTCAAATGAAAAGTTCAAAATAGATTTTGACATTCAATTAATGTGCCAAATGTGTCCAACATTGGTGCAAGCATAAATGACAATCCTTTCATTAGAACCGTATGTTGTACATTTGATCAAGGATAATGAACCAAATTCATTACTGGATCTCCTTTGCTTTAGTCTGTTGGGTACACCTTAACTCTTTGCTTACTTCCCCTCCTCGCATGGCCGTCATTTAAGGGTGGCTAGAGGCCACATCTGCAATCCCTGAGTTTTGCTATGCTACCCCTGCCATATCATCAGCAACCCCTGCACCCCCATAAAACCAAGTATTATTATTTTCTCCAATACGTTCCTGTGTGCCTTATCTGTAGACACCAAAAGCTTTCAAATGCAGCACTAGTTACTGGGTTACAGTACAGCAAGCGTGAAACTGAGCAGTTAACAATGCCTTCCAAAGATAAGGTTGCTTGGCAACAATACAGCAGAATCCTAAACGTGTATCTATTTCTCCCGGGTCCCTGCTACTGAGCAGAGTGTTCATAACTTTCCAAGTTTGTATTGCATTTCGGTGACTTTTGAGTTTTCCAGTAGCATGTGCAGTCCACTTTTCTTGTACTGGCCATTAAAGCCAGTGTCCAGAAGGAGGGGACTCTTCAAGCCCGTTAGATAGCTCAGTAGGTTTAGCACGCGCTGCTGCGATCTGAGTGTGATCTGCAGGTAGCAGGTTCAAATCCTGGCAAGGCCAGCTCTGCCTTTCATCTTTCCGAGGTTGATAAATGAGTACCAATTTCGGTTGGGTTATATTGTATGTAAATATGTGCTCTGTAAAGCGCTTTGGATTACGGCGCTATATAAATAGCACATCATTATCATTAAAGTAGCTATGTTCCTGAAAGTCATGGCTTGTAAGGTGAGTGCTTGTTCCCTTGTATTTGTGGCTCTTGCATTAATGTGTTTATAATCTGGAGTGGGGTGTTTTCATTTACTTAAACAGTTTGTAAAAGGCCTGCTGTGTTATCCTAGACCCACCTGTGAAATCACTCCCCTCCCCATGTTGTCCCATCCTCCCCATGCCATTATCTTCAGTGCAATCTGTCTCCAAGGGCTGTGAGGGGGAAGAGGATGTTTGCAGCTTCTGGCTGCAATCATTAAGGTTTGCTTAGCTAATGGCGGTGCAGCCCCTGTAACTGGCTTTGTTTGGCTTCTCCACATAAGCTTGGGAGCCTTTGTTATGAAGATGGGTACTCAAATTCTTCTTTTACTATCAGTCCATGGAGTCAGAGAATCGTACTGGGGAAAGAAAGTTCAGCGGGTCTATGCATCTGCTGACCGTGTGCAGGATGGATTGCTTCGAGCTGTCAATTGTGCAGTTTAAGGTTTGAGTAGCTTATCCGGTTCTAACTTTTACATTGCATTCTGAGTCTTGTTGTTTATAATGCAAACGCAAGTCTACATGTATCAGAAAGCTAAGTAAAAGCAGAACTGCATGAGAAACTCAAGTATGGACACTTAAGAGCTGCACTTTTCCTAAAATCGATGAGATGAATTACGGCAAGGAATTTGTTAACCTCCCTGATTACAAGCAAGAGGAACTGGGCAGAGGAAATCCCCTTCACTCAAAAATGTATGGGGCCAACAATGTACAAAATGTTGACTGTTTTTTTAGAGGGCTCGTACAGGGATCAAGCAATTGGCAACCCATCATTCTCCAGTACTTTCTCGTCGATCACAGGCTTGTCCAGGCGTTTAAGAGGCATACTGATGGCACAAAATAATGATGCATAGCGCAAACCTAAAATGGCATGGGATTGGTTAGTACGGCGAACTACATAAACATTCTGTAGGGGATTAGTACATTTATTGGGTGGAACATATATGATGGCTCCTACTGCGACCACCTGCTAAATATTTGAACTATAAATATTTCAGTTTAGTGTACTGCGATTGGGTTGTGTAACAAAGTGTGAGCTTAGCGTGGAAGGTGAATAAGGATTGGTCAAATTGGGTCTTCTCAGCCTAGGAGCTTTGGCAAGTTACCAGCCAAAGTGCAACAATTCAAGGTGGTGAAAACAGCCCGAAGATGCTGCTTGTACCCAACAAGTTACCATCTTCGAGCCTCTATCCCTTGAGGTAGAACATTAAGCTATGATCCTGGTATTAGTTTTGTATCATCCTGCCTTCAGATGGATAGGAACAACCTCCTCAGTCTGGCTCAAATTAATAGGCTTTGTCTCTCAGGTTCAGATCACTTGTGCAGGGACCACAAACTTGATTTCTTATGCTTGCAATTATGAGGATTTTCTGCTTTTATGTACGCATGTGTACTCATCTGCTTATATGAAACTTTTCCCCCTTTTGGCAAGAATATGCACAGTGGCTGCACTGGAAGCCTGATCTGCATATCTCTTTGAAATCAGCATGTCAACCTCTCTCTGTATTCTCAAGTCCTTTAACACCTTCTATTCACTTCAATATAATTGTCGCATTGATCTTGATTTACATGGCTGGCAATGTTAGTTGCATTTAGCACCAGCAAGCAGTTCAAATATATTCTTGTTCAACTTGTGGTTACCACATAGCAAGAGTGTATCCGTCCTCTAACTAATTGGGTCATGTTCTTCATGTCTGAAAGCTATTTAATCTAAATTTCTGTGTAGCTTCATGCAGGGATGCACATGTGCTTCATGTCTAATGCATCTATTTCATATTCTCGATCATGACATCATCAGCTTCTGCATGGTTGCTGTCAGTCTACCTGATCCATTGACTGAAAATTTATGTCTTCCGTGGCCTCATTAGGATAGGGTCAGAATGGGCTGTCTGAATGAATAGCGTTTCTCACACCTGCACTACAACAACAATGGAGATCAGGGGACCAAGAACCATGTACACCTCTCATTTCTCTGCCGCTGATATGAGAGTGGGATAGGTGCAATGAGGGACATGTTTAGGTCTCCCTCTTCAATCCCCCACCTGGTGGATAGATCGACCACACTCGAATTACCGTTCTCTTTGTTCATGTGTGGCTTTGGGAGCCATACTTTTGCCACTGCTCCAAAGTGACCATGATACTTCACTTGTTCATCTAGACTCCAGGCCATCTAACACCAGTCTCCATCGAGCTTGAACCATAGCCATCTTCCCATACAGTTGTGAGGATCTATGGGAAATTATAACCTTTTGTAAAGCAGGATCCCCTGCATCCCCTCAAGCCCTCTGACATCTGTGGAGCTGAGACAAGAACACAGGAACGGATGCCCAGGCACAAGTTCACAGTCATCTTTAATACAGGTTCAGAAGACACTGGAAGCAGCACACAGAGCTCTTACAATCAGCTTGCTTATATAAGCTTATTTCAATGACACAATGTTTTCATGCAAATTCAGGATACATTTCTAATTGGTTTACTTAACAAGAATATAAGCCCTCCTTGTCTTTGATTGTTTGATTTATATGTTACTCACAAAGCCCACATTAGCTCATCTTGGCAAGCACAGGTTGACATACACATAGACTGATAAGCTGACTTCAGACCCAGCCGGACACAATTATACATCCTTTAACGCCTGCCAAGAACCAGCTGCTATCGACTTCTTGAGGTCCTGCCAAATTTACTTGTCAGCTAGTACTGTGAAAACTTAATGAGCTCATCTTATTTGTTGCTAAGTAAGCAGCTGTTCTGTCCCACTGGTAGCTTTCCCATGCGCTTATCTGATTTGCTATCAATCATGTCTGCTTTTCTTGCCAACATTTCTAAATATACCCTTCCAGACGTACCTATCTCACAGTGAACTGCTGCCAAAGAATTATTCACCGTCTGTATGATATAGGCCTATTGCCACTTGCTCCCAAGACGCGATTTTGTATTTTGGCATCCATTTCAGAATCTATCTCAGTCTGGTAAGCCTAGATGTTCAGCTACAAACGGTGATTTGTTATTTACTTTTGAGCATAACTCATTTTCTATTCAGTTTTCAGATTATATTTTTAGATATTCATGATGTGCGTTTAATTCCTGAGACACCCTCCACTTCCTGGGTCATTCTGACCCCAAAAATATATGTTGCCCTATATGCACTCTTTATTTTCAAAAAGCACTACACATCTGATTTTTGCAATACTGGATCCATTGGTTAGCCTATTATGTTATCTTTATTCAGTTTGAGTGGGGAGGGGTCTAGTACCTCTTATACACTTGTGTCTGGTGAGAAGAGAGGACATTGCTTCAACTGTGATTGTAACATGTTGAAAGACTGTGGGCCTGTTACCGGTGACCGTTAACCCTTACCGCCTAACTACGAGGTCCCTTTGCGGATTGGAGACTTTAACGCCTGCTTTTTGCAGGCGTTAAAAACCAACCCACAAAGGGACCAGGGTGCTAATTACGGTACCGCAATTTGCGGCACCGTAATTAGCGCCTTCCCCATTCCCATAGAGCCCTATGGGGCAAAAATGGGAATGCGGAAGGGCAATGGGGGAAAGGGGAATTACCGTCCCGCCAACCTTGGAATAGGGCGGTAATTCCCCTTTCCACCAAGGCGGTGCCGGTATTTTACCGGCATGGACCAAGGTGCTAATAGCACCTTGGTCCTCCGCCTACCGTGTAATGAGGCCCTGTGTCTCTCCGCCTGCTTATGTTTCTACATCCAATAATATTTTCATCCCAATTGTCTTATCGAGGATCTTCTTACAATGTGCTATAGCTACTCTAATGACACAGAATGCTAGGAGTACTGGCAATAAGGCAGTTATGAGTACCTTCAGTCTCCTAGCCATCCATGTTGGTACCCAGGAAAAGATATATGTCAGCCAATTTTAATCTTCTCCTACTGGGCTAGTTATTGCCTCCATCTTGGAAAGTAGGTCTGATAATTGCATTATTGCTTCTGTGAGTGTTCCATTCTCTACATCATTGGAGGACAGATATGTGAAGCATGACTGCCCAATCCTTGTTATACGCCTCCTTCAATGGCTGTGAGGAGATCCACAATGTATCTCTTCTGTTGGGTCATTAGTCTGACAGCTCTCAGTTTCTCTTTGATAGCATCAAACCCCTTGACTGTCAAATTTAATGTCTGCAACAGTTTCCATCTCGTGATCTGGAGCCATTTGGCATTCAAGTTAGCCTGAACACCTGGAATGACTGACACAAAAACATTTCAGTTCTGCTGAGCAGTCTGTGCTCCGGTGGAATCACATCCAGTGCTTCTTCCATCTTGTTCGATATGTAGTTTCTGCTCTTTACTCTTGTCAGCGCCCCAGACCTCTTCTTCCTCTGGTGTGTATTCACTTTGGGGAAACCATCTACTTGTATGTCCTTTTGAGACAGCACTAATGCTGGTGTATTCAGCTGCACTAGGGAGCAAATCCCTACCCGGTTCAGTGGTAGCTGCATGTACGCCTTGGAGATATAGGCCCAATAGTGGTCCATTATTACTGTCAGTTCTAACTTTCATGCCCTGTATCTTCGAAGTTTGTTTGCATCCTTTGTTCACCCCAACCTTTACTGGACCATAATTTTGGAAACACAGGGAAGCATTCTCGTGTGGTATCATTTACAAAGGACCTGTTACATTCTCTAACCACGCGAGTAGCTTTGTACTTGCCGCCAATTCCTTAAGACCTTTATCAATTTCCTTTTCTACTATGTCTACTGGAACCTTTAGAAGTGCCTATGCTTTGTACCCCATCATCCCTTTCATCCATCCTTCTCCTGTGAACACTTGTCCGTATACCAGCAGTTGAGGTCTCTCCCAGCATCCTTGTAGCCATCCTGTCTCTTTTCTCCCTGTTCTCTGACACTGGAAATCCTTTTGTGTCACTACCCTTGCTTCTCCTCTGTTTGGGCCTTCCAGAATTGGCTTGTCTGAGCTTCACTAGTCACCTATAATAGCCTGAATCTTGATGTAGCTCTCTTAATACGGGAACGTATTCTGTGACATCCATCACAATGTGACCCATTGTCCTTGCAATTGGCACCCTGTGGTGCAGAGCGCTAAGTGCATAAGGCATTGTGCTCTGGCTCCTAGAACGTATGTTGCTATGAATGTTCTGGAAGCACTCATGGCATAGGGGATGAGACACCACACATAGCAGCTCTCCTTCATGGCTTCTCTCCCCACCTTGATCATATGCTGATACCACATGTTATTAGACAAGTGGACTGAATCATCTAAATAGGCATTTACATGTTCAAAATGCATGTAAAAATTCATTACATCTCGGGCAGCACTGGTAACCTGCTCAGATATAGCTTCATTGATAACAGGAATCGGGGTTGTGTTGACATATGCTTCGATGTGTGTGTGCCACCTTTTGAAATACAAAGAGGGTAAACAGACTGAGGCAGCAGAATGCAAACAAGTCATAAAATGTCAACACAATGGCTCTGGCTGCAGCTTCCTTGTCCTGTAGAGCTGTGTGCTCCTGTCTTTGTCCATAAACTCAACACAAACACTTACCAAAACTCTTAGGGCCCGATTCATGGAATATTTGCGCTGCTGAAAAGTGACTTTGCACTGCCGACACAAACCCTGATTCATGGAACCGTGCAAAGTGTATTTTTGCAGTGCCAAGTCTGGGAACAGACAGTGCATAGTCAGTTTTGCAGTACAAAATAACTTTGCCCAGCAAAGTCATATTTCAGCAGTGCAAATTCACTTTGAACCGGGCAAATATTCCATGAATCGAGCCCTTAATGTTCATCATTATCATTTGTTGGGATAATCAGGCTCTTCTGTGATAATACTGTGCTAATGCAGCAATAAACAGTCACTTAAATATAAATTGGACCTTTGTGTGACCAATCAAAATAATAATGCACACGTTACGTCTTGTCAGTATTAGGTAGGTGTGTGCAACATAAAGAAGAAAAGCATAACTAAAAAACATTTGCTAATATCATTTGTTCTGAGGTTACTATGAGTTCATAAAGTGCTCTTCAGTGTTCATGCAAGTGTGAAGTTACTTGTCGTAAATCAGTTGGAGTGTTTGCAATAGCCACCTAATGTGAAAAAAGACAGTGGGCCTCATTACGACCCTGGCGGAAATCGCGGTGCAAAATGCACCATGGAGCACGGCGGAAAGCTGCCGATAGCGCCATGGGGGTTGGCGGATTTACCGCCCCATTCCGACCTTGGCGGGGCGGTAAATCCCCATTCCCCATTTTACCCTTCCCCATTCCCATTTTTGCCCCATAGGGTATAATGGGAGTGGGGAAGGCGTTAATTACGCCACCATAAAATACGGTGGCGTAATTAACAACAAGGTCCCGTAGCGCCATGGATTTCTCCGCCCGGAATAACCTGGCGGAAAACGGCTCCATGGCGCTACGGGAACTCGTAGTAGGGCGGACGGGTCCGCCGCGAATAACGCTGGCGTAGACCCACTCCGCCAGGGTCATAATGAGGCCCAGTGTGACTAATCTAGCTTTCAAACTGTCTAGCTCTGGGTCATGAATGTGTCTGGATCAGCCGTTGTGTTTCTTCTTCGTCTTCTTGTACTGTATCATCTACAAGCTGAGCCTCACCTTTGCAGGGCTTGACATCTCCAAGGCAAATCCATGCTTTTTTCCCTACCAATTTTACTGCCTTTTTTGTTGCTTGCTCTAGGGTGTAGGGACCTAGAAAGCGAGGCATATGCCACACCCTAGAAAAGTTCTTTAACACAACTCAGTCTCCAGGGGAAAGAAAAGGTGTTTTGAGAAGTTCATGTGACTCTACTGGTGTGTCATCTTCATCATTCTTCTTCGCTCTCCCCAGCCTCGTTGAGATATAAAAGAAGCACAAGCCATCATCAAAGCAAGATATTCATACATTTCATTACCAAAAATAGTAGCAACATTTTGGGTGTCCGTCAATGTTCTAGTGGCAGGAGCAAGTGGCAGATGCATGCATCACCCTGTCACCATCTCATGAGTGGTTAAATGGTGGTCAGGTGCAGGATGATTGCACAATGCAAATAATGCCATGGGTAGACAGTGGAGTCATCCCTTTTTCAGTGTTGTTTTTATCTTTGCAACTTTTCTTTGAGCAGGCCATTGAGGTGTTCACAAATCCAATTTGCTTGTGGTGAATAAGCACAAGAAAACATGCACTTAATTCCCAGAAGGGCTGTGATGTGCTCGAACACTTTATGTACAAAGTGAGGTCCCTTAATGGATCGTAGGACCTCACAGGCTCTCCACCATGGGAAAACCTCTCTGATAAGGAATTTTGCCGCACAGAGGGCATCAGGGTTTGAGCATGTAACAGCTTCGATCCAGTGAGAAAATGGGCACACTACTACAAGCATATACCTGTAGCCATTACATACTTGAATCATATCTACATAATCTATGTGGAGGTATTGGAACATCCCTTTAGGGTGAGATATTGCTCCCCTCACTACACACAACATATGTCCCGTTGTAAACTGTTGAAACACAAGGCATTAATCATAAAGGCGGCAACATGCTCCACCAGGTTGGGGCAGAACCAGTCTTCTGCTATCTATGCTGCAAGAACCTCTTTACTCAGATGAGTCGGTTAGTGTCGCTGTGCGAGAGCTACTTGCAATAATGTTCAGGTGGGCATCACTGGCTTTCCAGTGCTCTCCTATCACCACATCGCATTGCATCGGTGGAAGATATTGAAAACCCCCTCTCTACCCATAGCTCTTTTTCCTCTACCAGTGACCGCCCCTGCAGTTCTAATATCTGGGTAATGGACAATGAACAATATCCTTCTCGCAATATCATGCTGAGCGCTTGCGTGCGTTTGTTAGGTGGAGTGGCAAATTAAACTATTTTTAAAAAATAGGCTGCTCGCTTTGCTTCTGCGTCTTCGTTGCCATGGGAAACCACATCCTCCTCCTCATGTTGGCTTGGCATCTAACTCTTGCAACGGCTGCTGGGAGCTTTGGTGCTACTATGAGCCTATCCAATAGGGGCACATGCAGTACTGGCATGCCATTATCACATCAGAAGCCCCTCCTTTTGCAATGTGACAGTCCTGCATGCACGTAGGCAAATTCGGAGTACATTGCGATCTCCTTATCCTTATGTGTCTTGAGAGCTTTTATAAGTGCTACTAATTCTGCTGCCTGTGCTGAAAAAGAAGAGGGTAATCTGACGCTCTTCACCACTTCAAAATTCTCTTTCTGTTTTCATTTCACAACTGCTGCGCCAGTATGTCGTTCTCCCGTCGGTTCGTAAATTGTTGAGGACTTGTCAATAAAGAGTACCTCCCCTCTCGCAAGGGCATTCTTACCGTGCTCTAGAAATGTCGTTATAATATTCAGTGTATGTAGCACAATCTTGTATATAGTCTCCCTTCTATATTGGTGCTGCCATAAATGTCACAGGATTTACAACTCTACACCTCACTACTTTTACTGCCAGATTTTAGATAACTACCTCATATCCAGACGCTCTCTTGGTGGTCAACGTGCTATTGGGGTTTTCAAGAATGGCAACAAGGGCATGCTCCACATACAAGGTGATGCTGCAGCCCATTGTGACACTTGCTGACTTCTCTAAAGCAAATGCTGCAGCAGCCAGTGATTGCTTGCAGGGATAGTGGCCTCTCATTACTGGGTCTAAATGTCCACTGTAAAAAGCTATCACTTTGTGCCCTAATGTAGTCTTTTGTGTGAGCACTGCTGTCATTACTGTTCCATTGTATTAGTCCGTACAACGAAGGACCTTATAGCTTGTAAGACCATTGAGAAACTGTGTATCTGGTGATTCTGAAATTACATGTTTTGACAGGCAGGCATAATTTGTCCACCTGATAAATGACAGCCCATAACAACCCTAGCTCCTATATAAGTGTATATCAAGGTGTTCCCCTTAACCAATCCCGAACGTTGATAGGTTTTCTACTATTGCCACGTAGTATGACATCACTCTGATGCATAATTGAGTATATATGAAGTGTATTTTTTGCTGAGATCATTGAGAGACTGAGCGTACATCCGTTGATGTTCGTTGTAACCTCCCTGTTTTAGACAATTGTTAATAACTTGCCATATACTTGCATTTGTCCGCTTATTTGGACTCAGTATTATTCTGGTGTAATCCCATCCATTACATATGCACGCTCCAAAGGGCCATAAGCTCACGTGGTAGCAGTGCGGATGGTTTCAGATCTAAACCAGGTTGACTCCAGAGTTTTGGATGATCGAGAATCCTCTGCCATTAGCTGGAAGATCGTGGAGTTTTCTGTGGAGTGCGCCCGATAGAAATAAACTTTCAAGAAGAATCGAGACAGTGGCAGGTCCTCCTATGAAGAAATCCCTGCTCGATTTCCATGGACGCTCCGTGGACGAAAAGGCGAAGTGGTCGGATTGGAGGATGAGTTGATACGAGTTGATTAACGGATGTAAGTAGACTAAGGGAAATGGCTATATAAAGAGGTGGAATTGTGATGTTTTTAAGTACATGAAATTTTGTGTAGACAAGAGAACGCCTAAGGAATGCAATTTCACGGGAAGTAGAAGATGTTTCAAATTCCGATTGGAATATTAAGAGAGAGAATACACAGTCAGGAATGTGAAATGTGACATCTTAAATCCTGTATAGGGTAATATAATTATAGGCTGGAGAAGTATACCTCTTGCTAGAAATATATTATAGAAAAAGGGAAGGTGATCACACAGGGTATTAATGTGTATAGGGTTATTGTTTTAAGTATCATTAGTTGTGTGAAGTATTTAGAAAATATAAGTTGTTAAGAGTGGAAGTGACGTTGTTTTAAATTAAGGTGTAGTAAACAATTGACGTCAATCAAAAGACAGATAGGTTGTTGAAACGAAGGAGGACTGAGTGGCGATTGATGGTGTTTGCTCATATTTGTTGTGTTAAGACTAAAAGTGGTGCCTTGATATAGAACTAGATTTTATTAATGATTTGGTAAATACCAACAGTCAATTGCAACGTGTCCTTATGGACAACACTCCTCTCATGCTCCTTTGCAAAAGACTACCAAGACATGCGCCCAAGCTCAAACAGTACAGTGCAGAATGTGTAAAGGGTACAGCAGATAAAATATTCATGCAATGGCTACAAGAGGGATCGTTGTTGAAAGCAGTATTACAACACATGAATACATTTGTGAACACTGCGTACACAGGGAAGACATTAGAGAAAAGATTGGCAGTTTTAGAACTTTGGAAAATGTACCAAGAGGAGAACGAGGACCCACCATCGGATGAGTGGATGCTTAATCAGCATGAAGGGGAGGGCATTGAGCCCTCATCTCCTCTTACTTTGTCTGAAATTAAGAGCGCGGATTGTGGGATGTTTCTACCCATGCATCCGAGCCCTACCTCAAAAACTGTACAGTACTGACATGGAAAACATCATGATGGCCAGAGCTTCCCAGAAAATGCACAGGGAAATGCATGAAGAATAGGCTGCCGCTCATTTTTGCCGATGTTATAGGCACAGAAGGGCACTGCCTAAAACCACCATTGGACTACCCACACAGTAGTCTGAAACCATTGGGAATGGCAATGCTGATTGCCAAAAGCAACCTAGAATTGTGGGGAATTCATTTTCTTAAATCCCAAAAATGGTTGCAGTACCAGTACTCACCACTATCAGAAAGCCGGCATTTTAAAACCACCAGACTTTGTGTAAAACTGAATAAATGAACCCAAAGCAGGCCAAAGAAAGACTTACTGAGAGGTGGATACAATGTAAAGTTATATTCTGAAGTGACTTGAAGGTTTATAACAAGACTGGCTGAGCTGTGGATTTCAGCAGTTTAAGTAAATTTGGACTGAAAGACACTGAAAATCTAAATGTTTAAAAGAGATGAGTGACCTACTTTTGAGTGTCACATAGGTTGAAATTGTTTAAATGTCATAGTTTTAAACTTAGAATCAGCATTCTAGCTGCATATGTAAACATTGTCTTGACTTAAACTGGGTAACAAAAAGTGACATTAGCTGGGGCCTGGCTTAAGGAACTGAATTCTGCCCACCAGCTACCCCCGCCAGGAGATGAGACTTGCACAACAGCTGTGTTCCCAGGCCTAGCTGCCCTTTTGCTGCTCCCACCAAAAGGGATATGACACTTCTCTGATTGAATTACCTGGGCTCTGCAGGAAATTGAACAAAGCCCTGTCCTGACTCAGGCAAATGTTTTATTACGGGGTCCGTAAAAAGTGGCTTCCTCCTGAAGGAAAGGGGAGGAGCACTGCCTGTGAGAGCAAGCTGGCTTGGCAGAACTGGAAAAACCAGAAATTCAACCTTGTGCTGGGGGGAAACCACACCCCTGTAGCCAGAATATGGTTTTAGAAAAAGATGGATCATTCACAGAGCGGACTTGTGAAAATTATTTAAATGATACCATAATTCTTGTGATTTTTCTGCCCACATTTTAAGAGGTTTTTAGAACCGGTGGCATGATCTGGGGGCAAGCTAGCAGATAAGAGGGTATTACTTAAAATGTATGCATGTTAAAAAATCTGACATTTCATCAAGTAATGTCCATACCCCTTGCGCACATGTGTGTAAATTTGGGGTAATGTCCGATATTGCGAAACCAGTTAAAAAGTGCAAATGTCGCCATTTCTGAATGCAAGCTCCCAGGAAGAGCAGATTTGGACAGGGTATACCTCCTGTGATATGTGATGGGTGCATGTAATTTTAAACAAATGTGTACCTGTGCAAATATGTCTTTTGGGTCAAAATATAGATTGTGTGTAATTTGACAGGGGTGGGTTCTCTGTACCATAAACAGACCTCATCATGATGACACTTCATTTCATTCCCCCAATCAAGGGGAAGAGGATGAAGTAGCCAATGACAAGTGGAGAGGGGTAGATCCTAGTGATGCTGCACACACACCCATTTTCAAAAAAAATAAAAGAAGACAGTCAGGACAGATAGGGACCTTCAAATCCATTTGCTGCGGGACGCTCTGCCGGGAAAATCCATACTTTACCTCCATCAACCTTCAGAGAGCCAACATAGAGACTTCAAATCTATCAATATCCAGACCCAGAGGCAGAGCAGAGCTGACCCAGACCGCTGTTAGCAGAACCAGAGAGCTGACCCAGATCACTGTGAAGTGCCGAGACCAGACCAGAGTCCAGTCTAAAACCTGACCAGATCCGTGGCGAGGCCTATTTAAAAATATATTGTGAGTACCCAGCAGAACTGTGCAGGACCAATCTCTTAGTTAAAATAATCTAATCCATGCTATTTTAATCTAAGTAGAACTGCCTCCTAACTGTCACCTGTCATTTTCTAGTTGCTAGCTGTCACTTGTCTTTTTGAACTTTAAAATTTCAAATCTGAAAAACGACCTTTACCATATCGCTCATATCTCCGTGACCGTTTGTCCTAGAGACTTGCAGTAACTTTCATCTGGAAGCTGAGATCCTAGGCTGTCCTAGGACCCCAAAACGATAGTGCTAGTCCTTGTAGTTCCTCTGTAATCGCGAAAAACGGACTCGCGAATTTTGCCGCGATTTGCAAATTTCTCCACGTGTGAAAACAGAAGATTCTTTGCTTTCCTTGCTAAAAATTCGTTTGCCTCTTAAGAACCATCCCTGTATCATTGCTAGAGTGAGCCTGGACTAATATTAACTTGACACCACTCACCCTGAACCTCTAGAGGGAATTAAAAGCATTTTAGCATATTTTTCACTTCATTGCCAGCACATATAAAAGCATTTTGGGCCTGTGTTTCCAACTTCTGTAGTCTAAGCTTGCTGGGGTGAACTGAATTACATTTGATTGCATTTCTGAGAACTGTGTGCTTTCCTTCCATTTCCTTGCATTGCATAAAGGGGGGGGCGGATTGCCAGAGAAAAGTGATTACATTGTTTTGTTGAAATCATATTGAGTATTTTCTGTATTGCATTTTCATTCAACATTACATCCATCTGAATTTATATAAAGCATTCTCTACCACCTTCTTCTTCTGTTCCTATTCACAAGTGTGCTAGTGCCAGATTCTCCGTTGTTAATCTTTATCATATCAGATTAAGTGTGATATCCAATTATTAATTTATTATAAAGTGTGATATATATATATTGTTTAAATTCTCAAATAAACCTTTTAAACTTGCAAAACAGAACTACTTCTTGGCTCAGTGGGGTCAGGGGGATTCCAAGAGCAGAGGTGTTATATAGGGGTAGTCATCCAGAACGCATGAACTGGACATAAAGATATATCAATAAGGGTTTCCATTCAGTATCCCAGTCTAGGCATTGACTTAGCTGTAGTGTTGAATTGAATCCTCTTACAAATTGGGGGCTCGAGCGGGACGTTTGGGTTAGATCTACCATTTGTGCAGATTAATACAGTGTGCCAGCTGACCAGATACACATATCCGGTCGGATCACCACGCTGTGTTACGCTGTAAAGCACTCCTCAAAGGAACGCTCTAAGGAAAAGGTCTGTTTTGCAAAAATAAAATACAAACTTGTGTAAGTCAGGAAGGAACTCAAATCTCTAGAATGACGACCTTAGTAGACATGAAAATAGCCAGAGAGCACTTCTTACATAAGTTATTTGTGAGAGGTGAGTGGACTCATCAGGACCAGACGGTCTGGTTGCAAGCAATCGCACCCCAGATCACGGAAACAGGGTCAGATACATGGAGAGACCAGGGTCCCTTACATGTGGCCCTGAGTGAACTATATTTGGCCCCGAAGGCCAAGGATGAGCACCACAAGATTGCCAGGGTAGCGGCATATTTATATTTACATATGGGAGCCATGCAGGACAAATGTGCTGAAGGCCAAGATCTGGCGAGTAGGCAACTGCTGGCATTACAGAAGGCCCAATCTGATCTGGACTCTTCTGAGCAGAGGCTGCAGAGGAGCCAGGAGTCAGAAAATGACAGCAGACAGTATATCATTAAAATAAAAGAGGACATGGATATACTGCAACAGGAAAAGACAGACCAGGATGCCAGAATTCTGGCTTTGCAGAAGGAACGCCAAGACAGTTTGGACTCCCTACTGCAGAGCCAGAAAAAGCTGGAGCAACAGATCAATTTCAACAGGGCATGCACAGAGCAGGTAGCCACCCTGCAAATCCAACTAGACAGAGAGAAAGAGGAGAACAATAAACTGATCCTGAAAGACCTGGATACCCAGGCAGAGTTTGATCAGGAGCGCCAGAAAGCTGGTGCCTTCCAAAGGCAAAGGGACGACCTGGCGTCACAAATTCAAGCTCTTAGCCAGGAAAGAGACGCCTTAGGCCAGGAAGTCTGCCATTTAAAAAGAAAAACAGAAGAAAATCACTTGGCCCTCCAGGGGCTGGGTGACCTCCAAAAAGAACGCCAGAACTTGTTAGAACACACCAGGAGGGTGGAGGATGCTCTGGCAAGAAAGGAGCAGGCCAATAGGGACACAGCTCAGGAGGTAACCCTCCTGCAGCAAAGACTGGCCCAGTGCTCCAGGACCAATCAGGAGGCACAGAGAGAGAATGAGGCTCTCTGCCAGCACAATGATAGACTCCAACAACAGGCAGCGATGCAGGAGAGAATGATAGAGTCTAGTAAGGCTTTAACTGAGGAACTGAAGGCGCAGGCTCTTGCACTGCAACATGGAGCAGGGGCGGATAGAGATGAGGTTCGCTGGGAAAGAGAAACTCTTGAGCATAACCTCAGGAGCCCTAGTACCAGAGGCCTTTATCTCTCTCAGTCCCTGGACTCTGCCACCCCCATGTCCCCTGGCGCACATGAGCACAGGGCCACAGGGATGGCAGATTACTATCCAGCCAGAAGCATGGGGCTCATAGGCCAGTACCACCCAGGAATGGAGGGGCGGGCATCCGGGTATGGGCACCCAAGCACAGTGCAATTTGATGGGGAACCCCAGGAGAGTAGGCCCATTAAGGGCATCCTGAAAACCTCTGCCCAGTTAGGTCAGTGGGGGGGGTGCCCATCAAATCCTGGCAGCAAGGAGGGATCTGAAGACTCCTCTGAGCGGTTCAGGACACAGGAGACCAGGTCCCCACATTCTGCCAGCCATTCCCAGGCTCGCAGAATCCAGGAAAACCTGGAAGAACAGACGGGAACCACTGGGAGCAGTGCCTCTGAGTCAGAAGATGAATGGACCAGGGTTACCCGGACCAAAAGGGCCAATAAGACAAAAAGGGCCTTGCTTAAGGACCCCTTAAAGCAGATTAAGGCAATCAGGAGCGTCATCACGCCTTATCATAAGAACGCCAAGTATTCTGTTTGGGAGCACTTGGAGTTGTTTGAGCAAATGATGGAGACTTTCCATTTGAAGGACAGCCAAAGCTGTATTCAATATGTAAAGTGGACCTTCTCACCAGAATACTCCAGTTTCTTTGCGGGGCTGGAGGACCAAAATCATTTAAGATGGTCCACCTATAAGGCGGCCATCTTGAAACATTTTTCTGTTCACAGAAATCCTCAAGAGGCTCGCAAGGCAGCCTACAATTTGCAATGTGGGGAGGATCAGGCCCCACAAGAATTCGTGCAAGAACTGAAACGTGCCTTTGCGCAGACCACCAGAAGGGTGCGCACAGACAGCAGAGAATTTGTCAATACATTTTTCCATGCCTTGCCCAAATATATAATGACCCAGCTCGTGAGGGATTTTCACGAGAAAAGATCTTTAGACTGGGTCATTGAACAGGCGACCCGGATCTATGAGGTGCAGAAGCCAATAGAAAATAAAAATAATGCGCCCAAAAACCCCAAAGCCAACAACACCCCTGCTGCTGCCAAGGTGGCAGAGGTAAAGGTCACCCCCGTTTTAGAGTTGGAGATGGGGGGGCCTAAAAACCTACCTGCACCTAATAATGCTAGGCCCAGAAGGTCCTCGGGCAAGTCACAGACATGGGGCCAGGGAGGCAGCCCCACAAATGGGGTCCCTCGCTCTCCTGATTATGTAAGTCCCCGTTACAAGGGAAATCGACCCATCCTGGGTTATGTGTGGACTCCTCCAGCCCAAGGGGGGGATCCAGCCAAGCACCTAACCCAGGGAACTTCCCTCCTAACTTCCCACCGGAGGGCAGAAATTCTCCAAATCCTGGGCAGAACTTTTTCCCCAGGTATCCACCCAACTTCCAGCCCCAAAATCCTCCACCCTTCTTTCCCCAATTCCCTGAGCCCAGACAACCGAATCCGGGAGAGGGGAGGCCAAGGGTGGAGGGGTATCCAAATCTTCCCAACCAGGGGTACTACCAAAGAAGGGATAGCTACCCTTCCCGGGATCAGCCCAGGGGAGAAAACAGGGCCCCGTATCAGCCTGAGCGGGTTTCCCAGTTAGAGCGCCAGGTTCAAAACATGGCGCGGGATCTGGGTCACATACTGAGGGCTCAGCAGAACCCTCAGATCGGCATGCCGGCGCAGAACGCACCCAACTCTGGACCTGGTGCTCCAGAACAATGAGGGGGGCAGCACCCCGATAACTCACCGGTTCCCAGGGAGGAGGCACAAAGGGAAGGGGGGTGTAAAGCCTTGGAGGAAGCTTCCTTCCCCACTTGGAAACAGCCCCTGGAAACCCAGGAACCGGAAACAAAATCTCTTGCCCCTGAAAGTCTGCCTCCTAAGGAGCAGAGAGGGGGTAGGAGAAACAAAAGACCCAAACAGACTCAGTTTGAGGAGGAGGCACAGATCTTCCAATTTGAGGGAGAGGGATCCTCAGAGGATCCTGGGAAAAGGATCTTCTCCTTCAGAGAGGGGGGAACTCCTCCCAAAGAAAAATGGGTCCTTAGGGATGCATATCCAGACTGGGGAGATGTGGAGACCGAGCTACCGCCGCCCACCATCTAATCCCAGAACCAACAGCAAGAAAATCCCCTGGTTCAAACCCATCCTGATGACTGCCTCCAAAAAGGGGGGGGGCGGCCCAGAACCGGAGCCAGGGGAACCCACAATGACTCTGATCTCCAGTTGCCAATTTTTTCTTTCAGATTCCCAAGGCTCTCCACAGAATTCTGCCCAAATCTCTTCGCTAGCGATGTCCAAAACCAGAAAGTTAGCCCACCAGTTGTCCAAAAATGTGCATTATCTGTGCCCCCTTGAGGAGAACGAGGGAAGATACTATGCCCCGGTACAAGTACAGGGGCAGGGTACAATGTTAGCGCTGGTGGACACGGGATCTCAAGCTACCCTTCTGTCCAGAAGGGCCTTTGATGAACTGAATGCAGGAAGGTGAGAGAATTACCAAATTCCTCTCACCTCTCTTCCTGGACAACTGCAGAACTTTGACGGGAAGGAAATTCCCGTTGAGGGGACTGCAGATTTGGACATTAAGATCGGGCAACGCAAGGTGAAACACCCGGTCATAGTAGTGACTCCAGAGGGCACACCTTGTTTACTGGGGAATGACCTCCTGAGAAGGTTGTAACCCCTAATAGATTGTGTAAACAAGGTCCTCTGGACCCAGACTAGCCGACCAATAAAATTAAAACAGAGTGTCAACCATGTTAGTTTAAACGGCACCTGCCACATGGTTGAACAAAAACCTGACCAAGTAGAATTTCACTTCCAGAATAGCCAAATTCCAGACGTGACAGTAATAGCAGTAGGACAACAGACTGGTGATGGAGGGTCCTCTCTATTTCTGAAAATCAACCTTCCTTCCAGTCTAAAGTGGTACTCCACGCTGGAAGGAAACACTCTGAGATTCTATACTAATCCACAATCAGAAACTCCCACTCCTATAGTCCAGAAAGATGTGAAATCAGCTCAGAGCCTGGCTGATATTCAGCAAATTGGAGAGCAGTTGTTCATCCCTGTCCAGTTAAATGATGGGAAGGACTCTGTTCTCGCTCGAGTGTGTGTGAACAACGGTAAGAGCTTCATCAGCGAAGCCATGTTCCGCCAACTCCCAAAAGATCCAGCCATTCCCACATTCAAACTGATAGACAAATGGGAAATGGACCTGGAAGCACCTAATTCCAAACATCTCCTGCCAAGCAGGTGTATGCTCAAAATCTCCATTGGCAACAAGAGCATAGTCCACAATTGTTGGGTCGTGCGAGACGTCACTGCCGCTTTTTACTTAGGCAGTGACATTCTCAATCGCTTTGCCATTAGTTTGGACCTAATAAACTTCAAAGCTTGGTCCCGATTAGCGGTTAATCCCATGGGCTTTGATGAACCAGAAAAAGCATTTAGTTCAGCTCAATTGCTACCTTATGCAGTTGAAATTCAGATCAAAGAGGAAGTCACCATCCCAGAAAGGACCCGACAATTCTCCCTGGAAGTGAAAGTTAAAAGAGGACAATATTTGCAAAACCCTGATGCTTACATACATCTAAATGCTTCTCTCCAACAGCAAGGGTTGGGGGTAAACCCAACTCCATTAGTCAACATAGAACATGACACCATTCCAATAGAGGTGCATAACAGCGACTTAAAGAGTATTACTCTAGCCGCAGGCACCATTATTGGAATGGCGGTTGATGACCGACATTTTTCCATAGATTTAGGTAATGAACTGTTAGGGCCAATCCCCAAGGACTGCTTTGACAGTGACAGTGATGACAATACAACACCAGACAGGATTTCTACCCGGCATGGGGGGAACTTCCTGGTGTACACTTCTTGCCCTTATGGTAAGGAAGATGTGACTTGTGACTTCAGGAGGGATGAGGTGATTTTCCAAGTCCATGAGGGCTGCCTTTCCCACCTGAAGCCTCCAGTCCAAATCAGCACTCTGACCAGGGACTTCTCCACCCAGCTGGAGGAGGCCGCTGAAATAGCCAAACCAGAAGTCTTTCCAGGCTTGAGGCAGATGGTGGAAGAGAGAGTCAACCTAGCTGATGCCTGTGTGACTCTGGAACAAAAGCAAAAGTTGAAACAAGTTTTCTTGGATTTCCAAGATCTCTTTGCGGTAGACTCATATGACTGTGGTCGCACCGACATCCACACAACAATCCCCACGGACCCTGGCATGACTCCTGTGTTTGTGAAGCAATATCGCTTGCCTCTCGCATCATTGGAGTCTCTTACTGAAATAATTAAGAACCTTGAGTCCCGGGGAGTAATCCGTCCAGTCCACAGCACCTTCAATAATCCGGTGCTGGGAATATTGAAGCCAAACGGCCAGTGGAGACTCTGCGCTGACCTTAGGGAGCTCAACAAACGGGTCCATACTTCCCGATGGCCTCTGCCCTACATTGACCAAGGGCTGGCCCAGATCCAGGGGTCACAGGTATTCACTGCAATAGACCTGACCAATGGATACTGGACTGTGCCTGTCAGTAGGGAGGACCAATACAAGCTGGCTTTTACCTTTGGGGGACAGCAATACACATGGACCCGGACTCCCTTCGGATACCTCAACTCTGGAAATGAGTTCAATATTTTCCTACATAAGGCCATGCTCGACCTGGGTGCGAGGGGTAACCTGGCTTATGTAGATGATGTCCTCATCAAAAGTTCATCTGTGGAGGAACACATAGCGGAGATCCGTTATGTTCTGACCCAGTTGAGGGCCGCCGGAGCAAAACTTTCCTTTCAGAAAGCACAGTGGTGTCGAACCCGTGTTAATTTCTTGGGGCATGAGATTACTCCTCAGGGTCTCTGTCCCCAAGAAAAGAAAGTGGAAGCACTTCAGAAATTGAAGGACCCCACAACTCTGCGGGAACTAAGGAACCTCCTTGGACTGACTAATTACAGCAGAAAGTTCATTGAGGGCTACGCAGAGATCACCAGACCCCTGATTCCTCTCCTGAAGGGGGGGGTCAAGTGGGAATGGGGTCCAGAACAATCCGAGGCAGTAAGACAACTCAAAAGAAGCCTCTCACAAGCGCCCTGCCTAGCTTACCCTGTCAGAAACAAGGAGTTCTTCCTGGAGACGGGGTTCTCTCATACGTGCTTGACGGCGGTATTATACCAAAAGCATGACAAGGTCAATAAAGTAATCTCCTATGCGAGCAAAACTTTATCCTCTGTGGAGGAAAAATTCAACGATTGTGAGAAGGCACTCCTGGCAACGGTGTGGGCATTGAAGAATTACCGCCCGTTTATCCAGGAGGAACACATCATAGTGGAGACTCCACACCAGCCTCTGCAATATCTCCAAAGTGATAGAATCCGGGCCGGAAATGTGAGTAATTCTCGAATTACTTCCTGGATTCTGTCAATGCAAGGCTTTCCTGTGGAGGTCAGATATGGCCAAAACAAGAGGAGTCCCCTCGCGCAAGATCTGGCTGACTTGCATGATTGTGCCAGAGAAAACTGTCTCGAGGACGAAAGTCTAAAAATAAAGGACAACATGGAGGCATACCTTAATTCCCCCCACAAAGTCTTTGAAGAAGACAAGTGTGAGGGAATGCCCACTGTATATGTGGATGGATGCTCTTACCATGTTGACAACGACGGGGAGAAAGAACTGGTGGCCGGCGTAGGGAATGCATGGGTGAATGAGTCCCCAGAACCCTCCGCTGGATACAAAATTGGTCCCCGAAGTAGTCAGGTGGCAGAATTGATGGCTGTGCATCAGGCCATCCTCACTGCTGTCCAGCATCAACTCCACGAACTGGTCATAATCACAGATTCGGATTATGTACGGAACGGTTTCGTGGAGCACCTGGTTAATTGGAAAACCAGAGGCATGTTATGTGCTAATAACAAACCCTTGAAACATGGGAAGTTGATCCAAAACATTGATGATCTGGTCACCTCGAATGAGATGACCACCTATTGGAAAAAGATCAAGGGTCATTCCAAAGTAGAGGGACCAGACAAAACTGGAAATGACTTAGCTGATCAGCTGGCCAAAACCGGGGCCATCCAAGGGGATCTAATTGAGATTGAGTCCCTGTTGGGGAAAATCCAGGTCACTGCTATCACTAGGTCCCAGACAAATGCTCACAACGACCTTTCAATTGCACAATGGAGTAAGGAGACCCTTGATGATGATTTGATTACCGCTCAGAAGGGGGATCCAATAATTGGTAAATTTTACCAGCACCTTGAGGACCCTGAGAACTTTCCCCTGACGGATACCGATTACACTGGGAAAGAGGACCTAAGAGTGTTGATGAAATGTCCAAAAATGTTCCGGATCCAAGACGGTTTGTTGGTAAGGAAATCCAAAGACGGCCACGATCAGTGGGTGGTTCCTACTTCATTCCGAAGCCTGATGTTAAGTCACGCCCATGATGCGGCCACCGCCGGTCATAGGGGGTTTCACACAACATTGGAAATCTTAAGAGAGGTTGCATACTGGCCACACATGGGGCAGGATCTCGACCAATACTTGAAGGGGTGTCTTGTGTGTGCACAATTTCAGCCATCATCCCTCACGCACCGTGCCCCTCTCCAAAAGAGGGGGATGACACTGCCATGGTCAGATTTACAAATCGACTTTGTAGGCCCCGTGATTCGCTCTGCTAGGGGGAATAAGTACATGTTGACTGTGACATGCTTGTTTACCAAGTGGGTGGAATGTCTCCCAGCCCCAAATTGCAAGGCAGAAACTGAGCTGCCCTGATGATTAACCACATCTTTTCCCGTTTTGGTCTACCTCAAAGGATTGAGTCAGACAGGGGTAGCCACTTCACCAGTGAAGTAATGACAAAGATGTGGGAGATACTGGGGGTCAAAAGGAAGTTACATATTGCTTACAGGCCAGCTTCTTCTGGGGCAGTAGAGAGATATAACCAAACCATTGTGAGCATATTAAAGAAGTTTGTGGCAGATTCCGGGCCAAGTTGGGATATCCGATTACCTCTGGTCCTAATGACCATCAGCTCTACCCCTTCATCTGCAACCAAAATGTCACCATTCGAGTTGATGACTGGGCGCAAGATGGTGCTTCCTCAGCATTTGCTCTACAGGACCCAAGAGCAGACACTAATAAATGCCTCCACAACTCATGAGTATGTGGAGAATTTAAGGAAACACCTTCAACATGCTTTTGCTTATGCTCAGCGGAATCTAGAAAGATCAGCTGATAGCATGAAGACCCACTATGACCTGAAGACTTCCAGGAAGGAATATCAGGTGGGGGACTGGGTCGATCTATACAATTTCCAAAGGAACCAGGCCAAACAGCGAAAATGTTTGCCTACATGGAAGGGACCCTTTGAGATTATAGAAAAAATCTCCCCTGTGGCCTATAAGATCCGCATCCCTAAAGGCGGTTTGGCAGAGGGGGAAGACAAGTGGGTCCACATTAACCAGTTGAAGTGTTGCCATCCCAGGCACACTCTGCAACAACTGGAGGAATCCTCTGGAATCCTAGAGGGTACTGTCTCAGATTAATTCAGTTCTGACTTAAAATATCCTACATATCGCCTATCAAATTCTGTGTTTCTCAAGTTTATGTGTTCCTGTCTCTTAATTTTAAAAAAATGTGCATGTTCATATCTGTTGAGTTCTAAAATATATATGCCACCCCACTATATCAATGGTTGGGAGAAATGTCCATGAATAGGTATTGCCGCTCTTCCTTTGTCGTCCTAGGAGAAAGAAAACCTCGAGACTGGCCAAGGAGGACGATCCGGAAACCGGGAGCAGAAACGCGAGGGGCCCGGGGTACCGCCCAATATTCCCATCAGGACCGGCGAGGAGAACCGATCGATCAGTACCGGATGGAGGAAAAGATGCTGATCTGTGCCATCTATTGGAAGAAGATGAGGAAACATCCCAGGTCTTGCGAGTTCCATCAGTGAAACCGAATGGCCATCGCAAGAGGGGGGCTTGTGGGATGTTTTTACCCATGCATCCGAGCCCTACCTCAAAAACTGTACAGTACTGACATGGAAAACATCATGATGGCCAGAGCTTCCCAGAAAATGCACAGGGAAATGCATGAAGAATAGGCTGCCGCTCATTTTTGCCAATGTTATGGGCACAGAAGGGCACTGCCTAAAACCACCATTGGACTACCCACACAGTAGTCTGAAACCATTGGGAATGGCAATGCTGATTGCCAAAGGCAACCTAGAATTGTGGGGAATTCATTTTCTTAAATCCCAAAAATGGTTGCAGTACCAGTACTCACCACTATCAGAAAGCCGGCATTTTAAAACCACCAGACTTTGTGTAAAACTGAATAAATGAACCCAAAGCAGGCCAAAGAAAGACTTACTGAGAGGTGGATACAATGTAAAGTTATATTCTGAAGTGACTTGAAGGTTTATAACAAGACTGGCTGAGCTGTGGATTTCAGCAGTTTAAGTAAATTTGGACTGAAAGACACTAAAAATCTAAATGTTTAAAAGAGATGAGTGACCTACTTTTGAGTGTCACATAGGTTGAAATTGTTTAAATGTCATAGTTTTAAACTTAGAATCAGCATTCTAGCTGCATATGTAAACATTGTCTTGACTTAAACTGGGTAACAAAAAGTGACATTAGCTGGGGCCTGGCTTAAGGAACTGAATTCTGCCCACCAGCTACCCCCGCCAGGAGATGAGACTTGCACAACAGCTGTGTTCCCAGGCCTAGCTGCCCTTTTGCTGCTCCCACCAAAAGGGATATGACACTTCTCTGATTGAATTACCTGGGCTCTGCAGGAAATTGAACAAAGCCCTGTCCTGACTCAGGCAAATGTTTTATTACGGGGTCCGTAAAAAGTGGCTTCCTCCTGAAGGAAAGGGGAGGAGCACTGCCTGTGAGAGCAAGCTGGCTTGGCAGAACTGGAAAAACCAGAAATTCAACCTTGTGCTGGGGGGAAACCACACCCCTGTAGCCAGAATATGGTTTTAGAAAAAGATGGATCATTCATAGAGCGGACTTGTGAAAATTATTTAAATGATACCATAATTCTTGTGATTTTTCTGCCCACATTTTAAGAGGTTTTTAGAACCGGTGGCATGATCTGGGGGCAAGCTAGCAGTTAAGAGGGTATTACTTAAAATGTATGCATGTTAAAAAATCTGACATTTCGTCAAGTAATGTCCATACCCCTTGCGCACATGTGTGTAAATTTGGGGTAATGTCCGATATTGCGAAACCAGTTAAAAAGTGCAAATGTCGCCATTTCTGAATGCAAGCTCCCAGGAAGACCAGATTTGGACAGGGTATACCTCCTGTGATATGTGATGGGTGCATGTAATTTTAAACAAATGTGTACCTGTGCAAATATGTCTTTTGGGTCAAAATATAGATTGTGTGTAATTTGACAGGGGTGGGTTCTCTGTACCATAAACAGACCTCATCATGATGACACTTCATTTCATTCCCCCAATCAAGGGGAAGAGGATGAAGTGGCCAATGACAAGTGGAGAGGGGTAGAGCCTAGTGATGCTGCACACACACCCATTTTCAAAACACATAAAAGCAGACAGTCAGGACAGATAGGGACCTTCAAATCCATTTGCTGCGGGACGCTCTGCCGGGAAAATCCATACTTTACCTCCATCAACCTTCAGAGAGCCAACATAGAGACTTCAAATCTATCAATATCCAGAACCAGAGGCAGAGCAGAGCTGACCCAGACCGCTGTTAGCAGAACCAGAGAGCTGACCCAGATCACTGTGAAGTGCCGAGACCAGACCAGAGTCCAGTCTAAAACCTGACCAGATCCGTGGCGAGGCCTATTTAAAAATATATTGTGAGTACCCAGCAGAACTGTGCAGGACCAATCTCTTAGTTAAAATAATCTAATCCAAGCTATTTTAATCTAAGTAGAACTGCCTCCTATCTGTCACCTGTCATTTTCTAGTTGCTAGCTGTCACTTGTCTTTTTGAACTTTAAAATTTCAAATCTGAAAAACGACCTTTACCATATTGCTCATATCTCAGTGACCGTTTGCAGTAACTTTCATCTGGAAGCTGAGATCCTCGGCTGTCCTAGGACCCCAAAACGATAGTGCTAGTCCTTGTAGTTCCTCTGTAATCGCGAAAAACGCACTCGCGAATTTTGCAGCGATTTGCAAATTTCTCCACGTGTGAAAACAGAAGATTCTTTGCTTTCCTTGCTAAAAATTCGTTTGCCTCTTAAGAACCATCCCTGTCTCATTGCTAGAGTGAGCCTGGACTAATATTAACTTGACACCACTCACCCTGAACCTCTAGAGGGAATTAAAAGCATTTTAGCATATTTTTCACTTCATTGCCAGCACATATAAAAGCATTTTGGGCCTGTGTTTCCAACTTCTGTAGTCTAATCTTGCTTGGGTGAACTGAATTACATTTGATTGCATTTCTGAGAACTGTGTGCTTGCCTTCCATTTCCTTGCATTGCATAAAGGGGGTGGGGGATTGCCAGAGAAAAGTGATTACATTGTTTTGTTGAAATCATATTGAGTATTTTCTGTATTGCATTTTCATTCAACATTACATCCATCTGAACTTATATAAAGCATTCTCTACCACCTTCTTCTTCTGTTCCTATTCACAAGTGTGCTAGTGCCAGATTCTCCGTTGTTAATCTTTATCATATCAGATTAAGTGTGATATCCAATTATTAATTTATTATAAAGTGTGATATATATATATATATATATATTGTTTAAATTCTCAAATAAACCTTTTAAACTTGCAAAACAGAACTACTTCTTGGCTCAGTGGGGTCAGGGGGATTCCAAGAGCAGGGGTGTTATATAGGGGTAGTCATCCAGAATGCATGAACTGGACATAAAGATATATCAATAAGGGTTTCCATTCAGTATCCCAGACTAGGCATTGACTTAGCTGTAGTGTTGAATTGAATCCTCTTACAGGATACAGGTGAGATAGGAGTGTATCCTTTAAAGGAATTAAAAGCATCATTATGAATTAAAGGCATTTTATTATGAAGCCTTAAGCTCTCACACATGAGCGAGAGCTTCAGGCTTTAGAAAAAAAGTATTGTCCTGTAGTGGCCCAGGCTACCAGATGAGATTAATGAGCCCCAGCAGGGCCTCACCTCAGAACAAGATTTCTGAGCCTGTCAGGGCTCGGCCCCGGCTAGCCCCAAAACCGCTTAAAGCCCTGGTAGTCATGCTTTGGATATTGTAGTTGGGCTTTGGTAAATTCTTTCCTAGACTATTGTAATTTTCATAACGGCAGCCTCTTTGCCTCATCACTTTCTCTGCTTCAAGCAGTCAAACATGCAGCCGTCAGACTGGTCAAAGGTTTTCGGAAACAGATTTATAGTGCTGTGGTTGTTTTGCTGGGTCACTGCTCAGCGCTGCGCAGAACATAACTCACGTTCAATGTCTGCATTTGGAAGTGCCAGCCTATGCATGCTGCATTCTTTTAATTGAGTGCCATGCATCCTATCATCAGAGACAGGGTGTAGGAGGGCATGCATGCAAGTGTGCCATGTGGCATGGCCCTGTTAATGGCACATGGACCTTCTGTACTTAGTAAGTGCCTTGTTGACTTGGCTAAGCAGAGCTCATAGGCCCAGTCTCACTCCTCCATAAGCTTCAACTTGTCTTTGGGCTGGTGATTAACTGCTGTTGTGTGCTAACAAGGCCTCCCATACAAAAATGCCTGCTAGAAGAGTCTTTTAAGTAGCTTATAAAAGCTTGTGAGGAACTAGTGGAATTTTCAGAACATTAACTATAAAACCTCAATAAGAACTTATTTGACAATTAAAGACTTATTGAAGTCTTGTCAAATCTTTTAAGCTTGAAGTAGGATTTATGTAAGATCTTACAAGATTCTGACAAGCTCCTTATAATAAAATTAATAAGAAATTGTTGTACGGCCTGCAGCACTCACAGCAAGTAGCACAAGAGCGTCCCCTGAAGAAATACGAGAAGTGCGAGGTGGGGCCACATCGTTTTTAGCAAAAGTTACCAATTTATAAAACTACCCCAGAGTTTTAGAGGTGCTATGGGTTCTAAAGGACCCATGGCCTCCTTTCTCTCTTTATCGTCCATTTTTTTCTTTCAGCATAGACACCTCACTAGAACCTGCATTAGATTTACATGCATAGCCCCAGAGATAGATTGAGGCTGAAGAAGTGTCTTTGCCCGGGGCATTTGTCAATATGAACACTAAATAATTGTATTATTGGAATTACTTTTAGCACAAAAGCATGATTTGTTCACCAATATGTTTTTCTAAGCACCCATGCACCGGAATCAGTGCTATGCACAGTGATTTCATAATTAAGCACGTAAAGAATATTTGCACAGAAGATGCCGTTCGCACTTGTAATGCTGAAGCACAACCTCGAATCTACCGTTCTGACTTTGGAATATATAGTACGAATAAAATGATAACTGGGTAATGCTGAAATGATTGCATATTCGCACCCAGTGAAGGGCCATTTCCCAAGCAGGTGTTTGGAACAGTAGGCGAGAATATACATTCTATGTCCACTGTGCGAGCCGCCTGGGGCCTTTTCCTGGGAAGGCAACACCACCACCCACACTCCTCAAAATCAAACAAAACCTGTCCCCACTCCCTCTGTCCCTCTACACTTATCGCCACCATAGAAATGGAAAAGGGACAGTCCCTTTTCCCTATGGCGACAGCAATATTTAAAAAAAATCCCTCAGGAGATTGGCTGAGCAAGCAACACGAATTTCCTGAAGGGACAGAAAAAGCCATTTGCACCCGGATGAACTCTTGTCTGCTAATGGCTTTCATGCCCTGGCGGGGTGGGGTAAGACTTGGCTGCTAAAGGCCCACAGCCCTCGCTGAGGCCCTTGCTTCACTCGGGCCTACCCTGGCTCAGGCTGGCCGGCTGTTAGCCATGTTCGCCCCCTGCCGGGCCGTGAAAGCCATATTTGTAGTACAAGACTAAATGAAATATAATTTTTCTGATTCACAGGACAAGTTGAAATATCAGATGCCATGTTGATAGTCTAATATTTCAATGTTCGGGGATAATTTTTTATAATTTGTAAATGTGGTTGTACAGTAGCCTAGGGGTTAAATCATGGTTGATTGGCACATGACACCTTGAAGCAATACTTCTATATATTGATGTCAATAGGTTTAGATTGAGATTTGTGAATACAAATGCTCTTGTTTCTTGGTTGTGCTGGCCACGGGGAGCTTTCTCTAACCATAAAATGTTCTCATGAGAGTTAACTATGTGCATTAAGGACGTTTACCCAACATGACCTTGAAAAGCGAATAAGTCTGTAAATAACATCAAGTGGTATTTAGAACTAAATTGGGTAAATGCAGTTTGGCATATGGGTCATTATATAATCTCTTTTGATGGAATGTGCTATACCTTAAGAATTTATAGAGCCTATAGACATAGGGAAGGGTCATTATCAGAAGTTAATGAGCTGACACCACGTTATGGCCTAAGGCGAAGCCGAAAGCCTTAAGTTGGGGAAGTGTAATCATCCCACGAGATAATAACCCCTCCCGAAGGGAGGGAAGACTATTAGCACTGTGTGTCAGTGGCAATATATATTTCGAAGTTTGGTGGTGAAGTGAAGTGAAAAATGTTGCATTAACAGTGAGTAAATTAAATAGGCAAACTAAACTAATCTAGTAAATACATGTGGTTTTATTTTGTATTATATAAATAGCAAAGTTTCTTATCTGTACTGCTTGCTGGCGATCTTCCTCTCCTGGACAGCGCTGTTGGGATTTGATCCCTTGGAGCCGCGTCCTTGGTGACTCTGCCCACTTTTTTTAAACATATATGTTAGGCAGCAGCACTGAAGCGGCACTAACGTGCTTACCTATAGTGCTTGCTGGAGATGTTCCCCTCTTGGACAGCAGTGGCTGTTGGGCTTGGTTCCCTTGGAGATGCATCCATGATGACTCCACCCACTTTCTTCAACCCATAAATTGGGTAGCAGCACTGAAGCAGTGCTAATGCTAACATGGTTGCCTGTACTGCTTGCTGGCGCTCTTCATCTCCTAGATGGTGGTGGTTGTTGGGCTTTGTTACCTTGGAGCCACTTCCTTGGTGACTCCGCTCACTTTCTTCAGCCCATACATTTGGTAGTAGCAGGGGTATTGCTAGGTCTGGAAAAGACCTGGGGCTACGCTAATGTCGGAACTGTCAGGACTGTGGGCTAGCTAGCCTTTTGGTTGTAGCGCCTGAGATTCTATCCCAGGCTACAACCAAAAGACGCGGGGCTGTAGCCCACTTACCCTCCTAGCAACGCCTCTGGATAGTAGTGCTGAAGCGGCGCTAACGTGCTTACCTGGACTGCTTGCTAGCGATCTTCCTCACCAGGAAGGCAGTGGCTGTTGGACTTTGTTCCTTTGGAGCCATGTCCTTGGTGAATCTGGTCAATTTCTTCAACCCATAAATTGGGCAACAGCGCTCAGACGGCGCTAATGTGCTTGCATGTTATGGGTGGGCAGAATTTCTGCCCGCAAAGTGAAAAGAGCAGAACAGGGGTGGACTGGCCCATAGAGATTTCCTGGTGGGCCTCTACACCCTGGGCCTCTTTTCTATGGTATTTCCAAATTTTCTCATAGGAAAAGCTTTGGGCTTGCTGAAAAGGTGTCATACAGGGCCACTTTGAACTTTATTTCCAGGGCCTCTTTTGGTCCCCAGTAATTATTTCCAGGGCCTCTTTTAGTTCCCAGTCCAGCCCTGGAGCAGAATTTGCAATGGATTGTGTGTCCACCTATTCTGCAAAATCCGCATTGTGCTTCCGCCGCCACTGGATTTTTTCCCAGTTTTGGATGTTTCGTGCAGAGCGTGGTGTTTTGTTTGTTGTTTATTTTATAGTGAGATAAGAAACTTCGCTCAGGTCTTTTTTCAGTTCGTGCTAGTTTCCTGCAGTGACGCAAAAAACTTTGTGCAGGTTTTCCTGAACCATGCTAGTTTTGCGAAGTGCCACAAGAAACTTTGTGTGGGGTTTCAATTTGTGCTTGGTTCACGCAGAAACTTAAGGCCTAATTCGCAGAAGTGTTTTATAATGGCAAACCCCATTGGAAAACGATCTGTGGATAAGGGCCTTAATTCTGGTCTTTTGAAATCCCTGCTAGATTTGCGCAGTGAAACAAAAAACGTCATGCAGTTATTTTTCAACCTATGCTAGTTTTACACAGCATCACATGCAACTTTGCACGGTTTTTCCCGGTCCGTACTAGATCCGCACAGTCACAAGATAAACCTTGCACAGCCTTTTTTTCATTCCTCATAAGTTTCGCGCTTCGGCACGTGAAACTTTGTACAGGTTTTTTGATCTGCTCTAGGTCCATGCAGCAGCATGAGAACATTTGTGCAGTTTTTGCTTCAATTTGTACGAGGTTTGTGCAGCAGCATGAGAAAATTTGCACAGCACATTCAGTTCTCGCAGGGGCACGAAAAACATCCCAATGCTCTTTTTGATATGCAGGGGTGGTGAAATGGCAGATTGGGGTTACTGGATTTTACTTCCACGGCTGGCGCAACAGAACTTAACAAATTTGCCCAGCTCTACCCACCTGTACTGCTTGCTGGCAATCTTCCTCTCCAGGACGGCGGTGGCTGCTGGTCTTTGATTCCTTGGAACGGCATCCTTGGTGACTCTGCCCACTTTCTTCCACCTATAACTTGGGCAGCAGCGCTAAAGCAGTGCTTTAAGGGTGCATCAGTGTTGCGTGCATTGCACACAAAGCTCGCAAAGCACATTGCTGTCACGCCGTCATCTGGCATCTTGGCATTGGGCTGGGTGCAAGAAGCTAGCTAGAACACACCAACTATACCACTGACTGAAATGTAGAAGAATGCGGAACAACTACTGGTTCAGCAACTTTGAGCTGGTAATCAGTTTGAGCATTTGGTGAGTGTTGAGAAGCAGGTTTCTACCAATAAGGTAGAACAAAATTATGAGTTGCGTCGACCACAGATTCTTTCTGATAACTCCACTAACGCAGGCAATAGATTGGTCCCCCCCCCCATGCTTGCTAGTAACAAAATAACTAAGAAAGGGCCTGATTCATGGAAGTGTTTTATAATGACGCAATCCCATAGGAAAAATGTCCATGAATTAGGCCCTTAATATTTAATTACAAGTGCAGAACACATGACCAATAATCCGCTATGTGAACATTTGAGTAGTTCAATGGCATATCTAGAGTCTAAGATAACTGATTCTATCCTATTGCTTCTTTCTGATAATATCCCTGGCACTCCTCCCCCAACCCCATGAGAAGAAAGTAACACTAACTCTGTCCTGGGCAGGATGGAAACAAATGAAACCTTAGTGATAAAAGAACACACAACAGTAACAGACCATAACCACTCATCAAAATCCACCAAGACCTTGAAGCTCTATGATTTCAAAGTCCATTTGTTAGATAAAAGTGTATTATGCAATCCCCGGATTTCTCTTATGAATTCGATACTATCAGAAAAAAAACTAAGATGGAAGAAAGGAGAAATATTCAATGTTGAGGAAAACCCTCTAAGGTCTGACAAATTAGGCAACAGATCAGAGCATGATTCTATAAGAAATGCACATAACGCTACTTGGAGCTAAACCTCTCTCTTTCCCCATCATCTACATTGAGAATGCAAGCCTTGGATTACCTTCTCACTTCCTTGGTCAAACTTTGTAAGAAGACCCATTAGGAAATTGTAGGACATTCTGACTTGTCAATCCAATTTGTTACGCATCTCGGTATCAACAGACTCTATCTAATGTTGCCTGTAATCTCTCTGAGCGCATTATTGCGATACAACAGACACTTCATAGGAGCAATATGGCAACAATAGCTGAGACGTTGGATACACCATCTATCAAGAGTGAAGATATTTCTGAACATAAGTCAGAGCCAGTAGTGACACGAACATCTCAGGAAGTATCATAGAAGGAAGGCAATCTAATTGCTGTGCTAAACTCATAAGTGATGACCGCTAATACTAAGGGCCCTAATCAAAGAAAAAGGGAAAAGGCACACAGCCTAACAATTGTGTAAAAAAAGACATGGTGGTCCAATTCTCCCCTAAAAAACAGACTTGCCGGATCTAAAAGTGCTCCTCACAATCTTAGTGACTGTCCTACCAAGGTCAACATTGAGATAGACAGCAAGGGATTATATCTCTTTTCAGATATACAGCAAAACAGGGGAAAATATAAAAATAAAAATAAGTCAAACAAGAACTCTAATAAAGATTCTCTTCTCAGGTCTGAAGTTGTGGAAGTCTTGACTTCACCAATTCCTACACAAGGGACTACGAACCTACGAACAACCCTAAAATAAGAAAATCCTTGTTGATAAATGATTTGAAAAAAAGTATAAAAAGCAGTGACATACATAGATACCTCCAAAGCAAGTACCCAACCCTCCAGGGCAAAGATACATCTCATCTTTGAGGTAGTTTTATTTTATTAGAGGGTCTGAGTTCTCTTTTTGATATCAATGGGGGAGTGATGATATGCAGATGTGCAATCTAAAATTACCTTATAAGAAATAGTTGACCAACCATGCTATTCTTACACATAACAAGCTTGTAGTAAACAAGGAATTTATTAAAATTAATATAAAGAGTAATTCCCTATCACGATGAAATGAAAAGTCAATCTCTCAGACTTCTGATGATGGTGTTAAAAGTAATGCAATGAGAATTCAAAGTTGATTATGCTCCCGACACAATACTGCTTAAATCGTTCAGCTATATTGAATCTATTCCAACTGATCCCCCCTCTGCAAATGATAGCTACTGTGGATTCAGCAATTGCAGACCAATTAGAAGACACTGATACTGCCACAGCAATCGTCCACTTCAGCTCAGAATTGGTGCTATCATTTGTACTTACTTACGCAGTAGTATTCACTAGGTTCAGGAATTAATGTAGTGAGACTCCCTCAGCTTTGAGCAAAGGTACTGATAATTATACAGCCATAGCTCCCCTTGTTCTGAATGAATGCATTTTAGTTGAGACAAGGAAGATGGAATTAGAATTTCTAAAATCTAGTCAGATAGGACACAGTGAAGCATATCTTCAGAAGAGGAAGGTTGGGATTGGCTGCCATCCAATCCATGGTCCTTAGGCATCTCCAATAATCATCTCAATTGTGTTCTCCTGGAACACACATGGCCATGCCCATAATGGACATGAGTGTGGCCTATGAGATGCCTTAGAGAATATTGATCTTGTGGCTACGCAGAAACCTGTGCTGTGGAACATTTGCATTGTCATGATAGGAACAAGGGAAGGCCGAAACAAGGTTTGTTTATCAGTGCAACAAAAATGTTTGTCTATAGAGAATGTGCTAACTCTGTCAGAGCTTATTCCTGCTGGTGTGCTAAAGAGATGTATATACTGTATTTGTTGTAGTTGTCACATTATTCGGCATATGAGTACTACTTTATCAATCCCAATTTTGATTATCTAAATATTAAAAAAAACTAAAACTATTAACTTAATGTGACTGTAACTACCTGTTCTGCAATGATAGCTTGTAAAATGTGCACCCAGATACCCTTGGGTTAGAAGTGCTAAATAAAAATAAAAAATAAAAACATTGAAGTGTTAATATAATGTTTTTAAATTTTGCTTTTGCAGAAATTAATCCTTTGTTTTTGAACTGTTCAATACACAAATCAAAAAATGTGTCAGTCTAAAATCAACAGATCTGTTTTTCTCTGAAAAGACACAATTTATAATGTTGTACAATGATTTTATAGAATTGTGATCAAATTGGCAAGCAGTTTTAATTTCAGGCAATCTGTGTGCTTTTATGTTGGAAATATTTTTTGAAACTCAAAATTAGTTGAATGTTGATCCTCAATATTTTTTTTTTTATTGTTGTACTTGAAAAGAGATCAACCTTTCAATGTGTTGAATTTCCTAAACTACAATAAAGAATATTTACATTAGAAAATTAAAAGAGAAAACTTAAATAGACATTATGTCATTACATGACCTTTGAAAAATAAAACAAATAACAAAATCTATGTACATAGTGATGTTTTTTCATGAATCAATATGAGGCTATCTTTTCAGAGTGAATTTTGATGTAAAGTAAAGCTATTCTATCTGTGAAGCCAACTTAAAAGACATACAAATTCATAAATTGGATGCAATTTATAAATAGGCTTCAACACTGGTTTTGATCGAGGAATATTTTGAATTTAATTTAGCCAAGTTCTAACGATAATAGAAATCTCATGGTCGCAACTTTAACATTTGTGCGTTGTGCATTAAATATTTTGTCCCGAAATGACTCACAAGTGAGGGTTAAGTAACCCTTGAACAATGATTGCAGATGAAGAGTTCTTTTTTCAGTCAGCATGGGGCAGAATGCAATGAGATGTTTTAATATTTCTTGGACATCTTGAGCATGGAAAAACCAACAAGAGCTATCAATTTTTGGAATTGCTCTACGATTGGCCAATACTTCATTTGTGGGCCAAAAATGTAATTGGAATTGTAGAAATAGAAACTCATAGAATGAGCTAGGAAATCTCACAAGATAGGAATCCTGCTTTTGAAAACTCTTGGGGTTAAAGCTGCTGCGCCTGAAATGTTGGTGGGCCATACAATGTTGTTGAGTATGAATCCACCCACAATTTGTGCTTAGCTCGTGTCGGATTTTCTAGAAAAAGTGCTACTGTATGGCTGCTGCAATCAGGATCTCATTCAAATTCTGTTTCCAGGTTTCCATAAAGCTATCATTAGTAGTGTTGACATAATTGGTTAGAGTACACAGTAGAGAGGAAGGGTTAGATGCTAAAAAACACTTTCTGTATAAAATGCAGAGTTTGCAGATGTAAATTATGTGAAAGCAGGCCAATTTCATAGC
This sequence comes from Ambystoma mexicanum, assembly GCF_040938575.1. Classification (NCBI taxonomy): domain Eukaryota; kingdom Metazoa; phylum Chordata; class Amphibia; order Caudata; family Ambystomatidae; genus Ambystoma; species Ambystoma mexicanum. The sequence goes on along the minus strand of NC_090921.1, from coordinate 1,250,777,936 downwards.
GCACTATGCACATAGATTGGCTCATAGGTAGGGACAAGACTCGTTTCCAAAACAATCCCTCTAGTCGTAACAAAAGCAAGTCCGACATCCAGGCTCTGGTTTCAGCATCATAGGTTAATGTCCGTACTACCTTCTGCTTATGAAATTTAAGTACCGGTCCATAGAAAATGTACCATATTTAATGTGGATGATACGGGCTTGGGCAATGGCTGTCTGAACTTTTCTTCTTAGCTCATTACAATAAGGCAGGTCAGAGAGGTTGATGTTGGTGTTAAAATCCAAATAGCGATATTCATTTACCACTTCTATGCGAGTGCCATGTAATTGCCAGATATATGAACAACGTTTAATTTGGTGTTTGGTTGCACAAATTAATATTTTGGTTTTATCCAAATTAATTACAAGATGGTTCAAGACGGCATAGTGTTCCAATGCAATGAGGAGATTTTGCAAGCCCTTTGGGGTTTTAGAAAGAAAAGACTAAATCATCTGCATATAGCAACCATGGCACAACTCTCTGACCAAGCTTTGGGGAATCAGAAATGACTTTGGCAAAGTAATACTTCATATCTGATATGAAAAAGTTACATAAGGTTGAAGCCAAAATGCAGCCTTGTTTTAGGCCTCTAACGGTTGGAATCGAGGTTGAAAGTTTTCCGTCTAAAGTTAAACGGATCTGAACCGATGTATCAGAATGCAGTTGGCAAACCAGAGCCTAGATATGTGCAGGACAAGCTGCAGCAGTCAGTTGGTTTTTAACAGGTTCCTAGAGACAGAGTTGAAAACAGTCTTGAAATCGACAAAACCCATGATAAACAGGCTGTTTCACTTGACGCTCATGCATTTTTATGGTTGAATAGTGAGGAGATTGATTGCTGTCCCTAGTCCTGAAACAAACCCTGTTTCAAAAGAGTCATGTAACTGATGGCTAGACATCCATAGATTGAAAACACTAAGGATTAGTTGGGCAAAGAGTTTACCTGGGGCATTGAAGGGGAGTCCCTCGATAAGCACACTCCAGAGTAAATACAACCAGCTAGGGAAAAGAGCCAAGAGATAGCTTTTCAAGACTAACAAGGTTTACTCATACAAAATACAATTCCAGCAAAGTACTCTGCTGCTCGAGAGTGCTCTGCTCTTACATCATTAAACATGGAGTTATAAGCAAAAAAAGCAGCATCGCTATACTGGACATTTTGGTGCTCCTGATTGGAGGCACCCTAGACTTGGGCTTGCTACATTTGGGATGCCAAGCAGTAATTGATCTGGTGCCACATGGGTCAGCTGGGCTCATCCTCACAGTGAAGCTCAGGGCAGACGTAAACCACAATGTTTCCTAACTAAACTAAACAACTAAGACAGACTATTCATTCATTATGGCAGGCACCTGGGCTGCCCAGCAAAGGGATGCCACCAAGGAGAGGGGAGGATAAGAAACAGTCATTCTGACCCATACATTCAAGGATCCATTGACACTGCAGTCCCCACACTAAATGTCTCTGCTCTGGAGATTGATCTTTGATATACCGTTCCTTGTATCCCATGTTACTGGGAATGTGTGTTGTTGATAAGGAGAAATACGGTCATGTTGGCTTTAGATCTTTGGCGGGCACTTTATTGAGGTTAGGACCTGGCGGTCGGATGCTTATCTGAGAGCCAGGGCAGTAGGGGTTGGGTTACTGATGAGCGGCCAGCATCGAACTGGCTGGGTGAGGTCAGAGGCTCAGTGGCAGTTTAATAGAGATGAATAGGCACATCCTGGGGCCTGGTACTGTCTCACGCTTTGTTTCGGGCACATTCCTGAAGATGAGACTGAGTATTCGCAACACTGCAGGGACAAGACTGAAATGGACTTCCGTGGGAACAAGTCTCGAGTGGAGCCAGCATGCTTTGTAGAAATTGGGCTCTGTGAATGGGAAACACAAGCAGCATGGGTCTGTGGTCTGTCTTATTTGGGGCCTGTTACACAATGCTGTCACGGAGTGTGGGCATTCCTACTGCTAAGCCATCACTTCTCTATATACTGCCCTGGGGCATAGACTGCTCCCCCCTTGTAAGTTAGATTGCCGCATATGGGTTTTGCCCGATGTGAAAGTGCCTAGGGGGGTGGGATAGGCTAATTTCCATTCCAACATTCCCCCCCTTTCGTTACTTCTACAGAAACAAATTCACCCCCGCAAATTTCCATTTCTTTCTTTCTGCTTCGTCCCATGCGGGAGTCCCTTACATGGGCATCCATGTTCTGCAAACATGTCTAAGGCTCTCCCCATTCCATGCATATTGTTCAGGCATGCAGGTCATATATACATCCCTCATCCGCTGCTAAGTCCACCCAAACCGCTTTGTAATTTTCAGGGTCGGGGGAGGTGGAATGGTTGTTTGGTATAGAGTGTCCACCTCATCTCCATGCCCTTGATTGAAGGCAACCACACAATATTTAGGGTCATTGTTTTCTTCTGTATGGATTTCGACTTCACGTGTATCACAAGGGGTTTTATTATGAGTTTCTCCAATTGTTACAATCATAATTGCACTATTAGGTACTGCTTACGCACAACAATGGAGACCCAACTTGCACATGCAGAAAATCACCAAAATAAACACGAGGATAGGGACCAACATCTTTGTCATTGTTCCAAGCCAGGATGGTACCCAGCCGAATGCCATGTTCACCCAGTCATCCTCGTGGATCTGTGCTTCCCTCTTCATTTTTACCCCAAGTTCATGTACTGCTGCACTGACATGTGATAGTGTCCTATTGTCAGCGTCAGCAGACGGTACGAATGTGCAACATGATTTCCCGATCTTTTTGCAAACCCCGCACTTCATGCCCATTAAGAGGTCGAGGACTTAGCGGTTCTGCATTGTCATTAGTATGAGAGCTCTTAGTTCCATTTTGAGGACATTGAACCCTTCTTCAGTATCATTTGCTAGCTGGATCAACTCCCATTGAATGATTTGGAGTCATTTAGAATTGGCTCGAGTCTGGATGCTGGGCACAAGGGATGCAAAAAACGTCTCTGCAGAATTTTACAGTCTATATTCATTGGGTATTTGTGCAAGGAGGTCTGATGATTCTTGAGACAAATAGAGGATTGCTTCTTTCTTCGCAGTCGATCATGGCGTTCCTTTTCTGGGAGGATGCAGAATTCTGGGGCGACATTGTGGGTGCTGTTACTGTGCTTACAGGCACCTCTTGATCTTCGTCTGGAAAGGGTCTCCCTTTTAGGTGTTCTTCAGGTACTTCAAGCAGGGCGAAATGCAGCGTTGCACGCGAACAATAGCCCCTCCATGATGACAGGAGATGCAAGTATGCTTTCTGGCCACAGACCCAGTAGAAGTACATCAGCGCTGCAGTGCCTCTACGAAGGTCTGGAATGAGCAGTGTTCGATTGCATCGTTTGTTTGATCATATGGAGACCATTAATTCGCTGTAAAAACAAAGTTCTTAGCTCTCTTCTTGGTGCACCCTCACTGGTTTCTCAATCACTGTGACCCATGTCAGTTTTGCAACATGATTTGTCTATATGTGTGCACATGCTTGCTCGATGACGGCCAGTGTTTCTCCTGAGTAACCGACAAGTCCTTTTGCCTTGCATGTGAATGTTGCTTCTTGCCACTTATTGTCCATATATTTTGTTCCTTGTATGGCAAGGAATGCTTCTTTGAAACCATTGGGGTTGGTTGAGTTGGTTTTGCATTTTCGAATATCTGGCTCTCAAGGAGTTGTAAGTGAACACTTTGTGCTTAGAAAGTGATTTTTATCCTACATAATGAAAGATGAATCAGACATTGTGTTTCATTTTAGGGTACCTCTCGTGACTTTAAGACTATGGGTGCTCCAGATGCATGTGGTATTAGAGAACAGGCATAGCAACTCCCACTATTTGTTCACCTTCCCATCACACTCATATCAGAGTACCAACAGTTTGAATGTAAAGGTCTTCCACTGCATCCACTGCATCTAGTCCTAAACCATGATAGGCATCATACTTGTGTGGGTGTGTTTGCTGTTTTCTATGCAAGGGCACCTTCTCCCACCTTCTCCCACCCAGCACTGTTCTGTGAGCAGTAAACTTTGAATTATTACAGGGTGTGGATTGGAAGCTACTACATGTGCTACTAATGGTATGTTTGTTGCTTTAACACCTGGTTCAATTCTTATTACATGGGTTATTTCATTCATTCTTTCATTCAGGGTCAACAAGTGAGAAAACCCTGTAACCATATTAGAGGATGGGCAGACAGCATGGTACATACTGAGGTAGATGGTTGTTGGGTAAGTGCTAAAGAGGGTATAGATGTGGCATTTTGGGCATCTGGTGATGTATCAGTTACATTTTGGGTTGACACAATAACACCTGGGACATTCCCTGTTGTATTTTTATGCAAACGTGTGATGTTTATAGGCACATTTCCATTCCAGGTCCCCTTGTATCCATCCTATGTCCATGTGCATGGAAACAAGTGTGTATGAGCATGATACAAATAAAATGTCATATCATTTGCCCCCTCCCTCCTTCTTTTATATGATAGCCCCAGATAAAAGATGCTCCCCAGTAAATGCCCAATGATAGCATTGATACACTAAATAAAATTGCTACAAAATGCAACCTACAATTATAGCTATACATTCTCAAAAAGCTCATTCTACTCCTACTGCTATTTGTATTTGAGGCGTCCCGCAGGAGTATCATCTCCATTCCTGTTGTACCTGCGAAGAGGGGAAGAATGGGGTTGGTTTGAGGGGGTGGGGGAGAGAGAGAGAGATTTTCATTACTTGTAGCCCCTTCTCTAGCTGCAATGCATGCTTTTTAGCACATTTAACATGCACAGATAAAGTTGGTGTAGGGCTACTTATGTTGAGGTAGTTTGGTCGTTCTCAGTCGGTGTGTTTTTTGTTATGTTGTCTGGTGCTTTGCGAACATCTGTGAGGTGTATCCAATATCTTAGCCCCACCTCATACGGTCCGTGGAATCGGGGTGTCTTCCACTTCCTGACAAAACTCCTGACATAGATCCACTCCCCTGGTAACAAGGTTTGGGTTGAGGCAGTGTCAGTCAGAGTAGTTGTAGTTTCTCACATGTCTGTGAAAGGGGCACCATTTTTTTAAAAATTTACCTTATTGCACATGTAAGTTGTGTGAGGTATTTTTTTAATTCTTCTCCAAAGATAGTGGCTGCTCTGTGGGTGTCTGATGCCCTCCTTATTGTTGACAATGGCATTTGCAGGTGTTGACCAATCACTATTTCAGGTGGGGATGTCGGGGCCCTTACTGGGATGGGTGCGCAATTGGAATAAAGTCAGGGGTTAACAGAACACCCAATTCTTCTTGAGGGTATTGCATAGTTTGGACAATCTACTTTTGAGGAGACCGTTTATTAACTCCACCAGTCCATTCACCTGTGGTTGTAAATTGAGCAAATTTTGCGTTTGATCCCCAATAATGTTGTTACCTCCTTAAGCAGCTCATTGAAAAAGTGAGTCCCACTGTCTGATCATAGTGCATAATACACTCCCCATTAGGGGAATACTTCCCTAATAAGGAATTTCTTGGCACATTGCATCAGGGTGGGCGCAGGCTCCCACTTCCACCAATCGAGAAAATGCATGCACTACCACAATCAAATATCGTGCTCTATTGCACCTTTCCCCCATGTCTGCATAGTCAATGTGCAGCTCTTGGAAAGGGCCCACAGGGCGGGGAAATGTAACCCGTAAAATATGCAATGTCATCTCTGTGCTGAACACTTGACACGTGGTACATTGGACCACTTTTTGTGTCAGGTGATACTGTAAATTTGGAATGAACCACTCTTCCTGGAGATTGGCAGCAATGTGTTGTTTTGAACTGTGGGATGGGAAGTGCAGCTGTTCAAATGCCTGCTGTTGCCAGAGAAGATTTGTGGATGATTGAAGACACCCATGTTTGAGCCAAAGTTGCTGCTCTTCTTTTAGGTGCTTGATGCTGCAATTTGATTATCTGTGCTATGGGCAGTGTCGTGTATGCTGTAGTGAAAAGTATCTAGGCACTTGTGTTAACCTACTGAGCTATCTTGCGTATATCTAGAGCTTATTCGAAGCGTGGAGGAAAATGCTGACCAGCCAGGCCTCTCGAACTGAGTGAGCCAGCATGCTTGCGAGGGGTTAACTGCGAAGGCTCTTTTGAAACATAAACATCTAGTTTTTCAAGAAGCCCTGTGCAGCCTTTAGGAGCCAGGCACAGCCTTCCTCCAGCACGCTCTGCGAGTCAGGTGCACTGATAATACAGGAATGTAGAAGACGCTTCCCAAAACAATGTAAACGGAGCCTGGGAGCCAAGACTCGCAGTTTCTAGTTGGAACTTTCCAGGCGAAAACATGTTTTGCTGCATGGAAGGTTTGGCCTAGAATATTCCCCGAAGAGCTGGTATGTCATAGTGATTGACATGCAGCCCCTAATAAGAGATCTTTACCTGAGCAAGTTAGGCGGGGACTCTTCCTGGGCTGTTTGAGAAAAGCGTGCACGTAGAAAACAGCACCTGGCCAACCAGCCAGCACTAGAGGGCAGAAGCTCCTGCTGTCACATTCCCCCTTGTGGGCAGGCTTTTGGGGGCTAGGCCAGTCCCAAACTGCTGCCTGATTCTGATTAGTTTATGTAGTAAATAATTCCAGACTGAGTTAATTGTGTCTCGCATAGTTTCTCACTTGTGAGGGAAGGTGATTAGGAGTTATATTGCACCAAGGGCTGGCCCCACGGGGGTGCTGTTTCCCTTTTCACTACATTTGGCATAGTCGGCAGGATTTGCAAGCACAATGCCTTTCTGGAAGAAACAGGGGAAGGACGAATGCAATGAAGGGAATAGTGCACTCTGTCACATTCCTCGGTGGCTGGTAACAAATGCATGGTCAGGTGTGGCAGACATTTTGCATCAGTACTCTGCACCGAGGGCATGGGACATGCTTGAAAATGATGTTTCCCCAGCGGTAATTAGTCAGTGTTTGGAGAGTTTACCGCTTGGGAATTCTGAAGGGAGCATAAAGCCGCAAGAAACGTGGGCTGGTTGTTTCTGCAGGTGCTCCGAAAGTATCATGAGAAGGAATTGCTTAATGATGCACAAATTTGGAAACTAACTGATGAGATTACCCTGGTCCAGGAGCAACAGATTATAATGAGGGAAACCCTAGAATCTTCCGTTATGCGGGCTTTACAGATGGAGGATAGATGTGCCTCTTTAGCTGTGCGTGTAACCATGCACAAGCACAGACAACGGTGAGGTAATCCGTCAAAGATAAGAATTCGAGCATTAATTAGGAAAGATACATGGGATCCAAATTTGTGGTTTGGCGATGTAAGCAATAGTGAATCCTAACAGACATTTGACTGGGATGAGCCATTTGAAGTCAGAATCGCAGAGCTAGACTGTTCCGAGGGAGAGGAGCTGGAATGTGCTCCAAAGAAATGTGTTCATCCAGCGTGGCCATTAATCACTAACAAATCAAAAGGCCAAGCTAGCGGTGGAAGCATTCAGAATACTAGAATTGTCCACGATTATACACAGACAGAGCTTTTAGACATTGCCATGTTGTTTAGACAAAGAGCAGGTGAACCGATTTTGAAGTGGTTTTTGAGAGTTTGGGACACCGGCAGCCATGGTATCTTCTTAACCCCAGAAGAATTATTGAAGATGGGTTCAATCACTACTAATGTAATGCTGGGACAGATGTTGCACGTTGCGCTAGGGCAGCAAGGGTTGCATTCCTTGTTCAATTGGCATCAGACTGCATTAATAACTTTGTATGCAAGTCCTATGGACATGGAGGAAACTTGGGGGCCCTAGAACTCATTGCCTGAGGCTACAGAGGAGCTTCGAGAGATGGGGTTACAGTGCGCGATGTACAGTGCAAATTTTGCAGGACCCGATATGGAGCTGTTTACGGCAGGGGTGCGTGCGCGCTTATTGCGAAATGCCCCTGGTCTCAAGAAAGGAGCATTTCTTTCAATGCTAGGTCTAGCGCAAGGTAAAGCAGTTGGTGAGGTTGCATTGTTACTTGGGCAATTAGAAGGGCTGGATGTGCGCAAAGCCGCGCACCTAGTGGCGGCGAGTAATGATTCAGAGGAAAAGCTGACACCATTAAAGTTATTCACAGGCAAATGTGGGCAGACTTGATAAAAACAGGAATTCCGAAGGAAGAGATAGACAGTAGACCCACACCTGTGCTGCTTGAGAAATGGAAAAAATTACAGAAGCAGGGGCCAGGGAAAACTAGCCCTACAACACCCCTGAGGAAGATGTGTTGAAACCCAAACTGCGGGCAAAATTGTACCCTGATTTGGCAAAGGACAAATGGGAGGTCCCAGACACCATTTTTGATTGAAGGGCTGGCTCTGTCTTTGAGGTACGGTTAATAAAGAGAAGCAGTCCCAGAGACAGATGCCCTTTTGTGCCACTTACATTGTATTTGAATGACAAAGTGAAACAGGTTTTGGCTCTATTAGACATGGGAGCTGAGGTAACCATTGTGAATGGCAATCCCAATAAATTATCTGGTCCCAGAGTTTTGGTCAATGGTTATGGGAGAGCGGAAACTGTTGCAAAAGCATTTAATGTAAAGATGTCAATTGGCACGGGATTGCCCTTCATAGCACATGTCCTTTTTCAGACTTACCTGAGAACATTCTAGGGATGGATGTGTTGTTGGGAAAGAGTCTGACAACAGATTTGGGTGAATTTGTGTTTGGCAATCGACAAATCCATGTAAGAGTAGTTAACGCCCTGGTGGTTGGGCACGCAAAATGGTCCCCTTGCATTCACCTCATCCTGCTGAGCCAGTGTTTGTGAAGCAGTACAGGCTGTCAGGAGGGCACAAAGAGATCAGTGAAACTATTGAGTCATTGGTGAAAGCTGGCAAAATGAGGCTGGCAGTCAGTCCATTCAACTCTCCGGTCTGGCCCATCCGTCGCCCAGATGGGGCGTGGCACCTAACAATTGATTTTCGTGCCTTGGACAAGAAGGTGTCACCTTTGCCCGTGGCGGTGGCAGACATCATTACTCTGATTGAAAACATTACGAGAGAATTGGGTGAATGACGTGTGGTCCTTGACTTGGCCAATGCATTGTTCTCCATTGATATTGACGCAGAATCACAAGACCAATTTGCTATAACTTGGGGAGACAGACAATTTACGTTTACTAAATTGCCCCAGGGGTATTTGCATAGTCCCACTCTGTGCCATGGATTGATTGCCAGAGCCTTGAAGATGGTGCAGTTGGATGATGTGTATGTTGCCGACTATATCGACGACATCATGCTAACCAGTGTTGAGAAAGAACATGTGGGAAAATCTGCTGAAAAGTTGATCACACACATGCAAAACCTGGGGTGGGCCATAAATCCCAAGAAAGTACAGAGGTAAAATTTTTTTAGGTGCAATCGGGTCTGGTTCAGTTAAGAAAATCCCTGAACCTGTGATCGATATGGTACAACAGATGAGTCCACCAGCAAATAAAAAATAGGCACAAAGATTCATTGGGTAAATGGGTTTTTGGAGGAATCACATACCTCATTTAAGCCTGATACTGAAACCAATTTACAAAGTCACCAGAAAGAAACATTATTTTATATGGGGCATACATCAACAGTCTGACTTTCAACAGGCTAAGGACGCTTTGCAGAATTACATTACGCTGGGCCCCATTACGAAAACTGACCCTTTTGAACTGGAAATCCTTGTCTACAGTGATGTTGCTGTGTGGAGCTTGTGGCAAAAGCAAGGACAGAAAAGAGTGCAGCAAGTTTTTTGGTCAAGAAAACTCACAGATCCTATGAAAAGATATACTCTGCTTGAAAAACAAGTTGCTGCAGTGTAACAGGCTCTAGTTGAGACGGAAAGAATCACAGGCAACCAGTGACAATTTGCACACAAATTCCAATCATGGGCTGGGTGTGGGACACTGCTGTGGGTGGAAAGAGTTGTAGGGTGCAAGACTGCACTCATGTCAAATGGAAATGGTATTTACAGCAACATGCAAAAGCTGGCGGCACAGGCGTTTCCAAACTGCAAGAACAAATGCTGGAGGCAGTGAATCAGGAATCGATTCCTAAGCCGAGCACCCCAGTTGTGTTGCCAGAATCTCCCTTCAAAGTTGAGCCCGCCTATGATACATTGACAGGGGAAGAACAGAATTCTGCATGGTTCACAGATGGCACAGCAAAGTGTGATAAAGGGCAAAGACACGTGCAAGCTGTTGCATTCCAGCCCCACCGAGAAACACTGCTGATGAGAGAAGGTGTGGGAGGATCCAGTCAATATGCTGAACTGCAGGCAGTGGCCTCCGTGATTGAACAGGTGAAAGGGACAGAGACTGCATACATATACACGGATATATCAAGGCCTGACGCATTGTGCACCGGCATGGAAAAGAGACGACTGGCAGATCAAAAACACTCCAATCTGGAGAGGGCTGGACATTTGGGAAGAGATGTTGCGCAAAGGTGAGAGGTGCAAAATCTGCATCGGGCATGCCCCCTGACACCTTACTGGCTGCACTTTATAACAAAAAAGTGGATCAAATGGAAAAGATTTGCCCAGTGAAGAAGCTGAGGTATTGCAAGGAATGGCAGACTGGGCACACCAAACTTCAGGGCATTTAGGGCAACTAGGAACCTATGAATGGGCTAAAAGGAGACAATTGCCCATTACCATGGATCATGCAAAGCAAGCTGCCTCCCACTGTTCTGTGTGCTGCGAAGTGAAGCACTATACGCTGGAGAGGAAGCCTCAAGGCCCTTTGAGAAGAGGTGAAAGAGCTGCTAGCGTATGGCAAATTGACTACATTGGCCCTTTGCCACCTGAAAATGGGAAGCATTATGTGTTGACCATGGTAGACACATATTCTGGACTGCTGTTAGCCTACCCAGTCAGCCATGCAGATCAACGGGCTACCTTGCAAGGAATGGAATACCTCATCAGGCACTATGGTATTCCGGATGAAATTCAATCAGATCAAGGCAGCCATTTTTCCGGACAAAATGTGCAGAACTGGGCGCTGGAACAAGGCATCAAATGGACACTGCACATCAGTCGGTATCCCGAAGCTTCTGCTGTGGTGGAACGTATCAACGGACTGCTCAAGCAACAAATAAAGAAACTGACTAAGACTTACACTCTCAAGGGGTGGTCCAAACACCTGGCACAAACACTGTTTGAACTGAACAATCGTCCATTGGGAAACCGGCAGACACCCTTTGTGAAACTGACAAGTGAGAAGGTGGAATCCACAAAGACTCTTATTCTGTGGAAAAACGACAAAGAAGCAAAGCTGCCTGTACAAGCTACTGTGGGCAGCATTGGACTTGATTTATCTACCTATGAATATGATGTGATACCGGCGGGGCAAACCAAATCCACATCGCTGGGTATTGGCATCAAATTGCCGGCTGGCACTTATGGACGCATTGCTGCACAATCCAGCCTGGCAAAGAAAGGCATTGACATTTTGGGAGGTGAGATTGATCCTGTTTCGGTACTGTTACATAACACTGGTGCATCTGAGGTACCATTAACCAAATAAGACTGAATTGCACAATTGATTTATGAGCAAGCAGTTGTTCCCCAAGTGATTGAAAGTAAACAAGCCCCAGACACCATGCAAAGGGGTGAGGGTGGTTTCAGTAGCACAGGGAAAAGGTCTGGGTCCACCATCTAAACAAAAGCCTGAGGCTGGGGAACTGCTGAGTTAAGGTGTTGGAAGTACTTATGTTGTACTATTGCAGAATTCTGTCATGCCTGTTTATAACCCTGCTACTAGGCTCACACTACGAACGTAGTGCTACATGATGGGGATGGGACTTGCCTTGCTCTGGGTACTCATGACCTGCCAAGCAAACGCTTTCTCTGTAAAGAATGGGTTGGTGCAAGAAGCTACATGGACTCTGAGAATCGCATGCACTACACCAGATGCTCCAGTCCTGGGTGATGATAACAATTGCACCGCAACCTGTGAGAAAAGCGCTGCAAATGAGTATCCGTATGGAACTGCTAAAGTACTGGCTTTGCCCATTGTCGGACACCTTTTGACACTGACCCATATGACTGGTGTTTATGAAATTCTAGGCCCAAATGTTTCAGTGAATGGATCCAACAATTTGTTTCATGTTTCTTCTGCCCCAAGGACTGCAGCGAGTGTACTTGCCAAGCTTTGTGGACTATAACTTGACTAAATGTATTCCATACAATTGTGCAACGAAACAGCCACTGCCGGATGGTCGTATGGAGTTTGTATCTAAAGCTAATATTGTATATGGCAGGCATGCCACCTGGAGAATGGTGTTCTTTAAATCACAAAAGGTAGAAACTGTGCACATGTTAGATTTTCCAGTAGTAAGACAACATTTAAATTGTAGGCTCATAATGCACGCCTCTATTATTACTGAAGTACACTTAGATATAGATTTGTCACGAGGCAATGTTTTATTATTACAGCCAAGCTGCTTCAAATGGAGTCAATTTTTGTGGCCCATCACCAAATTGCACGTAGCTAGGGGGCTAGATTAATTGATTGCGGGAACAGCGGGGGTGGGAACGGGCGCTTTAAATGCCTTTGACATAGAAACTGTGCGCAATAAGTTAGCCGCCATGGGTTCTGATGCCAGTGCTGCCATAAAACTTCTGGCACAGTTGGGCCCGTTGATAAGCCCTAACCTGTGAAACGCTGCTAAAAGTATTGGCAACAATTGGAGATGGCAGAATTTTAGCTATGAAGACATCTTTTCTGCCATAGGGCAGGTCAACAAGACTGCAAAAGACACACAATGCATTTTATGGCAAACCTTGTTAAATAAGCAGGTGTTGGCTTTTCGTTCCGAGTGGGGGCGACTATCCTCAACCTACTGGCACACTGAATAACACATGCCACGCTTTAATGCAAGTTAGTAGAACTGCTTATGCTTTGGACATATGGTGCCCTTTCATAGTCTTGCTTATGAAAATAAATGGCTCCTGGTGGGTTCCGCATATAAGAGGAGAATGGTTAGACAGCCAAAACTACACCATCCACAGTCATACCTGCATGCCCTGGGATCAGGGGTGGGTGTGTCCCCAAACTGGGAGTATTCCGGGCCCATGCCTGCATCCCTTCGCAGGGGAGTGCACCTAGATGCAATACCACATAAATGGAACTGACATTTTCCAGATAGATCAGCATAAGGCCTGTATAGTTACTAATCATTCCTTGCTTATTAACAATTATAGGTTGCTAGGGAACCCTCAAGTATTTTGCGTAGATCAGGTTGTGACTATCTTAGACATTGTTACTCACACCTTATATTCATTGACCCGGTGGTCTCACACCACTCTGCATGCCGAGCTCACGCATCTGCTTAACTGGAATCTACCCTATGGGGTAATTACTGCCAGGCTTTAAGCTATAGGACAATTTGCTCAAGCCGCTTGGAAAGATTTCCAAACGTTAGCTACCTTGGTTATCTCTGCAGAGTGCAAAATGATGATAGACAGGAATCAATTAATCAAAACTGCTGATCATCTGCAATCAGTTACTAGTCACCACTAGTGGGATGTATTCACTGGATGGTCACCCTCCTCCACAAAGCTGCTTAATATAATGCTATATCCATTGCTGTGGCTGATGATTTCCCTAATGCTAATTGCTATAGTCTCATTGGGTTTTTGCGCAGAATGACTTTCCTTTATAATAGAATGACTGCTAGACAAATAATTGATTGGCCTACAGCACACCATACATGCTTCTAGATTCTGGAACTGAGTCAGCATTTTCAGGCCTCACTTCGAAAGGGGTGGAATGTAGTGAAAAGCATCAAGGCACTTGTGTTAACCTACTGAGCTATCTTGCTTATATCTAGAGCTTATTCGAAGCGTGGAGGAAAATGCTGACCAGCCAGGCCTCTCAAACTGAGTGAGCCAGCATGCTTGTGAGGGGTTAACTGTGAAGGCTCTTTTGAGACATAAAAATCTAGTTTGCAAGAAGCCCTGTGCAGCCTTTAGGAGCCAGGCACAGCCTTCCTCCACCGCACTCTGCGAGTCAGGTGCACTGATAATACAGGAATGTAGAAGGCGCTTCCCAAAACAATGTAAACAGAGCCTGGTAGCCAAGACTGGCAGTTTCTAGTTGGAACTTTCCAGGCAAAAACATGTTTTTCTGCATGGAAGGTTTGGCTTAGAAGATTCTTGAAGAGCTGGTACGTCATAGTGATTGGCATGCAACCGCTAATAAGTGATCTTTACCTGAGCAATTTAGGCGGGGACTCTTCCTGGTCTGTTTGAGAGAAGCGTGCACGTAGTAAACATCGCCTGGACAACCAGCCAGCACTAGAGGCTGGAGGATCCTGCTGTCACATTCCCGCTTGTGTGCAAGCTTTCGGGGGCTAGGGCAGTCCCAGTGCGGTGCCAGGTACACAGTGGCATGAGTCCTGAGTGTGATTCTATCGTATTGGCATCAACGATTCCTCAGAGCGTAAGAATAATTGCATATTCAACTGTGACTGATGATTTGTATTACACAGCTTGCACTATAGTTCCCATACTATTGAAAACTGCTGCCTGAATCTGATTAGTTCATGTAGTAAATAAATGCAAGCATAAAATCTTCTAAGTGAGTGGCTTTCTTCAGACTGAGATCATTGTGTCTCGCATAGTTTCTTACTTGTGAGGAAAGGTGATTAGGAGTTATATTGCACTAAGGGCTGGCCCCGGGGGATTGTTGTTACCCTTTTCACTACATATGCGTCCCTTGTTGAGTGCTAAGACATATTCTGCTGTGTCTGCTGCAGCATTCCCCAAAGATATTTCATTTGTGTTTTCGGTGTGAGCTAAGCATTTAACCACTTCTACTATTGAAGGCTCTGCAAGGGCGGCGATCAGTGTGTTTAGTAAATCTGCATGTTGTACTTGGGACCCATCTGCCCTCCTGAACCCTCTTCTTCTCCATCGGGAAAGACCTGCATGAACCGTTGTGGTGATGTATGCAGAGTCTGAATGAATTGTAACACAACACCCCTTTGATGGTCTTAGGGCCTCAATCAGTGCTAAAAGCTCTGCTGCTGGTGCAGAGAAATGTCTTAGTAATCTCTTCAATATAAGTGTTTTGTACTCCCCCCCTCCTATGTCACTACTGCTGCCCCAACATGTTTCTCTCCTGTTTCCTTATCAATTGATGCTGACTTGTCAACAAAACATATTTCACCATCTTCCAATGCTCTGTCTTGCTTTGGGATTATCGCCCCCTTCCAATTCATATGTGGCATTATCATGCTGTTTCATGTCCACAGCAGTGCAAAAGCAGTGCAAAGTTCTGTCAGGAATGTGGCAGGGTTTACTGTCCTGCATCGCACTACATGGATATTTGGGTTTGACAAGATTATTTCATAGACAGATGCTCTCTGCGTGGTCAAAGTGGATTTGGAACACTACAGTATTGCAAATAGTGGGTGTTCAACGTACAATGTTATCGAGCATCCCATCATGATAGTAGAACTTTTTTCAATGTTGAAGGCCGCAGCACAGAGTGCTTGTTCGCAAGTGAACTGCCCCTGCATGACAGCATTGTGTGTGCCACTGTGGTAGGCCAAAGGTTTGTGTCCAATGGAGCTCTTTTGTGTCAGTACTGCGGTCATGAGGGTGCCATTGGAGTGGGAAAACAAATAGAACTCTTGTGTGTAGTCTCCGGTCGCTAGAACTAGGGCTTTTGAAAAGTCATTAAAAGCAGTCACCATTTCTGCTGTTCATTGAAAAATAGTTCCTTCCTTTTGTGCCTCCTTGAGGCTTTGCAGCAGTGGCTTGGTGTATGCTGTATGCTGCATAGTTTAAGGTCCATGCTCAGCAATAATTGCAGAGACCTAGGAATTTTAGCATTTCTTTTACTGTTGTTGGTTTGGGGGTTGCACGGACTGTGGCAGCTGTGTCAGGTATTATTCTCTTGCCATCTTTGGAGATGAGTTGCCCCGGGTAAAGCACTTTGGGTAAACAGTACTGCAGTTTGTTTTTATCATTCTTGTATCCTTTCTGAGCTAGCAACTGGAGTAAGGCTACAGAATCCCTGCGGCAGGTCTGCTCAATGTCATCTACATATTGTTTAATCATGCTGGGCAGCTGAGTGTTGCCAGGGTCTTCATGTAAAATTCTATCAAAGGTGGTGGGGATTTTACAGTACCTCCGGGGCAAGCAACAGTGTTCGTATCGCTTCCCACCCAGGGAAAATGCTGTAAGGTACTGTGATTCCGGGACGAGTGGCACTGAGAAAAATTTTTCAGGTCCACTACAGTAAAATCGGTGGCCTGTTTTGGGATGCTACACAGGATAGAGGCCGGGTTAGGAATAAGAGGAAACTCATTCTGTACAATATCATTAAGGGGGTAGAGGTCCTGGATCATTCTCCAACTAGCCCCTGTGGCTTTTTTGATTGGATAGATAGAGGTGTTGCATGGTGATGTGGAGGGCCCTATAATTCCCTATTGTAGCAGGGCCTGTAGTGTTTCCTGAATTACTTATTCTGCCTCTCTAGACAGGGGATACTGTTTTACTCTTGGTAGCACTGAACCTGGTTTAAGAGTTATTCTTACTCGGGTCACTTCTTTTAGCATCACTACATCATGTGGGTTTTTGGTCCATAGGGGGGCTCTGTGCCTTTCTATATTGTACCATGATGTCACAGGGAATAAAAATCACAAGTATTAGTTCTCCATCGTTGTGTCCATCCTCAAACAGTTCCTCATTTGTTAGTTCTCTCAAAGGTAAATTGGGGTCAATACATAACAGTGCGCCCAATTGACAGCCATGAATATCTGTCCCTAGTACCACAAATCTTTTTGTAGACACCAGTAACCCCTCTAAGTCTAAGGACAAGATGATACAAGCAACCACTTCAGACAATGCTATAGGTCTGAAAACAAAATCAGCAGGTACCCTTCACTCTTTTCTGGTAATCTGGGCACTGCTTTTGCAAGTACTCTAATGCTGTAGATAAACATATCTGGATTTACAGGTACCCCTCCCACCATCATCTATGGGGTGGTGCAGACAACTCCTCTATTTGTAAATTATATTGTCATGTTTACTTTAATGAGCAAGTCCCTTCCTAGTAAATTGACCAGGGAACTTTCATGGTAGAGGAGTGGGACTCAATTTTCCCTCCAATTTTGACATCTAAATCTTCTGTGTAAGGAACCGTAACTACAGCCCCAGAAAATCCCTGCACGTTGAGAGTTTTTCCTGATACCGGGAAGTCACCTTCACTTATGCATGACTTTTCTGCCCCTGAGTCCACCATGAAGATGAATTGCTTATTTCCTATCTGCGCCCCCACCAGTGGTTCCTCTTCTGTATGCAAAGTCATTGATAGTACTGGACAACCACATGCTCCCTGTGGGCTGTCCTAGTGAGGGTAGGTATCTGTACCTGGACACAAGAATGGATGCAATCCTACAACTGTTGCTCCTTGGTAGGGGTGTGGAGCACCATTGGGTGCAGTAGCAAACGGCTCTGGCTAACCTCGGCCTGTGCGTTTGGGGCGGCACTAATGTTGTTGTATTGCTTGCTGTTGTGGTGGATGGCGATATGGGCCTGGGATCTGGGGAGGTAACTGAGTGTATGCTTGGTGTATTTTGTATGGAATCATTGTTGGCCGCTTGATAGGCCCCTGTGGGCTCCCGGGGTAGGGGCCTCTGTTGGGGCGGTTGATGATAGTTGTAGTTACCTCCCAGTCTACTACGGCATTCTCATGACCAGCACTGTCCCTGCCTGCCCCCATGCTGTCCTTGTCCCCCGAACCCCCCTCCTCTTTGCCCTTAGAACCCACCTCTTCCTCTTGATTGCCCACCTTGCCATTGAGGTCCAAGTGTTGTTGATTTCCTCCCCACTGCCCTTGCCCATTGTCTGCCCACACTTCTGCCATCCTCTCCTGTGTACCCACTGAGGGACACCCCTCCTCTCCCGTCTATTCAGAGAATGGTGCTTTCAATAGTTTATTTTGAACTAGTTACACTTCTTCTGCCTGTCCCCTCTGAATAGTTTCTTTTTCACACTCTTTGATCCTCCTACAATGGTGCACTATGATGCTATGAATCTCAGGTCAGCCCTTTGCTTGCACCCCCGCTATTTTATCCAGAGCCTTCTGCACTTCCTTTGGGAGCCCCCGCTTCACAATAAAGTAAAACAAGAACGTCGATTGATCCTAGGCACTGCCAGTCTCCTCCCTCAACCTCTCTTGAACCATTAGAATTTATTGTGCAGCATCTTCCTCATCCCCCATTGTGCATTGCATTATTGATTGTAAATCAGGGGTATCTGGGAAGGTCCTCTGCAGTGCATCCCAGACCCATGCTCTGATATTGTTGAGCAATTCCTCATCATGAGAATCATTACTTATTGTTACTCCAGGTTACCCGACCTTCACTCAAACTGATTCTGCCTGGTCTCCCACTGCCGATACCAACAACATTTTGATGTCCCCTATTGTGAGGGGCACATCAGCAGTGTGTTTCTCAAATGCATAGATCCATTACCCTGCACTCACAGTCAGTGGGGGGAGGGACTTAAGGAGATTACTCTTGTCCATTTTCACCCATGGGACATAATGAGGGTGTCCTACTCCTTTGTGAATTAGGGGCATCTGAAACTTTGCGGGTTATATTTACTCTCGAATGTATGTATCGAGGGACTTGCCTTCATTTGGTGACCTTGAGACGTGATTCGTCAACCCTGTACTTGCAGCAATATTCAGGCGGCCTCTCCGGAAGGGACATGCTCACCTACAGTGACCAGTATCCCAAAACACGTACGCAGCAGAAGTGGTCCTTGTGGGTACCAGCTTTTCAGAAACCTGCCTGCTCATTGGAGCCGGGTGCCGCCCCAGGGAGAGGCCCAGACCTGTTGTGGTTTCACAGAGAATGGAAGCTGTCAGAAGAACGTGGACACGTGAGTATAGCTTGCAAGGAATAATAATGTCTGGGGTAGGGGATGGAGCGGTATGATAGAGGGTAACATGCAATGAGTGAAAGTGAATGGACAGACTGTTTTTTTGATTGTTGAAGCTTTTATGGCATTGTTTATTCATATTTTAGTTTTTTTATTATATGGAGACTATAAGAGAGGAAGGAAAGGGAGCCTCTCCATCTGAGGAGAGAAGGTGTCAGCCACAGTGCATTGTCTTGACCTGTGTAGGAAGTAATAGACTATTGCTTCATGTGTATGAACCTTTTTGATGTCTTCTAATCTTTCAATATCTTATTGAGATATAAAAGTGACCACTAGGCACTCATTTTTTTATGTAGGGGGAGATCACAAGCATTGGCCATATAGGTATCAATAAAGGATTAAATTGCATTAATTGTAGGCAGCCCTAAGCATGGAACTAGACTATCTACCTGAATTAGAACAGATGATCCCTGCCTTAGGAGCTATCCTTTCAATAACAAGTAATCAGGCAGAAAGGACTTGCGCTAGCATCATTGGAAATTGAATGGTTCTCATGAGTAAATTGGTCCTTATTGCAGCCCCCGCTGAAGGAGGTTATAACAAAGGACAAAAGGCAAGGAATAGAGCTGGTCCACACAAACATAAGTTTGACCCTCAAATTAGAGACAAATAAAGATGTCTGCGATTGAGCCTCCACTTCATTAGGCAGCTGGATATAGATTCAGATAATTTTTGCAAAGTCGCTAAAGAGCTAAAAGCAATACATAACAAATGTCTCAGGTCATACTTAAGCTGAAGGAAAGTGGAACGTTGGCAAACATTTATTGAAATACGTAGGTTTGGAGACTCGTGTCCTATAGCTTTAAGTTTATGGTGGTTAATTGTTTATAAATCATATAACAGTGAAGTTTCCTTTTTTTGTTTTCGAGATCCATACCCCTCTCCTAACAGCGTGAGCCTACCCTGTGTTTCTGAGTAACCATTCTTCTATTAACCATGAAAGCCCACACACTCTCTCCACCTCTGTTTATCTATTTTTTTTCTCAAGTCACTCTTCCATCAGCCACAAATGAGGTGGCACTAGCAAATGGGGATCAAACAATGACGAGGATGGCAAGGACAGGTTGTGAACGAGGACATTTTAATTTCAAATCAATGCAATAAGGCATCATTTGCAGATGGGAAAATAGCTGTTTGGAATTCTGAGGTGCTCAGTTAGCATTCCAGTTTAAGCGAAATATTTAACTTCACAATTTACAGAAAATCTTAAGTAAAACCAGCTGCTGATTACTGAAATATAGTCCTATTTTTATGTTGGTAGTCACTGACAAATTGTAGTCCTACTTTAAGGTTGCCGGCCTGTCCTGGTTTTTGATTTTGCAAATCTGGTCACAGAACATATGCAGCTTCAGCTCCCACTCTCAGCCCCTCCATTCTAAAAGTCAGCAAGGCTTCATACCTCATATGCCATACAACAAATGATGATTAAAACCCACCGAGGCTCGCCAGACAGCTACAGCCACGCCTCTGCACTAAACATCTCAGCTTTTCCTTCCCTAGCAACCTTAGACACCTTCAGGGACAGGGGAAGTGGGAAGCGGAGGGAGGCTCTCGCACTAAAGTGTAGAAGAACAGGAAGAGATAACAAGAGTGTGAGAGAGAGGGGAGTGGGATGGAATGACGGGTGAGGAGGGGAGAGAGACAGAGAGAGGGGAAGGCAAAGAGAGAAAGAGAGAGGGAGAAACCGAATGAGAAATAAATGATGAGACACATAAAGAAAGGGGGAGAGAGAGAGTCCTCATAGAGGCAATCGATGCAGGGAGGGACTGAGAGGAAGAGGTGGAGAGGTTGAAAGGCAGAAGTGAGGAAGTAGGAGGAAGAGGGAGAGATAGAGTGGGAAAGGTCCCACCTTAGCACACCCTCTCCCTACTTTTTCCTCCCTACCCCGTCCCCTCTCCGCCTCTCTCCATCATGGAAGAGAAGGAGAAACATAGAGAGAGGGGTTGAGATAGGTGTTGGGGGCTGTCCCGGTC
The DNA here is from genome assembly GCF_040938575.1 of Ambystoma mexicanum. Taxonomy (NCBI): domain Eukaryota; kingdom Metazoa; phylum Chordata; class Amphibia; order Caudata; family Ambystomatidae; genus Ambystoma; species Ambystoma mexicanum. The sequence goes on along the minus strand of NC_090921.1, from coordinate 1,250,756,973 downwards.
CACCGGGCAGCCCCACACTCGGGTCGGGTAGCACCCGACACCACACGCTGCAGTGCGGCGATCACGCCGCGTGATGAAGGGTGGGGGTTCATCCCACCCGCTCCGGGACACCGGAGCTCCCCACATGGCCGGCTGGCAACCGGCTCACCGCGGCCCCGGCTCTGGGGGCACCCAGGCCGGGGTCGTATCCCCAACCCGCCTCACATGGCTGGGGGATCCACAGGGACGGCGTTGCCCGGCAGGGGCACCGTCCGGACGGCGTTGCCCGGCAGGGGCACCGTCCTCAAGCTGGGCCCCGACCTTGGGCCCAGCACACGTGGCGAGGCACCCCACCGGCACCAACACAACACACACACGCGGAGTCAGGTTCACTCGTGACTGCCGAGCCGGAAGCGGCTCGGACCTTTTATTAGGTTGGTCACATGGGTAACCATGTGACCACACAACTCCATGGAATGTACCATGGCCCCTCACAGGGGTGCCATGCAACACTCCTCCTTTTTCATAACAAAATGCAAAACTCCAAAATCCAACCATAACTACCACTATTACGACTGGAGCCACTCTACTACTTTACACACCCTTTATTAACCTGGGTGAGTGGCTCTCATGTCCCTGAACGGCACCAGTGAGGGCTACTGGCACCACATAAAGCACTCGGAGCCTACAGGTGCGCATCACACAACATTGCCCACTAACTGGACCATTTTAAGCAAGTCCATGTCTGCCGGCTCACAGTCTTCCGGGGAACGTCACTCATGATGTCCATCTTCCTTATGGAGTCGCCGGAAACCAGCTCGCACCCTCACCAGAGTTCATTTAGGACAGTTACACCACGATCACACAAAACACCGGCAAAGCCGCACCTGGGGAGGCCCAGGGGCCACATCGGCTATGTCCACTTGTATGGGGGCAAACCTCATGGCCGGATGGCAGAACCCGCTTCCTTCGCGTTGTTGCATCCGCTGGCGCCACCACCCCTCTTGAGAGAGAGGCAACCCACTTGGTGGGCGGTACCCGCCCCTCTCCTGGACCGGGGCCACCTCAGCTGTGCGGTGGCCCCCCACACCTCTTTTCCCTGCTCCTCGGAGCGGGCACACCCACCCTCGCGGGCCGTCCCCCTTCAGATGGGAGTGGGGACAGCAGAGGGGCAGCTGACTTCCCCACTGCGGCGGATGCCGCTCTATTGCCTGTAGGGGCAAGGCAGGCAGCTCTTCTGCCCGCTCCTCAGAGCGAGCACTTCCCTGTCCTTGCGAGCCCAGCTGGTGCTGGGCCTGCCTCCTTTGTTTCCTTTGCAGGCCCGTTCGATTCGGGCCTGCACCATCCCTTTTTTTTTTTCATTTTTTTTTCCGGGCCCAGCTGATGATGGGCCCGCCTTCCGTTGGGGGCCGCGTCAGCTGTTAGGCGGCCCTACCCCAACTCCGTGCCACGGCCGATGCCGCTCCTCTGTCGGGGCCGCCTCAGCAGTTCCGCGGCCCCTCGTTTCCCTCCTCCCTGATGCCGGGGAGAGGTCCACGATGGGGGAGGGGCGCAGCCACCCACGCGGCCGATGCCGCGGGCTTCTTCCGTCTCCTTCGGGGGACGGGCGGGCCGCTCGCCCACCATGTTTTCCTTGCGGGCCCAGCTGATGTTGGGCCCGCCTCCTTCTCTTTTCCCGCGGCGATGTCAGCCGCACCAGCGCTCCTTGCTGCGGCCGACGCCGGGGCACCCTCCCTCCCGACGGGGGAAAGAGGCAGCCCCCGCGTTCTTCACTGCGGCGCGGGCCGCACACTTCTCCCCCCTCTCGCGGCCGACGCCGCAGAAACTTCTCTCCCCCACGGGGATAGGGGGGAGAGTCGTCTCCGCTCCTCCACATCGCGGCCGACGCCGCATCACACGCAGGGCTCCAGCCCTCGTCGCCATTGTTGGGGGCTGTCCCGGTCCACCGGGCAGCCCCACACTCGGGTCGGGTAGCACCCGACACCACACGCTGCAGTGCGGCGATCACGCCGCGTGATGAAGGGTGGGGGTTCATCCCACCCGCTCCGGGACACCGGAGCTCCCCCCATGGCCGGCTGGCAACCGGCTCACCGCGGCCCCGGCTCTGGGGGCACCCAGGCCGGGGTCGTATCCCCAACCCGCCTCACATGGCTGGGGGATCCACAGGGACGGCGTTGCCCGGCAGGGGCACCGTCCGGACGGCGTTGCCCGGCAGGGGCACCGTCCTCAAGCTGGGCCCCGACCTTGGGCCCAGCACACGTGGCGAGGCACCCCCCCGGCACCAACACAACACACACACGCGGAGTCAGGTTCACTCGTGACTGCCGAGCCGGAAGCGGCTCGGACCTTTTATTAGGTTGGTCACATGGGTAACCATGTGACCACACAACTCCATGGAATGTACCATGGCCCCTCACAGGGGTGCCATGCAACAATAGGGAGGGATAGAGAGTGAGAGAGAGTGAGACAAAGAAATAAATAAACAGAAAAAGATACAGGAAGAGAAACACGTAGTGGAGAGAGAGAGAGAGAGAGAGAGAGAGAGAGAGAGACTGACTCTTTTATGGTATGCAGAGTGCTACATTTTGTTACCTATATTACTAATGTGAAAGGTGTCTTCTCTGCTAATGCAGCGGCCTCTGCTATCCACTGTTCTGATTGGTTGTGTAGTGCACTGCCGGACCGCAGGCCTCTGGATTGCAGATCTCCTCAGCGCTTCAAGACCGCGCCAATGGAGTGATTTTAAAATACCACATAACATATCATAACATACGTCAAGCGCGGCCTCATTTGCACAGGTAGAGCGTCCGCTCTGAGCCACAGCGTGTGCTCCCTCCAGGGACTGTGACCCAATTCAGGACCCCGTGGAGAACACTGTGTGCAGCGTTCCACGGCCATGAATGCTAACGCCGCCACAAAGAGAACACACCCGCAGAGCCGCCAAATTACTCATGTCAATGCTGAATGCACATACGACTGGAAGGGTCTCTTTCAGTAGCGATAAATGCTTGTTCTGCTGAATGCGTCTTCATTTGCATTTGCAAAAAATGACGTTCTTTTCTCTAAAATACACACATTTAAAAATGTTATTCAAGTGGAGGAATAGATATCAGGTCTCAAAGTATCCAACGTCAGGTGTGGATATTGGATAATTGATGCAGTTCTTGTTTCTTTGCATTCAGAGTTTATTTTTTTTAATTTTTTTTTACTAGAATGAAAAATAATACAAAAAGGCCCAGGTGAACGAGCCGTCGAGATTTGAGACAACAGCGTATTCCTTAAGAGTCCCCAAATATCTTCAATCTAAGAGACTGATCCAGAAGGTTTGCCGCCCGGTCAGGCGATGTTGGACCAGGAGAACCCCCAGCCCCCTCTTCCCAGCATGTAAAAACGTTTAACACACTGCTCTAGGGAGAGGTCACACCTCAGTATGGATTCCTCTACACTGTTTTGCATGTGTTTCTTTGCACATGTCACTTCACATGGATTTCAAACAGTGGCGTTGGGTCTGCCCCCTGGCATTTTATCACCATGCTAGCATTATATTTCATTAAACACAATCGAAATGTTTCTTTTTCCTATGTGTGATAGACAGGGGAGTTGCTAGGTCTGGAAAAGACCCGGGGCTAAACGGATGTCGGAACTGCCGGGACAGGGGGCTAGCTAGCCTTTTGGCTGTGACTCCTGAGATTCTATCCGGGGCTACAACCAAAAGATCAGGGGCTATAGCGCCCTTAGCCCCCCCCTAGCAACGCCCCAGGTGATAGACTCTCCTCAAGAGCCCTACATGTTTAACTCCAGATGAGGCACTACACAGGGAAACAGCAGCTTGTATTTTTGTGCCAGGGGTTTTCAGCAGCCCGTTTTCCCTGCGCCATTGTGGGTGTATTCCCCAGAAACAGTTCCGGCCTCAGACCACAGACGTCATTTTGGGGTCACCAGGGGTCGCAACTGCGACCTCTGTGGTGTCCCTTGCGACCTCTGTGGTGTCCCTTGCGACCTCTACTAAAAAAAAAAATACATTTTTTTTTTTTTTTTTTTTAAGTTATGCAAGCTCCTGGGCTGTGGCTCTTTACTTCTGGGGTGGCTGGCTTTCTTGTTCAGGCCCCTTAAAAAAAAAGACTTGAGGCACTTGTTCTTATTTTTCTTCTAACACTTTCAGCACTGACCCTAAATAAGAAAGAATAGGAATACCAAATAATGTGTCTTTCTGGAATTCTATACAGTAATTGCTGGCCTCATTAAATGTTTATTTCAGGCACAATTCAGGGGGTGAGTCACTGATTTAGTCTGTTCTTAAACGCCTCACTAAGCCTAAGCCGTTCATCCTTCTGAGGTCGATAAATGAGTACCAACACAGGTTGGGTGATATTGGGTGTATATTTTTTCTATATAAAGCGCTTAATGATGTGTTATTATATAGCACTTACGCTTATCATTTGGTCATGGACGTCTGCTTGCATACACAGTAATTTGGTAATATGGGCCTATACACACTGAACTTAATGATACATATGGCGATCCATTCTTGTATGAATATACATCATATAGTGATATCATAACTATATTTTTCATAGTGTACAATGCTATGTGATGCCACTTCCTGTTTTGTCAACGGGTGAAATGTCGTGTTCCATCGCTACCCGCTATATCACTTTGGTGCGGGGTCTAATGACATCACTTCCTGTGATGTCATCAGAGGGTCAAGGGTCGGGTGATGTCACTTCCGCTACCCCTGGCATTTTGGTGAAATGACGTCCCTGCCTCAGACCCGAAGGACAAGTAACGAAACTGAAACTACAGAACTCAATAGCTGCTCTTTTACCAACCATTCTTTATGCTGGTAGAAAAGAAGACGTGCAGACTCCTTTTGCTAATTCATTTAATTGGCTTTTCCCAGCGGTTCCTTATAAAATCCCAGCCCCTTCTTATGGCTATCACTGCCCGGCCCACGAAAATCTGCCATTGTGGTCCTCAAACTTTCCTTCTCAATTTCTGAGCTGCCCTTTTGTCACTCGCCTGCACCTAACTTTTATTCCCTCTCTCCCTCTCTCTTTTTCTCTCTCCACCCTACCTTCCCGCTCTTGGACTAGAGGGACCCTGCTTCTGTTATGGACCCCCTGGCTAGGGAATGTATGGCTCCCGTAAATAAAACACGGAGCCGGGCTGATGCACAACCTTCTTTATTTAAACACGTACAGCAACTGCCGTTCCCCCTGAACCCGCCCCTCCCTATTCCCAACGTAACGTTCGGTGCGCATCACGCCCGGGGCCTCAGCCAAGGCCCGCCCACACAACGATGTGGACTGGCTGACATCTCCCCCCTTTTTAACATGTTAGTCCATTCTCTTTGTTCTTACCCCATTTCTTCAATGAGGCGCAGTGGGTTCATGTGACTCCTTATGGGGCGTCTGGACTTGTGCGGGGTCGCCCGACCAGGTGTCTGTGATATGTTGTTTTGTTCACATTCGGACTCTTCCCCATCGCCTTGGTACGGTTCATCCTGTATCCTGTCTTCTTCAATGTCTCTGCCTCTTTCCTCAACATCTCTCTGGTGAGACGTCACCCGTTTGAAGTAGGAGCTGTTGCGTGTCACTAACGAGCAGTCACTTCTCTGTGCCGTGACCATTGTGCCTTTCTTGTGCGTCACGATGAGTGGAGTGGATGCGAACGTGGCTTCTTCCTTTCAATTCTTCGGCTGTCGGAGCCATACTTCATCGCCGGGTTGCATCGGGTTCTCACGAGCTTGTCTCTTTCGATCAGTGACAACTTTTGTTTTTGCTTTGCTCGCTTCGTCATTGTCTCTTGCCTCTTGCCTCTTGCCTCTTGCCTCTTGCCTCTTGTTCCAGTGCCGTCAGCTCTCGCGGCCGGGGATCTTCGGGTAGCCTCGTTGTAAGTGGTCTCTGGAATAATAGGTCAGCTGGGCATATCCCCGTCGTGCTGTGAGGCGTGTGCCTGTATTCGCTGAGCAGTAGGTTGAGAGCCTGCTCAAAGGGTTTGTTTTGCACGTGGCCGATTTGGAGGGTCCTCTTGATGCTGGCCATAAACCTTTCGACCATGCCGTTCGCCTGTGGCCATCGAGGGGTTATTTTGCGATGTTGGAAGCCCATGTACTTGGGGAACTTCTGGAAGTCGTGGCTTGCAAACGTGGAGCCGTTGTCCGATTTTATAACCTTTATAACCTTAGGGATCCTGTATGCCGATAGCATTTGATCCAGCGCTGGGATGACACTTGATGTTGCACTGCTTTGGACTATCTGAGCGTCCAGGAATCGTGAGTGTTCATCCATGAGCACCACTACATGTCTGCTGTCATTCAGCGGGCCGAACAGGTCCACTGCCAGTTTCTCCCACACCTGCTTTGGTAGCGGCGAAGTTCGCAGTGGGTTTGGGTGTGGGGGTGGTGCTACTTGCGCGCAGATATGGCAGCATCCCACGATGTCTTCTACCAACCGATCAAGCTGCGGGAACCACACCTTTTGTCTGAAGAGGCGCTTTGTTGCTGCCACTCCTCAGTGTCCCTCATGGGCCAGATCTATTGTCTTTTCCCGAAGTGTACTTGGGACTATCACTTTGCAGCCATTTAACAGTATGTGGTCATCTACCACCGTTATTTCGTCTCGGACTTGATCCAACCACTTGACATCCCGTGTCGTTTCCGCCTCTGATTTTGCTTGCTGTCTCATGTGTACCTTCTTGTTTGTCTGCAGGCAGTTCCTTACTATTCGGAGTGCTGGATCTTGTTCCGACTGGGCGGATAGTTCAGCCCATCCTACCGGCAGCGGTTGAAGGTGGTGAACTACGTAGTTAATGTATGTGTCCGCGATTGAGGGCTGAAATCCAGTTTATGCCGTCAGATGACGGGATAGGTAGTCTGCTGGGTTCTCATCTTTTCCGGGTTGATGTTTAATTGTGAATTTGTAGTCCTGTAGGCGCAGGCCCTATCTAGCTATTCTTGGTGGCATCCTGGCTTTGGAGTCACCATAGATGGTGAGCAGTGCTTGGTGGTCTGTGACTATCGTGAACTCCTTTCCGAAGAGGAAAAAGTGAAAATACTCGCACGCCCATACCACCGCCAGGCTTTCCTTTTCTGCCTGCGAATATGCTCTTTCCGTGGCGGTCAGGCTCCTGCTGGCGTAGGTTACCACATATATGTTGTGCGGGTCTGCCGAGTCCTTTTGTGTAAGTATCGCACCCAGACCCTCCGGGCTGGCATCAACGATAATTTCAGTGTCCCGACGAGCATCGAAGTATGCCATGTCTTACACTTGCGAGATGGCATTCTGGATCATTTCAAATGCCCTCTGGCACTCAGTTGACCAGACAAATGGGGTGTCTTTGCACGTGAGCAGGCGTAGAGGGTTGCTCACGGTGGCGTAGTCCTTCAGGTACCTTGAGCAGTAGCTGGCCAGGCCTAAAAATGAGCGCAGATCTTTTGTGTTTTCAGGGGGCATGGCCGGGTTGAGTGCTTTGACTTTGTCGGGGTCTGGCCTCATGCCCTTTTCCAAACAAACATGGCCAAAGAATCTTAAAGACCCTTTTGAGAATTCGCATTTCGCTTTGTTAAGCGTGAGTCCTGCTTCCTGCAGGGCCTGGCATACTCTGCGTAATGCCGTGTCTTGCTCTTCCTGTGTTTTGCCATACCCCCAACCAACCTTTTTAAAAACATTTTTTTTGTTTTACCCATTTTTTTTATCCCGAACCTCAAATAAATATATAATTTAAAAAAACGAATTCAAAATTTTTTTTTTCGACATTATTTTTTCGAAAAAATTGTCATTCAACATTATTTTTTCAAAAAAATGACCGAACACCTTGCCATACACCAGTACATCGTCTGAATAGTTTATACAGTTCGGCACGTGTCAAATCAATCTATGGGCCTCATTACACGGTATGCGGTAACCATGGCGCTATTAGCGCCATGGTTGCCGCTGGTATTTTACCGTGTCCGCCTTGTTGGATGGCAGAATTACCGCCCTACTCCAAGGTGAGCACTTCCCCATTCCCATTTTTGCCCCCATAGGGCTCAATGGGAATGGGGAAGGAGCTAATTACGGTACCGCAAATTGTGGTACCGTAATTTGCACCAAGGTCCCTTTACGGGCCCGTTCATTAATGGCTGGTAAAACCAGCCGTTGAGGTTGGGTCCCGCAAAGGGACCTTGTAGTAAGGCGGTAAGGGTTTACCAGTACCGGTGCCCTTACTGGTACCGGTAAACCCTTACCGCATTCCGTGTAATGAGGCTCTATGTATCTCTTCTTGAAAAATTTCAGCCGCAGACGAGATGCCGAAGCTGAGCCTTTTGTATTGGAAAAGGCTGAGGTGTGTTACGAAAGTGGTAATGTATCAGGATTCGGGGGCGATTTCAATCTGGTGGTAACCTTTTGTTAGATCTAGTTTTGAGAAGATCTTTGCCCTGTGGAGGAGGTGGATCATGTCCGTGATCCTAGGTGCCTGGTGCCTTTCCCTTTCAATAGCGATGTTGGCCCTGTGCATATCTACACACAGGCGTATGGATCCATCCGGGGATTTCTTGGGGATGAGAACGATGGGTGATACCCAAGGTGTGGGGCCCGACACGGGTTCAATCAACTTCATCTTGATGAGTTTGTCCAGTTCATCCTCCACCTGTCGTTGAATGCCTCGATAGTGTTGAGCCACAGGTTTTACGAGGGGGTTTATGTGAAGGTGCACTTTTCTGTTCTTGAGTTTCCTGAGGCCACTGAATAGTTTTGGGAATGTTTGTTCAATGGCATCTGGTTTGGCAAAGTATTTATGGGCCATCAGTTGATAAAAGATATGCACAAAGCCCATGTCCACCGCAGTACGGAAGCTCAGGATGCATCCGCTGTTGGCCTCGGTTTTCAAGTCAAGATGTGCAGGGGGATCTTGGCTGCGTGCTCTTTGTGGGTGCACCAGGCCGTGATCGTTCCCTTGCATGGCAGGGGGGTTGTGGCGCCGTATGGGTATATGTCCACAAATGCTTTCTTGATCTTCGGCGGCGGTGTTAGAGATTCATATGCCTGTTCGCTGATGATATTGAAAGTTGCGCCAGTGTCTATCAAGAATTGTAGCGGGGTGTTGTTACCACGTAGCGTGAGGATGGGGCTGTGTTGGGTGGCCGTGGTGTTATTGTTCAGAGCCCATACATATCCCTTTTTCCGTTGATCTTCTTCCGACGATGGTGTGTCGCTGCTGGATGGGGACCTCATCTCAATGTACCTGACGAAACGCCTTCTCTGGGGGCATCTGTCCTCTTCTGGCTGGTGCCTGTCTTCTCGTGTGTAGAAATTTCTTCTGTCTCTATCTTCCCTCCTGGGATTCAGGCGATCACTCTCACCTTGTCGGGCTTTGTCGAGAGTATCTGTGCCTTTCCTGCGTGCATTGTCTGCTTGAAGAGGGTCCTGGCACGTTCTTGCACATGGCCCTGTAATAGTCCATTCCACCAAAGGCGACGCATTGCTTTTCCTAACGCTGGGCACTCCCCCACGTGCGGGTATTCATATCCACATTTGTAACATGTGGCATCCGGGCGCTTACCTCCTTGAGTGGGGTTTGCGAATAATTTGTTGACTGCGTCGGTTTTGTCCGTGGGCTGTTGTATGGAGATCTTACCCAGGTTGTCCAGTTGGGAGTCTACAGCAGCTTCCATGAGGGCCAGAGCCAGGATTTCCTCCAATGATCTCTGTTCTGTAGCAATTGTTTGCAAAATGGTTGGGACAGGCATCCTGCGATCACTTGCGATCTACGTGCTTCCTCATTGGAGTACTTGTGAAACTCGCAATGTTTGAATTTGATGCAAAGGCGCATGACGAAAATGTCAATGGATTCACCTTTCTCTTGCCTGGTCGTGTGAAAAATATGGCGCTCATAATCAACGTTAGTGTGTGGTGCAAAGTATTCGGAAAGTTTGCCATGGAGGTCTCGGTATGACACTTTGTCCACGTTGAGTAATTTGTCTGCAATGTCCCTTACTGCTGGGCCTACCGCCATGAACAGTGTGTTCTTGCATCTTTCATCGTCCGTTAACCCAATGGCACCTGCATAAAACTTGAAATCTCGGAGCCATATGGCCCAGCGAGGCCCTAGGTTTGAGGTGTCCCGTATCTCAAAAGGATTTGGCAGGTGCATGACTTGTGATGGCCACTGTTGTTCTGTGGTTGCTTTCCCGCTTCTTGTGGGTTGTCTGCCCCCCCTGAGGATGATGCAGTTGCTAGGGCTGGGTCTTACATGCTTGCTTAAAGGCGTGTATGCGCCAAGGGATTCTGCAGTTACAGTTGGAAACTCCCTTCTGAATATCTTTGGCCGTACCTTGTTTTGGTCGTGGTGTTGGGTGTTCATCCAGATCCTTTGTGTCTCTTGATTTTGTGTGTTCATGTACCGGGCAAGTGGCAAGGTTTCACATTCTGGGCTGCTTTGCCGGAGCACTGCACCTGCCGAGTTCGGGCTACCCCTTGACGTGGTCGATGCTCTCCGTCGTGTGTAGGCCGCCCTGCTGGTGCACCCACGTGTTATGGTGCTGGCGGGGTGTATACATGTTCTCCTGCAGCCGGGGTGATCCCGTGCTCTGCTGCCGCCAGGGTGCTGATGTGTCCTCTGTTGCCTGAAACTGGTCGCGTGTTTCTCTGCAGTGTCTCCGCAGTTGCGGAGTCAGCCCAGGCTTTACTTTGCCTGCCGAGCGGTACTCCAAGTGAGCAGGAGGCGTGACGCATAGTGTCCCTCTGAAGTGCCGGAGGCGTGCAGACGCGCTTCACTGCCCAAAAGCAGGCCTCATGATGACACGAGCGGGTTGTGTACCACTCGTCGCCATTGTTATGGACCCCCGTGGCTAGGGAATGCATGGCTCCCGTAAATAAAACACAGAGCCGGGCTGATTCACAACCTTCTTTATTTAAACACGTACGGCAACTGCTGTTCCCCCTGAACCCACCCCTCCCTATCCACAATGTAACAACCAGTGTGCATCGTGCCCGGGGTCTCAGCCGAAGCCCGCCCACACAAAGATGTGGACTAGCTGACAGCTTCTTGCTCATGTTTTCCACCCGCACCCCTAATAAACCTTAATTGAAACAGCTGTTTGTTACAAACGCACCCCTTCTCTGCTGATCTCATTTGAACCCTGCTCACCACCCAGTCAGATCATTTCCCCATGAAGTCTTCAACAGCCTCCACCAAATTCATTAATTCTAACTCTTGGCTCTGCAATGATAGGTGAACTCTGTTTGGCCAGGAAGGAGATGGACCATCAAAAGTGAATCTACTCTTTCTCCACTAATCCTATCCTCTCCCCTTTGCAGCAACCTGGCAATTCCCACTTTATTTCCATCTGTGTCCAGTTAATTGAAGCAATCTTTTTAAAACACCCTTCCTTCCAAACAGACTGGGATTGTAAATAAGTCCCCAGGCCCTTCAGCTCAGGACACATACCCCAAATATTCCTACATAGTTACCTTAACAAGCTTCAGGCACATCATCTGCACCAGGTAAATGCACACTCTGTACATTGATCCTGTTCCTTCAATGTGCCACCTCAAAAATCATCGCAGGTGGCTCCATCTCATGACCCTTTACCCAACCATTGTAAGTGCCAAAGTGCTATCTCCCAAATGTCGAATCCAACAGTATGACCATGAAGCAGTAATGGACAGAGCAGGAGCCCAACCATGTCTAGTGAAATTAACGCAAGTGAATCTGATTGGTTTCCAAGGACCAGGTGCCCTGAAACACTGTGCGGATGTTGACGCAAGTCTCTGCCGGGACATAAGCACACTCAGTGATGCATGACACATCACACATGAGGGCAAGCGTTCCTTGCCTGAGAACCACAACAGAGATCACGTGGGTTCTGGGCACCAAATCGTGGGTCATTACATATGATGGAATGAGACACTGCAGGTGAAGATTATGTCACTTGAGTGGGCCGAGCAGAATTGTACATGCATACTATGGTGTTGTTAAGCTTTGACCCTCAAGATTGCAGGATGTGCTGTCATGAAGAGCATTTTTAACGTAACCAACCAAATGTATCTTACTGTTTTTCTGTATATGCTCCGGAGTCACATCCTCAGGACTGGGACCCTGACAGATTCTCTGTCCATTTCAGTACAGGTGAATAGTTGCAGCTGCCATGGTTATTGAACTGGATTTATTTGGAGGGTTTCCACAGTTGGTGCAGTGGCTCCTATCCGCCATGCCCAGCTGAGACGGTAACAGGAGTAGTGGACTGCTCCCCATCAAGCCCTTTTGTGTGCAAAAGGATAAATGAGAGTCCTAATTGAAACCTCTAAACGGATTTCAAGGGAGGGCTGCCCATAAGTTTGTTTCCTTCCTTGGGCTGCACGAAAGCCATTTTACTTAATTTAATATAGCAGCAAGACAGACCCAGTAGGGTGGGAGGGTGGGGGGGGGTTGGAAAAATCTATTCATTAGGAGACGAAAGTTACATAATGCAACAATAATAATGACAAAAATAGTAAAAAGGGAATATTTATTAATAAGGGGCGAGAAGATACATCCCTTCCTGGCCCTGCAACAACATCGGTAGGGCACGTGAGAGCCTTCCAGAGCCCTGCAGAGATGGCACATCAGCTAAGGTATGCCCCGTTGGGCTTTGAATTAATCAGGGGAATAACCTTTAAAAAATGGCTGCCCCACTATGTACGGAAGGGATTCCTGAGGCTTGTAAACCAAAATGCCTGCCTCTGGTGAGATTTAATTGGATGCTGGTCCCTGAATACAGTGAGCCCCATGGCAGCCGGCAGGCAATGCCGGTCCCCTTTAAAGGGCCGCATTTAAGGCCTTTTGATATTTTACCTGTTTGGCCCTGTCCAGCCTGGGAAGGCCCAAAATACGCTCCTCTAACAAGGTCTGCAGTTGCACCTCTGAGCGTTCTAATGCGCAGAATGGGATTACCATAATAAATAATCTTGGACACAAATAATCGGACAGACTCAAAGAATATGAGTATGGAAACCTGCGAACAACAAATCGCAGTGTACACACTCCCAATCATATTTCAGGTACACCAAGGCTTTATACCCCGATATGTATCAGCTATGATGTCATCCTACGTGGCAAATAATAAACCCTATCGGACGGAGGGATTGGTTATGGGTACTTATCTACTTATAGTCTCTATAAGTGTTAGTAACATCATTGATGCCACTCTTCTGGCAGGCATACCTTGAATTTCCCCCTAACTACATGTAATACAGATTATAGCAGCATAACAGCAGCGGATTGGCCCATGCAAAAATGCATGCTCATAATTGCATAGGCCCTTATGATTGGTTGGCATGCTCTCCAAACCTTGGACATTCGGCTTGTTAGCAGCACGTAAGCAAAATGAAACCCAGGTGCAGTGAACAACGTCAGGCTACTGCCCACTTTCTAAATTACTCTTCCATCTATCATCAGCCAAGCCTTCGGCCAAGGCTTCTCCTTTGGTACTTGATCTTGCTGGATGTTTTATTCTTTGGAACATTAAGGGGAGTTAAGGTACATCATTATCTTTACCTAGGGCTTATGAATAGGCCTTGTTTTCTGGTCTTGCACCACGTGTGAAGAGACCATGAGTTTGCCCATCTTGCGTTCTATTTAGTGCTGTTTGATGGAATTATGTCAGGTGTCATTACCCTCTTGGCCTCTGGAGACTTGGTTGCTCCGTCTCACATATGCTTTCTGCATCTTTAATTGTCAATACTTGGCATTCACAAATGTTTGCTCATTTACTTAATCTAAGAGAAAAATGTCCTGCTTATATTGCTTAGCCTGCTGACTCCCTTTGTACTTTGCAATTACTTCTTTCTGTGGCATCCATGATCTTTGGCCAACAGCTATTATTATTTCATACACGCATTTGTAATTCCAGCGTCTGCCAGCTCTGCAGCCCTGGTCTCTCTCCTCCGAGCTTTTCACTTAATATTATTCAGAGCCGACGTCTACCTTTTCAGCAGGGCCACTTTACCCATGTTTTATTTTCTACTTTAGCAAGCTTCTATGTAACTCATCTACTTTGCATTTCTGTGTATATAGATTTACTGCTCATCTGGTTATTTATCTTCTTTGTATATATGTGTTCTTCTCACTTGTATATATGCTTACTGTTGTGTCTTCATTTATATCTTCATTCTTTAAGTATTTGTATATTGTTTCAGTGTATCATCGTGTTTTCTCTTTATGACATCACTTTACACCTGCCAGATTTTCTTTACAGCTCTTCAATATTCAGTGGTGTCTGCAAATCTCCTGCTACCACCTCAGTTCAAGGTTACATTTGGTACAGTTGCCTTAGTGCATATCTTCTCTCATATACCTGATGCAGTATTGGAATGATACCTTGTGTCATGCACAGTGTCTTCTTGTTCTTCCTCCAATATGTCGGAGGCGAGGGGCGGTTCTATCAGTGACGTACACATCTGCTGCTCTACAAATGTACCTATCAAGATTGCATCAACGTAACAATGTTAACCTCAAAGTCCCAGTGGTTCTGCTACCGCACTTCAAGACACCCCCCTTCCACCTTCCTGCTGTGAGGGATCAACCTCCGAAAATATGTCGGGCTAATCCGCACATATTTTCTAATGCTCGCTGCACAACAAACACATAGTCCAGTGTACTCTGGGGGACACAGCCTGCAGGCACAGTCCTCCCTGTCACATTTATTTTACAGGTGACAGCATGCGGTGCACAAAAAACATCTGGAGGAGAAGGGCAAAACCTTCCTCCTCCCATGGCCAGCTAATTAAATATCAAAGGCTCCATGGATCAGCCCTATTCTATTGTCTAAGTTCTGCGTGGTGGCGGCGTATACTGATGAGAGTTAATTGAAGCAGACCTGTGAATAGGCCTGGTCACAGAATTTAACAATGGGCAGGAAAATTAACACCTCTTTGATATGCAATGTGTCAGCTTGAAGCTAGCTCCCACCACTCTGTACGAAGGGCAGTGAATGGAATGTCTTGGACAACTGTTTACAGTAGGCAAACTCCCTTTCAGAGGGAGGGAAAAAGTATGTGATTTGAGGGAAAATACAAAATTGAGAACTGGCTACCCCGCTCTCTGTACTATCAGATTAGGCCGGGTGATCTACAGGATCATGTTGAGCAACAAATTTCACTTACTAATTAGTGAGCTATGTGCATACACAAAGCAAAGAGCAAAAGAGAATAGAACCATCTTATTCAAAAATTAAAATACAATCACAAAATGGCATCTTTTATATTAATTTATTCAGTATAAAGACCAATCAAAAATAGTTAAAAACAGAAAGAAGAGCGAGAGGTACAACAATAATGCAGACATGACTATGGTGCATCACTGACTTCTTCTTGCTTACTTATTAAAAAACAATTCATGTAATTCATATGGGGTTCGTCATCTTAGTCAAAACCACTTTAGCTATTTAGGCAGTTTGCAGATACAAGACTATGTACTTTAGCTAGTCAGTTGTCATGTGTCAACATGTTTCGGCCATATAAACATATGAAACACTATCCCTAGTGTCTCTACAGATGATATATTGTTTGGCCTTCTTCAGGACAGACAAATTTCATTTCAGATGGTAAGCCTCTTTTCCAATCCCCCGTTGCAGAATAAGTACAATCTAAAAACAAACATAAATACATTTATCACATTGTAGAAAATATGGTTCCATTCTCAACAAACATCTATAATTCTTTGTTTTAGGTATTTCAATGAATTGATAATTTATATAATCTCTTGTGCTCATTTCACAATTTATCACAGTGGGTTTTGATACTGTAGATTACATTGGCCACTACTTACATCCTGGTAGTACTTGAGCATTTTGCTAGGATAAACCTAACAGCAGTAGGGCTGAATCGCTATTGCCAGGCGTTCACTGATCACCTCCGAGCCTATTTGAGAGTTTCAGGCTGTCTTGAGCCCTGTAAGGAATCCCAATTTAACATTTAAGTTCATACTTCTTGTAATTCGTCAAGTCACAGATTGGTACACCCATGGACTAATCATGATCTAATCGTTTTAAAAATATATATATTGTGTATATTACACTCTCAACTTCATGCTACCCTATATTACTTGGTTTAATTCGATATTCTTATCAGGTATATTTATTTTTAGTTGGATATGTTTTTTGAAAATACTTTTGAACAGATATTTTCAACACACTTATAAACAACGTTCTTTACTCACTTGATTTTTGCTAGGTAGATGTATACCTTGTGTATAGTTGTGTAGGTATGCGCGAACGAGTGCAGGGACACATACATTCTAAACCTTCGCAGCTGACCAAACAGCCGTCAGAGAACAAAACAAACGCGTTCGTCGATAAATGTGTCTCACTCGCAGAACCTGAGGAGACATAACAACCAACCGGACGGGCGACCATCAGTTAAATCACGTTTGTCTATCTGATTTCTGGCATTCACTTCTAGCATGAACCCAGCGTTATCGCGGCACCACTAGCGTCGCCGAAGAACAAAACATCAGTACTACAGTTCCAAACAAGCCAGCGAGGATGGAATTGGTCTGCGGCTCGGACACGGATGGTTTTACAGATTCAAAAAACCTGCACGGCAGCGCTCACCTTAAATTGGAACAGCCGACTCTTTCAGCACAACGCGATCGCGTCAAGACAATCGTGGTCCGATTGTGTTGATGTTTTACTTCTGGTTAAGTAGGTAGCTACCGTGGTATGATAGAACTATGTACGTTGTTTTGCATGATTAAAGGAACAGCACTGTCGACATTTGATCGACAAAATGATCGAAAAAAGAGATAGAACAAAATACACACACGATATTGCGTGTATCTGTCTCCGACCCTTAGCATCTATATTAAGAAGCTGGTTATTTTACAGAGCTAGTTTTTTCGAAGACATAGATGTCAACGACACATGTATCACGGAACAAAACGCAAAACGGAAAAGTCAAATTTCCATATCGTTTTTTATTTATTTATTTTGAGGGGAACAGAGGCAGTAACAGGGGATGCCAGGGGAACAGGCGTATTTAAAAAAAAACTCCCGGCACCGTTGGCCATATATTCTCATAGTGTTCTACAGGTCTACACAAGTTTATCTCGAAGTGATTAGAGAATTCCACTCTACTGCTGAATTTAAACCTGTGATAGAGTATTGAGGGAATAAATCCACTTTTGTTCACTCAGGCTCAATAGCATTCCTCTATCGCCTCCTCTTTTGCTTACTGCAATGGTTTGTAGCACAAACCACATAATGTCGGTGTGTTTGTGTTTTTCTATTCATAGTGTGCAACTAACGGTTTGTTCGGTACTCTGTTCTTCAGACACGATATGTGTTTGCAAATGCGCTGTCTGATGCATCTTTTGGTTTTGCCAATGTAAATTAAGTTGCATGGACATTTTATTCCATAGACAACCCACGTTGATCCACAATTTGTGAAAGTGCGAAAAACCCAATTTTTGACATTTAACTCTATTTCCTTCAAATTGTTTGTAAAGGCACAGGCAACACATTTGCCACATTTAGAATGTCCCACCACTGGCGGCAATTGCCACAACGTGGTCTGGATAGCCAATTTCTCTTTTCTGGGGTATGAGTGCACTAATAGGTCTTTCACATTCTTTTGTCGCTTGAAAGCAAAACGTGGGGTAACTGGTTCAAAATCTGATGTTTTCAGAATATGCCAGTTCTTTTTTATAGTCCGTCTCACTTGGTTACTTATTGGGCTGAATGTAGTTACACATGTCATTTTGTCTTCCTGCACTTTGGGTTCCGGATGCAGGCATCTGTCCATGTTAGAATGTTTGGCTCGCTTGTATGCAGTATTTACTATTCTCTTAGGATAACCTCTGTTTTTGAGTCTTACTTTTAGATTTTTACCTTCCTTTGCAAAATCTGCGATGTTAGAGCAGTTTCTCCTAATTCGTAGAAACTGCCCGATGGGCAGATTTTCACGTAACGCCAAAGGATGGAAACTCTGGAACTGGAGCAAGGAGTTTTTATCTGTGGGCTTGCGGAATAAGGTAGTCGACAAATCACCACTCTCAGCTTTTAGAATCAACAGATCCGAAAAAGGAATGGAAGAGGAATTCTATGTCATAGTAAATTTGATATACGTACTCTGATTATTCAGCCACACCAGAAAAGCTTCTAGCATCGCCACATCAGCTTTCCAAATCAAGAAAACATCATCTATATACCTAATCCAATGTCCCATCTGTTCTTTAAAAAGGATGTTGGCATAGTACATAGATGTGGTTTCATAGTGGTCCATATGCAAATTTTGCCAAATTTGGGGGAAATGTTGCCCCCATACTTGCACCATGGATCTGGCAGAAGAACACACCGTCACACAGAAAAAAGTTTTCTGTCAATGCTAAACAAATGCACTCCAAGATGAACGGGGTGGGGACCAAGTCAAGGGTCGATGTTCTTTTCTTTAAGACTATTTGCATGATTTTCAAACACTCTCCTTGGGGTATGCTAGTATATAGAGCCATTACGTCTAGGGTAACCAGTAGACTATCTTTTTGACATGGTAACTCATTGATGATATTAACCATGTTGGTCGTATCCTTCACAAACGACCTCATCATTTTAACAAAAGGCCTTAAAACCCAGTTGGTATACATCGACAGAGATTCTAGAACCGAATTTATGGCAGACACAATCGGTCTGCCTGGTGGGGTGACTGCGTCTTTATGCACTTTCGGCAACAGATAGAATGCCGGGATTGTCGGATTTTCTTTGACCAGAAAAGAGTATTCGTCTTTTTCTATCCATCCTTCAGTTATTGCGTGATCCATCAGGCCTTTGATTTCATCCTTCAGGTGTGTGCTGGGGTCGCGGTCAAGTTTACGATAAAAAAGAGGGTTCTCCCGGTGTGTTTTAATCTCTCTCTCATAGAGAAGTTTGTCCCATAGGACAATACCTCCAGCCTTATCAGCTGGTTTTATGTGAAAAGTCTGATTTTCTTGTAATGATAGCACGGCTTTTCTTTCCTCCCGACTCATGTTGTCTTTGTGTCGATTATTGGAAGATATTAGTTTTTTGCTTTCTTCAATGATTTTATTTTCAAAAGCCACAATAGCTGGGGATACCATACTATTACAGGGAACAAAAGAGGAAGTTGGTTTTAAGCCTGTTATACTCTGTTTTTTATTCGATGTAGGGGAATCTTTAAAGAAGTATTGAAGTCTGATTACTCGGAAATTTTTTTGTAGTTCTAGTTGAGTTTCAAGTCTTTAGCTTTGGCTGTAGGCACGAAACTTAGGCCTTTTCTAAGGACTTGTATTTCGGCCTCAGTGAGTTGGTGGTTAGATAAATTGAAGACTGGAATTGCCATGTCATCGCGGGGCCTCTCCAGTTGCGGGTTTGCATTCTGGGGGACCCCTGCTGCCAGTTGCGTGGTTTCCTCCCCCGACCTCTCTGAAAATGGGGCTGGTTATTGGGGTTGCTATTGCCTCCTGAATTAGTGCTGTCGGTGTCACTACTAGTGGTAATTGAGGTGTTGGAAAAAGTTACAAATTTGTTCCTCTGACAGTTGGTATTTCTTCCTCTAGTTCTTGCTAGTTTATTCTGATCTTCATAGTAGGACTCGACGAGATAGGGATAGGTGTTAGTCTCTTTATATGTTTCCACGTCTTTTTATACTTCCATATTTTTTTATCTAATGTGTACTTTTTGAAATTCCCGACTTCCTCTTCCATTTTTTCAAGTTTCTCTTTAATGTCTTTCATGAGTTGATCCCCTTTTACTTTGATTTCTAAGGTCTCGATCTCTAACTTTTGTTTGCTAGATTCCTCTGCGGCAGTGTCTATTATCAGAATCAAGAAATTTCTTGAACATTTGTTTCCTACAGCACTGAAACTCCCTTTAAACTTGGGGTTGTCCGTGAACACACATGGTACATTTTTAATTTGTAGACCTTCCGGTATAATACCCGCTTTTAAATAAGCGAGCATCATCTGTCCATGTGATTCTGTCCTGATTAGTTTCTTCTTTTTTTTAAAAAGGTCAAGATCATTGGTTTGTGCAGATACAGAAGGGCCTGCAGTTTCTGCTGCAAGAAACGATGGAAGACCCATTAATCTATGGTAATATTCTTCAGAAAACAAGAGAGTTTTCATGTTTTCCATTATAGGGGTATTTGTTAAATACCAAATTCAAGATAAGTTTCAGAAAAAAACTTTTTACCTACCATCCCAGGGCTGTCCAAACCAAATATCCACAAAGGTAATCTCCCACAATTTTTTGTTATCGGGGGACCAGTCTCTCGGAACGGGAGACACACTAAAGGGAAAATACAAAATTGAGAACTGGCTACCCCTCTCTCTGTACTACCAGATTAAGCCGGGTGATCTACAGGATCATGTTGATCAACACATTTCACTTACTAATTAGTGAGCTATGTGCATACACAAAGCAAAGAGCAAAAGAGAATAGAACCATCTTATTAAAAAATTAAAATACAATCACAAAATGACATATTTTATATTAATGTATTCAGTATAAAGACCAATCAAAAATAGTTCAAAACAGAAAGAAGAACGAGAGGTACAACAACAATGCAGACATTAATATGGTGCATCACTGACTTCTTCTCGCTTACTTATTAAAAAACACAGTATAATTCATATCCAACTAAAAATAAATATACCTGATAAGAATATCGAATTAAACCAAGTAATATAGGGTAGCATGAAGTTGAGAGTGTAATATACACCATATATATTTTTTTAAAACGATTAGATTATGATTAGTCCATGTGTGTACCAATCTGTGACTTGACGAATTACAAGAAGTATGAACTAAAATGTTAAATTGGGCTTCCTTACAGGGCCCAAGACAGCCTGCAACTCTCAAATAAGCTCAGAGGTGATCAGTGAATGAATGGCAATAGCGATTCAGCCCTACTACTGTTAAGTTTATCCTAGCAAAAAGCTCAAGTACTACCAGGATGTAATTAGTGGCCAATGTAATCTACAGTATCAAAACCCACTGTGGTAAATTGTGAAATGAGCACAAGAGATTATATAAATTATCAATGCATTGAAATACCTAAGACAAAGAATTATAGATGTTTGTTGAGAATAGAACCATATTTTTTACAATATGATAAATGTATATATGTTTGTTTTTAGAAAGTACTTATTCTGCAACGGGGGATTGGAAAAGAGGCTTACCATCTGAAAAGAAATGTGTCTGTCCTGAAGAAAGCTAAACAATTTATCATCTGTAGAGACACTAGGAATAGTGTTTCATATGTTTATATGCCGAAACATGTCGACCCATGACAACTGACTAGCTAAAGTACATAGTCTTGTTTTGACTAAGATGACGAACCCCATATGAATTATACTGTGTTTTTTAATAAGTAAGCGAGAAAAAGTCAGTGATGCACCATATTCATGTCTGCATTGTTGTTGTACCTCTCGTTCTTCTTTCTGTTTTTAACTATTTTTGATTGATCTTTATACTGAACAAATTAATATAAAAGATGTCATTTTGTGATTGTATTTTAATTTTTGAATAAGATGGTTCTATTCTCTTTTGCTCTTTGCTTTGTGTATGCACATAGCTTACTAATTAGTAAGTGAAATGTGTTGCTCAACATAATCCTGTAGATCACCCGGCCTAATCTGATAGTACAGAGAGAGGGGTAGCCAATTCCCAATTTTGTATTTTCCCTTTAGTGTGTCTCCCGTTCCGAGAGACTGGCCCCCCGATAACAAAAAATTGTGGGAGATTACCTTTGTGGATATATGTGATTTGAGGGAGACAGAACTCTGTTCTCACCACAAACTTCAAGGAAGACAGCACTTTCATCAATAGCCACAGAGGGTTCAGTTAACCAGAGAGACACTTTGATCAACAACAGAAAGGAAGATGGCTGGGACTTAGGTGTACATGTTGTCACCTCTTGAATGTCCTGTTCCAAAGAACTCTAGCCCTGACCTCACGCATTATGGAAAATTGTTGGTGGGGACCCCAGATTGGTTCCTTAAGGCAGGCTTAGCCTGCACCAATCACTGGGGCCCATTTGGCATTCAAAATGGCAAGACCCTCACTTAGCAGATCATGGGATGAGTTTGAAAGGAGTAAGACAAAGGACTAATTTGGACCCTGGCTGAAGGTACAGTCTTCCTTACATCTTCCACCAGTGAAGGAAGTCCAGGATTTAAGATAGAGAAGCAAGACCCCTCCCCTAAACATCTCCCAGGGAACAAATGGAGATACCAGACTCAGAGGACCCGTCCACCTGCTCCAAAATTGGTACCCAGCAAGCACACAGCGTTCCCTGCTAGGTTCTGCCAGCAAGCTTCCTAGGTGGGAAGTGCCAGAGAGCCTCTGAACAAGCAACTAGGCTATTGTCTGCAAACACTCTCCTCAGGTTTGGATTGTTCGCCTTAAAGGACGACACAAGGCCGGCAAAGAATCTAGGAGGAGTGCCACACAAGCATCAATCAGCGACCATCTTTTAGGGACATATTCGAGTCAGTCGAGCCTTTGAACCATGACCGGCTGCACCACTGACTGTTGTCATGTTGCATTCACTAAAGCTGTCCAAGACACCTCAACCAGCGTTCCAGATCAGCCAACCAGCACAGAGACAATGATACTTGACCCTGAGCTGCCATGTAGGCCAGCTTGCAGCAGTTCATCCAGCCTCGCTTGCCGAACTACTTCCAGTATGATACCCGCAGCTGTCTCCCATATTGAACTCTGTCGCAGGAGCTGCAAAGTGTCCTGGAACCAACTTGATGCTGTTGAGCATCAAGATCATCTCAATCATCAGGTACATTGTGGTTCTGTCCCAGTGGTCCTTCTCCGAAGGCCCCTAGTGACATTTACAACCCCTAGCTCCCTTGGTGCTGAAACCAAATAACCTGGAACAGTTAAGACTAATTGCTTTACTGACTACCCTCCTGTCAGTATCCAGAGTGCATCCCTTTCCTTCGTGAAACTGTCTGTCCACTGTGTTCCTTCACAGTGTGGGTTGTATTTTGTAGTGTACTAGAACTGTCTGTTGTAATAAAAATAAAGTAGATATTTTTATACAGCCTTGACCGGACAGTCCATTTTATTGTTGGGTAATAATTGTATTTTCGCTCCGTTGCAGCTAACCAACGATCCATGACCTTGCAGAAATAATACTGCCATTCCATCCACTTTACAAAAATTGGGTAAGGGTGTTTATAATTGACTTGTGTTTCCAATCTGTTTGGATCCCTTCTGGTGTATTAGAAGTGTGGGGCTGATTGATGGCTTAGAAAACAATATTCATCCCTGGACCACTGGTGCCCCGGAAGTTGATTCATCACACCTGCCACCTTTGTTTATTCAACTTTCCTACCAGAGAAAACTCCTGCCATGCATATCCACCAGCCCTGCTCGCAGCCTGCTGCCCCTTAATCCACTGCCCACAGCCGGCAACATGCAACCCAACACCCTGAGTTATTTAAAAACGCCACCATCCAGCCCACAAAATGGACTCCTGCCTACATATGCAACCGCTCTCCTACTGCGTCCACTGTAGGGAAGACTCCAATCTTGCCTTCTACTTGTCCCTGATACTCTCTGCTTAAAACAACCACGGCTCCCAGCTGAGCAGCGCTGAATATCAACTCACCCATCCGCCAGTCTCGGCCTTGTACTGTATCACTGAGACACAAACATCTTGCAGCAAGCATATGCCCCACCTATGCCCTTTCTCCTCGAACCTCTATCCTCTCCACCAAGATGTCGAGGCACCGAACTGTCTCTTCCCGCCCCATCCATGATCCACTCTTCACAGCTAATCTCTTGCCCCAGGCAGCCCTTCCTAACTGGGGACAGCCACTTAAACCAGCATCCTCCTTCCAACTCACCATTGGTTGTGCTCTCAACCCCTGCTCCAGCTGCTACCCACCATCATGCCTGCAAGAATCCATGCATCCACGTGGTTACTATCACAAACCCCATGCCACCTCTGCAACCACACAATCCTCCATTGAGGATTTCTCCCTCACTCAGATTTGACACACCTGTACACTGCCCCAGTATATTTGTTCACGCCAAAATCACTAATGGTAATGCCCCCTATGACTCTGCATCAACCTTCATCAGCAGCATGCTGCCTAACATCTTTATTGTAGCCCCCGTCCAATCAAGACCACCACACCAAACAGTGTGCCAAATCCTACTGGCAACACCAATCTAGCAAATGCTACTACTAAACCTGTTACCACCCACACCATTTCTCACTCTCGTCTCACCCAATCTAAAACCAGCAAGCCTGACACTAAGCCTACCACACCCCCTCTAAAAGCTGCCCTAGTGAATGTCAGGTCTATTCATGCATCACTATCCCTCACCTTGCCACCCAAATGCACAATGTTTTGCAAAAAAAGGTTGAACCACCGAGTCGGAGGACTAGCAGTAATTGCTAAGGACATCACAGAGATCCCCAACACTCCTCTTGCTACTGGCGACCTCCTGACCACTAAATTGATAATCTTTCATACATCCACGAATACCATACATGTGCTTTATCGGGCCTGTGCCCTATTCTCTTATTTGAAGATGATGTTCTTCACATCATTTCCATTGCTAAATCCTCAACTGAAACCATCCTTCTTGGAGACCTTAATCTGGGATATAACGATGATTCAGATCCTAATGCCCTCTCACTAGCTAACTCTCTTAGCACACTAGGCTTTACCCAACAAATTCTCAATGCTACACACTCCAAATGTAGAATCCTAGATTGGGTAGCTGACCTCAACTGTAATTCAGCCGTCACTTCTAATCTCTCCTGCCCTTGGACTGACCATAACATTATTCTATTCTCCATAGCAGTACCTACACCCCAACCAACAACAGTCCAACATCGCTCTCCCGCAGCTACACAGTCCAACAGAAACTTCACCAAAGCCAGTCTCTTGCCACTACTAGACAAGTTACGCCAACCTCAGACCCTAGTCAACAAACCAGCCACCTTAGTAGAGTTACACAACTCTAACCTTGCACAGGCTATTGACACTGTAGCCCCACTCAAGCCAAATCTGTCATACACCGCAATGTCTGGTTATCTCCCGAACTAAAAGCACTACGCCTACGCAAACATGAAGCGGAAACCCAATAGAACAAAACTCCCACAGAGCAAACAAAGTCTGCTTCAGCCTGGCAGCAAAAGAGTACAAAAATTCCATTACACAAGAAAAAAGTACCTCCTACAACTCCTGCATCACCAACTGCAGCTCAAGCGCTAGAGGGCTCTATGCTGTCCTGCGTAAGCTTGAAACTCCTAAAACCTCCACGCCCTCTTGCTGCACTCAGGACAGCACCTGTTGCACGGGGGTCCACAATGACCTACTCCTTAAAATAGACAACCTGCAAAAGAAAGTCTCTGCCAAGAAATATACTCTCACTAAGAACGCGACCACCCTGTTAATTACCAAGCCCCATGTTGCACGTCTCACTCAACTCCTCTTTAACTTTAAACCTGTCACAGAAACAGATGTGACTCTGATAATCAACGGTCTAATCTCTTTCCAATGCCAGGGCGACATCTTTCCGGCCAGAATCATCAAGGACTGTACTGAAGAGCTTGCCCCCTTCTTAGCCTCCATCATTAACACTTAATTCTCCTACTGCTCAGTACCAAAAAGTCTCAAAGATGCGTGAGTCTGACCACTTCTCAAAAAAACCACCCTCGACCCCACCACTCCCACCACCCATAACAACAGTCCCCTTTCTACTCAAAATCCTTGACTGTGCTTCCTACCTACAAATCCAGCAATACCCTGAATCTAACCAGCTTCTGGGCCTATGGCAATCCATCTTCCGACCTGGCTTTGGCACTGAATCCGCCCTGCTGGACTTCAACATTCAACCAAACGAAATGAAAAATGCAGGGAAAACAGCCTTACTCCTGCTTCTTGACCTCTCAGCTACCTTTGACTTGGTTGACCACCATATACTGTGTCGCCACCTTTAATAAGCAGCACACTTCTCCCCTGCGGCCGTCCCCTAGATTGCCTTATTCCTCGCTGAGAAAACCATGGGAGTGTTCTTAACCAAATCAGCCACATCACCAGCCCCTATCACCTGCTGGGTCCCACAAGGGTCTTTTGTCTCACCAACACTGTATAATATCTTTACAAAAACCCTTTTTGACCTGCTTGATGACAGAGGATTCTCATACGCTACCTACGCTGATGACATGCAGGTCCTTCTTCATCTCACTGGCGATTTCACCTTTGATGCTAACAACCTCCACTCAACCTACCACATTATCCATAAATGGATGGCCACCCCTCATCTATGCCTTAATGATGACAAAATGGAACACACACTGGGCAAGCTTCACCACTCTTACAAATCATTCACCATCGATTGTAACACTATCCAAGTGTCCAACAATGTCAGACACAGGGGGTGCAGCTGGACGCCACCCTATCCTTATCCAAACAAGTCAGTGTGATTGCCTCCTCTGCTGCATACACTTTGAAACTAACCCTCACCCTCACCATAGCCCTCATTGGATCTAAGCTTTACTATTGTAACATATTGTTCGCAGGCACCTTCTTGTGCAATATACACAAGCTCCAAATTATCCAAAATAATGCCCTTAGAATTGCACTCAACATCCCAAAGCAAGAAAATATTTGTGAGGCCAGAAAAGGTGTGGACTGGCTACCAATCCATGACAGCATTGCCTCCAAAACATTAGCAATCACTCATAACTGCCTCTCCAACTCAGTGCCAAAATACCTATCACAAAAATGGTCAAAAACCCAATCATCCAGGCCTACATGCTCCACCTGTTCACACCAATTTACCATCCCGTGATCTAAGTGCAAGACTGCAGGAGGGTCTAGCTTCCCAGTCATTGGGCTTCATTTTGATTCTGGCGGTAACCCTGCTGGTGCTACCGGCGGGTTGCCACCAGACTCGTAATCATTTACCGGCGCCTGACTTCCTGGTGCCACCGGCTCATTCCGAGTCTCACAGTACTCTATAGGTGTTGGGACACGGAAGCGCTGGCATTGTTGCTGACACTGCTTCTAACGATGCCAGCACTTTCGGGAAGTGTTTGCCTACCACGGCCGCTGTGCCCAGCAGTGTTAAACCTGTCAGGCACAGCGGCCACAGCAGGCAAACATGTAGTTTGCCGGTCCGGAAACAAATGTGCCGGCAAACTTAGAATGATGCCCATTGTCTCCTGGACTTGGAACTCCGTACACCTGTCACTAAGATCTGAACATTCATATTGCGTGTTCCGTAAACAACTAAAAACGCTTCTCTTCACAAACAACCTACCGCTTTACTGACCACCCTGCAACAGATCTGCCTTTCACATGTAGCCTATGTCTTCCTATGTTGAGCATGTTTTTTTTCTTATTCTTTACTATATGTAACCAGTGCCTTGATGGCTCGGGTTTAGTGCGCTTAACAAATAAAATAAATAAATGAAAACGTAAATAAATGAATGGGAGCTGAGTGCAGGACCCAAATGTAGAGGGTGGGGGTGCCTAAAAAGACTGTCATTCTAAAAGCTGTCAGGATCCAGAGGATAATGCTGAAAATAAACGTGGAAGTATACACCTTTCGGGTCATATATGTGTGTCTTCATTGTCTACTGGAAATCTGCATTAAAGCATTTCCTCTCTGTGAATAACAGATCTCTATTATGAATGTGTGAATAAAAGAAGGGGAAACAACGGGAATGGGACAATAAAAGGAATTCAGCCACCTGGAAATGGATACCCCAGAACATTATTTGTACACTTATTACCAGTCAAGTATGTGCACATTTTTATAAAATTGCAGCTCTATAACAGAGCAAGCAATTCCCTATAGAATTTACCTTTGATTTGGTCAAACGTCTACATTTACAATGAATGCTCGAAAAAGGAAGGGTAAAAGGACACAAGAACAATCGAAGATGTTTGTAGACTGGTTTGGGGAAACAATGAAACAGGTTTGTGAGTCAAGAATGGAGATTCAAAGGATACAAAGTACAAGATAGAAATTAAAAAACAAACAAAGAAAAGGATTAGTAATAGATCAAAGAAAGGGAGCCGGGTCAGCTTCGCCTACACCAGTGACTCCCACAACTTCATTGAGCCCACAACAAACATTGGAGAGTAAAGAAGAAGAAGAAGGGGACAAGAAAGAGTCTTCAGAGTGCTTTCGAGACTGCAGACAAGGAACACGAGATAATATGAAATTGCAAGATATTTCAAAAGTGAACCACAATGCAGCACACGCTTCTGCTGCAGATACTCTCTCCCACGCTACAGCTGCCACGGTCACAGAGCCTCAAATCTCGACTTCACACAAAACCACATAGTACTCGCGGAAAGATGAGCCACCGACTCTGGTAAGTGAGTTCTTTATTATGCCTGTGGATACAGGTAGACACTTTCTCACCCAGCAACGGCTCTTCCTCAACTGCCTTTCACATCTCTCCCATGCTAAACAGAAGGCTGCTGTCAACATTCTATGACAGCACGTCATAACACATCCCACTTCCCAACAACTACAACAATGGTAAATATATGTAAGGTAACATCAACTCTGAATAACCAAGAGAACAGAAGAAAACAAGAGAAATGGTACACTAACACGAATAGACATATCCTACTTAAACTAAAGCAACTGACACACTTTTCATATGGAAGCACAAACAAGTGACTTGAAGATGATAGCATTAACTTGCAAAGGAAGCTCCCTCAAGTCACTGAATGTTAACGAAAGTACTACACAAAAATACATAAATGATTAAGAATCACAGGCAGAAACATCATAATCACAATAACAATACTATGCAGGATGCTGTTACACCATTTTCCCGTCTTCATCTCGCTCTCACCTCTCAGCTGATCACATACTGCTCGTCCTTCACTCATACTCTTCTCATCTACATTTCCTTTTTATAGTACCAACCTACACAGCGACCACACCTTTTCTCCTTCAACAATCACAACAACATTCCTGTCTGCAATGACATTTTTGGAACCCAGGAATTTGCTCTGCTGAGACTTGTGTCCCAGCTTGGAGTTCTGAATCAACACCAAGTCCCCCACCATTCATTCGATTCTCCTGACCTTCTCAGAGTCAAACATCCTCTGAAAATGTCCTGTCCCTACTTAATAACTTTAAGAATTTCTTCCCTGTCCACCTGCACAGGTGTAGTCATTCCTAACCAACCCAGACATATAAGTGTTTCAGGCTCATGCCCCTTAAGAGACACAAAGGTTGACGAATTTGCAACATAATGCAGCGTGGTCAGGTACCCCCACATCATATGATGAACCACTTCACAGCACGGCAATACGCAGACGTGGCGAGTTGAACACCTCCCTTAATAAATATATTCATGCGCCCAACCAACCCATTGGCCCTGGGATGATAAAGTGCAGTGTGAGTGTGCTTAATGAGTATCCTGCCAAGAATTTCC
Source organism: Ambystoma mexicanum (assembly GCF_040938575.1). Taxonomy (NCBI): domain Eukaryota; kingdom Metazoa; phylum Chordata; class Amphibia; order Caudata; family Ambystomatidae; genus Ambystoma; species Ambystoma mexicanum. Next base: position 1,250,727,577 of record NC_090921.1, on the reverse strand, counting down.
TCATGGCCTCAGAGCAGAATTGGACCCCCACAATTACATGAGGAAAGCCTTTGCCCTAAAAGACAACATCATCCAGAAACCTAATAATTTCCACCGCAGTTGCGTCCCTCAATGGCCTCCAATCAGCCCATTTAGATTGGTAAATAAGCAATACAAACACACACTCGAAGCCACTGTGCACCATGGTTAGGATGGAACACTCACTGGGATCAATAGCATTTCTTGAACCACTTTGCTTTTATCACTATTTAACATGCCACACATTCCCTGACTTTCCGTTCAACACAGGTGTCAATAGATGACCACGAATATCTCTGACTCAGCCTCATTTGTGTTCCTTCTGCAGCTACATTGCCCTGAAGGGCCAAGTCGAACAACCTTTCTCTAAGCTCTTTTGGTGGTTATTATTTTGATACCATTGCCAAGCCTACCTTCCATGATAGATAACACATCCTTCACTACAGACCAATTTTTCAACCTCCTTTCCAAAATGTCTCTATCTGGCCTATCTGATAGAGTGCACTCCATGAGAATCTCAAAATCTCATGGTTCCTCTCGACCACTTCCCATTCCTCCAGTCTTACAGCTGCTTGATCAAAACTGGCTACCACCACCTCATCCAGACACAATTCCTCTCCTGGAGCCACCTGCTCCACAGGCAGATGCGGAATCAAGTCAGCAACAGGATTCTTATCTCCTGGATGATAAAACACTTGGAAGGCATGCGCCTGCAAGACCAGTCACCACTTGCAAATTCTCAGCGAAGCCCATCTCCACCCCACACTGGACATTACTTGGACCAATGGCTGGTGGTCCATCCTCACCACAAAATGCCAACCCCACAAGAAGAAGGTGATGTCTAAAATCACCCAGAAGACCGCCAATGCCTCCCTCTCAACTACTGAGTAATTATTTTCTGCCCCTTTAGTGGTCTGGAAGAAAACGCCACCACGCGTTCTTCCTCACTCTTGTTGTATTGCGTCAATGCCATTCCCACCCCCAAACCACTGGCATCAATTGACAGTATGCTACTCATTATCCTTCGGGGCTGTAGCTTTACTTACTGCTTCATTTAGGCACAACTTTGGCTGATACCCTTACCAAGCACACAATGACCCAAGTATCCTATGCTTTCAACCCCTGTTTTACATTTGCTACGCAGAACGGTCAAACCAGCACATCCCTCAACAGCACACCATGTTCTTCTCTCGTGGCTGCATGTGCCAACACATCATCCGGTAAAATCATGGTATTAGGCACCCCTTCCATAACCTTTCCCATAACCCGCTGAAACCCTGCTGCCACAGATGCCAGACCAAAGAGCACCTGGCAGAATTGAAATGCCCCCTCTGAAGTAACAGCTCTTCCCCAACTGGCTTTCACATCCCCACCAGTCTATACAGAACCCTGCTGTCAACACGTCATAACACTGCGCCTAGGCCGACCAAGCAAGTACTTCTTTTTCTGCTATTTGCCCTTCACATATCAATGAAGACACAGTATATTGTGCAGTGGGCAGACAACTGCAGGCTCCACTGCAACAGTTACAAGAGTTTGGCACAGAAAGTTACAGTACATTGGTGATGGTATATGACCCATGGACTCTGGGGATTTGAAGAATGTTGCTACAGATTTTCGAAATATTAGGAATGAACCTGCATATTTTACTGATACACTCAAGAATGTTATTCATATTAAACCTGGGTGACTCTCAGCCACAACAAACCCATCAAATTCTTGCAGGCTCAATCGCTGAATTTTGGTGGATTTGGTGGATCTGCGACAAGAATTGTGACAACCAAATTTCTCTTGCAAGTTTGGACAAGATCAGGAAGCACATACGCAGATTATGGAATCTGGAGAAGATTCGGCCAAGATCAGCATAGTGGCGTATGATCCGGGTATTCTCACATGGATTCAGGCAATTTGTTAGGCAGAAAACAAGTTCAGAAGCCTATAAAAAGAACCAGAAATTCTTCCTTCGTTTGTGGGTTGAGTTTGGTTACACGAAGATAAGGCAGGGCTGATCCACAACAGGAGTTGGAGAAAGAGAGAAATTTTATAGGAGTTTGGGCAGGAATTAGTTTTTCTTTGGGGACTATGCTCGTTATTTATGATTTGAAAACATTTTGTTTTTAGCAGGCAAACCTTTGCCTTTGTTTGCCTACTTTGTGTGCTAGGCTGTCATTGAGTTTATTGGGCAAGCATTATTCTGATTGTTAAGGAATCTTTTCTTTTATGTTCTGATTTTAATTTAAAAACAGTGTTACCCAAGTTGGGGTAGCCTTTATTTTTTCTTACCTTTAAAGCCACCAGATTTTGGAAGCCTTTGATATATCAATTGAGAATCCTTCATTTGTTCTTTTTCATAGAATAAAATGTGTATTTTCTTTGATTTCATGAGAACCTCTTTCTTTGTGCGGATAAATATCGGGATGCACGGGGAGGAATATGATGTGGTGCTGTCTGTGCAGAAGGAGTCCAGTGATCTGGATCCAAGTGACATGGATCTCTTCGCTCCTACTTTGAATATGGAGACGGCGAGGCAGAGTTGGTCAGCATTCTCAGGTTGAAGCAAACAGGCAGGATCATGGACAACACATCGCTGTGGCTGTTTCACCACATATTATTGCTGCATTTTTTATGGGGGGTTAGGGGGCAAGCCCCCCACATTTCCCTTTCTACACCCTTCACCTTCTTCGTACTTGCTAAAATCCAATTTAAATATACCCTTAGCCTGCCCATCTTGTCACCATAAAATATGGTGAAACGGCCATGGGGTGTTGGGCAGGTACCCACAGACAGTCTGCCTCATCCAGCAGATGATGCTGCTGCAGAAGATGCTGGTGGGATTAGTGGTGCTTTTGAGGGGGGTGCTGAGGGCAATGGTGGGAACGGTGGTGACACAGAGGCCACAAAGAAGCCTGAGATGGTGACACAGCCAGAACCATAGGGGCCAGGATGAGAGGCAGTACCACATGGGTCAGGAGGAGAGCCAGTATTGGGGGGAAAGGGGTTGGGAGCAAGCTCACTTGATTCCCATGTGTTCGCTGGAAAATACAGAGGACAGTAAGACAGCCCCAGCTTTAACACAATCCTCTTGTGCCAGGGATTACTTTAATGTGCCTGATGGGGTTTCATCAGCATATGCTGAGTCTTTGGAGTTCACTGTATGCCTGGGTGAAGAACCTTTAGGAGGGGGAAGTTCTTCACTACCCATTCACTGCATGCCAGCACAATTTAAACCTCCTGCAACACTGACAACAAGATGTGCATGGCATCTTCAATGCGCCCCTAGTCCATACTAATGATGACAACTAGACAGACGAAAGGATGATCCAGGAGTGCACAGGGTGATGCTGTCGTCTGAAGCATAGACCGGTCCTGCCACGAGGCAGTCCTGCTCGCTCAGTGACAGGTTGGTCCCAATCCACAAAAGGGCCCGAGCCATCACAACTGTCATTACATGGAATGTGGTAGACATGATGAATGTTCCAGGGACAGTGCAGTGGACAGAATGTCCCTGTAGATCGGGATACTCTGCCTAATGTCTTCAGCTGGGGAGAATTGGTGCATGAGGAGGTAATGGCCAGTGTACAGCATCATTTTGAGAAGCACCAACCCTGTGCAATTGACAGTTTTGCTGAAATATTGGGGGCCTGGAGAACTTTGTATATGATTTTGGTTTTCTTAATGGTGGGGAGCTACATCTATGTTGCTTGTGTTTTCTTCTTCCATGCTGCTTTAAAAGAAAATGAACGAGCAAATTATGAAAGATCAAAATTGGAAAAAGAAACCAAAAAATAGAAATAATTACCCCTATAAATGACATGTTAAACTTTGTTCAAATTGGTTTAGTACACTGTTTTCAATATTGAAGAATATAAGAAATAATAAGAAAGTTGTTGCATATGAACCATAAACAATCCATGCAGAAGATAGCCACACTGGTATGTTGACAAAGGAGCAAGTTAGTAATTGGCCTTGGTAGAAAAACAAGCCATTGGGTGTGGCAGTGATGTATTTGCAGTACAGCATCATGGCAGTTTTGAATTGCTTACTATTTGGGAATGTCCCCTAAGTGAATGTAGATTCGGTCGGTACCATCAAGTGGCCGAACTCTTGTGAACTTGCCTTCCAATGAATGGAGCAAGTGGCTCTCTTGAAAGCAATGCCAACATCAGAATGGGACAGAAAAAAAGTGGCTCCAAAAATTAAAGAGATTTTCCCATACATTCTCATAAATTACCATAAATAAGTGTTCCAACTGTTAAATTGGGTGACGAAGGCCATTGCAGAATACTGATTTGGCTTCCTATTATTCAACCAGTCTGCTTTGTCAGGAGCACAGGAAGTTTAACAAACAAGCAATCCCGTGTGCGACTGATGGTACAGTCAAAATGGAGAAGATGATGGGGAAACGTTTTATCAGGCTGAGTTATTCTATAGCGTGTGAATAATAGCTCAAGTGGAAATCATGAGCTGTGCTTCCCACCTTAGGAACAAACTGAGCAAAGAGGAAGATGTTACTGTTTACACACATTGTGCACAAAGAACACAATGAACCTGCAACCTAAATACATTGCCTGACAGATGAAGACATTGCATTTCTAGATAAACTGCCTGTGTCACCAGTTGTCTGTACCCTGATCCAACATGAGCTTTATCACTTCACCCATGAATTAACTTTTAAGAAACTCTATTGTTTTGAAAAGCCAAAAGCCATGGAACAGAATGTTAAGTATTGGAACACCCCCTAAAAAATGGTTAACATTAGGCTCAATGCAATTCTTCTTGCCAGTTTTGAATTTTATAATGACATCTTAGATTCTGAATAGTTTTATGGGAGCTGCAATATGCCTGGCAAAATAGAAGGATATGCTGATGATTAAAAGGAAGAAATGTGATCTCAAAGGTCATATTTAGTATGGGGTCAATGTGGTAGCAACTGCTTGGAATAGGTATCATGGACCGGTACACGAACCTAGGATAGGTCCGCTGCAGAAGGTGGGAGGCCTGATAATCAGGACACAGCCCTTGTGCACAGATGCAAGCTTGGGTGAGTGCCATGCAATCAGAGATGTATGTAGACAGCCTCCACTCCCCACCTTACCTGAGACTCAGTGATCTCTCCCTCTGGTTGCTTGTAGATCCCTTGCTGCCAATTACCCACCCTTGCCCTCCCCTGTTAGCTCCCTGCTCCCTTTTTCTTCTCTGCTTAGCTCACTGTGTTCTTCCCCCTATGATTGTAAAGTGCTCTGCTGCTTCCTGAAGCTAGGGTCACACTCAATAAAAACCCTTATAATAATAATAATCACTGAAAATGTGCTAACTAGTCTCATATGCAATATCTCCTCTAAAGTCCATAATATTGAGTGGGACATCACATCTGGTGAGAAACAAGATTACCTTAACGACCAGCTGAGATAACGTCTCAATGTTGCTCGCTTCCCTATGGAGCGCCGGGAGGCACCTCCTGCTCCGGCGCTCTGCCCTTGCTGTTCTGGAGCGTTTCTGCTGCTGACCGGCCATATCCCCCTTTCATTGTGGTAATGACATCACCATCCTTTTCCTATCTGGGTGGAGTGCTGGCCTCAGAACAAGGTACAGAGAGTTTGGGAGTGGATGCCACACTCAGGCACCGAAAAAGGTCAGGGGTCAGGCTTCCTCCCCTGACAGGGCTATAAACGCGGTCCGGTCACAGTAGGTTCTGAGTTGCACAGGCCTCATGCTGTGCCATGTGGAGAGTGGGTATTATATCTAATCATATGACAAGTGGTTGAATTTCCCCACTTCACAACCCATTTCCAATGGGTATAACAAGGTATGGGGTGTGGGATCAGTTTTTCAACAATTTTGCTTTTTAGAATGAGATACTTTACAGAGACTAAAAGCAAGTACACCTCCAGATTTGAAACAGTGCAACAACTGCCAATTACCATTTTAAAGTGATGTGTATGAAATCTTACTTAACAATCATATGAAATTCATAGCTCACACTTCGGGGGATTAAGATATGGTCATCAATGCTGGGACAATGTTTGTAATGGGTAAAGAGGAATCTCATTGTCATCTCCTTCTGCATCGCCTCTGTACAGGTAAATCAGATTTAATTGGTGTAACTCTACACTAAGAAATAAAATGTGACAATACTTAAATTGAAGATTGCAATGTAGTAAGCCAACAAATTGCTTCAAGGCTTCAAGAAGAAGACGTAACTGTCAATGTGACTACTTCCAATAACTTACCATGAACCCAAATACAATGATATGCTAAGAGTAATAGAAAACTCTGTTTCAGCTTGAAGACTGAAGGAGGTGGTAGCTGGTTGAGGATGACTGTTTAAAGTTCGGCAGTGTGAGAATGGCAGATTCTTCTGGGTGGCTTAAGGACAGGAACTGATGGATTTCACTGGGAAAAGATACCATGGGCTTCATTACAACCCAGGCGGTAAGTTCCCTACTTTACCACCATGGTGTAAACTCTGTTTACACCATGGTGGATGGCGGATTTACCGCCCCATTCCAAGGTGAGTGGGGCGGTAAATCCCCATTCCCCATTTACCCTTCCCCATTCCCATTTTTGCCCCATAGGGCATAATGGGAGTGGGGAAGGCGCTAATTACGGCACCGTAAATTACGGTGCCGTAATTAGCACCAAGGCGGGTTAGCGCCTTGCATTTTAACGGCTGCTAAAAGCAGGCGTTAAAATGTTAATCAGGCGTTAAGGGTTAATGAGGCCCCATGTCTCAGGAGGATAGATCAGCAGCAACGTGCTCGTCTTGGAAGCAAGACGACACGGATCAACACAGGTTTGCGCTTTAGACCTCTGAGTATTAAACAGAGTTGGACTGTGAAGCAATGGGACATCTCTGGGTTGAGCAAGATCCACGACACATGACCAGGTGAACAGGAAAGTGGAGGTTTATGATAGTGTCCTTCAACAACTGCAAGGCAAAGGGGTGGATTTCTAAACAGGAGAGACTGAAAGTTAAAGAACTCTCTGGGCATTGAGTATTCAGAAAAGCTCTGGTCTTCTCAAAGCCCCCATTTTATCCAGAATCATGACGTAATTTATGGAAAACACTTTTCGCCATCCGCGAATCAGCCAGAGACGGACTGACCCAACTGCTGTTGGCAATGGTGTGTATGTTGTGACAAAAGTTATGACTGCAAGGATTTGTTTGTTTGTTTTATGTCATGGTGTGGTAGTCTCTGTCTGCTGGGATATGTAATTCTGAAGGCGAATGCAAATTGGTGGGCTAACCCTCGTTGGAAGGATGCAAGGAGTTTGGGTCTGAAGAATTGGTCCCTTGGCCCTGAACATATGAACCATGAGTAACGCAATAGTAACTACCCCAATTAAAGCACTACACCAGCAAAACTGGACCTCTAACATCTCCCACCTAACCACTATGCCAGTGGGCTTCTTACAAGGACCAGTCCTGGGCCCACTACTTTTTACACTGCCCACCTCCTACCTTGGCAAACTCATCCCATCCATCAGATTTTCACACCTCCTATTTGCTAATGACAAGCTCGGGTTCGGATGATCAGTGGTTTATTTCGAAATGTGCTACTTCCAGTGCTTATTAGGTATGTCCAGGGTGCAGTTACTCTTATTTTTGAGAATTTAGGGCGGGAATTCCACATGGAACCCAATCCTGTTTGGACCTGTGTTTTTCCAGTTGCTCCTCACAATCCATTAATCATGCAAACGATGACATTCAGAAACCTAATAAACATATTGAAATGTTTACAGTAAAGTTGACGAAACCGCGGAATGCTGTATAAAGAATAAAACCCTTTCAAATCAATCTGATTGTGGAAAGACTGTGTGTCATATTCAGAGCAATCTTTTATGTCTATTAAATAGCCCACTTCCCAACAATTAAGAGAGTAGTGGAGAACAACAACTTTCTGAAGTAAAAGAGCAGCCAAAAAAGATAATTTACGTAATGGCCTTGTTTTTTCTCTATAAATACTGCTCTCATTCCACTAATTAAGGCATGTGAGCAAAATAGTGTTCCCACAACACTGTATGGGCTTGAGGCAAGGTTAGGTACCGCCCTACAATTGCCAAAGCTTTCTGAAGGCTGTGTTTGAAATCCAGCCCGCGTATAGCTCGCTCAAGACCTATTCAATGAATCAGGGGAGAATTAGGCTTTACAATCATTAGAGTGATTGGCAGTCTTAGGAAACCTGTGTTCTCAATGAAAATTCAACAAGAAGTAGAAAGGACTGCATTATATATTTTACGGGAGACCTTGGAGAATGAGAAACCAGAAACCCTAAAGCTGTATGCCTTAAAGTGTAATTAATTCCTTTTCTGCAAGTCAGTCGAAGCAGTAAGATAAAAATCGTGACCAATGAAGCTTGCAAATGTGATTCGGTACAGAATTATAACTACATAGCAATTCAGTCCTCATTAACAGAATATTTACGTCTTCATCCATTTTTTGAGAAACCCAAAGATAGGTTTATGAATCTCTAGACAGACAAGATCATAGCATGTTTATGAATGTTCGATTCACCTTGTGAGAATCTCGAGATCTGTTAAGTTTGGGGTTAGACATTCCAAAGCATGAAAGGATTATGTCAAGGAAACCTTACAACATCTCTTTTTGGTTGTAAAGAAATGCTATTTATAAGGACCGTCTATTTTGGTTGTTTTCAAGAAAATGTAGAAACAATCAGCACAGACGTTTTCTGGATGGACCTCTTGTGTGGAAACCACATTTACTTAATAATTGCCTTGCTACATGTATGGAAATGTGTTTTAATTTATTATATAATGTTTAATGATGCTATGAGATTTAATATATGTGTGGACATTTTTATTTTTAAACTATATCACAATAAAAAAGAACGACTATTTTCTCAGTGTCACCATCATTTCACCCAAATAAATACATCAAAACATTATCGGATGTGTGCATTTGGTTCACCTTTGCAAGGTTGTAAGCCAGCATAATAGCATTTCATAAGAAGCTTGCACTGTTTGTTACACATTGCAGTGAAGTGAACATTTTCAAATGCTGACTACCATTATTTCGAGGGTGTGATAATGCCTCTTCTTGCTCAGCCCAGACTGTTCCAATCATTTTCTATAAAATTATGCACTTACAGACCTGTTACTGGTTAGGAATTCTCCCCAAAAGTAGAGGTTTTGTGACGGATGCTTCTTTTGAGAGTGAGATTATGCAAATGGCTATCCTGTAATTAAATAATAAAATATACTAGTGACTGGACTCTGCAAATGAACCCCTAGGTCTCCCAACAGCGGGCCTTTGAAGGGTTGGGAGCAGGGTAGTACATTTTGACAAACTGAAATCAGGTAATGCAGACGTGTATTCTTGGTTGATATAGGTGTCAGCAGTAAGAAAGGGCTGAGGAGAAGGGATGTGTTAGAGGGCAGAACCTTCAGCTTTGGTTTGGGTTTCAGCAGTGGTCGAAGTGGGCAGCAGTGGTTGGGAGCAGTGCTCCTCTATTTTTGTTGTTGAAGTTTCACTGTTCCTATACTTTTCTTTAAAACAGAAACCATTCAGGAATGATTTAATTTTGAAATAAAAGTGTAGGAAGAAGTTCAAACTTGCACTTCATCTAGGGTGATCCTCCCGCACTGGTCCACCCCCAGGGACTGGATCCAAGCACTTCATCTAGGGTGATCCTCCCGCACTGGTCCACCCCCAGGGACTGGATCCAAGCACTTCATCTAGGGTGATCCTCCCGCACTGGTCCACCCCCAGGGACTGGATCCAAGCACTTCATCTAGGGTGATCCTCCCGCACTGGTCCACCCCCAGGGACTGGATCCCTGCACTTCATCTAGGGTGATCCTCCAGCACTGGTCCACCCCCAGGGACTGGATCCAAGCACTTCATCTAGGGTGATCCTCCCGCACTGGTCCACTCCCAGGGACTGGATCCCAGCACTTCATCTAGGGTGATCCTCCCGCACTGGTCCACCCCCAGGAACTGGATCCAAGCACTTCATCTAGGGTGATCCTCCCGCACTGGTCCACCCCCAGGGACTGGATCCAAGCGCTTCATCTAGGGTGATCCTCCCGCACTGGTCCACCCCCAGGAACTGGATCCAAGCGCTTCATCTAGGGTGATCCTCCCGCACTGGTCCACCCCCAGGAACTGGATGCAAGCACTTCATCTAGGGTGATCCTCCCGCACTGGTCCACCCCCAGGGACTGGATCCCTGCACTTCATCTAGGGTGATCCTCCCGCACTGGTCCACCCCCAGGGACTGGATCCAAGCACTTCATCTAGGGTGATCCTCCCGCACTGGTCCACCCCCAGGAACTGGATCCAAGCACTTCATCTAGGGTGATCCTCCCGCACTGGTCCACCCCCAGGAACTGGATCCAAGCACTTCATCTAGGGCCAGGCTGTCAGAGGTACAACATTCCCATAAGGAGCAGGCATTTTTTTTGTTCTCGCTCTAGAGGAGATTAGAACCTGGGACCTGCTGGTCTCTAATCGCAGAAGGCCCGTCCCTCCTCATTGCCAAACCAGACAACTACACTATTCTCAGACCTGACAGAGAATCCACCAGAGGAGGAGGCATTGCCCTAATTGCTAAAACTTCACTTAAACCCAGAGCCATCCACCAGGTCTCCACCTCCTCCTGTGAACTACTGTCTGCCAAACAACCACTTTCAACATCACAAACCTTGACTATCCACCTTATCTATCGCCCTCCAGGTCCCCTAGGGTCATTCGAAGAGGATAGCAACACTATTATCACAACCAATACTAAACCCTCTTCCCAAATCATACTGCTAGGTGACTTCAACTTGGGATTCAATGACCCTACAGACCATTCAGCCGCACTCCTTGGCAACTCTCTGTCTGAACTAGGCCTAACCCAAAGAGTTCTCCTTCCAACACATGACAAAGGTCGAACCCTGGACTGGCAAGCAGACCTTAACTGCCCAACCAACATAACGGCCATCAAACCGCTACCCAGGACAGACCATAGTCTGCTTACCGTCACACTCCCAAACTGCACACCTCCAGCCACACCCAAAGCCATAGCTCCTCCCACTGTAACCAGGAATAAAAAAAAGATCGCTATCGACAATCTCAAGCCATTTCTAGAGCCCCTGCTGGCATCCCTACTACCATCCAACCCTGAGGAATTAGTAGAATTGTACAATGGCACCATCAACTCAGCCATAGACTCTATTGCTCCCCTAAAAATGTGCAAAAGCAAACCTACGGCCCACGTGAACTCATGGTTCACCCCCAAACTAGGAGCTTAGAAAAGAAAAAAAGGAAATATGAATCCATCTGGAAACACAACCCTTCTACTATAAACACAGAAATTCTATTAAAAATCACTGCCACCTACAAAGAGGAAATCCTCGTAGCCAAACACAACTCCTATAATGAAAGGATCGATAAAGCCAGTTCTAGTACACGTGAACTCTTTAAAATAATCTGGGAACTTGAATCACCCATCCCCCAAACTGACCTCTGTGATAAGGACCAATCCTGGTGTACCAAAATCCAGGAAGCACTGGCCAATTCAGTTGCCCTCCTCCAAAAGAAAATCTCACCCTACAACCACAAAACGACTCTAATAAAACCCTTTCCAAGACCTCTACTGCCACCCAACACTTTAAATGTACACCAGTATCTCCCCAAGAGGTACAAAAAATCATAGCGTCCCTCAAACCATGAAATTGCCAAGGGGACTCTTGCCCTGCTACGGTCATCAAGGAAACAGTGAGCATCCTCCTTCCCTTTATCACATCTCTCATTAATGCCTCCTTCCATACCTGCACTGTGCCAACCAACCTGAAGAATTCTTGGGTGTTGCCTCTGCAAAAAAAACATTCTCTTGACCATAATATACCCACCAACTTCAGACCTATTACTACTGTCCCTTTCCTGTTGAAAATGATTGACAAAGCTGCCTATAACCAAATACAAAACTGCCTTGAGTCCAACAAACTGTTAGGTCTCCGCCAATCAGGCTTCAGGCCACAACACGGCACGGAAACAGCCTTGATTGACCTAAAAACGCAAATAGACGACCTCAAAGACAAAGGAAACTCAGCACTCCTGCTCCTTCTTGACTTGACAGCTGTGTTTGAACTGGTTGACCATAAGATCCTATGCAACCACCTCTCTACTACTTCACATTTCTCCCCAGAAGCCACAGCTTGGATTACATAATTTGTAAGTAATAGGTCGATGAGACTGTTCTCGACCTCTGTGACTGCAGACCCAATCCCTATTACATGTGGAGTCCCACAAGGATTGTGCGTTTCTCCAACCATGTATACCGCCTTTACCAAACCATTTTTTGATGATCTGGATCGCATGGGTGTCACCTACACAAACTATGCGGATGACACCCAGATCCTCATTCCCCTGACAGGTGACTATAACAAAGACTTAGCCCTGATTAACAGAATCTACCTCATCATTCAGGCATGGATGGCCACACACGGCCTATGCCTGAATGATGAAAAAACAGAACTCCTCCTTTTAACCTCCTCTATCAATTTCTCTAAAGTAGGCGAACAATATTGCTCCTTCAATATCGATGGCAACATCATAAAAGTTGTCAATGAAGTAAAAACGTTAGGTTTCTACTTAGACTCTTCCCTACATTTAGGAAAACAGGTTAATGCCACTGCCTCGGCTAGTGCTTGCACCTGCAAAATTATCTGAGCCTGCAAACCATTCCTCTCTACGAAAAGCTGCACCACTCTGGCTAGAGCCCTAATACTATCAAAAATCGACTACTGAAATGGAATATATCTTGGTGCCAACAAATACATCATCAAAAAATTACAGATCCTGCTAAATAACGCCCTCAGGACAGCTTTGAGCATTCCGCGCAAACTTCATATCTCCTCCATAAGAAGAGACAGTTTTGGTCTCTTCTTATGGAGGAGATATCAAGTTTGCACATGTAATAGGGATCTATTAAAGAAATAATTCAACTCAAAACCACATCTCTCACATACAAATGCCTTAACAATGAAGCCCCACAATACCTCACTGATAAGCTTACCATGAAAGAATACACCAGACTTACCAGATCAGCCAGTCTGGGCTTACTTCAAGTGCCCAGATACAAACGACAAACAGCAGGGGGCAGCGGCTTCCCAACTCTGGAACTCTCTGCCAACTTTAGAACTAACCAATCCCTTTCTAGCTTCAGACTTAAAATGAAAACTGGCTTATCTCCAACAACGACCCGTAAGAGGACCGTAGCCTCTACCATGTATATATGTAGGAACATACCTCTACTCATTCTGCTCTTAACCAGGCCATCCTTAACGCCTTTTTTGTTTCTGTAACTACTGTGAATTATTTTGTAACTTCCTTTGTACATCTTGTCAGATATCTAATTTTATAGTTTATTTGTACACATGTAACTAAGATACTTTATTGTACAGTTTATCTTCGCCTGTGTAACTAAGAATTTTGCATCATCTTGTACTGCGTCCAGATACCCACGGGTGGGGTGCGCATTATAAATAAATAAACAAACAAACAAACATCATGGTGAGCTATCTAGAAATGCTGGATTGGGTACCGAGTCACTTTACCGAAAATAAATCAGAGTGGTACATTTTTTATTAAATGTATATAGTGGTGGGGTAAGGGGTTAAAATGGGTGGGGATGGGTTTTGGGTGGGGTTAACATGATAGAAAAAATTGGGGGTTTTGCGGTAATTCTCCAAATAAAAAATAAAAACTTTTGGTATTTTCTCAGTATTTTGACCACTCTGAAATGTACCATTCTGTTTTTATCTTTGCTAAAATCACACATAACCACCGGATTACTGTCACTTTTTTCAGTGGCCTGCTTGGGACAAACCCTATTGCCAAAGCCCATCATAGCCCAGCAGAAATCAGATTTGTTCTTTCCAATGTAATCAACTGGAGATACTGCAGGTACAGATGCCTGGGCAGTTAATGGGTAGAGGGGAGGGGTGGCTTTAATCTGTAGCATGCCCCCTGATAGGTGCAAATGGTGGATGATTAGAAAGGGGAAGGTACGTGAAGCTGCATGTTGTGGAGGACAATCAGTAAAGGTAATGGGGTCGTTTGAAACGCTTTTAGCAATGTTTTAACTGTGTTTCTTTCAGTCTTTACAGAGTGATGGGGGTGGAATGGGGGAAAGGCAGGGCCCAGTTATGGGGTTTGTATTGCACGTGGGATAGGTGTGGCAATGGAGTTTGTGAAGTGGGGGGCCGGACCAGCAGGAAACATATTTCCACTACTGCTTTTTGTGCACTTCGATCACTGGCTATGAGTCCAAAAATGACCTTCCGCAGCCACAGAGCAAGACTTTCATCAGTCTAAACTCAAGTATACATTCATAGAGGTGCTATACACATTCGGATCTTGCCAATATATTTTCATGGATCATAGTACTTTGCTAAAAAGTTTATAATTCGTAGTGCCCACCCTGCACTCATGGGGTCATACAGTAGCTCATGCAACACACTTCTGCACTTCCTCATTGGTTCAGAGGTCCATGTCAGATATAATAGGGAGGAGGGCCTACACTGCGCAAAGGCATGATGTGTACAATCAGTTACAATACAGATGTATTTAAGCCAATGCCATTGTCTGAGCATTGCTCAGGGAGAAGACAGGAGAGGGAACTGTGTTGGGACACTGTAGAATTGGGTGTCTCCAGCTGAAGAGGCCTGCGACTGAAACCGGAGAGTGGTACATTCATTATGTGCTGCATGAGCGTGCTTGCCTCAGCCGTCCAGTCCTGCCCCCTGCACGATTGGCTTAGTAAGTAGCTGGGGAGTCGAGCCTTATCAGAGACGTCTTTATGGGAAAGTAACATGAGCACTTGCCCTGGGCACCAACTTTGGGGGGGTGACATAAGGCTTCCTGATCTATAGAATTCAGTTCTCATTATTGAGCAAACTTAAATAGAACAACAAAAAGAGTTCTGGGAGCCCCTCTACCGAGAATGAGCACGACCAAATGACGTGTTCTTTGGGAAGGTGCCCACTTGGGAGGGTCTTCAACCATCTTTTAGTTCAATGTACCTTTCACAGAGGAGAAATATCCGTTAGTATATCAGTCTTTGTCCATCCCACTTGGGCAGTCCAGCATCGGATTGCTAGGCAATTCTCCTATGAACAAGAGTACCAACAGCAACCCCAGACAGGTGTGTCGGCCTAGTCGGGCCTGATGTTAGGCGGAAACCTGTGCAGTTCCCTCTGGGACCACTGCAAAAGATTTAGGACTACAGGTGTTTGGCAGTAAACCCACTTGGTGGCAGTCTGTACCACACAGATTCACTTGGTAGCTGTGGCTGAGCAGTCAGACTTCCCTCAAGAAGAGTTAGGCAGTATGTGGAGTGTACAAAATAGGGCAATTTACACAGTAGAACGAGCAAACACGGAACAAGGCTTCGGTGAAAAGATATATAGTTATTTATTTATAAAAACACATCTATGAAAACACACTAGCACTAATACGGCAAACACTTCAAGTACAGTTACTATAAGAAAAATCAATCCCCCTAACAATAGTTCGACAAGTCTAGGTTCAACGGCACCACTTATTTGCAGACAGAGGTGAATGCTTTAACCTAGATGGCACTCTAGTATTCGTTAGGAGGGGAGAGAAAAAAGGCAGGGTATGAAATCAACTCGGTACCAACACTTTTACAAACAAATGCAAGGCAAGTAAGGCAGGGTCTACTGTAAATCGCAAAGTCAGAGGCCAGGCCCACTCGGAGAGTGGCAAGGCGATATGTCCCAAAAAGTATCACAGTGGAAATGCACTTCAAGTCTTTGTCGCAAATTGTTATGGAAAGACTGGACAAGTTCAGAACAGAAAGTTAAGAAAGCTTGGAGGCGACCCAATGGAGAGGTGAGGATTAAGACACCTCAGGCTACCCGTCACAAGGGAAGCCAGGCGGACACGGTACCTTGTTTGTGGAGAGACAGCTCCGGCGGGGGCAGTTGTTCCTGGTGGTGGATGCACGTCGGGTCTTTGCCAAGAGAAGAGATGATCTCGTCGTCGAAGGAAAGTTGAAGATCGTTGCACCACCAGGGAAGAGACCAGCCGCAGAGTGCTCCGTCACAAGGCACCACCTTTTGGTCGCTGTACAGGGGTAGTGGCTATCCGGTTGCCGGGGTGCTCTGCACGGGCAATTCGACCACTACGTCCTGGAACGAAGAAAAAGCAAAGGAGACTGGTTGTTCCCACCAGTCAGGGGAAGAGACTCTCCGGCGGGGAGATCTCCTCTGTCGTCGGGAAGTGGTGAGTCGGTTCAGCAGGGCTCCACCGGAGGTGTCGTCGTTGCAGGTTGGCTCAGCTTTACCCTCGTAGGATTCTTAGGTCCTGTGTGGCGACTTCTGAAGATCCAGTCCCAAAAGCCCTGCTTTTATACAGAAAACCCCCATTCATTCAGCCTAGCTGTCAATCAAAACACGCTAAGTAGTGAGAGGGGTGGCTCACCACTTGGGCCAATCACACCAGAGTGCGACTTGAGTTGGCAAGGCAACTCAGTCCAGGGTGCCTAAACCCCCTCCCACACCCCCTGTGGTACCCAGACAGAATGGCACCACTTTAGAGGGCCTCTGTGCAGAAGCCCGCCAAAAGTGGAACAAAGGGCTCAACCTTTGGGTTGGGAGTCACAGAGACGAACACAGACGCCATTTTAAAAACCGAGTTCTGGCAGAAAATACCAAACGACAGATTTGTTTAAGACAAATAAACCGGTGGTATGTTAGAGATTAACGAAAAAAAGTATCAACCTCCAACAATGGGATTATATTCGGGGTCGAATAGAACAAGTAGTTTCCACTGCCACCAGCCAAAACTCGATGAGGGGGGACGGGACAGTGCCCCCTCGAATAACAGACCGAGGGGTAATCGAATTACCCCTACCAGTACGTCCACAATAGGATGGTTTGTACTAGTTCTGTTAGTAAATTTAGGTTTAGTAAAGCCAATGGTGACTTTACATGCCCGGGGAGACAGTCGCCAGTCCCCGGGTATGGAGTCTATGATGGAGGTCCGCTAGGACGCCCCAGTGCTACGGCACGGAGGGTGCGGTGTAACACACATAGAAAAACGTATGAGACCCTATGGAGTAAAAGACCCCATAGCCCATAGAACACATTGATATCCAAAGGAATTAACCACATACATGCTCAGGAGTGGGAAAAAGAGTCTCACTCTTGGCAGGATGGAAAAAAACAAACTCCAGAAATCCAGCAAAGCTGCTGGGGGACTCACTAGGTTAGGAAATTCAGCCTAAACAGAGAATTCTCCCTAACACTTGATCAGTGAGTTTAAGTTGTGTTACTGTTGGTACATGGTGACATGTGTGGTCGTAATGGATCATCAATTGGTACGGGGCTCACACTCACTTCACCCAAGCGCATTAACATTATTACATCCCAAATCTATGCTGATCACTAACCCTCTGCCCCACTCTGCACTCCTCTAATTCCCTCAAGGACACTGACGTTGATGCTAGCCAATGTCTGCTCCTCCAATGGTCGCAGGTCCAGGGTTGGTGGTGGTGATCCTCCTCTTCCTGCATCCAGGCACTCCCTGCAGTGTTTTGCAACCAACTTCTGGGCACGCCTCTTGAGGTCCTGCCAGCACTTCTGGATCTGGCCCACCCAGCATGGTGTATATGGGACAGCATTGACATTGACCAGGATGTCTTTCCACATTATATTATGCTGGCGTAATGGGACCTTGAATCATCCTGGACTCACAAGGTGGTCAGCATCCTTTGTGACACCCTCCACCAGACTTTCAGCTCCTCACCTGTGAACTTGGTGTAGTGTTGAAGCAGCATGATCCTGGTGCTGTACCCAGTGTTGTTTGTCAGAAAGGGTGCCACGCTGATCTGACATGGCATTGCGTAGTGGTGGTCGACTCTGGAGCAGGGAATTGTTCAATGGACTGGGGCTTGATCGACTGAGGATGTGAACAAATTGGGGGCAATCCTGGCATGTTGTAGGTGGCAATGTGTAGATTGTGGTGTTGGGATCAGAAGGTTGGGTGCAATGAGGTATTTGTTCTCAAGGCCTTTCAGGGTATCCTGGGGGCAGGGGAACTCTGGGGGGTCCTGGGATTAGGGTCTTTATGGGTGTCCTGGGGGATGGGGCTGTATGGCAGTCCTGAGGTCAGGGGATCTCTGGGGGTACTGGTGGCAGGGCCTCTATGAGGGTGCTTGGGGCGGCATTGTTATGGGCGTGCTGATGGGCAGAGGCTCTGTTAGGCAGAATTATATGCAGTACCCTTTGGGAACACTACACACAATTAGGACTACAAGTGGCACCACAAATTCACCTTTGGTGCAAGCCTGTACTACACAGTAAAGTGGTTGCAATGGCTGAGCAGCCAGACTTATCTCAAGAGCAACTGAGAAGTATCAGATAGTTACACAAAGGACAGCAGTTACTATGATTCAAACAAACACTGACTCAAGGTTTTCAGGTAAAAGAATATACATTTATTTACTGTTCAGTTGTATAACATTTCACCGAAGTGAAGCAGTTAAAAAATCACACTCTTAATACACCACACCACTCCTAATAGTTTCCAGACAAGTTAAGCTCACAAAATGAAGTGGGAGCAAAATGGCACTCTGTTAACTTTAAAAGGGAGGGAAAGACAAAATTTGGCAGAAGGGAAGCAGTACCAACAGGTAAGTAAGCAGGGCAATCTAGAAAGAGGAACTACAGTGATGGAATCAAGAAAAATAGACTTAGGGTCAAAGTCAATAGGACAAAAGTCTTTTGCTCAAGATCACACAGTTCAGGGTAGTTCACAGTTAAGTCTTTGCCAAGAGTTCAGAATGAAGTTGGTCGGCAGAAAAGTTAGCTTAAAGAGAAGAGAAGGACAAGCCCTCAGATTGGCAAAAGGTTTCACACCCTTCCACCAAAGCTGGACGAAATGAACAACCGGATGTTGAACAGAACCTTAAATGGAGAAGAAGCTGTAGCTGCGGCGGACGTTCCGGTATTTCCAGCAGGCTCACGGTTCCTGAAGCAACTGTCGGACTGACAAGAAGTAGGAAGACTGAAGGGTCCTGCACTACCCAGGGAAGAAACCAGCATGACAGCAAAGCAACAAATAAAAGGTGCGCTCCTTATGCACTTTTCCCACATTCACTGAGCCTGGCTGTCAATCACGCAGCAGGGTGGCTGTCTTGGCGGGGACAGTTACGCAGCCAATGAAACAGGAGTGTGACTTGGGTTACCACGGGAACCCATGGCAGGGGTCCTAAAACCCCTCAATCACATCCTGACTACCCAGACTTTCAGGCGCCTAAAGGAGGGCTTCTGTGCAGAAGCCAGCGAAAAGACGGTGAACGAAGGAACCAAACCTGCTTTGGTGCATAGCGACCAACACGAGAAAGGCTTTTCCAAAAAGAAATGGCGACTAAACCCAGCTGGAACAATATTAAAAACAATATGGTCAAGCGGGTTTAAGTTCGAGGCTACTGAGATAGCTTAAAACAATACCAGGGTTAATTAGGATAACCGCGGTAGAAAACATAGGGTAGTTACCACTGCCACCAGCCAAGTCTTAATGGAAAGGGAGAAAAACAATGCTCTAGGAGAAACAGACAAAAAGGCATAAGTATTAACCCTTTCCAGTACTCCATGTAAGATGGTTTGTACTGGGTCTAAAAGACTACATAAAGTTAATGGCAACTGTACATGTTTCTGGGAGACAGTAGTCAGTCCCAGACAAATGGAGTCAGTGGGAAGTCTGAAAGACAATCCTGTGTCACTGCACTGAATGTGCTGTGTAAAACACAGTAAAGATGATGCCCGTGGAGTAGCTGAAGCTTCATAGTCTATGAACACAAAAATGTTAAACACACACAGCAAAACACATGTAAGAGTGGGAAAAAGGGCTCACACTCTTACCAGGTGAAAAAATAATTCAGAGAAATCCAGCAAAGATGCTGAGGGACTCACTAGGTAAGGTAAATTAGCCATCCTGGAGAATTCGCCCTAACACTCGCTCCCCCCCACAGAATAACGGACAGGAGGATTTAATCCACTCTGCTACCTCTAGTCGGTTAAAAACATCCTAGAGAGACCATCAGCATTTTGGTGGCGACATCCTGCTCTGTGCTCAATGGTGAAATCAAACCCTTGCAGGCAGATTGACCATCTCAGAAGTTTTGGGTTTTCCCCTTTCATTTGCATTAACCATCTGAAGGGTTGGTGGTCTGTCTGAATCACAAAAGTAGATCGATACAAGTATGGTCTAAACCTCTTCAGAGACCACACAATGGCAATACATTCATGCTCTATGGTTGCCCACCTTGTTTCTGGTTCCTACAGTTTCCTAATGATGAAGCAAATGGGGTGCTCCCTACATTTCTCATCCAGTTGACTAAGGACTGCACCTATACCCATATTGGAGGCATCTGTTTGCACAATGAAGGGTTGGTGATAATCAGGAGCTCTTAGGACTGGAGCTTGACAACGGGCTTTCTTCAGGTTTTCAAAGTCTTGAGTGCACTCCTCATTCCATCTAACCTTCTTTGGGAATTTTGGAGAGAAGATTAGATTCAAGGGAGAAGCTATGGTCCCATAGTTCTCTATGCAATTCCTGTAGTACCCAGTGAGACCTAGGAAAGCTCTCACTTGGGTTTGAGTAGTAGGGATGGCCCAGTTTTGCACAGATTGTACTTTGCTGGGTAATGGCCTTATTTCACCTCCTCCTACCTCATGTCCAAGGTAGACCACTTGACTCTGACCAATTTGACATTTAATTTCATTTATGCTCAGATGAACCTGCTCAAGAGCCTGCAAAACATACCCTAGGTGATCAATATGTTCTTTCCATGTAGGGCTGAACACTGCAATGTCATCCAAGTATGCCATGCAAAAGTCCCCCATCCCATTCAGAACTTGATTGAGCATCCTTTGGAATATAGCAGGTGCATTCTTTAGTCCAAAAGACATAACCTTAAAGAGGCCTGCTGGGGTTGAGAGTGCAGTTTTCTCCTTGGCATGGTTAGTCAGAGCTATTTGCCAATAGCCTGAGGTTAGGTCAAATGTACTGAGGTACTTGGTTGAACCAAGTCTATCCACCAGCTGATCTGTCCTTGGCAAAGGACGAGCATCAGTCTTAATGACTGCATTTAGAGCTCTATAGTCCACACAGAATCTCAACTCCTTGGATCCTGCCTTTGGTACTAGAACAACTGGACTAGATCATGGACTTGTAGATGGATCTATAACCCTGAGATCAAGCATCTTGTTGACCTCTCCTTTGATGTGGGATCTCACAGGCTCTGATATTCTGTAACCTCTGCTTTTCACAGCTAAACGGTCACCAGTGAGAATATCATGCTGGCCCCAACGGGTCAAGCCTGGTGAAAGTGAAAACAGGGTGGCAAACTGATTTAACAGAACTTTGCACTCCTCCTGTTGTTCAGAAGTCAGTTGAGAAGAGAGATTAACTCCTTCTATTTTCTCATCCAAAGGTTGGCCTCTGAGGAGGTCGGGTAGGGGTTCAATCTCCTCCTCCTCTTGATTTGAAGCTAGAAGCAAAGCTGCACTTCTGGTCTTGAGACATATGCCTTAAAACGGTTGGTGTGAAAGACTGTGGGAGCCTCTTTAGGTCTGCCTAAGTCCACCAAATAGTTCACCTCTCCAAGTTTGCCCACAACCTTGAAGGTTCCTATCCTTTTGTCCTGCAAGGCCCTCTGCCTTGTTGGCACCATAACTAATACAAGCTGGTCTTGAGTAAACTCAACCATGCTGGACTTTGAAGTTATTACTAGCTTCTGCCATCATGTGTGACATTCTCCTCTGGAAACCTATCACATAGTCACTCTTACTGGGTTGGGGGAAGGAGCACTCTCCAACCCCTCCTTAATCAGGTCAAAGGACCTCTGACTGGATGGCCATAGAGAAGCTCCAAGGGACTGTAACCAACTCCCTCCTGAGGGACTTCTCTATATACAAAGAGAAGGCATGGCAGTAGAAGGTCCCACTTTCTTCTGAGGGGTTCCTCTAAATCATGCTCTTCATAGTACGATTAAACCTCTCTACCAGTCCATTTGTCTGTGGATGGTAGGCTGTAGAGAACTTGTAATTGACACCACAGTTTTTCCACATGGTCTGCATGTAGTGGGACATAACATTGGATCCCCTGTCAGATATCACTTCCTTACGAAACCCTACTCTGGTAAAAATACCAAGTAGAGCCTTAGCCACAGCCTGAGCCGTAACAGTTCTCATAGGTATAGCTTCTGGGTATCTTGTAGCATGGTCCACTACAACCAGGATAAACCTGTTCCCTGAAGTTGTGGGAGGGTCAAGGGGACCAACAACGTTGATGCCCACCCTCTCAAAAGGAACCTCCACCACTTGGATAGGCACCAGGGGTGCCACGTTCTTGGATACACTCTTGCCAGAAGTTTGGCAAGTGTGATAGCTCCTACAGAATTTGCCAACTTCTGCACCCATCTTAGGCCAGTAGAAGTAGAGGGAGCCAGCCAAAGGTATCTCATGGGCTAACTGCAGGAACTGGCGTCTTTTGGCAAGGGGCACTACAATCCTTTCACAGTCCCCAGGGATAGACTCAGTCGGTTCACTGTAGAAGGGGCCATCTTCCCAGCTTAACCTGTGTTTTCCAACTTCTTGCCCATCAAGTTGGTTAGCAGCCTGTTATCGAAGACCTTCAAGAGTAGGACACGCTCTCTGTCCTCTGCTGAAGTCTGCCCTGTTGGGTCCACCTTCTGCCAGTAAGGACTGCAGCTCAGGATGGTCAACAGGGACAAGATCTCCAACTAAAACAGTGTCTTCTTCAAGATCTGATTCTTCAGAAACTGGCTCAACCACACAAGGTTGCACCTCACACTCTGCCTCAGCAGGTGGAGGAGTCACAGGTGTGACTTTGGATTATCTTGGTGATGTCTGTGTTGGTAGCACAGGGGTGCTGTCTGACTTTTTCCTTGAGGTCTTGGGTTTCCCCTTTGCCTCATTCTTCCTAAAAATAGCAGTGAGCAACGCCTGTGGAGTGGGAGTGATAGTTTCCTCTAGCGCCTCCTCTGGAGAACCTCTCAAGTTCCTCTCCCTTGCAGGCCTAGTGAGCTCCTATCTCCTTTTACTGGGCGGCCTGGGGTGCTTGACACAACTCCAAGAGTTTGCAGGTCATTACCCACAGGACTCTCCCAGACACTTCACTCTGCACACTAACAGGTATTTTGACAGTCATATCATTACACTGGATGAGGGCTGGTAACTGGGGAAGCATTTGCACAGGGACTCCAGCTAACTTGGTGAGGCAGTTGGGTGCCTTAGCAACAACCTCCACCTTGAAAAATTATTCATCCACCACAGTTATGCTGGCTCCAGTGTCTCAGATGGCAGGGGTCTCCTGGCCATTCACAAGAACACTATCTTTGTAATACTCTTTAGTATTATCTGGGATGGAATTATAGACATCTAAATTCTGTTGTTCCAACAAGCCCAGGGACACTAAAGAAACACTAGCTGAGACTGTCATGGGTTCATCAGCCATTAGGTGAAAGTTTCCACTTGCCAAAGGTACTTCTTCCTCTGGGGAGAATGCTAAGGAGACAGTGTGGACCCCTGAAGGTTTACCCTTACATCTGGGATCCCCTTTCACATGGTCAGTCGACCCACAAACATAACATCTCCCGAATGTCTTGATGAATGGGGGTTTGGTCTGACCTTCATCTGGTTTGGGTCCGGATGGTGTACTAGACTGATTTGATTTCCCTTGTGGTTTACCCTTATGTTGCTGTTTGTGGCCCTCTTTTGGATTTAAGGTATTCAAATTCTCCTTGTTATCTTTCTTTGGCTGCTTTCCCTCATCTTTCTTCTGAGTTGCCCCAGAATCCTTTTGAGTAGCCCTGTTGGCAACCCACAAGTCAGCAGCCTTAGCTAACATCTTGGGATCTATCTCCTTAGAATAACAGGATTTCTCATACCTTCAAAAGAGTTCAGTATGTAACCCTTAACCCAACCATCTAAGTTTTTTCAAACATTCACATACCCAGGTAGCCCAGGGGATACCATCATGCTTTCTGAGGGTCCTAAACCTCTTAAGGTACTGGGAAGGGGTCTCCCCAAATCTTGAGACCTTGACTCTCATGGTTATTTTCAAACATTGCCAACCAATCTGAAACATCAAGCTTAACCTCATACATATCCATAATTTCTTTAGGCATAAGGGGTCTCTTAGGACTGGAAGACCTAGAGGACTCTGGGAGAGGAGCATTTTCAAGAGACAATCTTTTCATTTCTAGTTCATGATTCAAATCCATTTCTCTGAGCTTAACTTCTTGGTGCTTTTGTTCAGTTTGACCATTTAACTGTTTGAATTCCAGTTCAAGCCTCATCCTTTCTAGAGCAATGAATTCAGGACTGAGTGTAGGACCTGATGGGGTCCCAGTGGGCAAAGGTTGAGGTTGCTGAGCAGGTAAAGGAGCAGTGAAGCCTACATTAGGAGACACATTTACTTCCTCTAACTCATCAGAAATAGATACACTTTCAACCTCATGATTTTCCACATTTGCTGGAGAGTCAGGTATTTCAGACCCACTCCCCAGACTTTGGTTCTTTAACAACTTTTCAATTAATTCAGACTTTTTGCCTTTGGCAGAGAGATTCCTTTCTCTACACAGATTTTTTAAATAATCTACAGTGTAACTAAGGAGGGTCTCCTGACTGTAGCTTTCCATATCAGACATGATTAATGTTGCTTTTTAGTGATGTTAGCCTTGTGGTTAGTTGATCCAAGGTAATAGCAGCACTCTAAGTGTAATTACTATACTTGATCATCACCGCTGTACACCAGTGTTAGGCAGAATTATATGCAGTACCCTTTGGGAACGCTACACACAATTAGGACTACAAGTGGCAGCACAAATTCAGCTTTGGTACAAGCCTGTACTACACAGTAAAGTGGTAACAATGACTGAGCAGCCAGACTTATCTCAAGAGCAAGTGAGCAGCATCAAATAATTACACAAAGGACAGCAATTGCTATGATTCAAACAAACACTGACTCAAGGTTTCCAAGTAAAAGAATATGCATTTATTTACTCTTCAGTTGTATAACATTTCACCATAGTGAAGCAGTTCTAAAATCACACTCTTAATACACCACACCACTCCCAATAGTTTCCAGACAAGTTGAGCTCACAAAATGACGTGGAAGCAAAAATGGTACTCTGTTAACTTTAAAAGGGAGGGAAAGACAAAATTGAGCAGAATGGAAGCAGTATCAACAGGTAAGTAAGCAGGGCAATCTAGAAAGAGGAACTATAGTGATGGAATCAAGAAAAATAGGCTTAAGGCCAAAGTCAATAGGACAATAGTCTCTTGCTCAAGATCACACAGTTCATAGTTTCCAGACAAGTTAAGCTCACAAAATGAAGTGGAAGCAAAAATGGCACTCTGTTAACTTTAAAAGGGAGGAGAAGACAAAATTAGGCAGAATGGAAGCAGTACCAACAGGTAAGTAAGCAGGGCAATCTAGAAAGAGGAACTAAAGTGATGGAATCAAGAAAAATAGGCTTAAGACCAAAGTCAACAGGACAATAGTCTTTTGCTCAAGATCACACAGTTCAGGGTAGTTCGCGGTTAAGTCTTTGCTAAGAGTTCAGAATGAAGTTGGTCAGCAGAAAAGTTAGCTTAAAGAGAAGAGAAGGACAAGCCCTCGGATTGGTGAAAGGTTTCACACCCTTCCACCGCGGCTGGACGAAACGAACAACCGGATGTTGAACAGTACCTTAAATGGAGAAGAAGCTGTAGCTGCGGCAGACGTTCCTGGTAGTTCCAGCAGGCTCACCGTTCCTGAAGCGAAAGTCAGACTGACACGAAGTAGGAAGACTGGAGGGTCCTGCACTACCCAGGGAAGAAACCAGCAGCAGAGCAAAGCAACGAATAAAAGGTGTGCTCCTTAAAACCCAATCAGTGGTCCGACCTTCCTGGCTATCCGGTGATGTCATCAATGACATTTGTGATGCCATCTTTGATGTTCTGGGTGTTAGTCTTAGCAGTGCGTGGTGGTGGTGCGAGTTATGGTTGCTTAGCTTACCATAACTGGTGAATTTCAGGGGTTTTCGGTTTTACTTGGAACCATA
This sequence comes from Ambystoma mexicanum, assembly GCF_040938575.1. Classification (NCBI taxonomy): domain Eukaryota; kingdom Metazoa; phylum Chordata; class Amphibia; order Caudata; family Ambystomatidae; genus Ambystoma; species Ambystoma mexicanum. The sequence goes on along the minus strand of NC_090921.1, from coordinate 1,250,701,452 downwards.
ACGTCCCTTTAACAACGTTTTTTCATTGAATTTCTTGAATTTTTTACCAGTGCGTGCTATTTTCCTAAAACTTACTAATATCATATTTACCCAATATAGCAATATTTGTGTCCAATTTCCAAAGTTTCACCTTAAAACTCTGCCATTTCACACCATCTGGAATAATTTTTAACACTTCTATACACTTCTTGCAACTATTTCAACTAGTTTGGCATCCGTAGACGTCTACGAATATCTGACTTCATAGCGGACCTTCCGGACAGTGCCACATGACCATAAGCTGGCGCGCAGCATGATGACGTGTCTGAGAACCCGTCTGCACTTCACGATAAGATCTCTGCTTGGCGGACAGTTCAGAACGCATTTTCTACTGATCTAGGAACTTCCAACTTCAAAATTTCCCTTGCACAGCTCCAAAACCTATTCCTACTCATTATCCATTAACAAGCTAGTACACAGAACACACTTTTAGCAAAACTGCTATTTATCTTAAAATGGCATCAGCTAATGCCATCCCTCCTCCCCAAGACCCACCACCACTGCTGTAATCAAGGCGCATGAGCAACAGTGCCCCCTAACTTAGAAATAACACACACGTAACATTTTCCCTTGTCCACCTATCCCTCCATATTAGTGTTTGGTTGCTCTTCCCTCATTTCCCTCCCCACCTTTTGTTCTCAGCTCTCCTGCCAAAAGAAATACATCCAAAAACAACAAACGACATATTCCTTTAGGAACCACCTTTCACACTTAAAAAATAGAACTAAATAAAAATGCATAGACTTCATCTACTTTATATTTCTCAGTAAAGTACATAGACTAAATAAGTTTTTCCAACATTTCCATTTGCATTTTGTGCTATGCTAATGGGAATATTGTGGCGTTCATCCTCCGTTCCAGGGACTAGAACAGTGGATACAGACCCAGCAGCACAAGTTATCAGCCCATGCGAAGCGAGGGTGGATCACGAGGTCTCTGGACCATTATCCCCCCATTCCAACCCCAAAGCGGGAACCCGGGCTGCTAAAAAATAGGATTTTTCTTCCAACACCGGGACGCCTGCGGCGTCCAGGTTTAGAAAGGAATATCCTTTTGCAGGATGGCCACCATGGAAAGGGAAGGTGAAGGTTCCATACAGGGCCCCTCTTCGCTTTCCATAGCAGCTTGCAGAAGGCAAAAAGAGAACCCTATGACCATATTACCACAAGCACATTTATCTTCCCTTTCAAATCTATCTATTTTGAATAACTTTACCACAAACCAGACCCAGGTGGACATGGCCACTTTAATCCTATGTTTTGTCCCTTGTGGTCATGGCCAGTAGCCAGAGTGTCTGGATCATGACCTTATTCCATGACCCGGACCACCTGGCCATTGCCCATGGCCACAGGCTACCCCTCAGTCACTAAAGATATACCGCTATTTTTTGTAGCTACATTATGACACTTGTCAAATAATAAAACACTGGCACATTTGCAAAACCATGCTTGTAGGTCCTTGCCAATGCTCCTTACACAAGTTTGCTGGAAATCCATCCATGTTTTATTTTTTCAAAAGTGTCAAATTTATGCACATACAATCGTCATATAACCTAGCCCCCTACTTGACAAAATCCATTCAGACTTTGAGAAAACATCTAAATCTAGATCTATAATCTTTTTGCAAACCTTTGTGCAGATTTGTCAAATGGCACCACATTTATATGCCTTTACAATATTGTGGGACCCCCATTCTAATTTTGCTCCCTCTTGACAGAATCCCACCAAACTTCGCAAAAACATGTATATCTTGATCTGTTATCAGTTTGCCAAATGAAGTGTAGATTCGTCAAATGGCACCTCATTTATAAGGCTTTACATTATTTTGGGACCCCCCCTCTAATTTTGCCCCCTCTTCACAAAATCCTACCAAACTTTGGACAAACATTCCTATCTAAATGTATTATCAGTTTCCCAAATTAACTGAGGATTCGTCAAACGGCACCTCATTTATAAGCCTTTACATTATTTTGATACCCCCCTCTAATTTTGCCCCCACATGACAGAATCCCACCAAACTTTGCATACTCGCTCAGAATCAGCACAGGAGTATACATACAAAATTTCATGCAGTTCCATTAAGTGGTGGCAAAGTTATAAACCATCCAAGAACTGCATTTCACCAACCCTGTAATGCTGAGGTGTCCGCGAACTTTTCAGGACTGTTTGCGAACTTCCGACCTGTTTGCAGACTTTCGCAGTAAAACCACCATTTTTTTTGCTTCCTGCAGCCATATTTCATCCCATCCTCATCACTCCTCCCCAGAGATTATTTGATAAGTTTGACAAGTGCAATGTTGTGTTTTTTAATATGTTTTTACCGCAATGTCCACGGACACCGGCCACTGTCCCAAGATGGCGGGCGTTTCCAAAAATCTGATGCACCTCACACTTCATGCCAACCAATCAGCGAACACGTTGGGTGTCCGCGGACATGACGCAAGTCAATTAGCCAATTGGTGTCCTGTCCGCGGAGCGAATAGGGACGTGTGTCCGCAGAGCGGACATAGATATCACTAATTCTTTTGCTTTATGTTTTGGTCATTTCAAAAAAAATACTGGATGGATTTATATCAAATTAACAAAAGCACGCTTTCGGGACCGAGCCACCGCTCCTGCCGCAAATTTGGTGAAAATCCGTCCAGCGGTTTGGGCTGTAGGCATGAGCAATAATGGGAAAAAAAAGACGTTTTGGGAACCCACCTATAACTTTTCCCCCCCTGGACCAAACCTCACCAAACTTTGCAAAACAATTCAGAGTGGGCCGTGTAACATACATATATATATATGTATATATATATATCAGTGAAAAAAACTTTGTTAAAGGGACGTTATGGTTAAGTTGCGCTACTAAAAACCTATGAAATTCAGTGAAAAAACGTTGTTAAAGGGACGTTATGGTTCCAAGTAAAACCGAAAAACCCTTGAAATTCGCCAGTTATGGTAAGCTAAGCAATCATAACTCGCGCCACCACCGTGCACTGCTAAGACTAACACACAGGACATCAAAGATGACCTTTCTTATCCCTGTGGTTGGTGTCCCCCCCTTTACCCTCCTTTACCCTCCTCTCCTAGTGTATCGTGTCTGAAAAACCAAAAAAATACAAAATTACAAAAATCCAAAAAAAATAAGGCTCTTTTCAGAGCCGCCTTTCCCAGTTAAAAAATAGAAGTGAAAATAAATGAAGCGGACAGTTCACAAACATTAAAAAAATTGGGTTGCTACTCCATCACAAACATTGTAATTTTCTCTGGAAAGAAGTGGTGGCTCTGAAAAGAGCCTTTGGGTGGTGTTTGAAAGTCAAAAATTGTAAATGCTTAACATCTACTTCAAAATCGTTGTTGTAATTCCAAAAAAGGTCGCAATGCATTTTGTACATTTCTCAGAAAAATCTTATTGCCAGCATAAGTAAGATGGACTCCATCTCTGCGAAAAATGTATGCACTACAAAACATAATATTTTCATTGTGAAAAGAAGACATGCCAAAATCTCTTAGAAAGGCACAAAGAGCCTTATTAACATTGCGCTTTGCTTTTTCCATTTGTGGACCAAATGAAGAAGAACGAAGCCACATTTGTCTCTGCGCAATCCCTGAAAATATCACTTGAGAATTAGGAAACATGTCCATAACCTTCCTAAGTCCTTCTTTCATAACAAATTGCAAAAGATTCCAGTCACATGTCCTAAACTGTTCCCTCCACAATGAATTACAATTATGTCTGGATGTTGCTCTGTCTCCAAAGTAGCACAGATAGGTAGCAAGTCCAACCACTTCATTCCACATACTCCATGCCAGTGTACTTGCACATGTGGGAATACAAGATCTACAGCTACTCCACAGCTTTCTGCATGCACCTTCAACCAATGTATCCACGAATCTCCTAAAATCCAAACAATCTGTTTTCTGGAACACACAGCCATAGCTATCTTTTGTTCTCTCAGCAAAAAGAGTATCTGAGAAAATCTCTCCTGGCACAACACACCCACCAAACTTTCCTGACCAATCCCTTTCAGTGCTTATTCTCATTTGCATGACTTCTGAACCCAAAAATCCCTGGATGTAACTCCCGATGTCCGCGAACTACCGCCATGTCCGCGGACATATCGTAACATGAACAGCCCTTCTACCATTTCCACTACACTCTCTCTGCCATTCCCTCATTGGATGTACCTCAAAAATCACATGACCATGCACCAATCATATTCAAGACCTCTACATCTAACTGCATCATCATAGATCAGCACTGCAAATGTACTCTGAATCTCTCTGAGTACAAGTGTCATATCATTGGCAAGCAGCATCTACCAGAAATACTGTACAAGTCTTCAAGATTTCTACTTGCAGCTCCATGCATATCCATATGCATGAACACAAACTTCAGGTATGCATATTTTCTGTATAGTAGATGAACACATTTTCAAACAGACTTTTACCTTGTAAAATCTGTAAAATGAATTTACTGTACTTTTTTCAATTTCCTAAAATCAACTATCACTTATAAACCTTTATACTATTTACTTTCTTTATACACACACACTCAAATCATGTTAAACTAACATTTTTTAAATGAAATATATAGACTACATATATTCAAACAAAATTGCATGCAAACACAATCTATTTTTAAACCTTTATAAAAATACTTATACAATTTCATATTTTTTGCTTTTATTTATTTATTTACTTAATTACTTTAAATTAGACATGACATTGAGGCGCTATTACCTAGAACAGTTTACTTACAGAAATAGTGGTATTCACTAATATATTATAAATTTCACAAGACATAGTAAAGATATTTTTTTGCTACAGTTAGTCATTCAATACAATTTGTTCATTAAGAACATATCATATGTACTGAACTGATGCAATGTATCTTATGTAAATAAATTAGTTTAATGGTATTACAGAAGGCACTGAGGATTTCAATTAAAAAAATCAATATCTAAATTAAAAACAGTGCTATATACAAACAAAGTTACTAATTTGAAGCTTTTACAATTGCAGTGAAGACCAGTTTCCTGAAAAGAAGCAGCCGAATTCGAAGAAGAAAGAAAAACTAAGAAGTAAGTAAAATATCACCATAATATTTGTATTATTAATCAAATATACTATAACGTTAATACGAGCTATTTCGGTTTCTAAAAATAGAGATTTTGTACCATTTTGTCCAAAAATGTCCATGTCTTAAACAGCGATTTACAGCCAGAATGGCCCACAAATTTCTATTTTTGGACACACAAATTACCCAACTGAACCACTACAATTTTCATATTATAGAACAAACAACTGTTTTAATTGTATACATTAGATTTACTATTTGTACTTTTCCACACCACTAGCTTACTTTTTTTTTGTCATCTGAACCCCAGTTTAGTAACACATAAATTCAAGAATACCTATCCCTACTAGTTTTAGTCCCCAATGCACAATCACACACCATTACATACATCTTTATCATCTTACTCAAACACTCATGCACACAGCACACATATATTCCAGAACACCCGAACCCATATCTTCTTTATTTTTTTCAACAGACCCTTAAGAATGCCTTTCAAAAGTCAAGTCCTTAGAAAGCAACGCAAAAGTAGAGCAAATGAAAATAAAGGTGTCCCACATAAGCATCCATCTCTAGCAGAATTTGTAAAAAAAGTTGAAACAAAACAGCTAATACAATCATTTAGTGAAACACAAGAAGTTTCAAGTACAACAACTTCGCTTCCTCTATCAAAATGTAAAACAAACCAAAAAACATTTAACAGAAAATCAGCTATCAGTACAGATAAAACACTTCTTCAAATTTTAATATAGTGCAAAGTAAGCATACCAAGAAAAGTATTTTAGCCAAAATATACCGTCACAAAGTCCTTCAAAATCTTATAAAAACAGGAGAGAAATCAGGTTCGAAGCTTAAAACCTATCGTAGGAAATTCATCTTAGAAGCATTGATGGACAGTGCAATTCTTCTCAAAAGAAATTTATTTATTTTACTGTTAAACAAAATGAAACCACTAACAAAACTAATAACTAAATTACAAAAAAGACTTCTCAATAAGCGAAATATCAACAGAAAGAATTTTTTAAGTATCAGCGGAGGTGAATGGAATCACACTATAAGCACAGAACCATATTTTAATGAAGAAGCGTACAAACAAAAGCAAACGAATACAATTGCCATACAGAGCAGTGGTCGAGGTTATGAAAAAGTGAATAATACCATAATGTAACAAGAAGTACTTCTTACAAAAATATGCCCTGAAAACTTAGAATTACCCCTCCATTCAAGTGAATCAGAACGTCTAGTGTACAAATGGCCATGCACGTCAATGTGAAACATTCCCAAACAATGTTTCAAATCTTTACGCCAATTCCTCAATAAATATGTAAAAAGCAAAGACAAAATCAAAATTAAATTACTGCAAAATATAGATACCTGTCCAGTGCGCAAGTACACAGGACTACAAGGACATTCATTGGCCTGCATTACAGGACCTACTTGTAAAACCACTTTCCATGATATCAAAAGGATATCAACACATCATTCAACTATAAGAAATCTAGTCTATAAACTGTACTATGCTGAAAGCACTGCTTTAGCACTAGCAAAGTTAAATAACATCCTTATACATGGTACAGCAAAAGACCCACTTGAAGAAATTCACTATATCCAGAAAAAATATTTTGGAAGTGAAAGCCATTTACAGAATGAAATAGCTTTAAACCAATTAAGCAACAATTCTACACATGGCAACCTTTTGCTAAACACATACAAAAAAGAAATACTAAAATTTAAAAGTACATCAGCTGAAGTACCAAACCATGTATGTGTATGTTGCCATAGAATCTTTTATAAAAGTAACACAAAAACTGTGGACCTATCATACAAAATAGAAGACAATGAAGATTCTAAATGGTTTGAATTAGCTCTCTACCTTGTAGCAGAAAACAAATATGAAATAACTGAGCCCTTAATACTTTGCAGTTATTGCACTACAAAACTTGACAACAACCAAACTCCTTCACGTTCTATCACACATAATTTGGAATTATACCCAGTACCAAAACCTCTACAACAACTTAATTTATATGAGAGCATCATAATTCAAACAGTACACCCATTTCAAGCAATAATACGCCTTCAACCAACAACAGCAAAATTACCTCCCTCTGAATTGGTAAAAGGCATTCGTGGAAAAGTAGTTTATTTACCATTAAATCTAAAAGAAAATGTGCATACTCTAGGAGTGCAACGTCCAATGCAGCAATCTTTAATTATATTAGTAAATGGAGTACCTACAAAAGACAAAAAAATATGGCAACAGCTGGTAGATTTATATAAAGTTAGACAAGCCTTCCAATATCTTAGAGAGAATAATGAATATTACAAAAAAATTAATATTGAAGAAAACTTGAAAGATACAACTGAAATAATTCAAGAAACACAAAAAGCTGGTCAATTTGAGCTACTAGATCCTGCTACAATATCAAATACTTTAGACCATTATACAATTCATCCTTTGCACTGTAATGACATCGTACAAGATGTACTGGAAAATTACCAAATGCGTCAAACAAAAGGATCGCCAATCAGTATATGGGAAAAAAGTATAGAAGCATGTGCTCTTCCTCTACTCTTTTCTACTGGCAAAGGAGGAAGGTTTGATGATAGACCTATTCAAATATCAGCTTCAGAATACCGCTCATTACGGATGTATTCTGAAGATCCCAGATTTAGACAAAATGTGGAATACATATTCCACCTACTCTTTGAAAGTGAACTAGCAACTTTATGTTACAGAGTTGCACACATATTAAAATCAGGATCACACTTTCAAAATATGACAGCTACACAATTATTAGAGAAAGTGCAACAAAAGGATGAGGTTTTACAATCAAAAATTACAAATATATTAGCAAATATGCGTGGTACTAAAGAGTACTGGTTTCGACGTCATGGAGATGTACGTTGTATGATCAGAAACCTTGGCCCACCCACTTGGTTTGTTACATTAAGTTGTGCAGAATATGCATGGGAAGATTTACATGATTTCCTACGCATATCAAATAAAAACAAAACAAACATAGATATTCTAACACCTGGAGAACTTTGTTCTTTGGATCCTGTTAATGTTTCAAGATATTTTCACCATCGCTTCATTGCTATGCTACATTTTATTTGTAATAAAACTGTTCCTCCCCTTGGAGAAGTGCAACACTTCTTTTGGAGAAAAGAATACCAAGCCAGAGGAGCACCACATATCCACATGCTTTTATGGATTAAAGATGCTCCTAAATTTGGTCAAGACAGTGATGCCACTGTTTTACAGTTTATTGAAAAATATGTCACTTGTGAAATTCCATCAGAAGCCACAAATAGTGATCTTCATGCACACATTTTACAATTTCAAAGACACAAATGTGGAAAATATTGTCGTCGCAAATACAAAAACAAAGGCAAATACTACACCAAATGCCGATTTGGTTTCCCTAGACCAGTTACAAATACAGGTCAAGTAAACAACCTCATGTCTTCAGTTAGACATAGTGTTAAAGGTAAGTCACCTAAAAATACATATTACATAAAAAGAAAAGAAGAAGAAAAATATATCAATGATTATAATGCAATCATTGCCCACTTATGGAATGCAAACATAGATGTGCAGTACATTGCAGATAATGCTACTGCAGTTGCACGATATGTCACAGCATACTTAACTAAAGCAGAAAAGACAGAGCTCCAAGACCTCTGGAATGACCTGTCATCAGATAAAACAGTATCTCAGAAATTATACAGCTTGGGCATAAAAATGCTCACCCATAGAGAATGTGGATCTTATGAAGCAGCTGATCGTTTAACTGGTACTTCATTGTATGGTAAATCTGAAAATATAGTATGGCTAAGTCTTGGTCCAGCTAAATCTAGAAAAAGAGTTCTAAAATCATATGAAGATATAGAAACAATAGCCAAACATGATCCCAACAGCCAAGACATTTTAAAAAACAATTTATTGGACACATACTACCCAAACAGAAGTAATACTTTGGAAAACATGTGTCTATACCAAATAGCCCAAAACTACACATACAAAAATAATATGAAACCTGATGAAAAAAAAGATAAATATAGAGTGACAGACTGTGAAGGCAGCTTAGTTAAACTCACTAAACCAAATTTAATTAATCATATCAAATTGTCATTGAAGACTCCTCAACATAAAGAAGTATATTACATGTCCCTGCTACAACTCTTCAAACCATGGAGAAAAGAAGAACAATTACTAGATAACTATGACTCATATGAGGATGCTTTCAAAGCAAATGAAAGCACTATAACTGATGTAAACTTTACACAGTACAAAACAATGTTGCGCAATGAACAGCAACATGAAGAAGAACTCCAAGCCCAACTAGATAAGGATACTCCTGACAGTAGTCAACCTTCTGTAACAGGAAGCCAAGAACCACTGGGAGAACCACTAATAACAAATGGGGCAGAATTAGCTATGATAGAAGTAGAAAACACCATGTGTCAGTATGAAGATAAGGAAGACTTAACTATACTACAATCAAAATTAAACAATGAGCAAAGTAGCATTTTTCAAGAAGTAACAAAACAAATTGCACATGGTGTAAAACATGAAAATAAAGAATGTTCCTGCCATAATTATAAACCTATACTACTGTACGTCAGTGGTGAATCTGGTTCTGGCAAAACATTCCTAATCAAAATCATTAGTAAGTTCCTTCAACAATTGACAAACAACAAACTGTCAGCTGTTGTCACGGCCCCCACAGGTTTAGCTGCCTACAACATAGGTGGTGTTACATTACACCGATTACTACTATTACCAGTAGAACACCAGAAAAAATTAGACTATTACAAACTTTCTGCAGAAGCTGCAATGGAATTACGCAGAGTATTGAAACAAATGAAAATGCTACTAATAGATGAAGTGAGCATGGTCTCCAACCTGATGTTAGCTTTGATTCACCTCAGATTACAAGAAGTACTCAAAACAGACTATGAAGAGCTCTTTGCAGGAAAACACATTATTGTTTTTGGAGATCTGCTTCATTTAACACCAGTAAAAGGTGAACCTATTTTTAAAACATTAGGGCACAAACTCTGCCGTAAAACTGTTGGCAGCATTGGAAATGTCAACCTTTGGCAACATTTCCAATACAGAGAATTAACAGAAAACATGCGCCAATCTGCAGATCTAACTTATGCCAACATTTTAAAAAGTTTGAGAGTTGGTATACTTTCTTAAGAAGCAGAAGCAACATTGAAAACCCAGCAAATGAATGCACTTTATGGCGATAATGCATGTGCTACAGATGTTATGGAACAATTAGCCCACAAAAATGTCAATTGTATGGCCAAATGGCCATGCACCCAAGACTCTATGCCCTGGCAACAACCACCGCAGCATATCACATTCATAGAGTCAAACATTTCAACTATGATCTATGGGAAACTTTTAATGTCCGCGAACAATGTGAGTGTTCTTAGAACACTTTGAACTTGCCAGCGAACAATACGGACACCGTTTTCAGGACACCCCCTACAAACATTTCAGAAAAACGCGATAGTTCTTAGAACACTTTCAACTTAACAACGAACAATACGGCAGCGTCCTAAGGACACCCCCTACGAACATTCCAGGACACCAGGAGTGTTCTCAAAAACGTCTTCAGAACACGCCCATTTTGTTTATTTGCAAACATTTCAGGACACCGCGGGTGTTCTTAGAACACATTCAACTTGACAGAGAACAATACGGACAGCGTCCTCAGGACACCACCTACGAACATTCCAGGACACCGGGAGTGTTCTTAGAAGCTTCTTCAGAACACCACCATCTTGTTTATTTGTGAACATTTCAGGACACCGCGAGTGTTCTTAGGACACATTCAACTTGACAGAGAACAATACGGACAGCGTCCTCAGGACACCCCCTACGAACACTCCCCGGACACCGCGAGTGTTCTTAGAACAGTTTCACTTTGCTTGCGAACAAAACGGAGACATATTGAGTCCTTAGAACACCCCCCAGTCAGTTTATTTAGAACATTTCAGAACACCTGTGATGTCCGCAAACAAATCGAACACAAAAAGAACGTCTAACACATAAAAAACACAACTTTCATCCTATCTCATACACTCCCACCCTCCCCAAACACTCCTACACACCAACATACTCTACAAAATACACATTTTGAACAAAGTTTCACTGCGCTGTCCGCGGACGTCCGCGAATCCAAGATGGCGGGCGCTACTGAAAAATCTGACGCGCTTCACGCTCCACGCCGTCCAATCAGCGAACACGTTGCATGTCCGCGAACATCAGGCAAGACGATTGGCCAATCAGGACACTGTCCGCGGAGCGAACAGGGAAGTGTGTCCGCGAACCGAACACAGATATCACTAATTTTTTTTACCTACTTTTTGGTCATTTTAAAAAAAACTACTGGACGGATTTTCACCAAATTTGCAAAAGCACGCTTTCGGGACCAAGCCGCTGCTCCTGGTCCAAATGTGGTGGAAATCCGTCCAGCGGTTTCGGCTGTAGGCGCGAGCAAACATTTTTTCCCATTCAGTCTATGGGAAAAAAAAAAGTTTTGGGACCCCCCCTATAACTTTGCCACTTTTTTTCCAAAGTTTGGTGCGGATCCGTCCAGGGAGAGCGAAGTTATAAGCCACCCAAAAAGTGCTCTTCCTATGGAAACAGCAACTTAACCATAACTACATACTACATACTACATATATATGTGTGTATATATATATATATATATATATATATATATATATATATATATATATATATATATATATTCAGTGAAAAAAAACTTTGTTAATGGGACATTATGGTTAAGTTGCTCTACTAAAAACCTATGAAATTCAATGAGAAAACTTAGTTAAAGGAACATTATGGTTAAGTTGCCCCAATAAAAACCTATGAAGTTCAATGGAAAAAGATTGTTACAGGGACATTATGGTTACAGGTAAAACTGAAAAACCTCAGAAATTTGCCAGTTATGGTAAGCTAAGCAACCATAACTCGCGCCACCACCGTGCACTGCCAAGACTAACACCCAGGACATCAAAGATGAAATCACAAATGTCATTGATGACATCACATGTGCATTTACTTTTCATGAAAAGTCTGTACAAGGGATTCTTGTTATAATGTTGACAAAAAAGTGTCAAGGATCATTGGAATAAATATCATGAGCTACGTAGTGCATTAGTGCAAGGAAAGGCTCAATAACGGAAGAAGAAAGATCATATATGTCTATAAAACACCCTGTGGTCCCAACTATCTACTTTTTACCAAAAGTGTATAAAACATTTAATAAAATTCCTGAAGGCAGACCAATCGTCAGTGGGATAGGTTGGGCCACGGAAAACATCAGTGAATTCATAGACAATGTATTGAGAGCAAGAGTTCCTCAGATAAAAGCCTATATCAAGGATCTCTACAGATGTAATCAAAAAATTGCAAAATATACAATGGAAGCCCACATATAAACTTGTCACCTGGGATGTCCGAGTGCTATATACATCAGTAAGACACAACTCGGCCATAGAAACTATTGACTACACATTTCGTGGGAAAACAGCTTCATACTACCATTACATCACCATGCTAAAGGAAATGCTGACTATCACACTCGAACATAACATTTTCTTGTTTGACAAAAAATATTTCAGGAAAAAACGAGGAGTAGCAATGGGTGTAAAGTACGCACCAGCTCTTGCAAATCTCTTCATGAGTATGTTTGAAGATAAATATGTGTACACAAAGAGGCACAAGAGAACAATGTGATAATGACCAGATACATTGATGATATCTTACTTATATGGAATGGTAATGATTCGTAACTGACCAATTTTCAAGATTGTTTGAACAGCAATGACCAAGGGATCTTCCTTGCAGGACCATCAAGCAGCACAAGCATAGACTTCTTGGACCTTACGATTTATGTGATAAACAATCCTCTTGTGTCAAAAACATTCTGGAAACAAACAGAAGATAATTCTACTTTATTTGTGACTAGTTGCCATCAAAAATCAGTAATTAATAACATACCAAAAGGAGAATTCATGAGAGCCAGAAGGAATTGCACCAACAATTCAGACTTCAGTCAAGAGTGTGATCTGCTTAAACAAAGATCAAAATAAGGGGCTATAACAAAAAATGTATACAACAGGCCTATGAGAAAGTAAACATGATGAACAGGGATACAACACTCACCCCTAGAGATTCCAAACAAAATGAGACACAGGATAAAGTAAGAAAGGTTACCACCTTTTGTCACAACAACTTGGAAATCAGAAAGATTCTGGGGGGCAAGAACTGGCATCTTCTAAAACTTGATCAACATCTAAAAAGGTTTATCGATAATGAACCGAGACTAATCTTCAAAAAGGCTAGAACCCTGAGAACATCTTAGCCCATCTCTACTCCCAAAGCACCCAATATCAAGTCAAGAAACGTGGCTACCAACACTACCAAAAGGCTTTAGGAAATGAGGATCATGCAAAATGTGTAAACTTGCACATCCAAACACATAATTCTTTAATGACTCACGAGAAACATTGTTCAAAATCACTGACACCATCAACTGCCGGAGCAAATACATAGTATATGCAATCATCTGCATATGCAATCTAATATACATTTGGAGCACTATAAGAGAACTCAGGTTCAGAATACGAGAACAATTCTCTGGCATGGGCAAACAAGATATACTATTACCATTGGCACAACATTGGCAAACCACTCACCAATTGGAAGACAAGAAAAACCTCAGGTTTATTGGACTTAAACAGGTAACCCTGGGCAATAGAGGAGGAAACAGAGAACTTCTCCTTCGCCAAGCTGAAGCACGACTCATCTGCAAATTTCTTGCAAATGAATTTGGTTTAAATCAGGATCATGAGATGGTACATTTTTTGTAAACTTTAAATCAAACAAACTATTGTGGTGGTGAATAAGATAGGTCTGAATAATTAATGGTGTTTATGTGCTACTCAGCCATCCTGGAGACAGACTATTAATATGTTGTCCCCGTATATATTGTGCATTCACTCAAGGAATTTGGAGTTTGGAGCCTGCTGTGTTAACCCAAGCCTGAGTCCATACAGTGTGAACCTATGTATATATATATATATATATATATATATATATATATATATATATATATATATATATATATATTTATATTTCAACATTTATATATAAATATATATGTATATATATATATAAATGTTGATATATAAATGTTGAATGTTCTTTATTAGGAAATTATCATGGGAACTAACCAATCCGGACATGCATCTGGCACTTTAATAAGTTCTGCAGTAATACACAGCTAATATCTTTTGATTTTAATATGACACCCTTGTATTGTTATATTCACAAATATGGTAGCATTTCAGACTGTCCCCACAGATGTGTATGAATTTTTGTGATTCAGCACAAAACGAAATTATAAAAATAATGAGGCTCAACCAGCATTATAACTATATTTACGAATGCCATTCTTAATCAAATTGATAATTATCCCGAACTAAGTAGTAGTTTTGTAATATATAGGGAGCGTGTTGGGTTTTCTTCTCTATTGTCATACAAAGTATGTAAACCTAGCCCATAGCATGGCGCCCAGCAGTTTTGCTATGGACCTGGAGTCATAGAAACTAAAGCAGGACAAGCGTTGCTTTGGCAATGCTTGGATATACGAGCCATCGCGGCATTCAACCGCAGCCGTCACAAGGAGAATGAGGACTAAACTTTACAGGTAAGCCTTTAGAGCGATCCTCGTCTGAATGAGCGGGCTTACCATAGCGGGTTTACATATCCCGTGGACCCTCGTGTCTGGACCACATTAGCCTTTGAAATGCAAACCCGGACTCAGTAAAAATGCAAATCGGACGTGTTTACTCAAATCTAAGCCTATGCGAGTAACTTTGCCCGTTGGGGCATACTATTTACTCCTTAAACGTAACAAAATGTACCTTGATAGATTTATCTCATGCAACTTAATTGGGTAGATTATTAAAACTATAGCTTAGTCGTACTACGAGAATAAGTAAATATCTGAGGGCTCGAATTTAAATATTTACAGCGTGCTAACTTTATAAATTGTCATAAACAGTATTGTTGCACACAATGGACCTAGAAACCAGGAAGGCACCCAAGAGATCGGGCTATAAGTAGGAATCCACCGATATGCTCCCAAACAAGAATACGAGACTTTAGGCAGATTTCAACCGGCCTGTCTAAACAGGCAATATAACAAGTACAATCATTATTGACCCATGATTCTCCTTAATTTACTCTTCAGGAGTATTTAACCTGAGAATTAATGACTTCACAGATTGGAACATGTAATATGGGAATTAGGTAAGGCCCCACAATGGTCGACTATGTTGTTATTATGAAATGATCTTGGATTTTGGATTCAAAATACTGACCTCTCATTTTCTTCATATTTTCTGTTTTTCTCCCTTTTTTTCCAACCCTTAACCTCCACCCCTTCCACCCCTCCTCAATGTCTGTGACTTTCCAAACAATCACATTGTTATAACTGAATTTTCTTTTTCTTCTTATAATTTGTGCTGTTTAAACAATTCCTTCTCTTTTTTTGTTATTAATTTTGTCACTTGCATAATGCAGTTTGTATTAGCCCGGATTTGAAAAGAACACTGATGTGTCGAAACACGTGTTATCCTAAAGGGCACTGTTTGTCAATGATGTTTCATTGAATAAGGATTCATAAATTCAGAAAAACCTACCTACTAAGTGTGGTGGAGTTTTTAAGTGTGAGGCAAGCTTTTTTTTACTGTTGGTCTGAGAGGTGAGGGTCATTGCCTCTCTTTTTGCCCCACACATCTGCGACTCAGTTTTGAATAGTAATAGAAACCAGGCGCATGGTTAAAATAGAGTTGCTATCAATAAAAAAAAACGAATAACCCTAAATTTAGTTGGTGCAAGATCCACACTTGTATAGTGAACTGTAGAATTGAAGTCATACTAACATGCCTCTTTTCATAACCAGTTTTCAAGACAATGGATAACATATTTATGTTGGTGAATAATGCATTGTCTGGTGGGAATATTCTGCAGGGAAGATCATGCAGTTTTAATTAGTTTATTAATTCTAAACATATCTCACCCTGAATCACACCCCCAAAATACTATAGTAAGAGGGTCTGTGCTCATCTGTACCCAAGTTATGTTGTCATTTTTTGTGGCGGGGTCGAGAGCCAATGATACTTCCTGCCTGGGGTACAATCAGATGTAAAACAGGCCCTTCTAGGGAAGACACCACACTTCTCTATATAAACACATTTTTACCCATTACTTTATGTGTACTTTCCACATTTTTCTTTTTAAACACACCATACAGGCATTACAAATAATACAGAAACAGACCTTAGAAAATCATCTGCAAAGAATGAAGCAAAAAATGGATCTATTAAAATAATAGTGCACTCAGAAATATTATTTTCCCAAGTTTTCGGGCATGTACTTCTAAGCATGCATTGATCGAACATACAAACATTTCCTATTCACCTTACCGTAATTTTCCTCTTTTTTACACATGCAAATTCAGGCACCAGGGCGGGGCCATCTCGTGATAATCTTATCCATTCCTGCATCGACCAAGGTGGACTGCCTTGGTGGCACTAATTCATATGACCCGCCCCTGAGGCTACCATCACCAAACCTAGTTATATGCTCCACCTATCTCCAGAACATTACTATACATCGTAGTAAAATGCACCCAATCATCACCTACGTCAAAACCCTACTTGACGCAGAACCCGAAATATCAACACACATCATCTCACAACACAGCAGGTCCCAATTCTGAATATGAAACCATACTTTTAAAGGAAATAGCAAAACTGTACAATTTGTAAACTACTTTTTTATTTCACAATAAACGCTTCGAGGACATCCGGAGACTTACATATGCAAGCAAATAGGTAATTGTTTTCTTCGTTCTCGATCCACAAATGTTTATCGTGAGTCACGCTGTGGTCCTTCTTGATATAAGAACGCATTGGACGCACTGTGAATCGCAAGACTTTGCCATGATCTTCGCGCTATGCCACCATAAACAATATAAAGTTGCTCCTTATCTCTAGTATGGCGTAGGGCATATGGGCCCATGTCGATCATCCCAAAAAAGAGTCACTGTGATCCACCCAATGACGTTAATCTGTAGCTGATGGTTAAAAAAAATGGCAGTTGGTATCTGGAATCCATGACAATCGCAGAGTGTCAAGATGTAGATGTTTAAAAAAAGATAACAGAAATGTGTCTCAGTAACCAATCTTATTACAGTTTATCATTTTAACCATTAATTTGGGCCCCTGTTACAACTATTGATAAACACAGACGTCAAACAATGATAACTCAAACAAAACATTGTGCAAAGTACTATTCAGTTTGCTGTACAAGTTAATGCTACGGAGTATGGTTAGCTCGAAATGGGATGCTAAAGCTGACACTGCAATCAGAGAGCTAAATAAAACCAAGAACAACACATAGACGAAATTTCAATTAAATATTAGCGTTCAATTACACGTTTGTGAACCTTGGAGAACACACTACTGAACTACACCCATCTCGATGCTGTACTGCCCATATGCCCACAACAAAACAAACTACACACACAATCTGTAATTCCGTGTCATTGCAATATACCACACACAACAAAAAATACAATTTACCCCACCAATAATGTCACAGAATGATAATTTGACTTGTTTGTGTATAAAATCGTCCAAAGTAAAACTTACATAATATTCGGCATTTCCATTCTATCGGTGTAAAACACACACTTCGTTCACTTCAACAAATATTTGTAAAATGAAATTACATGTTCCTTTGTCCAATTTTTGAATGGTCAACATTACCATATTTGAAAGTCTTACATCCCTCCCTTCATGCATTCGTTTGCATACCTCCCTTTGTTTCAAGGCCAAAAAAACAATTGAACCTTATACTTTGTACCATGAATGGTTTTGCTCAGCTAGGAAACAAAAATTCAACGAAAGGTAACCGATAGCGCTTGACACCACAGTGGCATTACAATTATTTTTGAAAAACATATAAATTGTTTGCTACCATTCACCAATGCGAACAACATTTGTACGGATTTATTTTGCTCCTCTGGAGAACTTCGCACTCTCCCAGCAACTCCCACAGTCAGGCCACACCACCTGTCAACTCATTGCATCTCCTCTTCACACGGCAACTCACGTAAACATTTTTGAAAGAAGCATATCTCGAGCCCTGACAAAAAGTGGTCGTATAAGAATGTCTGAACAAACCCTGCTACAACCGCCTCCGCCCACGCCACCGACCCTGACCCCAATGACCGCACTTATATATTAATGGCCTATAATTTGCACACGTGTGTTTGTACTATCACACTTTTGGTCACTAGTGAAATGAGCGGTGTGGGCGTTTTACCACCTCACAAATACAGACACTTTGTAAATACATAATAGTAATGCTTTCACGTTAGAATGCAAATGGTACCAAAAAGAACTGCAAGCTAACTGGATAAAAATAGTAAACTATCACTTTGTAAAAACAAAACCTTCACACCATTAGGCATATTCTACCACGCAGCACCCACAAACAATGCACGTCACTACACTGCATATATAGAAAAGAAATGTAGATGGGTCAAATATAATGATATCAACATTACTATAAAACAGAGAATATGAGGTTCTGCCACGTACCTCAATAAAGAGCACCCTACATCTTCTTTCAACCTTCTGAGCACATAAAAAAAAACTATTGTCCCATATTGCCCTAGGTACCAAACCAGAAAAAATAACCTTGACATTTGGAATTATTTTTATTACTGCCTGAACCAAATATTCAAAATCTGCCAACAAAGTAGGGGCACTGACATACCCCAAATACAAAGCACCACAGTGCAAAACAACTACATGTGAAATGTTTACTCAATATCTCCACAAACTTGACCAATTCCCTGCAAATTAAAACCAGGCATAGTGCTCCATCCCACCTCCTTTCCTTTCCTTTAACATCCACATGTGTTGCCACATTCCTACATTTAGCATACCACTCAAAACCATGCACAAACATATCTCCAACCAACAACACCCTGATTTTCTCCACCTCTACCATCCTCACTACACAACGCAAACCACAACCTCAACATCTGATTGCCGCATCCCTACAGACTCCTTTACATGCTGCATTGCTGAAAACCCCCAGATTTAGTACAATCTGCCCGCAGACACCCATGATGTTCGAGGAGTGTTTAACACTGGGGCAACCCTTCTACCCTTCCCACTTCACTCTCTGCATCATTTTCTCATTGGCTACTGTTAAACAGTCACACAATCGTCCACCAATCACATCCAAGAACTCAACATCTAACTATCATCACACATCAGCATTTTAGATGTACTATTGATCACTCTCAGTAAAATTCTGCTGTCACTGCAACAGACCTACAGCAACAGCTACTATAAAACTGGCCAATATTTCTACTTGCAGATTCATGCACATCCACATGCATGAACACAAACTACAGGCATAAATATTTTCAACACAATACATGTACAGCTCTTCTAAGAATACATATAGGGGGTAATTCATAGAATCCAGCGCACAAGTGGCTGGATTCTATGGAGGAGGAGGCCGTGCGGCTGGCGCACAGTGTGCGCGTGCGAATCCCTGCGCCAGCCGCGGGCGCTAAAATCCATTTCCGCGCACAGCGTATTCATGGATTCCAGCCACCAAAACCAGCCGTGGCACACAGTGGCGCAGCGACCCTGCAGCAGCGGCAGTTACGCCCCCAAGAACGCCTCTCGCGCAGGGAAAAGCCATCAATATACCCAATCCAGCGCAAAGGGCTGCGCTAACCCTGTACCAGCACAGCAAGCGGGCTACGTGTATCACTGGGGTGTGCGGGAAGTACCTCACGCAATTGGCCCCGTGCAAGCAGGATACGCGTATTTCAGGGGTGCGCGGGAAGTTCCACACGCGATTTCATCATGGTACGTGTATTTCAGGTGTGCGCGGGAATTCCCACATGCGATTGGGCCCGTGCGAGCAGGGTACGCGTATCTCAGGGGTGCGTGGGAAGTTCCACACGCGATTCCATCAGGGTACGTGTATTTCGGGGTGCGCGTGAAGTTCCACACGCGATATCAGCAGGGTACGTGTATTTCAGGGTGCAGGGGAAGTTACACACGCGATTCCAGCAGGGTACGTGTATTTCAGGGGTGCGCGGGAATTTCCACACGCGATTGGGCCCGTGCGAGCAGGGTACGCGTATCTCAGGGGTGCGCGGGACGTTGCACACGCAATTCCATCAGGGTTCGTGTATTCCAGGGTGCGGGGGAAGTTCCACACGCGATTTCAGCAGGGTACGTGTATTTCAGGGGTATTTCAGGATACGTGTATTCAGGCCGCAGCTGCCGGGGGGAGGTCCAAGAGGCGGAGGTTGGAGTTGGACTCCTCGGCAGCAGAAGGGGCAGCTGGGACCCCACAGGGCCCAACAGCGGAAGATGGCACAGAGTCATCCAGGTTGGTGGGGGGTTTGGTGGAGGAGGAGGCCGTGCAAGCACCAGAGACGGGGTCTGGAGGTGGGGATCCCACTGGTGCTAGTGGTGCAGTGCAGGACCAGGGACAGGAGGCAGCACAGGCCGCCGCGGAGGTGCCTGTGTGCAATCCTGTCCCCGATCCTGTCCCTGCATCATCTTGCACCAGCAGGGATGCCTACGTCCAGACCCATTTTCAGGCAGGGGATGAGCTCACGTCAACTGGCCTTCCTCTGCCTGCGGACGTGGCTATCCAGGTCCGGGTTGAGCCTGTCCTGGCTGGTGTGGCGTTGCGTCAATGGGCCATGCGAGGTGACCTGCAGTCTTTTCATGGAGAGACTGCACGTCATCTCGAATGGCTCGTTGACCACGTCAGCCTGCTGGGACAGGTCACCCAGGCCGGATTCCTCCGTCTGATGGGACTTGCTCCGACCCCCTCCTCAACTGGACCCCCTATGCGCCAGTCGTCCTCTGTGCCATCTTCCCACCCATCAGTCACCTGGGTGCCCTGTGGAGCTGCCTCTGACGGTGCGGCCAGGCTGGTGGAGGAGGCATCTCTGCCACAGTCGGGAGTTCGACGTCCAGCAGGGGTGGCCACATCAACAACTGCACCCCAGCCGGCGGAGGATGTGCAGGCAGCAGGAGGCAGTGCACGGGCAGAGGCACAGCAGCAGCAGCAACGTGGTGGGAGCCATGAAGGCTCGGGGCCTTCAACATCGGAGGGGCAGGTATCGGCCGGAGGACAGGTTGACCCAGGACGGGGTGTGTCTTCTGTGTGGCAGCGGTTGGGCCAGCAGATAGGTGCGGAGCGGCGGCGGGCGGAAGAGGCGCGGCTCACAATGGTCAGGGCGGAGAACTCCATGCGGAGGGCCCTGAGGCGGGCCGAGTGCCTCGAGGCAATCCGCAGGGGGTTGGAGGAGGAGACGGCGTCGTCCCTGCGGACCCTCGGGGCCATGGAACAGGACCGCCTCCGGGACATCGAACAGGAGTTCGATGATGCCCTGGCCCGGAACACCACAGAGTGAGCCACTGGACTTGCCCGCCGCCTTTGTATATAGTTCTTTAGTATTAGGTTTCCTTTGTTTCTTATTATGATTTGGAGTCGATGGACACTGCTCCACTTTTTGTATTTAGTTGCATTTTAGTTAGGGTTCTTTGTAGGTTTCCTTTGTTCAGTTGGGCTCATGGACCCTTGGATGTTTTGTACATAGTTCTTCATTGGATTGATTTTATTTTTAATGTGACTTTGGACAACATATTTTTGGATTTGGATTTGTAGTTTTTATTTTTTTAGATGGACATGCAGCTTCTCTTTTTTTCATTGCCATTGTAGTTTGTTTCATTTAATTTGCATTTTTTTTTTTTAATACAATTTTGTTTTCATACTTCACTGTGTGGTATCATCTCATTGGTTTCATGCATGTCATGTTGGGTGTTTTCCCATTCAATTGCAACCATTGTGTGTGACAGACATGGGTTCATTTGCTTTGTGGACATTGGGGGTGTAACATGTAATTTCAATTTCCATGTGGGTGAATGGGTTACTTGGTAGGGCTTTTTGGCTGTGGAGGCTGACCATAAAGCACATGATTGGGGATTGTGAGGACCTGGTGGAGGCTGCCCATGGTGGCTGGGGGTGGGGGTGATAGGGGACATGAGTGGGGGCCTGGTGGGGGCTGGCCATGGTGGCTGGGGGGTGGGGGTGGTGGGAGACATGGGTGGGGGCCTGGTGGAGGGTGCCCCACACTGCTGGGGGGGTGGGGGTGGTGGGAGACATGAGTGGGGGCCTGGTGGGGGCTGCCCCACACTGCTGGGGGGGTGGGGGTGGTGGGACACATGGGTGGGGGTCTGGTGGAGGCTGCCCCTGGGGAGTGGGGGGTGGGGGTGGTGGGAGACATGGGTGGGGGCCTGGTGAAGGCTGCCCCTGGTGGCTGGGGGGTGGGGGTGCTGGGAGACATGGGTGGGGGCCTGGTGGAGGCTGCCCCTGCACTGCTGGGGGGTGGGGGGGTGGGAGACATGGGTGGGGGCCTGGTGGAGGCTGCCCCTTGGGAGTGGGGGTGAGGGTGGTGGGAGACATGGGTGGGAGCCTGGTGGAGGCTGCCCCTGGTGGCTGGGGGGTGGGGGTGCTGGGAGACATGGGTGGGGGCCTGGTGGAGGGTGCCCCACACTGCTGGGGGGGTGGGGGGGGTGGGAGACATGGGTGGGGGCCTGGTGGAGGCTGCCCCTGGTGGCTGGGGGGTGGGGGTGCTGGGAGACATGGGTGGGGGCCTGGTGGAGGCTGCCCCTGCACTGCTGGGGGGTGGGGGGGTGGGAGACATGGGTGGGGGCCTGGTGGAGGCTGCCCCTGGGGAGCGGGGGGTGGGGGTGGTGGGAGACATGGGTGGGGGCCTGGTGGAGGCTGCCCCTGCACTGCTGGGGGTTGGGGGGTCAGAGACATGGGTGGGGGCCTGGTGGAGGCTGCCCCTGGGGAGTGGGGGGTGGGGGTGGTGGGAGACATGGGTGGGGGCCTGGTGGAGGCTGCCCCTGGTGGCTGGGGGGTGGGGGTGGTGGGAGACATGCGTGGGGGCCTGGTGGGGGCTGCCCCTGCCCTGCTGGTGGGTGGGGGTGGTGGGAGACATGAGTGGGGGCCTGGTGGGGGCTGCCCCTGCACTGCTGGGGGTGGGGGTGATAGGGGACATGAGTGGGGGCCTGGTGGAGGGTAGTGCTGGGGGGTGGGGGTGGTGGGAGACATGAGTGGGGGCCTGGTGGGGGCTGCCCGTGCACTGCTGGGGGGTGGGGGGGTGGGAGACAGGGGTGGGGGCCTGGTGGAGGCTGCCCCTGGGGAGTGGGGGGTGGGGCGGTGGGAGACATGGGTGGGGGCCTGGTGGAGGCTGCCCCTGGGGAGTGGGGGTGGGGGTGGTGGGAGACATGGGTGGAGGCCTGGTGGAGGCTGCCCCTAGTGGCTGGGGGGTGAGGGTGGTGGGGGACATGGGTGGGGGCCTGTGGAGGGTGCCCCTGGTGGCTGAGGGTGCAGGGGGACATGCGTTGGTGGGCAGTAGTGCAAGTTGACATGTGGGTTGGCTGGGGGGCATGGCCATGGTGGATGGGGTGCCTGCAGGACATGTGCAGGGTAGGCCCCTGTGGTGTGAGCCACCTGCAGGGGCCGTGGAGGGTGTAGAGGGAACACCTGGGAGGGCCCACATGTGCAATTCACGTGTGGTGCTCCCCGCGCACCCCTGTAATACACGTACCCTGATGGAATCGCGTGTGGAAATTCCTGCGCACCCCTGAAATACACGTACCCTGCTGAATTTGCGTGTGGAACTTCCCCCGCACCCTGAAATACACGTACCCTGATGGAATCGCGTGTGTAACTTCCCCTGCACCCTGAGATACACGTACCCTGCTGAAATCGCGTGTGGAACTTCCCGCGCACCCCGAAATACATGTACCCTGATGGAATCGTGTGTGGAAATTCCCGCGCACCCCTGAAATACACGTACCCTCCTGAAATCGCGTGTGGAACTTCCCCCGCACCGTGAAATACACGTACCCTGATGGAATCGCGTGTGTAACTTCCCCTGCACCCTGAAATACACGTACCCTGCTGATATCGCGTGTGGAACTTCACGCGCACCCCTGAAATACACGTATCCTGTTGATATCGCATGTGGAACTTCACGCGCCCCCCGAAATACACGTACCCTGCGGAAATCGCGTGTGTAACTTCCACTGCACCCTGAAATACACGTACCCTGCTGATATCGCGTGTGGAACCTCACGCGCAGCCCGAAATACACGTTCCCTGATGTAATCGCGTGTGTGACTTCCCGCTAACCCCTGAAATACACATAGCCCGCTCCCCCAGGCCCGATTGCGTGAGAAAGTTCACGCGAACCCCTGAAATACACGTAGCCCGCTCCCCCAGGCATGATCGCGTGAAAAAGTTCACGCGAACCCCTGAGATACACGTAGCCCGCTCCCCCAGGCCCGATCGTGTGAAAAAGTTCACGCGAACCCCTGAGATGCACGTAGCCCCCTCCCCCAGGCCCGATCGCATGAGAATGTTCCCGCGAACCCCTGAAATACACGTAGCCCGCTCCCCCAGGCCCGATCGCGTGAGAAAGTTCACGCGCACCCCCGGAATACACGTACCCCGCTCAATCTCGTGTGTAACTTCCCGCGCAACCCCGAAATACACGTGCCCCGCTCGCACAGGCACTATTGCTGTGTGTTGCCACTTTTGTAATGCGCAGGGACGCTACCGCCTGCCTTCGTGTGGCGGACGTGTTTCAGCTTTTGCGTGTCTTTCACTGTGCAAAGCTTTGCCCTATTCGATTCCATGAATACGTGTGGTTCGGGTGCGTGTGGGCGTTCCGTCTGCTTCCCTGCAGTACATCCCCAGTTACACCCTTATTTTCGCGAGTTGTTCCCCATTCCGCGCGTTACGCCCCGTGTTCCGCCCACTTTATAGTGTATGCGCCGAGGTTGTGCGCTTTCACTGTGCGCGTCGCGCACGTCTTTCGGGATGTTGCAGTGACGTGTGCGCCATGCACGGGTTTGGCGCACATCCCGAGGAAGACACGCGCAGGGACTTCCATGTATCGCACGCGTGCGCGTGCGCCTGTTTTTTTCTGCTTGCGCCTGCTTGCGCAAAGATTTTCGGCGCACGTTTGTTCCATGAATCGGCCCCATAGAGTAACTTCCACTTACCCTGTATACACTGTAAAATGACCTTACTTCATTTATCCCATCTAGTATAATGAAGTATCAATTGCAAACATGTCTCCTCTCCAAATGTTTGTTTACTCACAGAGCTATCTAAAAAAAATTGTATTTCATATTAAAAGATGGGAGAAATAACAGTATAATTATGAAAAAGACTGTCCAGTGTGTTATAAAATTACAGGCAGCCAGGATGAGTACATGCATGTTCATGCAAGCACACACACAGCCAATATAATTACAAAAGCTCCCAGCTCAAACAACATTACTGCCTCTATATGAAATCCTACTCCTTTATTTCCCACACCTTCACAAATGCATACATTGCATGCTTCTCTGTTCAATGTCTGCCATTTACCCTGTAAAAATAGCAACAAAAGCATATGATTATTTCTTCCACCTCTTACCATCCAATAACATAACATTAAAAAAACAAGTGTGTTCTATACGTTTACTATTATACTCATTTGTAAAACATATTCAACTAACAGATTCAAAATAAAATATACAAAATGCACATAGACAAAGGAAAGTGCATATGCATACTATGCTCACTTGTAAGAAAACACTAATACTACAACAAAAAAACAATGTCTACATTAACAAAAGTGCTATAAACACACATATTCACTAACTTCTTTCTTTTACAATTGCAGTGAACACCACTCTCCAGCAGCGTCTAAAGTACAAACAACAACTTCAAATTAACCTACTCTTTCCATACAAAAAGCTTCCCCTTACCAGTTGCATACTTTATATTGTCATCTCAAGCACAGTATACTAATACACAAATACAAGAATAACCTTCCCAACTTAATATATCGCCCATTGCATAATCACGCACCTCCACAATCATCCTTACCATCATACTCAGACACTCATGCACAAAGCACGCATACATTGCACAACAACCCAAGCCACCCTTTTTTTCTCCAACAAACCCCAAAGAATGCCTACCAAAAAGCAACTCCATAGAAAGTAACGCAGAATTAGAGCAAATCAAAATAAAAGTGTCCAAAATAATCATCCATCTCTACCAGATTTTGTACAAAAAGTTCAAACAAAAAAGCTAATACAGTCATTACGCGAAACAAAACAAGCTTCCACTACAGAAACGTTCCCTCCTCTATCAAAATGTAAAATGAAACAAAAAGTGATCAACAAGACTTCACTTACCATTTCTACTAATGCTGCACCTATACATCTTGATATAATGGCAACTAACCATACCAAAAAAAATATTTTACAAAAAATGTTCTGCCACAGATTCCTTCAGAACCTTATAAAAACAGGAGAGAAATCATGGACAACCATTAAAACCTACTATAGAAAAGTAGTCCTAACAGCTCTCAGAAACAGTGCAATCCTTATTCAGCACAGACTGCTTCAGAACCTTATAAAAACAGGAGAGAAATCATGGACAACCCTTAAAACCTACCATAGAAAAGTAATCCTAAAAGCTCTCACAAACAGTGCAATCCTTCTGAAAAGGAAGTTATTTATTGTATTTTAAACAGAATGAAACTACTAACAAAACTAACTACTAATTTCTAAAAAACATTTATCAATAAGCTGTATATCAACAAAAATAACTCCTTAAACATCGGTGGAGGTGAATGGAGTCACACCATGACCACAGAACCATATTTTCATGAAGAAGCATATTAAAAAAAAGCAAACAAACCCAATTGCCATACATAGCAGTGGACGAGGGTATGAAAAACATAATAACACCATTATGAAACAAGAAACTCTGCTCACAAAAATATCCCCAAAAAACCCAGTACACCTCTCCATTCTAATAAACCAAAACATCCAGTCTAAAAATGGCCTTGCACATCAATGTGTAACATTTCGAAACAATCTTTCAAATCTTTACGCAGCTTCCTCAATTAGTATGTAAAAAGCAAAGACATAATCAAAATGAAATTACTACAGAATATGGATATCTGTCCAGTGCGCAAATACACAGGAGTACATAGCCTGCATTTCAGGACCTATTTGCAAAACCACCTTCCATCATATCAAAATGATATCAACACATCATGCAACTATAAAAATCTGGTCCATAAACTCTACTATGCAAAAAGTCCTGCTTTAGCACTATTCAATTTGGGGACATAATTGCAGTGGAAAAAATAACTGCCCTCCGGTTTGGGAATAGAGACAAATTCTTACAGACGTGGGCCCCTTTCCTGGACTATACTCAGAAATACCCAGGCCTGGCCCGACAACCACCCGCTCTACGATGGATGGACAAAGTCGACTTATAAAGCAGGGTGGAGGGGCACAACAGTGGTGTTGACCGGGGGGGTTTTGCCCTGATCGAGAGCCCAGAGATGAGGCAGGGAAAGTCCAGGCCTCAGTGGAGCCCTTCTTCCACCCCCTCCACGAGTCCGAAGCATGAACAATCCCCCTGCTCACCTTCACCCAACTGAGAACTACTATCTTCGCACCTCCCCCGCCTGACCCTCCACACACACATTTCTCTGACCTGTCGTTGTTGTTTATGTTTTTTGTTTTGTTTTTCTGTTCATTACACGTATTGATAAGCACTTTAACGCTGTTCGCAGCGCTCTCAACTCATATGCCACAAGTTACATGATATGTGTATAAAATACAATAAAATATATTGGGAAAAAAATACATTAGCTTTACCACAAACTACCAACTACTGTACAAATAGCAACCTTCTATTAAACACATACAAATAAGAAATACTAAAGTTTAAAAGTACCTCAGCTGAAGTACCAAACCATGTGTATGTGTTGCATAACACACCTATAATACCAAACATTTTGACAATGGTATCTGAGCTCCTTATAGGAGATATGAATTACAATCAATCCTCTACTAACAACCCAAAACCAACATCATACTAAAGTGAAATAGCCAGTAGTGCATTGATTATATCCGTGAACAGCCGCTAAAACCGCAGAGATGGCAAACATATCACAGGCACCTGCCACCTAAACAAATACAGTGCTTGACCCATCTATTACTACCTAACCCTCACCAAGCACTTCTGCACACCAACACACTCCTCAAAAGTGCATATTGCCTCTGTTCGCCGCCGCGCTGTCAGTTCGCCTTCAACAAAAACAGCAAAATTACATCCCTCTAAATTAGTGAAAGCCATTTGTGGCAAAGTAGTTTATTTACCATTAAATCTGAAAGAAAATATACACAATCATACACCACAATCCAAAATATTTGTTTCCAAATGTATCTTATAACACAGTCCTATTACAAACTCTACTATCTTAACTGCATAGCCTAGCAAAAAGTTCACATACAAACTCTACAAATAAAATAGTACACAAACTTTTGCATTCTGGATATTTGATGGGAGTTTGATACTATGGGTGTGTTATGCTGCGGTGGTTGTGTCCAGGGCATGCAGTCTTGGGTGCATGGCCGGCTGTAGGCCATGCACCCAAGACTCTAGGCCCTGGCCACAACCGCCGCAGCATAACACACCTATAATACCAAACATTTTGACTGTGTTATGTGGGCTGCTTATAGGGGATATTAATTACAATCAATCCTCTACTAACAACCCAAAACCAACATCATACTAAAGTGAAATAGCCAGTAGTGCAATGATTATATCCGCGGACAGCCGCTATGACTGCAGACATGGCAAACATATCAGGGGCACCTGCCGCCTAAACAAATACAGTGTTTGACCCATCTCTTACTCCCCAACCCTCCCCAAACACTTCTGCACACCAACACACTCTCCAAAATTGCATTTTGCCTCTGTTTGCTGCTACACTGTGGCGGATCCAAGATAGCGAGCGCATCGAAACAATGTGACGCACCACACGCCTCACCCCAGCCAATCAGAAAACACGTTGCGTGTCCGCAGACATGACAAAAGCCGATTAGCCAATCGGTGTCCTGTACGCAGAGTGAACAGGGAAGTGTGTCCGCGGAGCGGACATAGATATCACTAATTTGTTTGCCTTACATTTTGGCCATATAAAAAAAAACTACTGGACGGATTTATACTAAAATAACAAAAGCACACTTTCGCGACTAAGCCGCCACTCCTGCCGCAAATTTGGTGGAAATCTGTCCAGCGGTTTGAGCTGTAGGCATGCGCAAAGTTTTTTCCCATTATGTCTATGGGAAAAAAAAGAAATTGTGGGACCCCCCTATAACTTTGGCCCCCTTCAACCAAACCTCACTAAAATTTGCAAAGAAATTCAGAGTGGGCCATATATTTCTTTTTTTTGCAAAGTTTGGGGGGGATTTGTCTAGGGGGAGCGAAGTTATAATCCGCCCAAAAAGTGCTCTTTCTATGGGATTAGCAACTTAACCATAACTGCACAGCCACTACCGTATATTACACAGCCACGGTAGTGGCCGTGTAGTTATAGTTAAGTTGCTGTTTCCATAGAAAGAGTAATTTTTGGGCGGCATATAACTTTGCTCCCCCTGGACGAATCCTCACCAAACTTTGCAAAAAAAGTATATGGGCCACTCTGAATTTTGCAAAGTTTGGAGATGTTTGGTCCAGGGGGGCAAAAGTTATAGGGGGGGTCCCAAAACATCTTTTTTTCCCATAGACTGAATGGGGGGAAAACTGCGCATGGCTACAGTTCAAACCGCTGGACGGACTTTTACCAAATATGCGGCAGGGGCTTGGTCCCGAAAGCGTGCTTTTGTAAATTTGGTGACCTTCCGTGCAGTACTTTTCTTTGAAATTATCAAAAAGAAAATCTGATGGGGCGTGGCCAGCAGTGCAATGGGAAAGACGTGAGTCTCTCCGGCTCCCGCGACCGCCAAACACATCCTGATTAATTTGCCTGATTCATGCATGCTATAGAGGCATAAACACTCCGGACGGGTGTCGGACCCCCTCGGGCTAAAGTGAGCCAGAAAGCAGCTGAAACCGCAGCTGTATCACAGAGCTACGGGCGAGAAGAAATCCAAGCGGGCACCAACAGGCCCAACTTCAAGATGGCCGCCAGGGGTGAGCGCTAACTCTGTGCCCGAGAAGGGGAGCTGTACGGCAGGGGGACTCAGCATGCCACCTGCCCGCTGTCGACATCGAGGGCAGGTGAAGCTCCGACTTGTATGCAACAACTGACCAGCCTGTCGGAAGAACTACAATCCTGCACACCTCTGCTGGGGAAGACACCCTGAGCTGAGGCGGCCTTGATATGCGGCCCACGCCGGTGGAAGGAGGGTGTGAGCCTGCCGTCGTAGTGAGTGGGCCGGCGCATGACTGAATGCGAGCAGCGGGCTGCAGTCGCTCAACCACAGGCCAGGAGGGTCAGCGACGAGCGGAAATAGAGGTTCCCACCGGGGGCTGGCTGGGGCAGAGTCCCAAAGCACAGCAGCAAGCACACCAGTGCAAAGGACACCGACGGCACCCCCCAAGAACAGTGCGCCACACCGCCTTGCAGCCTACCGGAAAGCTGTAAATCCGATGCTCCTCTGCTGGTGGGGGGTAACCGGGGCTGGGGCGGCACTGGACTGAGGGAGGCCACCCGCAGCAAGGGCCCTAAGCACAGCAGCACACTCACCGACAAGAGCACGTGGCCCTGAGGCCTGCATCTAGGATTCCAGGAGAGCTGCACTACACAAGACCAACAACCGCACCACCTGTGGCGAGGGCGTGGGCACCCTGAGAAGAACCTACATCTCAGAAACAGGCGAGCGGCACTGGAGAGCAGACGTGAGTAGCCGTCCCACAGCCCCACCACTTGCATCAGCCAGGGCAACTGGCCAACAATCTGCCGGGGGAAGGGGGTAAAGGTGCGAAGCGGACTCGCCAGGCTGTGAGGCGGCCATCACACTCTCCTCCACCCTGCAGATAGCAACGGGAGTGGCCCCCGGGACCGAAGTGGTGGATCTCACTGGGGCCGGATTGGACAGCCAATCCATGACCAGTCCCGATGCCGGAGCAGGCCAGTACGCAACACAGAGGCAACAGCTTAGTCCACAGTCCGGTTGCTGCACAGCGATTTCCGTGCAAAATCCAGACCCACTAGGCGCAGTAAGAAACATGGGAAAGACAGATCTAGAAGACTGCCCACGCGGCATGGACCAATACACAATTCTTCCTCCACAAGCTCCCGACCTCCACTCGTTGTCCTCGGAGGAGGTGGAGACAGACAATACGATCTCCCTCAAAGAAATAATGGCCGCCATAGCGGAATCCTGCACGTCCATGGAGCAGAAAATGGACGGAATAAGCATGGATGTGTCCCTCCTCAGACATGACCTCCAAAAGCTAACAGCACACACGGGAGAGGCCGAACAACACATCTCGAACACAGAAGATAGGATTCACAACATGAGACGACAACTCCAGAGTGTCACGTCCAAGCTCAAGGTGCTGGAGGATAGAAATGAAGATGGAGAGGGGAGATCTAGACGCAATAATGTGTGAATACTTGGTATCCCCGAGAAAGCAGAAGGCGCCTGAATGGAACTGTTTTTGGAGCAGCTGCTCGCTGACCTGTTCGACCCGGACTCATTCTCCAAGTTCTTCTCTATAGAGCGAGCACACAGAGTGTCCACCGGCAGACCAACGCCCGGGGCTCACCCGCGCACAGTAATTGCAAAGCTTCTACACTTCAGGGACCGAGACGCATTACTGCAACATGCACGCGCCAAGGGTACGATTACCTTTAATGGTTGCAGGATCGCCTTTTTCCCTGACTACAATAGGGAAGTGCAGAGGGCAAGTCAATCCTTTGACCACCTCAAGAAGCAACTACAATCAATGGGAGTGAAGTATGGGCTGCTCTTTCCTGCGCAATTAAAGATCTACCACAAGGGAACCACGGTCCACTTTAATGACCCTGAAGAAGCATGGCGCTGGGATGAACAGCATATAGAGGGCGACTGGTCGTCTTCGCGCGGCAGAGGGGGAAGGAACCGCGTGCCCCCACCTTCCCAACAGCGCAAGCCCAGTCAGCCTCCAGCACAAGACCCACTGGAAGACATAGGTGGCTGACCCATGCCTAAACCTCTATCCAGTGCTCCGTTACTCAACAGTAAGCTCGAACTGTAATATGGCACCTTGTGCGACATACCGCAATACCCATTTTAAGGTAACACACACTTCAATGTGGCGGTTGCGGGAACATCTCGCACACGCGCTTTGTAGGCCCCACCCCTCCGCTAGTAAGTTTCAAGTTAAGCGCTAAAGGTGTCACCCCCCCAGTCATATTTTGTAGGGAGACCACCTGAGCCTTAGGCTGCGATTGTCTTAAGTAAGCTGTCCAGTTGACAGCCAGTAGTGTTAAAGTTCGGGCGACCGATGCTTCTAGTTGGGAGAAGTATAGGGAGGGTGGGCTTGGGATTGTTGAGTTTAGTTAGGGGAAGGACCAGTCTAGCACATAACACACTAAAATCACATAAGAGGGTTATAACATGGAGGCGCGCGGTTGCCGGATACCTGGCGTCGTCATTAGCAGCACACACTCCATTAGCCACGGATAGATATGGCATCACGCAATACAAACACAACCAGAACACTGAAATGTATGACCTGGAACGTCAATGGCCTTGGCAATGCAATCAAACTGCGATTGGTAGGGCAATACCTGAACAGGCACGCACCGGACGTCGCTTTCCTGTCTGAAACACACCTTGCAGGCACAGAATGCTCCCTATTCAGACGCACAAATTATAGACTCGCAGTCCATGCAGACTTCACAATGGGCACAAGGGGGGTCATAGTACTGATACACAAGAATCTCCCTTTCCACCTGAAAACAGTAACCCAGGACACTGGAGGAAGACTCGTATATGTGGCTGGCACACTCTGGGAGCAGTCTGTCACACTACTAGCGATTTACGCACAACCCACTTTGTTGTCACCACTACTCACCGACATTTCCCCCCTGATTACCGCAGACACCTCTAACATCATGATAATAGGAGGGGACTTCAACAGAGTCATGGACATATCCCGGGATTGCTCACATCTTTGAAATAGAAACCCCAGCGTGCCTACCAAACTTGCAATGTTCACGAATGCCATGGGCCTGTGTGACGTATGGAGAGAACTCCACCCTAATATCAGGGAATACTCCTTCCACTCGGTGGCTCACGCCTTGCTCTCCAGATTGGACTACTTCTTTCTCCCAGCAACTGACCTACACAGGGGACATGAAGCATGCCTACTCCCGAGAGGCATCTCCGACCACTCCCCACTGGTGATGCAAATCACAACATCCAGGCCGACTCCCCCGCCCAGTGGGCGCCTGAATAATTACTACTTGGGCAATCCAGACCTGGTGGTCAGGCTCCAAGAGACAATGCAGACATATTTCGAGCTGAACACAGAGTCCGCATCATACCAAGTGCCACTATGGGAGGCCTACAAGGCAGTACTGAGGGGTGAACTCATCTCATGGACGACCGCACAGAGGAAACAATACCTACTCAAGGTACACGAAGCGGAACAACAGGTGAAACAAGCAGAGGTAGCGCACATAGCCCAGAACACGCCCGACACAAACCGGGCCCTGCTCCTGGCACCAAAGCAGCTCCAGAACAGTGCACTGGATAATGCCAGACATGCACACTCGACAATGTGTACAAGAGTTTATGGAACAGGCGATAAAGCCGGGAAAATGCTAGCGTGGCTAGAACGCAAGGAGCAGGGACGCAGCCATGTCCAGCAGCTACAGACAGAGGGCACAACCCCACTTGTGGCAGATCAGGATATCACGAGGGGCTTCACAAATTACTATGATGAACTGTATAAGTCGCCTATCACCCCCGCAAATACCTCAATCATAGAGGAAATTAACTTCCCCACCTTGAGCATAACACAACAAGAATTGTTGGAAAGAGACATAACAGAGGATGAGGTGTCGAATGCCATGTCCGGCCTCCAAGCTGGTAAGTCCCCAGGTCCAAATGGCTTCCCAATTGAGCTGTGGCGGAAAGTGGGAACCAATGTGATTGCTCCACACCTACTGCAAATGTTCCAACATGCAAGAGAACAGGGCACCCTTTCCCCAGATCTTAGGGAAGCCACAATAATAGTACTACCCAAACCGGACAAACCCCCTGAACACTGCAGCTCTTACAGGTCCATTTCACTTATAAACAGCGAAACCAAAATACTTGCGAAGATCCTGGTAAACCAGCTACAACAAGTCATCCCCTCCCTGTCCACCCTGACCAATGCGGCTTCATGCCCAAGAGATCGACACACATGAATCTTTACAGGTTGCACTCAGCACTAGAAAAAGCCGGCAGCATACAGGGTCTGCTGGCTTTGTTGGCAATAGACTTTGAAAAAGCTTTTGATTCGGTGAGGTGGGAGGCCATCTGGGACATAATGAGGCACGTGGGTTTTGGCGCAAACTTTATCGGCTGGGTGCAACTACTATACAAATGTCCAATAGCCAGAACTAAGGTCAATGGCTGGCAATCAGACCCTTTCAGATTGGGCAGAGGAACGAGGCAAGGTTGTCCCCGGTCGGCCATGATTTTTGCACTTGCCATCGAACCACTGGCCATCCTTTTACGAAATACCCCACTCTGGGAGGGCTTCCGGTGGTCAGAAACATGGGAGGATAGAGTGTCCCTCTACGCAGATGATTTGCTTATCTACTTGAAAGACCCACGCAACTACTGCCAAAATGTTACCCAAATGCTGAAAAGATACGGAGCCTTCAGTGGCCTATGCGTGAACTGGTCAAAATCCATCCTATTTCCCATAGGAAGCATAGATGCCACTTGCCCCATAGACTGCCCCTACCAAATTGTTACTGATCAGTTCAAATACCTGGGGGTGAAAATCACGAAGCACCTCACAGACTACAAAGCTCTGAATCTACAACCAGTCGTGGCGAGATTCGCTGAGGACACTCGCCATTGGAGCTCCCTGCCACTGGCAGAGCTGCCCTATTCAAAATGATCGCCCTTCCCAAGTTCTTGTATGTTCTGCAAAATGCACCGCTGCATATCCCACACCAGGAATTCCTCAAAATAGACTGTATCCTCTGGAAACTGCTTTGGAGTGGAGGGCCCCCGCGGATCGCTCTTTCCACCCTTCAGAGATCTGTCTGGCAGGGAGGGATCTGGCTGCCCAGACTGGAAACTTACTACTGGGCCAGCCAGATGGCGGTGGTGAATGACATGCTCCATGGGGAAAGGAACCTGCCG
Source organism: Ambystoma mexicanum (assembly GCF_040938575.1). Classification (NCBI taxonomy): domain Eukaryota; kingdom Metazoa; phylum Chordata; class Amphibia; order Caudata; family Ambystomatidae; genus Ambystoma; species Ambystoma mexicanum. Next base: position 1,250,665,944 of record NC_090921.1, on the reverse strand, counting down.
CATATCAGAAGGTTTAACACCAACAGCAGCATAACACCCCTGGAACTTCTATACTGTGGCATGGGCCGCACATCAGCTCCTACCATGGAAACGCACATCACACGAATCTGGGTGGAAGCACACCGGCATGTAGGCTGGGAATCGAAACTGACGCTGCCCCAACCATTGTGGAACAACAGGCTTCTCCACGAGTTACAGAAGCTGCCGAAATGGCCCGCCTGGCCCCAACGTGACATCACCAAAGTAGGAGACGTAATAAAAGAGGAGAAATTGGTCCCTTTTGAAACAATGCATTCGGAATTTGCACTCCCATCCTCGGAAGGATACCATTATATGCAACTGAAACACGCACTGCACGCCCATCAACAGATCATCAGTGACACGCTAGAATGTACCCTGCTGGAGTCTAACATAGTCCAGGACCAAATAAAAAGAAAAGTCACTTCAACCATGTGTAACGTAATCACATCCTTTGCTACACCCGAGCCTGTCAGTTTGAGGGCCAGGTGGGAGCGAGACGTTGGCCCTCTACAATCGGAAGACTGGATGAAAGCCTTGATGTACCCTCGTGAGGCGACCATTTCATCGAGGCTCCGACTGGTCCAACTCAAGATCCTACATCGTATTTACTATCCGCGAGTGGCACTCTTCCAGTGGGGCAAGGTCTCGGACCCGCGATGCATACGATGCAGGCGCGAGGAAGGAACCTTCTTCCACATCATATGGGAATGTGACGAAATACAGCAACTATGGCGGAAATGCTGTGACAAACTGTCCAGAGTCTTGGGCAAGCCAATACAAAGGGGACCAAAGCAACTCCTGTTAGGGATCTCCGATGAATGTGACCTGACCCGGTATGAGAAACTGCTCAGGTCAACCGCTACAGCGATACTGAGAAGGAACATTGCGCAGCTATCGGGGTCGGAAAAGAACACCTAGTTATGATCAATGGATCACGGACATGGACATCTGTGTAACAATGGAGTGCAGGGTATACGCAGCAATGGGATGCCCGCAGAAAGCAAGCAACATCTGTCAGAGATGGGAAGACGATGGCTAAGCCCCCGAAGCAGCGTCACTGGAAATGGGAGCGTTAAGAGCAAGGTGCCCATGGACTGGCAGGCCTGGCGCACGGGGACTGTGTCCTGTGTTTCCTCATCAAAGACTAGATGGTCCAAGTGGCAGAGGCCACTACCCAATTTTGTTTTGACCCCCCTTATGGTTTACCCTCTGTTTCTTCCTTCCCCTGCAATGCACAGTGTTATGTGTAATGTTTATGTATGTGTGGAAAATGTAATAAACATTTTTTGATTAAAAAAAGTAAATCTGAAAAAATTAGTGATATCTATGTCAGTTTTGCGGTCACACTTTCCTGTTCGGTCCACGGACAAGATACCGATTGGCTAAGGGGCTGGCGTCATGACCGCGGACACGCAACGTCTCTGGCCATTGGCTGCTGCAAGACGTGTTCTGCGTCAGATTGTTTGGATGCGCCCGACATCTTGGATCCGCCGAAAGTGGAGCGACAACCAGCGTACACATGCTCTATTTATAAAACTCTTTTGCTGTATCACAGAGCGTTGGGAAAGGTTCAGACAGCAAGACATGGGTGATCAATGCATCTGTTCTGAGGGTCGGTCTTCATGATGTACTTTCTATAGACACCTTGTACGCACAGAAAATGTGGGGTGTAATAACGACAGCACTTCAGTCCATGCAGTGGACAGGAAACTTCTAACTGTTGAAAACACACGCGTAGTGGTAGCCAACATTGAAATTGACAACATGCCGTGATTGCATTACTTTTTCCGATGTATATTATTATATTCATTAGTACACCGCCATGGGTGTCACATGCTACAGTGGTTGTGGCCAGGGCGTAGAGTCTTGGATGAATGGCCGTCGGCCGAAGGCCGAAGGCCTTCCTTCCAAGACTGTAGGCCCTGGCCACAACCACTGCAGCATGTCACACCAATGGATACACCCGTAGTATTGCGTTTCGATTGGCAAATTGTGGGGAGTGCGTACAGTCTTGGGTGCATGGCCAGAGGCCAGAGGCCATGCACCCAAGACCAAAGTTATAAGTACTAGACGCGGAAGCCACTGCACACACATCCCATGTAAGATCTATGGACATACAGCTAGGAGTGAAGCCTCTGGCCAGAAGCACTGAAGGATACCACACCTATAGAAAAACCCCCACTACCACACATCACTGAGGTGGTTGTGGAGAGACCCTGAACTCTTGGGTGCATGGCTGAATGCCATGCACCCAATAACCCAGTTATAATCTTTTTATGATGTATTTCCTATGGCCACCTTGTACGCACAGAAAATGAGGGGTCCAATAAGAGCACTATTTCAGTCTGTCCAGTGGACAGGGAACTTGTAACTGTTGTAAGGACCTGCGTAGTGGTAGCAAACATTAAAATTGACAACATGCCATGATTGCATTGCATTTTCCTACAGCTATTATTAAATTCTTTAGTACGCCTCCATGGGTGTCACATGCTACGGTGGTTGTGGCCAGGGCCTAGAGTCTTGGATGCATGGCCGTCGGCCGAAGGCCTTACTTCCAAAACCCTAGGCCCTGGCCACAAATACTTCAGCATGTCACACCCATGGATACCCTCTTACTAATGCCTATCAATTGCCTGGTTGTGGGGAGTGTGTGCACTCTTGGGTGCAAGGCTGAAGGCCATGCCCCCAACAACAAAGCTATAACCTTTTCACTTACAAGCCCACGTGAGTTTCATGTAGTGCGGTGGTTGTGGACAAGATGTGTACTTTTGAGTGCATGGCTGCAGACTGTATGCCATACACTGAAGCATGCACCCAACAGGACACTGGTAAGCGCTGGAGTTATAAGCCACTTCACAACCATATATAGAAATGTATGGCAATACAACTAAAATTTTAGGCGCTGCCCACAAACAGTGCAGCATTTCAGACCTACACAGACACTCCTAGCATTGAACATCAGTCAGGTGGCTGTGGGGAGAGTCTGCAGTCATGAGTGCATGGCCGCAGGCCATGCACCCAACAGCACAGTTATATGTAGTGTACTTACAAGGTACAGTGGGTACGATATGGTGTGGTAGTGCATCACTCTGTCGGCTGTGGGGAGGGGCTGCAATCATGGGTGCATGCCTGAAGGCTTTGCCCCAAAAAGTACATTTGTTCATAGTGTAGTTATATGCAACAATGAATGTCATATGGTGTGGTAGTAGTGGCCAGGATACAGAGTACTTGAGCTAAGTAATAAGCAATGCTGTTGTAAGTAACTATGCATTTCAAATACTGTATACCCATACATTCATAATGCTATGGCCTCAAACTCACCTCTGTAGCCTGTGGCTACAAACTACTGCACCATATCAGAGCTATTGGTACACTTGTACTATGCAACATCATTAAGATGGTTGTGGGGAGGACGTAGCGTTTTGAGAGCATGGCCAAAGGCTATGCTCCCAAAACCAAGCGGGTACATTGTAAAATGACAAGGCACCATGGTTCTGATATGCTGTGGTGTTTTTGGCCAGGACCCAGACTCTTGACTGCATGCCCAAAGGCCATGCACCCAAGACTGAAGTCATAAGCAGTGGAGTTACAAGTCAATACGGGTATGGTGTAATGCTCTAGTTGTGTTGACGCCCTAGTGCCTTAGCTTCATGGCTGCAGACGATGGTTCGAAAAGTACATTTATAAGTAGCTAATTTACAATGACTATGGCTTTGATATGTAGCGATGGTTGTGGATAGGAACTATACTCCTTGTACCTTGGTCGTAAGGCTTAGGTGGTACATTACTCACCGAAGATGCAAGGGCCAGCCTACAGGCACTGCACTATATTAGTACCATAGATTAGACATGTAGATTCCCATGTGTAGAAAATGACTGCCAATATACTTACTCCTTACTTTGTTCAGAATCCATATACAATTTTTAAGTGGCTATCGTACTTGGCGGAAGTATCCCTTTTTCCATTTTTGTGATAAAAGAAAAAGGTGTGTTAGTGTTTGCATTTTTTGAAAATTTACTACATTGCATAATAGACAGTTTTTTGACCCTCATATTTAGTTTACAAACCAGTATACTGTGCATTACGCTCAGTTTCTGTGTTTGCTTTTCTAATCCTTGGGTCTGGGGAAATAAATCCTTGTCCGATTAAAAAAAACCTTTGTTTACTATGTTACTAACTACTTCCTTGTTTCCTTTGCGTGTTTCCTTCATCTTTCTGATTAATGTTATGTTTGTTGCCTTCCTGCCAATTTGTAACAACAGTTAGATACCTGTAGGGATATTTTAACTCTACATTTGTTTCTACAGATTTGTGATACTCATTCATTTGTGTCGTTGTTATATCCTGTTTCCTTCATCTTTCCCATTAATGTTTTGTTTGTTGCCTTCCTGCTGATTTTTAACAACAGTTAGATACCTGTAGGCATATTCTACCTGTGCATTTGTTTCCAATGATTTGTGATAATCATTTACTTGTGTCATTCTCCCATCCTCTTGGGTAGTTAGATACCTGTGGGCGTATTCTCTTTGTAGTCTTTCACATAATTTGTTGACAATCTTGAAGTACACATTATTTCATAAATTTTGGCTTTAACAACATTAAATACAAATTTGTTAGATTAGCTGGCAATCTCTGCTTTAGAGTAATGGTGCTATCATTACATTCGAACCATCCACAAGTCTTTTTAATGTATGCAGTGTAGTGACCTGAATTGGTTTTAGCTCCTGCATGGTAGATTATACCTACTGTTGTAAAGGTTTTCTTTCCAAGTGACACTTGACCGTGTGTGAATCCATGGTGGATGGGCTGTGTGCGGGACATGACATGGGGTGCTGGGTAGTCCCCTGTGGTGTGGGCTGCCTGCAGGGGACGTGGAGGGGGTAGAGGGCACACCTGGGAGGACCCACACTTCCAATTCACGTGTGGGACTCCCTGCGCACCCAACTGGATACACGTACCTCGTTCTGACAGCGAAATCGCGTGTGAAACTCCCCGCGAACCCCAGTAATACACGTACCCACTCACACAGAGCCATTCGCATTTGGAACTTCCCGCGAACCCCCGTAATGCACGTACCCCACTCGCACAGGGCCAATCGCGTGTGAAACTGTCATACCGCCGAGTTCCTGGCGTTTGTGGAGCCTCTGGCGACGCGGACTCTAGTCCCGTCTTGCTCAGCTGCTATCAAGCCACGCCCCTTCCTTGTTTTTCCCTTTTTGTTCAGTATCCATTGGTTGTGACGCTCCGCAACCCGGAGTTATAACCAGCTCTTTCCGGGTCGCAGGTGTGTCGCAACGCTTCCGGTTTCCTTTCCGCTAGCCCTGCATTGCTGTGTTTCTCTGGTTGCTCCCCCTCTGTTTTTTCCAGTGCTCTTTCCTCCGGTTGGGTCCTCGCGCCCAGTCCGGAATTCTTTCTCCTGCCTTCCTTTTTTCCGCTGCTTCGTTCAGCTCTTTCCTTGCTGCCTGTGCCTTTGCCCTGTTCCCCGCCCTTTGCCCTCCTTCCAGCCTGTGCTTACCCTCCCTCCTTCCCATCTTCGTCCTTCCTCTCAGCTGCGCTCCTGTTCTCCCGATTCTGCCTTCCTGTTTCCTCCTTTCTTCTCTCGTCCTGCAGTACCATACTCCCGTGTGCCAGTCCTAAGCCTGTCTACTGGATTGTCTATTTCTTACAGTTTTGGATACCTCCGCTGTGTTGAATTCTTGTGTACCAGTGCCCGGCCCGCTTACTGGACTGCCTGTTCTTGCTGTGTACGCTTTCTCGGTGTACCTCCGGACCCACTTGACCAGCCAACAACTCCTCAAGGGTATCTCGGCTCTGCTCCTCCCGAAGAGCATTGTGATAGCTCAGGGGGTTTTTGTGCCTACGGGCTTTTTCCCCTTCTGGACGGTCCCGGGGGAGGGGCTCCCCTGTTCTCCCTTTTGAGAGGCACGGTGGCTTCCTTCCGGGGTCGTCCCTATCTACATAAAGAAAAAGGTGCGATCACAAAGAAAGGAAAAGCAGGGTTCTTGGAAAGAAGAAGAAGGTGAGGAGTCAGGGGAGGGGGAAATTTCGGAGTCTACGTTGTCTGACGAAGATATCACCAATCCTGGTGACAGAAACTCCCCGCGAACCCCAGTAAAACACGTTCCCCTATCGAACAGGGCCAATCGCGTGAGAAACTTCCTGCGAACCCCAGTAATACACGTACCCCGCTCGCACAGGGCCAATCGCGTGTGAAACTCCCTGCGAACCCCAGTAATACACGTACCGCGCTCGCACAGGGCCAATCGCGTGTGAAACTTCCCGCGAACCCCCAAAATACACGTACCCCACTCGCACAGGGCCAATCGCGTGTGAAACTCCCCGCAAACCCCAGTAATACAAGTACCCCGCTCGCACAGGGCCAATCGCGTGTGAAACTTCCCGTGCACCCCAGTAATACACGTACCTCGCTCGCACAGGGCCAATTGCGTGTGATTCTCCCCACGCAGCGAGGTACGTGTATTCGGAGGGGTGCACGGGGAGTTTTACAGGCGTTTTTGTGGTTGGGGGCCTGTATGCTGGTCCACTGGCCTGTGCGCCATGTATGGGATTTGTGCGCTGTACATGGTGCACGGGGAGGGGTTGGGGGCATAACTGGCGCTGCTGCAAGGTCACTGCGCCACTCTGCGCCACGGCTGGTAATGGATGTTAAAATCCATGAATACACTGTGCACGGAAATGGATTTTGGCGCACGCGGCTGACGCAGATTGTCGCACGCGCACACTGTGCGCCAGCCACGTGCGCCACTTGTGCGCTGAATTCTATGAATTACCCCCATGGTGCTTTCTACTTCTGCCATACCTACTTCAGCCTCATTTGTTATTAGTGGTTGTCCTAGTGGTTCTTGACTTCCAGTTACAGAAGGTTGACTACTGTCGGAAGAGTCCTTATCTAGTTGGGCCTGAAGTTCTTCTTCCTGTTGGTGCTCATTGTGTAACATTGTTTTGTACTGTGTAAAGTTCACATCAGTGATAGTGCTTTCATTTGCTTTGAAAGCATCTTCATAGCAGTCATAGTTATCTAGTATGTCTTCCTGTTTTCTCCATGGTTTGAAAAGTTGTAACAGAGACATGTAATATAGTTCTTTCTGTTGAAGAGTTTTTAATGACAATTTTACATGATTAATTAAGCTTCATTTGGTAAGTTTCACTAAGCTCCCTTCACAATCGCTCACTCTATATATACGTTTGCTTTCATCGGGTTTTACATTATTTTTTTCTGCAAAGCTTTGAGCTATGTGGTATAGACACATGCTTTCCAGAGTGCTACTCCTGTTGGGATAGTATGTGTCTAGTAAATAGTTTTTTAGAATGTCTTGGCTGTTGGGACCATTTTTGGCAATTGTTTCTATGTCCTCATATGATTTTAGCACTCTTTTTCTAGATTTTGCAGGACCAACACTGAGCCATACTATGTTGTCTGATTTTCCATAAAAATCAGTGCCGGTTAAACGATCTGCTGCTTCATAGGCCCCACATTCTCTATGAGAGAGCATTTTTATGCCTAGGCTGTACAATTTTTGTGATAATGTTTTGTCTGATGCTAAGTCATCCCAGAGGTCTTGAAGCTCTGTTTTTTTCTGCTTTTGTTAAGTAGGCTGTAATATATCGTGCAACAGCATTTTAATTGTCTGCAATGTACTGCACATCTATGTTTGCATTCCATAAGAGGGCAATGATTGCATTGTAATCATTGATATATTTTCATTCTTCCCTTCTTTTTATGTAATACGTGTTCTTAGGTGATTTACCTTTAACACTATGTCGAACTGAAGACATGAAGTTGTTTACTTCACCTGTTTCTGTAACTGGTCTAGGGAAACCAAAGCGGCATTTGGTGTAGTATTTACCTTTGTTTTTATATTTGTGGTGACAATATTTGCCACATTTGTGTCTTTGAAATTGTACAATCTGCCCATGCAGCTCACTATGTGTCTGTTGTGAAGGGATTTCACATGTGCCATATTTTTGTGCACCCTTAATCCATAACAGCATGTGAATATGTGGTGCTCCTCTTGCTTGATATTCTTTTCTACAAAAGAAGTGCTGCACTTCTCCAAGGGGAGGAACAGTTTTATTTGCAAATAAAGTGTAGCATGGCAATGAAACAATGATGGAAATATCTTGAGACATTAACTGGATCTAGAGAGCAAAGTTCTCCAGGTGTTAATATATCTGTGTTGTTTTTGTTGCTGTTTGCTATGCGTAGGAACTCATGTAAATCTTCCCATGCATATTCTGCACAACTTAGCGTAACAAACCAAGTCGATGGTCCAAGGTTTCTGATCATGCAAAGCAACCAGTATTCCTTTTTTACCACGCATGTTTGCAAACAAATTTGTTATACTTGATTGTAAAACCTCATCTTTTTCCTGTACTTTTTGTATTAACTGCGTAGCAGACATATTTTGAAAGTGGGTTCCAGATTTAAGAATGTGTGCAATTCCATAACATAGTGTTGCTAATTCACTTTCATAGAGTAGGTGGAATATGTATTCCACATTTTGTCTAAATCTGGGATCTTGCGAATACATTTGTAATGAGTGGTATTCTGATGCCCCAATCTGAGTGGGTCTATCATCATTTCTTCCACCTTTGCCAGTAGGAAATAGCAGTGGAAAAGCACGTGCTTCTATACTTTTCTCCCAAATACTCATTGGTGACCCTTTGGTTTGTCGCATTTGGGAAGTTTCTAGTGCATCATCTATGCTTTCATTGGAATGCAATGGATGAATTGTGTAATGGTCCAAAAGAGTGGATACTGTAGCAGGATCCAGAAGTTCGAATTGTCCAGTTTCTGATGGCTCTTGAATTATTTCAGTTGTTTCCCTTAAGCTTTCATCAATATTTATTTCCTTGAAGTACTCATTATTGTCTTTTAGATATTGCAATGCTTGTTTAACTTTGTGTAAGTCCACCAATTTTTGGCAATTTTTTTTGTCCTTTGTTGGTACTCCATTTACCAAGACTATTAAAGAATGCTCTATTGAACATTCCACTCCTAGAGTGTGTACATTTTCCATTAGATCTAATGGCAAATAAACTACTTTGCCACAAATGCCTTTCACCAATTCAGAGGAAGGTAATTTTGCTGTTTTTGGATGAAGGTGTACAATTGCTTGAAATGGGTGAACTGTTTGAATTATTATGCTCTCATACAAATTGAGCTGTTGCAGGATTTTTGGTAATGGAAACAATTCTGAATGATTTGTAATAGCACGTAAAGGAGTGTGGTTCTTGTCTAATTTTGTAGTATAGTAACTGCAACATATTAGGCGTTCAGTTAGTTCATATTTGTTTTCAGCTAAAAGGTACAGAGCTAATTCAAGCCATTTAGGGTCTTCATTGTCTTCTATTTTGTATGCTATGTACACATTGTTTGTGTTCCTTTTGTAAAACGTTCTGCAGCAACACACACACATACATGGTTGGGTACTTCAGCCGATGACCTTTTAAATTTTACTATTTCTTTTCTGTATGTGTGTAATAGAAGGTTGCTATGTGCAGAATCATTCCTACTGTGTTCTAAAACGGATGCATTTTGTAAGTGGCTCTCACTTCCAGAATACTTTTTCTGAATATGGTCAATTTCTTCTTGTAAGTATTTGGGTGTACCATGCAGAAGAGTGGTATTTAAATTGCCTAATTCTGAAGCTGGACTTTTTGCATAGTATATTTTATACACAAGATTTCTTACATTGGAATGATGTATTGATATTCTTTTGATATCATGGAAGGTACTTTTGCAAATAGGCCCAGAAATGCAGGCTAATGAATGTCCTTTTAGTCCTGTGTATATCCATATTTTGCAGCACTTTCATTTTACTTTTGTCTTTACCTTTTACATATTGATTGAGGAACTGATGTAAAGATTTGAAAGCTTTGTTTGGAATGGGACACATTGATATGCACAGCCATTTGTATACTGGACGGTGTGGCTCTGCTGAATCGAGAGATAATTCTGAGTTTTCAGGGGATACATTTGTAAGCAGTGTTTCTTGTTCCATGATGGTAGTATTGATTTTCTCATACCCTCGTGCACTGCTATGGATGGCAATTGTGTTTGTTTGATTTTGTTTGTATGCTTCTTCATTAAAATATGGTTCTGTGGTTGTTGTGTGACTCCATTCACCACCACAAACATGTAAGAAATTATTTTTGTTCACATTAAGTTTATTGCTGAGTTTCTTTTGTAGTTTGGTACTTAGTTTTGTTGGTGCTTTCATCCTATTTAACACTAATATAAACAACTTCCTTTTGAGAAGGATTGCACTGTCCATGAGAGTTTGTAGGATTAACTTTCTATGGTAGGTTTTAAGGGGTGAGGATGATTTCGGTCCTCTTCTTAGAAGATTCTGAAGGACTCTGTGATGAAACATTTTTGATAAAATACTTTTTTTTACTATGGGTTCTTGTGACACTATCAGGATTATTAGGAGCAGTGTTAGCTGTACTGGTAGCCATTTGTTTGCCAACATTTTTGTGTTTTGTGACACATTTTGATGGAGGAGGTAGTTGTGACATCCTTTGTTTTGCTAACCAACTGCATTAGCTGGTTTGTTCCAAGATTCTCTACAAACTCTACAACAGGTGGATGCTTACATTGGGCACTTCTATTTTTATTTGCTCTACTTCTGTGTTCCTTTCTACAGAGTTGCTTTTTGGTAGGCATTCTTTGGTTTTGATGTCTGTTGAAAAAAAAGGTATACTTTGGTCTGTTGTCCAATGTATGTGTGCTGTGTGCATGTGTGCATGAGTCTGATGGGGAAGCTCTTTGTCATGGTGTGCCATTCTGTATTGAACTCTTGTAATGATTTGGTAAGGCTACTTTACTGTTTGTTTAATACTACAATGTGCTTCAGATCAGAGTACAAAGTGGGCTACTTGTGACAAGACCATTATTAATAAACAAAATGCCATAAACTTGCAACAGCATTTTCTTTTCTAAATCTAACGTTCTAAGGATTACGTATGTTATTTGAGTTCTAAACACACAGGGATTTGTCAGCCATTCTGCTTGTTATTCTTTGTTCAATAAATGGAAATTTGTAGGTAGAATGGTTTAGAAATCAATGTTTGCTTTGGTGCCCAAAATAACCAAATAACCCACGCAGCCTCTTTGAGGAGTAGTTACAATATAAAGGTAGTACTGTGCTTACTTTTTCTGCAAGATGGCCAGGTTTCTTCGGATATGTCGTCTGCAGTGTATATACTGTTGATTCTCAGGAGAGTAGTCTTCACTGTGATTGAAAAAAAACAAAATCAATTACTTTGTGTGCTTACAGCAGTGATGATACTGCACACATTAACTGTGCTTCTTTCGTCAGAGCATTTTACTTTCAAATTTCACCCCAGTGCTTGTGTGCACTTCACTTCACTCTGTGCAGTGTTTGCATGGTATTTGCAATATGGTACTTGAAAGTCCTTCAAAATTGCTAGCAATTTTAAGGTTATGGAAATGCCTTGTTTTTTACAAGGTGCACTATGCATAGGAGAGAGGTTTGTAAGCGATAGGGCACAGTAGTAAATGGGGAAACATTTTCTACTTGCAAGCTAAATGTACGATGCCGACACATCGGGAGACCCTCAGAGGCAGATGTCACCACAGCAATCGGGAGCGCTTACTTTTCTCACACGATTACATTGCAAGTAGCATTACTGTAGGGCGTACACAGTACACAACTCTGACATTTCCACATACTCAATTGAGTTCCGCCCTAAATACGCATGCTTGCAACATATTTACAGGTTATGCGGAAGACAGTAAGCAGTCGTGCGGTTTGTCAATATATACTGAGGACTTCGGTATGCCCATGGTGATTAGTAGCAGACTCGGGCATAAGAACTACAGAACCAAAAAGGAGGTAGAACTGCTACTGCCAAGGTTCATCACCAATTATTGTCAATAAATGAAGCAAAACAAGTAATTTACATTGGGGAACCTGGTATACTAGTACTAATGGATTGAATCCCTTAGTTCATAACCCGTGAATTTATCCAGAAGGGAAAAAGAAACTCACACACATCAAAGACTGTGGATATACATAGTTTGTATTGAGACAAAAATATCAAAAGGCAATTGTGACAAAAACATCAAAAGGCAATTGTGAAAGCATACATATAACAGAATTCAATATTCTGAACATAGACGAATGGTGAAAACTGAATTTCAAATCGTCTTCAGTACATGATTAGTTTGCAATATGTGGCATAACCCGAGAGGGAAAAGTACAAAATTTACTTGAAATGCCGAACTTAACCCATGAATGAAACGTGTGGAAATCAAAAGCGCCGGTAACTTGGTGCTATAGTCGACCTGTAACCATCTAGGTCCAAAGTAGCTTAAATGCAGAAAGTATTTAATCTTTCAGATGTCAATGACAAATCGAACATCCTGCACTTAAAACGGGGAGCGTTCGTATGTATTGCCTATGCACATTTTGCAGCATTATTTTGTCTAAATTAAATCATAAGGGTTGCACATGTTCTCTGATTAAAATATACATACCTGTACTCTATACTCATGCATGTGCGCATGCATGGAGCTGTACATAGAAATTCGCAGTACTTGCACAGTAGCTTGTGAAGTAGGTGCTTTGCAATGATATGCAACTTCCATTCAGAATCATCGACAGTAATTTTGAAGTGCGCAATGTTGATGACGGAGTTGGAATTAGCGATGTTTAATGTGATTGGTGGATGGTTGTGCAACTGCTTAGTTGTGTCCAATGAGGGACTCGATTTGTTACCGCTGTGGAAAGGTGGAAGGACTGGGTAACAGTTACGTGCTGCACGTAGGCAACTCTTGTCCGCAGGTAGGGCATGCCACATACGGGTTTCTACAGCTAATCCTGCATGGAAAGGGGTCTGTAGGCATCAGCCAATCAGATGTTCACATTACTCTTTTGTGTCGAAAAATGTGCACACACAGAAGATGGGAGAGGTGGAGAGGGTCAGGGTTTTGGTGCTTGGAGACATTTTTGTGTATGGCTTACAACACTATGCCAAGAGTAGGCATGTGGCACACCATTTCGATGTTAGAGGAGTGGAGGTCATGTGGAGCGCAGACACTGATGCCAATGCTGCGACAATTCTGCAAGTTTGCAGACACATGCGTACAATGACCACTCCTCATGTGGTAATTTTGCACTACGGTGCTTGCCATTTGGGATACGTGAGTTCACATACTTTGTTTGCAGATTTGGCACAGTTGGTTGAAGCACTCATGACCATCTTCCCAACAACGAAAGTAATTTTTTCTGCTTTACTCCCTAGAGTAAAATGGGAAAACAATTCTGTTTTCTCCCGGATCAAAGCATTGGGACGTGTATCATCAATTGCGGCATGCGTGCATTCATGGTACGAGCTGGTATGTTTTTCTGCAGCCACCATAACATTGCTCTAAGCAATGCGGATCATTTTGAAGCAGATGGTGTTGAGCTATCTTCTTTGGGAAATGTGATGTTCTTTTGGAATGTAAGGCTTGCTTTAGAGAAGGTTCTGTAATGGTTGTAGGAGCAAAGCAAGGACAAAAAATACAAAAAAATATCTGGCCAAAAATACAAAATAAATGGTTCTTTTCAGAGCCCACCTTAAAGGGGGAAAGGGGAAATAATACTTTAATGTACCGTAGTCGCACTCTGATCCAATACATGTCCGCGGTAGTTTGCAGCCAGCGCATATCACCAACGGGGTTTCAGGGGTGGATACACATGCAAATGAGAATGAGCAGAGCTAGGGATTGGTCCATAAAGTTCAGTCGGTGTGTTCTGACCGGCGCTCTTTAGTCAGACTGTCTTCTCCCTGACAGAAGACCACAAAGCCATGGCCTTCCATGCTGGAAAACAGATTATCTGGATTTTGGGAGACTTATGGATACATTGGTTGAAGGTGCATGCAGAAAGCTGCCGTATATCTGCAGATCTCGGATTTCCCCAAGTGGAAGTGCACTGGCATGGCGTGCGTGGCATGAGGTGGCTGGACTTGGAGCCTCTCTGTGCTACTTTACTGACAGAGCGACCTCCAGATATACTGATCATTCATTGCGGAGGAAACAGTTTAGGCCATGTCTCTGGAATTTCTTTGCAATTTGCAATGAAGAAAGGACTTGCGAAGCTCATGGACATGTTTACAAATTCGCAAATACTTTTTTTACCGTATTGTGCAAAGACAAATATGGCTGCGTTCTTCTGCTTTTGGTCCACATATGGAGAAAGCAAGACGCAATGTGAATAAGGCTGTTTGTGCCTTTTTAAGAGATGTTGGCATGTCCTCTTTCCACAATGAAAACATTTTGTTTTGCAGCTCTTTCATTTTCCGCAGAGATGGAGTCCACCTCACATATGCTGGCAATCAGATTTTTCTTTGCAATGTACAAAATGCATTGCGACCTCTTTTGAAATCATACTAACCTATCTGACAATCCGTTTTCTCCAATCCACAGTTTTTGACCCACACAACACACCACCGAAATACTCCCAGCGTACACTTCATTGTGTTTGCTCTGCTTGCACCCTCCTTTTTTTCCCCTACGACTGTCCGCAAACTTTTCCACAACTCTGCATTATTTCATAGTTCTATTGTTAAAATGAGAAAGGCGGCTCTGAAAAAGCCTTTTCTGTAATTTTTGTTGTTTTCACATTTATTGCTTCACAGCACACGACACACTAGGTAAAGAGGCCAAAGGAGGGTAAGGAAGGGACAGGAGCCACGGGGATAAGAAAGGGTAAGTGAACAAAGAATGATATAGGATGAGCTTCATTTAGGTAAGGAGCAGATCTTCTGGTGCTCTCTGACTGCAGCCTCAAAAGCACTTTGAAACTCCCCCCCCTGCAGAGTACTGCGTCAAAATACGTGCAGACTACTGTCACCTTTGAAAGGTAAGGGTCAACAGCATTGCAAATGGCTTTCAAGGCAGCTGGAGGGAGGCGCTCCCCCACAGGAGTGTATCTTGTGATGGGAGGATGCTGTGGAGGAACTCAATCGACTACGCTCTTCACATGGCACCACTTTGCCAATGTCCGCAGTGTGGAACGAAGTGAGGTGTCGTTTCATGGTTGTCGTACCAAAGCTGTACGCACCAAGTCTCCCGTGACTCAGCACCACCTCGCACTGGTTACACTTCACCAGGTTTTCACATGCTTTTGGTACGTTCCCCTCTTCTTCCTCGCTCTCTACATCCTCACCCATATATCTCTCTGCAGGCCCTTGGGGAGGTGGTGGTGGTGGCGGGTTTGGGAGTGGTGCTGAGGCTAATGACCCAACAGCAGCCATGGAAGCCATACCGATTAGTTTCCTTTTGGTCACTACAGCAGTAAAGGCAGGACACCCAGTGGCGTAACACAAAATGTGGGGGCCCCCTGCGAGCCATGCTGAGGGGGGCCCCCCAACTCAGCAACAAATCACTGGTCACGCCACACTCTGGGCCGCCATAAATCATCACGCTTGTGCAATACCCACAAATGTGCTGCTGAAGGTATATGCTGCACACTGCACTAGCAGAGCGATATAAATATGTGTTTAATGCACACACCCTCGCACCAGCCTTGGCCAATTTCTGTAATCACACTTTCACCACTGGCACGTTCCCCTCTCCCCTTAAGCACTCCCTTATGCATCCACTCCTCAAGAAGCTGTTTGCCGATCCTCCCTGCCTGGCAATCTATCACCCAATCTCCATCACCCCTTTCCTGGGCAAACTGTTGGAAAAGCTGTCCATCTCATATCTTACTCTCCACACAAAATCTGTTGGTTGTGCTGCACGACCTTCAGTCTGGCTTCAGAGCTGCCAGAGTCACGGAAACTGATCTCCTGAACACCTGAGAAGATCTGCTCTCTAACCTTGATTCCAGCATTCCTTCTGTCCTCATCCTCCTCGATGTTTCCTCTGCTTTCGACACGGTCAACCACGCCATCCTGATCAATCTTGATCAATCGACTCCATGAGAACATTGGCATCACGTATCAGGCCCTTGAGTGGCTGCCCTTCTTCCTCTTGGACATCCCCTCCCAGGTCCAACTTGGTCCCTTTCTCTCTGCTCCATCCTCTCACCCTGGTTTTTCAACCTCTACTTGGCCCCTTTGGCCCACCTGATCTCTACCTTCGCCTCTAACTTTCAGTGTTATGCGGATGACACTCCGGTTTCCTTCAGGCTCCCCTCATACTCCTCTCCTCTCTTACTCATTCCTGACTGTCTATCTGCGATTCAGGGTTGGTGTGCCTCTAATGATCTCTGCCTTAATGTCAGTAAGATGGAGATCTTTCTCATTTGGACTCCTGCCCCTGCTTTCCCTCTCTCACTCTGGCTGCCCGACTTGGGCCCTCTTCCTTTGACATTCTGTGAGGCAAACAACCTTGGTGTCATCTTTGACTCCACTCTCTCATTCTCGCCTCACATCTCGGACGTTGCCAGGAAGAACCACTACCAGCTGCTCCTCCTCAAAGGTACTCTTCCCTTTCTCACTTTCCCCCTGAAGCTCATTGTCTCCAGAGCGTTGGTTCTCTCTAGGCTGGACTACTGCAACAGCTTCTTTCTCAATCTGACTTCCTCTACTCTCCACCCTCTGCAACTAATCCAGAACAGAACTCAAGCCCAGGGAATCGTATCTCTCCAGCCCGGAAATCTCTCCACTGGCTCCCAGTTGCTGCAAGGATCAAGTTCAAGACCCTTTGCATTGTCCACAAGGCTTTCTGGGCCTGGGGCCCACACTACATCCAATGCTCTCTTCCAAAATATCTTCCTTCTTAAGCCCTTTCCTCTGTTACCTACAACTCTCTAAGGGTTAAACACTTTTCCAGGCAGAGAGTGGGTGGTAGATCTCTCTCCTCTGCAGGCACCTCCCTCTGGAATAGCCTCCCTACCCCTCTCAAACTTGAGCCGGACCACCTGAAGTTCCAGAAGCAGTTCAAACCTTTCCTCTTCTCTTCTGCTTTCTCTCTCTCCATCCCCTGCTAGCCTACATGACCTACCTGTCTGCTGCATCGACTGGTTGCTTGGCTACCCTCAGGGTCTCACCGAGTCCAGACTCTTTCTTGGCAGTCACCCTTGCACTGCCTCTGGGCCTACCACGAATTTAGGGACTGTAACTGTAACCCTACAGTCCCTTGTTCTCCTTGCACTACCCAGAGCCACGCTGCACTTACTCAGAGCATTGCTGCCCTGTTTTTCCCTCTCCTCTCCCTTGCACTTCCCCCCTCGCTTTCCCCTTGCACTTCTCATTCTTGCACTTGCACGATCTGAATGACACAAGGACTAGTAAGATTTTTTGTCTTGTCCTCCCTTTATTTTCCCGCCCTTTTCTTGTTGCGCCGAGAAACACTCGTGTTCAGGTGCGTTATAAATGACTTATACCATATCATTTGATCTCAGATGCCCAGAAAAATATACAAAGCCGCAGTAAGAAGTGGCTAGACTGGCAGCACCCAAATGGCAGTCTAGCCAGGTGATTCACTTAGCAGGACTGCTTTATTAGAAATGCCCAGTTAAAAAAATGTCATACCAAACTAAGGAATGACTAGACTGGCTACACCAAAATGCCTCTCTAGCCACTAATTCCACATATCATGCCTGATTAGCCTCGACATGGACAGCCTTTATGATTTGTTGCACAAGCCTGCACCTTCCACACATACCTTCTCCCTCCCAACCCTACCTCAACCTCCAAACTCAGCTTCTGTGCCCAGAATTACCTCCACGTCCCTCTTCCTTGTCCCAGAGCTTATGGATGAGGCTCTTTGCCTCATAGGTAAGTACTGGGATGAGGAAAAGTGGGACTAGGGACCTCATTCCGAGTATGGCGGTAAGGGATAGCGGCCACCGGTAACGAGACCGGTGCCGGTGATCCCTTACCGCCATACTCTGAGTTCCCTTTGCGCCCTCGCCCTTAATGCCTGCTTTGAGCAGGTGTTAAAGTTGAGGGCGCAAAGGGGCCTCCAAGCCAATAACGGTGACCGTAATGAACGGTCACCGTTATTTGCACCTTCCCCATTCCCATTGAGCCCTATGTGGGCTCATTTGGGAATGGGGAAGAGCCTTGGTGAATGGGGAATTACCACCCCGCCAACCTTGGAATGGGGCGGTAATTCCGCCATCCACCAAGGCGCTGCGGGTCCGGGAACAGCGTCAACCAAGGCATTAATAGCGCCATTGGTTATCGCCGTACTCGGAATGAGGCCCTAGGAGTAATGATGATTACAGGTAGTTAAGTCAGGCATTACCTCCATGTACCTCTACCTCATCCCAGTACTTGTGTGTAAGGCACTCTGCCTCTTACACAAGTGCTGTCTCATACACACTGGGACGAGGAAGAATAAGGCTAGGAGTGATGAGTAATCAAGGCATTAAACGCAAGTATTGGTGCAACACCATTGAGTTGGCTGGGATTCAGCACTCCCTCCCCATTCCCCCTGACATTTTGGGCTATGATGACTCAACCTGGTCGACCTTCACAGCAGTTGCCAGACAGAACAGGACACAGATCTTAAATTGCACCCGGGTTTTGCTGTTAACAGGAGCCCAGCAATTACTAACATAAAGCATTTCACTGTTAGCACCTGCATTCAAATGCCACATTTTTTAGGCAATTGAAATCGTGATTTGGGTTTAATACTTGCATGCCAGCGGAGTGATTGGAAGGGTAGGAAGGCAGCAGGAGACCGCTCATTCTCACAGCAGTCCATAAGTGGGTGCTTTGAAACTTAAAGGAGAGAGTTAACTGCGTGTAACATTGAATCTGCACTAGAATAGTCTCATTAAAATGCGTAAAGAAATGAGATGCCCCAAACAAATAAATTTGCCCCTCCCCACCGCCCATGAAGTTAGAGCCTCTCCCAACATTTGAAGTGTTAGCCCCCTAAAAAGTAGATTTGTTGAGCCCCTGAACGCAAGCACACACATCATTCACCATATACACACACGCACACCCAGCAATCCATATATTTAAGTGTGTATTCTTTCACCAGACAGGGACACCCAAGAAGCTATCCATACATTTAAATGTGCCCCCTTTCACCAAACAGGCACACCCATGCAGCCACCCGTACATTTAAGTGTGCACCCTTTCACCATAGAGGCACACACTACCAGGCACCCACCCATACATTTAAGTGTGCACTCTTTCACCATATGCTCACATAGGCAGCCACCTATACATTTAAGTGTGCACCCTTTTACCATACAGGCACACCCAGGCAGCCACCCGTACATTAAAGTGTGCACCCTTTCACCATACACTCACACAGGCAGCCGCCTGTAATGACCCACCTCTTAAAACCCCCCAGGCAAGCCCATAAACCAGGAGGGGTCCCGACTCAGGCCCCCACCAAGCTGAAGCATCCTTTGTCCCGGCCCTCTGGTGGCCAGTCCTGGTGCCTTTGGCGCCAGGCCCATACTTTATGAGGACTGTGCTTGGGAACTTACATGGAGGCATCCACATAGCTTGGTTCCTTGGAACCAAGCTATGCGGTATTGTGTTTTGGGTGTGGTAGCCTAGGGACTACTTTACCTGGACTACTTTTCCTGAGGCTATTTAAACCACGCCCGATTTAGAGAACACGCTTCGCGTTACTCTGCAGTCCTGCAGCGTGACACTTATCTTGTCCAGTAGCATCTGCGAACCAGGAAAGAACCGCACCTGAAAGACAAAGGAACATCGTTATTCGCAGCAGCTTACCTGTGATTCCACCGCTAGCGTCCCTCTGCTCCTGCAAGTAACATCCAAGGAACAGCAAGCCTCCCGAATCTTCGGACCTGCAAAAGGAGGAAAAACAAGACATTAGACTTTTACATTTGCACCTGAAAGACAAAGGAACATCGTTATTCGCAGCAGCTTACCTGTGATTCCACCGCTAGCTGCCCTCTGCTCCTGCAAGTAACATCCAAGGAACAGCGAGCCTCCCGAATCTTCGGACCTGCAAAAGGAGGAAAAACAAGACATTAGACTTTTACATTTGCACCGGCGGCTTACCGCTCGAGTTGCCCTTCGGCCAGCACCGCCTTGGAACTTCTTGTTCTGGTGAGCGCCGCAACCTACGGGAACAAATGACAAACAGGTTGGCAAAGGCAAGGCATTTGAGCGCTGCACATAGCGCTTACTTACCACCTCAAGGCGCTCTCACCATAATCACCCGTCGGTGATCCCGAATTCAACAAACGTCCCACCACGAACTCCCGTGCAGCTGAGGAGAGAGAAAAGACATTATTAGAAAAGGCAAGGCATTTTAGGGCCGCGCACAAGCGCCTACTTACTGCATCAAGGCACTCGCAAACACCATCATCACCTGCCGGCGATTCCAAACTCAGCCACGGCCCACCGCGAACTTTCACGCATCTAAGGAGAGAGAAAAGACATTAGTGCAAGAAAGGCTTACAGTATACCAGTAATAGGACTTACCTGAAAGACTTTAAGGGGAGCATCAGTGAAGTAACTAGATCGCTCACCTCCACAAGGACAATGCGCCCCTGCCAAGAAGGCAGGATGGAGAGCATGCCAAAACAGATAACAAGGCAGAACTTCCCCGGTGATATTACCAGGGAGGGGCTGAGAAGGGTACCAGAGTCCCCGCAAGTGAGTGGCGTCCCTATGGATACCAGGTGAGCGTAACACCACCTATACATTTAATTGTGCAGACTTTCACCATACACTCACACACACACACTGGCGTAACAGGGGCCCCCGCAGCCCCCTGGATAAAAAAAAGAAAAACATTTTTTTCCATTTTTTTTTTCCTTTTTCAATTTACTCTGCATTCATAAAGACATGATTTCTGTAACATAAATCATTTCTTTAGGAAGGCAGTGACTACAAAAAGAAATGTTCTTTTTTAAGTCTGAGGGCTCCGCCCCTCCCACCCGTGGCATGGCTGACCCTAGGCTGGAGGCCTCCATTTCATGGGGGGGGGGGACCCATGACTTAAAAAAGAAATAGTTTATTTTTGAAGTCATTCTGCCTTCCCAAAGAAATTACTGCCGATATTGTTCGGTCCCTAACGGAAATAATTTCTTTATGAAGTCAGAGTGACTTCAAAAAGAAACAATGGGTCTCATTACGGGTTTGGCGGTAACTATGCCGGTGCTACCGGCAGGTTGCTGCTGGACCCGTGATGATTTACCGGTGCCCGACTTCCCGGGAACACAGGGAGATTACAAGCCCGTCAGTCTGGGGAGTCAGGCGCCGGCAAATGATAAGTCCCCATTTCCATTGGACTCTATGGGAATGGGGTCCACGGAAGGACAATGAAGATGCGCTTGTGGTGTGGCCATTTGTAGGGGTAGTGCCTCGTGACCGTCTTCTTCCCTGCAAAGCGGTAAAAACATTTTACACACCAAGTCCTCAGGTCAGCTATTGTCTGGGATATGTGAAATTACATTTTTACACTCTACTATACTTTGCCTTGTGTCTACAAGTTCTTTTGTACTGCTGCGGTGATGTCATCAATGATATTTGTGATGTCATATTTGATGTCCTGAGTCTTAGTCTTAGCAATGCACATAGGTGCTGCGAGATATGGTTGCTGAGCTTACCATAATGGGGGAATGTGTAGTGTTTTTTGGTTTCACTGTGAAGTATAACATCCCTTTAACAAAGTTTTTTTATTGAATGTACATATATATATGTGGCAGGGAACGGAAACAAAGGGGCTAAACATGTCGTCAGTGATGTCATCAATAACATTTGTGATGTCATCTTTCATGTTCTGGGTGTTATTGTTAGCAGTGCACAGTGGTGATGGCAGGTATGGGGGCTTAGTTTACCATAACTGGCGAATTTCAGGGGTTTTTCGGTTTTAATTTGAACCATAATGGGGAGGTAGACATTTTTTTTTTAATTAAGTACACAGGTTTTTGGTAGGGCAACTTAACCATAACGTCCCCTCAACAAAGTTTTTTTTGTAGTGTATATATATATATATATATATATATATATATATATTTACAGGGCCTGCAGTAGCCCCCCTGTAGTTAGGGTTACGTTGCTCAACCCAAAGGAAGAGCACTTTTTGGGCAGTTTATAACTTTGCCCCCCTGAACAAATCCTTATGAAACTTTGCAAAAAAAGTATATGGCCCATCAGATTGATTCTGCAAAGTTTGGTGAGCCCAAACCGCTGGATGGATTTTCACAAAATTTGCATCAGGAGCGGTGGCTTGATCCCGAAAGCTGGCTTTTGTAAATTTTGTGTAAACCTGTCCAGTCGTTTTTTTTTTTACAATGACCAAAAAGGAGGTACAAACAAATTAGTGAGCTCTGGGTTCAATCCGCAGACTCACTTCCCTGTTCGGTTGGCGGACGGGCCTCCAATTGGTCCAGAGGGCCATGTGATGTCTGGAGACATTGGACGTGCCGGTTGATTGGATGGTGAACAGTGTGAGGTGCGTCATCTTTTTGGGGAACGGCCGCCATGTTGGATTCACGAACAGCGCACGCTGTCTGCGAACATTGCAGAAAAAACATATTAAAAACACATTATTGCACTTGTTAAACTAATGAAACAATCTCTGGTGAGGTGAGGGGTAAAGGTTGATGAGTGTGGGATGGGATATGGCCATAAAAAGCACAAAAATTGGTGTGTTTATTCTTCGATGTCCACAAACAGTTCGGGGCAGTCCTGTGATATTCGCAAACATTTATGCGCCACTCAATGAAATTGCAAGAAATTTTGGAATTTTGGTTCTGCAAAGTTTGGCGCTGTTTTGTCAAGATGGAACATAATTAGAGGGGGGGGGTGCCAAAATATTACAAAGACTTGTAAATGTGGTGCCATTTGGCAAATCTGCATATCAGTTTGCAAAATGATTGTAGAACTAGATATGAATGTTTGTGCAAGGTTGGGTGGGATCTTGTCAAGAAGGGGCAAAACTAGAGGGCGGGTTTCAACATTTTTAATGGCTTATAGGTTTGTTGCCATTTGACAAATGTGGACAAAGGTTTTCAGAAACATTATAGACCCAACCTTGAATGTCTGTGCAAAGTCTAAATGGGGTTTATCAACTGGGGGCTAAGTTATATGACTATTGTATGCACGTACATTTTGACACTTTTAAAAAAATAAAACAGGCTTTCCTGAGGTCCGGGAGCTTGCTTCACCCTAAGGTGGACTCTGAGGTGGTAGTGCCCTAGGGGAAGATGGCTGCTGTGACACAACAGCTTCCTCCTCGTCTGACGGATCGGTTATGAGATTTAATTGGGATTATTTTAGTTCATTGTAAATGCTAGAAAAGAAAGTGCTAACATGCAGAAATTGCACAGTGGGTGCAAATCCCAGCTTGGCCTTTTAACCAATGTGTGACCCTGAGCATCTAATTTAATCTTGTAATGCACAACATGTTAAAATTGCCCAGCTCTAAATCTTTCAAAATTGGAGCTCTTCAGAGTGATTTCGTTCTCAGGGTATGATCTTCAAAACAGCCTCACTCCTGGTTTCACTGGCTATAGTGTTGCTTCCTCTATAATGATAGTGAGTATTGAAATACTGTGCACAACAGCCACTTGTTTCAAATCTCAATATGTCTGGATACAGACATCGTCCTCATAGCTTCTAAACGTTATCCACTATCTATGGAATGGTAGGGTATGTGTAGCTTTCTCCTTGCTTCAGTTAGTCTCCTTTATCCATGTTTGGGCATTTTTGCATTTGTGATGCAGCTGATCTGAATCATATGTCCACTCTGGATTGTGTGCACCATGTTCATGCGGTCTGGTTAGTGCATTTATACTATGGCTGTTATACTTTCTTTTTGGCTGCTATTGATGAAAAGTGTCCTGTGCTATGCTAGAACACAAATACCTTGTTGTGAACTGCTAATGATGCCCTTGAAATGTTACTCCTTTACGATTTTTATTATTGCAAGAATGAAGAGGGTAAGGGGACTGAAAGGGAGTACTATTGCCTATTTTCAGCTCTGCGAGCAGCATATCAAGCTATGTGTTGTGAGTGTGACAAAGGAGGCTCG
Source organism: Ambystoma mexicanum (assembly GCF_040938575.1). Taxonomy (NCBI): domain Eukaryota; kingdom Metazoa; phylum Chordata; class Amphibia; order Caudata; family Ambystomatidae; genus Ambystoma; species Ambystoma mexicanum. The sequence continues at coordinate 1,250,641,954 of NC_090921.1, read as the reverse complement.
ACTCGATATTCTGGCTTGCCTAATCCCTTTGGTTCGGTGGGGGCCCCAAAAATGCTTAGAATTGCCCTGTAACTGTCTTCTCACTTTATAGTAGTGTTGGGAAGTGGTCAGCCCTTCCCACCCCTAAGCGCTTTTGAGTGAGGCAAGATGAATTCAAAGCACTATGATGGGCCAGGGGGTAGGGAGTGGTAAAAGGACCCCCCAATATAAAGGACCCCACCTCAATATAATAAAATATAATCAATCTGTGAATCCAAAATCTGGTACTGCAAACAAGGTAAGAAAGACCAACAGTCACAAGTCAAATATTAACAACAGTTTATTCGCTTCAAGCAAACCCAGGTTCATCTAGGACTGAGAACAGCCATAGAAAGAAGTGAGCAATTTTTGGCCTTACATACATTTTTGATTTGCTGAGGTTGTCAATTTTCAGACAGTTTACGGCTTCCTGTAACGTGTACATTTTCTGCAAAAAACATACATTTCTCATCAGTATCAAAAATGTCCATTGTCTGCTAGATGTTTTAATAACAATATTGTACCCTATACCCAACTTTCCTTTTTACATAGGGTCCTTTCTGGTCTACAGGGAAAGGGGTGGGTTCCAGATCGTGCTTCAGGCGGCCGTAGTGAAATAAAATATTGTCATATTTATAATCTTCAGAAAAACAAGCGTGGGTAGTGTCGTTGAAAATGTTCAGGCCCCTAGTATTCTGTTGCCAATCTTGATTCCCTGCATTACTGTAGTATTGCTGGTTCTGAGAGAACTGACTTGTGTTCGGCCCCTGCATGCCATTGCTACGCACTCTCGGCCTTCTACTGGACATCCCATTTGCTTTTTGTTGGAGGATCGGACACTGTGCCCTCCAATGGCCTTTTTGTTTACAATAGGAACACTGGGTCACATTCACAGTTCCCATGTGTGGGGTGAACTGTCCTCTTGGTTGGGCCATTCCATCCTTTAGGTCCCCTTACTATTTTCTGCAAAACAAACTAGTCTTTTAATCAACTTTTTTCTTTTCACTATTTTCCTTTTCACTATTCACTCTATTCTCATAATACTGGGCCAAACATAGAATTTCAGAGGATGTCTTAGTTGTCCAGGTACTCTCTGAAACTGGTATTTGACACTAAATGTCAGGTAAAAATCCACATACACATTTATCAACAATCTCTTCCCTAATTCAGTGTTCAAGTCCTGGCTACTATAATCACCAAATACTTGTTCAAATTTGTTAAAATATTCCATTGCCCCTTCTGTCTTCCCCAACACACAGCAGTCAATTTATCCCAGACATTCTTCTTCTACCTTACTAGGGTTTTTAGTTTGTTCATGATATGGTTGGGTAATTGTAGTATCGATTGGGGGGTGTTTTCACCTGCCTTTCAGTTAGCATCTGCTCTCACTAGGGCGGCCCATGTGTAACCAAAGGCTGTGTCATCATCAACAGATTTAATCTGTTTCCATAAATCTGGGGGTCATATGACAGAAAAAAGCAGATATATGTCCCCCAGAGCAAACAAGCCGGAATTTAAAAAATACTGTATTTCTGCGTAAAACCCAGTGGACTTTTTTCTAATATTGGGGATGGTTTGTTTGAGAGTATTTGTTTCTATCCTAGAAAAGGGGTAATAGTCAAATTGTGCAAGATGATTAGCCTCTCTAATTCTGTCTTTCTCGCGGGGGACTGGATGTTCTGGATGGGTTGCCCTCCTGTATATATTGTTCTGCAAATGTTCTCAATATTCTTCTTCGCTCAGTGAATACTGAACTACAAGTCATAGCTCTCTGGTTACTGAAAGAACTGTGGTATTCAGAGGATGTTGGTTGTGATGTCTCAGGTGATTCAGGTAGGGGTAATGGAGGGGGTGTGGGACAAGATTCAGAGCTGGTGTCGGATGCTAGTGGCTGTGGATGGACTGCCAGAGGCGGCAGTGGTACATAGGGAGGGGGTGGTGGTGCTGAAGGAGGTGCTCACCTCTCACCCAGCAGTTTGTCCATTAACTCATCAGATGTGGGCAAGTCTATTGATGGATATACTTTATAGATTTCTAACTGCAAGTTCCTGTCCATGGCCCTAATAGCCTCATCCATCTTCTGCTGGTCATGTGCTAAGGTCTTTTCTGCTTGGGTCTAGCCTTTTATTGTAACAGCACCAATTATAAGTGCTGTATTCTAGTGAGTTCAAAAGAACCATTCTCCAGCCACTCAAGGTCTGCCAGATGTCCGGTCTGGCAGTGCCAAATATTATTAAAAACTATTGTTCCTACCCAAACCTAATATACATCTCATATGCTGGGGAACCCTTGGGTGGGCCGGGCTGACCATATTCGAACTCATGGGGTTGTTTTCTAATGCCCCACATGTGTACGTCATACTAGGGGCATTTCCTAACTCAAAAACAATCGTACCTGGCAAAATATTTAGCAAAATATATATTGTTTTATATAAGCTAACGGTTTGAAAGAAACCCACATGATTCAAAGTGAACAGAAATCCCCCATCAAACGAATCCTATAGCTGATGGTCATTCAAAGAAAAAGCGAAACTCAGTCACAGCTTACGGTTCGGGACCCTCACCGGGATGACCTCTTGCAGAAGAGACGGACCTGGAATCATGAGTAGCAGCAGCGAGAAACTCTGTCTCAGATTAACACTGGCCCCCGGTACTCTCTGGTCCCAATGTCTGTTCACTCTGTCCTCAAAAAGCGATGGATCACCCTCAGGATAGCCCCACATCCCGGACACCAATCTGTGAATCCGAAATCTGGTACTGCAAACATGGTAAGACCGACAGTCATAATGTAAATATTAACAACAGTTTATTCACTTCAAGCGGACCCAGATTCATCTAGGAGTGAGAACAGTCATAGAAAGAAGTGAGCAATTTACATCATGGTTTTTTCGTCTTATACACAATTATGATTTGCTGAGGTTGTCAATTTTCAGACAGTTTATGGCTTCCTGCAATGTATACATTTCATGTAAAAAAACATACATATCTCATCAGTGTCATGATTGCACAAGTTAACCTTTCCTAAAGTTCAAACTGTTCCCAGTGCAAGGAGATGTTCTTGTATACCTAATCTATATTTTGGCCAACCAAAGGTCACTGTGCATCTGTGGCTTGGTAGTTTGTTTAGGATACCCCCTTCCTGCAATGTACAGAATGTCTCCTGCATTGTTATTCATTGGTACATACATTTTCAGACACACACAATTTAGCTTTGGACAACGCGGGGCATGAGCAATATTGCTATTTTTGCGTAGATGTTAGTAATTGTATTTAAGAGGCAAGGCCTGTGCAGCGAATGCAGCATTGCATACAATAGGCCCAAATTGTGAGACAAGGTAAATCTCCAGCCATGCCCAAGCTCCCATGAGGATAGACCACACCCCAACCACCAAAACGCCTATTCATTGTTCTAACAGTGTTGCAAATATGTGTTTTTCACTCAAGAGGAATGTGCCCTACAAGGCCACGTCCAGAGAGCGCTGCATGGTGTGCATGTTAACTCACACTGGCCAAAGCATGACCTGGCCCATGAGTTATAACCCATATAACTGACTGAGTCCTAAGACCTCAGAATTCCATGGCACCAGGTGCCCTCTGACCACCAACCGTAACAAGTCCTGAATGTTCAAAGAGTACAGACATTGCATGTCTTTGATTTACAATCATGTAATTTGTATTTGCGAGGTGCTGGGTGGGATAGGTCATAGTTCAAAATGAGGCAGAGACCTTGGAGCCGGATGGCATGAGGGGAGTGAGTGAAATCTGTCTGTGGAGGTCAGAGTGCCCCAGAACCTCCTTTGAGCCAGCCCTAAAATTTGTCAGGTGAACAGTATAATGACAAAGTAGCATTGTGTTAGGAGTGTAGTTAATGTTTTTTTTGACCTTCGATGTGATAAGAAGATGAACACTGCAGCACTCACATGATGGAATAAGGATGGACTGGATTTGGAACCAAATACCTGGCATCTCTTATGGAGTAGGCAGATCATGTATAGGCGCACACCAACCAGCCGCACTGGTTTCTAATGTATATGTTGCGTCATCAGTGACAATGTTTTTCTTTATATGATTCGGCTTGTACTACTTTTTGTCAGAACGTTCTTAGCAGCAGTGTCCTTTGCTGTTTCGCTCATTTGTGTATGAGATTAAAACGTGTTATCCTTACAAGATCGACTTTGGCCTTTCTTCCCTAGGGGGTTGTATTCTCTCTGGTGTGAGCATTCAGGTACTTGCCTTCAGTAGCTTGGAAGGAGTTCGGGACCACTACACACAACTAAGACTACAAGTGTAAGCAAAACCAACCATTGGTATAAGTCTGTACCACACAGTTATTTTGGTAGCGGAGTTGAGCAGTCAGGCTTATCTCAAGAGTGAATGTGAGCTGTAATGATGTTACACAGAGGTCTACAATCACAGGTGTTCAAATAAACTCTTACACTCAAGGTATATTGGTTAAAAACGTATTCATTTAGTCGACAGTCAGTTATAAAACATTCACTAGAAGGAGGCAGTTAAATATCATACACAAATATACTTCAGTACTACACACTTTAAGTTTCTGAGGCATTCAGACTACTTTGAAGGAGGAGCAAAATGGCATTCAGAATACTTTGAAGTAGGAGCAAAAAGGCATAGGTTATTTAGAACATGAAAGGTTACATTCAATTCAATTCAATGAGTTAGGCCAAAGTCAAAATCTTGTGTCTGCAGTGATCATGGCATCTCCCAAATGGCCTGCAATGCTGTGCTGTGTGTGGATTTGTCTCGGGACAGCACCCCCACAAGGGGCTGCAGTACCAATAGTGGACTGACAGCATGGGTGGACATGAAATGAAAAGCTGAGTGGACGGGATGCCGTGCAGCAGGCAAGACACCTGCAAAAACTGCAGGCAATCACTTGCCAGACTCCCATCCACATGTGTCCCAACACCCATGCAGCCGGAGTTGCCACCCTCATGACAACTCACCAATAAATGCCCTACAGTGATAGCCTCACTCACAACAATCACCCTGCAACTAGTGCCCCCCTGATTGCCATGCAAAAACAGCAAGTATAGAGTAACAAGTCTACCATCACCATGTGTCCCCGCACCCATGAAGCCGGACCCACTCACCTCGGTACAAGGAAAACAAATTCACCACACACAGTGCCAGACTCCCTGTCACCAAAGACACCACAATATGTGCCACCGTGAGTGCGTTTGACGTGCCTGCACAAGATACCCACCTGTCTTGCATCCACAGCATCCCACTTGAAACAACATTCTGAACTTGCAAAGACATGCATTGGATCAATGTAAAGAAACTGGACAGCCTTGACAACTGCTGTACAAGGAAATAGCCTTGGACCATTCAATATCGACATCCAGAAGTACAAATAACCAAGCGTGCACAACTATCAACATCCCAAAGCAAAACTCACCAACAGAGAAATCACTGGCAGCACAGCACAACATGCACTCTGGAAACAGGTGCCAATCAGCCCGGAAGTGGGCACAAGTGGGACCATTGATTGCAGGCATACAAGTTCTGTACACCCACTGTCAGGTGTCATGTGTGCCTTTGGGTCACCCACGGATGCAGGGGAGGAAAAGAACACCAAGTGAGGAGGTGAAGGTCTTGGGAGTGTAAGTACAATTGTGGTAGCTGATGCGAAGGATGACAGAGGGCAAGGGGGAGATAGGACACATAGTGATGAATGTGTAGCTGTGGAGTGGAGAGATAGGGATAGGGGAATTGTGGTGCAAGGAGGAGACAGGCTGGTGGGGAGATGAGGAGAGAGATGGTGGCCTTTACAGTGGGTGAGGGTAGAGAGAAGCTGGGCAAGAGAGGAAGACAGATAGAGAAACACTGGAAAAAAAGCAGCATGGTCAGAGAGCACAGAAGGCACATAGATGGAAAAGTAGCACATGTTAAAGGAAAGGAAGGACAAAAGTGGCTGAGGGAGAATGGAAACAAGGGCCATGTGTGAAAGTTCAAACCGCAGCTTGACATCACAGAAACAACGTGTTCAACCGACCATATCATGTAAACCAGAAAGAGAACCATGTCTCCAACATCCCTGCAAATAGGTCCCTTCAACCACATCCACATACTCTGCATCAACCACCAACCCTCCCTTTTGGACACCAGTGTAAATGGACATGATAACAATACCCAGCTGTTGACTAACCCTCCAACAGGCCACACACCCTGGATGAGACAGTCCCAATAAGTGTGCAGGGATCATAGGGTATACTGGCAACACCTACAGGGACAATAGATTAACAGAAGCTGGGGGTAGTGGACGATGTACCACATGCATGTGCCCACAATGCCCATGCAGTCACTCACAGTGCTGGATCTGAACAACAAGTAATAGACAAAGAAGTCATGCAATGCATCCAGGTGGAGAGAACATACTGAAAACAACAATGAACAACAAGTGGCTTGTTTGGGGGACACTGGTACATTCTGTCAGGGGTACACATGCGCAAATCTGTACATCCCTAGATGCACCAAGAATACATATCCTGTCCTATGGAGTCAATGGAGAACCATGGCCAGATCTGTGTCACCAGTGGCAATGCCATGAAGGGGAGCAGCCGAGGTTTTGTAGATCTGACAACGGACGTGTGTGTAAGATGTGGAATTGCAGCAAGGCAGGTCATGTGAGTGGATAAGGGTGTGGAGTGGGCGCTGCCATGGGTCAAAGAGTAGTGTGGACAGGAAGTTCACCTGCAGAGCCCTTCAGGACACATGGGGCGGGGGGATGAGAATGGTGGCAGTAAGAAGACATCATAACAGTGAGTGAGGCAAGTGGTGAACAACCAAAAATCAGGGTCCAGATGCACAGAAAGTTGAGGGCATAAATGAGGATGCACATTCAGAATGTGGCAACTGCCACTGGCTCAAGTGTGAAAAAGTGCTGCACACTCCTATAATTTGGCTGTCAATTGTGGAAGTGCAATCTGAAAAACAATGCACATGCATTGATGTGCAAGGATACATACACACACATGCATGTCGACCTACACACATCTTCACTGACATTCACCATGACTACATGAACACACCTGCAAAGGCAAATGTGTGATAGTGCATTCGAAGATTGTGGTGAGCAACAATGCAGATGTTACACAATAAACAGTGCATAGCCTTACCTGCTGACAGAGCTGCCCTGATGTGCACACAAATGCCACTCACTAGATGTGTCCTCATAGGTCTCCACACCTCCCATGCCTTGCACCTGCTCAGGGGTGATTAGTTTACTCTGGCCTCTTCAATTGAAGTCAGCTGCTCCTCTACTGCTGGCTCCCTTCCAGTTGCCAGTGTGGAGGTCAGGTTGACAATGAGCTTATGCTCGGTCCTCCCTGTGAGATCATTCCACCGCTTCTGGACCTGTAAATGAGGTCTGTGACATGTTGCCAATGCACCATTCGTTGTGCATGTGTATATGTGCTCCCCGCATACGAGTACATCTCATGATGGTTATCGGTTACATAGTCAATGAGGATCTGGAGCTCCTCACCAGTGAAGCATCTCTTCCTCTGCAGACCCTTCTCCTGTGCCATGTCTTGGGGTGGAGCATCTTCCTGCTCTGCAGGGCGTCCCTCCTTGGCCAAGTTGGCCCAAGGTGGTGGCGCTTCACCTGTCTGGCTGCGACCACGTCAAAGTCCAGGTGCCGGGTCACCTGTGGGCTGAGGCCCACCACGTCCTCCTTGGGCTTGGGCAGATGTGTCCTTACCACGTGCAGTATACTGTATACTCCCTTTCCCTTTTGGGGCCTTTCCACTCATGGTGCAGATGTAATGGATGAATGAAATGCACACAGATATTGTTCTGGGCAATATGAGGAAGGGAACAGTTCACGTGATGTCCGACATTGATGTGTGGCCCAGCAAGGCTCCAATGTACCCAAAAGCAAAAATATGTGTGCACAATACCCAAAGGCACCCCAAAAACCAAACATTGAATACTCAATACCCAGAAAGCTTCCGCATGGTGAACAAAGCAGTATGCGATACGCAGAGGTACACCAAAAACTAAACAATACATACCAGATACCCATAAAGATTCTGAAAGGTGAAACAAGCAGTAAGCGATATACAGAGGCACTCCAAAAAGCAAGAAATTGCATACGCTCTACCCAGAAAGCTTCAGAAAGGTGAAAAGCATTACGCGATATGCAGAGGCACAGAAAAAACAAAAATTGCATACACAATATCGGGTAAGATTCTGAAAGGTAATAAAAACAGCAGCAATACGCAAAGGCAACCTAAAAAACAAAAATCGTGTACACGACACCCGGAAAGATTCCAAAAGATGAAAAATGTGCTACACAATACGCAGGGGCACCCCAAATACCCCAAATTGCATAGGCGTTACCCGGAATGCTTCCAAAAAGTGAAAAAAAGCAGTACGTGATAAACAGAGGCAACCCGAAAGGAAAAAATGCATTTGCAACAGTCTGTAAGCCTCAAAATGGAAACAAACACATGTAGGCATGCACAAAGGCAAACCCCGCAAAAGAAAAAGAAAATATGGTACATGTTACCTGCGTAGCACCTCCAAATACATGTATGCAAAACTCATCCATCGCCATACCTTTACACGCACAACCAGTGATGTACGTCACACCCCTTAAATTTCACTGTCATTGCCATGAGCCGTGTAGGTGCGCTACATGCAGCGATTGTCACATAACTGTTTTCAGCTGCACCAGAGTTCCTCCTGCCCGCCAACCATTGCTTTTGACGCCTCTGGTCCTGTACTGCCTCAAACACTCTGTATCGGCTGCTGCATGATTGAGTGTGAGTGCCTGCAGATTGCGGGCTGTCCTTCAATTGCCTGTACTCCTGTGTTGGGCCTGTGACCACCTCATTTGTGATTTGGGACTTTCACCTCTCCCTGCCAACACCACCAAAGCTCCACAGCACCAATCCAGGGCCCAGCAAAGTCATACCTGCCTCGGGGGTGCCATGTCAGGTCCAACCACCTTTTCGGGAGAGAGCGGTACCACCAGGTCAGCGAGTCAGGGGGCTGCCAACTTTACCACCATTAAAGTTGGCATTCTGGTGGATCGGGTCCTGGGTGCCTATGATGCCCTCTGCAACCCAACAACACAGCTGGGACATGACACACGTCAACAGATCTGGGATGACATCACCGCTGCCATCAGCGTGGAGAGGATGGTAGACCATCCAATGAAGACCATCCAGAAGAGATGGGATGACCTCAAGGCCCACAGTCATTCGAAGGTGGAGGCAACCCTCGCCACGGAGCCCACAGTGAGGGTGTACCGTGCAGGCTGCCACCTGTTGTCTAACCACCAGCTGGTGGTCTTCAGGAGGTTTTACCCTGACCTTCACGCCAGGATCTATGCAGGGAGAAGTCGTCTGTATGCTGCTAGTGAGTAGCCATGTGGAGCACTGCTCTGCAGTGTATGTGTGGCATGCATATTTGCAGGTGCCACATTCTGTATGCATCATGTGTGTATGTGTGAGACGAAGCAGCATGCTGCCTCATGCCAATGTTGGGCATATGTGATGGTAGACATTGTTTTTTGGCATATACATGAGTATTTGCATTCTTTGTCCTTTGTAACTTGTTGAACTCAGGCACATGTGTGTGAGATCATGGACCAAGTGCAGGGACAGTACCGATGCGGGCATGCTATGTTCTGTCCATGAAGGGACGTGCATGAGAGGTGCCTCCATATGTGTCACACCTACAAGTGAGCCCATGCACACATCTCTACTGAGAGTGACACATGTGCATGGATGTCTGCGAATGTCAAGTTGGTGCATTGACAACTCAGGGATGTGATGTGTCATCCCACTGCATTTGAAGCACAGGTGTACGTGTGTACATGTAATATGTGTGTGCTGGGCAGAAAAACATGAAAAAATGATCTCCAGATATGTGTCCTGGTACATGTTGGTTGCTTGCAGGTCAGGCTGTGACAGATGCATGTTGCTGACTATAATTGGGTGGGCAGGTGCCCTGGTGCATTTCCCATGATCCTTGCTGATGTCATACTTGTGTCGATTTTGCATTGGTATGGTGACATTGCATGTTTGCGGTAAAGTATTTGTGGCCCCTCGACAATATGCTGTGTTGGCATGCGGGTGTGTCATGACTGTGATTCATAGTAGACACTACACTAATGTGGCAGTGGTCATGCAAATTGCATGGGCGTTCTGGTGCGTGTGTGCATTGTGTGTGTTTCAGTTTCTGGTTGCAACATGCTGCATGATTGGAGATGTTAATGTTGTGTATGCCACACATTCATTGACATTGATAACTGATGTGAATGTACTTTGTCCCATTTTCCACATTGGCTGCAGCTCGGGAAGAGGGCATAGGCCTTGCTGTGGAGAGCGAAAGGGTAGGAACTGGGCCACCAAACCCAAGTGCACATCCAGGCCAGCTGCCAGTGATGCCACCTCTTCTGAAGGAGAGTTGGCTGTGGGAGCGCAGGTTCTATCAGGTGGAGCTGCTGGGGTAAGTCCCAGGAGGTGGTTGTGGTGGGGACTGCTCAGCCGCTGTGGGCCAGATTGCAGGGACAGAGGGGCCATCAAGGGAGGAAGACAGACTGTTGGGAGTCATCCAAGGAGATGAAGGTGGTGGTGGAGGAGGAGGCAAGTGAATGCCAGCACTCTGGGTCTGGTGGGGGACTCCAGGAGGGTGTTCTGGCTGCACCGCTGGGTCAGGAACATGAGGATGTGCTGTGAAGGATGGAGGAAGCTACACAACCTCCTGTCCCTGGTCCATCTGCTACAGCAGTGACCACCTTCATGGATACCTCCACCTAGATCGAGCACACCCTTGTCCCGAGGAGACCACCCCAGAAATGGTCTGGGCCCTGCTGGCTGGTATGGCAAAGCAGATAGGTACGATTCGTGATGCTGTGTCAGCTACTTATGAGGAGCTGGCTCAGCATCACCAGTAGATGTTGCTTTACCTGGGCCAGCTGGCACATGCACTGCTCTCAGGTGGTCTCTGTGCGCTGGCACATTCACTTGCCCATTCCTCCACTTCCTCATCTCTGCCTCAGTCGTCCTCCGGGCAGACTTCCTTTACAGATACCATCACTGCCCCCTCTACACCAGTCCCACCACAGCGCTCAGTCTGGTGGTGAGCACGTCCCTGCGTATAGTGGAAGTCTCATGTGCAACTGATGAGGCAGTCACTGTGCCTCCCCAGGCACTGACACAGGGACAGGCAGCAGTTGGACAACTGACATTTCAGGGCAGTGCTGGCAATCTGCCCCCCTCCCAATGTGTGACATACAGACAGCAGCGATACCTGCTCAGCTTGCACTCAGCCAGGCAGCAGCAGATGAGGAATATACAGAGGCAATCCTTGCAGGACTGCTCAACACTGGGGAGGTAATTGTGACAGGACATGGGTGGTATACAGAAAGAAGAGAGGAGGCAGCTCCAACATCTGGTGGCAGAGAGGCAGAGAGGTAGGGAGGCGAGAATCGCGAGGGCAAGGGCAGAGGTGTCAGTGAGGTGAGCATTGAGGCTGACTTCCATCCTGGAGTAAGCTTGCAGGGATGCAGAGGAGGATGGTGAAACGCCTGCAAGACCCTCAGGAGAGAACGGAGGCCCGCATACAGGAGAATGATGAGGAATGAGTCTCTGCCCTGGAGAATGCACTGTAGGACACGTAGGCCTGCTGCCTGTGCACATAGTTCTTAGGTTTAAGTTTCATTATGGACATTGTTAATCTTTCTGCCCTGGGCTTTTCAACTTTCCCCATGTTTACTGTTTGTTGTGTACATATCAGAATACAGTTTCAGTTTCATGATCATACATGCAGATTCATATTTGCTACGTTTTTGTTAGGCATTTCAATGATGATTGTCACGTGGGTTGAGGAGTCACTCTCTATGTTTGGGCTGCACTCATCACTTGTGCAATCAATCTCCAGTAGCTGTATCCCTCCAAAGGCATGGACTGCCACCCACCCACATCTGCAATCACCCACATTGGCCACTTACATGCAGGATTCTCTGTTTCTTTATCATTGAGTCTGCATGCGCACATTGTCCATCTCCTTGACTTGCGCACTCTCAGACAGCCTTTGCATCATCCACACACATACCAGTTGGGCTTGTGCCAGTAAAAGGAGCTTTGACATCACAGACTGCCTACCTCAATGCCTTCCTTGATTCCTTTGTATGGGCTACTATGCAGACACACATTGCATGTGACTCAGTACAATCTCTTCTGTATCAAACTTGGGGCCTCCATAGATATTGACCTACAGCTCATTCAGTACGTTGCAATGGCACATGGGCTGGCTGATACATACATTGCATTGCATTTAATTGGTATGTCACATGTGCATGGTGTGGTCACAGTGTTGCTGGTGCAATTTCATGCTGTCCTGTTGATGTGCAGCTGAGTCTGACCGACCAGGGAGTCCTCTGATGAGCTCTGGACATGGATGCTGCAGAAATGATCCCAGTAGTTTAGGCTGGAGGAGGATATGTGGCCAGTGTGCTTCATGTTTGCTATAGGCCAGTATCGTTGAGGTGAGTTGTTCATCAACATTGGACTGGAAGGTGGGTCGATCTGCAGGGCCAACTCAGGGGTAATGGCAGATCTTCCCTTCCACCCTGAAGAACTCCCTTGGGCACCCTCTTCTTAAGAAACCCTCTGCCGGCCCCTGAGGCCCGGCTAACTATAGCCCAATCTCCATCACTCTCTTCCTGGGCAAACTCCTGGAAAACCTTGCCATTTTCCAGCTTAATCTCCACACTGAATCAGTAAGTTGTTTCCATTTCCATCAGTCTGGCTTCAGAGCGGCCAGAAGCACGGAAACTGCTCGCCTGAACATCTGTGAAGACCTGCTCTCCACCTGGATTCCAACACCCCTTGTGTCCTCATCTTACTTGATCTCTCTTCTGCCTTTGACACAGTCAACAATGCGATCCTGCTGAACAGTTTCTGTGACAACCTGGGTATCACCGATCAGGCCCTCGCTTTGCTGAATTCTTTACTCTCTGATCAACCCTCCCAGGTCCAACTTGGGTTGTTCCTCTCCTCTATCTCTATCTCTACCTGTGGTGTTCCCCAGGGGTCTAACCTCTCCCCCTGGCTGTTCAACCAATACCTGGTACTTCTAGCCCATCGCATTGCCGCTCTCTGCCCCAATTTTCAGTGCTATGCGGATGACACTCAACTCATTTTCAGGCTCCCTTCCGCCACCACTTATCCTTCTCTCATCTCTGACTGTCTGTCTGCTATCCTGGAGTGGTGTGCCGCCAATGATCTCTGCCTTAATGCCAGTAAAACAGAGATACTCCTCATCGGCACACCTGCTCCCTCCTTTCCTGTTGCTCTCTGGCCAGCCTCTCTTGGCCCTCTTCCTACTCCCACCTGTGAGGCTAAAAATCTCGGGGTCATCTTCGACTCAACACTCTCCTTCTCTCCTCACATCTCTGACGTCTCTAAGATGTCACATTACCAGCTGCACCTCCTCAGAGTTATTCTTCCTTTCCTCTCCTTCCCCCAGAAGCACACTTTCTCTAGAGCTCTGGTTCTCTCTAGCCTGGACTACTGCAACAGCCTCTATCTACATCTGCCCGCCTCTACTCTCCGCCCTCTGCAACTCATCCAAAACAGGACTGCCCTTGGACTGCCTTTGTCCTTGGCCTCAAGTACAGGGATCGTTGCTCTCCTGGACTGAAATCTCTGCACTGGCTCCCAGTGGCAGCGAGGATTAAGTTCAAAATCCTCTGCATTATCCACAAGGCCTTCTGGGGCCTGGGGCCTCAAAACCTTCAATTCTCTCTTCCTAAATATCTTCCTTCTCAAGCTCTTCGCTCTTCCGCCCTCCAACTCCCTCAGGGTCAGTCGCTTCTCCAAGCAATGAGTTGGTGGTATATCTCTTTCTTCTGCTGGGGCCTCCCTCTGGAACAGCCTCCCTGCCTCTCTGAAACTTGAGGAGAACCATCTCCAGTTCTGGAAGCACCTCAAGACCTTTCTCTTTGCTTCTGCTTTCTCTCCACCTCTCCCCTGCTGATCCCCTGGCTGAAACTGAAACTGCACTGGTTACCTGGCTGCCCTCTGATCTTGGGCCCAGGTCCGCTCCCCGCCAGTTGCACACCTGTACTGCCCCGCTGGCAACCCTTGCACTTGGGGACTGTTTCTGTATCCCTACAGCCCCCTACCAGCACTTGACACCTGATGTCTGCACATAGCCTTGCACTTGTCACGAGCTGCCCGCACTCTTTAGTTATTTATTGTCTTATTTATTTTAATGTTTCCTATGTACTGCACTGCCCCCTCACCCTTCCCCCTGCACTCCCCCACTGCACTTGCGTGATTTCAATGTCACATGCCCTAGTAAGATTGTTTGTCTCTGTCTTCCCTCTGTTCCCCCTCCCTTGCCTCATCACGCCTTGAAACACTTGGTATAGGCAGGTTATAAATGCCATATCATATCATATCATGATATCTGTGGCGGTGAAGTGTGCAGGGTGTACTGGCCGGGGGCTGCCTGGGGTGGTTGTGGTGGTCGGGAGGGCTGGTGGGTGGAGTCAGGACATGAAGGGGCTGCCTGCAGTGGTGGCAGTGGTGAGGAGGGCTGGTGGGTCATTCAGGACATGAAGGGGTCTGCCTGGGGTGGGTGGCGGTGGTGAGGAGGGCTGGTGGGTGGTGTCAGGACAAGAAAGGGCTGCTATGACTTAGGGGTATCCTTGGGAGTGGGAGGGACAGTCCACAATTTCACAGGGGTGAAGCCATTACTTACGGGGGACCTCACACAGGTTTGCAGGGGCGCTGCCTTTACTTATGGAGGACCTTGTGCAGTTTTGCAGTGGAGCAGCCGTGACTTAGGGGGACCTTGCACAGTTTCACAGGAGTGCAACTGTTATTTACGGGGGACCTCACGCAGTTTTGCACCGGTAAAGCTGTGATTTACAGAGGACATCGCTCAAATTCGCAGGGGTGCAGTCGTTACTTAGGGGGCACCTTGCGCAGTTTCGCAGTGGTGCATCCATTACTTACAGGGAACCTCATGCAGCTTCACAGGGGTGCAGCCATTAGTTAGGGGGGACCGCAAGCATTTTTTCATGAGTGCAGCTGTTACTTACGGTATACCGCATGCAGATTCACAGGGGTGCAGCCGTTACTTAGTAGGTACATTGCCCAGTTTTGCTGGGGTGCAGCCATTGCATATGGGGGACAGCGCCCAAATTTGCAGGGGTGCTGCCTTGTTTTACAGAGGACCGCGTGCAGTGTCGCCAGGGTGCCAGAAGGTGGGTCAGAGGTGGTTTTGTTTTGAGTCAGGGTGTGTTATGAGCGTTCCGAGTGCAGCTCGGTTTTCTTTGCAGGTCGGGTAGCTTTGCACTTTGGATTCCATGAATATGCAGAGCGCGCATAGGAAACTTTGCGCGTAGGGAGGCGCAGAGCCATTTCCAGTGAGGGGACTTTATGGATGTGATCATTTTCAGCACTTGACAAGCTATCATTTGGGGTTTAGTTCATATAAATATGTTTGGGTTTCCTGTACTTAAATAGTAATTTTGTTTGTAGAAATGCCTTAAAAAGAACATGCATTACATAATAAACTAGACTTTCATAATAAACTAGTCTAAATGATCATAGAAGCACGTTGAGCAAAATGAGTATGGCTTTAGTTTTAATTTCCCAACTTGCAATGAAGGCCACAATAGCCCCATGCAAAACAAATCTCCTTTGGGTTCTGAAACCATAGTCATTATTTCACACAGCATGCAGCATTCCACATCCTTCCCATTTCCCATCATTCGCATTTCTCAAGGGACAAGAGTCCCTGCTAATAGTCCCCCTCCCTCCCATCAGTCTCTAATTGCTCCCACTATAATGCTCTGTTGACACAGAGCAACGAAGGTGAGCTGCTCGGCTGCACTCACCTCTAACTTTCCCATGAAATGTGAGCGAGAGCTGAAAAGGCTTTGATCAGTCCTGGAGCAAACTCAGGACTATGGTGTGCGGGAGAAGCAGACACAACCTATCCATTCATGATCCCCAAGCAGCGACTGGGGCCAATATTTATATGTGTTAAGGAGGATCTCGCCCAAGGGAACGATTTTAAGTAAAGTGTACAAATTGTGCATTTTATAATAGTCTTCCAGAGAAATTGGATAGAAATCGACATTATGCACACTTAGTTCTCAAGAGGAGCACCTCACTGATATTCCAATACACCAGTGGCTCGTTCTGCAGCAGCACAAAGGAGCATTTCTTCAATGAAAGTAATTAATGAGCTCATTGGAATATGTTTGCGCCCGATGCAAATAACAGAGGGTCTATAGACAAATATGTGTGCCACATCTTTGCCGCAGTACCGTAGAGACAGTGCACCACTTATAACAAGAAATGCCTATCATACAGTATATGGCAGTAGACATTAAACCAGTTTTAACTATTGCACCAGGGGATCTAAATAAACATATTATAAACGGTACAGGAGATGTAACAAACGTCATTGGTTTGATGGCACGGCAGCTAATGAAATGTATTTCGAATTAATAGAGGAAGGAAGACAATCAATTACTTTTATATGCCAGGGTGCTGACATCACGGCAGGTTACGTGGTGCTGTCATAAATATTTGAGATCTGCTTAAACACTGTCCTTACCTGCCTGGTGTGTTGCTCAAATATATCATTGCCCTCTTAAATGCAGCCAGTTCAGCTTAAAGAAATAGTGCGCGCAAAAATGTTATTGTCCCGATCGTTCGGGCAAGTCGTTATAAGCATATTGTGATCGATCGTAAACATTTTCCTATGCATCTTACCTTAACTTTCCTCACTTTTACACATGCGAAAACAACGTGTTGGGTGCTAATCTTATCTGTTGATGCATCGCTCTAAGTTCAAGTGCGCTCGCAGCAATAAATCAAAACACCCTCCCCCTGAAACTGACATCACTGGACGTGTTAGGCCCATTCCACAACGCCACTGCACGTCTCGTTTCAACGTTCTCTGTCTGCATGTTACTGACGAGTCTCCATGGCAATGGCATGACGCTGCTTTCCTCAAGAAGTATAAACAGACCGTTTCTGATCAGGCAACACTCTAGTTTCTTAGTCAACAGTTTAGATCCCCCATGGCTCGTTTATGCTCGATTGAGCTATCTTACTAGAACTGATTTCACTTGTTACTTGCGTTTTGATTAAATCTTTGTTGTACAATGTCAACAATACAGTCCTACCAGTACGAGCCTGAGTATCCAGAGGAGGAACTAATGGAAGGAGAAGGCTAACGAAACTATGGGGAATCAGACAACAGTTTTCAAGATTAATCACCCGAGTATGAGCCGTAGCCGAGTCGCATTGGAGACGTTTCAACGTGGCGTACCTATAATTGTTGCAAGGTCATGCCAACCGAGGTGGAGAACTGCTGCTGCCTTCAACTCTAGCTGCTCGGCCTACATAGCCGAAAAGACACACCACCGCTTTGCGTTACCGAACTGCAAGACTTTAGGGCAGTCTGCCTCACAAGGTCCGTGTTGAGGATTATTATGGCGCTTCTGCTCGAACTTTGTGGAACAGTTATGCCGTGCAATCCAATTAATGAGTAAGTATACTCTAGATCTGATGTAATTTTTACTACCTAGACCATTTGAATTTCAAGTTGTTCTCCTACTTTCTCTGAATTGTGATCCTTCTCTCTGTACAAATGCAGCTCTACCTTAGCCGGTGCCTCGCACAGCAAGCCCACATAGCCCATTGCCTCCCCCTGTCAGCTCTGCGCGGGCACTGTTCTTACGAAAATCCTGCCATGCCGTTGTTACAATTCTATAGTATCATTACCGAAAGAATGTGCTATGCGGAGAGCGTGAGACCGTGACAAGCCATATCCCAAGTGTACATTCATCGCCACAAAACTGCCTGTGCCCTCTCAACTGCAACCCTTCCCATGCAGGGCCCCACCAGCCCCGACCCCCCGGTTGCTTTCATGCTGATACTCATCTGACCCCCTTCCACTGAACATTTAAAAAGACCCACCACAGTACTAATGCCGTGCATCAGTATATTCTCCCAAAAGCAACAAACGTCCACCTATATCACTATGATCCAGGCAAGGCAGATGGTAGATCAAACCTCTGTGGTGTGTTATAATTATTTCTTTTACCACATAGTGGGGACTTGTGTTATAAGGGTTCCCACCTTCATTTTTCTAAGGGCAACTATGCCATGGAATTTCGGATGCACTTTTTGAAGTTGGCTGCTACACTTATCCGTTTCATTCAATTAAAATATGTATGTTTCTCTTTCTCAGGTGGTACAGGCTGGTGGCCTATCGTTCATTTGCATGGTGGCTTTATCAGAGGCTTGGATACCGCAATCGACGAGTAATACCCACCTGTCTCGTTCAAGCCATTTGCGACAAATTTCCCATTGACAGCGGACAGTACAGGGGATTTTCTCATACTGTACTTCAACCTCAAGTATACAATTTATAGTTTGTTGGTTCCATCAACATCACCCAATTAAATAAAATACAAATGAGTAAATAAGGATATTTTTTTAGCTTTTCAGTGAGTCAAGAGCACACACTATTGTCTTTGAGTGTCATGCTAGAATGGTTGTTGCCCGGGTGGACTCTGAACGAATGGAGGAACTGGAAATAATTTGCAAAGTGGTCCCATATTACAAATTTTGATCTAGCTCCTCCCTTTTCCTATGATATAATGTGAAAATAAAATACAAAATAGGCACAGAGTGCAGAGGCACACGGGGAAATCTCCACAGTACCCAGTAGCCCAGACCAGCCCTGGTTGGTGCCCTTTTGCGCTCACCTTGTCCCCATCCATCCACCTTCCAGTATCAATGGCATTTTGCACCTATAACCGTGCGCTCCCAAGGGGGCGGGGTGGGTGTTACCGCTCAAGTTGTCAAACACCATGTACACTTCAAAGGCATCTTCCGCACATTCACCATTGTCCACATGACCTCCCCAGACCCTGTGTCTCCAGACTCCCCTCTTCAAAGCCCAACCCCTGCAATCAACAAACGTATGTGCCCCTTCAGCATTGTTCTGGCCTTCCGTGCTCGTCTCATGCCCATCCACCCAACCGAGTAGGCCTATGCCTGTGCGCTGGAAAGGCGGCAGGGTGGGTTCATATGGCAGATGGGAACCATTGGGATAGAGGCAGAGTGGGTGTCTATGAAAACATCATCCATTCACATACACACCCACTTGTGTAAGCCTTTTTAAACACCTTGTGATTTACCTTGACAACATCTGGGAGATCTACTAGGGATATAGTCATTGCTACCTGTTCACCGGATACTTGTTCCCCTGCTTGCTGAATCTGATCATAGGTTCACCAAAGTAAGGGTAAATCAACTATTTACTTCCCTATGTTCATCGAACGTTACTATGAAAGTTTATGTCGAGTTCCACCAAATGTACACAGGATTTTAATGTTCATGTATCTCAAAGACTTATGCATTAGCGATTAGTTCAAGTAGTTTCTTCTCGAAAACGACCACATTTCATCACTGTGTGTTGTGGTAGAATGAGCAGTAAAACAATTGTATAATAAAGTTGTTGCAGAGTTCACTGGCTAGGTCACACAGCTTTTCTGTCTTTATTCTAATTAAACTTTAAAGACAAATCTCTGGTGCAAATTGCTTTATTCGCATTCATCCTGTGTTATTTGTGCTAATAGTTCATATTTCTTTATGCAGATCTCACACACTTTTCAAGAATGCCATCATGTGTTTTTGTCAGTTGCAGTTCTGCAAGACACGTCACAGATCCGGGTACTATCCTACATGTATTCCCAAAGGATATTGATTTAATAAGAGATGGCTTAGAAAATGTGGTTGTAAAGTAGACAAGATTGAAATTAAGGCCAAGGAAATCTTGGCCGACGTTAGAGCCAATCGATTACGCGTCTGTAGCCTGCACTTCACCCAGGATATGTACGACCAGTCAAGGTACACAAAAATACTTCAACTGCAAGTTCTTCCTAAATTGCTTCCAAATGCCATCCCAACTCAATTTCCACATGCAGATGGTGAGGTGAGTAGTGAACGTTGAGTTTGTTATGTTTGCTGGTGTTTAGGACGATTGTCTGCATTAATAAGTATCATCTTCCATCTGTTTATCTACATCACGGTTCTATTACTCCATTTTCCATAGTCACCGGATTCAACACAAGTGTCAAATATTTAATCTTAGTATACATCATCTTTCCCCACTTTCTGGAGCCTCTAACCAGTAAATGTGATCCTTGATGAAAACTTCAACAGTGCCCCTTAGAAATTATGTTTGGGAAATGTCTTGGTTGACATATCCTTCTTCACTTAGAGCACATTGATGGAAGAACAGACCCTCGCAAGCGACGAAACACCCAACACACCTTCTATCCTAATGGTGAGTGCTACCGAACTGCACAAAGTGAAATTTTATCGTGTCGCATAAGTCCACTTTTCAAGTACTCATTTTCCTTTTCCACTGTACTATTTTCGGACATTGGGCTGATAATGAAGGAGCAAGATTCTGCATCAATTTCTTTTCCGGATTCAACATCGACCTCATACACAAGTAATTATGTAACACTACTCTTTGTATGCGATTGAACTACTTGCATGTGGTATGCTTTCAATCTAAACATATCAAAATATATTATGTGCAGTACTGGCTGTACAAAGTGGCAGGTATGGGTTTGTGTACGTGTGTACCATTGTCTGTATTTCAGTTCAGTATGTACCTTCTTCTGAATTGCATTTTTTCTGTTTCATTTCGCTTTTTAATCCATATTAAAACAAGTGCTGAATTATAGGTGGATGGTGGAACTTGGACTACTATCTCGTCCTCCTTTGGAACAGGTCCACAGCTTGAGGTATTTCTATTAACATTTCACTTTCACGAATCACAGTACATCCAAAATTGGTTATACTTTGAGACATAAATGCATGTGACTGTGCACCGTTTAAAACTTTCCTGATTTTGGTAGTAATGTTGCACTTCCCCCCCTAATGCAGAATAGTTACCAAGGACACATTACAAAGCAAAATGCTTTGCAGGGCAACAATGTAATCACTATGTTTTACAGGGTGACCTCAAATCAAACCCATGTTTGAACACGGATGGATATAGGTGAAATATGAACTGAATGTTGTGATCAAGTCACGTACACTCAATTTGAGCTTTTGTCCATACTAATGTTCTATTTGTGTTGCGACAGCAACCCTAACAGTATATGGTTCAAAGTCTATGTAAAATACTTAGCCTGGAGGTGCTCTGTCAAATGCAAACTTTTATAGTGCACTTTGGCTGACATTGTATTTGTTTGTATATTACTCTATTCAAGGTATGTACTCCATATGTGGACTTACAAGGGGCTCACACAACCGAGGTATACATTTATGAAGTGAAATTGGGCATCACATTGCATTCTGAATACATTTTCATTATGTCGCTATCTTTTCCAGTCCGTTTAGTTGTTTTCGATTTGTAGATATTTACTTATGTTAGTTTGCTTTGAAATTAAATTTGCTGTATTCAAACCATTAAAAAATGTTTTGCAGCTTGATGTCGCTGTCTGCCAAGAGAAGGACACTGTTTCGAAGCAAATAAAGAAAACAAGGGTAAAAAACGTACCAGTTTGTTTTGCACAAGCTTTTGAGCAGATGTTTTAGTATTTCTAGGTTTTTTCATTGCAACATCATATGTTCTATATGTGTGCATTACATTGATAATCTTCTTCTATTTATTCTTTTAGAAGCCCAGAAGTAAGAGGAGTATAAAGTCGCAGACATAGCTTGAAACAAAGATGTTGCTTGCCGAACAGATTTCACATTGGAGCAAGTCAGGCGCAGTGTGGCACAGTCAACAAGCAGACTAGTGATGTATTTGTCCAGTGGCCGGATAAATAAATGGAATGTCACATGCAACCCTTACAAAGTCCGCCTGGACCATTGCTACTTTGTGCCAGGTCGAACATATTAAATTGAAGAAAGTGATGATGCATTGCAACTGCTTGCTGACCCCTTCACACAATCTACACCCACTTTTTGTCAGTTTGTGGGTCTTGAGTTCCTTGCTAAAAGCCAATACTACAAATATCAAAGGCCATTCTTATTCCCTGCTATAAGTCATGCTTGGAATGTTGAACAGATGTCAATGGACAAAACATTCTCTGGCTAGCTGGTGACGGACAATGTGACAGTCCAGGATTTTCCACAAAGTATTGCACTTACCACTTTCAAGACATGCAAAGTAAACAAAAATGTGAGTTCTGTCGTGGGGCAGGTGTCTGAATGTTCATCGTCTGTTGCCATGGAGCAAGCTGGTTTCATCAAATGCATTCAATTCTGCAATCCAGGGGAATGGAAATAGAAGTAATAGGCCCCGACAGGTACGTTTCGATAGCGAAGGCGATGCGAGAGCAGTGTCCAAACATGCGGCCTCAATTTGATGTATGGCACATTGCTAAATCAATCAATAAAAACACTATAGCTGCTGGGAAAAAGAAGGGTTTGGAAAACCTTATGAAATGGTGTCAGTCCATCAGAAACCATCTTTGGTGTAACTCCAAAACTTGTGATGCACCATTGTACCAACGTACACGCATTGACAAAAAAAACAAAATTTCCAGCAATGTGTGCATGGACAGGTGTCGAGGGAGGAGGAATGGAAGAAGAAGTGGTTGGTGGCATGTTCATCTCCACACAAAGCACTTGAAAAGATTGTGTACGATAAAAAGCTGTTGCGAGACCTGATGGGACTCACCGATTTCTGTCACACTGGAGATTTGGAGGTGTTCCATAAAATGTGCCTAAAGTACAGGCCCAAAAGGTTGCTCTTCGGCATAGACGGTATGGAGGTGAGAACGAGACTAGCTGTACTTGTCCATAACAATAACTTAAGTAGGGATCAAGCGAAAACTTCAGAAAATCTGGGGGTGCCACGTTACTACAAGGCCTATACAAAATGAGGCAAACAATGGGTGGCCAAGCCAATATACCAGGAAATGGATTTTGAATTTGTCAAAGATCTGACATTGACTGTGTTGGCCATGCATAGTCATGGACTGGAAGCTGATTTTGTTCACAGGACCCATACAATGCCACAAAACATTGCAAACGAGCCTTGTCCTCCAAAATTCAAACTTGTCGTAATGCATAGTTATAGATTCAAATTGTTTGTAGCTCTCTGTAAAATGCATTCACATACACATCTGGAGGTGTTATGAATGCCAAATCATAAATGCCAAAAAATAACATTTGAATTAAAAAGAAACTGTAATTGAATATTACGCCACTTGGTCAAACTCCCCTATTTTAAATGTGATATCCCGCATCAGATTTATTGGTTTATTCTAGTATCTGATTTCTTATAGAAAAAAAATCACGAAAGTTCTCTCAGTACAGAGTGAATGTTGGTGCCTTTGGATAGGCCTAGACAGAACCAGTGCTCTCGACACAGTGAACATCTGGATGAAGGCCAGATCATTGGAAACACACCGCTCCGGGATAGCAGACAGACAGTCAGAGACATTCGATGTTGGCTTTGTTATCCTGTGCCACCCATATATGCTCAGCCTTCTGAAAACTGATCTGACTCCAAGGGCACACCCTACTCAAATAGTGGGAACCAATTCTTCAACGCCTCATGCCCCTTCCTGACTAGACACAGACATCCCAAGAAGAACCGTTTCTTCATTCAGTGGCATGATCATGCACTTTCACCAGCTACTGCCATTTTAAAAACATGTTGACACACTTCTCAGGGATGTGCTATGTCACCTGTCTTGCATGATGGTTACAGAAAGGGCTGACCCAGGCACCTTTTGGAAGGCCACAGCACCAGTCATGGCATCACACACAGTGTCTGAACATGCACTGTTCATTGGTAAGACAGTGTACATAACAGTATTACATAGGGGCGGAAGGCTACAATTGTTTTTTTGCTCATCCGTCTGTAGATTGCAGCGTGTGTAAACTGCGATCATCTCTCCACGTAGCTACTGCTAAGGTCTATCTAACTCTCACAAATTACATTGCGAAAGACACGATAATATGCTAGAGCCGACTACTCCATCAACAGGTAATCCGCTTGGTTGAATGAAACAGTTCTGGAGGAGGGTGAGATTAGCTTTATTTGGAATTTCCTTTGAGGGCTGATAAACACTTGTGAATTGCATCAACACACACACATTGTGAATGTTGACACGTTAACGTGGCGTGGCATATCTTTACATGGATGTTTCAAACTGTTCAAGCTGTCCTTCCAGTTCAGAATCACTGTACCGCATCAATGCCTTTTCATTTTTTTCCCCCACATTCGTTGCCGAAATCAAAAGAGAAACATCTCTGCCTTTCAATAGGAGAAGTGCCTTATTGTAATTTGGCCTTGAACGATAGGCAGCAATTGCTTGAAGGACATAAATTGTGGGGAATAGAAAAAAAAAATAAGTTTCAATATATTGAGAGCAGATATGTACCACCAAGTTATTGTGAAAGTGTGTGATAGATGGTACAGAGCGGTTGCTAATCGACAAAAACTAACCATGGAATTTACAGAAATTATGTAAATTCAAGTTTACATTAAATTGTTATTGCGATTAAAAATGAGTAGGGTGCTGTATGCATAATAACTAATAGATGGTGGTGTAAACATTGTCCCTGTGTATTGTGATCACTTTTCGAACAGTCATCTTGCAAGCCTCGTTATAATGTCATCTGTCCGGGGTTCAAGCTGAGTGGTTGCTATGTTTGTTCTTCGTTTTCTCCATTTGGTTCTCTATCCCATTGGGAGCTATACCTCCTTCACAGCTCTCAAATTGTATATAACTCGTGGTCTCAAGTAGTACACCTTGTTTTCATTTGTGTGTTAAATATTGGTTATGTTGCGCTTATGATTAGGTTTCAAACAGTTATCAGATATACAGTAACTTGTTATATTAAAATAAAGAACGGCTACTGAAATGCATTTGTATTGTGTTTTGTTCACAGATACTTTGTACCGTACTGCCCGTGCCATAGCTGCCAGGTGCCAGCCGATGGCTTCCTCAATCAACACTGGAGGATTGCCATAAGCAGTGCTTTTTTGATCAGCGTTATGTGGGACGATCATTATGGCCTTATATGTCCATTGGCATTTCCAGCAATAAGAAGCAACATGTCAGCATTCGTGATGTAGCAACGCACAGAAGCAAGAGTGTTGGGCTTTGAAAGTGAAAAAAAGAAATGTCTTCACCCACATGGAGCATCAAGGGGGGTCATTGAATTGTTTTGTTGTTGTGCTATATGGCAATACAAGGACACAAAAGGACAAAGAACATTGAGCGTTCATCGTAATCTGTGTAGCTCGAGAGTTATGTGATGGTCGTCAGCTCTAACTTACCTGCAAAATAAAAAAAATTGTTGTTTCCTGGAGTTTATAATTTCTTGTGAACATTCTTTGAAAAATAAAAGCACTTGCAACATTGCAGACTATTGTTGATGTATTATTGAAATATTCAATAAGCAAATGCTATTTAGGGAAAGACAGAGAAGGTACGCGCTGTGTGAGGATGTCTGTGTTCATCTTGTGTTTATCTTCCTGTTTTTGCAGGCGTGGGTGATGATGTGGCAGGTTGGGCTACGGTGGCCACCAACGTAATGAAAATGAGTGGAGCAGATCATTGGGACAAGTGATGTCAGCTTCAGGGGCAGGTGTTTTGATTTACTGCCACAAGCACACTTGAACTTAGGGCGATCGATCCACGGATAAGATTAGCACAAGATGGCCACGCCCAACACGTTGTTTCGCCTGTGTAAAAGTGAGGAAAACTAAGGTAAGATGCATAGGAAAAATGACGACGATAGATCACAGTATGCTTATAACGACTTGCTCGAATGATCGGGACAATAGAATTTTTGAGCGCACTATTCCTTTAACGTGCAAGCTTGTCAGTTGCCACATTGCCCAGCCAATTACCAAATTGCATGCCAGTTTCACAGTCAGCAGTAACTTAGTGAGGTCAAAAAGGATGACAGGGTAGCACTTGAAACCAACGCCGTATGAAATATATATTTTTAATGTGCATTGACAAATACTGAGAGGAAGAATATGTGTCAGATCTTTATTATATCCTCCATATGCCTGGTTGCAGGTGGTAAACAAACCACAAAAAGTAAGAGATCTTTTTCCCTGAACTCAATGTAAGGAGATTCTACCCCACGAGTGATAACGACCTGGAGATTTATTATCAGTAACTTCGGATTGGTAAGCAATGAACTTGGATAGTGGACTGTGATATGTGCAATGTACATTACCAACATAGAAACACGGGTAAGCCCATGCTGATACCTAGCTTCTCATATCTTGATTGCAGGCATCTGACGCCAGCAATAAGGAAACAGAGGATATGCTGTACCTAAGCGTTATCATCAAGAATTGAGTAAGTGTGATTCAATGTCTTACATGAGAAATTTGGGGATAGTATTCACTATTCCAACTCAGGGAATTTCAGGGCTGCCGGTTTCCTTACCTTACTGTCTTTTGACAGGCTCCACCAAGAAGTTGTACATGCGCTGGAGCGTTTGGATTTTCCTAGTGAGTGTGAACTTCCTCGCCGAATCCCCGTCAGGTAAGCTCATTCCATGTAACAATTTATTGGTTAGATGCACAAGTTTCTGTGCCTTTATTGAGAATGAATGAGGGTTGGTAGAAAATTGGTGGTAATCAGACTTGTTTTGGTCATTTGACTTTTAGATTATGATTCAGTCAGTTATCCACTTCTGTCCTGAAGAAGGTTGGAGTAAAGTAAGGGCCAAAGTGCTAAACGCCTGCATATTCCAACTGAAACAGGTGTCAACAACATCTGTTGCAGAATAAGACACACCATTATACACATGGGATGTAAAAATAGTTTTTGAATATTTGTGAAAAGGTTGTGCATGTTACAAGACCGATAAACGATATGTACAGTCAAGAAGGATTACGAATGTATGTGTGAAAGAGTATTTCTGATGAAGTAGAGTGAATATAGGAAAACATAGTAGAGATTAGTGTATGAGTGATTTGTTTTAATGTTTTGATTTGTCTTGATACCACTAAACACTTACAATGTATGAAAATAAATGTATATTTTTGTGAATTGGGTCGAACTGTTCTACTACTTCCCTCCAGCTCTTGGTCCACATTTTGTTGTATACATATAGCTTGTCTGGGTGACCAAGAGCATACCAGGTACCCTTTATTTTTTTACCATGTCCTCTTTCACTGCAAGTAACAGTCCCTCGGCAGTAGGCATGGACTGCATGAATTTTGTGATGTAGCAGGAGAAAAGCATAGAGCGGTATTGCAAAAGGATGTGAAATAGAGGGAAAATGCATTGATTAAGACCACACAATGGATAAGTGCTGAGGGAGTCAGTGTCCTTGGCCTCCACCAAAATTCTCTCTCTCTCATGCTTTATATCTCCTGTTTGCTAGAACATTCCTTGTTGAACCGAAAAACCTGCAACACTTTTATAAGCCCCAAGACACAGACAATGCTAACACTTAATGGTGCCCCGTAGTTTCTCGATGAGTTTTCATTGAACTTTGTTGAGCTTGTTTACATAGAACCTTAAAGCTTTTAACCAGACTATACAGACTGGCACAGTCTCACTTGCTTAGTCACGGCCCTGAACCATTTTGCTTCGTGCAATATCCCAAACTGACCAGACCTTCCATCCTTCTCCCTTCTACCTCATATCGATTTCTCCCATTCCCATTCTCGTATCTTGGTATGTCCTTTCTTTACTTCTATCTAAGGCCCTGATATGCAAACTTTCTCTTCTGAATTGACACTCATGGGCAGATGTTTGATCATTGTAATGGTAGCATGAATACCTGTCCATTCTGATATTCAGTTGGTTAACTTGACCATACTCCCAATGCTCACACTGACCCAGACATTGGGCCTCATTCCTAGTATGGAGGAAGCTATGTCGCTTTTAGTGGCATAGCTACCCCCATACTGGGTACCAGGTCCAGGTTCCTTGAATGGGGAAATACCGGGCCATTCTGACCTTGGAGGGGCCGGTATTTCCCCATTCAAAGAAACCTGACCCTGTACATCCCCATTCCCATTGAGCCCCCATAGGGCTCAATGGGAATGGGGAGGATGCTAACAACGGGCCCGTTAATGACGGACCCGTTGTTAGCATCCTGGTCTGCTCGCGGGACTCGCTACCAGGCGTCCTTAGCTGGTCCCGCGAGCAGACCTCGTAATGAGGTGGTAGGGGGTTAACGGCGCCGGCAGCTCTACCGGCGCCGTTAACCCCCTACCGCCTGAGTCGTAATGAGGCCCATTGTATTCTAAAGGAATGTTGTCCTTCTGTTTCTCTTCTTCCTGTTGAGGTGCTGAGAACCAGGTTATGCATGTTGCCTTTGTTGCTGTTTGGTTCTGTGGTGAGTTGTTTGATGTCAATAGGGTGAAGCAGTTTGATTAGACTGTCTCTGTTTTGGCAGCTTGGCCCCAGTGCAGCTTGGCTTCTCTGAGGAAGATGTTGGCATATGCTGTTGCACTGAGGTCTGTGATTTTGTCGAGAAAGGACTTGTTGGTTTGTGATAGTCAGTAGATGTGTTGGATAATATGTCTGAGCGTGGGTCAGTAGGAAACGGAAGCTGAGGAGTTCCATTGATGCGGGTGTGAAGTGCTCCTGGATGGTGCATGTCTGTGAGGTATTGTAGTTAATATTGAGCATTCTGCCAGTCTTCCCTTTGTGGTCCTTTTGTTGGAGGATATGTATGAAAGTGATGGGGAACCATGTCACCATGATACAGAGGTTGTGAGTAGTCAAGAAATCAGCAATGGCTGATACATCAAATTGTGTGGAGCAAGCATGTATGTGTGTGTTTTGGAAGTGGAGTGTGAGTGGTGATGAGTAGAATGTGGATATGATTCAGTGGGTTGGAAGTGTGGAAGTGGGTTTCAGAATGGGTGTTTGTGTTTGTGTGTAGGTGTGTATGTGCTTGCTGTGCTGCCTTAACAGGGTTTGTGGAGCAGATGTTTTGGCTCTTTCAGGTCCTAAGAAGAAGTGCCCTTTATGTACATACACTTCTTTTCCTTTGCAGTTGGCCAGTCTGTGCAACTGGACATCGGTCACATGACCTCTGCCCAGTCCACCTGCTCATCTCTACTTTTTTCCCATACCTTTTGTCTGCCTAGCACCTTTCTGTTGCCTGCAAGGGAGGTTTCCCCTGAGGTCTCTGGAATAAAGTCCAGCTGAGAGATGCTAAAGTGCTATATTCCTCCAAGGTCTTTCTGTGCAGCTTTAATGTTCCAAAGGACTGAGCCCGTATGCCTCAGGCTGCACACTGGCAGCAAACCTTCCATTACCTAGCACCTCAAATTTGGAACTCGATTGCAATCTCTCTTTTCCTACCTTTTTAAAAAATCTTAAGACTTTCCATTTTTGGAGAACATTTTTGTTAACTTATTCACCACAGTTATCATTTCAGGTCAAATCCAGGTTCCATCACCGTCAGGCTATTTTCTGGCATAGGTGCAGTTTACAAATCTCACAAAATGATGTATATCCCTTGCAATAAAAACAAAATCACAACTCGCACCCTCTTCCACAAGAAATGTGAAGGCCATGCCGGGGGTCCCCTTATGATCTATGCCAGAGCAGCTGTTCCACGTACAAATGTGAAGGCCATGCCGGGGGTCCCCTTATGATCTATGCCAGAGCAGCTGTTCCACGTACGATATGTGGTGTTACATTTCAGCATACATCCTTGGATGCTCTGGCAACCTTCCTTTCCTCTCTCCAAAGTCCACTGCAATGATGATTATCACAAAATATGTGGAGTGCAAAAATGGGCATCTTCTAATGATCTGAAGGCAGACTATCATTTCATTCACCAACTTGGGCTAAAGAAGGGATGGATCAAGCACTGATTGACTTATGTAGGCAGTTAGATCTAGAAAATTTAGCTTGTGCCAAATATGGGATGAATGGGGAAGTAACTAGTTAATTTATCATAATTTATCAATGGAGGAATGTGGCATGCGTCCATGCTGACCCCAACACTTTGCAAACGCTCCATTAATGATCCAAATACGTACTTGTTACCCATAATATTGGATGTACCAGTTTGAGAGGCCAGGTGCCCTCTGCTGTGCTTTCCTGATGATACAGTATTAATAGCCTACAAATGCAGCTCTTGGTGTGACTCTGACTTGGTTGCTCTGAAACTCAAGTGTAAAGCTGCAGAGAGGAAGTGGCAGGCATCTTGCTCATCCTCTGACAAACTGCCCTGCCGCCTATTCCAAAGGCAATATTGTCTCACCATCTGCTCCAACAAGAGGGCTCATGTCCCAGCCACCAATAACACAGCTGAACCTTTTAAAATCTGCAAGGAACTTACCAATCCTATTGCAGACTCCTCCTCTCCTCCTTCCTCCCAGACCTTTTGCCCTGCACTGGCTGCCCACTTCTCCTCCTCCAGATATTTGAACACCCGGTCCTATCTGTAATCTGCTCCCCCCACATCCCTTATCTTGCCTCCCTTGGCCCCATCCTCCCATACTCCCCTACTTCTCTCCCATTGCAGCTGATAAGATCTATAAAATTGTGCGACCTATGAAAGTCTCCTCTGAATAGGTGTTCCCCTGCTCCTTGAAAACCATCAAGTACAACATTGCCTCTCTCACCCCAGCTTTGGCTGACCTCTGCAACCATTCCTTTGCCACTAGCTTCTTTCCTCAACCCGTTAAGCACTCTCTTGTGCACCCTCTTCTAAAAAAAACATCTGCTGTCCCTTCTTGCCCTGATAACTACCGACCTATCTCTATCTATCACCCATTCTTTAGGCAAACTCATGGAGAAGCTGGTCATCCCCCAACTGACCCTCCACACTGAGACGTCCGGCTGCCTTCATGACCACAAGTCTGGTTTCCGGGCATCCAGAGGCATGGAAACTGCTATCCTGAACACCCTTTTAGACCTACTCTCTAACACTCCATCTGTTCGGATACTCCTCCATCTTCTTCTGCCTTTGAAGCAGTCAACCACTTCATCCTCATAAACCGTCTTCATGATACACTGGGTATCACAGACTGGGCACTGGCATGGCTGACTTCCTTCATTACAAACATACCATCCCAAGTGCAAATGGGTCCTTTTCTCTCTATCCTCTCGCCATGCCATGCCTCTTCCACATCGACCTGGCCCCTCTTGCCCATTTGATCTCCACCTTCTACCCTCCTTTTCAGTGTTATGCAGATGCAATACAGCTCTCCTTCAAGCTGCCATACTCTACCCCCCTCCTCTCTCATACCTGACTGCCCGACTGCTATTAAGGCATGGTGCTCTGCCAATGATCTCTGCCTTAATGCCAGTAAGACGGAGATCCTTCTCATTACAATGCCTTCTCTTTACCCCCCCTCACTGGCCAGCCTTCTTAGGTCACCTCCCCTCACCCACATGTGAGGCAAAAAATCTTGGGATCATCTTTGACTCTCTCTTTCTCTCCACACATCACAGACCTTGCCAAGAAGTCCAACTTTTAGCTCCACCTCCTCCGGGGCATTCTACCTTTCCTCCCCTTCCCACAGAAGTTCAGTCTCTCCAGAGTCCTAGTTCTCTTCAGGCTGGACTACTGCAATAGCCCCTTCCTCAATCTTCCTCTTGACTCCCTTTGACCCCTTCAACTAATCCAGAATAGGACTGTGAGTCTTATCTTTGGCCTCAAGCCCATGGACCATGTCTCTTTAGCCCTAAAATCGCTCCACTGGCTCCTGGTGACCGCAAGGATCAAATTCAAGACCCTTTTCATCATCCACAAGGCTGTCTGGGGCCTTGGTCCTCTCTAGGTCTAGCTTTTCATCCCTAAATACCTCTCTGCCAGAGTCCTTCTGTCCTCTGGCTCCAACTCTCTGCAGGCCAAACGTGCGAGAGTGGGAGGTAGATCCCTTTTCTCAGCTGGTTCCTCCCTCTGGAACGGCCTCCCTGCCCTCCTCAGACTTGAGCCGGACCTTCTTAAATTTCAGAAACTTCTCAAGACTTTCCTTTTCTCCTCTGCCTTCTCCCTCCCCCTCCCATGTTATCTCTCCCTCTGCCACTGCAACTGGGGCCTAGTTCCTTCAGAGCCATACACGGGCCAGACCACCAACCTAGCAGTGCCCCCAACACCCCTTGCCATCACTTGCCCTCTGGCTCCCTTCCACGGATTAGCCCTAATCTGGTCCACCCTGTCCACCGAACACATCCCCTCTCACACCCCTGTTTCCCCTGGCACTT
The DNA here is from genome assembly GCF_040938575.1 of Ambystoma mexicanum. Lineage (NCBI taxonomy): Eukaryota > Metazoa > Chordata > Amphibia > Caudata > Ambystomatidae > Ambystoma > Ambystoma mexicanum. Next base: position 1,250,609,713 of record NC_090921.1, on the reverse strand, counting down.
GCCATTTCGGTCCCCAGCACTTGCCCTCCCCCTCCCTTCAGGCACCCCACTCCAGCACTTCTCCCTTTACCCCCTGCACTTAGCACCTTGGCTTGCACTTGCACGATAGGATTGTCACAAGGCCAATATAACCATTTTTGTTGTTCCACTTTCTTCCCATGCCCCCCCCCCACCAACTTGTCTTGTGGCATCTGGAAACACTTGTGTATAGGTGCCATACGGATGTACAATAAATAAAATAAATAGGGCATACAGAGCTCTGGACCTCCTAGAACATTTTGTGGAAGATTATAGCTTTGCAACAGACCTTGTCTATTGACTATTTGGGTACGTGGGTGACAGCAAATCTATCTTGGTCAACTCAGTTGGACAAACGTCTGAATAATGCAAAACAAAACAATCCGTTTGGGGGTTGTACAGAAGCTTTTCAGGCAAGGCAATCCCTGAAAGTATTTTACCTTTAGTCAGTGGCTGCAGCTGCCTATGGCTCAAAGAACTGGGCCATATTGACATTGAAGAAGTTGGAATATCCACAAGTGACTTATTCCCATTCATCGTTATCTCTGCCCCACTATTTTTCATCTGTTTGCATTCGGGGGGAATTTAGGGAAGTATCTTTAATGGAGAAAGTTAATTCACAACATCTGTCAGACTAATTAAAACTATGGTTTCAAGCTGAAGGTAGTTCCTACTGTCAATTGTTAGGGAGAATTCTAATAAATGTGCCAATTCCCTTCACCTTAGAGACCCCCAGCAACTTTGCTGGATTTTAAGGACTTGATTTCTTTTACCTTGAAAGAGTGTGAGACTTTTTTCCCACTCTTTCATGAATTTTGATGTGTGTTTTACTCTTGTGTTTTTTTTATTATGGAGTTTTAAACTAACTCCATAGGCATATTTTCATGTGTGTTACACAGCACCCTCAGTGCAGTGACACAGGGTTGTCTCTTTAGACTTCCCAAAAGTTTAAATACCTTCTCTGGGATAAACTACTGTGTCCCAGAGAATGTAAGGTTAAATTGACTTTACTAGTCTTTTTAAATTCCTAGGCCCAGACCACACTATCTTCCTATAGAGTGCTGGAGGGGTTACCTAGTATCCCCTGTGTCAAGAAAGTAATGTAGCAGTCAAATGCTACCCTTTTCTATCGAAATGGCTGGTGGCAGTGGTTTTACAACAAACTACCATGATTTTTCCCTACCGCGAACACCGACAGCTAAAAATCGCAGGAGCCATGTTTTTCAAGATGGTGCCTTAAGCCCCTTTGTTTAAACAGATTTCCGGGCTTCTTTTTTTGCCATTTCTTTTTGGAAAGGTCCTTCGAGTGTTTGTTTGTTCCCTTTGTTTCTATGCCTTTGGTGACCTTCAGGACCTAAGACCGCCACTGGCATCTGAGTGTCTGGGATGGGCAGGAAGTGAGGGAGGAGACCCAAATGCACTCTGGCATGATTGGCTGGCTGACTGTCCGGCAAGGACAGCCACCCTGCTGGGTGAGTGGCAGCTAGGCTGGAATGAATGGGAGAAAACTGTTTAAAAGGTGAGTCTCTTGGACTAGAAAGCAGAGTTGACCACTGGAACGATAGAACCAAAGACGAGCTGGAAGAGGATATGGCTGCTGCAACTCCTGGACCATTGGTTTGACCGGTGAAGCCCTGCTGCGGGTCCAAATTGCCAAGTTCCCCTCAACAGAGAAGCCCCTTCAAGGACGACGTCTTCCTTTGAGTTGTTGGGACCAATCAACTCGTTACCCACCTGGATACCATTCTCGTAGCTGGTTAGGATTAATCAGGAGGAAGGACACCAGCTTGTGTGCTTGATGAACACATACTCGAACTGAAGTGACTCCATTTTGTCAGTGTTTTCCAACGATCCCGTGCAGTGCAGGAGTCCCCCGACGTCCTCCCTCTTGTCCCCACGACTGAGGCTCAGGAACAGTGAGATCTGCCGGAACTGCCAGGAACCAATATCTTCAGCTGTATTTTTTGCTTTATATTAAGGTACTGTACCCGATTGAGAGAATGGTTCTCTCGCAGTGAAAGTTTGTGGAACTTTCCCAACTTACAGACCTAATCAGCTAGTGACCCAATATATGATTCTTTTTCATACAAACTACTTTTGAGAACTTTGGCAAAGACTTTACTTCAAGAACTGCTCTTTCCTATCCAAGACACTAGTCCATTGACTTTGGCCTAGGCCTATTGAACTGAATCATGTCCTCTAGTGAACTACAACTATTTGCACTGCCTAAGAAAGTATTTGTGATCCATTCTGCTAACTTGTGACTTTTTACTCCCATTGAAAGTAACTGAAATGCCATTTTGCTCCTATTTCAGGGTAGCCTAATTTGTTCAGAAACTTATTGGTTTGCTATTGAAGTGTGTTTGTGTATAATATTAAGTTGCTTCCTTCTAGTGAATGTTTTCTAAATGACGGTGTAATAAATGAATACGTGTTTTACCAAGAAACCTTGAGTGTAAGTGTCTACTTGAACCACTGTGATTGTAAGGTCTCTGTGTAACCTGTTGTAATGCTCACATTCCCTCTTGAGATAAGCCTGGCTGATCAGCTCGCTACCACAAACTGTGTAGTACAGACTTATACCAAAGGTTGGTTTCTGCTTACACCTGTAGTCTGTTACGCTCACCTGGTTCCACGGCACCCAGCAGTTGGGACTCAGGTATCCTTCTCTGCGGTTCCCAGGTGTGACCAGCGGGAGAGTTCTGCCTGGAATACAGTTGGCAATGTTGAAGACTGGGCAACTGGGGTAAACAGTCCCCCACCACCCCGTATACCCACGGCCTCACTGGACCTCTCCTCACCTTGTTTTTAATGCAGGTGTGCTCTCCGTCCTGCCTTCTTGGCAGGGGCGCGTTGTGCTTGGTGGGCGTTTGCGATCGAGTTACTTCACTGATGCCGGCCCACTTTGAGTCTTTCAGGTAGGTATTATTGCTGTGCTATATTATTGTCCTTGCATGTCTTTTTGGTTTAAATAATGTCTTTTCTCTTCCTTAGGTGCGCGGAAGTTCAATATGTGGCATAGACTGAATTGGGTCTCGCCGGTAAGTAATGGCGTTTTTAGAGCGCCTTGATGCGTTGAGTAGGCGCTACGCGCAGCACCATGATGCCTTGCCTCTTGCTAACCTGTTGTCTTGTCTTCCCACAGGTCGCGGTGCCTACCCGATGCATGGAACGACGCTGGTCGAGGAGTGGCTTGCGAGGTAAGCTTTTCGGCACCATTCATTAAATTGCAAAAATGTCTAATGCCTTGTTTCTCCCTTTTTTGCAGATCCGTCGGTTGGGGGCACTGGTTCCAGGATGCTGATCTCAAGAGCCATGGACAGCTAACGATGAAATTACAGGTAAGCTGCTGCTGCTAACAATGTCTTTGTTCTCCTTTACAGATCCTGTTCTTCCGAGGTTCGCGGGTGCAGCTGAACACGGTGAGCACCACGTTGCAGAATTGCAAAGTAACACGAAGCTTGTTATCCCAGTCGGGTGTGGTTTAATAGCTTCAAGAAAGTAGTCCAGGTAAAATAGTCCCTATGGTACCACACCCAAAAACACTATACCGCATAGCTTGGTTCCAAGGAGCCAAGCTATGTGGATGCCTCCATATTGACTGACACTGAAATAAAGTAGTTCCCAATACAAGTCCTTTATTAAGTATGAGCCTGGCGCCAAAGGCGCCAGGACTGGCCCCAAGAAGACCTAGGCCAAGGATGCCTGGTTTTAGTGGAGACCCTTCCTGGCCCATGGGCTTGCCAGGGGGTCTTCTGGATGGGGGTCGTGACATAGTCCTAATTGTATGTGGTGGTCCCAGAGGGTACTGCATGAAATTCTGCCTAACAGCAATGCATGAAGATTTACTTGTTACACGCTAATCCAAGAGCTAGATGAATGGAATATGTACAATATGCATTCAGGATGCTCACCCTAAACTTGGTCTAGGAATCCTTCAGCATCCTGACAAGAAGGGCAGCATTTGTTCATAACAATTCCTATTGGGCATGTTGCCAGGAGAAGCAGCTAGAATGTTCCAGCAGAGGTAATACTTTCACAGTCTGCAGACTGCAAAGCCGGAAGCCCAACACACAAAAGGTTGTGTACAGAAGTGCCACGTGCAGTGCGTTGGGTTTCTGGTTACATAGCCTGCATACCGATGAGTAAGACAGCAGGTGCTGCAGCAAGTAAGTGGAGGGGTTGGGCGTGCATTGGAGTGGAGATCAGGGGCCCCCGAAAAGGACCTAGAGAAGGGGGCATGCACAAAAGACAGACCTAGCGGTGGCGGCCTTCACGGGCCTATCCGCAAAGTTGATCTTTTACTCCTGGCATTCAGACAATGATTCAAGTCATTTGGCCTTCCAGTACTTCAAAGTTAGGGTCATGACTGGTAGGGAAACTTACATAAACAATATCTATGCTCTACATGTTAGGAATATGTATATTTGCTGAAAGGAACTTAGTTAAGGTGCAGTTATGTTTCACAGATTTAAAGCAGAAAAATAACTTGAAATTCTGCAGATGTGGGAAGTCATGACCAGCTTAAATTGCTGCATTCCTGATGAAGTCGTCAATGTAATTCATTTCCATTTTTATACCACTTTCATGGCAGTGGTGCACTCAAAATATGTTATTACCAGCACGGACATGGCCACAATCAGGGAAAAATAACCACAAACTACCACAAGCGTTAGACAGCTTTGTTCCATCGGCACTTTGCCAATGAGTGGGTCAGCCTCTGTTTCGCAGTGGGCACACCCAGTTTGCCCAGGAAGAGGTGTGCTCCCATTGACTGGGGTGGCCCATACCAAGGTGACCAGATTTAAAAACTAAAAAACAGGACAGGTCAACATACATCAAATTAGGACTAATTCTCCAAAGTGCCTGTCAAGGCACTTTGAAGAATTAGGTAGCGGTTGGAGGAGAAGGGGGTTCAAGTGTTACTGTTCAAATAAACTCATCCCATAATTAATGTATCACTAACTTATCACAAACTAACACTGTCTTAAGTTGTTAAATGCAGCATTTCTTCTGTGCGAGCTGTGTCTGCCAGCTATGAAGACCCACTACCAAAAACCGAGACCACGGCAGTTTCCAATGGAAACATAATCTTGAACTTGCGGGATACAGCTCCAATTTCCGAGACAGTACCGGCAAAACTGGGACGGCTGGTCATCCTACCTATGTGCCCTTTCTGTGAAATGTACGCCGCACGCTAGCTTCAAAAACAAAACAAATATATATAAAAGTTCAATGAAAACCACAAAGAAATAGGTATGAATAGCCTTTTCCATCACACTATGTAAAGTTTAAATTCCACAACCGTAAATGGGTGAAATTCAGAATACTTTCACTTCACAAAACCTTAACTTCACATTTATGGCACTGGCAAAATAAAAATTGCTGGCGGGGAAAGAATCAAGGGAATTCATCTGCAGAAAATAAAGTTTGCACTTTGCTGAGAAAATGGCGTGCCACAGAGCAGATGATCACTGAGCCGAGGCCCCACCTTCGCAGGCTCGGTTATGTTATCTGCTCTGTGTGCACAGTGCACTTGCACAGAGCAGATCAGCTACATGGTACGGCCATAAGACACGTCAAAATTAAGTTTGCAGCATCATGAACATCAACCAAGCAGAAGTGCGAGATGTTTAACACACGACGGGCCAGGAAGACCCACACATTTTCAGGCTGCTCGACAATTGCAGCATAGCCATGCAGCACAAAAGACATGGAAGTCACGGAAGGGGGCAAAACATCACGCCCATGTCCATGACGTTTCCTCAAGAAGCCATGATACAATGCAGTTGATCTGGCATCAGGCAACGCAGTAACATAAAAGTTGTTTATCGTCATCCGGATCATAGAATTCAGTCACAAGATGGAGATATTTGCCACATCATCTCGCATGTCCGTTGATCCTCCCGGATGAACTTCACACACATCCATAAGCACAAACATCACACACAGGGTGTGGAAAAAAGACATTTCAGAAAAAACAAGATATCAGTGAAGTACATCACTCACGCAAATAACATTTGTCAGCGGGAACATGACTCAAGGTTCTCTTCGCTGGTTCCATTACAAGAACAACTTGGTCCTCCCCTGCTGCAATTACATCTGCCAGAACCGGCAGACCACTATGTTTCTTAACCCAAACTTTTGCACCCGGAACCATGCTGTCTGATGAGCGAGAACCTTTATCCCCACGTGTAGTTATCACAGTGGGTGGCTCTCCCTTCTTTACCATAGAAAACTTTACAGGTATGATATGATATGACATTTATAATGCGCCTATACACAAGTGTTCCAAGGCGCGACGAGGCAAGGGAGGGGGAACAAGGGAAGACAGACACCGATCTTACTAGGCCAGGTGTCATTCAGATCACGCAAGTGCATGGAAAGGGGGAAAGGGAAAGGTGCGAGGTATACATGCTATATACATACTGATGTGGAAGAGGAGAATCACATACCGCCACAGATTCAGAGGCTGTAGTTAATTGAAGCTCACCCCCACCTACAAACAGCCTCTTGAGAAACAGACCTCCTATCGCAGACAAGAGAGCACATCATAGCATTATTTGGCATGCATAACTCTACCAGCACCATCATGCCACTATAAGATAATAAAACGGCCAGAGGGACTGTAAGGGATACAGAAAACAGTCCCCAGGTGCAGGGGTTGCCAGGGAGGCAGTGCAGGTTTGCAGCTGGTGGGGCCTGGATCGGAGATCAGAAGGGTGGCCAGGTAATCAGTGCAGTATCAGCCAGGAATTCACCAGGGGAGAAGGGGAGAGAAGGCAGAAGCAAAGAGGAAGGTTTTGAGGTGCTTCCGGAACCAGAGATGGTTCTCCTTGAGTTTCAGAGAGGCAGGAAGGCTGTTCCAGAGCGAGGTACAATAATTAACTGTGCCACTGTATCACCTTTATGGATAGGTAGGCATGTTCTCCCCACTATGGATTAGGATCACTTTAATCTCTCCTTGATAGTCAGCATTAACAATACCTCCCAACAACTGGATTCCTCTCAGTGCTAATCCAAATCTAGGGTCAATTAATCCCATATGATCTGATGGAATTTGCACCCCAATTCCTGTGTCGATAATGCTGATTCCTCTGCGTTCAAGCCTATTCTCTTCCCTCGCATGTGCTCTCTTGCATGGTAGAACCATCAAATATCCTGAAAACGTGTCCACAATCGCGCATGCATACTGACATCATCTGCTAATGTGCATTGGACCGATATAATCGATTTGCCAGATTTGACCAGGTAAAGTACCTAATTTCAGTGTACCACGAATAACATGTTGAATAGATCTCTGTTTCTGATGCTGACACACTGGACATTACAAAATTACTGTTTTCACTATTTCTAAAGGAATGCTAATTCCTCAATCTTGTGCCCACCTGCTAGTAGTCTTTACTCCAAGATGTGCACTTTTCTAGTGTGCACACTTAGCAATCCCTTCCAGATCACTTTCCTCAGACCTCGCATCCATAGCTGACATATTGGAATGTTCATCTGCAACAGAATTGAACCAACATTCTAGTGAGTCTGTCATGCAGTGGGCATCTATATGATATATGGTCACTGTACTATGCATCAACATTTCGGCGATATCTTGCCACAGTTCTTTTCCCCATAATTCTTTTGCATGAATCTTCCATCCATTCCTCTGCCATGTTGGCAGCCAAACAGCTAGTCCATTTGCGACAGACCATGTGTCAGTGTATATATAACAACAGCCAGGCGCTTCTTGCTTCAATGCCTGATAAACTGCATACAATTCTGCAAATTGACTACTCTTCCCTTTCCCCAATGATGTCAATATTTTCTTCATTTTGGGATTATACGCCACTGCGTTCCAGTGTCGCTCAGTCCCTAGATATTTGGCTGAACCATCAGGGAACCAAAAATATTCAGTTTGTTCACTCATTAAATCCCCATAAGGTACTCCCCATTTTACAGGAGACTGACAGACTTGGGTCCCCTTTGAGTGTTCTAAATCAACTAACGGAACACCAACTACTTGCTAATGTAATTTCTCAATTCCATCCTTTCTTGTTTTGGCATGATCTTGAATGTACCACTTCCATTTAATGATGCTAGCCTCTTGAGCATGTCCTATTCGATGTGTTTTAGGACAGCGCAGTACCCATTGCATGATCGCAATTTCCGGTCAGATCAATACATCATGACCCACCTTCATCTGCTCTGTATCCACAAAATCCCAATAGCATGGCAACAATTGCTTTTAAAAGGGAGTATATCAGTAACTAGCCTCGGGTAACTTACGTTTCCAACAATCCCAAAGAGACACGCTTCCTATCCTTTTTTGCCACAAACTCCAATTGGCATTATTTTCATGTACAGACACATTTTATTCAACTTCCCCTGCTCTTAAATGCCATACATCCAGCACTCTCTGGGTCATATCTTTTGCTAGCTGAAATGCTTTCTCTTGCTCCTCGCCCCACTCAAAGCCAAATTATACTGTGTTACTTTGTAGAGCGACGGTAAAATCTGCCCCAAATGTGGTATATTTTGTCTTCAGAACCCAGACAACCCTATAAACTGTTGTTTCTTATTCACCAGTGTAGCAAACGCAAGCATCTTTAGTTTAGCCTTCGGCGCCATCTCACGATGATCATTATGCCACTGAATTCCCAGAAAAACCATGGTCTCAGCTGGACCTTGGGTTTTTGTCTCATTAATTTCCTATCCTTCTTTTCTCAATCCCTCAATAATGGTGTCTTGGTGCGTCCGCACACTCTGCTCATCCTTTCCTTGTTTCAGAATGTCATCAATGTAGTGCGAAATCTGTACATCAGGTTTGTACAGGATCTTATCCAAATGTTCCGCCACCAGCCGGGGACAAATGGTAGGACCATGGGTAAGCGTTGAAATGTATACTGCCTCCCATTCCAGGAAATGCAAACTGCTCCTGAAACTCTTCTGCAATCGGCACGGTGAAAAATGCATTTGCCAAATCTTTCACTGCAAACCAAGTTCCCTCAAACTTTTACACATTTCCTATCAAATTAACCACATCTGGGACTGCGGGTATTAACGGAGGAGTGTATTTATTCAACTCACGATAATCTACAGTCATCCTATAGCTTCTGTACGGCTTTGTAACCTGCCAGACCAAATTGATCCAGGCCATGGTTACAGAACGTAGCACGCCTGCATCAACATATCCCTTAATGGTGTCAGGAATACGATATTGTTTCATAGGGAACCTGCATGGTGGGCATTTTCAATTTTCCCACAGTGACAGTGGTACACATCAATGCACTCACCCCAAATTAATACGTTTTACCTCCTAATCCTAAAGTCAATCCTTCCAGAATATCAAAACCAATAATATATTCAGGTATGGGAACAATTAACACTTGGTATTTATTACTTTTTAAATTACCAAGTTTCATGTGAACTCTTGTTTGGACTGCAGGGGTCTTTTTTCCTCCCAGTCCCGTAATGGTAAAATGTCTGCCATTAAATCTTGAAGGATTTCCATGAATTAATGAGGCCTTTACCCTGGTATCAATCAAAGCTCGAACCTCCTGCGTATTTCCTGATTGCTAGAATAATTTCACATTCACATGAGATTGTCTGTCTATGTTAATACGGGCAGACGCTACCAGAGCTTGACCACAATCCTATTTGTATTTTGAATGCATGTATTTGGACTCTTTCTCCAACATCGCGCTCACCACCTTTCGTAAATCAGCATAGTTCGGCTGGTATAGTGAAGGCATCCTAATGGAGCAGTCATCATCTCCTCCTCAGGCAATGTGGAAGGGGACTTTTCCCCACTTTGCTTGTTCACATCCTGCATTTTCATTTGTTTACATCGCTCTTTCCCTTCAAGCCCTCACTTTATATACAGCTGATACATTTTGCGAGTCTCAATTCCATCAATATCTTTGCGCGGCACTCCATCTTTTAGTAGCGCCAAAACATGTCTTTTCTGGATACATGTGAATCTCTATTATCGAACCTCTTTCCAGGGGTCCATATATCACTTTGCCCCTCTCTCTCTCTCTCTCTCTCTCTCTCTCTCTCTCTCTCTCTCTCTCTCTCTCTCTCTATTGGGGCATTTCTTCTGTCTTATCCCATTCCTCTAGGTCTGCTAACTGTTTGATAGCATCCACCACCTCATCTGTTAGTTTACCGGTCATCCCCATGAGCAGAGTCATAATGAAATGTTTGTATGCCGGTGGAGGAGTCCAAATGATTGTGTTTCGTGCTGAGACCGATAATGCCACTACCCCCATATGTTCTGGATCCTCAATATGGATGGCTTCTTTCACAGCATGCTCTCTAAATCTTTGAATTGCCTCTCTCAATGTGTACCACTTCTTTTCATCGCTAGGCCAGTCCGATGTAATCCTTGACCAGCTAAATGTAACAAAGACACTTGCAAATCTTTACCTTGTCCATCAGGAGGCGGCCCTGCACATAATACTTCTTGAATATGGGTTTCATGGGACAACAGCAAGAACCTTGGAGAATCGGTTGAATTTACAAGAAGACCTGCTGCACCTCTGTCAATTAATCTAACCGTCCATGTTAACAGAGGCTCACCGGTCCTCTGTTTCAATTGGTTAATTATTTGTCCAACCTCTTGTTGAGAAGAAACCCTCAATGTTATCAAATCCACTTAGCCAACTCCAGGATTATTCGGATGTGGCCCAGCTCATTTACAAGTGGCTAGTTTATGGGTCACATCTTTCCTGTCAGGCTCTGGTTTGGACGGTACATCGCTATCCAAACAACTCTCTGAACTAGTATTATCGAATACATCCCGTCTCACTGGTAGGGTCCCAATCAACCCCTGTGGAGGCAATCACTGTTGCCCCCTTGAGGATATTCACTCTCCCTCTACTCTTTTGATATTTGTATCAGGCAACTCTTACAGCAGCTCATTCGGCTACTGATCGTTATTTATCTGCCTTATCATGATACAGTTTCATTCGAAGCTTCTGCATTAACACAATCTGTTTCTCAGCCGCCAGCTCCTCTTCCAATATTAAGACACTCGCCTGCAATTCCACATTCTGCTGATGCACCTTTCTGAATGAATGCAACAAAATCCAACCTTGCCTGCCCAAAACTGAGCACTCCTTTCCCTTTTCTACAAGTACCTGTTGCAAGCAAGCCGCCACCTCGGCCGGACTTGCCTCTCCTATACCCGTATCCCAGGTCTCACTCAGACCTGCACCACACACCCAAGTCTGTTCCACAGCATGTTAGCTAGTTTGTCATACGGACTCTTTGTCCACCCTGGGATTGTTACTTCAGGACAATCTCCGCATGTGGAACTTCCTTTTTTCCTAAATAGGGAACTCATAGTGTCAATGAATGTTTTGCGTTCCTATCAACAATACCTCACACACACTTGCACGTGTCACAAACATAAAGAAATCGCCTTTCTATGTCCAAGCTTCAGGTTCGTTTGGTCTCTGGCATCAATTGCAGCACAAAGACCCTGCCCACAGCAACATTATGTTTTGCTTCTCAGACACATATAATGACCTCAGAACTACTCTATTACGCAGACCAAAGGTTCTTGGACCTAGGAGGCAATAATACACACCTAGACCAACAATTGGAATATACAGGCCATTTAGTCACACATATTATAATCATACAAATAACTATTGGAATAAATGCAATTGGTTATACATAAACACGCAAACAAGTATAGTTACAAAGGGTTTACATCACTGTTAGTGCAGTTGTAGGAGAAACCTTAATCTCAGCCACAACGACACTACCCAGTCCCAAGGCAGGTAGGCAAAGAGATCACACATACTAACGGGGTCTGGAGCGGAGCAGCAAGACTTCATCACATGGGGTTCCAATTCTCTGTCTTCTCATCAGACTACCTCTCTTCTTATGGGGGACAAATCCCACCCCTCATAGGTTGCAAACTGCCACCGGAAGAACGACTGGCAGCAAGCATAGGAGGCAAAAAGCAGAGAAATCCAGACAGTATTGGAAAAACCCAGCTTGTCTCCCATGCACTCGTTCCCAGCACCCCTTGTCAATGCATCTGCACATCTCTGACTCCCTACTCGACTCATCCTTGAGCGAACAAAAACTATCATTCATAGTGAACTCCTCTGTTTCATAATATAATATTGCAACCATTGTAGAATTCATGTCTGCCTTCTGACTGAGCTCACAGAAACATAGAGTTTTATTGCGGTTTGGAAGTGAATGTCCAAAATGGCCATGTTTCTTATGATGCACTACCAGAGGCTTAAACACGGTTCATGAGATGAATGTGTTTCTGTAATATGTGATCTGTGTTGTTAACTAGTGGGCAGATTTGTCTTATGTCTTTCTTCACCAACAAACTAGTCTGTTGTTTCTGGGGCTTCATGCAATTTTTCATAGAATTCTATGTAGATCACTCAATGCTTCAGTTAGTTTATGTGGATTGAAATATGGTTTTTTTACTCAGAGTGACTGCACGTGGCATTTTTTCATTTACTGATATGATAGTCACTATAATAGTCATGATTATCAATAATCAGTAGTATCTCTTTAATTTTGTATCAATATTCAATAGAATATTAAATATATAATCCTGTTAAAACTAGAACCCCTCTCCATATTTCCTTGTATCTAATTGTAATGTTTGCCATGGATTCAACTTAAGTATTTCATATATGTGATTAATTTTGGTTGGAATTTTATGATTTGAGCCTGGAAGTATGTTTTTTTCCTCTATGTCATAGACGACTCACCGAGTATGCAAAAAAAAAAACGTTTTCAAAAAATGATTTAGTTTCATTCTCAATCATTTACTCTGACATCATACGCATCGGCGTATGACGTCACGATGCTGTAAAAGTCACTTCCATGATGTTCGCGGTTGAATTTCACAACAGATTGGTGCTGCGTAGTGAACGCCAAACTGCGACCTTGGGATTTATCCCTATATACATCTGCCCGCCCAATTTACAGGTAAGAAATTACTTGTTGAGCATTTTATTTGTACAATTGCATTATGAGCTCCTATTCAACGGTGCTTACCGGTAGATGGAGTAGATAGTTTATCATTGAATTTTGCCTTTCATGGACCTATTTCAGGATAAATATTGCTTTCTACAACCTGCCATATTTGATACTTCACTTATAGAGGCCATTTGAATTGGTATCCGCGCCGTGCTGTGACTCCTACTAACTTTCAATTGAGTCTCAGGTATGAATTGCCATGCCTTATCATTTAATATCACATTATTCTGACTTTACATGTTAACTGGTTGGATCATTGGATCTATTTGAACCTTCTATTGCAGGGCATTTGGCGAGTCATACAATTTGTTTACTTGGATCTTGCCATTTCACACATTGTGGACACTCAATTATTGAGAGACAATTTTGTCAGTTCAGGTATTTTTTATATCATTCCATATTTATAGATACTTTCTCTATATTTGACAGTTATTGTATCTCTCTCAGCATAAAAAATGTGTGTTTCTTTATAATGATTTCACAGGACCACATATTTAATTTTGCTGAGATCAAGATTCAGGGTAAGCTTGACCTTGCAATCAATTGTTGTTTTCACTCAAACCCACCATTTGGTGCACAATGGAGTCATACACCTCCATGACAGGGTGATATATATTCTTTCCTTCATGTTTTCTGTTGCACATCGGATATGTTATTCTTTTATTTCACCAGGGGAATCTCTGCTAGGCAGTCTGTTGTGAACCTTGGTTTTAGGACCTATCTGCCCACATGTGGCACCCATAATTATTGTATCCTAATATAGGATTAATCATCAATTCTTTTGCTAATCAAATAGCTCATAACTGCCATGGAGTGATTAAGTCAACACATCAACTATTGCTTTCAGACCAGGCTTGTCATGTTCTGTCTTAACCTTTTTCTTTTTCATGAAGTATTCCTGCAACATCTGAACAACATCAAATTAATTGTTTACCCTGCCCTCAACCTGAAATGTGGTATGGTTTCTTGATTTTCAAATGTATTTATTTATCAAACTATATACCATTTCCTTGTATTGTATGCCGATGTGACTTTGAAATGTTATTTTGATGATTTTTTTTGTAATAATGATTGTACTTAATGTTGGACTCTAAAATTTTTGGCAACTTTTTATCTGAACACACCATTGTTCTGTATATCATTTTTGATAACTTCAGCCTTAAAATTCATCAGTGTGTCGAAACACGTGTCGGCTGTTCGCAACTTGAATTAAATAATGCACGATTCTCATAATTCTGTGATTGATAGTGATTTTTCATTGAAACTAGTTTTCATTTATACATCATTTGGTGTTGAGCGCACATCACCATCCCACATCCCAAATCCCTATATTTCTATATTCCAACCTGGGTGGATAGGTTGGAGGGATTATTGTGATCGCTGACAGCGCACATTTTGTAATTGTTAACTTTTTTTACAATTTTAGTGTGATCATGAGCGCACAGATTCCAAGTTTCAAATCTACCACTTATCTTATTCTTTTTTTTAATGATGGCCTCGAAAACACAGAACTGGGGTTGCATCTACACGTTGAAAAAAATTGTCAGACACTTTCCGCCCACATGTATGGACTTGTGCCCAGAAAATCAGTACAGGGCTAGAACCAGTAGCAGAGAAAATATCCCCTCCATTGTCCAGGATGACAACCTCTCTTGCCACATCCTTGGTAAATATTCATGGCTCACTTGCATGCTTCATGTATAATGTGAGGAAAATGTTGCATTTTACTTAAACACTCTTTGGGAAAACATGTGGAAATAAGGCACAGATTTTAAGCAGCTAACCGCTGCTTTGCATGTGCTCTCAAAATAAAAGTGCTCCATTTGCCGTTAACACACCAATGGTCTCTTAAATAGGCCATCAAAAGTTAATTGCACCCTCTTCAAATGCTCTGCTTTAAGAAAGAAAGTGATCCGCTGTGCTTATGAGGCCCACAACACCTATTGGGCCCCTGTGGGGAGGGCGTTTGTCTCTCCAGAGTCCCAGCAGGAGGTTGACATTTGACAAGTTTCCTCACTGGAAGAAACACAACTGAAAAAACCTTGAGGGACAGCTGCTTTTGAATAAGATATTCCTGCAAGCTTCCCCGTCATCATGCAGGCTGCAGCATGTGCTGCCTATTCGCTCAGAGTCGACTGCAGCAATCTTAAGGACTCTGAGCAGGCGGCCGATGCTGCAGCCTGCAAGAGGAAGTCAACGGCTTCCAGGCAGGCACGGGGCCAAGTGCAGCCAAACATGCAGCACATGCCTCGCGCCGGCCCGTTTGGACTGGATGTATCTTCACATTCACTTCCCAATTGTCAAACATACATTATTAGAAGCAATTGTGAGTCTTCGGCTATTGGGTTTCGACTTGACATCATTAATGGAAAACCGTGCAGAGGAAAAGGAAGGTAATAACGGAAAAGGAGCTCCCTTCTGCATTACAGTCAGGCAACCCGTGCCGAGTGAAGAGCTAAAATCTGTGAAGGTGATGATGACGGTTGCTCTGCCCTAACAACAAAGTCATTAATTATGAGCGGGTTTGCAGAGTCTAAAGGGAATGGGCAACACTCTAAGCATGCCCTCACTATGTCAGTGCACTGCAAAGGAATCCTTGATAATGAGAGAACAGTTGAGATGCCAAAGAAGATAGGTTCTGATTCAGCTTAGAAGGACTCCTGGTCATGGCTGCTTGGCATCTTGATGGAGTCTAAACCACAGTAGTTGGTCAAAGTGGGGGGGTACCAAATTTTAGTCAATAACCTCATGGAACACCAGAGGCTTTTTGCACTTGCTCAAAAAAGTGGGAGACTTTTATCTAATATGCCTTAACTAAGTCTTGGCTACGTTACAAGCCACACTTGGAAGTCTTTTCGGTCTTCCTAAACCCAGCAATCTGTGGCCTAAAGGGAATAAACATATCCAGACTTTTAATGTCTGTCAGAAATGTAATGGGCCAAGAAGTGAGCGTGATCAAAAACCCAAGCCCATACATATAAAAAGTGGAGATGCAATTGTACCCACAAAGTTCATGGTCTACAAACAGTGGAAGGCAAGACCTGACAATCATCAACCTGTACTGGAACCCAACAGCAGTGGACGATGATGAGCTTATTGAGAAAGTTTCAGAATTGATTGAGGACACATACATTATGGATGGCAAGGGATTATTGAATGTTTGTAGAGACCTGATCATCATATGCTTAAACAAGAAGGGAAAAATGTATCGAGACACAACTTTCCATTTTACTCCTTCTGAAAAAAGAGGTTTGTCATGCATTTCCTTAATGGACTCAAGGGATTTACACATCTTGAATGGCCACACAGAAGGAGAATTGCTGTGTAGGTCACCATGGTCACGTGGCTCTCAAGTTTAACCATGCGTCCTTTGAGGGTCCTGCGAGCAGACCAGGATGCAAACAGCAGGCCCGTAACTATCGGGCCCATTGTTTGCACCCTCCCCATTCCCATTGAGCCCTATGGGGGCTGTTTTGGGAATGGGGATGTACAGGGTCTGGTTTCGTGCAATGGGGTAATACCGGGCCATCCAAGGTCGGAATGGCCTGGTATTTCCCCATTCCAGGAACCCGGACCCGGTACCCGGAATGGGGGAAGCCATGATGCAAATTGCAGCATGGCTACCTCCTTCCTCGTAAGTAGGCCCTATGTGTTTGTTTCACGGGACTTGTTGCAGGATATAAAAGCTTTTGAGGTGTTATATACCCCGGCTAGTGACCATAATCTGAAAATGTCTTGGTTGGGAGGGGCAGAAAGGCAGGGAATCACAATGAAAGTAGATGTGGAGGTTGTGAATGGGGGCGCTCTGCTCAATGTGCCCAGAAAGAACATTGAGCTTGGTATCCCAATATTCACAGAAGGTGAATTTATGGCAGGGGTCTAACTCCACAAAGCTCTTAGACTATACCACTATCTTGCAAAGTTTCATGCTTAAAAGACAGGGTCAAATGGGCAGTATGTTTAAACATCACCATGTTTATGATAGAGTGGTTGTGGGAAAAATAAGGGAATTAAGGCGACACCTGAGATGGTAAACAATCTTAAAATCTGAGGCCTCAAATTTTGTTGCTGATAAGTTACAAAAATTATATAAAAACTGGCATCATTTGTGCAAGGCCATGATCCTCCTGCAAGATGCAGAAAAGATGTTAAGGGCAATTTGTAAAAGAAAATCCAGGGGAGATCTGGAACCTAATTAAGACTAATTAAGTCAAACTGCCCTTCAAGCAAACAGTGCCTTAGAGTATACTTGGGTGGAACATTTCAAAACTTTATATTCTGACGAAAGTAAACTGCAAGGTGAAGCGGGAAAATGGGTTTTGGCAAAATGGCAAGTCCCTCATAATACAGAAGACACATTGGCACTAATCATGAAAGCAACTTCTTCCCGAGCTGCGGGCCATGGTGGCCTAACCAATGCCATTTTGAAGAAAGAACCAGAGGCGTGGGCTCATTTTGAGTAAATTGAAAGTGCATGTAACAAACCCGAATCTCGGAGGCTAGCAACGATAGTCCCGATATTTAAAAAGAGCAATGGGGACGATCCTAAAAGCTATTGCTCTATTGCACTTTTGGATGTCATTGGACACATCTTTGGGTCACTTTTGAAGTGGAATTGCCCAGACAATCTTCTGGAGCACCCGAAGGCTCTGCACACAGGGACTAGATTGAGGGTTAGGCTGAATGCTGCAGGGTTGTTATCAGAGTAAATGAGCACGTTCAGAGGGCTTAAACAGAGCTGCCCCTATCCCCAGCACTTTTTAAACTCTAGATCTCAGATCTAGTTGAGAAATGAACCCAGGCAAAAAGCTTTCCATCAAGATTCAGAGGTAGTTGAATTAGTTGGCTGCTATATGCAGACGATTTGGTACCGAGGAACCAAACAGCAATTGGCCTCCAGCGGTAATTAAGAAACTGGAAAAATATTTTGAAGAGAATCAGCTGGCAATAAATACAGACAAAATGAAGATCATATACTTGGAAAAATCTCAAAATAGAGTAAAATCTCAGTTTTCTTGGTGTTTGGGGCCAACTCGAATGGAGCAGGTGGAGGTTTTTAAATAAATGTGAGTGTGTATTAACGTGAGTAAGATAGAGGCTAACTGTGAAAAAACGAGTTAGAAATAAGATGTAAATGTTAGTTAAAGAATATCTTGTCATTTTCTATCTTGCTGGTGTTGACGTTTTACAAGTTAAAGGCCAAATCCGTACTGACATATGGATTAGAATCTTTGATTCTTATCACACACTCTACATGGTCTGAAGTTGAAGTTATGCATTGGAAGAGGGTGTTGGAGTTGCCGAGATCTACCCCACACACAAATCTATGGCATTTGGTACCACCCCAAAATACTTGACTTAGTTCCCCAACATTTTCTATAGAACTCAGTTCAAGAGGATCCGCTTGAACCTATTCACAACTAAGTACTGTCTGTCAGACTCTGCATGAAGCTGAGAGACGTGCAATCTAGCTATTGCGAAAGAGAGAACGGTTGAAAATTTGCACCATATATTGCCTTTTTACACATCACTAACGACCTTAATAACTAAGCACTTTGAGATTTTCCTGGACAATCTAAGCACTTTAACGCTTGACGATTGGTGGATTCTTTTATTAAGTGGGGAAATTACTGTTAGGGAGGATTCTCCAAAATGGCTAATTTCCCTTACCTACTGAGTCCCTCAGCAGCTTTGCTGGATTTCTAGGATTTATTTGTTTCACCTGGTAAGAGTGTGAGCCTTTTTTCCCACTCTTACATGTGTTTTGTTGTGTGTGTTTAACATTTTTGTGTTCATAGACTGTGGAGCCTCACCTACTCCATAGGCATCATTGTTTTACTGTGTGTTACATAGCACCTTCAGTGCAGTGACACAGGGTTGTCTTTCTCAGACTTCCCACTCTGAACTCAATTTTCTGGGACTGACTACTGTCTCCCAGAACATGTAAAGTTGCCATTGACTTTATTAGTCTTTTTAAAATCACAGACCCAGTACAAACTATCTTACATAGAGTTCTGGAAAGGATTAATAGCTATCCCTTTTTGTCTGTTTCTCATAGAACATTGTTTCATTTCCTTTTCATTAAGATTTGGCTGGTGGCAGTGGTAACTACCCTATTGTTTATACTTCGGTTATTTTAAATAGCCTTGGTATTGTTTTAGGCTATCTTAGTAGCCTTGAACTTAAACCCGCTGGACCATATCTACTTTTATACGGTTCCAGCTGGGTTTAGTCGCCATTTCTTTTTGTAAAAGTCTTTCTCGTGTTTTACTCTGCGCGCCAAACCAGGTTTGATTCCTTTGTTCGCTAACCTTTGGCGGGCTTCTACACAGAAGCCCTCCTTAGGCGCCTGAATGTCTCAGGGGGACAGGATGTGAGGGAGGGGTTTGAGATTCCCTACGCAGGGTCTCCTTGGAGCCCCATGTTGCACTCTGGTATCTAGCTATCCCGGCAGGACAGCCATCCTGCTGTGTGATTGACAGCCAGGCTGTGTGAATGGGGGAAAACTGCATAAAACAAAAAGTGTCTAAACTTAAAGACACTCCCGTCCCCTGCACACCTTACAAGCTGAAATAAATCAGTCAAATTTCATAACATTTGCACTTTTATACATAGAAAGAATTGTCAATTTAGAACAAAGGTAACAAAATATCTTCATAAAAGTACAGAAAAAAGGTATCAACTGACTTCCAATATGGCCGGCATGAAAAACAAATCAAACCAGACAAAGAAATAAGCTCCCAATTTTGAACTGCAGCTTCAAGCTCTACGCGTTTCGGGGACTATCCCCTTCTTCAGGAGCAAAAATATCTGCAAGTATAGATATATATACAATTAGAGGACATCTCACATATCATTAAAGGTTTAGACAAACTAAACACATTAAATAAAGAGAATACATTAAATAATTATGTACACATAAATCCAACCACAATTCTACATAACATACACAAGTTGTTGTATATTCACAGTGGTACAACTGGTATGGCTCCAAATGTAAATCTCAAAATGCATTAAAACCTAAAACACTTATTCGTATGTACCTCACAGTGGGAATGTTGTCAAAGAAAATAGAGTCTCTGTCTGTGCATCTGTCTGTGCACGACGTACACAGAACCAGGATCCCTGCGAATACTCCTGCCGTCCTCAACAAGTGAAATGTGATTGCCGAACTCTGGAATACCAAATCATATCTATCAGCTCCAATTACACGTACTTAAATCACTAAACCTTAATGACTAAACAACTAGTTCAAAAACACCTATTACTCATTGGCAACTAATCTGTGTAGCTCAACGATCACCAAAATCCACAACCTTGTGCCACCACCCCATCTTTGTGCCAACACATCAACTTAACACAGAAAGTTAAAAAGCCCAAATCCTCAAAGAAAACCCAAAATTTAAATTGTGCAACTCTTCCAACATATATTATTTACCTAAGGCAAATCAATAGCCAATCCAATCCAAATTCAGGACTTCCAGTACCCCCCATCCAATGTAAAGCATCCTGCTGATTATAGAAATGTATAATGCAACTAAAAAACAAACACAAAATATACCATTTACAAACTAACACCACCTTTCCAATACAAACATAAATAAATATAAACACATCCACACAGCTTAAACTTCCTTCCAGAAGCGCACCTCTTCACCTCAGATTCAACGGCTCCTCTCCAATTCACTCGTAACAGATCCCAACCCACAACACACTTCCTGGCTCATTTTATACTGTTTCCTGGTAGTCACATGATAAAGTCACGTGAGCCGCCGGCACTGAATACTAAAAGAATGCACAAAGCTCCCTGCATCCTGCCAAATACACAGGTAATGCTAACTAAGCACACAGGTACTGAGTAAGTAAATCAAACAAAAATAAAAAAGACACCAAAGATGAATCTGTGTGTATTTAAAAACGAGTTAGACATAGAAGAAAGACTGCATTTTTGAAGAAATTAAAAAAATAATAAATAAGTCCCTTAAAACTATTGCTGTCCATCAACCATACTTAACTACGCGGCAAATTCAGAAATAACCAAGTAAACTAGTTATGTACTAAAGATAAATGTGTGTATTTAAAAAGAAGATAGACATAAAAGAAAGACTGCATTTTTGAAAAAATTGAAAAAATAATGAATAAGTGCCTTAGAACAATTGCTGTCCATCAACCATACCTAACTACGCGGCAAATTCAGAAATAACCAAGTAAACTAGTTATGTACTAATTACCCAAACCCAATAACTACTATTCCATACACCTCTACTGGAACAACCAGTATGTAACCCCCGGAAAACACAAATCCCTCCATGTGACCTCAAACTCATATCAATTTATGCATTATGAAGTACACGGCAAATTCAAAAATAACCAAGTAAACTAGTTATGTACTCATTACACAAGCCCAATAACTACTCTTCCATACACCTCTAATGGAACAACCAGTATGTAACACCCGGAAAACACAAATCACTCCATGTGACCTCAAACACATATACATTTATGCATTATGAACGACTTAAACCATTCACCAACCATACCTCGACACCTACACAAAACAATTCAAAGAGAACTCTTCATTGAGCCCTCTTGGAGATAAAGTCCCCAAGAGGTCAATCCAAAACATCTCTCTCTGGGCTAATATTCTCAAAAAGTCACCTCCTCTGGGTGGTTTCTTCACCACTTCCAAAACATTAAACCTCAATTGTGCAATAGTATGTCTAGACATATTAAAATGCCTAGCAACTGAAGATTTCTCATTTTTACACCGTATTTGAGATTTATGTTCAGTCCATCTTTCACGTGCGGATCTGGCTGTCTGTCCAATATACATTAATCCACATGGGCACTTAGTGCTGTAAATCACCCCTGTGGATCTGCATGTGGCAAAATCTCTAAGAGTGATTTTTTTGCCCGTCTGCGGGTGAAGAATGTATTCTCCTTTAGCCACATTGTTACAATGACTACACGACAGACAAGGAAATGTTCCCTTTTTTTTAGTCACCAATGTCATCTGAATTTCCTTCGGGCCTCTTTCGGCTCTCACAACCCTATCTCTCAGGTTCCTACCTCTTCTATACACCATCATTGGTGGAGATGGAAACAATCCCAGAAGTGTAGGATCATGATGGAGAATCGACCAGTGTTTATGTATGATTCTTTTAACATGCCAACTTTGTCGAGAGAATTTGGAAATATGCAAAATTGCATCAGACTCCTTCTTCACCTCAGGTGTAAGCAATTGCTCCCTTGTAATCGGGAGCGCTCTGTTCTGGGCCTCATTCAAAAGTTGTACTGATACCCTCTTTCAGAGAATATTTTAGAGAGCGACTCACATTCAACTTTAAATTCATCAGTATCCATAAGTCCAAAGTAAATTTTATCCGTGAATGAACAAGTGTACACCTCGATTCCCCACCAGGAGGGAATTGAGGCAGTAGAGTGGTTACTACTACAGTCTGTGAATGTAGAATGTGATCCACAGTTGGTGATTGAGTTTATTACGATTATTTTACACAACAGTTACTTTAGGTACCAAGACTCATATTTTGCACAAATTTCTGGAACATCAATGGGGTCAGCGATGGCCCCTGCATATGCTAATATCTACATGTACTGGTTTGAAAAACAATTTGTACTAGACAATGTTGAATGGTCCAGTAAGATAATTGTCTGGAAAAGGTACATCAACGACATTTTTGGTGTGTGGTGTGGCTCCAAAGGTGAACTCGAGGTGTGTTTTGAGTATTTAAATACTGTTCATTCACGGATAAAATTTACTTTGGAAATTGGTGACCCCAAGTTACACTTTTTGGACGTTTAGTTAGAAATTGTTAATAATCAGGTCAAAACATCACTTTTTCATAAACCAACTGATGTTAATAATTTATTGCATTTTGCGAGTTTTCATCGAAAGCCAATGATGGCTAGTCTGCCATATAGTCAGATATTACGAATTAAGAGAATTGTTATGGATACTGATGAATTTAAAGTTGAATGTGAGTCGCTCTCTAAAAAATTCTCTGAAAGAGGGTATCCAGTACAACTTTTGAATGAGGCCCAGAACAGAGCGCTGCCGATTACAAGGGAGCAATTGCTTACACCTAAGGTGAAGAAGGAGTCTGATGCAATTTTGCATATTTCCAAATTCTCTCGACAAAGTTGGCATGTTAAAAGAATCATACATAAACACTGGTCGATTCTCCATCATGATCCTACACTTCTGGGATTGTTTCCATCTCCACCAATGATGGTGTATAGAAGAGGTAGGAACCTGAGAGATAGGGTTGTGAGAGCCGAAAGAGGCCCGAAGGAAATTCAGATGACATTGGTGACTAAAAAAAAGGGAACATTTCCTTGTCTGTCGTGTAGTCATTGTAACAATGTGGCTAAAGGAGAATACATTCTTCACCCGCAGACGGGCAAAAAAATCACTCTTAGAGATTTTGCCACATGCAGATCCACAGGGGTGATTTACAGCATTAAGTGCCCGTGTGGATTAATGTATATTGGACAGACAGCCAGATCCGCACGTGAAAGATGGACTGAACATAAATCTCAAATACGGTGTAAAAATGAGAAATCTTCAGTTGCTAGGCATTTTAATATGTCTAGACATACTATTGGACAATTGAGGTTTAATGTTTTGGAAGTGGTGAAGAACCCACCCAGAGGAGGTGACTTTTTGAGAATATTAGCCCAGAGAGAGATGTTTTGGATTGACCTCTTGGGGACCTTATCTCCAAGAGGGCTCAATGAAGAGTTCTCTTTGAATTGTTTTGTGTAGGTGTCGAGGTATGGTTGGTGAATGGTTTAAGTCGTTCATAATGCATAAATTTATATGTGTTTGAGTTCACATGGAGTGATTTGTGTTTTCCGGGTGTTACATACTGGTTGTTCCATTAGAGGTGTTTGGAAGAGTAGTTATTGGGTTTGTGTAATGAGTACATAACTAGTTTATTTGGTTATTTTTGAATTTGCCGCGTAGTTCATAATGCATAAATTGATATGAGTTTGAGGTCACATGGAGGGATTTGTGTTTTCCGGGGGTTACATACTGGTTGTTCCAGTAGAGGTGTATGGAATAGTAGTTATTGGGTTTGGGTAATTAGTACATAACTAGTTTACTTGGTTATTTCTGAATTTGCCGCGTAGTTAGGTATGGTTGATGGACAGCAATTGTTCTAAGGCACTTATTCATTATTTTTTCAATTTTTTCAAAAATGCAGTCTTTCTTCAATGTCTATCTCCTTTTTAAATACACACACATTCATCTTTGGTGTCTTTTTTATTTTTTTTGATTTACTCACTCAGTACCTATGTGCTTAGTAAGCATTACCTGTGTATTTGGCCGGTTGCAGGGAGCTTTGTGCATTCTTTTAGTATTCAGTGCCAGCGGGTCACGTGACTTTACCATGTGACTACCAGGAAACAGTATAAAATGAGCCAGGAAGTGTGTTGTGGGTTGGGATCTGTTACGTGTGAATTGGAGAGGAGCCGTTGAATCTGATGTGAAGAGGTGCGCTTCTGGAAGTAAGTTTAAGCACTGTGTGGATGTGTTTATATTTATTTATGTTTGTATTGGAAAGGTGGTGTTAGTTTGTAAATGGTATATTTTGTGTTTGTTTTTTAGTTGCATTATACATTTCTATAATCAGCAGGATGCTTTACATTGGATGCGGGTTACTGGAAGTCCTGAATTTGGATTGGATTGGCTATTGATTTGCCTTAGGTAAATAATATATGTTGGAAGAGTTGCACAATTTAAATTTTGGGTTTTCTTTGAGGATTTGGGCTTTTTAACTTTCTGTGTTAAGTTGATGTGTTGGCACAAAGATGAGGTGGTGGCACAAGGTTGTGGATTTTGGTGATCGTTGAGCTGCACAGATTAGTTGCCAATGAGTAATAGGTGTTTTTTGAACTAGTTGTTTAGTCATTAAGGTTTAGTGATTTAACTACGTGTAATTGGAGCTGATAGATATGCTTTGGTATTCCAGAGTTCGGCAATCACATTTCACTTGTTGAGGCCGGCAGGAGTATTCGCAGGGATCCTGGTTCTGTGTACATCGTGCACAGACAGATGCACAGACAGAGACTCTATTTTCTTTGACAACATTCCCATTGTGAGGTACATACGAATAAGTGTTTTAGGTTTTAATGCATTTTGAGATTTACCTTTGGAGCCACACCAGTTGTGAATATACAACAACTTGTGTATGTTATGTAGAATTGTGGTTGGATTTATGTGTACATAATTATTTAATGTATTCTCTTTATTTAATGTGTTTAGTTTGTCCAAACTTTTAATGATATGTGAGATGTCCCCTAATTGTATATATATCTATACTTGCAGATATTTTTGCTCCTGAAGAAGGGGATAGTCCCCGAAACGCGTAGAGCTTGAAGCTGCAGTTCAAAATTGGGAGCTTATTTCTTTGTCTGGTTTGATTTGTTTTTCATGCTGGCCATATTGGAAGTCAGTTGATACCTTTTTTCTGTACTTTTATGAAGATATTTTGTTACCTTTGTTCTTAATTGACAATTCTTTCTATATATAAAAGTGCAAATGTTATGAAATTTAACTGATTTATTTCAGCTGGTAAGGTGTGCCGGGGACGGAGTTTAGACACTTTTTGTTTTATGTTTAACACATGCTCCAGTGTCAGGGCGTGTATTCCTCCCCAGCACCCAGAATTGTAATAAAATTTCTCTAAATAGTTATTTAGTTTTTGAGTAATTAGGTGTGCTCTGATAGATACTTCTTTTTGTAAAACTGCATAAAAAGCAGGTCTCTGGGACTGAGAAGGCAGAGTCGCCACTAGATCGAGAGAACCGAAGAGAAGCTGACAGAAGAGGACCTCTACCACGACTGAACCTCCCGGTGAAGCCCTGTTGCGGGCCCGAATCTCCAAACTTAGACGACAGGGAAGATCTGCAAGGAATCTTTTCCCTTTGAGCTGGTGGGAACAACCAGTTCTCCAAACTGCAAGCAAGGCCTGCGTCCTCTGGTTGAATTTGCTGTGCACAGCTACAGTGAACCAGGAGGATCGGACCCTGCTTGGGTTTTAAGGAGCGCACATTTTATTTGTAGCTTTGCTCCGTTGCTGGTTTCTTCCCTGGGCAGTGCAGGACCCTCCAGTCTTCCTCCTTCTTGTCAGTCCGACAGTCGCTTCAGGAACCGTGAGCCTGCAGGGACTGCCAGGAACATCTGCCTCAGCTACAGCATTCTTCTGCTCTAAAGTTACTGCGCTAACCCGGTTGTTCGTTTCGTCCAGCCGCAGTGAAAGAGTGTGAAATCTTTCGCCAATCTGAGGGCTCGTCCTTCCTTATTCTTTAAAGTAACTTTTCGTCCGACCAACTTCATTCCGAACTCTTGGCAAAGACTTAACCGCAAACTACTCTGAACTGTGTGATCATCTGCAAAGGTTTTGGTCCATTGAGTTTGGCCCTGGCCTCTTGATTTGCTTTCCTCACTGTAGTTCCTTTTTCTAGATTGCCCTGCTTAGTAGTTGATTCTGCTCAATTTTTGTCTAACTTTGTCTTTCCCTCCCTTTTTAAATTACTGGATTGCCATTTTGTTCATACTTCATTTTGAGCTTAACTTGTCCAGAATCTATTGCGTGTGGTGTAGTGTATTAAGATTGTGATTTTTTAACTGCTTGATAATAGTGAAATGTTTTATAACTGATGTGTAAATAAATGTATATTCTTTTACTTGGAAACCTTGAGTCAGTGTTTGCTTGAATCATAGTAACTGCTGTCCTTTGTGTAACTATTGATACTGCTCACTTTACTCTTGAGATAAGTCTGCCTGTTCAGCCATCACTACCACTTTACTGTGTAGTACAGGCTTGTACCAAAGGTGAATTTGTACTGTCACTTGTAGTCCTAATTGTGTGTGGTGTTCCCAAAGGGTACTGCATATAATTCTGCCTAACAATTACATCATTGGTTTCAGCAATGGTAACTTTTTTAGGAATAGTTTTTGATAGGAAATTGTAAGGGACATTTTTATGTGGAAATGTTTATGTTGCCAGATCAGGTTTTCTTTTTCCCTTTTCTTTTATTTCTCTTTTGGGGGGAATTTGATGAATTGTGATGAATTAAAATGTAAAAATGGATTGTAGTAAAGAAAATGCAAAAAGGTTTGTAATAGACCAACATGCAATAAGAAGAAAAAAAATGATGCCTGATTTGTAACATCAAAAGTGTGTCTCTCGGCAATCTGCAGGAAATAGAGCGTTGACTCACTGTGAGCTTAGCCTTTCTCTTGTCGCCTCCAGAAGCACCTCGAGTTGACCCAGCAATTACTTATTTTAAGACATTTTTCATTCTTTTCGTTTAGCGCAGTGTAGTGATAATAAGTGAAGGGTTGCAGCTGTCATATCAGTGAGTGTGTGATAGATGTGGGGGGAGGGAAAGAATCTCTGACACGTCCTGCTAAATGAGGGTTCATTTTTATTGGGCCATTAGCATCTCAAACTCAGCATCCCATGTGGTTACCTGGGTGAAGTGTCCACAAACTGTGTTCTCCAGCGGTTCTGTACTACATCTCCTGTGATCCCTTTCTTATCACTATGCTGGGTAGGCCGGAAGGGAATTATAGTCCATAACATCTCGATACCCAGTTTGCAGACACCTGCCATAGGTTTTCCTCTCAATCTGCGCCTTTTCCAAAGGCAGTAACAATTCAACTGAATAGCAAACTAAACCCATTTTACATCTCCATCATGTCTGTTTGTTTAATGAACAAAAAACTGTTGACACATCTTTTGGCGATGCAATTTGTTCACATCATTCATAGCATGACATGATGATTCATAATAAAATCTCATTACAGAGAAAGTGTAGTTTGACAGGATTCATAAATAGTGACTGCAAAATTGCATGCACAGATGATGTTCAAACACAATTCAAACACTTTTGAAACTAAAACATTACATACGTGAGATTTTCCTGCCAGCTGTGCCCAGTCAGTGCTATGGACAATAGCAGTGTCAGCTCCCTCCAGCATTGTGCTGCCAGACATAAAGTACCCCAGCAGTGCAAACTCTCTCTAGCACATGCTAGTTCTGCCAGTCCAATAGAACCCCGGAAACGTGAGTCTCCTTGACTGTCCATATTGTAGGAGTCCATCAATGTGAGAGTCCTCCAGAAGTGCACTGTCAATATTATATGGCATTGCATGGCAAAAGTCTGGGGAGCAGTGTGGTTTCCTGAAGAACCTCTTTCTTTGTGACCCCCGCTGGAAGGAGATAACCTTTATAAATAGGCATGCCGCGCATAGTGTTGCACAGAAGTGTGGAGAGCAAGCCTGCTTTGCTGGGGTACCACTTCCTTTGTGACTCCACTGGAAGGAGTTTGCCTTTTCAAACAGGCTTGCCACGCGGAGTACAAGGCAGAAGTATGGAGTGCAAGCATGGTTTGCCAGAGGACCATTTTCTTGTGACCACATTGGAAGGAGATAGCCTTTTTCAGCAGGATTGTCAAGCAGAGTGCAGAGTGTCATGTGAAAGTGTCGAGAGCAAGTGTGGTTTGCCGTAGATCGCTGTGGTTCAAGAATCCGGTACAGAGGTGGATTGACCGGCGAGGGATTAACCTTGTAAGATTATTCCTCTCACATTGTACTATTACACTACTCGCTCCCCCGAGCACAGCTGACCATGAACATACTCTGAATACAGCCGATCCCTCTATAATGAACAAACGCGCTTTAGCTTTAGTTTCTGCTGAGTAAGGGCTAGACTCTCTTATGTTGGACGAATCATTTTTTTAGGACGTGTCAGTACTTACGTAATGATGCTATTGCGATGGCAAGTGAATTGATACCTTTTGTGTCTGTGAATATCCTACCTCAACCGCACGTGGTGTTGAAACCCAAGGAGGCCGATTTGAACATGGGCTTGCCATTCTTAACCCTTTGTGAGTGAAACTGGGGCATTAGCCATTCAATTAACTCCCCCTTGGACACTCTGGACCGATCATCCATTTCAGCCTTGAATCTAGTTCTACAGTCAATAGTTAGGCTGTATGACAACATCAAGGAAACTATTCAGCTGTGCTAGGGGTTATTGTAAAAAAAAAGTAATACAAAGCACCAACTACCTCCCCTTTTTAAACCTTCTGGGCTAATGCCAATGAAAGACCTCAACGCAACCTGTCATGTGGATGGATAGTGGTGACTTTGGGCAGCTTTCTAGCTCAGTCAATGAACCTCAATTGTATCCAGGGATGCATTAGAGGCTGAGCCTAACCCCTGATATTTTGTAATCCTCGGAACCATCGGATGGCATTCAAGAGGTTGAAATTCTAGAACAATCTGTTTGGGATAAATCTTCTTTGTCCAAACAAAATCAAACCAAGCAGAATCCTAGTTTGAAACAACAAGAAACAAAAAAATTGAAACATTTATTTAAGTCCAATATAAATAAAAATCATTCCTCCACAAAGTTTCTGATAACCAAAGTCTTCCTACCGAACACTCCAAACAAAATTCATGGAGATATTTTACCGGAAGTAGCAGTTTCTACTTCCTTGCACAACAAATTAAATTAGTCACTGCTATCACCCCCCAGCATCTTTCTTTCTGCTCTACATTCTCTTGTAGAGGAAGGGGTCTCTCACTTCAAGAATACTGATAAGGATGATGTTCAGCTAATCTCATCAGGCATCCAAGGGAAATCCCAGGAAAAGAAGGCTTCAAATATTCTAGTGGGCCTATCTTGTCGGGTGATTGGGTTTGAGAACATAAGACAGGTTTATGACCATATGTTTCTTAATAGCTCTAGAATTCTTCAAACCTTCCCCCTATTTCCCTCCTTACGTTTGCCCACACAAGTAATATTGACTGGGTAGATATTGACGTTGTGACGGCATAGTGGTCCACTTCTTCTCTTCAATTGTGGCTGGACTTGTTTGGGATGAAATGGTTCCTTTTTGATGATGGGCCAAGAGTTTCATAACCTTACCAATCCGGAGCTCCTTACCAAATTCATTAAAAAGAGAGTGAAAAGTGAGAATGATTTAAAAATATCCTTTCCTTCCTTAACTATCAAACAGAACTTTAACACCAATGGTGCTAGACTAGATTTGTGTGCCAAGGATGATCTTCAACATCCGATAGGAAACACAAAGACTGGTTTTAGCTCTCATCAGCTCTTTATAGAGATAGCAGGAAATCGATTGCCACAACTCATCACTAGAAGGGCCCATTTGAAGGTGTTCTGATGGAACAGTTGTGGGCTCAATAATATTGTGAATTTTGCAAACTCATCTTCCTTTTTTGAGGTGGGAGATTCAGACATTGGGCCTCATTCCGAGTACGGCGCTAACCAATGGTGCTATTAACGCCTTGGTTGACGCCGTACCCGGACCGGCAGCGCCTTGGTGGATGGCGGAATTACCGCCCCATTCCAAGGTTGGCGGGGCGGTAATTCCCCATTCACCAAGGCTCTTCCCCATTCCCAAATGAGCCCCCATAGGGCTCAATGGGAATGGGGAAGATGCAAATAACGGTGACCGTTCATTACGGTCACCGTTATTGGCTTGGAGGCCCCTTTGCGCCCTCAACTTTAACACCTGCTCAAAGCAGGCGTTAAGGGCGAGGGCGCAAAGGGAACTCGTTACCGGTGGCCGCTATCCCTTACCGCCATACTCGGAATGAGGCCCATTATCTTATTACAAGAAACTATGGTTTTGAATCCCTCATATATTGAAGGCTATAACGTCTTCTACAAGAAATGCTAGGAAAGGCTTAAGGGGTCATCCTAGCCGTGGTCTCTTAGTTGCTGTTGACCTGAAATTAGGAGCTTCAAATTCCTTCATTGATATCCCAAACGATCACCTCCTCGCCATAAAAATGCAGAGAGGGAAGGATGGAAGTATGAATGAACTGTTAATTATTAATCTTTATTAGAACCCTGCTCGATTGTGTCTTGAATCTATGATGAATGATTTATGCCTTATTTTAGAGGATTGGTTTGGTAAAGGTCAACAAGACAATATTGGTAAAGCAGGAGATTTTAATTTGATGTTGATTTAAAAAAGAGGTAACTTTTGTGCCCCAACATAACTTTAGTGAATTTAGCAAAAGAAGAGGAGTACAATGGACCAATATCATGACCTCTTAGGGTTTGGAGCTCCTCCTGCTGAATTTTGCCTTTGTACAGTGAAAACAAATTATAAGTTGACAACGTCTGCATCTTGGATCAACCATGTATTTCTACCTACAGCAGCTATCCATCATGCATTCATTTTAATGAATTCAGCGATCATGCTGTTATCACTTTTGTAATGGAGTATCATTGCCTAGGGCTCTTGTGGGGACCTTTTTTTGTGTGCTAAACTTTCCTCTAGAAATGGTCTTAGTTTATGATGGAATTTAATGTTCTTAAAATAATGTATGTACATTCTGAGGATTCTATTGAACTAGTCACTTTCAATTGTTGTGAGACTTTGTTCAATGTTGAGAACTTTAATATGTTGATGTATTCTTGTTTAGCGAAAATAACAGGTAGGTTTAGAAACCAAAGGCTCACATCTATAATGTTGCGCCTGTTGAGGCCAAAAGGGTAAAGAGGGTGAAATAAAGAAGCCATAAGGGAATTTAAAGCAGATAGAGCAAAGTACATTATTGCCAAAAAAATATGTCATTCCTATAGAAATCGTTGTAAACGGATGAAGTATTCACTTAATTTCGAAGATAGCCAAAAGATAATCTATTGTTTAAATGGGAAAAATATGTCTTAATTTTGGGAGATTGTGAATGACATCATGAATTCGAATGAAATCAGCGAACATAATTGTATAGAGGAAACTTCATGGGTATCCCATTTTAAGGGAATGTATGCCCCCATTGTTAGTCAATTGCCATGTGACTCTGTCTCCAGACAGAAACTGAGAAGGTGGGAAGGTGGCTTCACTAAGGAAGATATCTGAATAATGATCTCTTAAAGAAGGCTTCAAAAGCTCCAGGTCCAGATCATTTAGCACCGATCACAATCAAATTCAAACCTGAATTTTGGGCTTCTAGCATTAAGAGAGATCTTATTCCTCCTACTTGGCATCTTTCTTACACAATCCCCATGTATAAAAAGGGCATTGAAGTAACCCGGCCAACTGTCGGTCTATAGCAATATTGGATGCTTCAAGCAAGTCTTTTGCTGCCCTCTTAATTAAAGAGATTGACTTTTGGGTCGACAAATTGAATCCCATCCCTAAATTCCATATAGGGTTCTGTCAGAGACTCAGCACCTCATTAAGTGGAAGTCTATTAATACAGTGACATATATTCACTAACAAAAATATTGTTAAAGGGACGTTATGGATATGTTGCACTACCAAAAACCTATGAAATTCAATGGAAAAACGTTGTTACATGGACATTATGGTTACAGGTAAAACCGAACCCCCCCCGAAATTTGACAGTTAGGGTAAACTAAGCAACCATAACTCGTGCCACCAATGTGTACTGCAAGGACTAACACCCATGACATCAAAGATGCAATCACAAATCTCAATCATGACACCACTGATGACATCACATGTGCATTTTGTTTTAATAGGAAGCCTCCACAAGGGATTGTTATTGTAATGGTGGCAGAAAACTATCAAAGATTATTGGAAGAACTATCATGAGAGAAGTAGGTCATGGAGGAATGCATTGCTATACACACCATTGTATTACACACTTCTTCACTGTACATGAAGGAACTTATGTGCAAACTTAGCCATTGTCTGCATCATGCCTCATGGATGTGTAACCTTCAAAATCTTTCCATGTTACATAGTGAAATCATGAATGCATTCGTTTTAGAGTGTCGGGTACTTTGAAACATGTAAGAAGTAGCTATCATTGCCTTTATAACTACAGAATTGCACTACTGCACAGAAACCATAAAGACACCACAATGCATGCAAACATGACAATATACAAGGGAATTAAAGTAAGCTAAAAAGGAGCACTATTACTAGAAACTGTTCATAACATAACTGATTATCTTCATGCGCAGAAACCAGTGCTGTGTTTTACGCTTTCCTCTTCCCCTATATTTATATGTATCATATGATGTGAGTGAACCGTAAGGAAAGTAGTTTAAGAACATAAGAGAAGGGTGCCATATACATATATAGAACCTTTTAAATTCTTTGTTCCTGACTGTTAGTGAAGAAAAGCACTTGCCCTACTTATGTTAGTGAACAGAACAGAGGGAGCCACACATGTGATGTCATCAGTGATGTCATGAATGAGATATGTGATTGCATCTTTGATGTCAAGAGTGTTTGTCCTTGCAGAGCACACTGGTGGCACGAGTTGCTTAGCTTACCATAACTGTTGAATTTCAGATTTACCTGTAACCATAGCGTCCCTGTAACAATGTTTTTCCATTGAATTTCATAGGTTTCTGCAAGTGCAACTTAACCATAACATCCCTTTAACAATGTAGTGAATTTCAAAGGTTTTTAGTAGTGCACTGTAAGCAGAACGTTGCTTTAGCATGGCCTTTTCTGTAAAGAGGATAGGTATTTGGTACGATAACATAACCATAGCATCCCGTTAACATGGCTTGTTACTGATTCTTTGGCTGCCCTCATGATAAACATGTAGAAAGGGTAAATTGTCTGGTGTATGTATCCGTTTGCGCTACCCCTTACTTTTCTGAATAGTGTTGGTGTATCATACCAATTACAGATGTACACAGTAAATGTTGTTTAGTGTGCCAGTAGGCTCTCTTTTTATCATAACTGTGCATGATAAATCTGTGCTGTACACTACTGGCCGAGATGACTACAGATGAGCAATGTGGACGTTTCCTAGGGAGACTGCACCTGGTTGGCGTATGTGCAATCACACTGCAAGTATCCATAGGACTCCATTATTGAACACATTTCTGCATCTTCAAATGCACTTTGAAGTAGTTGTGGAAGCGCACGTGTTTCCGTTCCCCACCTAGACCCATGCATAGGTCATCCACTGTATGCTGGTAACACTGTCCCTGTCACCAGCCCTACGGATTCATGCAGTAGGCTACTATATTTAAAGTACTGCTGCCAACTTTGTGGGTGGCTCTGCAAACCTACCAATGTGTGGCTAAAGCACTCCTAACTGTATAACGGCCACTGGTAAACAAGGAACAGCAACCTGCAGTGTCACATGGGCGTGTTAAATGTCACATTACTTTGATTTATCTGCTGCTTGCCTTTCCATGACCCGTGAAGCAGATACATTGTGTCTGCACTCAGCAGTGTGACGGAAGGTATCAAGAGGTTGCCTGCAGGTGGTACAGTTGAAGAAAACATGTAACGGCAGGTGGGACAGTTTGTAGTAAGTCTGCAAAATGGCAAAGCTGTTGCACCTTCCTCACGCACATACAAGTGCATGTAAAGGCAAGTAAGGAAACAGCAGAATATGCAGGGCGCAAACAATGTTAGTGGTGGTTAGAAAAGCGCTGTAGCTGCATGGGTCGCACAGAAAAAATGGCATTCTGCTGCACGTAATGAAGTTGTATTTCACGGTGTTGTAAACATTCTTGTATTCCACAATGTATGTATATCCGTGAATGCTACCCCTAACACTAATGGCATAGCATAAAGTGTTTGTACTGCATGTGACGACAACTGAAATGAAAGCACAAGGGACCAGTGGGCACGCTACCACCCTTCCAACAATTACGTAGGGCACTTTAATGTACAGCATTTGCCACATCTGCTGCGGGCAACAAGATGGGTACACCTGTAGGGCAGCAGAGCTGTAAAACAACCTTTGCAAACCATATTGCGCGCTACAGTCCCTTACCCGGCCAAGGGCATTGTATTGTGCATGTACTGCAATGCGCTACTATACAGAGGTAAGGTACTTGGAAGTGCATGGGAATGGTCCTTACGGGAGCATTACAATGACAGGTGCCTATATAGGAGAGGGCCACCCAATAATTCTGTCTCCCCGCACGTCCCCTATAGTGTCCAGGCAG
Organism: Ambystoma mexicanum; assembly: GCF_040938575.1. Lineage (NCBI taxonomy): Eukaryota > Metazoa > Chordata > Amphibia > Caudata > Ambystomatidae > Ambystoma > Ambystoma mexicanum. The sequence goes on along the minus strand of NC_090921.1, from coordinate 1,250,574,713 downwards.
GTACAGCCCCTTCTGTACCAGACCTTTTCTGCCTTCCTTCTGTGGCGTGTGTGAGAACACCATACTAAATAAAAAATTAACTGGGAAAGGAAAGAAGGTAAATAAAGAAAGCACCTGTCACAGATCAACAACGGAATTACCAATGCTCGCATGCAGGACAGGAGGCGTGGCACTGTGGTAAACACTGTAGTTCAATCAGTTAGGAAGGGGGTCGCTGTACAAAGAGGTTTCAAAGAGTCAGTGTGCAACATTTACTACAAAGAAAATCAGTTCTTCAAGAAGGGCACCAAGCCAATTTAGATGGGTTGTGCAGAAATCGGGCTGGCTGGCATAGTAAGATGAACGTTATAGCTGGGGAAAAGTATTCATGCTGTGAAGCATCATATTCCCATGGGCGAATTATGCCATTGGCACATGTCGAACAAAGGCACAAATACACTTCTTTGCAACATACCCCGATGTCTGCATTCACGGACCAAATAGAAAATGACGCTTCCACATCGGTGGCTGCATAATGCGATAGAAACTTATGCAAGAGATCGGAAACAAATGCATGAACTGGGCAAGTGCCTCCTTCATCGCAAATGGCACTGGAACTCGTGTAACATGCTGTGCAATTTTCCCTTCACAATGAACAACAATAATATCGGCATGATTTCGTGTCACCAAAGTTTCACACAGAGAAATCAAAATCAGGCACTTCATTGTAGCCACTCCATAACACTACACATGCACATGATAGATTGCAAAATGAGTAGCCACTGCACAGTGTTTTCCATTTACTTTCAGTCAATGTATGTCTGAATCCCCTAAAACCCGCATGCTGTGCCTAGTGAAACGCATAGCCATAACCGCACCCTCTACATTTCTGTCAACAAATACACCATGTAGCACAGCCTGTCTGTACACTGTCCGTACACCACTACCACAAACTTTATTGCCCAATCCCATAGCCTCTGCAAGCCCATTTCTATGGCCGTCATCTGCAAAAGGGGAGTATATAACTCGTGCCACCCTGCAACTATCGTGTCGCAGACTTTTTGTGTTGGGCATGCGCAGGAGTGGGGGAATAACTTTCAATCAGGGGAGCGGACATCATTAGTTGTGGTGGCTCTTAAAAGAACCTTTGTGGGTTTTTTGATTATTTTTTTTTTTAAGGTGCTTTCCTAGAAACATTTTTTTTGCAGTTTTCATACTTAAATGTGTTTTCAATATCTGCTCCCATTCTTACAATAGGGTCTTCAGTGCAGTTTGTAGATTGTGACAAACCTGAGATGAGGCCGTGGTTGAAGACTCTGGTGACCCATCTCAACTGTCTGGCCACCTTTATCATCCATTGTGGGCAGACATTCTTTCTATAAACAATCTTATTGATGAATCATATGTCATGGTTTTTATAGATTTTATATATTGTGTATCCCTTGGAGTTTTGTATGAATAAATTGGATGGTTGACGTTTGCATGTGGATGAATGGTTGTACGATTGAATAGCATGAATTTTATTATTGTATAGATGTGTTCTTAAAGTTTTTTCCTGCTATGTAAATTATTGCCATTAAGTGCAGATTAAAATCATGAGTTGAGTCATATAATTAAATTGTATCAGGTTTAATAAAATCCCTTGATACCTATTTGTAAATTATATCCTTTGGATGTTTTTCTGTGATCTATTGCTATATTAATACCCTTATTCAGAGTGTGGGGTCTCCTGTGTCCTTCAGAGTATATATAATGTAGATTGTGAAACATTTCATTTCCACTGGTCGACAAAGACATGCCATTTGCCTTGAAAAGGTGTATGTATCGCAAACCAATGTTCTCATTCTCACAGGAGAACATACCAGCAGCACTCAAGAAGTCACACATGCTTCTGTTGATGAGACCCCTTCCGACCTCTGGCTACCGAAAGGAATCATTGGAATACTTCCACACTATTCTCGGAGGTATACATGAGAAAAGCACCATGGCAGTAGGAAAAATGTGCTGCATTGCTTTCATCATAATCTTCAGTTGACAGAACACACAGGAACAAGGCATGCAACCCAAAATGAAGGCTGCAAAGTGCATGATCACAACATGTACAGTTTCCGAAGAGGCCACGTGTCGACATTCTACGAGCAGTCCGCCGAAACAGCATGCTTCGACAATACACCACAAAGCGTCCACTCCCTCCAAACTGAAATTGCCAGACAAGTCTTCTTGGAGTGCATACAAGAACAGATCTTCCACAAAGCCATCAGCCACGATGAAAACTGTGCATCTTGCCATGTTTGCCAGCCGCAGTACACAAAGTAATGGCAAAAGTGAATGCCGCCCTTTCCTGTGATGCACACCCAGAGCACCTGATTGGCCCCAGGCCATAGTCCCATTCACATTGGCCACCATGCCTTTCCCCAATGACCACGAGGGCCGCGTCCCGGTGAAGCAGGACGACTCCTTCTCCCTATTGCTTCTCTCTCCTGTGACGTACGCCCTGAGCACCTGATTGGCCAAAGGCCACAGTCCCATTTCCATTGTCCAGCATGGTGAGAAGCGTAGAATATGGCATGTGCCTTTCTCTAAGTACCGCAAGGGCTGTGCCCCAGTAAAGCAGGAGGAGTCCTTCTTCCTATTGGCACACTTTCCTGTGAAGCACACACTGAGCAGCGCCTGATAGGACAATCGCTACAGTGTAACGCTCACCTGATTCCCACGGAGGCGCAGGTCTGGCTTCGAGTGCTGATGCTTCTTCAATGGTGAAGCGCAGGACTCTGAAGATGGACAGGAAAGGCCCCTCTACTCTGGCTTCTCTGGCTCGCAGGAATATTCCCCTGTGCGTGAAAAGGGAGTATTACCTACTGACTGAGTTATGCTCAAGCCTCCCACTCTCTTCCAACCCTACACGATCCCCTTCCACGATTCCCCGTGAAGTCTCACCTTAGGGTCAGGAAGGATGAGCTCTCCATCCTGCTTCTGATGCAGGGGCGCGTTGAAACCCAGTTACTTCACTGGATTGAGGATTGATGGGAGTTCAGGTAAGCTTGACTATTCAGGTAAGGCGCTGCAAAAGTTCTGCTGCAAGTTCAAAAGTCCAAGCTTAATAATAATGTTCATTGTCTTGTTGCAGCAAGCGCTAATGCTTATGTCTTTTTCCCCTTAGGGGCCGGGGTTCGGAATGCCGGAGATATGGCGCCGACCCGAAGTGAAACGTGCAGTTCCAGTAAATGACAGGTAAGTTCTGGATGAGCGCTCGGGTAATGTCTTTGCATTCACTCATTCAATGTCTTTGTCTTTTTTCCCCATAGGGGCTGGGGTCTGGAAAATGCCTGGAAGCGGCAAGACCCGAAATGAAATGTGAATGACCCAACAGGTAAGTCTTAGAAGGAAACTGAGCTTTTCCTATTCCTTTCCTTCTCTCACCTTGTTCTTGTCTTTTTCTCTCTAGGCTCTGGGAAGTGGCTGTGGATCCGGATGATCGCTGCTGAAGATGGAGGCGTCCAGGATAGGTGAGTGAAATGCAGCACTGCAGCGATCGTAGCGAAATGCTTTTAAAAATGATGTCTTCCTTTTCAGGATCGTCGGTGTGATGTCTCCGTAGTGCTGATTTAGCAGGTAAGGTCTTTTGTCTCCCTTTGCAGGTGACCCAGGATACTGACAGGCGTGGCTGAGGTCCAGATGCAGGAGCTGACACAGTGAGCGTCCAGTTGCGAGGAGCAGAACAACGCGAAGCGTGAGATGCTGATCGGGTGTGGTTTAAATAGCTTTGGAAGACGTTCCAAGTGTGTATCCTTCCACCGATCAGGTATGTATCCTTCCCCGACCACACCCGGGTGGAAAGTAGTCCCACAGGTAAAGTAGTTCCATTCAGGCCTCAAGAGGGCCTGGATGTAGCAGCATGGTCTGCATCAGGTAAGTGCACATTAAAACACTTGAACACATGTCTAGCTTTATGAGCCTGGGGCCTAAGCGCCAGGACAGGGGTCCAACAACAGCCTGGCGCCTAAGGCGCCAGGACTGCGTCCAAAGGGCCCCAGCTTGGGCCCGCTGGCACTCCCCTGGGGGAAATGATGCCTGCCTCTGGGGTTGCTGGGTCGGACCTGGCTCCTTGGAGGTAGGCATCATGACAGTACCCCCCCTCAAGGCCCCTCCCAAGGTTCTTTCCTCCGGGGGTTTTGGCTTGTTCGGAAATCTCCGGTGAAACCTTTGTACTAATCGAGGTGCTTGGACATGGTTACTTGGCTCCCACGATCTCTCCTGAGGTCCATATCCCTTCCAGTCAACAAGATAGAAGAGTTTTGACTTTACCACCTTGGAGTCTAAAATGTCTTTAACTTCGAATTCTAATTCCCCTTCAATTTGAACTGGATCTGGAGGCTTGGACAATCGGGTCCCTGGTTGTACTGGCTTCAAAAGTGATGCATGAAAAACTGGATGAATATGCATGTTGGACGGTAGATCCAGTTTAAAGGCCACTGGGTTGATTATAGCCTTGATGGGATAAGGTCCTATGAATCTGGGATTGAAGGTTCGCGGGCCCTTGAGGGGTAAATGTTTAGTTGCTAGCCATACCTGGTCTCCTACTTGGTAAGGAGGAGTTTAACTTCGGTGCAAATCAGCGTTTTCTTTATACTTTTTCTTGGCTTGCTGTAAATGACTTGCAGCTTCTTTGAAGGCTCGGGTTATTGTGGAATGCAGATGATTTACTGCGGGCATTTCCAGGGTCAGAGGTGGATCTAGGTCAGAGGTCCGAGGATGGTGACCATACAAAGTATAAAAAGGGGTTTGTCCGGTTCTAGAATGCACTCAGTTGTTGTATGCATATTCTGCGATCCAAAGAATGTCTTTCCAATTCAACTCAGATTGGTGTAACATGCACCGAAGATATTGCTCGAGAGTCTGATTGGTTCTCTTGGTTTGTCCGTCGGTCTGGGGGTGGTGGCTGGTGGATAACCACACATCTATTTGTGCTAATCGGCAAAACTTCTTCCAAAAATGGGACATACATTGACTTCCACGATCCGAGACTAATACGGAAGGGAAACCATGTATGCGAACTATATTCTCCAGGAATTCCTTGGCCAAGGTGGAAGCTGAAGGCAAACCTTTTAAAGGGATAAAGTGAGCCATTTTGGAGAATAGGTCCACAATTACAAGGATTGTGTTGTAACCAGCACAAGGAGGCAGGTCGGTTATAAAGTCCATTGACAGGGTGTGCCATGGTGCCGGTGGAACATCCAAGGGTTCCTTTCCTTCTCTCACCTTGTTCTTGTCTTTTTCTCTCTAGGCTCTGGGAAGTGGCTGTGGATCCGGATGATCGCTGCTGAAGATGGAGGCGTCCAGGATAGGTGAGTGAAATGCAGCGCTGCAGCGAACGTAGCGAAATGCTTTTAAAAATGATGTATTCCTTTTCAGGATCGTCGGTGTGATGTCTCCGTAGTGCTGATTTAGCAGGTAAGGTCTTTTGTCTCCCTTTGCAGGTGACCCAGGATACTGACAGGCGTGGCTGAGGTCCAGATGCAGGAGCTGACACGGTGAGCGACCAGCTGCGAGGAGCAGAACAACGCGAAGCGTGAGCTGCTGATCGGGTGTGGTTTAAATAGCTTTGGAAGAAGTTCCAAGTGTGTATCCTTCCACCGATCAGGTATGTATCCTTCCCCGACCACACCCGGGGGGAAAGTAGTCCCACAGGTAATGTAGTTCCATTCAGGCCTCAAGAGGGCCTGGATGTAGAAGCATGGTCTGCATCAGGTAAGTGCACATTAAAACACTTGAACACATGTCTAGCTTTATGAGCCTGGCGCCTAAGGCCCCAGGACAGGGGTCCAACATGAGCCTGGCGCCTAAGGCGCCAGGACTGCATCCAAAGGGCACCAGCTTGGGCCCGCTGGCACTCCCCTTGGGGAAATGATGTCTGCCTCTGGGGTTGCTGGGTCGGACCTGGCTCCTTGGAGGTAGGCATCATGACATACAGTCCCATTTCCATAGGCCAGCATGGTGAGAAGCACAGAATGTGGCACGTGCGTGTCCCCAAGTAGGTCAAGGGCCGGGCCCGAGTGAAGCAGGAGTGCCTCTTCCTATTGCCGCACACCCTAAACATCTGATTGGACAATCTCCACAGTGCCATTTCCGTGGCTGCCACCCGCAAAATCCCCGAATGTGGCTTTTGTGCTGCGTGCGGGCATTGAGGAATAAGTTGCAGCCAGGGTAGGGGGAGTTTGTGGTAAGGAGCGGCTCTTAAAAGAGCCTGTTTGTTTTTTGTTGTTGATGCTTCTACAGAAACACCTATTTTCGGTTTTCATTAGCTTTTGTGTTTTCTTGTGCTCACATTAGTACAGTAAACTCTTCACCGCATTCTGTAGACGAGCAAACAAAACTGCATTGCCAATGGGTGACAACAAAATGCCATTTTCTTGGAAAAACTCAGCATTTCCACAACTAATGAGGTAATTGTTGCAGAAGAACATTCCACGAGTGGACAAAAAAGTAGACATGCTTCTGTTGATGAGACACCATCCTGTGTCTGGCTCAGAACAACATCCATGAGCAGTGGCCGATACTCTTTGTGGTATTATGGATGAGAAAAGCACATTGGCGGTGGGAAAAAGTGTCCTCACGTCATCCAGCAATCTCCCCAGTCTACGGAACAAATCTAAGCAAGCCAGGTAACCCATATTCATGCCGCCGTAATGGAGGACGATAACACCTACTACTGCAAAAGTGGCGAGGTCTTTCCAAAGTGCATGCATATCGGCGAAATTGCACTCATACACAGTGTTCCACAATGCGTCCACTCCTTCCAAACCAAAATTGCTGTCAAAGTGTCTTTGCAGGGCATAGTTGTGTAGATCTATGACAACTTTTTTTGTATTTTCTCTTTATACACATTTCTCCTCATATTTTTATCACATTCTGGTCAATGCTATTTGCACATTGTAAAAGAAAATGGTATTGCCAATGGCGCTCAAATAAATGCCATTTCTATGGAACCACTGCATATTTTGCTGCAACCTCATGATCTCATAGTGCTTGAAGGACATGCCAGCAGTCTGCATAAATTCACGCAAAATTCTGTTTATAGCACACCTTTCGACCTCTAGCTGGGGAGAAATTACACCGTCGTGGATCCATGCTCCTCTTGGTGTTATGCATGAGAAAACAACATTGGCAGTAGGAAAAATACACATCACTGCGGTCAGCAACCACTTCAGGTGACGGATTAATCGTCCACACGACATGTAACCCAAATGTAAACTTCCATACTGCACGACGACAAAGTCAACGTTCGTGACGGATGCCACATATCTGCAAAGGCGAACCCTCCCACCGAAACTACAGTCACCCTGACAGGCCCAGAAAGCGTCCACTCCTTCCAACCCGAAATTACCAGCAAGGCCTCTTTGCACACAACACCTGTGCAGATGACGCACAAAGGTATCACCGACGTTAAGCACTGTGCATCTCTCCATCTCGACCATCCTCACAACACAGTATTGGGACGAAATGGTACTGCCCCTTCCTGTGAAGCACAGCCTAAACTCTTAATTGCCTATTTCCCACAATTCCATTTCCCTTTCCACCCTGCTCATAATGGCAGGATGTGGCACGTGCGCTTTCCCATCTACAGTGAGTGCCACAGCCCAGTAAAGCACACACAATATTTCTTCCCTTTGCACAGTCATTTCTGCAGCATTCTCCCATTGGGAGCTGTCACATTTTCAAAGACGCATGCAGCAATCACATACTAAACCTTTGCATTGCACACTGTCATTTCTATACACCATTCCATATTTACCGATAAACACTCTCAGTACACGTTCCTTTTGAATGAAAATCCCCTCCACCAGAAACTTCTGCTAAAGAATGCACAATTGCAGCATACACAAAGATACTAAAACGCACCCAGCACACCTTTGGCCATGCACACAACAGTGCAGCCCTTCCCACACCCACCCCCAACTCTATACATGCAAGCAAGCGGCTATGTGGGCACATAACATTATGTACAAACTTCACATATGTAGCAGCATTTCTACCCAACTCCCCCACACCATAAAACCCCCATTCACGAAAAGTGTCAAACTTAGCAGAATCCACAAACATACCACAGCCTGCACCACTCCTACGCACTGCCATTCACAAAGTATTGTGTCACTGGCAACCTATGCACAACAGCTTCACAACATTGGGCCTACTGCAATAAATCTGCACACAGCAGAGTAACATATAAGCTGCACTTCAACCATACCCACTTTCATACTCACATTACGTACACACTGCACCATGTGGCCACACTACACAACTTCTCACTGCACCATCTCCTGCCGCACACCAAATACTGTAGCATGTTACAACTATCACCACAACCGTGGAACGCACAATACACACTTTGCAACTCACATTTGGTGCTGTAGCATGTTGACAATGTGCTCCACACCCATTCTCCAAATATCACCAGACTGTGAATCATGCATTGTCAGACCTGCATTGCTCCAGTGGGTGTGCTCCTTGTACATATTCCCCACACCATAATGCAACCATGCATGTCAGCATGTCACCAACTACTACTATGGACATACACACCACTGGCACCAGCACTCCTAACCAACCTCCACACTGCAATGGACATGCACAGCGTTACATGCAACAGTTACCATAATGTATAAACATTACACTGTCTACGGCACCCCTATGCCCTTTCATTCACATACTAATGTTGTACACACTCTCACTCTGAAAGTATTGTGTCACTGCCAACTTAACCACAAAAAGTTTACAACATTGCCCATACTGCAAGCATTATGCACACAGCACACTATCCAAGCACATATAAACTGCACTTCAACCATACCCTCTAACATACTAACAGCATGCAAACACTGCACCTAGTGCCCACACTGCGTGACTTTTCACTGCATCATCTCCAACCACAGCGCACCGCCATGGAGCTATGCAACAACAAATTGCAACAGTTACCATAATGTACAAACAAAACACTCTCTCCTGCACCCCTGTGCACTTTCAATCACATACTATGGGCATACCCACTTCCATTCACAAAGTATTGTGCCACTGCCAACCTACCCACATTCTTTTTGCAACACTGGCCTATAACGGCTGAACTGTGCTCCACAACCATTCCTTACATGTCACCACCCTCCGGCCATGCACCCAAAAGTCTTGGCCTTGAGCACACCCACAGCAATGTAATGCCACCTTGCATGTCACAATGTCAGCAAATACGACAATCCACATATTCACATATGTGCACTTTCATTCACATACTATGGGCATGCCCACTTCCTTTCACAAAGTACTGTTTCTCTGCCAACCTACCCACATTATGTTTGCAACACTGGCCCTACTGCAACCAATCTGCACACAGCACACTATGCAAGCACCATCCTCTACCCGATGCAGAGGTTATCACTAGATATTATCCCCATCAAAAATATCGCTGTATATATGGTCGTCTGGAATGGCCATAGGCGATATTTTTTGGGGGATAATTTTGGGGGTGTTTGGGAGCAGGGGTTGTGGGGGTGTCCCCGCAGGTTTCATGCCTTAATATCGCGCAAACATATGGCAATATTTTTGTATGGTAATATTTTTGCGGGGATATTAACACATGGAACCATGCAGAGTCAAACATGTGTTCCTGCGGTGGGTATGTTGCAGCCCTAAACTCTTGACTGCATGCGCTACAGCCTACGGCCTATGACCTTTGGTCGTGCACCCAATAGTTTAATCCTTCCACAGACCCACTGCACCTTCATTCAGACATGCATGCCATCATGTGCCCAACTACTGTATTCCATCTGCAGCGCACAGCCACCCGCGCTCCCTCCCAACCTATGTCCTGTGGAATTCACTCCCCTTCGGCAATTGACCTTCCACCTCTCACCACAAAAAGAGGTCACCACAAACAGGTCACAGCAGAAGTTTCGGGGCTCTTACAACAGCTGCCTCCAATCACCACACAAAGTACACACCTACATATGTCACATTAACCACCTCTCACTCCCCCACCCATTCCCTCCCTTATTGTCGCCAACACATTGCATACGGAACATTTTGCAGACCCTTCTGCCGTCGCACTGTCCTCTGATACACCATGGCGGCTTTCCCAAAAAATGCTGACGCACAGCACGCTTCCCTCCAGCCAACCACCGGCCGTGTCCAAACTTCTCCAACAGCACGCCATACCGCGAGCCAATGACACTTCTGTCCATGGAGCAAACGGGGAAATGGCAGAACGGACCCAGATATCACTCATTTTTTGGGACGTGCATTTCAGTTCTTTGCAACAAAAGTACTGGTTGGATTTCCACCAAACACACAAAAGCACGTTGCTGTTGCAAATTTGGTGAAAATCCATCCAGCCGTTCGGCCTGTAGCCATGCGAAAAGTTTTTCCCCATTCAGTTTATGGAAGAAAAAAATTGAGGGACCCCCCTATAACTTTGCCCCCCCGCATGAAACCTCGCCCAACTTGGCAAAGAAATTCAGAGGCCACCATATCCTTTTTTTGCAAAGTTTCGTGAGGATTCGTCCAAGGGGATAGAAGTTATAAGCAGGCGAAAAAGTGTTCTTCGTATGAGTTTAGCAACTTAACATAACTACACGCCCACTACTGTGGGCCGTATAATATATATAGCCAGTATGGACATGTTGAATCCATTCAATAGAGTAAATAGGGAGTGTTTTGGGTGGAAATTGAAAAATGGTGGGATTCCAGAAGGTTTCCTAAGAAGGATCATGCTCTTATACAATAATACTTTCATTCAAGTTAGATTAAACAAATGAGGGTCCCTGTATCGAGTAATACGAACACACACAGGCCTAAGGCAAGGATGCATTTTGGCCCCTATGCTTTTCAATTGATATATTGCACATTTAGAGAAAATGTGGGCTGAGGTAAATTGCCTTCCAGTAACATTAGGGTCATTATCCTTACACTGGTGGGCATTTGCCGACAATTTGCTTTTTATCGATTCCATTGCGATTGGATTGCAAAGGAAACTGAATGCATTTGCACTTTATGCAGATCATAATAACTTATGGGTAAACTGAAACACATCAAAGATAGTAATCTTCTCAAAGAAGCGTGCTACAAAAATGCTTCATTGGTCTGGTGGGACAACTAAATTGGAGAGAGTCGATATACTGACGTATTTAGGATTTAAGTTTTCCGATTGTTTTTCCCGCAAGCAGTTGATACACATTCTGAAAGCAAAAATTAAATCTTTGCTGGCACAGTTAAAACAAATGTTTGTGAGACTTTGAAAGTTTTACTTAGTGTCTTTGATATCATTATATTTCACAAACATGGTACCAGTTTTAACCTATAGTCTTGATTTTATTCTTTTTGACTTAGTCCCTTTTCTTAACTCACTTGAAGGTAAGGTCTTTGGCTTTGCTCCATCTGTGCAAACTTTGTCCTTAGATACAAATTGGGCTTGATTTCATTACAGCTGCAAATCCAACCGAAAAGCTTTCAATGTATTATTTATTTATTTATTTATTCGGATTTATTTAAAGCGCACGTCAGCCCGGGGATATCGTGGCGCTGTTACATGAATACATACATAGTCTGGTTACAATGGAAGGAAGATGGTTACAAAGCAATTTTCATTACAGGAAGCATTTTGTGTCGAACACTTTTCGTATCAGATGTGTGCGAGCTGAAGTGGGTGAAGGGAAGGTGGAGTTAGTTGAATAGCGTGGTTTTGAGGGATTTGCGAAAGAGATACGGAGATGGTTCTGCTCTGAGCGAGTTGGGGAGGGCATTCCAGAGCTTAGGTGCTATGTGAGGGAAGCCAATGCCGCCGGCTTTGGCTCTTTTTACAGTGGGTACTTGGAGTTGGTTGGCGTGATGACTTCTTCTGGGGCGGATGGAGGAGTTCTTGGTTATAGTTTCAGATAGGTAGGGGGGTGCTGTGTGGTTGATGCATTTGTGTGTGAGGGTGAGGATTTTAAAGTTGATCCTTTTCTTGACTGGGAGCCAGTGGACGCGTCTTCTGGCCTGTGAGATATGGTCAGTTTTGGGAATGTAGTGCAGCACGGAGGGCATTGTTTTGCACTATTTGGAGCCTGTTTAGGTTTTTTGACGAGGTGCCTGCCAGGAGGGCGTTACAGTAGTCCAATCTGGCTCCTACAGTAGCTCTGGCTATGGAGAGGCAGTTGGGCGTGGTGAGGTAGGGTTTTATGGCGTAGATGAGTTTGGTAGTCAGAGCAGAAGCTGAGGCAATGGCGCTGGTTTGTCTTGTCATTGAGAGTGTTGCGTCAATGTAGACTCCTAAGGTCTTGACGGCAGAGGAGACAGGTATGCTAATACTGTCGATGATCATGTGCGAATAATCGGGGCTGAGTTTGGTTAGAGTTTCGTTAGGGGCTAGGATGATGATTTCGGTTTTGTCTCCGTTTAGGCAGAGACCATTGATAGCCATCCATGTTTGGATAGTCGAGTAGATTTTGAGGAGGGCTTCTGAGTCAAGGTCGTAGTCTCCAGAGAGGGGGAGGAGGACCTGCGTGTCATCAGCGTAGTTGGTGTACGCTATGTTGAGGGAGTCCAGTAAGTCAAAGAGGGGTTTGGTGAATAGTTTGTATAGGGTCGGTGCGGTGCAGGACCCTTGTGGGACACCACAATTGATAGTGGTGGGGGGGGCGCTATCCTGGTCAAAGTACACTTTCATGGCCCTGCCTTCAAGGAAGGATGTGATCCACGTGGTAGCCTTGTGAGAGAAGTGTGCAGCATTGGAGAGGTGCGATGTGAGAATGCTGTGGTCGACCAGATCGAATGCTGCAGAAAGGTCGAGTAGGAGGAGGAGGGCAGGTTTGCCTGTGTCCATTATTTTAGTAATTTGATTTTTTAAATCTAGAAGAGCAGATTCAGTCCTATGGCCTTTGCGGAAACCTGACTGTCTTTTGCCTAGGATGGTGCTGGTTTCCAGGTAGTGTTGGATTTGATTGTGTGCGGCTTTGTCTAGGATTTTAAGGAGAAAGGGGACGGTGGTGATGGGGTGATAGTTGTTAGGGGAGGAAGGATCGAGAGAGGGTTTTTTTAGGAGCGGGCTGACCCAGGCTTCTTTTAGGCATTGTGGTACACTTCCAGATGCGAAAGAGGCATTGATAAAAGCTGTGATGATGGGGGTGAGGTATTCTGCGGACTCTTTGATTACGGAGGGTGGGCAGATATCCCCTTTGCATGTGGAGGGTTTGATTTTTTTAAGGAGGTCCTTGACTTCCGTCTCTGAGACTTCTCTGAAGGCAAAAAGGGGTGTTTGTGAAGGAGAGTTGTAGGTGAGAGGTATGGGCGGGCAGGTGGGGGTGTTGAGAGCTTTGCGTTGGGAGGCTATTTTGTCTTGGAGTAATTTGACTTTGTTGAGGAGAGCAGCCTGGATGCCTGTACACCATGCTTCATCCTTGATGATTTCGTCTGGGCTGGAGGCTGGTGTGGTGAGTTCTTTGAATATGGAGAAAATTTCTCTTGATTTGGAACTGGCATTAGTGATTCTCTGGTTGTAGGATTCGGATTTAGCAAGGAATATGGCTTTTTTGTAGGTCAGAGAGATCTCTTTAAAGTCGTTAAGCGAGGATTGGTTAGGCGCTGCTTGCCACCTGGATAGGGCTTTGCGTTTCTTAGTGCGTAGGACGGATAGTTCTTCAGTGAACCAGGAATTGCAGTGTATTGATTTTTTCCCTTTTTTTTCTTCTAGCGGGGCAATGAAATCGATGGCTTGAGTGAGTGTGCTGGAGTAGATGTTGGCTAGAGATGTAGGGTCAAGGGGGAATGGATGCTTGAGTTGCGGGGTATCAAGGAGAGGGGCGAGGTTGGCAGCAGTGAGTTTTTTGTAGCTTCTTACTTTAGCGGGTGGGGCATGAGTTAAGGTTTTATGAGTGGGCGTGGTAGGAATGGTGAATTGGATGAGGTGATGGTCCGTCCAAGGAAGGGCTGAGATGGAGGTAATTGCAGATGAGCAGTTGTGATCAGCTAGCCAGGCAATGGATCTGCCTTTGCTGTGAGTGGGTGCAGTAATTTTGTGTTCGAACCCCATGTTAGATAATTCTTTGGCTAAATTTGCGGCTGCTTTGTCCTTCGGGTCAGCTAAGCCAAGATTAATGTCCCCTAGAAGGATGCTTTTGGTGGTGCTTTTGAGGTTGTTGCCTATGTTTTGGAGGAGTTGCTTTTGGTAGTCAAGGGGAGATCCTGGTGGTCTGTAGGTGATAAAGAAGTTTATGGTGCAATTAGGTGAAAGGGCTAGTTTGGCAGTGAGGAGATCGGCGTTATTGTCCCATTGTTGATTACACATTCTTATGGAGAGGGTGTCCTTAAAGATGAGGGCGACGCCGCCACCAATTTTTAAGTTTTTACGGTCCTGTCTAAGGATGGTATAGTTTTCAGGGAGAGCGAGGTGAATGGAAGGACTGGAGGCTTCATGGAGCCAGGTTTCGGAAATGGCAAGTATGTCGAGATTGTGGGTGGTGATAAGGTCATTGATTTCAATGGCATGGGCATGGACAGAGCGCGTTGATGAGAGCGCATCTTAAGTTTGGATGTAGAGTGTGTGTGTTGGTGGTGCTGGGGGAGGGCGGTGTGAATTTGGGTGTGTGAGGCTTGGGCGTGGCACATGCAGTGTGATGCGAGCTAAGGTAGTGAGCGTGGTCAGGGAAGGAAGTCTGGGCGGCTGAAGTATGGGTGCGAGAGCTGAGTCTGTAGTTCCTAAGGAGTGTGGAGTACTGCGGAGAGTAAGGAGGTGTTCGGTGCGAGTTCTTAGTCTACAGAGCCTGAGGTGGAGTGGGTGGTGTCCGACCGGATCGGTAAGGAGGTTGAATGTGGGATGGAGTGCATATGACGGTGTGTTGTGTATGAGATCAGATGGTGGGGTAGGGCAAAGGTGGGCATGTTGGTCTGGGTGCGCATGCAGCATGTTGCAGGTGGCCAGAAAGGAGCGGGATGTGAAAAAGATGGAAAAAGTGGAAGGGAGGTATGTAGGCGCTTTGGGGTGTGGGCTAGGGGGCTGCATTGGTAAACAAGAGATGTACAGGTAGGTGGGCAAAAACGCTGTTGGTCAGATCACAAAGTAAATCAGGGCAGTTTGGGGCAGTCAATATCACAAAAGAGCAATTTGACCAAGGGGCACAACACTACTGAAATGTGGTCTGTGGGTGACCATAGGGCACAATACAATTCTAAACTGGTCTGTAGGTGCCCATGGGGCACAACACAACTGAAATGTGGTCTGTGGGCGACCATAGGGCACAATACAATTCTAAACTGGTCTGTAGGCGACCATGGGGCACAACACAACTGAAATGTGGTCTGTGGGCGACCATAGGGCACAATACAATTCTAAACTGGTCTGTAGGCGACCATGGGGCACAACACAACTGAAATGTGGTCTGTGGGCGACCATAGGGCACAATACAATTCTAAACTGGTCTGTAGGCGACCATGGGGCACAACACAACTGAAATGTGGTCTGTGGGCGACCATAGGGCACAATACAATTCTAAACTGGTCTGTAGGCGACCATGGGGCACAATTCACTTGTGGGTTACCGTGAGGCACAACACCAGGCATAGCATGAACCATATAACGATCAAAAAGCACAACATAGGACAATGGGTGTCTGATCCAGGGCATGGGGCATAGCACGTGACAGGGGTAGCAGGGGAGCACTACTGTAGCTAGTTATAGCATAGCAGTTTAACAGTAACAGTACTCACGTGGATTAATGTCCAGTAAATATACGATCATCCGCGTTCAGTGCATTAAAAAAGTTTTTCCTTAATGCAGAGTTTGCCTGTGAACTTTGCGTGGGGAATCAGGGGTCTATCAGTAACAGTAGCTCCCCGGAGCGAACAGGGGCAAACAGGGCAGACGGCCTTATGTTGGCCTTGGGTGGCCGCCGGCTTCCGCCTGCCGGCGGATGTGTGGGCTTAAAAGCAGCCTACACACCGTTGCTAGGCAACGTGTAATGCCAAGCCTCGCTTTCGGGCCGCATCGCGCCCGACATTTTGTCTTTTTTAATGTCGACGCGCGTGTTTCTAGGGGCGCAGGAGGCGGTAGGGGCTTCTGTGCTGAGGTGCCCAGGGGGAGCAGATGGCCAGATGCAGGGGGGTGACCAGGGGGGGCAGATGGCAGAAATCTTCTGCGGATCCTGTGAGGGGAACACGCCGCCTCCGTCGAGTCGGGAGGTCTCCGCTGAGATCCTGGACGTCCTGCGGTCCTGGACGGTGGTGGGGGGCTCCTGCCCTCTCCACGTCGATGGGGATCTGAGGGGGGCAAACAGGGCAGACGGCCTTATGTTGGCCTTGGGTGGCCGCCGGCTTCCGCCTGCCGGCGGATGTGTGGGCTTAAAAGCAGCCTACACACCGTTGCTAGGCAACGTGTAATGCCAAGCCTCGCTTTCGGGCCGCATCGCGCCCGACATTTTGTTTTTTTTAAAAAAATGTCGGCGCGCGTGTTTCTAGGGGCGCAGGAGGCGGTAGGGGCTTCTGTGCTGAGGTGCCCAGGGGGAGCAGATGGCCAGATGCAGGGAGGTGCCCAGGGGGGGCAGATGGCAGAAATCTTCTGCGGATCCTGTGAGGGGAACACGCCGCCTCCGTCGAGTCGGGAGGTCTCTGCTGAGATCCTGGACGTCCTGCGGTCCTGGACGGTGGTGGGGGGCTCCTGCCCTCTCCACGTCGATGGGGGTCTGAGTCCTTTAGCAAATTCCTTTAGGACTAAATTCTTAGTCCTCTAGCAAATTCTCTGTTCTGTGACCTCAACCAAGTTCTTAATGATAAAAATGTCCCGTCATTAACGAGTTATGCACGTGCTTTGGAAAATGTATTATCGAAAATTGGGTTTGATGCATGGGAATTAACCCATAATCCTGCACAGACTAAGAGGACGCTCTATCAATTCGACTGGAGGCTCTCTATAGAGCAACTTTATTTGTATTTATTGGGACTCATTACGAGTGTGCCGGTCCGGTAACAACAGTGCTGGTAAGTCTAACAGCACCGTTGTTTCTCGACCGGCACACACTGAGTCCGCAGGCCGGTGCCCTCCAGCCCGCCTGGTCTTCGCTGTCTGGCGGGACGGCACCAGCACGCAGACTTTCACGGAAGACCCAGCACCGTTATTAAAGGTGCCAGTGCTTCCGTCGTCCCCATTCCCATTGAGTCCCATGGGACTCCAAGTGGAATGGGAATTAACATTTTTCCGGGGCCTTACTTCCAGGAACACTGGGGTCGTAATCCCCAGTGTTTCTGTGAAGCCAGGTGCCAGAAAAATTCACACAAGTCTGCCGGCAGCCTGCCGGTTTTACCAGCATGGCTACCGCCGGCTTGTAAAGAGGCCCACTGTATTTGGAGCATGCTCAATAAGCTAGCTGTGTGAGCTTCTTCAGGCAATGCATCTGTGCCTTGTCTGGCATAAAGAGCTTCTGGCACTGCATGCACTGCCAGTGGTATAGCACACAAGTAAGGCCCAAAAAAATATCTAGAATTCCAGTAGTGTGAGGGTCATTGCGGCAGTGCTCTGTCATGGCTACAGGACCACAGCACTTTTAAATTCACACACTCTTTGGGTTACATTGCTCAGCAGTGTGAGCTGCCTCCAGCAGTGCCCTGCCATGGCATTAGGATTCCAGAAGTCCAAAAGACGCCAGTGAGAAAGCTAAGTTGTTTGTGAGAGGCAAGGAGTACGGAGCACACATCGTTTCTCTGAAGGAGCAGTTTTGCTAGGAGCTGACTGGCACTTTAATTCTTCAGGAAACTCTTTAAAACGCCAAGCCTCCACGAAGCGTGGGCGTGAAGTGAGGAAGCTAAGTGTTTTGTGTTTGGTGTTTGGGAAATGGAGAGGGGGAGACCGGCACTGACTGCTTCGATGATTGGTGAGGCTTTTCTGGAAAGTACGATCTTTGTAACTGTGCTCTTAGTCACAGTGACACATTTTCAGCTACCCTCTCTTTGATGTCAGTAACCTTATTTAATCTAAAGCGGAAACATTGCGGTGTATCGAGGCCGTGCAACCTTGTAACCTTGTAATTCTGAGACAGTGCCCAACGAACATAATTAGACTGCTGGTGGGAAGCCGATCTCTTCCTCTCTCCTTCCTACTGTAATATGACTCTAGATTGCAGATACAGACACAGGGGGCCAATGGTGGTGACACCAGGGGCCATAGAGCCTTTGAGCAGCACTGCGATTTACAGATACTTTATCATTAGAACACCTTTGTAAAATTAGCGCCCTGTTTTCTTCTCCTTTTTCCGAAAACAAATACAGGCGCAGAAGGTCGTCAACTGTGAGCCTTAGAGCCTTTGAACCGTTTCCCTGAAATTTAAGCTATTTCTTGCCTCATTCCCTATGATCGATTATTGCAGCGACTACGATCTTCAAATTCAGCACGGCACGCAGTGGAGGCTTTGGTCACAATACAATCATCTATATGAACGGTTACAGTATTATTAAAATCTAAAGAGGCTTTACAGTCAAAGAAAATAGTCATCTCAATTGGCAAGTGCAGTGGTGGAGAGTCGCATCAGCTCAGAAATAAAGACTGCAACACAACACAGCACATGATTATCATATCCTTCCAATAACACTGCAGAGTCTCTTTAAGATATCGGAGCTTTGAGTGACGTGATAGAGGTGAGTACTTGAGCCTCCAAAAAGGTCTGGCAGTATATTCATCTAAAATCTGCATCTGAGGGCAGACCGTGGAAATGGCATGCAGAGGTAACACGGGTGCAATATTTAGGGAGAGGTGACATGCTGAAGAGGAGTGGAACCTTGGATATGCTAGTCCCTGAATACAGTGAAAATGAGATATTGCTCAAAACATTGCCGATTCCATCTGTGAAGGCACTCTCTCCATTCAACTGACTATAATCTATCTGTATGACCTGAGAAGTGGTCAAACCGCAAATAAAAGGAATAAACCACTAATAAATAAAGCAAGGATAATGCAGACATCGGCTGAAGTGAGCCCAGCTATTTCCATGAGGGAAGATATAGTCCCGACCAATGAGATACAAGTCCAGCACGACAATATCAACCAAATAAATCTAGGTGAGGGGGAACGTCTGCAAGTAATATGGTGGGGCCTATTCACCCGGAGAAGGCCTCTACACCTAAATTGCAAACAATGAGGAAACCTGCCAACAGAGACTTAAGGAAAACACAGGGGTGAAGTGTGATCACAGATCAGTTGAAAGAAAGACTCTCCTCTGTGGTAGATGTGGGAGTATGTGCTGGTTCCTCGCCCTCACACATCACAATGACCAACAAGCATTGGATTTTGAAAGGCTTCTTCCAGAAGGCTGGTACAAGCACAGAGGTACAAGTCAACAGGCAGCATCGATGGGAGTTGACAGGTCCCTTCCTGAGTGATGGAAGCGTTCTAGAGGCAGAGACTCAATAACAATTCCCCCTCTAGAATCAAATGTGGTACAGCTGGGCTTAAGCTAACGGACGAAGAGCTTCAGATAAATTCAGAGCGGATCGAATCAATATTAACTGAACATCTGTCATTAAATTCCATTTCCTGTCCAGGACCGGAGATAAATCAAGCTTTACATGAAACATTATGGAAAATGGTCAAACTCATACCAAATAGCTTACAACCGAGTGAAATAGAAATCGCCCTGTTTCTGTTAAAAGGCTCACTAAAAAAAAAAATAGAAATTGAGAACACCAAGAATTAAAGTAATTTGCCTAAGGTGATGACAAAATAAAAACAAAAAGCTTTGGAGAGCGCAAAATAGCAGCCACTCCAAAGTCAGTGAACAGTAAAGCACAGAGTGAGGTAATTATTCACAAATTACTGTTAATCATCTGTGAGGGAGACCTATACATTGAAGTTAATCCCCAAATAACAACAGGAGTGTCCACCTCAGTCCTGTTATCAGACCAAGTGCTTTTAGCTCAACATTCAAGAGCACAAGCATCAGACATGCCTGTGGAGGCTCATTAGCATATAGATACAAATCAACAGATGGTCATTTCGGCACAGCCCTGGGTGCAAAAAGGCATGTCAAGAAAGGCTGAGCCGAAAACAAAAAAAATGAGAAAGCGTTTGAGTAGAAACTCAGGAAAGTTTTTGAGAGATCTCAGTCTCGAAGAGGACTTATCTGTTACTTTGGATCATACCCAGGAAAGCAGGGGCAAAAAGATGGCAGTACTCAAACCAAGATAGCGGACAAAAGAGTACAACCCTGACAGAGTCGGAATCAGTCGCTAGAGCGTCTAGATGTTTCAAATGGAACAAACTATTCAAAGAAATGAATAATGATTCAATAATGGATAGACCGAGAGTGAAAGATGCTGATCAACAGGCAGACATCCTGGATGGCTTCAGGCTGATGAATGTCATCTCAAATAATAATGGCGTGCCTCATTCCCGAATTGCAGCCGAAACCCTCCACAATGCCAACTTATCACAGAGATGTCCGGGTGAACTGCACCTGGAGAAGACAATTTCACCGGGAAGATGGGAGTCAATATTATATTGTGGGTAAGGGGTTTTAAAAGAACCCCCAGTGAAAATAATCACAATGTCAGTGCAATTACAAACAGAGGCTGTCAAAGCAGTTGTCTACACAAATCTGGCATATTGCCTCTGAGTATTACAAGGAAACAAGATGATGGCATCATAGAACAGAATCTACCAACAAATAACACCCAGCTGTTTGCTTTCCCATTTGTATGGATTGAACAATTCTCATTAATAGGAGATCACCCAGTACTGAACAGAAACCTGATTCTTCAAATCACAAAATAAATCCCAGCTCCCTATCTCCTCTCAACCCAAGATATTGACCATATGCATATCCCCTATGAAGACGGTTCAAATATTGTAGAAGTCAGTTTAACGCACTTTTAGCCGCATTTGCCCAGTTCCAGAAATTGGGTTATGCGATTCTGAACTGTAAGCCTGAAGAAATAAGAAGAGCTCCGACTGAAGGCAGAAATAGTGGGTGGGGCAGGAATGATTCTCCAGATACCACTTATCCAACTAAAAATAAAGTTAGGAAAATTAGTGTAAAGGGCGTGGGTGAATTAAATCAGAAGTGTGCTTTGTTTGACAGTAAAAGTAAAATGCGGTTCCTGATACACGACATTCTATTCCAGGTCTTTCAGAAATTAGGAGAGAGTAATGTATCTCTTTAGTTAACTGGGTCATTTCTCTGTTAAGTTGGAACACGAGGGGCCATAGGAGTTTAACATCACAAAACCGATATATTCAGCAAGTATGACCTAATTCTTCTGCAGGCAAACTGGTTAATGAGGGGGTTCAAAATAGATGGTTTTTCAATATTGGAACAGAAGGTGACACATTACAACAGAGGTCGTCCTTCGGGAGGATTAATAATCACCTCCCTTAATTCAATAATAAAGATATCTGTAATATTATCAATGGACTCCCAAGGTATCCTAACAGCTAAGCTCTATTAATTAGATCGATGAGCCCATGAGAAGTCTAATAATAGTGAACTCCTATTGGAATCCTGCATGGTCCAACTTGGAGGTTTTTATGGAGAAACTATCTCTCATATTATTGAATGTATCATCTTCGGATAGCTCACTGGGTATAATAATAGCGGTTGATTTAAATTTGTATTGCCTGATACTGCATCTATCAATGTGTAAAAATTCAGTGGCCTGTCAGAATGGGAAAAAATGGTTGATCTACTTTGGCATGTGTCTGCGGTTACTATTGGTACTCTTGTTCAGAAGAGAATTGCCTGGTATTTCGGTTCTGGACTGCCATGGGCAGGCCAAAGACTGGTGGTAGTGGAAAGTTCTCTACTGTGAAAGGATGGTGAGCTAAAGACTCTGGTTGAGACTCTAACCTGGGATATAGGCCGGTAGAGAGACTCCCCTTGTTTGTTTAGAAAAAGAATGTCAAGTTCTTTGAATGGTCTATTAACATCATTTGGGGAATTACTTGGGCGAAGGGAAGTCCCCCTCTATGGTGCTCTAATTGATTTATCAAAAGCATTTTATACCATTAATAGAAGGTGCATTTGGAATAAGCTAATAAAATGGGGGTTCCCTTTAAAATTATTATCAATAATAGTTCACCTGCTTGAAAGTACTAGCATACAAGTTAGACTAGATGGCTTAGGGCATGTAAGTAACCCAATCATTAAGGAAAGAAGCATAAAACAGGGGTGCATTCTTGCACCCTGCCTTTTTAACCTCTACTTGGCAGATCAGAATGAGGCTCTTAGCTACCAGGCATTTGTGAGCCCGAGTGTAGGGCACCTAAATGTCAGCTGGATCTCCTACATGGATGATATCATGCTCTTAGACCTCCGCTAGGCCTCCAACGCCTGCTGACTGCATTAGGGAATTGTTTTGAGGAAAATAATTTACTCATTAACCCATCTAAATCCAATATAATCCACTTTTGTAATCCAACAAAAAGTGTTATCAGCACTAAATGGACCCTTAATGGCCTACAGATCTCTCAGATTTAAGTAGGAACATATCTGGGATTTACGATAACATCACATCCCAATATCACCCTTGTAGAATCGAGTTTAGAAGGGAAAATTGCCAGATGAGAAGTTACAGGGCAAATATTGTAAATGTTCTATCACCACAATAATAAATTTATATAAGGGTCAAGTGATTCCAACACTATTATAAGGGATGGACGTATAGTTGCAATTGTGGAATCTAGTCCAGCAACGACTCGAAGGTAGGCTGTGGAAAAAAGTACAAAATATACCACAGTTCCTCCCAATGGTGAGCTTGCAGTATGAACTTGGTTTGAGCTAGCTCAGGTCTTGTCCAGATTGGATGCCAATGTCACAGCATCAGTAAATCAGAGTCCCATATAAACAATCTTTATATGAAGATGTAAAATCCATATTGCAGGAGGTTACCAGTCAATTCCTGGCTCGAGGGAATTTTTGGTCTCAATCCTGGCCAACTGTGTCAGGTTTATCAAAGTTCTCCTCTACTTCTTGTGTATCACTGTCTCCAAACAGCCCCTCCTCCTCACCTGCTTCTTCAGACTAACTCTCTTGACCTTGATCTTTCTTTCTTCAATCTCTTCTTTTCTTTTTGAAGAGGTATGGTCTTCCCCAGAGCAAAGCCACAATGATGCCTTTGTAAAGAATGCAGAAATGGACCCCGTTCCGAGAGAGCCCTCAGGGAGGAAAAAGCCAATTTGGCAGAACAAACCTCTCGTGGAGTTTGGAAGGCAGTCCCTAATGACCGGTGGGTATGCTGGTAAGTAACTTCTCTAGTGGCCGGATGCGTGGGTCGAAACCGACCTCTGGATGGATTTCAAAATTCCCTTGCAGGTACTTTGGATTGAAGAAAGCTCCAATATCTCCAGAGCGGAAGAAAGAATCACACAGTGGAGACCGGAGCCGCAGGAAAGAAGAACGCCGGGAAGAAGGCAAAGAAGGTAAGCAAAAAGGAAAAAGGAAAGGGAACCGGGATGGAACAAACCCCGACCGGCAAAGGGGAAAGGAAGGAAAGAGGAGACCGCCAAGGAAAGCGGAGGCAAAAGGAAGAAAGAAAAGGGAACGGATGAAACAAAGGAATGCAGCGGACGGAACCGCGAAGGCCAAGAAAGACAAGAAAACAGCAGGAAAAGGAAAGGAATCGGGACAGAAAGTACGAACAAAGCGAGAGAAAACATAGCGTGAACACCAGATGCGGAAGCGATAGGGTTGAAAGGGGCGTGGTTTAACGGCAGGGAAAATAAACACAGACAAACAGCTACAACGCTGCATCAGGAAGCGAGAGAAAGAAATGGCACCGCTTAATGGCCGGAAAACCGCCAAGTCCTCCATAGCCTCCCTGAAGGCAGGCGCCTTACGTGCGTGACAGTATGCACCCTCTGCATGGCCAGACCACCTGGTTTGTCTGGGTGACGGCGATGAAACCATCGGACCAACCTAGGAGCCTGAAGGTGGGAAACTGCCTCCCAGGAGTCCTCAGAGGGGGAATACCCCTTCCACCTTACTAGATACTCGAGACATCCCCTGTGGTAATGTGAGTCCATAAACCTGCTAACTTCATATTCAGCAGAAGTATCGTCCACCACAGCAGGGACTTTGGCTCTAGGTCGAACATATGGGTACACCAGGTAAGGTTTGAGTAAAGAGGTATGAAATACCGGATGAATGCGTTTCATATGACGGGGCAACTGAAGTCTGTAGGCTACAGGATTGATGCGCTCAAGAATGGAAAAAGGGCCAAGATATCTTGGTGACACTTTTGAGGGTCGTAGCCGGTGAGGAAGATATTTAGTGGACAACCACACCTTATCACTCTTCTCCCATGAAGGCGAGGCCTGGCGATGAGGATTCTTTTGAGACTGGTAGCGCAACTGGCTGTCTTGGAGGCAACCTTGACCGTTCCGGTGGGCCTCAGAAAGGCTCGAAAGAACTGCATCCACAGAAGGAACAGAGGTGGGATCAGTAGATAACGGGAGAGGAAAGCAGGGATGATACCCGTAAGTGCAGTAGAAAGGACTAGGTTTGATAGCACTGTGCTTGGCGTTATTGTATGGAAACTCAGCAGTGAGAAGTAGAGTAACTCAATTGTCCTGTGAATGGTTGACGTAACAACGGAGGTACTGCTCCAAAGATGCATTTAAACGTTCAGTTTGTCCGTTAGTTTGTGGATGGTAGCCAGATGACATAGCTCTTTCCATTCCCAGCTTCTTACACAGAGCACCCCAAAACCGTGAGGTGTATTGACTTCCACGGTCAGATATAATCTTGTCAGGAAGACCATGGAGACGAAACTTCGTCTTTGAGAAACACTACAGCCATCTCATCAGAGGTCGGTAAACCGGGCAATGGAGAAAAATGGGCCAGCTTAGTGAAGGAGTCTATCGTAACAATTATACTTGTGCACCCTTCAGATGGAGGAAGCTCCACCACAAAATCAGTGGAGATAGTACCCCAGGGTCTTGTGGGTGGTGTGTCCTGTTCAAGATAACCCATCGGCTTCTGCGTATTGTGTTTGGCCTGATTACAAACAGAACACATACGGACGTATTGATCAACGTCCAAGGCCACCTCAGGCCAGCAGAACTGACGTTGTAATAGCTCTTTAGTATTTAACACTCTTCGTTGGCCAGCCCCGACGCTGTCATGACATCATTTAAGAGCGTATCGTCTGGAAGTGGCATCTGGTAGGTACAACTTGTAGTCCACAAAGAGTAAACCATCATGAGAGAGTTTGGTGTTTAACGGGTTGATCTTACATGGCAACCGGGTGATGTCAGTCGCATCTCTGACCCCTTGAAGGAATGTGGAGAGAACACAAACGACCTTCTTTTGTGGCAACATCCTTTCTGATAAGACCTCCGTCACAGTCTCAGGAATGGGAATGCGAGATAATGAATCTGCCAGTATGTTCTTGTTACCTGGTAAGTATGTGAGGATGAAATCATACTGAGAGAAGAAATGGGCCCATCTGGCCTGACGAGAATTTATGCACTCCATCTGCTGGATGACCTTCAGGTTATTATGGTCAGTTCGGCGAATGAATGGGTGAGAATCCCCCTGTAATAGATGGCACCACTCCTCACAGGCTGCTTTCATGGCAAGTAATCCTTTTTTGATTACAGAATAGTTTGCTTGACTGGGAGTGAGTGTTTTAGAAAGGTAGGCCACAGGGTACTCTATTCCGTTGGATTCCTGTAGCAGGGCCACACCTAATGCTGCGGAGGAGGCATCAGCTTCGACGATGAAAGGTTGTTCCTGATCCGGCTGGCACAGTATGGGAGTCGAAGAGAACCTTTCCTTAAGCTTCTGGAATGCCTTTTCTGCTTCAGAGGACCAGAAGAAAGGTAAAGAAGATTTCTTCAACAGGAAAGTAATGGGAAGTACTGTCTCAGAAAAGTTGGTAATAAACTTTCGGTAGAAGTTGGCCAATCCTAAAAACTTCTGGACTTCCTTCAGGGAGACTGGTGAGGGCCATTTAAGAATGGCCTCAACTTTCCTAGGGTCAATTTCAACGCCGGCTTCTGAGAGGATGAACCCCAAATATGGGACAGTAGTTGCATGAAAAACACATTTCTCTGGGTTAACTAGCAGATGATTTTCTTTGAGGCGTTGTAGCACTTGATGCAGATGTTGATTGTGTAAGGCCACGGATGAAGAATACACCAGGATATCATCCAGATAGACTATGGCACACTGTAGAATGAGGTCAGAAAAAATACGGACCATAAATCTCTGAAAGATAGTGGGTGCATTGACCAAACCAAAGGGCATTACCCGATACTCACAGTGCCCGAACGGGGTTTGAAAAGCTGTTTTCCATTCGTCACCCGTTCGAACTCGAAGCAGGTGATATGCTCATCGGAGATCCAGTTTAGAAAATATCACCGCCCCTTGAACAGCCTCCAAAATGTCCTTGATGAGGGGCATAGGATAACTATCCCGGATAGTTACTCTGTTAAGACCCTGTATTCGATACAAGGCCCCAATTCTTGAGTATCCTTCTTAGGCACGAAGAATAATGAA
The DNA here is from genome assembly GCF_040938575.1 of Ambystoma mexicanum. Taxonomy (NCBI): domain Eukaryota; kingdom Metazoa; phylum Chordata; class Amphibia; order Caudata; family Ambystomatidae; genus Ambystoma; species Ambystoma mexicanum. The sequence goes on along the minus strand of NC_090921.1, from coordinate 1,250,548,237 downwards.
GCTCCTGCAGGAGAACGTGAGGGTTAAATAAGGCCATTGCGTAAATTGGAATCCAAATATTTCCGGAGAACTGCCTTTTCGTTCATTGGCAAAGAGTACATGCGACCAAAAGAGATGAGTGCATCAGGCTGCAGATCTATGGCGCAGTCTTCAGGTCAATGTGGTGGAAGTTCTTGAGGATCTTGGTCGAGGAAAACCTCACTGTACTCCTGTAGTCCGGCTGGGATGGAGTGTATACCAAGAGTGGCATGGGAGGTTAATGGCTCTGAAATGGTCTTGATAGTGGCTACACCAGGTTCCGGCAAGCATGACTTGAGACAGTAACTTGAAGTCAAGTGCCCTGATCAGATTGAATTGAAGACATTCAGTATGCTGGGTAATGGACATTGGTAGTGACACCGTAGTATCTGTTATCATAACAGAGCTCAGAGGCTGCCCATCAACACCCTCCACCTTCTGATCCTCTTCCTTTTCCAGTTCTTCCACTTGCATGCGTTTTGCCCAAAACAAATCCATGAAGCAGCCTGCTGCTCCACAGTCTATAAGGGCCAATGCTTCTACAGATTGGGTGTTGATAAGAATTCGAACTTCCACTACCATTAATCGGTTGACTTCTGTAACTGTAGCTAAAGCAACTGACATTGTAACAAAGGGATGAACGACTTTGCCTCGGATACTCATCCCTTTCAGTTCCGAGGATGGTCGTTTCCCGGCCGACGGGGTGGTACTGAGGGCAGTCTCTCAATAGATGCTTATCTGAACCACAGTACATACAGAGGTTGTTTTCTTGACGTCGTCTGCGTTCATCGGGGGTTAGTGGACCTCGTGTTACCCCGATTTGCATCGGTTCGTCCCTTGGTAAGCGCGGTGAGGAGGATGATGAAGCAGGCACATCTAACTGAAGTGGAGGACCTCTGTTCTTTCTTCTTTCGGAACGTCTCTCGGATAAACAGAAATCAATCTGGAGGACAGTCGACAGAAGATCAGAAAAAGAGGCAGGACGTGGGGCTCGGGCCAGTTCATCCTTCAATTCCTCTCAAAGCCCTCGCCGAAAGACAGTATATTGAGCTGTGTCAGGCCAGCCGGTCTCTGCAGCTACTCTTTTGAAGTTGGAGATATAACTTAATAGGTCTGAAGAACCTTGTCGTAAATCCAACAGTTCTTCACTGCTGACCTGTGCGGAGGCTTGTCTCTCAAATGTTTCTTTAAACTGTGTTGTAAAGGCGCTGTAGTCTTGTAGTAATGGGCTGGCACTTGTTACCAATGGCGTGGCCCATGCCAAAGCGTTTCCAGTCAGGTTGGAAATAAGGAAGCCAATACGAGACTGTTCAGATGCATATGTTTGGGGCCGGAATGTGAAATGTATTATACATGCTTCCATAAAGTCCTTAAACTTGCGGGGCGAACCATCATATTTTCCTGAGGTGAGAGGCAGGGGGGTAGTTCTGAACGCTGTTGGTCTTTTGTTGTAATCATTTGACAGAGATTTGTATTCTCCACCTTAAGTGCTTGAACCTCCTGTGTTAGCCCTTGAATGGCATTGCCCATCTCGTGGAATTTTTCGGGGGTTACCATGTTGGAGTTTTGTGGCCGTTGCAAACTGTCAGGTTTATCAAAGTTCTCCTCTACTTCTTGTGTATCACTGTCTCCAAACACCCCCTCCTCCTCACCTGCTTCTTCAGACTAACTCTCTTGACGTTGATCTTTCTTTCTTCGATCTCTTCTTTTCTTTTTGAAGAGGTATGGTCTTCCCCAGAGCAAAGCCACAATGACGCCTTTGTAAAGGAGGCAGCAATGGATGCCGTTCCGAGAGAGCCCTCAGAGAGGAAAAAAACAATTTGGCAGAAAAAGCCACTTGTGGAGTTTGGAAGGCAGTCCCTGATGACCGGTGGGTATGCTGGTAAGTAACTTCTCTAGTGGTCGGATGCGTGGGAAAACCGACCTCCTGGTGGATTTCAAAATTCCCTTGCAGGTACTTTGGAGTGAAGAAAGCTCCAATATCTCCAGAGTGGAAGAAAGAAGCACACTGTGGAGACCAGAGCCGCAGGAAAGAAGAACGCTGGGAAGAAGGCAAAGAAGGTAAGCAAAAAGAAAGGAAAAAGGAAAAAGGAAAGGGAACCGGGGATGGAAGAAACCTTGACCGGCAAAGGGGAAGGGAAGGAAAGAGGAGACTGCAACGGAAAGCAGAGGTGAAAGGAAGAAAGAAAAGGGAACAGACAAAACAAAGGAAGGCAGCGGGCTGAACCGCGAAGGCCAAGAAAGACAAGAAAACAGCAGGAAAAGGAACCTGGACAGAAAGTACGAACAAAGCGAGAGAAAACACAGCGTGAGCACCCAGATGTGGAAGCATTAGGGTTGCAACACGAAGCGTCGTGGAAAGGGGAGTGGTGTAAAGGCAGGGAAAATAAACACAGACAAACAGCTAGAACACTGCACCCAGAAGTGAGAGAAAGAAATGGCACCGCTTAATGGCCAGAAAACCACCAAGTCCTCCATAGCCTACATGAAGGCAGGTGCCATACGCGCGTGACAAACTGTTCCCGAACAGTTGAGGAGTTGGTTGCAAACTTAGTAGGAGTTAAACAGACAATCCTGAGAGCAGACTGGCATTAACCATAGATAGGATGAGAAGTTATAAGCTGCACAAATCCTTTTCCTTTTTGAATAAACTGTGAGGCGTTCCTCCATCTTATTTGAAACAATTCCCCAATTCTAGATGGTGAGCAGAATGGTAAGGATTTCGCTTAAATCTACTTCCAACAAGAGAAATATTGGCAGACCGGGACCCGGGACAAAGAGCATACAATAAAGGGTAATTGCTCTCTATGTGAAGATGGTGAAGGGCAGACACTATGGCACATCTAAGTCCTGCTGTTCACGGCTTGAGGGTGCTTTACTTGACACACTGTGTGGATAAGATTGGTTGGTTGAACACGGAAGTCTCTTGGGGAAGACTATCCTCAGGCCATGAAACTTTATAACTATGGAAGTATTGAAATTGTTTAATTGTTTCTGTTTTATTATGCTGTACAATCCTAAAAATGCACAGGTAGGGAGTCGCAAAGTTATTTTAAAGTGATGTCTTGGTCCTGAGGATTGGTTAGGTCAATATATTCTATTTATGTTTTCCATTTTTTTAAACTTTTCTATTATGTAGATATGTTAAAGGTCATATTCTTGACTGTAACACATTATAAAAACAACAACAACAACAACAAAAAGATGCCAGCATTTCCATGAGAGTGTTACAGGAACCTTACAGTCTGACCATACTCAACTGTTAGTGCATTCCAAATGTAATTGTGTAAACCTCCTCCAAGAAGTCCATTGTAAATTCTGCAAGACTCTGCAACCAGAATTACCCTTTGGCACTGGAAAAAAAGGTCAGAGTGATAAGAGGATGAGGATCATGGAAAGGAGATTGGGGGAGTTAGTAGGGGCAATGAGGGAAAGAAAAAATAGGTAAGCATTCAGGCGAGGGAGTTAGAAGCAGGCTCAGACTGGCCTTTAGGGAAATAGGCCCATGGCCAAACAAACAACGCAATATGCTTGTGTGGGCCCATTTTTTTGGTCAAAGTGGACCACTTTTTTGCCCGATGTGGGCCAGTTTGATGAGTTACTTCACTATGCAGCTAATAGTTTTGACCAGTGTTGCTGAATAAATATTCTTTAAAATGCACAATTTGCATCCCATTTAATCAAACAACTTCCCCTTGGGTACTATTCAAACATTGTCACAAAAGGAATGAATAGCCATTTGCAATTGTGGGCCACTTTTTCGTTGGTGCCCAAGACAATTTCATGGCCTAGTCTGACCATGGTTAAAAGAGGAGGGTTTTGATTGCTGTCCTAACTGAATTCATTGGCTCTGATGTGGGTGGCAAACGCGTTCCAGAGGTGAGGCCTTAAGATATAAAAGTGTCTGTCTCATCTGTACTCACAGCCAGAGGAAGGAACTATAAGAAGATTTGTGTGAGCAGAACAAAGGTCACGGGCGGCAGGTAAAGTTTAATCTTTTCTTGTAAGGTTGTTGCCATCTGTGAATTCTCTTGAGGTTGCGACATAGAAAAACTAGCCTGGTTCTTGCCACCACTGTGACCCACTGGAGGCATTTCAGATGTGAGGAAATAGAGTGATGCCCCTCTAATGCAAAGACCTTCTGCATTCTGAAACGTTTGCATGCAGTTGAAGCCTGAGGGAATTGCTGGAGTAGAGTTGTGAGTTGACCAGTGCCCCCACCACCATGGGATCGTTTTTTGTGGGATGGTAATGAAGGGTCCTTAGGAACAGCTTCAATTGGAAGAAGGAGATTTTGACTACAAAGCTTATGTCTGCGTCCCACAAAAAGCCTAGGGTTGGACCTTAGATTTGATAGGGTGTGGTTTTTAAAAAATGTTAGTGGGGAGACAGGGTTTTGTGACATTTAAGATGAGGTGGGGGTACCTTAAAACGGTCTCCTTTGATTCCATTGAGTTTAAGACACGTTATGAGGTTCAAAGCGGGCTTGATGTGGATGTTGAATTTCTGTAGTTGAGGTAAGAGGTCTGACACTCCAACAATCATGCCACAAGACCTCATTTTTCCCCAATCAAAATCAATTGAGGGGTAGCCTCAACTTTCACATGGGCTCCCACCTCCCTACCCCAGGCTTTCCCAAAGCTTCTTCAATCTCTTTATACTACTCCAGGTGACCTCTATTGTCTGTGTCTATCCCTTACCATAAAGGGGGCCTAAAGACTGTAGCCTTTGCTTACTCCCTCCCTCAGGGGCTTTCTAAGGGACCTGATTGGTCTATCTATATCCTTTTAACAGTTGTCTCACAGGTTCTCCTCACTTCTATTACAAACACACCCCTCCTTGTCACTTTTCCTCTTCTCCACTCCTTCTCCTGAGCCTACTGGTCTCGCCCATGCCACCTAACTCCACTCTACAACTCGTCCCATCCAGTCATTATACTAAACTTCCTGATCTTACATCTCTCCCTCTATTTTCCTCTCCCCACGCTCCTTCAACTGATCTTAACATTCTTTTCTTTCTTTTCTTTCTTTCTTTCTTTCTTTCTTTCTTTCTTTCTTTCTTTCTTTCTTTCTTTCTTTCTTTCTTTCTTTCTTTCTTTCTTTCTTTCTCTCTCTATTCTGGAAAGAGAGCAGAGAATCTCTGGAATAAGGGATGGGCAAGCACATGTCTCTGGTAGAAGGGTTTGCAGATTGAAGGATACTGGGGGTGATTGACCAATGGGCATGAGTGGTTCTATCATGCTTTCCTCTGCTGAATAGTTGAGTCTGTTGGGGTGTCACATGCCTTTAGCAGAGTAGTGTCGGGCACGTTAACAGCTGGTCTGCCATGGGCTGCATCAGCTTTCACTGAGTAACGTAGAACCACTGCATAGTACAGTGCGATTGGTGTGGAACAGGAAATTTAACATTGTTCTTTGTGAGTTGCATCAATTTTCACGTGGACGGGTTGGTCAGTATGTAGAGTAGAGCCCAAGAGATTGGCATTTGTCTGTCTCAGGCTGTGCCAGCTACCACAGAGAAGACTCGTACCAGAGTGTATCAGACCCGGAGTGCAGTGGACCCAGAAAGTCACAGTGTATTCCATGTAGGTTGCATCATTTTCCACAGGAAGGTTGATGTCAGAGGGGTGAAATCAGTGAAGGTTTGGGAGAGGTTTGGGAGAAGCTTTTCTTACATGTGTAATAGATAATGTCAGAGAGGCTGAAAGCATCACAGCATGTCCATAAAGTGTTAAGCAGCAGAGCAGGAACCACATTAATGATGAAGTGCTGACGTTTACAAGCAATTTGATCCAAGACAGAAGCAGGAGAAATAAGAGAGCGTGAGCAAGATTATTCGGATGCTATGTGTAGTGGTATTTTGAAGCCACTTGAAAATTGCCAGTGCAGTCATTGCCTCTACCTTCGTTCTCCTTCCTCAGTGGGACGGGAGTGAGAAGACTTTGAATAGTTTGACATCTACCATTGGGGGTTGCAGTCACTGCCGTCAAGTTGGCTGGGCCTTCAATACATGTCCCCTCCTGCATCATCAATGTGAACGACCTGTGAGGAGAGTCCCCTCGCACTGATCGTTTCCTTCCTGTTCTTGTGTACTAGAGCATTCCTGTCTTGTATTTCACCCCTAGAGTAAGGTAGAGTTATTTTGCATTGACACTACTTTTTGGGGGAAGGTCACACTGCTGCAGTGTTGTGCTGCTTAATAGGGTGCTACGTAGGAATGTCACACTGTGGAGACCCTACCTGGCCAGAAGAGCACTGCTGGGGTCATACTGCACGGCCAATGTACTTCTTTCTTGAGAAATGTAATATTGCTAAGGACTTGTGGCACTTACAGAGCAGGGATCCATGAAGGTCACACTGCTTTAGACCACAGCACTGAGTGGGCTTGTAGGGAGTAGAGGACCCACACACTGCTTGGGTCCTGTAACAATGACAGGACACTGCTGGACACTGCTCAAACCTCTGGAGTCTTATATTACTGACGTGGCACTACTCGGAGGACGATCAAGCTACTTGAACCCTACATTACAAACAGTATGCTCCCAGGGTGCCAGAGCACTAAAAACATTCTTCTGGGTGGATGCCTACACTGCTATAGTCCTATTGCAGTGTCAATGCACACCTGGAAGAAGCGCACCTGCAGGGCCCTGTCAAGAGGCTGAGTGATCCCTGTGGGTGGAGGAGCGTGATTACCACTAGGGTGCTGTAACACTCCCAGTGCAATCATGGCTGAATCTGAAAGAGCAAGAACCCAGTATCCCGGGAAAGGCCTGCTGTAGCATGCTCGCATTGCTTGCGTTCATTAGCACTGACAGGATCCCACTGATACAGACTTGCAGAACTGGCATTTAAGAAATGTGAAACTGCCAGGGATTTAGGGCCAGATTCTCTAAAAAGGTTTTGCCATAAGTGAGGTGCAGCCTAATACACAAAGTGCGCCTGAATGAGCGCATCTAAGATTCAGATGCCCTTCCCCACTTGGCATTTGCACAAATAAAGGGCGTTTCTATGTATTTAATAAGTGCCAAGTACGAGTATGCTCGTCCTTTTTGCATAGATTGCACTGCCTAACAGTTCCTAGGTTTATCTAAAAACTGCGGGAGGAGCCAGCTTCCCAGTCCAAGCAGCCAAACACTGGAACTCCATACCCCTTACTTACAGACAAGAACCTTCCTTCCTGACATTCAAATCTGGAATTAAAAACTGGTTGAACAACAAGCCTCCCCAATGAGGACCCCTCGGCTGTATCTTGGTACCGCCCCAAACTTCCCCGTTATGATTGCCTGATTGCATTTTTGTTTATGTCATGTTATAAATGCTTCTTGATTCCAGACCTATCTGTAACCATTGGTCCTTCTAAACTGCAATTGTGTCTCTATTTTTGTCCATGTATGTAACTCCTAAGTCTTTCCAGCACCCAGTTACCTCAGGGTTTGTTGCACGATATAAATAATAAACAAATACAAATAGACTTGCATACTAGCCTATTGTCCAGACCCACCTGAAATGCTCATGTCTCCCAGGCTGCTTCTTGGCTCGAGCCCACTGGCTGTATTTATCTCTGTACTTTTGAGGGCTTTCAACCTTTAGATGAGCCTTGCCTGATTCCATTTGGGCCACAGACCCTGCTGCACACTGGTGGGGCTTCCCAGCTTCCATGTGGGTCCCAGATCCTGTTGTTCTGCTTCTGCAGGAGTTCCTTCCCTCCTTTACTTAGTGTCCACTTGGACAGACCTGGTATACTCTCCTGCCAGGCCCTATCCCACCTAGGTGTCTTTGTAATGTTGGTACAAGCTTGAGCACTCTCTCTGTTATCCCTCTGTGATCTTTGTGATGGGTTTATCTGCTTTACAAAGTTCTTGCCACTCTGTGAAATGCTATTTTCATCCCGTGTGCTACCCACGATGTAATTATGTTGTTAACAAAGTTCATATAAAATATAATGCCTCTTCTATCCCCTTGTGCTCTTTGGGATCTGTTAGTGTGGTTCACAAAGATTGTATCAAATATAATACCAATTGTATCCTCTTGTGCTCTTTGTGATGCGTTTACATTGTTCACGAAGTTTGCATTACATATAATGCCAATTGTATCCCCTTGTGCTCTTCGGGATATGACATATGGGTTTTCAGCCTCTCCAGTTATCTCATTGCTCTAGCTGCCGCTCTGACGCTTTCCCTACCTTTGGAAATCCTCAGGGAGGTCTCTTCAGGTTGTGGAGCAGAGGTTCCCTGCAGTTGTCACGCTCAGTGTTCTCCTTCTCTTCACAGTTCCGTGCTCCGGATTCTCCCTCCAATCTCCGGCTGCCCACGCCTTCCTGCTTGCTCCGATTTTGCAGGTCTGGCTGCTTTCCTTTTTGCTGCCAGCCAGGTCCACCTCACCTGGACCTCTCTGGTTGCCAAAACCCTCAGGGTACCGGCTCTGAGCTTTCAGATCCCCTGCCATGGGACAAGCATACCCCGTGTGTTGTTTCTGTGGTGGGCCCGCACCTCCTTGTTCAATCTTTTTCATCTCTTTTGCTTCCGGATTGGGTAAGTCTCACTCTTCCTCATCCCACTTTTATCAAACATACCCTCTGCTTTACTATAACATATAGTGGTATGGGGAACTTGAAGCACCTGAATAGGCGATGAGGTGAGTGGGGACACCAACGTAGTAAATGGATACTGTGGTCTCCCAGGGCAATCATTACCAGTCCCATGAAGGATTTACCTCCCCATGCGATCCACCCGCTGAGTACCACCTCCAGGGGGAATATCGGGTAGCAGCCTCACCTTCCTGGCCTCATGGAAAGGGGTCGCCCCAATGGAAATGGTGACAATACCCTGGGATTTGTTACTCAGGACATATGTGCAATGTGATCATGGATGAGCTTTATGTGCATGCATTACCAACATTTGGGGGTTTATGCAGTGTCACACTGCATCTACAGAGTGCGGTTTCAGTGCATGGATGTATGGATTAATGTGCAGCGTGTGCATTTATGCCAGTGCAAGTATGTGCAATGCGTGTCTGTACAGTGCATGGGTGCAACATTTGGGTACATGCATGGTCATAGGCTGCGTGTACAATATCAAGATTCATTTGCGTTGAGTGTTCATGCATTATGTAGATGTACGTGTTAAATGTGGATATGTGCTTCATGTGCCGATCTATGTGTTGTGGGTGGGTTTGTGCACTATAAGCATGTATATGCAATAAACCTGGAACACAATGGTGCATGTGCAGTGCGAGGATGTGATGGTGCATGGACTGGGAGAGGGCCATGTTCAGTGCTAAGCTAATTGTACATTGTGTGGGTGTTGCTGCATGTGTATTGCACCGTGTGTTTGTGGAATGTTTATGCACAGTGTGTCAATGTGTCAATAAAGTGTCAGTATCAATGTTCGTGTGGGTACAAATGCAATGTGATTGATAGAATTTAGCAGATTAGAGAAGATATTTCACCATGTGAAGGGCAAGTGCTAGATGCTCCAGGGGTGTGCTGATGAGAATGACATGAACGTTTTTAAGCTGTCCGTATTTCCTATAGTGGCTTTAGAGCGCTGTCATAGAAGGCTAACTCGCAATGGACTCTAGGATGGCGCAGCACATTTGAAAACGTGGCATGTACAAGGTTGCGTGGTACTCTTTCAGTTGTGGTTAAAGAAGGAAGGCGCCAGAGACTGCACTTGCAGAACAAGGGGTACTGGGATTGCTGCAGCAGGTGAGTGAGAGTTTGTGGGGGAATCCCAGGGTTCATGATTTGTTGTTGCTCCAGTATGGATCTGTTTTGTTTTCGTGGATGTCAATTTATGTGGAAATGCTTTTTCAAAAGTGCTTTTCATCCATTTACAGTCCAAAGACACTCTCACTATGGGTCTGATGAATGTTTGCCATTGTAAATGGCCACCAGGGGCCAGATTATCAAATGCTTTGATAATGCAAAAATGGAGCAAACAGATTTCTTCACAGTCCATATTATCTAAAAACACGTTTTCACCAGGGTAAACAATAATCAGGCTGTTTTTGCACTATGCGCCTCATTACACGGTAGGCGGTAACCATGGCGCTATTAGCGCCATGGTTGCCGCCGGTACCGTACCGAGTCCACCTTGGTGGATGGCGGCATTACCGCCCTACTCCAAGGTGAGCGGGGGCGGTAATTCCCCATTCACCAAGGCCCTTCCCCATTCACCCCCCATAGGGCATAATGGGAATGGGGAAGGTGCTAATTACGGTACCGCAAATTGCGGTACCGTAATTAGCTACGAGGTCCCTTTGCGGGTCCCGTCCTTAACGCCTGAAAAAACCAGGCGTTAAGGGAGGACCCGCAAAGGGACCTCGTAGTAAGGCGGTAAGGGTTTACCAGTACCGGTGCCCTTACCGGTACCGGTAAACCCTTACCGCCTACCGTGTAATGAGGCCCATGTGCTGCCTAGTATAGAATAAAAGGTGTCTACTACATTTATGTTCATGTTACGCAGAAAACATAGCAAATAAAATAGCCTGCTCCAATTTCTCCCGAGGAAAACATTTTTAGATAATACTGTTTGCTCCATTCTCTATGATCAGAGCAGCAAAATTGGTGTTACATTCATTGGCTACACTATTTTGCACCAGTGCAAAGCTTTGATAATCTGGCCCTTCAAACATCTGCACTGATGCTAAAAAGTGAGCAAATGCTTTGATAATGCAAAAGGGAGCAAACTGATTTCTTCACAATCCACAATATGTAATAAACGGTTGCACTAGGGCAAACATGAATCAGGTTAGTTGCACTATACTTGTTGCATAGCATACAACAAAAGGTGTCTACTACATTTCGTTTCATGTTACACAGCAAACAGCAAATAAAACAGCAGGCTCCAATTTCCCCTCTGATAACATTGGTAGATAATACCGATTGGGGTTAAACTTGTTTGCTCCATTCTATATTATCAGAGCAGAAACATTTGGGCTACATTCATTTGATACACTTTTTTGATGATCTGGCCGAGGGTTTTCAGCCTTCTCTTGAGATGCTCACCTATACTATTCAAGCAGTATATGTCACACACGTGGACTTGCATTCCCCCATAAGGGGCCATAACCAGCACTTAAGTATCGATGTAGCAAATGTTGGCGAAAAGAAACATTTGCACACCGTGTGCAGGGAAGAAAATCCATTTTTGACATCCCGACCCAGAAGTACTGATATGAGGAGACACCCTGAATCTGGAAGAACTGCCCATCCAACAGGAAGATATCAAAGTACTAGACACTGAAATGTCTGATGAATATGCTTATCTTGTGAGAGAAAACTAAGACACAAGCACATCTGCTCAGCATCTAAGGCTTCAACATGAATTCATGATAGGTACTGGGGTACAGTGACTATTATGAGCTCACAGCAATTTTGTCAAAGATACTGGGGTCACTGTTAATATTATGAGCACAAAGGAATTTTACCAACTGCCCACTAAACCTGTCCTATCGTCATAATTGGCAGGTACCTTTCAATGTAGTGCTACAAATCCTCATCTCTGTATTGGCTAATTTACAAATGTTCTTTGCTACCAAAATATGTCAACTCCTGCGGTCATACACATACTACAGACCCCTACTTCTGACTTTGCTACAAAATGGCCAGACATCTCAGACTCATAGAGATAACAAGACAAATGTCTGCCACCAGCGATACACTGATGGGCTACCGGCCCCTTCTACAGTCCAGACACGCTATGCAAGTTTCAATTTTCTCTACTTGCCACAGATCTTGGCCATTTCATATGACCACTAATGTGCCTAGACATCAATTAAGCACGGAATCCTATTCCGTAACATCCGATGAGAATAGGATTTCACATCCAGCAACAAGTGTCCGAAGAATTAGACTGCCTTCTTGGGACAGCCATCATTGAACCTGCAATGGCCCCCACTCCCTGGGTATCGCTGGTTGTGGCCAGCCTAAGGATAACGTTCTCATCAGCCTATGCATTGACATGCACATCGCCAACACTACAAAATGGAATGTGAAAAAGACACCCTGTTACAAATATTGAAGATTTGATGAGTTGGCTCAACCAAGTCACTAAATTTACCAAACAAGATCTAAACCTAAGCTACCAACAGCTGGTTCTAAACCTCGCATCCAGAGCGATCATACCATTCTCCACTCACAAAAGGTCTTCCTTGTCACAAACGGTTGAACTTTGGTATATCATCAGCTTCCGATATCATTCACGAAACCATGTTTTGGGTGTTGCTTCCATTCCCATCATCATTCAACTACAGTGATGATATTCTTATGTTTGGTCCCACTCAGGAAGAACATGACCAGGCCCTGCTAGAAGTGTGTTGGTCTCTCCTCTCCACAGGTCTAACAAGGATGACCTCAAATTTAACAGACACATTTTCTCTTCGAAATCAATGATTCCTGATCCCACAAAAATTAACACCATCTACCAATTGCCCTCACCTGCTCAAATTGGAGACGTGAAAAAATGTCGAGGCATCGCAGGGTATTGTTCCCGATACATTACAGACTATGCAGTGACCACTGCGCCCCCCCCCGGCTAACTCTTCAAGCAAGAGGTGCTGTTTCAATAGATATCGCAATATGAGAGAGCATTTGATACCATTAAAAGCACATCAGCAAATGCACCTCATATGACATACTTTGATCCCTTGCTATGCACGGGACAGTTGATGATAGCCCAGTGCGCCTCAGCGCCATACTTATGCAACAGAACGTATGCAACAGAAACTAACTACACCTAAGGAGAAGAATGTATTTGCATGCACCAGGAGAGCACTATCCAATATCTTGCGTGCTCGCAACCCAAGAAGTAAAGTCTGGCGGCAGTATAGACATGCAAGCACTTTCATCATTTCCTCATGTTGAAACATTTCACGTTGGTTACTGACCACCAAGCATTGATCTCCCCGTTTGGTAATCCACGTATGAAAATGCCCCACACATTGCGCACATGCATCTCCAAGAATACAATGGCCACGTTATCCATCGACCTGGAAATGATCCACACCCGGCACATCACACGCAATCCTTGGGCTGGTAAACATTCCTAAGTCTCAAGGGAGGGGAAATGATACATAAACTTCATGGAAATGAATGCCCTACCACCGACAATTTCTAATTGCAAACTGGCGGCTACATCCCATAATGACCCTAGTCTGCAGACAGCAATTGCTCTTACTAAAGACAGCAAATGGAGAGACGTCTAATTAGCAGCGTCCAACCAACGAGATGTCAACAAAAAACAAATGCTACAAACCGTTCACACCGAGTTAGCTCTATCGACCAACTCCCTGTTATTTGAAAGGGACACTTTTAGGAATACCCAGCTCACTCCGAAAAAGATTTGAAACTGCTGCTAACATTGCACATAAATACCCAACGACTTTTAAGAAAGCAAACATGGTTCCCCAACATGGACAAGATTTATTTAGAAATGTGAAACCTGTCAAATGACAGCAAGAACCAACCCTCCACTCCCATTAAAGTTAACCAATCATCTGGAAACAGTAGCCATAGACTGTTATGCCCGACTCATGACAGGAAATTCATAGTTGTAATGATTGATGAGTGCTCACGTTTTCCCATCACCAGAATAGTGGATGTAAAAAGACTATGGGTGTCATTACGACCCGGGCACAAAGGGATACCGGGCACCGGTAATGACACCGGTGCCGGTAATCCCTTTGTGCCCTATTCTGAGGTCCCTTTGCGGGTCCTTCCTTAACGCCTGGTTTTAGCAGGCATTAAGGACAGGACCCGCAAAGGGATTTCAGACCTAATAATGGTACCGTAGCTTACGGTACCGTTATTAGCACCCTCCCCATTCCCATTGAGCCCTATCGGGACTCAAATGGGAGTGGGGACTGACATTTTCAATGGAGACTTACTGGTCCCGCAATGGACAGAACTTCGAAAGAATGGCGACATCTTGGGATTACCCATAAGAACATCACACCACTATGTCGGCAGGCAAACGGAATGGCAGAACATTTTATGGCCACAATAAAAAGAAGGCTCAAAGACCAGAACTTGAGAACTTATCAATACAGCAAGCCCTATGCAGATTCCTGTAACATTATTGCTCGACCCCTCATGAAGCGACGGGCCTATCAACAGCAGAGCTCATGATAGCGCGACCACTAGTAGCTCGGATACCGTGACAAGCCCTTCTGAGACATGAAAACGTTTCAGAAATGAGGACAAGAGATAATGTAGCCAAAAAAAATCTAAATACTACTTTAACAAAAGGAAACACGCTCAACCAAAAGAATTCCAAACATGTGATTAAGTGATTATTTAACAACGTCAATAGAGAAAAACAGATTTCAGGTTTATACTTGAGACATTTCAAGTGACAGCGCAAACAAGGAACAATGGTCACTGCTGTATCCGATAGGAAAGAAATCACAAGGAACACATCTTATTTTCGACAATTCCAAAGACTGGAAGCAGAAGAAAGAACAATTGGCACCAATGGTCTAGAAGACAATGAGCAGGAAGTCACCCAGTGGCAAGACACATCACTTCTCAATCAGCCAACACAGAAGAGAAATGTGAAGACACTGTCTCCTTTGGAAGAACTGAAGGGATCAGATTGAGGAGGACCATCAAGAAGTCACGCCTCCTGGTGGGTGCGATGTAGAGACTAGCAGATAAGTGCAGGTGAGATGGTGTGTTCCCACATGGACACAGAATAACGACACAGGAAGGGGAGGGGCAAGCAGAAGGGAGTGGAGAGGAAGTGATGGGAGAAGAAAAATCAAGGGGGTTAGGAGAATGAAGTTTAATAAAGGATCTCATCTCAATGTGCTCTTATTTTCTTAGCCTGCTCATCTGGCCATTTCACACTAGACCTTCAAATTGACAATATTTGAGAACAATATTGCACAGTCAGCAAATAAAGGAGGGAAGAGGTCTGGGTGGCAGGTGCTGGATGCCAATCTGCAGTGGATTGGCAATCTCATAATCAATATGGCGAACGTCACAGGTTTCTTTGTGCTAGTGGGGGAATAGTTCTGTCAGTAGAGCAGTGTGTGAAGATGATGTCAGAAAGTAGTTTGCAATCTCAGAATCCAGCACACAGGCCTCGGCTTTAAGTATTATGTGTTATTTGCCAAGGTGATGTTTGATGATGTCTTGCGATTTTTGGCTTGCTGATACGAACAAACAGTGGAAGGATACACCTTTAACAGTATGGCATACAATCCCCACACAACCTGTCTGATGCAGCTGTGTGCCTCTGAACGGAGCCCCCACCCCAGGTCTGATTGAGTGGCACAAGTGGCGGCATCTGCGCACTGACTGCCCTCGGAGGACAGCTCTTCACGCTTTCATCGAATGTGCCCTGAAAGATTGTGGTTCTGCTAGAATGGCTTTCTAATCCTCTTTGCAGGTCCACCGGGGGATGCACTTCGCGTGTAGACTGCCAGGGTTCCTGGGCCTCGTCTTCTCTCTTGAAGATGGAGGCAACTCCTAATACTGGGAGGGAGTGCAGCACACCCTGTACATTATTTTGCATGTAGATGGTCCTGGTCTTGGTGCTGCCCCATCAAGTCATGCTGATCAGCTGTGAAGCCTCCTCTGCATTCGATATGTATGCTGAGCAGCTGAGAGAGCATCTGCACAGGGCTTACTGTGGTCAGCTTTGGGAACACCGCTGTGTGCGGTTCTCACAGTGAGTGGTTGTGAGTCCTCTTCCGTGTGAGCAATTATAATGTCACGTCTGCATTAATTGCCTACAGTGACGAGCTGTGAGCAATGCAGAACCAGAGGGAAGGTATGGGGGCGATTTCCACACAGATATGATATGATATGATATGGCATTTATAATGCACCTATACACAAGTGTTTCACACAGGCCACTCCTTGGTGCACAGTTGGCCCCTCTGATTTGTCATTATTACAGCATATACGTTTTTTTTACAAAAGAAATGGCGCTCACTGGTGTGTTCAGTGTGTCATGTGTGCACCTAGGTATGTGTGTACTAGTAGGTTCCTAAGCAATCACGTTGATTTGCAGCGCGGACATGACCTGTCCATTCTGCCTGTATTCATTCCCACCTGGTACTTTTGCGTGACCCTGAAGCAATAGTCTAAATCTTATTGTGTAATACATGCTTGTGTGCATGTTTGAATGTAATGCATGTAGTGTGGCTGTGTGTGCATGTAAGACTTGCTGAGTGGGTCTGTAGCTATGCATGCATGTATGTGCATGTTAGCATCAGAATGTGTGTGTATGTGTCTGCATGTACGCGTGTGTGTGTGTGTCAGTGTGTGTATGCGTATACATGCGTCTGACCATGCAGGCGTCTGGACATAAGTCTGCACGTGAACGCAATGCATGCCTGTGATTGCATGAATGGAGAGCACAATAGTATAGTGTGGGCCGAACAATGCTGATTTATATTGTGTTCTGAACCACAGCCTCATGCAAGGGTTTACAGGGACCACTACTGGCAAAGGTAGTTTGTGGCCTCAGGCTCCTGGAAGTGATTTACAGTGGGTTTCATATCTTTAGTTCCAATGTATTTATTGCATGGGTCTTTCCTGTGCAGTAAATACATCTAAGCCTCCCCTCCCCCCAGTGTAATTATGACCTGCTTCTTCAAAGGGTGGTCCCACCTTGCACCTCCTACACATTGCCCTCGGCACCCATGAACACATTCCCACTCCGCCCTGCACCTAACCCTGGCACAATAAATGTACTTGTGTCTCCTGCCAGTGGTTGGCTTCCTTCATGTCCCTCCCAAACCGAACATTAACCCAGCCTCACCCACCTGACCTCCACCCACTCAACACTTCCCTCCCGGTGCAAAGAAGAATGCCTCTCCCCGCAGCGCGGTTCTTTGCCACACTGAACGTTCAGCACATTAATGACACATGCTTTTCTTGCAGCACAGCAAAGACAGTTCACCTTACAGTGACCATTGCTGTCACAGAAAATTGTTGCAACAGCCCAGGGACGTCATTTCACTAAAATGCCAGGGGTGGCGAAAGTGACATCACACGACCCTCGACCCCGATGACATCACAGGAAGTGATGTCATTTGACCCAGCCCTGAAGTGATATCGCGGGAAGCAATGGAACACGACGTTTCACCCGTTGATAAAACAGGAAGTGGCATCACATAGCATTGTCCACGATGAAAAATATGGTTAGGATATCACTATAATGTGATGTACATTTTATACAACAATGGATCACCATATGTATCGTTAAGATCAGTGTATATAGGCCCATATTACTAAATGACTGTGAATGCAAGCAGACGTCCATGACCAAACGATAATGATGTGTTATTATATAGCACTTACGCTTCAGTGCTTTATATAGAAAAAATGTACACCCAATATCACCCAACCTGCGTTGGTACTCATTTATCGACCTCAGAAGGATGAAAGGCTGAGTTGAGGCGTTTAAGAACAAACACTAAATCAGTGACTCACCCCCTGAAGTGTGCCTGAAATAAACCTTTGATGAGTCTGGCAATTACTGTATAGAATTCCAGAAAGACACATTATTTGGTATTCATATTCTTTCTTTTTAGGGTCAGTGCTGAAAGTGTTAGATTTGTGGCAAACCTGTTCTTATTGTTCTTCTTTTTTTTAAAGGGGCCTGAATAAGAAAGCCAGCCACTGCAGAAGTAAAGAGCCACATGGTGCTGGCCACAGCCCAAGTCCTTACATTAGCAGACAGAGGTCGCAAGGGAGACCACAGAGGTCGCAAGGGAGACCTCAGAGATCGCAGTTGCGACCTCTGGCGACCACTAAATGACATCCCTACAACAGCCGTGTGCATATGTTTGACTGTGGCCATTATTGGCATAGATTGGTTGTGCCCTCAACCTCATTTATTTATTTATTTATTTATTTATTTATTTATTTATTTATTTATTGTTTGCATGTTAGGTGCTTACACAGCAGGTAAAATATTGTTTCAAAGCGCCCGCAAGGCGAGGGGAGGGAACAAGGGATTGAAATGCATTTCAAAACACAATATTTAATAAGAGCAGCGATGGGAAAAGGAAGAAATGAAGGACCTACGATGCCTTGTGAGTACTCCGAACGTGGAAGTGCAGCAAGGAAGAGGGAAAAGGGCGTACATGCTGGCGAGTCCAAGCTCATGGGTGAGCCACATATGAAGTGCTTGGGTTATTGAGTGCTACACAGCCTGGGGCCACGTTAGAAGTAAGTGTGAATCTCTGGGGCAGAGCTGTGCCAAGGCAAGTGCTGAGACTAGGTCAAGGCAGGGGCGAGCAACAACCAATCACGGGTGGAGGGCAAGCTGAGAAGCGGGAGGTGGGAGAGGAAGTGGAAGGAATGAGTCAGGGATGAAACGCTGCACACAGGGTCTGGGGGGGGCACAAAAAACTGAACAAGTCACCAAGTAAAGGCCCAGGAGGGCCCAAGTGTCAGAGGAGCTCACCTGCGTACGCCAGATGTAAAAGACACAGTACTGACACAGATGGCGCCAATCAGGGCTTCAGGGGTATCCAAAAGGAAGCACAGCACTGTAATGGAGGCATTTATCTTTGTATTTCTCGTCCCTGTCATAACTCCCTCTGCCCTTCCGGCCCCCTTTTAGTCTTGAGGCCTGACTATCCCGTTAGCTCACATCTTCCCTGATAGGGTGTTCAGAGCGTGACAAAGGCTGACAAGGATCTGTCAGCACAGTAACCCTTAAAGGGGAAGACATGACAAAGGGGAGGATATGAACATGGGTGGGTGATAGCAATTAAGGAGCACACAGAACTACCTGACACAGGCAGCGCGAGGGCTGCGAGAGCAAATGTCACTCCACAGATGCTGCCAGACGTGCAAGACCCCGCGGGGCTGGCACTGATAAGGATAATTACAACAGTGTGTTCTCTGCACTCCTCAAGTTACTTAAGCGAATCATGCCCTAATAGTTTCAGAGGTACTCATGAGTAATTATGCCTCAAACACTGGATAGGGGTCATCCCAGGGATGGACTTGAACCCAAAAGAGGCCCTGGAAATAATGTTCAAAGTGGCCCCATATTACACATTTTCTGGAAGCCCAACCCTTTTCCTGTGAGAAAAAGTGGAACTTAAATATGTTACCACAGAAAAGAGGCCGAGGGTGCAGAGGCCTACTGGGAAATCTCCAGAGTTCCCTATCGGCCAGTCCACCCATGGGTAGAGCGGTAGCCTTCATGAAAAGAATGGCTAAGACCAGTGCTGGAAATTGACTTTGGGGAATTCTACCCAATGGGATTAGTATTTTACTCACCCCTATAAAGAGATGCCTATAAGCCCCTCAGAAGTTTAATCATGAACACCTGGAAAATAACAATGCTTCTTATAATGTCACCAAAGTAGAAAAGGTGCATCAATGTTTCCTGTAGAATGCAATATTAAGACGGGATGGCTCCTGCTCAGACCCTTAAGTGGTCATGTGTGGACGTGTCTTGTCTCTGAACCTAAATACCATGGTTCAAATCCCAGCCCCACTGCATTGTACTGCAGCATTCTAAAATAAACATTTAGTGCACATGGATTAGGGAGCCAGATCTGAGGAGCCATTTTTTGCCAGGTCCTAGATCCAGGAAGATCCGGCCCAATGCCAGCACTGGCTAGGACTAGCATGTAGGGTATAGCCGAAAGGGATAGTAGCACAAACAGGCCTTTTGTGGCAATATGGCCCAGTCTGATGACTTAGTGCATTGCGCAGCGGCTAATTTAGAATAAAGTTACTGACTCAAAATGCTTTAAAATGCATTACCTGCCATATTTTTTCAAAACAATGAGACATTAGTTACGGCTCAGTTTGCCAAGATACATTCTAGCATAAGACACTTTGTTTTCTGGGCTTCGCACTACCCGACCCTATTTTATTGTTTTGGCTTCGTTTTTAGATGGAATTGGGGTACAGATAGGAGGACGGAATGGATTGTGATTAGGGATCATCCCGCTAATTACCCACCCATTGACTGCACATGGCCATGTTAACCCCCAACCATGCCTAAAACATCTCTCTGTGATCTCTTTGAGCTTTGAAGCAGTAACTCTTACATGTTGCTTTATAGAACCGGCCAGTATTATTCCAGAACAGTCTTCTGCAATTTAATGGTTTAGTTGCACTTGTAAAGGAGTTCCTAGGCTAATGCAAATTCCTTAACCAAGTGTGATTTCAGGCACTTGATTTATAAGAAATATGTGTGTCCTCACATCTGTTCCTTGCACAGAAGTCCTGATTAGAAACAAGCTTTAGCTTGTGTGTAGGTATCACAAGCACAAGAAGGCACACTGTTTTCCAGGGATTGCAATCCTATGAACAGATAGTACTATTATGACAGTGTCTGGCAAAAGCCAATCCCATGGCTATACAAAAGCCCAAACTATTGGTCTGCCAATTCCTATTCGAGATAGTGCCACCCTGTAGACATAGATAGCCAGAGCTGTATGATTGCACTGTTTCTGGCTGTTTTACTAACCACTGCCGCTTTAATTCATTAATGATACTGCTGTTTGCATGCAGGGTGTGGCTTTCACCACAGAAGCAGATACTCAGCTGGCTTTGAGCAGCTGTGCCGCACGTGGGCGCCGGACTTGTTCATCAGGGCCGGGAGGATGTGGTTAGTGGGAGACACAGTTCACCATGAGTGCAATTTGTAAATATCCCGGGAGCACTTAGGAGAGAAAAGAATAAAATGCCCCATGTAATATTGATGAGATGCAGCCGCTGTGAATTGTAAACGGAAAATTGCCGGCTTTTAAAGTGATTGGCACCCACAGACGGGGGAAGCAGGCCTCAGTGTTTTCCTTCGTTAACCACTGGTCTCTGGGTGCAGCTAGGTTTGAGTGGTGAGGGATGAACAGCATTGCGGGGGAGGGTGGGGCTTCCAATGAGCTGTCTGCATTTTCCTGTCTTGATACATCGCCTCTCATAACCCGGGCATTTGTCCATTATTATGCCAACATACATTACTCTTTGCTCATTCCGCTGGGCTCCTTCCTTTCCCAACCAGTAAGGTGCAGAATGAGACATGTCTTCCTTCTGGCAAAAAAAGGCTGCAGATTTATTTTCACACACATCATAAAAAACACAGCAAAAAATTGCGAAAATATTTCCGAAGATGTGGCGACTGCTCCGTGTCCAATGCCTGCTTCCCCTTTTTCCCAACAAAGTCCACAGTAGGCACAACTCCCCCAACCCTTCATGCCTGAGATCCACCTGCCGCTGCAGGTGTTCCTGGGCTGAGAGAGTGCTGTTTGTTCGGGGGAAGCTGAGCCCTCATTGCTACCACCAGATGCCCCTGCTGCTTAGGCTCCCCAGAGGCACTGGTCCGAGAAGAGCGAAGACCCTTCTGGCTTTGCAATGGGTCATTTGGCGTCTGCCTCTTGTCACTGGTCGCCAAAACACTGCCTCACCATCCCACAAACTCAACGGCCAGGCCTCGCTGTAGCTGTCTCTTGAGCAAGGTGGGTGGGTGGAAAATGAAAAATCCTTCCTGCTGTGGCTTGTGTCTTTCTGCTGAGGGCTGGATGCTTCCTGCAGCAGGACACCCGCCGCTAATATGGGGCTTGGCCCGCCCCTTTTCTTTGTTGACCTTTGCAGGCTTTCTCAGCGCTTTGGCGCGCTTTGCCTTATCCCTCCCCCTTCCAAAGGGAGGAGGGAGGGGAGGAAGAGGAAACTGCCCGAGCTATTGGGGTGCCTCCTCCATTTTGTCTTTCCTTTCCATCGTCACCTTCATAGTTTGCGGAGATGTAACGTGGAGGTGAGCAAATCCTTACCACACATTCACAAAATATTTTGTCTGTATCGATCACTGTCAGTGTTGACAGTTACCATGATATCTTAGGCGATCAGGAAAGAGGCTACTGTGGACCCTTGTAATGGCTGCTCCCATGCTTTAAATAGGCAAGCACATGCCGGTGCTAACCGAGTGCCTGCATTTCTTTAATTTAAAATACATAGTACCGGAAGCCGATACTTTTAATGGAGGAGTACCAGCACTCTTTATCAGTAAGCAGGTACTCTGGAGTAGTGAGTACCTGCAGTCCTATGTTTCCATTTCACTGGGCTGCTCGCCTTTCTCGCCTAAAGCAGCTCCCTAAATTGGCCCAGCAGCATTCAGTCACCCTGTGCCAACCTAAACAAGGTGGGCCATTCTTCACCAAATTCTCTCTCCGCCTGAATAGCATAAGACCATCTCGGTTGCTTCCTAATGCAGTGCTCATCATAACCCAGAAACGCACCACACCCTGGTTCCTTGCAAAAAACAGAAAGTGAACCACATCCTGTTCAAACCTACCAATCACCATGAATGCAGCCAGCATCTCCCCATTCGCTTTTCTTCTTGCCAACAGCCCCATATCAAACCCTTATTTACCGGAAAGATAGCTCAGCGGCTTGAGCACTCACTGCTGTGATCTGAGTGTGATCTGCAGATCGCAGGTTCGAATCCCGGCAAGAACAACTCAGCCTTTCATCCTTCCGAAGTGGATAAATGAGTACCAATTTAGATTGGGTGATATTGTATGTAATTATGCACTCTGTAAAGAGCTTTGCATTAAAACGCTATGTAAACAAACACATCATTATCACATAATTATCACAGAAAAAGGATCTGCCCAGACTACTCACACCCTTTGACAATGCATTCTCAAATCCACAAGATCCCTCTTCACCCGTTCAAAAAAGGTCACACTTGTATCCTACACCAGATAGGTCTTCTCCAAATGAACCATTACTACTATCGGTGCCAATTTTCCTACCATTCATTCCATCTACAGGATGCTGGCATTTCCTGGAGCGGGCACCACAGCTTATTTACAGCTGCTCAGCCCTTCACCTGGAAGCAAGTACTTTTGATAATAGAAGGACCACAGACCCCAGCACCCATTGCCTCATTCTCTAACTGCCTCACCGACTATCAAAGGGGCAGAACAATATGGTAGCAGCTCAATAGAGGGGCGGCTCATCCATGTGCAGTGAGGGGGGGGAGTATTCTGTTTCTTCTAAGAACATGTTGAGGCCTGTGAGACTTTAAGGTCCATCATTAACCTCTGGCAGGATATCCGGAGCATTTTTGATGTTACGTGGCCGGGTTTACCAGAATGTTCCCTGCACCTACCATTGCACTGAGCAGCTCATTGATATAGCCTTTTCCTTAAATATTAGACTTTTCAACATCACTTTCATAATCTGGAAGACTGGGAGGTGGATGGACAGTAAATAGAGGGACACATGTCCCGCCCCTAAGCACTGTCAACGTCTTTTTACAGTTTGAAGGCCTGATCTTTCTTAGCATGGGACGCTGAGCATTCACATTGGTCAATGCATTTGTTGACTGAGCCAAACACCTACTAGGAGAGGTGATGGATTAGTCTGAACTCCTGCACCACCTTCTTTAAATCTCCTCCCATTGGCTCCTGGAACATCTATAAACGACTGCACTGGACCCTTTCTATAAACCAGAGGTCTTAAACTGCACAGCACTCCCTGAAATGTAGGGGTTGCCTGTCTGTCCATGTTTTTCTCCCGGTTGATCTGTTGTATCATGGAATAAACGGAGATGTCAATGTACACGCATGATCATCCATGTTCTGTCTCTTATTTTCTTCCATGTTATTTTTATCAGAATAGGAAGATTCCATCACAGGAGATTTGGTCGAATGCAAAACCGTCATATTTTTTCACCAAATGTGGCCAAAAATATATGTGGGGGGCGAGTAAGGGGAATAATTAAGGTGGAGAAGGGAAGGGACTAGCAGCGGGCGTCTCCCCCAGCATTTATTGATGGGTAAATGGATTAAAATGAAATAGAAAATTAGATGGTTTTGCATTCGACCAAATCTCCACAATCAAATCACACAGAACCATTTCCGTCTGTGATCTGTCCATGAACTATGGACATTAGGAGCATAGTGCCTGCCCATGCTATGAGTATATGGTGTCAGGCACCTTTCCGGTGCCCTTGTTATCATGGATAACTCAAGTTGACCATGTATCTGCATGTTATCATTGTTCTGTCTGTCCCAGATATGTTTGTCCATTGTTTGGCCTTGAATCACAGTAATTGCATCTGTGGTCTCTGTCCGTGGAACAGGAGAATATGGACAGTGCAGGTCAGGTAACCTGAGTTATCCATTGCTATACGTGGTCAGCCTAATTTGACCGTTTCTCCATGATGCTTGGAAATCTTTCTTCAATTTTGCTCATTTCATTATTATGTGTATATTGTGCTGTGGTTTGTCCATTTTTGGAAGGAACAGTAGTATATCTATCTACTGTCATTCAGTGGACACTCAAGAGAGACCTAACTCTGAATCTCTGCCCCTCAACCATTCAAATGAATGTCAGCTTAACTCCTATTATTCCCCTTTCCTTCCACCCTCAAAAAATCTAATTGACCTATATAATACTATTAGCATAACCAGTGTGCTATACAAGCATGTTGCATACATCACTTTGTATTCCCTAGGGCTTAGACTACATGCATACCCATAATCCTTTGCACATTTATAGCAAGTTATGTTTTCTGTCCAACATGAATATATTTCTGAAACAGTTCACAGTGCACAGTGCACATATTAGTGTATATTTCCACATACCATTGTTAACCTCTTTTCCTTATACAATATTTAAAGCCATCCTAATATTTCTAGGGTACTTCGAAGCTATGTACCTGAACTATTCAGCCACTATTCAGCCATTTCCTATTCCTCAGGATTATCTCATCTATTAAAAATGTTATGTTTTTAGTGTTTTTGCGTAGTGGTTGCATTATCGGTGGTAGCTTTTCTGGATCGAGAACTCTGTTATTTTTGACAGGCAAGTGTTTTGGGTGATGGTTGTTTCGGCCAGCAGTACGTCTTGAAACCGAGCTTTTCTAGGTTACTATTATTAAGTATGGTCCTTGATCGTCATACATGGTTTGAATTGTAAACCACTGATTGGTGACCATTCAGAGGTACAATAGACAGGGGGTAAACAAACATTCTAAACCCGAAATTTCTGCGTCTATTCATGATTATTCATCGTTATCTATACTCTTCATGCTCGGGGGTAATCATGTAAGTCCATGGTGCCATGAACATTATTCAACCGTGGTTACCCGGGTCCCTGAGCCATTTACGATCCGTGATTAGCAATGGTTAACAATAGTCAAAATCATGGGCAACACATGATCATCTACAGACTGTCAGCCATGGATGATTATGGTAAAACCATGAGCAAACACGTTTTTACCATGAACTTAAAAACAGGATGGCAAGTGCATTGCCATTATAGGATACTGATTCAAGAAGTGTGAGCCCTAGGGGTTCCTTTAAAACCAATTGCCTCGATATAGAAACATCACTCCTCTACCTGTACCTGGGTCTCTAGTGTGTGGTGTCCTTCTAGTTATACAAAATCCAAAATCGGACCGAATTAGCCACTCAACCTAGACCAAAGGCCTGCAGGCATTTAGAAGCCATATGATTTAGCTGTACTAGCCCTCCTACCACCGCTAGATATTCCTCATGTAGTGACTGACCCTAGCGGGAGCTGGTGTGCTGCCTATCTAGGGTAAGGGGACAGACAGAGAAAAACTAGCCCTGAATCCCACACAGCAGAATGCCCGATCGATTGTAGCAGCCCCACCAAGCGGACATTCTGCTGGGTGTGTCTTTGGAACCTTAACCTTTTAACTGCCTTGGTGTCCCCCAAGGCCTTTTGTGGTGATTTTGGTATTTCGCCATTCAATGCCTTCTAACGTTTTCTGTTGCATTAACCCCTTAAGTGCCAAGGACGACGTATATCGTCCTTGGCAACAGGGAGGTAATCCGAAGGACGAGATACCGCGCCCTTGGCACTTCAGCAGTAGATAGACACAGACATACTTCCCCCTGCAGCATGAAAGAACAGGACTGTGGCACACTCTTTGGGATATCAGATAGTGGTGACACCTGGCGCACATCCTGAATCACAGCAAGAAGTTAGCACCAGTAACATGGTCTCTGACAGGGGCTATGGTATAGCAGTCTCTTCTCGTGAAGCACCATTGTGACTTGTTGCACAAGACGTTCCGGATGTATTTTGGGTGGTGAGGAAAGTGGGATAGAAGTGATCGGCATCCCACTGAAACCGGTTAACCATTTTGGTTTCGAACAGTCGGAACACTAACCAGATATCCTGAAGGAATTAATCTTGTTGTTTTTTTACTTTTCACAAGTGAACAGATGGGTACATGGGCATTACATTGGAGGCCTGCACTCCCTTCATGGTCCTTGTTCAAGTATTCCTGGATTGTGTTACACTCTGGGACTTGTTCCCAACCCTTTGTTTGTTGCACTTCTCTGAGATTGGAGTTTAGAATGATTCAGGGCTAGTTCTCCGTTTGTCCCCTAACCCTAGATAGGCAGCACACCAGCTCCCACTAGAGTCTGTCACTACCTGAGGGAGATCTAATGGTGGTTGGAAGGCTGGAACAGCTAAATCATATGGCTTCTAAAAGGAATCTAATGTAAGAAAAAGTTACCTGGACCAGTGCTTCTAGTTATATACATATTTTCGTAGGAGGTACAACTTTTCTTTTCAGACTTTGTGAGGTGTTCCCACTGGATGCAGCTAATGAATTTCATCTAACTTTGACAGGGACAGAAGAAACATATTCCCTATAGGCATTAAATTACACATGTTTTTTTCCTTCCACCATATGGAAGCATGTTGAACCTCAATATTATCCAATATGGGAGAGTCTTAATGCGATGGATTGTCATCTGGTGAGTGTGTGAAAGCGCTCGCTTTTTAAACTTGTTTCAAAATAATACATGGATGCAGGTAATTCTGTTTCTGGGAAGTAATCCTCCCCTTTTCAAAAATCCTCATTTCAAAAGTGTAGTACATGCATGTGACTTTGCTGCACCAGCCTCCTGACTACTACGCACCCACGCTTCAGTGGCAATGTGCAGATACAAAAGCCACATTTGCATTTCTGATAGCTTCCGTGACCCAAAGTCACTGCAGACAGAGGCTGCAATTTAACTTCTACACCTCTGATTCAAAATGTAATAATTGTTACCTTATCGATCTGGGGACAAGTGTATAGCAATTACCATGGGCCTCATTACAAGTCCGGCGGTAACCGTGCCAGTAAAATCGGCAGGTTGCAGCCGGACTTGCGTATTTTTCTGGCACCTGACTTTCCAGAAACACTGGGGCATTACAACCCGGGCGGTCTGTGAAGTCAGGCACCGGAAAGTGTGAATCCGTATCCCCATTTGATTCCCATAGGACTCAATGGTAATGGGGACCACGGAAGCACTGGCACCGTTAAAAACGGTGCCAGTGCTTCAGTGAAACGCTGCGGGCAGGTGCTGTTCTGCCCGCCAGGTCTGACCCTGGGAGGCGAGAAATGACCCGCCTGCATACTCGTAGTGTGCCGGTCCAGTAACAACTGTGCTGGTAGGCTTACCGGCACTGTTGTTACTGGACCGGCACACTTGTAATGAGGCCCCATATCTTATTATGTTATGGTAAATGATAAGAGTAGTATTCACACTAGGGCTTTCTCACTAAGTGGTGTAGACACCCTCCTACTAAATAGAAATACAATGTATGCGATCAAAGAAAAGGAAGGTCACTATCTATTCGTAAAAACATGTACCCTTATTCAAAAACAGGGACTCTAGTTATCAACCTCTAAACAAATGTAGGGAGATAACGTTGTAGAAACCAAAGATGTTACTTGTTAAAAACACTTACAGGCCAATTCATGGAATAAATGTGCACCGAAAATCTCTGCGCAAGCGTGCAAATGCGTGCGAATCGCAGCGCAAGTGCGAAAATCGCAGTGCAAGCGTGCGAAATCCGCGCACATCAATTCATGGAAGTCCGTGTGCGTGTAAAATCTGGGATGTGCGCTAAAATTCTGTGTGGTGCACGCGGGCGCACACATCATCAAACGGTGTGCGCTACGTGCACAGCGAAAGCGCACATAGCGCGGCGCACACAACAAAAGTAGGCGGAACATGGGACGTAACATGCGGAATGGGGAACAATGTGTGAAAATGTGGGCATTACGGGGGAAGTACAGGACGCAAATGCGCAGAACGCCTACAACGCGCGCCTACAACACGTATTCATGGAATCGAACAGGGCAAACGCATGCGCCAAAAAAGACGTGCTAATCCGGAAACACGTACGCCAGCAGGAAGCAGGTGTACGCGGACCCGCACAGCATAAAAGTGCACGCAAACAACAAACAAGATCAGACGCTATGATGAATATACCGTTCCTCGCAGCAGTGGTCGTGGGACACCGCAGGAGGAGGAGGATAGTCAGGCCAAGAATTTTTACACCCAGGACCAGCCTTTTTGGCATGCCTGATGACCAGGTGTATGGGAGGTACAGGTTTCCACCTCACATAAACTCGACCTGGTGAGTGAGTGGGAGGATGACCTCACATCACCCACCCTGTGCTCCCAAGCACTGAGCCCCTTGGAAAAGGTGCTCAATGTACTGCACTTCTTGGCCACTGGTTCATTTCAGCAGACAAGTGCCATAGTGGGGGGGGGGTGTCACATGCCACGCAGTCACGCTGCCTACACCAGGTGTTGGCCATCATGACTGCACGTCCATCAGTCTGCAGGCACATATACCTGCCCAGAACACCTGCAGAAAGGCAGGCTGCCGTCCAGGATTTTTACAGGGTGGCACACTTCCCCAAAGTGCTAGGTGCCCTTGATTGCACCCATGTGGCTCTACGTCCTCCCAGGGCAACTAAGCACATCTATAGAAACCGTAAGCACTGGCATTCCATCAATGTGCATGTAGTATGTGATGCCAAGGGAAACATCACCTCAGTATATGCCAACTATCCAGGGTCCACCCATGACAGTTTAATTTACAGAATGTCAACCCTAAACAGGGACCTAGAAGCTGGACGGCATGGCGATACATGGCTGCTTGGTGAGTATAAATGCCACTGCACATGCATGCATGTCAGATACTGAGTAATGTCACAACCCCACTAATGATACCCATCATCACTTCCCCAGGGGACAGTGCCTACCCTCTGAGCACCCACCTGATGACGCCAATTCGGAAACCCACCACACCACCCGAGGTAAGATACAACACAGCCCATATTGCAACCCGGGGCATAGTGGAGCGCACATTCGGAGTGCTCAAGTCACGCTTTCGCTCCCTTGACTGCTCTGGTGGGCAGCTGCTATACGCGCCCCCAGTAGTGTGCAGGATCATAGTGGCAGCATGTGTCCTGCACAATGTTGCAACCCGCCGGGGCCTGCCGGTGGACATGGTGGTGCCCCCACATCCCCAACCACCTGCACGGCCGCTGCACGTGGGAGGGGAAGGGGCACATAGTGAGGCAGCCCGTACGCAGCTGGTGGCCAATTACGTCAACTAAAATCACACCCCTGTGGAGTGCACACAGCCCTGGTACATACCAGCTGACAATCAATGATGATGACATAAGGGACAGTCAACTGTCACAACCATACCAGCCTCAGATTGGTCACCTGGAAGTGTTACATTGTGTGCATCCCTACCTACCGAAAGACAACTAATACTGGGTCACAAAAAGACACACATTCATGCTGCATGAATGACTACCCCCTTGCAAAATACAACATGAAAACAGTGCCATGTCACCCAACCCCTCCCCATCTCCGCTACCCAACACAGCATGGCATGTCATGCAATGAGAAAGCAAACAAAGGAATTCACAACACATGACACAAGTGTCACAAAGTGCACTGTCCTAAATGGAAACAGGCCACAGACAATATTCCCCCAGTAATCAATAACAAAAAGCACACATGACCAAATACTTACCAGCAACACAATATAGCAGCACAGGATGAAACGTTGCCAAAATATGACAGTACCAAACTAAAGTATTGCAAGTTTTACAACCTGAATAAGCCAGCACAACCACCCCTTCCAACTGCAGAGTGTTGACGTCAGGCAAATGTGTCAGTGTACTGCATACAACATGAACTGCATCCGCAAGGGAGACGGCCTTGTGAAGACATGAATAAGGTACCTGTGAATAAGGAGGAAGACATGGATGCACAAGCACATATCAATACACCATGCAGTGTTCAATACAACAACAATCCCCACTAGGGATGTACACACAGTTTTGACGACAGACTGCCCACACAGCTCATGGGAGCCCAATGTCACTGTGTAAGTCACTGTCACTTGGTCACACCCTTTGCAAGCCCATGGAAAGGGAAGCAGGAGGGGTGTGTGTGTCAGGAACCCAAGCATCTAACCCAAACACAGGACAAGCCTGCATGTTCCCAGCTGGAATACACAGGTGTGGGGGACACGGAGGGGCACCCAGGAGGTTTGAGGACAGGGTGCAAACCAACAGCCACCTGCGTGGATGTTGCGAGAAAAAAAATACCTCCATGGGCTCATGGCCTGCACGGCTACACTTGTGTGGGAGGAATGCCCTCCTGAAAGACCTTCTGTCGTCCTTCCTTGTGCCAAAAGTGTCCTACGTGTGGCTGCATGTCTCATCAAGGTTTATGCAAATATGAGCAAATCACCCTGACCCTCTTCGACCTTTACAGCTCCCACTGTACACACGAATCACCTTCAGGTCTTGCTGCATCATCTGTAAGGCAGTCGCCCTCAAGTCACCCAGCTACCACACTGCGAAACTCTGCATCTGTGGCAGACAGCGAACCACCAGAAGCCAGGACACATGCAGACTTGAAATCCACGGCTGCAAAAAGGGTAGAACCAGAAAACAAGCCTTCTCTTCCTATGCCCCAAGAGTATTGAACCTCCTCCCCTTCAGCACCAGACTCTGCCCCACGCTCCTACAATTCAGAAAATAACTCAAGACCCCCCTCTTCAAAGAGCCTCTCCTCCTCAACACCTAGACCATCATGTCGCCCCACCACCACCTGACTCGCAGGATGCCATCTACCTTTCTCATCCTCACCACCTGGTACATCAGTACTCCACTTCTGTGACCCTGTGTATCCTACCTCCGTTGTAGATGTGTTCTGTTGTTGCCTTTGAAAAGTGCTCCGTTATCCATCTGTTCTGTTGTATGCCTCTGTAAAGGCTTTGTTGTGCATCTTTATTGTCGTATACCTCTGTAAAGTGCTCTTTTGCTCCACAGATCTAGGCCTGCACAAATACATAATAATAATAATAATAATACAAATAATAATACAAAAATAAAAATTGACTAAGCAGAGGTGGAGGGTGGTCTCATTATAAAAGGTGGTAGAAATTAGGCACAGCTCCTCGAAGTCCAGATTAAGTAAGAGGTCCATGATTAACCTGTGACTGTGGGCAGTGGAAACAAGGGTCCTCAGTCATGCTTCACTCAATCAAACTCTCAACAACATGACAGTGACAGGACAGAGTTCTGACACATATTCCTACGTGTGTTATTCCCCTGGCCAGTTTGCAACTGATCATACATAGAGAATCCGGAGCAGATGTGTCACTTGCTAAAACGGGCCCATGTGCAACATATCTTTTCAAGAAAACTGAATAATGTGGTTTCCCACCCCAAGTGGGATGAGCACTCTTCTGAGCCAGCCCAGCCCAGATGAATGTGCCTGTTTTGCCCTGTTCCTCCCATAGAGGGGCGTACCGTGGTGGATCCTTTCCTTCTGGCTGAATGGGAAACTTTGGGCTGAGATACAAAGTGACTTGGAATGCTAAGAACTCAACCCCTAGTGTGTATCCTACATAAAATGGAAACCTGCCAGAGTTCCCAAGTAGAATGCAAAAGAAAAGTCGGATTTGGAGCTTCCTTTATTTACTAGCCCATATGTAGACTGAAGTATAAAAGTGGATGGGGATGTGAAAGACATTGGGCCTCATTCCGAGATTGGAGGTAGCCATGGTGTTAATAGCGCCATGGCTGCCTCCAATAACGGTATCGAGTTTGCCCTCATTCAATAAGGACTTACCGGTATAGTCCGACCTTTGCGGGACCAGTAAATCCCCATTGAAAATACCATTCCCCATTCCAATTTGAGCCCTGATAGGGCTCAAATGGGAATGGGGAAGGTGCAAATAACGGTACCGCAATTTGTGGTACCGTTATTTGCTCCCTGGACCCTTTGCGGCTCGCGCTAAGGCTGCCTGGTAAAACCAGACGGCCTTAGCGGGACCCGCAAAGGGACCTCATAGTGGGCGCAAAGGGATTACCAGCACCGATGCCCTACTTGGAATGAGGCCCATTGTATGTGTATGAGAAATACTCCCTGTCCCCCCAATGGGAAAGGTGGAGGCATTATGGCACATGTCAAAGATCATGCAAGAAAGTGGAAGAGTTACAACAACAGTGGGAGGGTGAAGTAGAGAAGGTAGTGGGCATTGGCTGTCTAATGTTAAAACTCCACATCTAGTGCCAAAGAAAGAAATCATTGTGTTGTACTCTTGGGGGCACTGTAGAGAAGCCCTTTGACCCTTGTCCAGAGAAGCTTTGTGCTGCTATGCCGAAACACCCTCTGCATGATCTTAACCCTCTCTACAATAGTTGCTACCACAACCGCAAGAAGCCATTGTGGGGGGAAATCATCGCATTTTGCTTATAGTATTGCAAAGTTTCTCGCATATCCTGAGCCATCACAGAGGGACAGCATGCTGCCTCTGAACTATCCACACACCTGGTCTGGCCTCTGCATTCGGCAAGGTTAGACAAGAGAGATGTAGGAGGCTATCCATGCTTCCTGAGATCAGGCTGCTCCTCAGACATTCATGACTCAGAGCTTGAGTGGGTAGCTGTGCAGAACGAGGTGTGCAGGCTGAGACTAACTTGATGGTGCAAACACATACACAATCACACCGATCATTTACCTCCACAATTGGTGAGTACAGTGACTCCTCTTTCCTGACCCTGTGTAACCACTAAATTCATAAACACCTTTACAGCATTGATGACTTGCTTTAACCATAGTCAGCATCCTGTACCAAGAGTTAGGTCCCATTTGTCTATCACCAGGCAGGTTCCGAGGGAGGTAGCAACACTAACCCATGGACACTGACATCCTTGACTGACCAGGCTAATTGTGGTACCCCTCCACCACAGATGTCTCGGTACCTTTGTACCCCATTTGCCCAGAGGTTGATGGCACTTCGTTGTATCCAGGTGCTTCCTGCCTGCAGTGCTGCACAGTTACTAGTGCAGAAACAATGTCACTACCTGACCGAATCAACCTTGCAGAAAACACAAGCCCACTTGGCCTTAGTGGCACCGCTGAAGTGGGCTGTCAAATCCTTGAGGCAACCAGAGCCAAAGAATATAACATACATCTGGAGATCCAACCACTTATTATCTGGACATGCTTGAAGTCTAACCTTTCCAAGAATTCCTCTCTTTGGCTGTGCCACTTATCTGCACCGTGCCATCACTACCATCCTCCATACTGGTTTGGATTGTGTCCATCAGTCAAGTCTGGAAACAAGGGACTGACTCATACTTGCACAGACTTTAAACTGTCACGTACATTCAATATATGTGGGCCTGTTCCTCTCATGTGTAGGGAGAAGTAAACAACATGTGTGTACAATGGCAGAGAGGCTTGGACAGACTAGAACATAAGCCTCCCAGAAATGTCCAGTCATATACTATTTCGCTGAATGATTTGAAAGGAAGCATTTGCTGTATTTGAGTGGTCCGCAGAACTACGGTGATTACAATGTACCCCTTCCATTGTTTGTTGAAGAGAAAAAAATAAATGTGTGACTCCAATGGAAGGGTAAAAATAATCAATTGTCATGTGTAGGGGAGTATGAAAATATGGGAGAGTATATTCAACATCCTACACATGCACGGAAATACAAGCTGCAAAAGTCATTATGAAAGGCCCATAGCAAAGAAGTGAGCAGGCCCATGTAATGAAGGGTTTCCTACATTTTCCCGAGGCACCAGTAGTCACCCTTTACTAAAACCATAACACACACCTTGTAGAGTCACATAACCATGCACCCGTAACTATATCGAGCAGTACCTAGCATTCGTCAGGGAGATATAGAGGAAACATTTTTAATGACGAATACATGATCGCTGTTATGCATTAGCTGAATACACAAAACATGTAGGCCACACAATTTTGTGAGCTTTTCTTGAAGCACGAAAATTCCCCATCACCCCACAGCAGAACACATTAACCAGACTCTTGCATAAAGGCACACACATTCCAAGTTGCAACAGTTCACACCGACAAAGGCTGAATGCAGAGCAATGATTGGTCAAAGCAAGGAGGGTGAACACATTACCAGGGTTTAGTTTGTGGTACCTGAAGAGAATTTGTTGGGGGTCCCCCCACACACATCCACCAGACATCCACGGATTCTCATGCTCCCATCTTCCAGGCAGAGACAGGAACAAACAGACACCTGGGAACCAAATGTGTTTGTTCATCAAAACACACACAAATGCATGTCTGCATCCAACCTATCTTTATAGATTTTTCAAGATTACACAACACTTGTAAACAAATGTGCACCTTGTACAGGGTAGGCTTTTGATAGGCCAAGTTAGTTAAAGGGCAAACATCACTGCATTACCATTGGATAACTAATCACACATGCACAATAATCCCACATTTAGCATAATTGGCATCCACAACTTTCTCTGACTGATGGACACAATCCATAACAGTATGGAGGATGTTAGTGATGGCACGGTGCAGATAAGTGGCACAGCCAAAGAGAGGAATTCTTGGAAAGGTTAGTCTTCAAGCATGTCCAGATAATAAGTGGTTGGACCTCCAGATGTATGTTATATTTTTTGGCTCTGGTTGCCTCAAGGATTTGGCCCAAAATGAATATGCCTATTTTAGACTTGGCTGGACAGAACTATAAAGTGCTCAACTGATGCCAAGGACATTCTTCATTAATCAATATCTGCGCCTTATCTATTTCCTGAGGTCATGCCAGGTTTTCTGGTACTCAACACTGTTGGATAATATGTATCCTCTTATTTTATGGTGCCATAATAATAGAGCTGGTCTTTAAAATTAGTTTGTATGATACACTTCATACCCTTCTCCATAAGAACATAGATACATGCATCTAAGGTTCGATTAATAACCTTATCTTATTTTGTTTGATTTCTATGCCAATTCCCTGTTAACCTAACTCACCTAATTATCTCACTACGAGATGCTGCCAAAAACTGTCTCCAAGTGTGTCAGTCCTCTTGCTTATCTGAAAACCCTCAGCATGGTTTATAGTTCCCCCCACCTGGTGTAGGACTGGAAACAATTTTACATTTGAATATCTATTTTAAAAAATACATGTTTATTTTAGAATCTGCTTTTCTTCTTATCAAGGAGTTATATTCTGCATTTATTTAAGCATTTCTCATTTTTTAAACACAGGATTCATAATATATTCTTCTGCACTTATGGAGTGGGTGTTACAATAAAAGACCATTCATTTCCCGTGCCACCCTAAACCAAGTGTGTGACTTTTTACTCTTAATAAAGGCAATCCAATCCTGATTTCTACAATGATGGACAGGACAGTTAACTATTTGACCTGCCTAACATTTTATCTATATATCAGTTAAGGGGGGAGGAGCTGGCACCCCCGTACAAGAACAAAACAGAGACATACCAGTCAGACAGAGTGAGTTGTTGGTATGGGAGGACAGGGGGTTGACCATCCATAGATGGTGAAGCTTTGTGACCAAAAGGACACTATGCATTATCAGAGGAGTGAGTCAGAAGAGTTAGGCAGAGTTAAGAATGTATAGGTTCCTGAGGGCAGCATTAGTCTAGAGGAGAGCATAGAATCAGTAGAAGGATTTAGATGGCGAAGTTACACTGGGGAGCAAGAAGGGCAAAATAGGAACAGCCAAGGGAAGGAAGGCAAGATTGGAAGCAGTAGTGGAGGAAGCGGACAGCAAGGAACAGGGCCAAACAACTCCAATAAACTCCACCAGAGCCAGCCAGTCACCCCAGAAAGCAGATCCGAAACACCTGAGTGGGCACAAAACTCTAATTCCTAAGCTCCGAAAGAATAGGAGGGAAAAACCTAAGAGGCAGAGATCTGGCAGAAGCCTGAAACCCCTGTCTGCCTGAGATCTGTGGGACTGCAGCCGAGAACTACCTGTGGGCAAAGCTAGGTCAGTAGGATCAAACATACCTTCTCACTAGTACGATGGGAGAAGAGGAGACAACTTCCCTGAAAAGATTTATGTGTGAACCTTTGTTTACATCACTGGAAGATTGTATGTTGAACTGGGTTTTACATTAACATAGATGTTGGTGTTTTGTTTAACTTTTGGAGCACTGGACCTTTGAACAGGCACAACTTTAAAAGAGAGAGGAGGGCAATATTATTTTGGTGTTCTATGACAGAGAGCCCCATTGGCCCTACACTCGCTTTAGAGACAAACACTTTGGGAACACCATTCAGCTCCTTACTTAAAGCCACCCTTATTATCCTGTCAAAATTAGTTTTCATTTGGCAAATATCCTGACACTTTATGGTTATTGCAGCATAACTTTAAATAAACACAATTGTATCCTTTGGTCTTTCTCAATGTCTTGTTGCACAAGTGGTGAGCTGGCAAGAACAAACAGCTAAGCAAAACAAAAGAGGTGATGGCTGGAAGGTTTAGAATTAATCTTAAGATCTGGCATTGCTCTGGACAACCACCCAGACCATCGTTCTTTGCCTGCCAAGCCATTTGAGAAAGACCATTTGCAAATAAGTGGTTCAGAATAATTTTAAACCTTCCACGCATCACTTTTTTGAGGTTTGTTTTGTCTCCTTACTTGAGAGAGGGCATGTCCAGACTTGGGTCCCTTGCTCGCTGCGCCACAGGCAACCAAGCTGCACCTCACTGAAGAGACCCAACAAAGCCAAAACATGGCTGGATTTAATTTTGTTTCCGTGCACAGGTGGCCTGGCCTAGCAGTTTGGGCAGGGCTGCTCCCATTGGTGGCAGTGCCTGACTGTGTTGCATATGGCTGGACCCATTTTGCAATTGGGCAGACAGACCAGAAACGGTGGTGTGGAAATTTGCCCAGAGCAATGCCAGTGGTTCAGAATAATTTGAAACCTTCCACCCATCACTTTTTTGGTTTTAATGAGGAGGCAGTGACATTGAGGGTGGATGTGAGTGAGGCAAGGAGTGTGGAATGGCGTGGAAGAAGAAGAGACATGAGCTACTAGGTAATGATCTCCAAATTTGCCCTCCTGACTTTTCTCTGCTGTCACTTTTTTTAAAGGTGCAACCCGACTTGCTGTTCACCAGCATGTTGAAATTGTCACTGATGTGATGTGCTCTCTGGACATATTTTTTAAAAGCCCCCTCTGAACCTCTAGCTTGGATACCACTGGCTGCATACAGGATGCTCTGTATTGAGACCATTGGTGGGCAAGCCATGGCTTTCTCCTGCACAAAAGTTTGGGTAGGTGACTTTTCCACTCCAAGGTGCAGTACAGCACCATCCTCTCTATCACCTTCTCGAACTGCAGCACTTCTTAGGGGGGGGTCTGTTAAGGAAAATGTTACATATTTTAGACTATTTGGGCACGTAACGACATACATATTGTATGTAACAGAAAACATTGGGCCTCATTACGACCCTGGCGTTAACCATGGCGCTATTAGCACCATGGTTGACGCAGGCATTTTACCGATTGCGCCATGGTGGATGGCGGAATTACTGCCCCATTCCAAGGTTGGTGGGACGGTAATTCCCCATTCACCATTGGCCCTTCCCCATTCCCATTTTTGCCCCCATAGGAAATGGGAATGGGGAAGGCGGTAATTACGGTACCGCAAATTGCGGTACCGTAATTACCTCGAAAGTCCCTTAGCGGGTTCCTTCCTTAACGGCTGGTAAAGGTGGGGACCCGCAAAGGGACCTCGTAATTAGGCGGTAAGGGTTTAACGGCGCCGCCTCCTTTTACGTCGGCGTTAACCCCTTACCACCTGGGTCGTAATGAGGCCCATTGTCTGGAGGTAGAATGGAGCAGAGAGACAGAGAGTAAGTGAGAGACGTGTATTGGTAGAGAATGACCTTGGTGACAGTGTACTGTGTACATTGTACAGTGGCATATATTGACATGGCATACTGTAACGCTCCCAGGTTGTAGTATGGCTTTCACACAGATCCGTTTTACAGCATTCAACTATCACAACTAAGGTCTGGGTATGCAGTGTTAATAACGAAAAAAAATAACGACACACCTTTTAAACAACACTTGAATAAAGACAGAAAAGTCGATTTGTTTAGTAAAAGTATATATGTGCGTGGGGTGTGGCAAGGGATTAAAAGTGGTGGTGATAATTGGGGGAGGGTAAAAAGGCTGTAAAAACACGGGGTGGGGTTTGGGGAGTTACCCCCAATTAAAAAAACATAAAAAGGGTCATTTAAAATGTATGTCGTTATTTTGGTTGTCATTATAAACATATGGAACCTACGGTCTCGGGATCCGGTAAGACCTTTCACATTTACTTACCCATAGTGAGCTGTGTGATCTAATCAATCGTGGTTCTGCACTATTTTCAACATTATATGATACACCCCTTGGATTCTATACAGGACGGGGAACCCAATATCTGGAGTGCCTCTTTGGAAACACAGATTCCACTGAGGGGAATTAGCGAATAATCCATTTGGATCCTGGATCATTAACGCCTAATAGACTCCTAATCGACCTAAACACGGGTATGCCTATTTGTACACTATATGCACCTAGTTGGGCATATTAAATTTAAACATCGACTTTAAATGAGTTATATTAACCTTTGACAATGTTGTGTCATTGCAGAGAGGTTCATCTTGAAAACAATCCCTACCATTTGTGAAAGAGGTTGCTGCTTTCACTGCGTATATCGTCCTAAGGAAGGCTGGGCTGTTTCTCTAAATCAAGACCCATCTAGCCGAAACCCAAGTATTTTGAGTAAATGTTCTCTTTAGATCTTAACCACACATCACCTTTTGGCTTTGCACTTTTTTTTCTCAACCATTCACCTTTCTTTAACAACTCAAGTACAAGTGTATTGTTATATATGTTATGACACACATGTTCACACAAAATCTGATACTGCTCTACACTATGAAAAGAAATGACACATATCTGGAACTATGGATTATGTGTTATGTATTGACTCTATTCTTAAGCAAAAGTTGATTTCTTTTGGCAGCAGATGTAATAACTTGTACGACTTGTGTAATCTGTCTTCTGTGATTTGTTAATTTGTCCTTGTTTTTCTAAACTGACCTCACTTTTTATAAATCCACCTTTGAAACACAATACTTCTCTTTCATCTATTAATCTCTATTGTAGTCGACACATTGATTCCTTAAATGTCACATGGGGTACTCGTTGGCAATGTGTAGTATGTAGGAAAACATGTAATTACTCTAAGTGACAGAAGAAAAGAGACATAGGGCCTCATCACAAGTTGGGCAGTAATCCAGCACAATTTCCGCCGAGCGGAAATAGCGTTACCACCAGATGGTTTGGCGGTATTAGCGCCACATTACAACCTGGTGTGAATACGCGCCCTATTCCGGGGGTAACGCTATCAACCCCTGGCAGAAACTGCACTGCAATAAGGGTTACTGCCTAAATCCCGCCGCTATTAGTGCTACCACCGGCTATCCGGGGCTATTAGCGCCAGTGGAAATTGCATCACTACTGTAATGGGACGCATGGCGATGGCCATTTTTAAAAAATCGATCCATCCTGTATCTCCACTTCCTGCAGCCATCCGGTCCTAGAAACATCTCACAGCAGAGGACAGGCAGAAATGTAAGAATGACCTCAGGGTCAGGGTGCGTGGACTGCTGGCAGGAGACCCTTGAAACTGGAGGAGGCACTGTTGAACCACTGGTACTCACTGCCTGGGAGGAGAATTGCAGCACAGTGCTGGACATCGAGGGCATTGAGAAAGTCGGAGGTGCAGAGGCGGGTGCCAGTAGCCAGGAAGCAGGAGGTGAGTCAAACCCCCTCCAGCACATGTCCATGCACAAATGTCAGCCTAGCATAAGGTGCCCCAGTAGATAGGGGCGCATGTCAGCAGACCCAGAAGCTGGTCATGCCAACAGGGTTGAGTGATGGGGTGGTACATCAGCCACCCACCATAGCATCCATGGGTCAGGGCACCAAGGGTACGCCTGTGCATCATAGCAGCCGGAAGGTTTGGCAAGGGACCTATCCAAGTGCCATGTGGTGCGTGAGTAACCACGACACCATTCAGCAGTCACACCTAGTTGGCCTGCCCCATGTTTGCATGGCAGACAATCCACATGGAAATACATGTCCCCCTATCAGTCCCTGCCGAGCCAGTCTCCCATCCCTAATGCCATCTCTGCTAATGCATGCATTTGTCTCTTCCACAGGAACTGCATCCTCATCCTCTGAGGGTGGCATGACCATGTCAGGGTTTGGCATGTCCACTTCAGGATGTGGCAGAATATTTCTCTTCAGGCAGATATTGAGCAGCTTGGCACACACAAGCACAATTTTACCTACTTTCTCTGAAGTGTACATCAGGGCTCCACCGGTATGGTGGAGGCAGCGGAAATGTTCCTACGGGAGGACGAAGGTACACTCTATGTACACACAGGTCCTGCTGTGAGCGTGGTTGTAGGCAATGTCCTGCAGTGTTTGGGGCTCATGCACAGCGGTCATTAGCCAAGGTAGTTGTGGGTATCCTGAGACACCTTCACGGGGTAAAGCTCAGCCATTAGTCACAGTTTAAAGTGTGGGGTGTGTCTTTACACATTATCAGGGCAATGTACATCTTGTGCATGCATGTGGGTCTTCATTTCGTGGCATGTGGCTATTCTGTGTGTGCATGCTGTTTCACACGCATCATATATTGGTTCTGCTTCACATGCACCCTGTTCCCTTGCAGCATATGTTGCATAAGGTGGCAGTGACATGTGCAGCTGAAATGGTGGCTGTCATGTGACAGTGTATTTTCTGCATGCATGTGGCAGGCTGGGTTTCCCATGGGCCCTCCCTGATTGGGACCACCGCGTCACCATTGTGAGCTGGGTGCAGATGGATGCATGGCTGTGGTACTGGCAGCCTTGTTGTGTGATGCAATGTGTTCATTTGTCAGAATTGCTTGGGTTTGTGCATGTTGCATTGTGGTACCTTTAGTTATGTGTGTGTTTATGGTTGCTGTTGCTACTGTATGTATACATTAGCTTCTCGAGCCTGGTAAATCCAATATTTGCATGCTCCCTTGGATGTACTGTGAAGTTGGCTGGGGAGGTGGTCAGGTACAGATTTTGCATTTGCTTCTCATGCCATGCTTTGTGTACTTATTCGCATCCTCCCTCCATTAGGACATGTAAATCTCAGCACATGCGTGCAGGAAATTTTCTCACCCACTATCCAGGTCCATTGTCCTGTGTGCCTCTCCATGTATCTGGGCCGTGTGCCGTTCCATAGGACAATGGAATCGTTGGTGAAAGCAGGGTAGGGGGCACAGCAGTGGATAATGTACAGGTTGGGGTCGCAGGTCACCTGCACATTCAGGAAGTGGTAGTGCCTGCAGTTATGATACACTGCTTCCTGGTCCTGGCGGAGGCAACAATGCAACATGGGTACAGTCCACGGCAGCAATCACATTCAGCATTTGGCCAAAGGCATAGAACTGTGCCTTCATGGCATAGACTTGGGCTGGGGTAGTAGGCAGTGAGATGTGGCGTTGCACTTGACGCAGGAGGGCTTCAAGCACCTGTGCTAACACTGCGCACAATGTGGTCTGTGCTATGCCATGCATCATGGCCACAGAATGCTGGAAAGTGCCAGTTGCAAGGAATTGTAGGACGGGCACTAGCTTCAACAGTGGGGGCACAGATGTCCGGATTTTGATACTGCTCCCTATGTTGTCCTGTATTGTGGTGACAAGCTCAGTTATGATTTCCCTGTTGAGGCAGTACAGGGTGACCAACTGGCTGTCAGCGAGGGTCCAGAGTGAGGGCCTGACCCTGGGGATCGGCGCACACCTTTCTTGGGCTCTGCTCCTTCTCCACCCCTGTACTCCCTGTGCCCTGATCTGGTTGTCCTGCGTTTCTGCTTCCAGGCGCAGCAAGAGCAGCTAGCTGCCTGTCCCAGCTCACAGTGGTTAGTGGCAGCATGGTGTTGGAAACAGTGTTTGGGGTAGGAGTGTGCCTTACGTAGCCCTCTGGAGTGGGTGGGAATCACCTGTGGCTTCATCATTTCTGGCTTCTGTGTTCATTTATCCCCACCTGGAGGCTGGAGGTAAATGTGCCATGTTTTCGGCACTAATACCACCGTACATAGACTTGTGATGTGGCTGTGATTGGTCTGTGTTTTGCCGGCGCCGGCTGTGATGGCGCTGGGTGTACACTCTAATAGCTCCGGCTGATCTTACAGTCAGCAGTATTTGCACCGGCTGGTAATCCGGCGGAGCCGAATTGGCACCTCTAATTCCATTACCGCCACTTTCAAGGTTTACCGCCCGACTTGTGATGAGGCCTATAGATACAGAGAGAGAAAGCGTGAGAGAGAGAGAGAGAGAGATAGAAAGGAGGGGTACATATTGGAGAGAGAGAGAGAGAGAGAGAGAAAGAGACATGTATCATATAAACCTCAATAATAAAACATAATGAAGGCAGGATGTACTGTACCATTTGCAGTGCCTCCAAATGGGATGGAGCAGCCAAGAAAGTAGGCGAGCAATTGCAGTCTCTTCTGGGCTCTCTGTCAAGGAAAGACAATATTTTAGAATATTTGCGCACATAACCACATACATACTGTAGCAGAATTTATTAATAGGAAAGTTTGAGAAAAATCGGAGAGAGATAGAGAGATAGACAGTGTGTGCCTGGAAGAAAGACAGTGAGAAACAGACATTGGGAGCAATTGCCATTGTTGGTTGCATGTATTGTAAACTGTACAATAACATGCAATATGACTTAATATACTGTAATACCCAGGGCTGTAAGCAGGAAAATATTTGCATTAATGTAAGTGACAGTAGAAAGGTAGAAAGAGAGAGAAAAGTAGAAACCGAGGCATACTATGTCCAGCGCCTTCAGACCATACCAATGGTATATAAGGCGCTATATAAATGCAAAATAACATAACATAACATAACATGTAGTGAGAAAGAGAAATGTTGATATAAAATGCATTACAATACTAAAATAATGACGGCAGAAAGTACTGTTCAATTTGCAATTGCTGCAAGTAGGATGGCGGAGCTGAGGTCCTGTTCCAGCAGGTAGGCAATCGCTGACTCTTGGGGTACCTTTGTTTGGGAAAAAAATGATGCTTGGATATTTAGCTAGCGCCACCCCAGGCAGCCATCCTGGACCAACACGCCAAGTGTGGTTACAGGCAAACGGCGTTCCACACATTGCCCATGAGGTTTTCTATACAGCACATTTTTTAGGTTACTGCGGGTGCTCTACACATAATGCCCAGAGTATACCGTGCACATATTTGAACGTTATAAAAAATAACAGGAAACCAGTCATGAAGAAAACCAGCCCATTTCAGCCTTTAGTTGAAACTAGGATTGGGGAGAACAGTCTTTTCCCCCACACTCAGAGCTCAAGATTTATATAAATTGGAAGACACTTGTTTATATTTAGATTGTCTCAGCTAGTAGACTGTACACCAGGGTCATGACTGTGCATTAGGGTCATGACTGTGCACGTTAGTCATAACTGTACACCAGGGTCATGACTGTACACCAGGGTCATGACTGTACACTAGGGTCATGATTGTACACCAGGGCAATGACTGTACACTAGGGTCATCCCAGTTAGTTGCTCTCACTGGAGAGCAGCGACACTCTCTTGGCCCCCTTTGGCCATCTCTACCTCTCCCCCTCTTTTTTGCTCTTTCTCTCTGACAACACCTGACGAGGTTTCTAGACAAGTCTGATCTATGGAAGCGTCATCCAAACAGGTGCTCCCCTGCTCCTCCAGAACCATCAAGGACCATATTGACACCCTCGCTCCAGCCTTGGCCGATTTCTGTAATCACTCTTTAGCCACTCGAACGTTCCCCTCTCCACT
The DNA here is from genome assembly GCF_040938575.1 of Ambystoma mexicanum. Classification (NCBI taxonomy): domain Eukaryota; kingdom Metazoa; phylum Chordata; class Amphibia; order Caudata; family Ambystomatidae; genus Ambystoma; species Ambystoma mexicanum. The sequence continues at coordinate 1,250,504,223 of NC_090921.1, read as the reverse complement.
TAAGCACTCCCTTGCCGTCTGCTGATCCTGACTGCCTGGCAAACTATTGCTCAATCTCTGTCACCCCTTTCTTGGGCAAACTCTTGGAAAAGCTTGCCATCTCCCAGCTTACTCTCTACACTGAATATGTTGGTTATCTCCATGACCATCAGTCTGGCCTCATAGCTGCCAGAGGCATTGAAACTTCTCTCCTGAACACCCGTGAAGATCTGCACTCTAACCTTGATTCCAGCATTCCTTCTGTCCTCAACCTCCTTCTTTCCTCTGCTTTTGACACGGTCAACAATGCCATCCTGATCAATCGACTCTGTGAGAACCTGGGCATCACGGATCAGGCCCTGGAGTGACTGACCTCCTTCCTCTTGGACCGCCCCCCCCTCCCAAGTCCAACCTGGTCCCAATCTCTCTGCCACCTTCCTCCACCTGTGACGTTCCCCAGGGCTCTATACTGTCACCCTGGATTTTCAACCTCTACTGGCCACTTTGGCCCACCTGATCTCTACCTTCTCCTCTAACTTTCAATGTTATGTGGGCTGTCCGGTCATTTGGTCGACAGAAAATTGGTCAACAGACAAATGGTCGACGCAATTTGGTCGAAAGACAAATGGTCGAATTTTTTTTTTTATTTTTATATATATTTTTCAGGTTTTCGTTTAGGAAAAAAAAGGGTTTTAAGCAAAAAAAGGGGGTTGGGGGGGGGACCCCCCCAAAAAAACAACAAAAAAAAGTGAAAATACAAAAAAAAAATTCGACCATTTGTCTTTCGACCAAATTGCGTCGACCATTTGTCCTGTCGACCTTTTTTTTTCGACCAAATGACCGGTAACCGTTATGTGGATGACTCAGCATTTCTTCAGGCTCCCCTCAGCCTCCTCTCCCGTCTCACTCATTACTGACTGTCTATCTGCGATTCAGGATTGGTGTGCCTCCAACGATCTCTACCTTAATGCCAGGATTGGTGCGTCTCCAATGGTCTCTGCCTTAATGGCACCAGCTTTCCCTCTCTCACTCTGTCTGTCCGCCTTGGGCACTCTTTCTTCACCTTCTTGCGAGGCAAAAAACCTTGGTGTCATCTTCTGTGCCACTCTCTGTTTCTCTCCTCACATCTCGGATCTCACCACGAAGTTCCACTACCAGCTGCTCCTCTTCAAAGAGACTCTGCCCTTTCTCACTTTCCACCAGAATCTCACTGTCTCCAGACCCCTGGTTCTCTCTAGGCTGGACTGCTACAATAGCCACTTTCTCATTCTTCCTTCCTCTACTCTCCGTCATCTGCAACTGATCCAGAACAGGACTGCAAGACTTATCTTTGGCCTCAAGCCCAGGGATCATATCTCTCCAGCCCTGAAATCTCTCCACTGGCTCCCGGTGGCTGCAAAGATCAAGTTCAAGACCCTCTGCATTGTCCACAAGGCTTTCTGGGGCCATGGCCCGCACTACATCCAACGCTCTCTTCCAAAATACCTTCCTTCTCGAGCCCTTCGCTCAGCTACCTCCAACTCTCTAAGGGTTAGACGCTTCTCCAGGCAGAGAGTGGGAGGTAGATCACTCTCTGCTGCTGGTACCTCCCTATGGAATGGCCTCACTGCCCCTACAAACTTGAGCCAGACCATCTGAAGTTTCGGAAGCAGCTCAAAACTTTCCTTTTCTCCTCTTCTTTCTCTCTCTTCCTCCACTGCTGACTTACCTGTCTGCTGTTCCGACCCGTTGCTTGGATACCCTCAGAGTCTCTATTAGTCCAAGCTCCTTCTTGATCGGTCCCCCTTGCACTGTCTCCGTGCTTACCATGCACTTAAGGGCTGTAACTGTAACCGTGCAGCCCCTTGTTCTCCTTGCACTACCCATAGCTGCGCTACCCTGGCTGCACTTACTCAGAGCATTGCAGCCCAGTTTTCCCCTCCTCTGTCCCTTGCACTTCCCCCCTCCCTTTCCCCTTGCACCACTCGTTCTCACATTGACACAAGGCCTAATGAGATTGTTTGTCTTGTTCTCCCTCTATCTTCCCTCCCGTGTCTTGTCACGCATAGAAACATTGTGTACAGGCGCGTTATAAATGGCTTTTATCATATCATTTTATCACAGATGCCCAGAAAAATATACAATGCCACAGTAAGGAATGGCTAGAATGGCAGCACCAAAATGCCAATCTAGACTGGTAATTACACTTAGCAGGACTTCTTTATCAGAAATTCCCAGTTAAAAGAAAGTCATACCATACTGAGAAATGACCAGACTGGTTGCACCAAAATGCCTCTCTCGCCACTAATACCACATATCATGCCTGCTTAGCCTGGACATGGACAACCATTGTGATGTAATGCACAATCCGCCCCCCACACATGCCCTCTCCCTGCCACCCCCTGCCCCATCCTCCGAAATCAGCTCATTGGTCAAGAATTACCTCCACGTCCCTTTTCCTTGTCCCAGAGCTTACGTATGAGGCTCCTTGCCTCATATGTAAGCACTGGGATGAGGAAGCGTGGGACTAAGAGTAATTAAGATTACAGGTAGCTAAATCAGGCCTTACCTCCATGTACCTCTACCTCATCCCGGTACCTGTGTATGAGGCAGAGTACACAAGTACTGCCTCATACATAAGTACTGGGATGAGGAAGAATGGGGCTTGGAGTAATCAAGGCATTAAACACAAGTAGTGGCGCAACACCATTAAGTTGACTGGGCTTCAGCACTCCCCCCCTGACATTTTGGGCTATGTTGACTCGACCTGGCTGACCTTTAGAGCAGTTGCCGGACAGAACAGGACACAGATGTTAAATGGCACCTGTAATAAGGGCCCAGCAATTACCAACGTAAAGCATTTCTCTGTTAGTACCTGCATTGAAATGCCACATTCTTTAGGCAATTGAAATCGCAATGTGGGTCTAGTACTTGCATGCCAGGGGGTGATTGGAAGGGTAGAGAGGGAATAGGAGACTTAAAGGAGAGAGTTAACTGCTTGTAACATTGAACCTGCACTAGAATAGTCTCATTAAAATGCATAAAGAAGTTAGATGCCCCCACACAAATAAGTTTGTCCCTCCCCACCACCCGTGAAGTTAGCGCCTCTCCAAACATTTGAAAGGTTAGCCCCCCGAAATTCAGGTTTTGTTGTGCCCCTGTACACAAGCACACACACCATTCACCATATAGACACCCAGCCATCCATACAGAATGCCTGTAAGATTACCAGCACCGTTGTTTCCGGGCCGGCATGGTCAGAATGAGCCCCATTGTTTCTTTTTGAAGTCACTCTAACTTCATTAAGAAATTATTCAGTTAAGGACCAAATCATAACGGAAACAATTTCTTTATGAAGGCAGAGTGATTTCAAAAATAAACTATTTATTTTTGAAGTCATAGGGCTCCCCACCACCCCATGACATGGAACCCTCCAGCCTAGGTTCTTCCATGCCATGGAATGGGGGAATCCCTCAGCTTTCAAAAAGAAAGTGTCTTTTTGTAGTCACTCTGCGTTCATAAAGAAATGATTTCTGTTACAGAAATAATTTCTTTATTAATTCACAGTGAATTCAAAACGAAATTAATTTTTTGTTGTTGAGAGTTATTTTTATTTTTTTCTTCAAGTGGGGCCCCCTCCCATGACATGTGCTGGCGGGACCCCCGCACCACAGGGGCTGCAGGGGCCTCTATTGTGCCAGTGGAGAGAGAGAGCGAGAAGGGGCTCTGGAAACCATATCAGCTTGGCATGGCAAGGAGCAATGCTGATGTCATGAAACGGAAAAAGCACAATTTGTTAATGTAAGCAATCTTATGCCATTTCATCTTTTGTGTAGGGGTTTTACAATAATTGGGCCAATCCTGCTTTACCTTTTAAATCATATCCTTTCATTCTGATTTGGTGTGTAGTGATCCTTTGCTCCTTATCATCCCCAGGTCTGTCTACAGTAGCTGAATTCCCAGCATAGTGCAACAATAGAGCTCAGCCGCACTCACTCTTTGTTTCCTCAAACCCCCTCACTGCATACCCCATTTTCCCTCACCACTCTCGGGAAAACAATACATACATGGTTGCAATAATGATGCCCACAAAACTGTTACGTTTTCACACTTATTTTGGGTCTCCTAAAGCAATTTGGACTTGCTTTGAGCAAGCACGCCCAAATTCCCTTAGAAATGGAACCACAACATGAATAAATTATATAACAATGGAGAGGTTGCTGATGCAGACATACACAAGCAGGCAAGATGTAGGTAGTGGGGCAGGAATACCCGGTTCCAAGTAGGGATTCTCTGCTCTGGGAAGTCCACCTCCACACCACTCCGTGCCAACACACCACTCCACGCCTATATACAACCTCTCTACATCACCGCAACAACACTACACCTGTACACTCCCAACCACCACAACTCCACTGTACCCCACCACCGCATACCTTCACACCACTATCAATCTAGACCACTAGTCCTCACACCCATACACTCCTGTGCTCCTCACCTCCACACCCCTGCTCCTCCACTTCACACTAAACAACCACTCCACACCAACATACCAGCTTTCCACACCACACCATCACTACACATCACCTCCCCACCACACAACACCCACACGACACCACTAAGACTTCACACACCGCTACATCACCCCACACCACAACCACCACATTACTCCATACCACCAGATCACCAACATACCACTTCATAACACCATTGCACTTTACAGCACCACTGCAGACCACACCTCCAGATCACCACATCCCCACTCCACGCCACTAATTACATCACCCAACACCATTCCATACCACCACTCTTCTACACCATTCCATGTCACCACTACACGCCATCCCACCACGCCACAACTCCACACCAACACACTACCACTCCAGACCACCTTCACACTGCTACACACCCACAACCACCACCCCTCCACTCCACTGCACCACATCAGCTCTCCTAAACATACAGTACATTGAAAAACTGCAAACACCAGAACTATTGGCGTTGCTCATTCTTGTTTCTTTAGTTGGGGACGAGTGAAGAGTGGCTGTCTATTCTTACGGTATCTGTTCTGTACTTCCTAAAGTGAGTGACAGGATGTTGTGTATTGCATGACACGGTGGTCTCCTCCTCTGATGCAGGGCAGCGTACGGCCAGTGCCAGCATGCAGCTCGCATGGATCAGCGGTCTCCAGCAATTGTTCTTGTATACAGGAACAGGAAGTGTGTTCTTTTAATAGTCACAACAACACTAGATTGGATTCAGACAGACCTGTTCATACTTTGCACATGCAGGTAGGTCATATGACATTACAGTAGCTTTGTTTACAGGATGTTAGACCGTAAATGATCAGTATAGAAATGCTATGCACAATGTGTTTTACAGATCCCATTCAAGTAAACCAAAATGAATTTGCTGGGACTGCGACCCGAGATGCAGGCCCTGTACCTGACATATGGACTAAACATTGAACGCATATTCCCATGATCCCTCGCAATTGCCAGGCCTGGCTGGGGCTGATGGGAGCTGTTTGTGGTAATCAAGACCTGTTCAGGAAATGCTGTAGCATATCATTGTTCAATGTTATTTTGAATAGTTTTCATTGACATTGTACTATAACAACATAACTATAAAGATTCAGTAAAACATGCGCTACCCAGGTGTGTGCAATGCACACACAATGATTAGTGTGATCATAAAACTCGCTGGACGTAAAAGGAAACAAAAACGATATGAAGCACTCAAATGCCAGAGCAAGAAAACACAAATAGTGCCCATTCCACCAGGAGAGACCATGAATGGTAGTGTGTATTTCATCTCTGATATAACAAAGAGATTATACGTACAGGTCAAGAGACAGCATCTGTTACTAAATCAGGTTGCACAGATGGTTCTCAAGCACAGACCAATGTTTTTAGGGTGTGGCTCTGGACGCGACATTCAGTTCCTTAAACCAGATATCTGGCATCTGGATGGCACGGAGCGGCCAGGTCAAACCGATTTGTTTTCGGGCCAACAGTAAAGCCAATTTATCCAATCTACTTCTTCCCTTAACAGTAGGTAAAGGAATGGCTAATAGGAACGGAGGAGGGTCATGAGTTACCTCTGACCCAACCACGGCAGATAATAATGCTTTTTTTTTTTAAATACGTGTTACAACAAAAACATCATATTAAACAAATTGTTTACATAAATCAACATCAATCCCAGTTAAGATCTTATATATTTTAGATCAAATAGACTTTAAAACAGCAGTAAACCGAAGAAAATGCAACTAGAAAAACATTTAAAACCAATGTCTCAAGGTAACGTAACACTTATATCTAATTGAACAGCCCCGGTTTGTCTCCCGGTGCTAATGTCTTAACAAATCACCATCCACTCAGCGATCTCGGTCCTTGGCCCAGCCACTCTTCCTGCACTGCCTCCCTGCACTACGGGACTGTCTATGTATCCTACCGCCCCTCCTCCCGACACTTACCTTGCACTTGCCACCAGCTGGCCCTATTATTTATCTTGTATTCTACTAACCGTGTACTGCACTTTCCCTTCCCCTCTACCCTTGCACTTGCGCGATCTGAATGACACCTGGCGTAGTAGGATCGTTATCTGTCTCCCCTTGCCCCCCCTTGCCTCGTCGCGCCTTGAAACACTTGGGTATAGGCGCGTTACAAATGACTTATCATATCATACCATAAATGTGCTTATGCTGATCCACAATCATGAGAGAGTGAGCAACTAATTGAGTCTTGAACAATCAAAAAAAGTGCCCAGAATTCATACTCCCTAATGCCTTCCTACCTATCCACAAATAGAGCCAAATGCAATTCATGCACATTGGCTATAGGCGAACACCGCTTCAGGCAGGGGTGGTGCTAGGCCTGGAATAGATCTGGGGATACGCTACTGTTGGGGCTGTCCGGACTCTGGGCTAGCTAGCCTTTTGTTTGCAGCCACTGAGCTTCTGATCGGGGCTAAAACCAAACGAACCAGGGCTAGCCCCCCTCCCCCAGGCCTCCCCGTCCCCCAACCCCTCCAGTAACGCTTCTGGCTTCAAGACATGTCTGTTGGATTCAATCATGTCAATAATAATGTTACAACTTCAGTCCAGAAATTATTCACTGATGGGCATAACCAGACTGAATGCAGGAAGTCAGCATCATCTTTCTTGAAGCAGGGACAGATTCCGGTAGCAGCTGGATCAAACGTCCTTATCTTAAAAGGTGCAGTATAACTGGTGCATAAATGTTAAGTGCAACAATTGAAAATTGTACTTCATAGAAATCCACCTATTCTGGATGCAGACCCCGCCTTCTATTCTGTGCTCAAGCACAATTCCCAGAGGCATCTCACTCCATCTCCTGGAAGGGGAAGAAGCCCTCTCCATTTAATCCAGTTTCAAAGAGCGTCTATAGGGCCTCATTCCAAGTCTGGCGGTCAGGAAATAAGGGTGCCGTTAGCAACATCCTGGCACCTTTTCCGGACAGTCAGACAACGAGATTGCCTGCAGGGGCCGGATCTCCCGGCAGGTCTGACCGACCCCTGCAGGCGTGGTATTCACGGAAGCACCAGCACAACAGTGCTGGTGCTTCTGTGTCCCCATTCCCATGGAGCCCTATGGGACTCCACGAGAATGGGGACTTACAGTTTCCGCCACCTGACATCCCGGCCCGATGCCACCTGTAATATCCCTGTGGCGGCGGGTTATCATTCGGCGGAAACAGTGTTACGAGGTCAACGGGTTACCGCCAACCTCATACTGAGGCTGTATTACATCCATATATCCATATGCTAGATATCCATATAGCTGTAGGCTATATTATGGATGTGAGGGCCTGGCATGACAATATAGTATCACAAAGGACTTGACAGGGGCAAGGAGGGAAATGCGGGAGACTTGGCAGCCATCACTCCTTTTATTCTATGATAGTACAGGCCCTGAAATCTTGACATTTCCGGAAACACTTCTGTATAGGCGCGTTATAAATGCCATATCATATCATATCAACCACATGAAAGTTTCATTAATATATATCATCAAGCGTAATCCCCAACTGCGCAACTATGTCCCTATGCCCTAATCCACAGTAAATGCAGACCGTCTAATGTATCCAGATATAACGAAGGAATTTTTGTAGGAGGAAGGTGTGTGCAGTTTGTAGCATGCTCTATGCGTGCACTGAACAGTGTCAATCTCATCAGACTATGGGAGAAAGGAGTATCGACTTTAAGGAATTCGCCATAATTTTAATGTTTTCGAAAATGGTATTAGAGGCAGTAGGATAACCTTTGTACCAAGGAATAGCATGCCGCCTCATAGCCATTGTTGCACAATCTTCCCTGTCAGGTACATTTAGTCCCCCAAATTTGTAAGGAAGTGTGACTACCTCCCACTTCAATCGTGCCTGCTTGCCTCCCCATACGACAGGCGGGAAGCTTACAACTAAGTAAAGAATTTGTGGGGAGGTAGGAGAGGGATGTTAAGGAATGAGTACAAGCATTTGGGGGATGACCAATTCGAATAATAAAATGTGTGCCATCATGTAAATGGGACAATTAAACCATCTATGGATCTTATTCACAGCATAATGTATAAATGTTGCAGAGACCGAGCAATGGTAACCTCCAGCTTGTGGTTGCTGTCATGTTGCTTATTAGTCAGTTGAGGTCAATACATCCCACAGCAGAAGTGTTTAGTGGGAACACCTCAGATTTATCCCAGAAGATTATGTGAGGGGTTCTTGACATATAACAGGAGATCATCCAAGAGCGAGAGCAGCATTCTGAGGTTGTATAACACTAGTCCTCCTTAGTTATGCTATTCACGTAAATTCGAAGGCAGGGGTTCAATTGCTGGAGGGAAAAGCTCCAATACTATTCCGTTTGTATGGACCCTAGATAATGTAAGAGTATATAGTAACGAGAACAGCGATAAAAAGTAACAACCAACCGCCACGTACCTCAAGAACGTAAACATGAAGCTCAACTGCTGCGGGTCCACTGCTTATTCAGAATGTAGAAGGCAGCTACTGCTTTATTTTGAGAATGTATTAAGGATAGCACATTGAAGAGCTTTCACAGGTTGGTCAACGTTGATGTGCCTGGGTTGAGTCCTGATTGGTCCCGTGGAATCATCAGTGGTAGAAAAGGAATAAGCTGCCAGGCCTGTATTTTTGCAAGAGTATTGTTGTCGAGGTTTAACATTAAAAGAGGGTGGTCGGATATTAAGAGCCTGTTGACTTTATTTGGTTTAGGCAGTATGACTATTAGTGCATCCTACAAGCTGGGAGGCCTACTACCCATTTGGGAGGTGTGTTGTTATACCTTCAGCAGTCTCTGGGCTAAGATTTCCCTGTATAAAGAATTGAGCTCAGCAATGACGCTCAGTAGTTCCTCAACTGTAGACAGTTCAGTGGAGGGTTCTGATCCTCATCAAGACACACTAGTTCAGCTTGTTCGAGGAATGCATCAATCAGTTCCATTGTTACCCCTGTCTTGCTCTCATACAGATAAAAGAAATATCCGGCAAATTCTTCATGATTCATGATAATCTCAGAGTGGCCCCTCTCATATGTAATGGGCCACGCCAGAAATCTGCTGGGATGATCACTTTGAGCATGTGTACTTGCTGTCACTCAGTTTTGCAAAAATGTGGTTTCCCTGTCAGCCATGTGAGTAGATTTTGTAAGAGATTTGAGAATATCAATGGCTAACACGTCAGATTTAGATCAGGTCTACATGTCCTGTGGATCTTTTCGGAGAGATGTTTAAAGAGTTTAAGGCCATGTATATGGATGTAAGTATTCCAGTCTCCCTAGTCTCCTTAGTTATACAATACCCTTGGCTATAGCATTGAAATGTTCACCACAGCAAAGTAGCACTAGCAACCGAAACCTCATTTACAGTGAAGAAATGTAAGGTTTCTGTATGCATATTTCTGAAAGAAAGCATCACGAAGATTGGTAGTGTAAGGGGCCAATTACCAGACCATCTACTGGGAGAATGCATTTGCAGTGTAATGAAGAGTTCCAAAGTTTTAAGCAGTAGAATGTTGATACACCAAGTTTGTTTGTCGTGTACGGTTTAGGTTCTAGGCACTGAATCAGAGTTTTCTAGTGGGCTGGTAGATGGTGAGTTTCTTTTGAATGAATTCTGCATGTGATTTTGAAGGCGAATTTTCTTTTTGACTGGGAGCCAATGTAGCATCCTTAGCGCTTGGGTGATGTGGTCCCTTCGTCAGAGTTTGACGAGAAGTCTGGCAGCTACATTATGTACACTTTGTAGTTTCTTCAGTATACGCTGTTGGCACAGTCTATCCTGATATCATGAGGGAGATGATGGCCCGTGTTTGGGAGTAACGGAGAGGAATGGTAGAATCTTTTTGATTGTGTGTAGATGGAAGAAGCATTTCTTAATTATTGCATTCATTTGCAGTTCCAGTATTAGCTTGTTGTCCATTAGGATTCCAAGGTTTTTGACAACTTTGGATGGTGTGGGTGCTGTTCCCAGTTCTGTGGGCCATGGAATGTACTAGTTGCGTCCTTGGTTGTTGGATGTAATCATGACTTCCATCTTGTCTGGGTTGATGTTAAGGTTTTTAGTTTTCATCTATTGGTAGATTTCTTTGAGACAGCCTATTAGCGTTGTGTTCTCATCTTGTCCATTACCTATTTTGTAGATGATTTGGAAATGTGGGTAACCCAGGCAAAACAGAAATAATTATCATATCCAAAAGAAGAGCAAACAATTGCTATATCCCATGGCCGATGGAACTTTTTATTTTTTTTATTATTTTTATTTTATTGGTTTATACAAACCTTTAAAATCTTTTACACACATAAACAAACGACAAACAACATACATCATGCTTCATTAGCCTCAGCTCCTCCTGCTCCTTCCGGCATCCGATTTCCCCGGAGCTCTTTTAATCATGGCTCACTGCCTAGTCACCAGAGTACATATTCAACCAAAGTTCAAGTATCGCTAAAACATGCATCAGTGGGATTAGCAATTTCGAGATGATTCCATTAAACATATGGCCCCACCATTCATCCGCCCATAGAGATGGATGGTTTATGCTCCACGGACCCAAGTGCAAAGGTCTTTCGCTACGAAACTGTTAAAAAATAGCACTAAATGCTTAAGTGTTTCGGTTTCTTTTGTGCAGAATCTGCACATGGGATTTAGATTTTTGTTACACCTCCACATTTGTAGACACTCTTTTGTTTTAAACAAATTCATGCGAAATAACATGAAGCGTCTCCGTGCATTAGGGTCTGTGAACAAGCTAATATTACGTTGAGCATTATTGAAGGCACGTGCTTCAGCAGGCACGTCTACCATTAATTTCGCCAAAGCTCTTTGTCTACAAGTTCGCTCCCAATCGTGGTCCCAAATTTTCAATTTTGCAGCATTTGGGTTTTCGTGGAGCATATTAATCTTGATGTCGAATTCTAGCAACAAATATCCACATTTCTGCATCCACATTGACACCAAGTTCCGATCTGTAGCCGATGCACTATGAAGGATTTCAAACTGTAAGATGTTTTCTCGAGCACAGGTCTTACGAAACAACTATAGCAGATTCCAGGTGATCCTTGCCTGAAGTGATATGAAGGATAGTTTGTATCTAATGCATGATGTCATTGTGCCTGTTGGGAAACCCAGAACTTTCGTCCAAAATTGATTCTGCAAGGAAGACCATACTTCATGAGAACAGCCCAAGGCATTTTCAGCCTCGTAGATCAGCACTGGAATGACTTTTTGTCGGTAGAACAGCCGCAGTGGTTCAAGCGAAAATTTCCCAAATTTCTTTTTCATAGTTAACGATAACTCGCTAGCTGAGCACATTTCCTTTTTGTATCTGCTGTCCAAGGGCCATCGTTAATACAGGAGCTTTTTACCATTCCCAGGTATTTGACGCTTTGTGATATCATCATCGATTCACCACCCAGGAGCCCTCTAAACTTTTTTGCTCCATTCGAGGTTGCCCCTCTCAAGTTCTTAAGTATTAAGATCTCACAATTTTTTGTGTTAATCAACAGCCGATTCTCCCTTACATAGCACTGGATGGTGTCAAGTTTCCTTTGCAAGCCGACTGGTGTTACATCCATCACGACTAAATCGTTGGCATATAGAAGCCAGCTTACATGCGATTTGTTTATTTTAGATGGGAATGAATTTACTGCGTCTATTGATGTGCCTATGTCCGATATGAACAGACTAAACATAGCTGCAGCAAGAGGGCATCCTTGTTTTACGCCCTTGTTTGTTTTGATTGCGGTTGACAATTTCCCAGATTGATCTAAGCGGATCTTAATAGATGTGTCTGTGTGAAGCTCCTGGATGGCTGCTACTAGATCTTCAAGGCACCCCCCCCGCTGCAATTTCGACCACAGAAGTTCTCGATCCACAGTGTCAAAGGCGCTTGAGAAGTCAATAAACGCCAACTATACCACTGTGTTTGATTTTAATTCCTCCAATGTTGTCAAATTGAGTAGCAATAGATTTAAGGAGCAACCAACTTGTTTAACAAAGCCAGCTTGACGGGCGTCAACATGCGCAGTTTTTACAGCACACTCTACCTGTTTTTGCTGCAGAGTGGTTGCGTAGACTTTACCCAATACGTCTAACAACGCCACCGGCCAACCATTTTTTGGGTTTGATCTATCCCCTTTTTTAGATATAGGTACGATGATCGCTAACTTCCATGATCTAGGAGATTGACCCAGGTTGTTTATTCTTTTGAATAAAGCTACACAAAACTCAGCCCAGATCTCGGGGTGCTGTTTGATGGTATAGTTGGTTAGGCCATCTGAGCCGGGAGCTCTTGAATTTTTGGCCCTCGTGATTATAGTCACAATGTCGTTTTTACAAAAGGTGAGTGAGCGTGGTAGAACTATCAATTCCTTCACTCCAACCGTAGTCTTGTTTCCCTTATATAAGGTCTCAAAATGAGAAATCTACTCTGTTTCTGTCACTGAGCACGTTTGCAGAGACTTTTGAGGGGCCTGCATGTTGTTAATGATCCCCCAAAAGTCCTGTGTGTTTTTGTTCCTTAGTGGAGATAACATTACCTTGGCGTCGTTTTGTATGGTCAAGTGTAAGTGGGCCTTCATCCAGTTCTTGTGTCGCTGTTTTGCGGCTTTAATTTCCATCTTTCGAGTTTCTGGGTCCAGAGATTGTGCCTGACGAATTGCACGTCTCATCTGTCGTTTGTGTGTTTGAATCTCTGGATCGAACTGATGTTTACGGACAAAGTTTGAGTTTTTCAACCTCACATTCTTGGTTTTAAATTGTAGCAGTAACTGATCGTATTCCATTTGGGTACTGTACTGGCAGTAGACGGTTGACAACTGAACAACCTCGTGCTCCTCTAGACGTAGTTTGACCCTGTTTACTTCAACCAAAATATTATGTCGCCACCTCGATGTTCCTTCTTTCAGTGACGTTACAAGTTCACTTGTTAGCATATTGTGGCCGCTGCTGGTTTTCTTCATTATCTTTAAGGATTTTATTTGTGCGTACAAGTCGGGATACACAAACACGTAGTCGATTGTGGATGCTGAGTCAGCACGCTGCCAAGTTGTTGCCAGTGGCATATCTCCAGTCATGTTCCCATTCAACATTTGCGTCTTTTTGGCCTCTGCCACAGGTTTAAGAAGGTCAATATTCAAGTCTCCACAAATCATAATATTCACCCTCACCTTGGACTCATACAGAAGATCCCAAATTTCTGAGCTTTGCTCCATGAACTCCATTTTGCCTGCCCTTAGATCATTCCAGTACACATTTAGTAGTGTTATTTATCGGTGTCCTCAGTACCCAGTGTCTGCCTAATGATCGTAGTTTCTTGAATGAATGGGGAGTGATTGGTAGCTCTTGCTATCCTGAAGCCCGATGCCCTGTTTACTAGTGTTAGCAGGCCCACCATCGGACGCCCTTTCTCCAATTTTATTGGGGGATTCAATACCACTTTGTAATCACTTGAGATTGGAGTTTCAGTTAGACATTTTCCTGCAAACAAGCAATGGTCAAACCTTCCAGCCAGTTTGTATTAAACAGGTGTATGAAGCCTCGCATGTTCCAAGATGCCACTGAGCACACGCTTGAGGTAGACTTTTCCTGGCGTTATTGGTGATGGTTTGTGTTAAGCGTAGCAGCTAACCAGCACCAGTCTCCGTTGCCCACTGTTGCATTTGGACGACTGGTGACACTGTCTAGTGGCATTCTCGAGCTTTGGACTCCGCCTATGGTGATTCTTATGTCCGTTTTAATAGCATCGTGTGCACTCTCCTGCTCATTCATCTTTGAGTCAGGTGTTTTTCTCTTAATGGTTGGAACTTGTTACAGCGCCTGCTCCATCAACGATTGTTAAGAAACTGGAAGTGTTGATGGACAATGAACTAACACTTGAGCCACAAGTAAATGCTATAATCAAGAAATGTTTCTTCCTTCTACACACAGTAAAAAGAATCCTGCCATTCCTCTCTTTCACCCACAAAATACTCACCATCATCAGACTCATAACGTCCAAAGTAGACTACACCAACAGCCTATAACTGGGAATGCAAGAACAACTGTTAAAGAAAGTCTAGCACATCCAAAACAATGTGGCCAGACTCCTGCTCAAACTACCACAAAGAGAAAACATTACTCCAGCACTGAAAATGCTACACTGGCTACCAATAAAACAGTGAATAAAATTCAGATCAATGTGCATAATGCACAGAGCAATCCACAGCCAAGGAGCAGAGTTTCTAAAAGAGAAAATAAGTGTCTACCACCCGACAAGACCACTCAGATCAAGCAAGAACATCCACCTAGAACCAAAACCATAATAGAAAAGAACATTCAGAGGATCATCTTTCTCTCACCTGGCACCAATAACCTGGAATGAGCTACTAAAAAACATACATAACACAAGGGATCATCTTCAATTAAAAAAACTACTCAAAACATGGCTCTTTGCTCCAGAACCAAAAGGAAACGACTAGGAAGCATATACGCAGCAGGAAACAAGAATCCCAGAGAGGGGACCATCATCACTAACTTAATTGTCCCTAACCGCAGGACAGGGGGAGGTGGCCATGTCCACCTACTGCTAGCCCACAGCTGAAACATAGGTAGGTTAGGACCTCACATGGGAATGGGCAGGGAGGGACCAGGAGGGCGGGGTGAGAATACCATGTTCAGATATCGCTAGACCACTGAGGAAACATAGGTAGGTAAGGACCCCACACAGGAATGGCCGGGTAGGGACCAGAATCCTCTAACCCAAACATGGCCAACACCAGGGTGGGGGAACACACCTGCTCCAGACAGGTACACAAACCACTAAAGTAACACAGAGGAAAACTGCTACCCTCATCATACCTGCCAACTAGGCAGACAAACTACAATACGAAACCCACAGGATAACAATAGATGTGGAGCAACAAAATGCAAAGACAAGAGGTAAGAAAAAACCTAGTAACCCAACTATAAAACCTTAACTTTCCCAATGCACTTCTCATACAGAAACCCACACAACCACTTCTCTGCACAGCAATACGCACGTACTTCACCACACTGCAACAACAGACAAACAACACATAATCCGGATAAACCACACATGGGAACTTGCACCGACCCGATAACAGCATTCAAGTTAAGAGGATGGTGCAAACCGAACTTAAACTGCCAACAGGACATCACAGCTCTCACTCTCCTATTCCCACTACACCCTATGAAACCGCACCCCCCCGTTCAGATCCACCAGAGCATCTAGGGACCACTCCGGTGGCGACGATGCGTGGTAAAGAAAGAAAAGAGAATGCACACGTTTCTAATATGTTTAATTTGACAATGCTTGTGGGTAGTTTTTAATGGCTCTGGCGGTTCTCCAAGTTGAGGCAGTTTAATATTCCCAGCGGCGCAACTCATTCCTTTAGTTTCTTCATTAAATTTCAGAGCCTCGCAATAAGGACATACTTCAGCCATGGTGCCGATGAGAACATGCCGGCTCAAACTCTAATCATCAGCTGGTTTGTACCGGAATGCAAGGCGATTGTAATTGCGTGATTTCTGAGCATGGAGTAGTTTTTGACGCTGATCTGCTGTTTCTCGTTGATGTCTTTCAGCCACTCTCATCCTGTCACGTTCATTCTGTTGAGAACGAAGCAGATCTGAAGCTGCAGAACGCGATCGCTGTGCTCGCAACGTGCATCCTCAAGCCTGGCTGCACGTTGCTCTGCTGCTTCCTCGGCACGTATTTGAGCATTCAAATTCAATCCTAAAATAGCGTGTGTTGCTTTTACGTCCAACAGATGGCACTGTTTTGCAGTAAAATGTTCAGTATAGGGTGTGTTGCTTTTACATCCAACAGATGGCGCTGTTTTTCAGAAAAATCATGTTTTTACCTGTCACAGGTGTGACATATATGTATAGTAGGTATATAAAAACACACGACAATTTGAATGCAACGTTGTGTCAAAACTTCAAAGCAATCAGTGAAGAACTTTCAGAGATATAAGATTTTGAACAAACAAACATTTACATTTTTATTTATATAGATTAACATCATCTGAGTAGTTGTAGCAAGTGACGCTGTGTCATTTCATGAGGCTGATTAGTGGCGTCATATGGTGTTGAAGAGCACCAGGGACGAGGGTCCTTGTGGTAGTCCACAGGTGGTGTTCTACAGTGCGTATTTGAATAGTTTTATCCATATTGTTTCTGTTCTTTCGGACAAGAAAGATTTAATCCAGAGCAATGCTGTGTCGATGATCCCTATTTCTTCTAGCCTCTTGATGAGGATTTTATGGTCGACTTTATCAAATGATGCAGAGATGTCTAGTAGTATCAGTGTCGACTATGTGTTGGTGTCTATGTTGGTTTTTAGGTTGTCCATATAGAGAGAAGTGCTCCATCCCTCCCATGGGTCTGAAGCCAATTTGTGCTTAGTCCAGTAGTTGGTGATTTTCTACATGTTCGAGTGTTTGGGCCAAACTGTGCAGCCTGATCCGTGGTCCTGGAATAGATAGGGGATGGTGCTCAGTCTGGTTGATTGGTCTACTTTGTATGATCCAGTGTATGTTGGTGATTTTATTCTTGAAATTATCTGCAAGGTCATTGCATATGTTTTGTGAAGACACTGGTGGCTTTTTGCATCCAGGGGGATTTCTAATCTCGTTTGTGATGTTCAATAGTTCTCTCTGAGTGCTGGTGGCTTTTGTGATCTGGTCGTCGCAGTAGTTCTTTTAGCCTTAAGAATGTCCTTTTTGTATGCTCAGATTTGTTTTAGATTAATTATACTTTTGGCTTGGTCCTAGTTTTTCCTCCATTCTTGTTCTAGATTCCGGTTTGTTTTTTTCATTGTGTTGAGCTGGAGCATGAACCATCTTCCTATTGCTTGATTTCATGATTAGATGAAGTTTTATTCTGGAGAGCTGCAGTCAATTGTTTCAGTGATCCATTTCTGAATTAGGTCTGCTTTTTCATCTAAGTCAGTTGCATCCAAGGTTGTGATCGATGGTTTTGAGGATTCTATTTCTTCTAAGTTGCTTTTTCTGATGCTATTCCAATTTTTTTTGCAGATCGAGGGTTACTTTTGAGTGTTTTTGGATGCTTTTGATGGTAGTTGGATCACAACCGGCATAATGAGGTGGTCACTCCATAGTATTTGCATTGGTGGCGCAGTTGAGATCAGTTTTTTATTGGCGAAGATTGTGCTACCCTAAAATTAATCAAGGGCCCTGTACTCAATCTCAGAGCTCAGAGCTGGACCATAAACCCAAAATTAAGAACGGAATCATAGAAATGGTGGTGCGCCCCTGCCAGTATGTAATGATCCGTTGTTTGCCTCCTGAATTCACTTAACTTCCACATTTAACCTTGCTCAGATGCATCGTTTCCTGACAACAGGTGTATGTAAAACTGCACAAGGCCTACTTCTCCACTCACCCTTATTTGCAGGGTGTCAGTAGCCTTGAACTCAACTTTACCTGGTCAACTAGTCTCACGCTCCCACTTAAGGTCACTAGGATCACCTCAGTAAATCACTGTTAGACACAGGGACATCGTTTCACCAAAATGCCAGGGGTAGCGGAAGTGACATCACATGACCCTTGACCTCTGATGGCATCACAGGAAGTGATGTAATTTGACCCAACCCCGAAAGTGACATCACAGGAAGCTATGGAACATGACCTTTCACCACTTGAAAAAACAGGAAGAGGATCACAGAGCATTGTTCCTAAGTACACAACGCAAAATATGGTTACCATATCACTATAATGTGATATACATTTCATACAGGAATGGATCCCCATATGTATCATTCATATCAGTGTGTATAGGCCCATGTTACAAAATTAAAGTGAATGTAAACAGACATCCAAAGCCAAATGATAATGATGTGTTAATATAAAGCATTTACACTTAAGTGCTTTATATAGAACAAATATACATACAATGTCACCCAACTTGTGTTGGTACTCATTTATCAATCTCAGATGGATGAAAAAGGCTGAGTTGGGGTGTTTAAGAACAGACTAAATCAATGACTCACACCATGACGTGTGCTTGAAATAAATCTTTAATGCATGTAGCAATTATTGTATACAATTCCAGAAAGACAAATTATTTGGTATTCCTATTCTTTCTTATTTAGGGTCACTGATCAAAGTGTTACACTTGTGCAGACCCTGTTTTTTTTTTTTTTTTTAAAAGGACTGAACAAGAAAGGCAGCGACTACATAAACAAAGATTTAAAAAGCAAAATGTATTAGTACTTTGTTAGGGGTAGCAAGGGAGACCACAGGGGTAGCAAAGGAGACCTCAGCGGTCGCAGTTGCAACCCCTGGCGACCCCCAAATGATGTCCCTGAATACACATAATGAACTGCTCAGGCAACAGACTTCCCTGTACGACTGCTTTGATGTCATGATTGATGCACCTGCACCTTATTTGTGATGATTGGGGCCTATTCTGTGATTCTCCCAATACCAGCAAATCGTTACTGCTCGTGCTCAATTCTCTTTTTGTTAATGCCATGCATTTGCTGATTTTGTATTTGCCTTGCTTTTTGCTATTTGCGGTTTACTATGTCACTGTTGCTGTTCGGCCGTTCTTTTCACTATTCCTGCATGCTTTTCATGCTGCATGCTGTTCATACACCCGTTTATGCCCTCTGTGGTTGCACAAACGCTTTGTGCTGTTTGCCTTCTCTATCTCATCTCCCGCGGCTGCAAATGTGTAGCGCTGCTCAGTTCTGAGTGTTGGTTACTGATGTCCAGGGTCGGATTTGCCCATCGGCCACTCAGCCCATGGCTGGACCGAACTAATTTTGTGTCCATGGGGCCGGTTTCTGCCCACATCTGGGGGCCTGTTTGGGTGAGAAGAAAGAAAATAAAACCTGCAACGGCATGGAGTAGGGGGCGGAGCAGCTCATTAACGCCATGAGCCTTCTTCTAGCACTGCCCCCTATACGCAGGACACCAGGACAGCAGGCCTTTTGGTGGCTGGCCTGCATTTAGCCCACGCCAACCTGAGGAGCCGGAGCCGCCTGCCACGTCGTCATCTTTGGGTCCTGGTGTCCTGCTCTTTGTTCGTGATGGGGGGACGAGGCGAGGGGGGATGAGGAGGTAAGTGTGGGGCAGGAGCATGGAACAGACCTGTTCCCTATAGTGTTGGCTCTTAGAGCCCTTTGTTTAACATGCACCCTCCCTCCATTTGCATTGCATTCCAGTGGGTGGTTGGGTCTGTGCTTTCTGGCCCTGTTGTATTGCGTATTTATCCCTCGGCCGTACCGCCTTCAGGGTTGTCAAGCATGGGGGTGCTTTTGTGGGCCACATCGATCTCTGCTGCTGGTAGTTGTGGAGCTCGCCTAAGGGTGGTCTGCAGAGACTCACGTGGTGGCTGCAATGGCGTTGGGTCTGGTACGGCTTTGTGGGGGTGCAGCAGTGCTCAGGGGCTTTGCATTGATGGGCACAGGCGAGCAAATGTTTTCCTTAGTCTGGATAGCGTCCTTTGATAGCAATGCACGGGTTTTCAGGTTGCTGATAGGTGTTCTTTGATTATTGGATTTGCCAGAGAAAATGATCATTTTAAGTGACAAAACACAGTACGGATGTACCACTGAAGCGGTTACTGGAATAACAGTACATGGTACAACTGTGTAGGGAGTGTTTCAGGAGTGGTGCTGTCTGCAAGTGTCACAAGCGGCGTGCATTCAGAATTGCAGTCTTGCCACAAAGGTATAACAGGGTTTAGTCAAAGGTGTCCCAATAAGAGTTGGAAGGAAATACTGTGGGCGCTCCCAGCTCGTCACCTTATAGCCACTTTCGTGCACCAGCCCCTTCACGGCCCGCTCATTTCATTGCGCTCGTTCAAAGATCCCTACCGCCACCTGGTACAGAGCCACGTCTGGCCACAAATGCCCTAGGAGGTCGTTAGTGGCAACGGCAAACACGCATTTAAAACAATCCTGTTTAGCCTTGACTTGGGTGGCACGCACGGAGTGTATGAAATCATGGATCCACTGTGGGTCATTTACCTATTGACAAACCCTGCTGACCTCAACTCTATAGCGGTAACTTAAAAATGTGAGGTATCCAAAATGCCACGTTTCATACCATTAACATCACAGAGATGGACTGATGTATTCAGAGAACGCAAATAGCTTCAGTTTCTTCCTCCTCCTGACCTTAGGAATGTTTGCAGATGTTGTCCACAATAGAGCATAGCATAGAGCATAGCTTAGCAAAATTGCGTTTGATGAATTGTGAATTGGTTGCCTTTGATGAAAGCTTTCCTAAAATACCCTCAAGTTTGAACCTGGCCCCTACACGTTTGCTCCTTTCCCTAATTTACAAAAATAATGTGCTACATTTTTCATTGGTGAAAATCTTTATATATGTTGGTGCCGGATGTGTGTGCCATGTGCAGCACAAACTTGTAAAGCCAACCACAGGGTTTTGTATTGTGCATAGGAGTGGGGGGTTGAGGGGGATGGTGGCGATGGGGTTTGTTGGGGGCAGCGGTGCAGACCAGTAGGAAACATATTTCCACTACTTCTTTTCGTACACTTCGATCACTGATTGCTAGATGTTTTAAGTTCTGACAATACAAATAATGTAAGCCAAGCAGTCCGACTGGATGCAATAAAAGGAGCACTATTGAGTATTTAGGTTTATTAACTTCTGCTAAACTTTCAGTAAACAATTTTGATAAAACATCTTATGCATAGAAAAATTGTTTTCTGTCTTCCCATTGTCATCAAATGCCCAGGTGCTCACAGCACACGAAATAAGGACAGTGTATGCTATGCTAAGTACTCAAATCATAAGGCCCACCCCCTCTCTGCCACGCACATACAGCCACACTCTCGCTCTTGCCTATCAGGGTCCCAGGGCAACACCATTTTGCCTCAGGTTCCCCCTGGAGTTGTGGTGTGGCTCGAGTCCGGAGGGCACAGGTATTAATGTCCCCTTCCATGTATTACAGACCCATGGACACATTATGGCAAAACAAGAACAAAACCGACCTGAAACGGCCAAGCCTAAAATACATGTGACATACAAGAATGGCTAAGCCTATAAAATAATGTGCACTAGGTGTGCAGACATCATTCAATGGTCTCCTGATCTGCACCCAGAGAGGACACGACGTTTAAACATTACAACAGTCCTATGTAAACAAAAGTATCCATATGTTGGTGCAAACAAATGGCGTTGTATAAAATCTTCCGTGCTAAAAACCATTTTTGAGCCTCCACGCGTAAAGTGTCCTGCAGAGCCATTTTGAAAAGTTGGCCACCCTATTGCAAAGGGCAATTTATCCAGATGTGAGTTTTTGGGATAGCATTTTCTGTAAAGTCGTGAATTGATGCGATTCACGAATGATGGTTTGAGGGCCACTTTTTTTAGGTGAGGGGTGGGACACTTTTATTTGGGTGCCTATTTCTTGGCCCAGTCCGACCCTGCTGATGTCCTGTGCGCATATCTTTACTGGCTACGAAGAAAACATTTCCGAAAAGCAAAGAGCTGTCTCTTAGTGGACAGTTGATGGAGTCTTTATTTCACAAACTAAAATGTATGAATTGCCTCCTATCCTCCAAGAGCAGCCATAATTGCATGACAGATAGGTCCCCTTCGGCTACTTCGGAGGAGCTCTGCTATCAGAAACCTAACCTCGCCAGCAGTTCCAGGGAAACTATCCTCTAGTGTTACCAATTCTCCTCATAAACTGTACCCCTCCATAACGTCACCAAAATACATTTAAAAGCTATCATATCCCATTAGCTATTTGTGCACATTGGGTGTGAAAAAACACTTTCCCCGAGTCCCACTTCTGCCTCCCTTCTTATGCATGGTTAGGCAAAAGAACAGCCTATCATCAGCTACCATAGAAGCTACAAGTTGGTGGGGGAGTTTCCAAATTATACTTTTGTAAGCCTGCGCTATTGTACAGGTGCACTGTGGAGCACTGTGGTATCCATGGATTCCCATAGCAGTTGCTAGGAGAAAGGTATCTGTAGAGAAGCTGGCAGAACTGATGCAAAGAACTTGCAAGTGGGTTCATGGGTAAACTCAATTGCAATGAGCAAGCATCCCTTGCACGTAAAATGACACAAACCCATAGTTCATTACAATTTGCAACCACAAATTGCACTACACTTTAACTACGATCTGGACTTGCTTTCTCAGCATGCGTTTGATTCGATTTCCATCTGCAAAGCGTACAACACATTTGCTGTTATCCGAACTTGATTTGGTAATAAATCCTCAAAATTACAAGTTGCTATAACATAGCGTTAGTTTACTTTACTTTACTTTATTATATTTGTAATGCGCACCTGATGACCCGGAGGCGTAAGTGCGCAACATAAAAAACATCACAGAAAAACAACCAAAAACATATCCTGAGTAAAGAAATAAACCAGAGCAAGGAAGAGCCGCAATAACAGCAGCTAGTAGGCAGGAAGCATGTGGATTTTTATCTGAACAGCTTCAGCTTCTTTCTGAATATTGCTGTTGATTTCATTTCTCTTAGGTCTGGCGAAATAGCAGTCCAGGCCTTAGGCGCAGCCATAACAAATTCACAGTTCATAACCTGGGTACGATTACATGCAGGTATTTTTAGCTGATTAGTGTTATTATATTTAAGTGTCCTCACACTACTTTTATCAATCAAAACTTCACTCGGGATGGACCGCCAGGGGGCGCAGAGCATGCAAGTCGTGTGAGGCTCGCGCTCCTCCTGCCTCGTGTGGCCTAGTGGGCCTTTTCAATCCCCGGCCGGGATTTTCGCATTGAAACCAGGGAGGACCAGCACCCGGGGCGACCTTCCCTGCTGAAGCCCCCGATCAAGGGCCCGGATTCAGCACCGCCCGAGGCCAAAGGGCCAGCACCCCTGAAGACCGCCAAAGGTGACGAGCTACCAGTGGACTGGCGACGAGCGGGGCCCCACACGCACACCATCTGGCCGCACTGCCGCCTCCCCCTCCTGAGACCGGGGCACGACCCGGGCAGTGGGTGGCCCCGCCTACATGCACGGTACATGGCAGGAGACCCGGAGCGGGTGGCGAGGCCCCGGTGCCCGCAGCCCGTGGCGAGTGTCCTAACAGGACAAGCGCCGCCCGGCGACAGAGGGAGCGACTCCCCATGTACGAGGGTGCTCAGAAGAAGTCGAGCGGAGAGGGAGTCCCCGCCACCCCGCGCACAGACCTGTGAGCCCCCTGCAGAGGACTCGCAGGGACGTCGACATTTTGATTCGCCGATCGCGGGGAAGCCCCGCACTCCAGAACAGAGCCCTCGCCCACGATACAGCCCAGGCCCCATGCCTACGCGCCAAGGACTTGAGACTACGACACGAGGCGGACACCCGTCCCCTCAAGCCTAACCCGGGGCGAGGCGGCCCAACGAGACACAGCTTCGTGGCCACCCCAGCGGGAGGAGGAATACGGGCCCTGAGCCCCAGCCTCCCTAAGTACACGGAAAAGAGGTGAGGAGACGGAGGAGTGAAGGGGACATTTGAGGAAACTGTGCTCCATAGAACGTGACCACCACACGCTGAGAGCACCACGGGCTGGCCTCGTAGAGGCCTCGCACCATAGGTCACCAACGAAGAGCGACACCCTGGAGAGGCCCTCGACCACTCGGGCAATCCTTTCCCTCCAACGCTTTCGCCGTCCACGAACAGCTTCAGCCCCGAGAGAGGCCCGCAGTGCCACCATGCCTTCAGGCAGCGACCTGCCCCCCACACCATTGACGAAGGAGGACCTCAAGGACATCCTTCAGGAAATTAAGGCCATTCGCACCGACATACAGGCCTCTATAGTGGACCTCAGGGGAAGAGTGGAAACTTTGGAAGAAAAAATGGAGGGAATGGAAAATAACCACCTCCAAACAGACCTGTTGGACATGAAATATGAGGCGAGATTAACGGACCTTGAAATGAGAGATGAGGACATAACCTTGAAGATGGATGATTTGGAAAATAGGGAACGCCGAAATAACCTGCGTATAATGGGCATCACCCAGCAAAGAGTGGAGACAGCGGCCGATGTGGGAAGGAAGGTTCAAGGACTGATCAACCAACTCTTTGGAGGGGGGGAAGGAGGTCCAACTGGAGAGGGCGCATCGAGGTGGAGGGGCCAGAGGAGGGGCCCCGAGTTCTATAGTCGTGCGCTTCCTTCGGTACAGAGAAAAAATGGAGGTCCTTGAGAAGGCAAAAAGGCTCGAGAGCTTCATCTTCGAAGGGGACACAATTAGGATCTAACAAGATCTCTCAACCCTCACGCTCACCCGCAGGAGGGATTGTCGCCCGCTCACTCAGTGGCTCACCAGCCAGGACATAAGATATAGATGGTCGTTCCTGTTCGCCCTTTCTTTTGAGCGAGCTGGTGTAGACTACAGGGTGATCAGCGGCAAAGAAGCCACACAAGTCCTCCAAGTGCTCAAGAGCGACTCCCCGGAGGGAGGGAACGAAGGAGGTACACAAATGGAGCGTGATCCCCGGAGACAACCTGAGGGCCCTTGGTCCACGAAGAAGAAGACAAAGAGCAGGAGAAAATTCAGAAAACCAAACACCCCCACGTCGGAAGCTGGGGAAGACCAGGTGAACAATGACTTTTGATTGGAAAATACAGGGACACCCGTTTTGCAATCCCGGCCGGGGACACAGAGTTTATCGAGAATCCCGCGAGGTACAGACACTCTCTCACCCTGGTGGCTTGCCCGTTGGCAGGCGTCTTGAACTGGGAAGGGAGAGGGGAGGGGGGAAGGGAGGGTGAGGTAGTTAGAGGCCCGCGGGCCCAGACCGAACTAAGCTCAACAAGGGAACGGGACAATCTCCTCATGATCGGGGAAAAAATTAATGTAAGGCATAGAACTAATGACACAGAATGAAAGGAAGGGCCGGGCCGAGTCCCTCAGAATAGGCTCCCTCAACGTCAAGGGGCTCAACTCCCCGACAAAGCACTCACTTCTGGGCAGGGAAATGAAAAATGCAAGAACCGATATCCTTTTTGTCCAGGAAACTAGAACGGTGAGGGGGGAAGAGAGGGCGATCCCGGGATCCCACGTGGGCCAGACCTTCTGGGCATCCGGCCAGGTTAAGAAGGGGGGTATCGGAATTATTCTGCATAGGAATCATAAGTTGACAGAGGTATCCCGATGGGAGCGGGAAGACGGGAGAGCCATGGTAGTGTCAGGCAACTTGCACAACTCGAAAATCACCCTAGCAGCCATATATTGCCCCAACGTAGGGCAGCTGGGATTTATCCAAGAAGCCCTTGCGGAGGTGTTGACTAGAGCGGAAGGGCTCCTCCTCTTGGGGGGGATCTCAACATGTGGGCTGATAGGGAGTTGGACCATAGTGGTGAGGCCATCCCACCGGGTGGCGGGGGAGCACGACCTTATGGAGGGCTTTGGGACCTTATGTGGGAGAAGGGTCTGGTGGATATATGGAGAGAGCTCCACCCAACGGAGAGGGGATACACCTTCTACTCAGCCGCCCACGGTACAAGAACCAGGATTGATTACCTCTTTACGAGACACCAGCACATGAGCTGAATAGAGGCCTCAGAGATCCGCCCAGTCAGCTGGTCAGACCACAACCTCGTCTGGTCCGACATTAGCATCTCGGGCCTAAAACCTAGGAACTCTCTGTGGAGATGTAATGACTTCCTCCTAAGGGATGTGGTCTTTAAAGAGGAGATGATAGAGGCGATTAGAGAATACTTTGAACTAAACAATACTGGAGAAGTTGACCAAGGGATAGTATGGGAGGCGGTGAAGGCAACCTGGAGGGGCAGACTGATTTGCGAGGGGGTCTCCAAAAAAAGGGAGAGGATGCTTGTGGCTCATAGACTTAGGTCAGAGATCCTTATACTGGAAAGGTCCGAAGAGAAGGGGGAGGAGGAGAGGGCGAGAGACTTGGGCACTGCAAGAGGGAAAAGGCAGGACCTGAGGGAATTAGAGATGGGCAGGATTGTGGCAGGACTCCAACACTTACGCCAAAGATATTACGAAAAAGAGGATATGGCAGATGCTATGTTAGCGGCTAAACTCTGTGGCCAACGGGCAGAGAGGTGGGTGTCCAGAGTTGTGTGTGGGGAAGAGGAGGAAACTTCAGAGCCCGAGGGCATAGCTGAGAGCTTTGCCGGCTTCTATGAAACCCTGTATGGGAGCGACGGGGGGGCAGAGAAGGAAATGCTTGACGCATACCTCGGTGAGGTCGCCCTCCCCATCCTGCGAGCCCCGGAGGCAAAGGCCCTGGACGCCCCAATAACAGAGGAGGAGGTACTCAAGGCAATATCAGGCCTCAAGCTTGGAAGGGCCCCGGGGGAGGATGGGTACACGGCAGGCTTCTACAAGGCATTCTCGGGCCACCTAGCAGGATTGCTGGCAAGATTATTCTCCAACATCATGGCCACAGGGAGGGCACCCCCATCGTTTGGTAAAGCATTGATCACTGTGATCCCAAAGGAGGGGAAGGACCCAGCAGACTGTCGGTCCTACAGACCGATCTCTCTCCTGAATGTAGATGCGAAGCTATTTACCAGGATTATTGCCACGAGGATAGATGGCCACATGCCGGAGCTGATCTACTCGGACCAGGTGGGCTTTATACAGGGGAGGCAGGGGGCAGATACCCTCCGCAAGACCCTCCACGTCATGAGGGAGGTGGCACGGAAGGGTGACAACCCGGTTCTGGTGTCCATTGACGCCGAAAAGGCTTTCGACCGGGTGGACTGGGGATTCCTGCACGGGGTTTTGGAGAAACTAGGCTTCGGGGTGGGGATTAGACAGGCATTAAAGCCATATACATGGCCCCTTCTGCCAGAGTCACAGTCAATGGCCACCTGTCACGTACTTTCGCCCTACAGAGAGGGACAAGACAGGGCTGTCCCCTCTCCCCACTCCTGTTCGCAATGACCATGGAGATTTTGGCGGAAAGCATCAGAGGCTCCCAGATGGTGAGAGGTATAGAAATAGGAGGCCGCACGTTCAAACTGGGCCTTTACGCAGATGACATTTTGCTACACTTGACGGAACCTACGAGATCGGTCCCGGCCACCCTGCAGGTCATAGAACAATTTGGCCACTTCTCGGGCTTCAGGGTAAATGTTAGCAAGTCCATGGTCTTCCCTTTTGCTCCTGATGCAGAGAGAAACCTAGCCGAACTGATCCCACTGGGCCTCCAGGTCTGCCCCGAGGGTATAAAGTATTTGGGGATCAATATAGTAAGACCAAACGAAGACTTGAGCCAGGCAAACTACCCCCCTCTGTTCGACAAACTCTTCAGGGACATGGAGGGCTGGGCGAAGGGACAGATCTCATGGATGGGAAGAATTAATGCTATAAAAATGAACCTTCTACCCAGGGTATTATACGTCTTCCAGATGCTCCACTTGGAGGCCCCAGAATCCTACCTTAGCGAAGCCAAAAGACGAATAACTAAATTTATATGGCAGGGCCAGAGACCCAGAATAGGACACGAGACCCTCACACTCCCCAAGGATAGAGGGGGCTTAGCCCTCCCAGACTTGCAAACATACCATAGAGCAGCTCAGCTTCAGGCCCTGGCCCCACACCTTAGGGAGGACCCCAATAAACAATGGGTTTTTCTTGAAAATGTCTACCTACACCCAGTCACCGTGGGGGAATGGCTATGAGTCCCCCTGAAAAAACTACCCAAAAGAATCAGGGACCACCCCATCCCTGGAACTATGTGGACAGCACTTGCAGGAAAGGGAATTAGAGAAAAGGTGACCACCTGGCCCTCGCCCCTGAGCCACATCTGGTCCACACCAGTTCTAGAGCAAATCCCAGGCCACGAACACTACCAGCCCTGGTTCGAGGCTGGTCTGGCCAGAGTCAGTCAGCTGGTGCGGGAGGACTCCTTCATTCCTATACAGGAACTTGAGGAGGCCTTGGGAATTGGCACCCTCTCCCCGCTCTTATATCTACGTCTCAAGGGTGTCCTAATGAAACCCAAACTAAAGCCCTGCATACAAAGAAAGCTCACCCCGGTCGAAAAAATCCTAGACTCGCACGTAGAAATGAAAGGACTCATCTCCCTCCTCTACGGAGCCCTTATGATTCCCCGGGAGGGAACGACCAAAAGCCTCAGAAGGAAATTGGAGAGGGACCTGGGTTGTGGAGTGGGGGACGGGCTATGGGGGCCTATTTGCAGCAGGGTGTTTAAGACATCCATCTCCTGCCAATATAAAACACATGCGGTCAAACTCCTTCATAGATGGCAGTACGACCCGATCACCCTCTCAAGGATATTCCCGGACATTGACCCAGAGTGCTGGCACGGATGTGGGGAAAAAGCCGACTACTGGCAAATGCGGTGGTCATGCACGAAGGTTCAAGCCTTCTGGTCTGAGGTCCTGAGCTGGTTAAGGGAGGCGGGAGAGGGGGTTTACCCACAAGATCCAATCCTGATAATGTTTGGCCTTCAGCTGAGGGATGAGCGTTGGGAGAAACTTCCTGACCTGACGAACTCGTTACTCCTGGCAGCCCGAGCAGCTCGGGCTAGAACATGGAAAAGGACCGGCCTTCCCACGAAAAGTGAGTGGGTAGCTGTGGCTAAGGATATCTACTTCATGGAAAGACTCACAGCGGCTATGCAGGGCTCGAGCGCCCAGATAGAGATGGACTGGCTACAATTTATGGAGGCTTTCGGCCACACAGAGGAAACGCCCTGAGAATCACAGGGTCTCATGACCCGGCCCGAAACCATCCGTAGCATGTTAACACTATGCCTTAGTTTTGGAGGAGTCGGTTTAACCACGGACGGCCATTCGCCCGGTCGGAGTTGTTCTAGGAGAAGAGTTATGGACGATCCAATCCGCGCCTTGAACTATGGGGTTTGGGGGAAGGGGGAGGGGAATTTTTCAAGGGATGTATGGTTCGATTGTAAAGTTATGATGGGCATTTGCCCAAAAGTTGACACGCTGTAGAAGCCTCTTGTTACCATTAAATGCCAATAAAATTTCATTTAAAAAAAAAAAAACTTCACTCGGATAACGAGGGCTAGTGCCATCAAACATTTATGAGTATTCAATAAAAGCCAAAAGTTAATCCTTGCCTCGATTGGGTTGCGTCCGTCACCTGAGACATGATCCCTCTCTTTTAGGCCATGAGTGAACCTGTCTGCACTATTTTGTATGGTTTGCAACTGAGTATAGATAGATTTGGTGATACCCACCAGTAAGCTGCAGTAATCAATTTTCAACCCCACTATAGCCCTGGCAACCGACTCACATCTAAGCTGAGAAATATAGGGATGAACTTGCGTTAACAATTTAGTATAATAGGCATTATATAGGGATTGTGCAAACTGGGACTATATATGGGGTTGTCAGAGGTTTGCGCCTGGGACTACGTTTGTCGGAAAAAAAATATGCACTGGTGTTACCACTGGTGATATAAAACGTCTTTCACAATATTCAGGGCTGGCGCAATAACCACAATCAAAACTGGTGTTAGCTACAGTCCTAACATTAGTGCAAATATCCTTATTGCCCTAACGCAAAGGGCAACCACATTTGGTCAATGTCCTGGGGCTAAAACAAGCAGTGAAGGTAATGAAACTATTTGTCATGGAAACCACAGAGACAGGAATTGTGTGTATGGTATCTAGGCTGCCACAATGACCCGTTTTCTTGCTGCTAATATTGCTAGGGGTACCTCTGCATAATATTTGCTTGTTGTGTCATTGCTGCCATTGTTTCTACTCCGACAAATCCTTGTATTGCGTCAGCATGAACACGGCCATGTTCAATCATCCCACTAGCACTACAACTAGCGATAAACCAGACACTAAGCAAGCCCTAAAACCAGCGCAAATTGAGCATTTTCAAACACAGGCAAAACATGTAATCTATGTGTGCCAGAAGGATGTTCCCAAAGTAAAGCACTGTCAGAGGACCCACCCAGAAACGTCTGCTGTAGGTGTGCAGGTTGTCTAGGTTGGGGTTGAACCTGATAGTCAGACCACAGGCAACTCGAAGACTGCCTGGAAATGGCGTTGCTCTTCTAGATGTACTGCACACAGAGGCCCTAGCCCACCATGTGGAGCATAGTTATCCCTTTGGTCTGGTAGTGGAGCGAGGCAGTGATAAGGTCAAAATGAGGAGTAGAAGATAGATAAGAAAAGTCTCGTTTGATTCTTTTTCTGAACACGAGGAGATATTTGAATGCTTTCAGGTGAAGAATTTAAATGTCTGGAGGCCATGATCATGCAGACACAGCCAAGGTCATATTTCAAGCGAGAAAGGCGAACACAGTAGCTCAGGTTGCGATCTGTTGTATATGAATGGTGGAACCTAACAGAGGTATTTCAGAATATTTTTTAAAGGCTGATTTTAGGAACTACGAGGAGGAAAAAAAGAGGAAGCTCCATTTTCTCAGTGTTTAACGCTAGCCATCTATCTTTTAACCTGTTTTACAATGTGTTGTCTGATTGATGATCTTTCCCAAGGCTGACTTTGATTGTAATATTACCCCTGAAATAATGCCCCTAAACCTTTCAGAAGGTTGTTCAGTGGTTTGATGTTGATGTTAAAAACCAATGGTGAATTACAAGAGTCCTATGGCACACCACAACCTCTGGTTGGGATAAAGAGTCTCCCATCTTCACTCTACAGGCTCTCATGGACAGAAAGTGGTTAATCCATAAGGCTTCATTACCTGAAACTCCTGTGACCGATTGAAATCATTCGACGAAGAGAGCTTTATTTAAAGTGTTAAACTCAGAAAATATATCCAAGAGCATAAGAAGTCTGCTGTCTCTTCAATGCTGTGTTTTGAATAGAGTTTCTCAATACCAATTAGGGCAAGTTATGAACCTCTTGCTGGGCATAAGCCCAAATGGCGATCACTGATTAGCAAAAAGCCCTCCAGAAATTGCTGGAATTGTATGAGAGCTTCTTTGTCCACGATTATTAATAAAAATGGGAAATTAGTAATAGGACTTTAACTGAAGCAGACCTTTCGTTCTAAAGTAAATTCCTTTACAAGTGTCATAGCTCATACATGTTTGAACTTTTTCAGAATGTATGAGTCTCTGAACAAGATATTTATGAGGGCCATAATCATTCGGCCTAGTGCCTTGGCATTGTCTTGAATGATATTATAGGAGCACGGGTCACTATGACACGTTTTGGGATTCAGGCTGGATATATAATCGACTCAGTCTCTTCCAGAGGCATAGGGCAGAATTCAAATCAGCCTGAGGTTGAAATCTGCACTGACCTAGGTCAACTTGTATCTTTAAAGTTAGGTTAGGCCCTGCATTATGGTTGAGATGAATTATGCTGTAGCTGATATTATTTTTTTTTTTCACAAAAGGAGTTAATAAACTAGACTTCTTTAGAACATTTATAATTTTGAACAGTTGTTTGGTAGATTTAGAGGCCTCAATTTGAGTAGGAAAATAGGCTCGCTTAGCTTCTAAGATTGCCCATTTGTAGCTATTACTTTCATGCTTTCATATCTGTGTGTTTTCCGGATTTGGATCCCGTCTCCATTTTCTCTCGACAATCCTGACTGAAGATTTACACAAATTTAGCTTGGTTGAGAACCATTTGTTGCATAGAGTGTTATAGTAAATGAGTTTGGGTATCAAAAGAGTCAACCTCATTTATACTTGTATCTTCTTTTCTTTAATGAATTGTGTATCCATTTATGAAACTAAACAGGCAAATTATTTATGAAACTTAACATAGAACTGATATTGTGACAGTGGACAGTCTCCTTCCCCATCCTCCACTCCCTACAGTATAAATCTCCAGTCATAAACTAAGGAAAGAACGTG
The DNA here is from genome assembly GCF_040938575.1 of Ambystoma mexicanum. Taxonomy (NCBI): domain Eukaryota; kingdom Metazoa; phylum Chordata; class Amphibia; order Caudata; family Ambystomatidae; genus Ambystoma; species Ambystoma mexicanum. The sequence goes on along the minus strand of NC_090921.1, from coordinate 1,250,471,952 downwards.
CACCCATATGTCTTCAAACCATTGCATTTTCTCCTGCCTTCCTAGCAGGGCCTTCTCCACTGTTGACATCCTGCAGAGGACTTGCACCCATTCCTCCCTTTCTCGAGGTTTTACTGATTTCAAACCTTTCACTATCAACTTTTAGCTGCCACAGCGGCTCTAAACAGCAAACATCTCTGCAGGCATGTCAAATTTTCTACTGTGGAGTCGCTAACTAGTATCAGTGTCTCATAATCCAAATCCAAGTCCATCCTAAGTACACTTTTCATCATCTCTGTGACATCCCTCCAGAAACTGATGACCCGGCTACACTCCCAGATGACATGTTCCAGGGCTCCTTTCCAATGATTGCAACACCAACAGACCTCAGAGTCAATCATTCCACTCTCAGCCATCTTATCAGGTGCCCAGTATACCCTGTTCAACAGTTTGCCCTGCCTGTCTCTGTCCTCCCCAATTCAACAATATCTGCCTGATATTCTGACACATCTCATTCCATGTCTCCTCCTGGACCTTCAGTCCCAATATCTAAGACCATTCTGCCAATAGTTTGGTGTTTCCTTGTTCTGCCCTTTGCAGGTGAGGTAAGCCGCCAAGATCATATGTCCTTGGCGTCCCATGTCCACCAGGGTTGACCCTTGATCCTTCTCTATTATCTTCGTCTTAACAGGTTGCACTGCTTTCATCACCATTTTTTTCCAGTGTTCTGTATTCACCATTGGAGCATCCAGCAGCACCCTTTTCTGTTCACAGGACATCAAGGGCTCCTATCAACATCTAAGATCACGTCTTCCAATCACTGAATAAAGGCAAGTTTCCAATAAAGCATCTTTTTGTTGAGGGTATATTGGAAACTGAACCCAATTGAGGTGTTGCCCATATTGTATGGATGCTACACTAGCATCTGTGATTTTTCTGTCAAGGATCTTCTGATGAAGTCTGTCAGTCTTTAACCACCTCTTTTTTCCCCGTGATGGCCATCTGCAGAGCCCTAGTTCTAGTGGGCCCATCATAGTAGCTTCGGCTTTCGTCCAAACATCTGGTTCATTCCCCCAGCGTTACGTCCTGAAAAAGCTGAAGGATATCTTGAAAAATTGGGTTCATTTAGACCTCCTTTCTCAGCAGGCTGCTGTAGATTCCATAGTGCCAATCTCAGTGGCCTTCCATCCCACAAAAAAGCGTGGATCTTCTTTCCAAATTCCAGGAACATCCACTTGCCAGAACAGGATATTACCATCGTCAACAGGCAGTTAATTCTTAGGGTTGCCATCATCTACGAGGCATTCATCTTTCACCAGAGAGATACATTCATAGAGACCCATCCCTCCAGGTCTGTTTTCAAGCCCATCACTGCAAGGAACATATTTACCTACATCATTTCTCTCGGATCATTCAGAAGCCATACCCCAAATATTTCATTTTACCTGGCACCAAGTGAAGCCCAGTCGAACAATGTCCTCCTTTTAACAACATGGTGAGATTGGGAGAGGCTTGGTCGTGGAACAGATGATCTTATAGCCAGAGATATCACATCACATGGTTAATTGTGTCCATTAACGCTGATAGTGAGATCTTTAGGTTCTGAAGGACAAGCAGCAGGTCATTCACCTGAAGTCACAGGAACTGATTCGCAGACGTGTTATATAATGGCACAATCCCATAGGAAAACGCTCTGTGAATCAGGCCCACAATGTCTACTCTACCCCGCCATATCGTACAACCTGGATCAATCCCTCTTCCCATAGGCTCCATTTGTCTTTTAGGCGGCAGGCAGGGACAGTTCACGTGCCCTTGGGAACTTCGCAACAGAGGTTTGAAGCGTTTAAATAAAGTGGATGCAATTTACTATTGGGAGGGCGCCAGCTGCCAGCCGTCAACCATCTGCGACCAGGGCAGGTAAGCGCGGCCGGGGTCCACAATCCTCAAACTTAGTTGAGTTTTTACTCCTGTTCTGAAAATTGCATTGTGAAAGTATTTAAATTGCATTGTTGAAACCTAGGCCTTTTTTCCCTCTATGCAGGACTCTCATACTTAGTTGGGCTTTTACTCCTATTCTGAAAATTGCATTGTGAAAGTATTTATATTGCATTGTGTAAACCTAGGCTTTTTTTTCCCTCTATGCAGGACTCTCAAACTTAGTTGGGCTTTTACTCCTGTTCTGAAAATTGCACTCTGAAAGTATTTAAATTGCATTGTTGAAACCTAGGCCTTTTCTCCCTCTATGCAGGACTCTCAAACTTAGTTGGGCTTTTACTCCTGTTCTGAAATTTGCATTGTGAAAGTATTTAAATTGCTCTGTGAGAGTATTTAAATTACATTGTCGAACCTAGGCCTTTTCTTTCCCTCTGTTTGGAATTATATGCACTGTATCAGTATTTAAAAATTGCATTGTGAAAAATCAGGTCCTTTCTCTGTCTTTTGGATTCCCAAACTTAGGTGTGCCCTCCCACCTGTCTCAATCCGGAGAATTCTGAAAACTCTTATCCAGAGTGTTGCCGTCTGTCCTATTGCTTATCTCGCTTGCCTCTCGCTGTCCTGTCTGCCTATTCCAGTGACCTTCTCTAGTGTCTTCCCCTCTCCCTTCCACCCCCCTCCTCTCCTGCCTACTCTATGGAGCTCTCTGTCTCTCCTATCTTTTCAAACTGCTTCTCTATTGACTATCTTGCTCTCCTCACTAAATCTGGTAGGAAGAAGTTTAAAAAGGACATCCTGGTCTCCAACCCAGGCTTCCCTATCGCTGACACCTACACCACTGCTTCCTCCAAGGAAACTCTCACCGACATTCTCTTTGTCGTGCCTTCGCCAGACCTATGGACCCTTCATATGGGCTTTGTGCTCTCCCCCGTCTCCTCTTCTCCCATTAATGGTGGCACCCGGTGTGACGCCCTCCTGGCATCCTTCCATTCCTCTAAGGTCATCATTAATGTTTACTCTAATGGGACTGTCCTTGTCCAAGGCCCTCAGGCCAACCTTCACATCTTTGACAAACACTTCCCGCGCCTCATCAACTTCCTTTCTTGTCCTGCTGTCCCCTTTCCTCTTTCCTGGTCTACCTTGCCTCCCCCTTCTGCCTCCTCCTTGGTTACCTTGCCTTCCCCTTCCCTCTCTGTGCCCTCTCGGGCTCCTTCTCCACCTTCGCAGGGCATACCTCTGATCTGTACCCCTCCCGGGAAGTCCTTCAAGGATGGCAACCTTCTCCACATTGCCACTCTAAACTCTCGCTCTGCTGTCAAACACTCCTCTGATATCTGCCGCCTTCTGGAAGAACTTGACCTTGATGTCCTCGGTCTCACCGAGATATGGTTCCCGGGCAGCTCTGCCACAAGCTTTGATATGCTCCTACCTGACGGCTAAAAGATCCTCTCCGCACCCAGGGCCAACCGCTCTGCTGGGGGTGTAGCCCTGATCTTCCCTGAGTGGATTCCTGCCTCTGTCTCTCCTACGCAGGCCTACTCCTCTTTTGAATGCCTCATCTGCAGGCTCTCTCTCTCCCCTAGCCATTCACTCACTGTGGCTACTATCTATCGGCCACCTTCCTCTCTGAGTGGGCTGAACTCTCCGCCTCACTCCTATCCTCCACTACTCAACTCCTCCTTCTTGGAGACTTCAACATCCACCTGGAAGCCTCCTATTCTCCCTCTGAACTCTTTCATAAACTCTGCGACTCTCTTTCACTCTCCATTCTCCCTTCTGGCCCAACTCACTCTGCAGGGCACACTCTGGATGTTCTGATCTCTTCAGACCTTCCCCTCTCTGTCCCTCTCACCACTCCTCTCTCCTTGAGTGATCACTTTCTCCTCTCCTCCCACCTTACCCACCCTACCCCTCAGGCCAAGCCACTTCCATCACTGCCACCCACTTTCTCGGTCATCCGACCCATGAAGCTGGTGGCAGCTGAGGCTTTCGCTGCCACCTTCTCACCCCACCCTCCCCCACGGGCTGACTCTCATCCTGACACAGCCCGCTCCACGCTCCACTCTGCTACATCTGATACGCTTGATATCCTTGCCAGTGTCATTAGAATCCGCTTGAAGCCCAAAGCCAAGTGCAACTCCTGGTTCGACTTAGACCTCTTCACCCTTAAACGCAAGGGTAGGGTGGCCGAGAGGAAATGGCGTGCTTCATGTACATCCTCTGACAAGCTGACCTGCTGCCTGCTGCAAACGCAAAACCGGCTCTCTCTCCTAACCAAGAAGAGAGGGCATATCCAAGCACGCATCTCTGCAGCATCTAACAACTCGGCTGAACTCTTTAAAATCTGCAAGGAACTGGCCAACCTGCCACAGTCTCTACCTCTCTTGTACCCTCCCAGGCACTCCGTACGGCGCTGGCTTCTCACTTCATCTCTAAAACTCAGGACATCCTGTCCTCTCTCTCCTCCTGTCCCCTCCCTCCCCCCACTACTTGCTCTTCCTCTGACCTTTCTGCAGCCTCCTCTCCTCCCTCCTTCTCTGCCTTTCCCCTGTTCTCCGCTGACAAGGTTTCTAGACAAGTCTGGTCTATGAAAGTCTCATCAAAACAGGTTCACCTCTGTTCCTCCAAAAGCATAAATGACCACATTGACTCCCTGGATCCTGCCCTGGTTGATTTCTGCAATCACTCCTTCGCCACCGGAGTCTTCCCATCTGCCCTGAAGCACTCCCTTGTGCAACCCCTTCTTAAGAAACCCTCTGCCGACCCCTCCTGCCCAGCTAACTATCGCGCATCTCCATCACTCACTTCCTGGGTAAGCTCCTGGAGAAACTGGCCATATCCCAGCTTAATCTCCACACTGAATATGTCGGTTGTCTCCATGATCATCAGTCTGGCTTCAGAACTACCAGAAGCATGGAAACTGCTCTCCTGAACATCTGTGAAGACCTGCTTTCCAGCCTTGACTCTAACACCCATTGTGTCCTCATCCTGCTTGATCTCTCTTCTTCCTTTGACACTGTCAACCATGCCATCCTGCTCAACCGTCTCAGTGATACCCTAGGTATCACTGGTCAGGCTCTGGCATGGCTGACTTCTTTCCTCTCTGACCGACACTCCCAGGTCCAACTTGGGTCCTTCCTCTCTGCTATCTTTTTCTCTACCTGTGGTGTCTTCCAGGGGTCTAACCTCTCTACCTGGCTGCTCAACCAATACCTGGCACTCCTGGCCACCGCATAGCTGCTCTCTGCCCCAACTTTCAGTGCTATGCGGATGACACTCAGCTCATCTTCAGGCTACCCTCGGCCTCCTCCTCTACTTCCCTCATCTCTGATTGTCTGTCTGCTATCCAGGAGTGGTGTTCCACCAATGACCTCTGTCTTAATGCCAGTAAGACTGAGATTCTCCTCATCGGCACACCAGCTCCTGCCTTTCCTCTAGCTCTCTGGCCGTCCTCTCTTGGCCCCCTTCCTGCTCCCACCTGCAAGGCTAAAAATCTCGGGGTCTTCTTCGACTCCACACTCTCCTTCTCTCCTCACATCTCTGAGGTCTCTAAGAAGTCACACTACCAGCTGAACCTCCTCAGAGGTATTCTTCCTTTCCTCTCTTTCCCCCAGAAGCTCACTGTCTCCAGAGCTCTGCTTTTCTCCAGACTGGACTACTGCAACAGCCTCTTTCTAAATCTGCATGCTTCTATTCTCCGCCCTCTGCAACTCATCCAGAACAGGACTGCGAGACTTGTCCTTGGCCTCAAGCCCAGGGATTGTACCTCTCGAGGACTGAAATCTCTGCACTGGCTCCCAGTGGCTGCAAGAATTAAGTTCAAAACCCTCTGCATTGACCACAAGGCCTTCTGGGGCCTGTAGCCTCAATACCTTAAACTCTCTCTTTCTAAATATCTTCCTTCTCGAGCTCTTCACTCATCCGCCTCCAACTCGCTCAGGGTCTGTCGCTTCTCCAAGCAATGAGTTGGTGGTAGATCTCTTTCTTTGACTTGGGCCTCCCTCTGGAACAGCCTCCCTGAAACTTGAGGAGAATCATCTCCAGTTCTGGAAGCACCTTAAAACCTTTCTCTTTGCTTCTGCTTTTTCTCCTCCTCTACGCTGCTGAATACCTGGCTAAACTGAAACTGCACTGGCTACCTGGCCACCCTCTGATCTCGGGTCCAGGTCCCCTCCCTCACCAGTCGCACTCCTGCACTGCCTTCCGGGCAACCTCTGCACTTGGTGACTGTCTTCTGTATCCCTTCAGTCCCACTTACACCACTTGACACCCAATGTCTGCACTTACCCTTGCATTTGCCATCAGGTGGCCGTACTTTTACCTATTGTTATTCATTCTAGTATGCTATGTACCTTACTATCCCCTCCCCGTTCCCCCTCGCACTTTCCCCTCCTCCCCTTCCCATGCACTTGTGTGATCTGAATGACACCTGGCCTAGTAGGATCATTGTCTTCCCTCCGTTTCCCCTCCCTTGCCTCGTTGGCCTTGGCCATTATAAATGCCATATCATATCATATTATAGCTGGAGGAGAAAGGCAGGGAATACCAAATCTGCTTCATCAGTAGGAAACTGAAGGAACCCGAGACAAGGTGGGCAACCATAGAATGTGAATGTTTTGCCATTGTGTGGTCTTTGAAGAAGTTTAGACCATACTTGTATGGATCTACTTTTGTGATTCAAACAGTCCACCAACCCTTGAGATGGTTAATGCAGATGAAGGGGGGAAATCCTGAATTGTTAAGATGATCAATCAGCCTACGGGGGTCTCTGATGGTCTCTCCCGACCGAAAGTATGACCAACTGGAGTAAGGAGATTCATCCAGGGGTGGATTAAATCCTCCTATCCCTTAGTCTGGGGGTGGAGGGGGACGAGTGTTAGGGAGAATTCTCAGAAATGTGCTAATACCCTCCACCTTACAGACCCCCAGAAAATTTGCTGGATTTTGAGGACTTGATTGTTTTAACCTGGAGAGAGTGAGACCCTTTTTCCCACTCTCTCGCAGATTTTAATGTGATTTTTGAACACTGTGTTTTTTTTTGGTTGTGGAGTCTAACAAACTCCATAGGCATCATCTTTTACATTGTGCCACACAGCATCTTCAGTGCAGTGACAGAGGGGAGTCTTTTAGATTTCCCAAATTTTTAAATACCTTCTTTTGGATAAACTACTGTTTCCAAGAGCAGTAAAGTGAAATTGACTTTACTTACACTTGTAATTTTCTAGACGCAGCACACACTATCTTACAATAGGGTGCTGGAGGGGTTATCTATTATCCCCTTTGGCTAGCTTATCATGTAACCTTTTTTATGTTACCCTTTCCTCACTGAATGGCTGGTGGCAGTGGTTCCATTTTAGCTACCATGGTGTGCATTTACCACGAGCTGCCTTCGCAGCTGCAGTAAAGCATCCAATGGTGCCATTTTTGTCAAAATGGCCCGGTCTTCTTTTTGGCCCATTTCTTTGTGGAAAGGTCCTTCTTGAGATTTACTCTGCGTGCCAAACCAGGTTTGGTCCCATTGTACACTTTGCCTTTGGTGGGATTCACGAGTGAACCCCACCTCGGGCTCCAGGGTGTCTGGGGTGGGCAGGAAGGGAGGGAGTTGCCCAAAACTCCCTGTATTTAGTCTCCTAGGAGACCCAAATGCACTCTGTGATGATTGGCCAGCTGACTGTCTGGGAAGGACAGCCACCCTGTTGGGTGACTGACAGGTAGGCCGGAATGAATGGGAGAGAACTGAATAAAATGCTAGGCTCTTGGCTTAGAAGGCATAGTCAACCACTGGACGAAGGAACCAAAGAAGAACTTGAAGAAAACGCATGCTGCAACTCCTGGACCTTTGGTTTGCCCGGTGAAGCCCTGCTGCTGTGCTGAAACTCCAAATTCGTATCGACAGAGAAGCCCCTGCAAGGACAACTTCTCCCCTTGAGTTGGTGGGACCAATCAACTCCAAAACAAGCCACCTGGACATTCTCTCGGAGCTGGTTGCATTTCCACAAAGTTGCTGCTGGAAACGAAATGCCAGGTAGTGGAACACCAGAGTGTATGCATTGCTTTTAAGTTGGCCAAGAGCGCCAGGAAGATCCTCTGGACTCCCAGGAAGCAGGAATGACCGAGCCTGAGCCCCCCCCCAACAGAGTGCGTGACCCAAGAAGCAAGGAAAGTCCATCTCGACAGCCAGATTCCGCAGTGTTGCTATTTGCGGTAGTCCAGAGGAGCTGAAACACTGAAGTGCCACTTGTGGGAAAGATTGCCAGTTGCGAGCAGTGACCGTCCCATTGCAGAGCATGAGTCACCAGAAGTCCCCCTTCTTGCTGCACGACTGAGACCCAGGAATAATGAGATATGCAGAGCTGCACAGGAACAGAAGTCATCTGCTGCACTTTTTCTTCAATACTAAGGTACTGTAAAGTCTGAGAGAACTTACCTCTCCTTGTAGAGTTGCTTGCATCTTCTACTACTCACAAGTCTAAACAGCTTGTGGCCCTACATTTGATTCTTCTTTTCTTCAAAGACTTCTAAAACATTGTGCCAACACTTTTTTACTTACCTACCAGAAGTGCTTCAACCTATATAAGACTTTTACCCATTGCCTTTGGCCTAGCCTATTATACTGAATGACTCTTCTTATGGGATCCAAAAGTATTTGCCTGCTTAAGAATATTTGTGGTCTCTTGTTTGTTCTAATAACCTTTTCCTTTTATCAACTTCTAAGAGTATTTTAAATGCAAACAGTAAGATATCCATGTCTCCAGCACCCTAGCTATTGAAATCACCTGAGGGTGTAGGTTGTGTCTGTGGGCCATCCCAAAAGGGTCTTTACTGATTTAGAAACTAAGAGTGTACAGTATTGAAGTGTATTTGTGTGGTGCTTTTTATATTGCTCCCTTCTGAAGAAGGCTTATTCTAACTGACTGATACATTAATAATTGTTTATTCAAGAAACCTTGTGTGTAAGTGTTTATTTGAATACTTGTCACTGTGAATCTCTGTGGAACTCCCCTACAGCTCACATTGACCCCTCTTGAGATAATCCTGTCTGCTCAGCCACACTACCAAACTGTGTAGTGCAGACTTATACCAAAGGTTGTGTTCCTATTACCTGTAGGTCAGGGTTATTGTGGTGGATCCTAAGGGTACTGCATACAATCTTGCCTAATAGTCTGGTGGTGAATATTTACCAGTGCATGTTCTGTTTCATTTGGAGGTGCTTAGATTTGATAAATATGCATCCCACCACAATTTGTGAGGGGTGGATGTATGCAGTGCTGGTCCTGTCTCATTTTTTGGTTGTGAGTCTTAAGCACGGCTTAATTAGTTTCACTCTGTGTTTTTCGTGGTGGGTTGTGTGCACGTCAATCTCATTTTGACATTGTGGCTTGTGCAGCACCTGTTTTGTCTCTGTCTGTGGCAGTGTGTTTGCTGCAGTACTTGTCCTGTCTCATTCTTTGGTTGTGAGCCGTGTGAATGACTCTTCTTAGTTTCACTCCGTGTCCAGGTTTCCTTGGTGGGCTCTGTGCACTGCTTATTCATTCTCATTCTGACATGGCAGCGGGCGCAGCACCTGTTTTGTCTCTGTCTGTGGCAGTGTGTTTTTTGTAGTGTTTGGTCTGTCTCATTCCGTGGCCGTGCTTTGTGCTTCACTGCTTGTTTTGTCTCATGCACGTTCACTTAAGGCCCCGAAAGGCGTCTGCTCTTCATTAGTCTGCGCCTGGAGTTAAAGAGGACTGACGGTTCCCTGATTGCTTTTCGGTTTCTTCTCAAGTGGCTGCATCGGAGACTGTGTGGTGATTCCCCTAACTGTTCTCCTCTCTGACACAAGTGATTATTCCGGCACTGCTTGGGTGGAGGGAGAGCCAGACCTCTCAGGAGAAGGAGGGCAAGCAGAGGGAGAAGGGACTGGGGAATGAAACTAATTACTTTGTCACGATCCGAATAGCACAGGCATATCGAAGCCGGGCTCGTATAGATTGGGGTTAAAGGGCCGCGAGCATAGGAGCGTTCCTGTTTAAAATTGATAGCCGTGCACTAACCTTTCGTCTTTATTTCATTATGTGGCGATGGGCAGTCCTGGCTGTGTAACTGTAGCGCTGTGAATCCTGCGCTTTGCTTTATGATCTCATAAGTTCAAATGTGAACCTTTCAGTCTGTCAGCTCTGAAGTAGAAAGTAGTGATGTAGGTTGTGCTGAGTATAAGTGTTTTTCTGTGCCTGTCGTGTTTTTTTTTTTGCTGTAGATCCTTTACTTTTTTGACAGCTACTTCTCAGACCCCACTCAAACGTGCGTTCTTGTCCCCATCACAGAGAATGGAGAAACAAAGGAAACCCAAAGCGTGTGTTTTCAGTATTGCTTTGCACTTGTCCTTTGACACCATGGGATGGAGAAATGACCTCATAGGGATGGGATACTTGTCAAGCCAAAGCACATGCTGTGTTCATTTTAGTTGTCATCTGCTTACAATACTTCATTTAAAAGATGGTCTACTGCTGGCATCTTTGTATGTGTGAATGTGTCATTGCCTGAGTGGTTGTTGGGGCAGGGAGCTGGCGGGCTGGCGCTGTGGTTCTCTGTTTTGATGGTGACCTGGATTAATATGTTGTGATGGGGTCTGCCTTGGGGGTGAAAGTTGACTGTGGTGAAAGTACATTACTGTTGCGTTCTTCTGTCTTTTTAATTATTATTTCCTTTGCCATCTCAGATTCGGGGGCACACAGTTGGCATGCAGCAATAAAAATCACAAAGGTAACCATAGTACCACGTTTACCAGATGTGCTAAAGGAGCACTGGGTGCATCCATTCGCATAGCTGGGAGCAAAGTAGGACTTGCCTCGGGCAGTACACGAGGCAGGGTTTTGATTGTTGTCCAGAGCGGCTTACCTGTCCCAGATTTGTCAACATTTCCATCAGCAATTGCTCGAAATCAACGAAAAACCATGCACTGGCCTTGGTAGCGGGGCCACTCTGCTGTAGCAATCCAACAGTTAAAGGTCCATGCAAGGCAGGACAGCTTTCCTGCACACTCCAATAGCACACAGTATGGCACCAGGCCCCAGGGTGGTGACAGAGGCTGGCACACACTTGAAATCAGAGACGTTTTTATGGGAGGGCAGAAGGGGCACTTGCCCAGGGCCCCCACCTTGGAGGGGTCCCCACAAGGCTAGCTGATGTAAAGAAGTAAGATTCCATTGTTAACCAGTCTTAAATAGCACACGTCAGAATATTCTATGGGCTGCTGCTGAGGCTCTAAACCCATTGCCTTTCTGTTTAGGCAAGTGCATTCTGCCTTCCTCAATTCATCATGTATTGCTTTCTGTGTTCACTGTGGTATACGCAGTTTGCGTGTTCCTTATGGCACAACTCTGTAGCATTCTTTCCTTCCTGTGGGAATTATGTTGATCATGTGCAATAGGCAATGGTGAAATGCATATTGATAAATTGAGTGCCACAATGGTTCAGAAGTTAGCTCAGTGTGTGAAGCACCCATTGCAGAGATATGTGGTCATAAGCAAAATTAGAATAGCACATTGCAGCAAGGCTGGCTGAGCCTTTCCTATGTCTGAAGTTTATAAACCTGCCTGCATATGTACCTGGTTTTGCAGAACAACATCTGCTATTATCAGCAAAGTACCTGTATCAGATAGGGGTCGCTATAAAAACGAACATATCATCCGTATGATGAAGATCTAGAAATTGGTTTGTTCAGATGGGGCGTTGTAAAACCTAGGCAATCGCCTCCAACAATGGCATAAACTGTTAATCCAAGAGATGAATAAGTATCCAAATTCAAGACTTTGGAACAACAGCATTCATGTTTTGTATCCTGGATTTGCCAGCAGACGATACAGTGATCCTGGTCAAATCATCTAATATATCTTGCATTACTGTGCTGTCTTCTGTGAGGTTTGTCTTCTTGCATGCTGCTGGTATTGTTTAGCCCATTGCTTGATCTTTCTTCTTATGTAGGCCATTTGGGTGGAAGGGTTGGCAGACAGAAGAGAGTGGAACATATGTTGCAGACCTCAGGCAAGCTTATTTTAAGGCCTGCTTGTTTGACACAAAATACTGTTTGCTTTTTGGTAAAAGCCAAAGGTTTTTATGCATGTTTATAAATGAAAATGTCACAAGCCAATGGGCCTCATTCCAAGTTTGCCGGTACAGTAACAATGGTACCAGTAAACTTGCCGGTACTGATGTTATGGTACCAGCAAACTACGAGTTCTGCTCGCAGGTGCCTTTTCGCCCGCCAGGTCTGACCTGGCAATATTGACCTGGAAGTCTATAACATAAATCTGACCTGGCGGGTGGTCTGGCACCCGCGAGCACAGCATGCCAGATGGACCGGTACCATTCTGAATGGTGCCGGTGCATTCGGCCTCCCCATTCCCATTGAGCCCTATGAAGCTCGAATGGGAATGGGAAGCATTTTTTTCCGGCGTCTAGGAATGGGCAATTACCAGGTCCGGCGGAGCCGTAATGACCCGGTAATTGCCCATTCCTGGGTGCCGGAAAAAAATGACACCTCCGGCAACCCTGCCTATTATACCGGCATGGCTGCAGCCGGTATTGTAATGAGGCCCATTATTTTGGAAGTGTTTAAAGCTTTAAATTACAAAAGACAACCTCAGATTACATTTGTTAAATCACATTGATTGGCATGCTGGTTCTTATATACTTCCCTTGATGATGGAGAGAATGAAGCTAGAATCACTTTCATTTTGCATAACACCCTTCTATAATATTTTGTTTAAAAATTGTCATGTTTGGTAATGTGATTTGTGTACGTTTTTTAAATAAAATGAGATTGTTTTACTTCATGGTAAGAACTGGAAAAGAAAGTGTTCAAATGCAGAGATTGCAGAGTTGGCACACATCCCAGCGTCACCCCTTGACCCCTTAACCAATGTGTGATCCTGGGCATCTCATTTAATCTTGTATTGCCGAAACTCTCAATATTGCCAGTCCCTAAACCTTTCAAAATTCTCAGCCCTTCCGAGTTCTTTCCTACTCATAGCATGATCTTCATAAAAGCCTTATTCAGGGTTTCACTGTGTTAATAGTGAGCATATTCATATCGCACACCACAGGCATTTGTTCCTTTGATATCTAATGGCAACACTATTTGAAAACCATATCCCACTTCTAATCTCAGTCTGTCTGGATAAAGACACCTTCCTGGTAGCTTCTAATCTGCCTCCACTATCCATGCTACGGTATGTGTAGCGTTCTCCTTCCTTCCAATTGGTGGTCTCTATCCATGCATGAGGATTTTTGCGTTCTGTGAGGCAGCTAATGTGAGTTCTCTGTCTATAATGGGTTACATGTACCTTTTACATACGGTCCTGCATTAATACTACATCTACCTTCCTGGATGTTATTAATAAAAGGTATCCTGTATGTACTAGAACAGTTACCCATTTGTAGACTGCTAATGTTGGTCTTCAAATACTACTTGTTTATCATTCTGATTAGAGCAAGAATGAAGAGGACAAGGGGACTTAAATTGAGTAAATGTTCTTATTATGCTGCGGGACAGCATATCAACCTACAGGTTGTGAGTGCAATGGGTGTGGGGCGCGATCAGTATTCTTGATCCCTTAATTCCTTTGGTTTGGTGGAGGCGGGCCCCAAAGATGTCCGTGCCCTGGGCTCCAAAAGTGCTTAAGATGGCCCTGCTTGAAATAATGAATGGTGTTGGACAGCAGGGCTCCTCCCCAAGTAAAATGGCTCTGCCGGGTGCCCCAAAAAAAATCAAATGTGGCACACTTGCAAGGGTTTGTCTCTGCCACCAGACTTAATCAATGAATGAATCTCAGCTGTGGGATCTCCCTGCCACAATAAGAACTGAAGTGCTGGACCGAGGACCTAGGAGGTGGTGATCTCCACAACACCACAATCGATCAAAAGTTCCCAGTCAGCAAGGATCTCCTTACTGCGGGTTCCGGGGCAGCACACGTCCCTTCTAGTCTTTAATCTGTAATAGTGCAATAGCCAAAGCTCTACCAACCTCAAAGGTTTAACCTATCCCTCCTACCTTGTATCTTTCCTTCCTGTCTTTTCTACTGCTGTGTTACTCAGATTCGACTTGCCACTTCGAGTGCCTAGCAATATATAGGGATACCTGTCATCAGAAGTGGCAGGTGGTCCCTAGGGTGGTGACTTGACAGTAGGTTTAATTTTATTTTTTTCATAATTTTTTACATATAATTTATTTCGCAATATATTTTTATTAAACTTTTCCATTCAACTTTTTCACAGGGGGACAGTGCCATAATTGCTAACAAACAAAGAAAAGACGCTGCTAATATCACTGTTTGAATCTTGAGCACAAAGATTCTGCAACACAGAGATGATGGAAAAAATAAAGAAAGACGTGTACATCAAGCATTTCAATATCCTGGCTCCATACAGCATGTATTATATCCCTGTCAACAAGAAACCAACCCCTCCATCCTTCCCCCTCACCTCTATTGGGTCGATGGAAGATCGCTAAATAAACAGCAAGTGAAGTGTTTCTGGAAATATCTAAAGGAGGGGACCGGTATGCTATGTGTAGGCTACGCTAGAGAGCATCGTAGGGAGACTGCCAGCTCTTGGAGCTCAAAACACCCTCCAGCTTCAATCATCCAGACGAGGAGAGCTGACATGTATTCCATCCGCTAGTTTGTGAGATCTATAATATTCCCAAAGAGAAAGCCACACCATGTCGACATGAGCATGGGACTCTAGCAATATGGCCGTTAAGCTTTCCATATCACATATCTTATGGGCTTCCCTTAAAATCTCTACATGTGTCGAGAGATGGCTCCTTTTCCAGTGGTGGGCTAGGCAGACCCTAGCCGCCAAGAGCAGATTTCTCTTTGTCTTGCCTTTCCACACTGAACCACAGCGAACAGAACCTGTAGCGCAAAGGAACAATCCCACCACATATGCCAGTAATAGCAGTGCAGACCACAAATTCTCCAACATAGGGGACTGACATTGGGGTACATCTTAGAAACTCTTGAGCGGGTCAAATGCCATCTAAACAGAAGTCTTCTGTTGTGCATTTTGTACTGCATAACTATCAGAGTTGACCACCCGACCTATAGATCACCCACCAGAAATCCATATCATCATTGAGATGGAGATCGGTAGACCACTGATTCTGGGTCTTTGGTGTTCCTATGTGTCCCCACAATAAGAAAGATGTATATGGAGCAGAGATAAGGCCCCTGGAATCCAATTGAGTGTCTGTCGAATTGGGTCAGGGAGCGTTTCAAATTATCATCCCAACACGAGTCGGTCAAGACCGTCTTCAATTGAAGGTGCACTAAAGGGGGGGTGGAGATCAAGTTCACAGTATTCTCGAGATAGGGTTTAGACAAAAACGTCCCCTCCTTCCACACCTGTCCTGCCCTAATCAAGCCCATCCATAGCAAGATTGAAATCTAGAGGGATCCATTATGCTGTGTTTAATGGGAGGGGACCAAATGCAACTAAGTGGCGAGGGCCAGCAAGTAATCCCCTTCATCTCTTTAGACTGTCTCCACAGATGCCAGAGAACAGATAATACGGGATGGGTGTGGTACCTCTCTAGGGAACCCACAACCACTCTCCCAACGTGACTGGGACAAATAGTAAGTTTTCAAGAGAGACCCCGCGTTTAGTTATGTTTTTCCTCAGGTGATCTACCAGGACTCTAAACTGAGCTGCCCAGCAGTATTCGTAGAGATCCAGGAATCCGACTCATCTTTCTCCTTTAGCAATATGAGGGTTGAATATGCATGGGTGGTCACTTACTGCCCCACAGGAAGGCCAGGAATGTCTGCATCGTGAAACGAGCCTGGAACTATTACTGGGAAGGCCTGGTACAAAAACAATAATCACAGGAGGACATTCATTTTCATGGTGGTGAGGCGGGCGGCCGATAAATACATAATTGTGGACCTTGACTAAAGGTCCTTTTTAATATTATCCCACAGGGGCAGGAGATTAGCCTCATAAAGCTTGTCTAGTTTAGCAGTAAAATGTATTCCCAAACATTTTAAGTCTTTTCTCTGAATCTGTATGCCGAGATTCAAGATACCCTGAGTTGAAGGAGTAGCTTTATCTGTATGCAACAATGCTAAAGTCTTTGCCAAATTAACCTTAAACCCTGAGAACTGGCCGACGTCTGTAATGGATTTCAGAAACACTCTGACTGAGGTACTGGGCGATCTAAGATATGCCTGGCTATCATCCATGCACAGCACTTAATTATATTCTCTATGCCCCGCCAATGGTTCAAATGTGAGTGCAAAGATAAGCAGCAACAAGGGGCATCCCTGCCGCATGGTGTGACTTGGCCTTGTAGAGGAGGAGCCAAGTACCTCTACCAGAACTCCCGCCCCCATTGTGCCTATATGTTGGCAGCTGGAAATTGTGACAAGTGAAGCCAGTGATGGTACCTATCACGCGAAGAGTCCTTGAAACAAGATATCCATTGAGAAAACCCTAAATGTACCACAAAGAAATGATGTTCTTCTGACGGAAGATCCAGAAGAAGTGTGACGATGAATGAAAGGGAAGACTGGTGACCTCACATGAAACAGAAATGACGCACCCAGAAGAGATGCCAATGTAGAAAGTATATAGACCTGCACCCAGAAGAGATTACAATGTAGAAAGTATATAGACCTTATTGAATCTGATGGCGAAATAGCAAATTAAGCAACATTTTGGGAAAAAAATGAAGATAGTACGTGCAGAGAAGTACTGAAGAGAAAGCAAAGCCATTTCACAAATGTACAGATGCACTAATGCAAGTATATCAAGTAATCATAAAGCTGGCTATATGTAGTGAATAGACTGCAGGCCGTGCTGCCAATATATATTTATATATAAGTGTGTATAGAATATGGATGTTCCACAACGCATTTTGGCAAAATCGGATCCTGTGAATGAAAGGGCTGAAAGTGTGGCGCAGCAGTATAAAACATGCTGAAGGCAAAGGAAGATTTGCGAAGGCTTGCCTGGCCCAGTGTTAAGAGTCAGGGCCACCAAGAGCCTGGTTATCTACTCGAGAAGATACAATGAACGTGAGAAGCGAGCGGAGCTCCTGTTTGAGGTGTAATGGAAAAACACTAGAAGTGCCAGGTTTTCTTCATTTAATTGTATTATATTCAACAAAGGAGCTTCACTCCCTTTTATTCTCAGGCACAGTGAGCCTTCGCAAGGCAGAGTTCAAAGTCTAATTGACTGGCAGACAGCAGGAGTGTTGATTGATGTTGGGTTAATCAGGTGGGGAGGCATGACCAGGCCAACCCCCTAGCACCTGAGGTACCATCTTGCGTGCTGCTAGCGAGTGGAATATTCCAGAAGGGTATGCGTGTGCCAACCAATTGTAGAGGTCCACGTAGCAAGGAGCTCTATAGATTGAGAAACCAATAGAACACTGCGTATTAGTCTGACTCAGATGATGATTTGCACTTGGGGTGGGCTTAATTGTCCACCTGACCTTAGAGACCCAATCATGATCCCGCCCTTATAGAAAGTATACTTAGATGTTTCCTTTAAGTCTATCAAATCCCCTAGTAGGTTTTCTTATTTTGCCACGTACTATGACGTCACTTATGATGAATTTTTAGTATAAAGTTGTGTTTTTTCATGTAATGCTTCGAGAGACCCTTGAGAGAGAATGTTGTGCGATGTCCGTTGATGCTGTTGTACTCCCTGTTTTAACAAGTGTAATTAAAACAGTCACATTTTTGCCAAACTCCCTGAGTTGGTCTGATTATTGATGTATGAGTAAGAAACCGGCACACAACACTGTTGAAAGTCTTTTTTGGCGTCAACAGATAGCAGGGCAGCCTCCTTCTTCCTCTCATCTGTCCCTGCTATTAGGTTTAATGTCCTGTGGATATTGTCCGCTGCCTGCTTAGCTCTACTGATTCACTGGCGTTGGCCTTTGGCCATGGTCATTGACCCCCCCCCCGACCTCACTGTATATGTCCCAATGGCTCATTTTTGGGTTTTTTATAACTTTTTCCCCCTTTGTCACAGGCATACCTTAGGTTATTCCCAAGGTTATGTGGAAAACAGAAAATAAAAATGCTTCCCCACCAACCAAGACCTTCACCATTTGCCCCCTTCGTGTGTGCTTGCTCTCCTCAGTCCTATGATGGCCTCCTCACCTCCTCTGCTCTCTCCTATTCCCTGCACAACACTTGTCATTTCTGTGATGCAGTTTCAGTTGAAATGTCAGGTAGCTGCGGTTATACCCCAGGTTATACCCGAGGATATGTGAAAAATATTTGGGCCTCATGTTGCAAACTTGGTGTCCTCTTGCACCCTCCAACTCACCCACACCTCTAGCCTGATGGCATTTGCATATTATTTGGCATGCAAATGGCTTTTTTTGTGTTTTATTTTCCGCTACCCTGGGGTTTAACCTACGGGTATGACCTGCGATCGCCTCAAGAAGAAAAAAAAAAGATGGCCACTGTTTTATTTACTCAATATATCCAGACAGATCTAGCTATTTATTTTTAAGAAGGCAGCACCCCCTTCTCTGTCAGATAATTTTAAAAGTACTGGATGGAATAATCCCAAACTACAAAAGGATTGCACATCAATACTTTGTGCCCAAGTTGTTTCAAACCTCGTCCAAATCTGTTCAGCGGTTTTGACTGTGTAGTCAATCAAAAAAGTACCTTTTTTGTCCATGGGAAAATTAATGGGGACTAGCCCGAAAGTGCTGTTTTTTGTTTTCATAATAACATTTTTATTTTGTAAAGAATCTTTCCCAAACTTTCCAGTTTGGGGGACCCAGGCATACAAAATTGTCTGCGGATTTCCAGCTCTGATTCACCTTAACTATAGGGCGGCGGCCGACACCCTATATTATATATATATATATGTATGTAGGAAAGTCCATTTGAGCCAAGTAACACATTCCACAATGTAACCTAGTAGCCATGGCTGGAAGTTCACCTCCAGTTCTGGGCCACAAGAGCAAGGCCTTGTGGGTACGCAAATTAGCTCAAATGCAAACCTTTGTTCTCCAGGAAATTGTCTTTGTCTCAGAGGGCAGTGCTACTTTATATATAGCGTAATCAACCCAGGACAGACATTTGCAAGGCTGCCCGGACAACTACATACATGGTTTCACCCTTAATAGGGATCGTCAGTGCAGTATAGTCCTGACAGCATTGTAGCTGAAATATTTGACCATGCTTTCCATGTGGGTTTAAAAAGGTGAACCCATAGACCTATCGTCCTTTAAGAAGAGGTAGCAATACTTAGAGATAGATGGGGACTCAAACATCAATAATCAAAACTGACTCAGGAAGTTGGCAAAACTTGGTCTGTTTTATTTACAATTGTCTAAAACAGGGAGTTACAACACACATCAATGGACGTTTGCTCGATTTCTCTCAGCGCAGATTATAAAAAACACAACTTTTATAGTAAAAATGTGTCATAAGTGATGACACACTATGTGCCAAACTACAAAAACCTACTTGGAGATGTGATAGGCTTACAGGGAACACCTGAGTATACGTGACGATGAATGAAAGGGAAGACTGGTGACCTCACATGAAACAGAAATGACGCACCCAGAAGAGATGCCAATGTAGAAAGTATATAGACCTGCACCCAGAAGAGATTACAATGTAGAAAGTATATAGACCTTATTGAATCTGATGGCGAAATAGCAAATTAAGCAACATTTTGGGAAAAAAATGAAGATAGTACATGCAGAGAAGTACTGAAGAGAAAGCAAAGCCATTTCACAAATGTACAGATGCACTAATGCAAGTAGATCAAGTAATCATAAAGCTGGCTATATGTAGTGAATAGACTGCAGGCCGTGCTGCCAATATATATTTATATATAAGTGTGTATAGAATCTGGATGTTCCACAACGCATTTTGGCAAAATCGGATCCTGTGAATGAAAGGGCTGAAAGTGTGGCGCAGCAGTATAAAACATGCTGAAGGCAAAGGAAGATTTGCGAAGGCTTGCCTGGCCCAGTGTTAAGAGTCAGGGCCACCAAGAGCCTGGTTATCTACTCGAGAAGATACAATGAACGTGAGAAGCGAATGGAGCTCCTGTTTGAGGTGTAATGGAAAAACACTAGAAGTGCCAGGTTTTCTTCATTTAATTGTATTATATTCAACAAAGGAGCTTCACTCCCTTTTATTCTCAGGCACAGTGAGCCTTCGCAAGGCAGAGTTCAAAGTCTAATTGACTGGCAGACAGCAGGAGTGTTGATTGATGTTGGGTTAATCAGGTGGGGAGGCATGACCAGGCCAACCCCCTAGCACCTGAGGTACCATCTTGCGTGCTGCTAGCGAGTGGAATATTCCAGAAGGGTATGCGTGTGCCAACCAATTGTAGAGGTCCACGTAGCAAGGAGCTCTATAGATTGAGAAACCAATAGAACACTGCGTATTAGTCTGACTCAGATGATGATTTGCACTTGGGGTGGGCTTAATTGTCCACCTGACCTTAGAGACCCAATCATGATCCCGCCCTTATAGAAAGTATACTTAGATGTTTCCTTTAAGTCTATCAAATCCCCTAGTAGGTTTTCTTATTTTGCCACGTACTATGACGTCACTTATGATGAATTTTTAGTATAAAGTTGTGTTTTTTCATGTAATGCTTCGAGAGACCCTTGAGAGAGAATGTTGTGCGATGTCCGTTGATGCTGTTGTACTCCCTGTTTTAACAAGTGTAATTAAAACAGTCACATTTTTGCCAAACTCCCTGAGTTGGTCTGATTATTGATGTATGAGTAAGAAACCGGCACACAACACTGTTGAAAGTCTTTTTTGGCGTCAACAGATAGCAGGGCAGCCTCCTTCTTCCTCTCATCTGTCCCTGCTATTAGGTTTAATGTCCTGTGGATATTGTCCGCTGCCTGCTTAGCTCTACTGATTCACTGGCGTTGGCCTTTGGCCATGGTCATTGACCCCCCCCGACCTCACTGTATATGTCCCAATGGCTCATTTTTGGGTTTTTTATAACTTTTTCCCCCTTTGTCACAGGCATACCTTAGGTTATTCCCAAGGTTATGTGGAAAACAGAAAATAAAAATGCTTCCCCACCAACCAAGACCTTCACCATTTGCCCCCTTCGTGTGTGCTTGCTCTCCTCAGTCCTATGATGGCCTCCTCACCTCCTCTGCTCTCTCCTATTCCCTGCACAACACTTGTCATTTCTGTGATGCAGTTTCAGTTGAAATGTCAGGTAGCTGCGGTTATACCCCAGGTTATACCCGAGGATATGTGAAAAATATTTGGGCCTCATGTTGCAAACTTGGTGTCCTCTTGCACCCTCCAACTCACCCACACCTCTAGCCTGATGGCATTTGCATATTATTTGGCATGCAAATGGCTTTTTTTGTGTTTTATTTTCCGCTACCCTGGGGTTTAACCTACGGGTATGACCTGCGATCGCCTCAAGAAGAAAAAAAAAAGATGGCCACTGTTTTATTTACTCAATATATCCAGACAGATCTAGCTATTTATTTTTAAGAAGGCAGCACCCCCTTCTCTGTCAGATAATTTTAAAAGTACTGGATGGAATAATCCCAAACTACAAAAGGATTGCACATCAATACTTTGTGCCCAAGTTGTTTCAAACCTCGTCCAAATCTGTTCAGCGGTTTTGACTGTGTAGTCAATCAAAAAAGTACCTTTTTTGTCCATGGGAAAATTAATGGGGACTAGCCCGAAAGTGCTGTTTTTTGTTTTCATAATAACATTTTTATTTTGTAAAGAATCTTTCCCAAACTTTCCAGTTTGGGGGACCCAGGCATACAAAATTGTCTGCGGATTTTCAGCTCTGATTCACCTTAACTATAGGGCGGCGGCCGACACCCTATATTATATATATATATATGTATGTAGGAAAGTCCATTTGAGCCAAGTAACACATTCCACAATGTAACCTAGTAGCCATGGCTGGAAGTTCACCTCCAGTTCTGGGCCACAACAGCAAGGCCTTGTGGGTACGCAAATTAGCTCAAATGCAAACCTTTGTTCTCCAGGAAATTGTCTTTGTCTCAGAGGGCAGTGCTACTTTATATATAGCGTAATCAACCCAGGACAGACATTTGCAAGGCTGCCCGGACAACTACATACATGGTTTCACCCTTAATAGGGATCGTCAGTGCAGTATAGTCCTGACAGCATTGTAGCTGAAATATTTGACCATGCTTTCACAACACCAAAAAAGTTATTGTGGGTTTAAAAAGGTGAACCCATAGACCTATCGTCCTTTAAGAAGAGGTAGCAATACTTAGAGATAGATGGGGACTCAAACATCAATAATCAAAACTGACTCAGGAAGTTGGCAAAACTTGGTCTGTTTTATTTACAATTGTCTAAAACAGGGAGTTACAACACACATCAATGGACGTTTGCTCGATTTCTCTCAGCGCAGATTATAAAAAACACAACTTTTATAGTAAAAATGTGTCATAAGTGATGACACACTATGTGCCAAACTACAAAAACCTACTTGGAGATGTGATAGGCTTACAGGGAACACCTGAGTATACGTTCCATACTGATGGGGGTTGTGATTGGGTTTCTACTGTCAGGTGGGCAACTAAACCCATCCCAAGTGCAAGTCATCTTCCGTGTCACTCTAATACTCAACACTTCATTGGTTATACAAAATATAGGGCTCTTTGATACGTGGCCCTCTACAATTGGTTTGGCACTCTTGTACCCTTCTGGAATATTCCACACGCTAGCAGAACGCAGGCTACCATACCAGATGAAGTGAGGGTCAGCATGATCATGCCTCCCCACCCTAATAGCCCAACATCTATCATCACTCTTGCAGTCTGCCAGTCAATTAAGGTTTTGAACTTGGCCTTGCAGAAGCTCTCTGTGCCTGGGAATAAAAGGGAGTATCTTCTTGGTTTCAGTGTAGCTCGACCCAATGTCTATTTTGATCTGACCATGTGGCTTGGAGACTGCATTTTCAAGCTCCTTGCAGCATTTAATATTATTAAATTATAAACTCTTGATGCCTTCAGGTGTTTTTCCATGTTACCTGAAACAAAAGATTGATTCTTTCTCATGTTTATGTAACTACTGTATGGACAACCAGGCTCACAGTGGCCTCGACTTCTTGGTGCTGGGCTAGCCAAGCCTTTCTTGTATTTCTCCATCGCCTTTAGTTATTTTCCAACTGTACGACACTGAAAAACCCTTTCCAATCACACGGCTTCAAGCCTTGCTTAAAGTGCATCATCTAAAATCCAGGTTCTATACATTCCTATGTATTATACATTGGCGCATCACAGCAACTATTCACTATGTAGCCAGCCTTAACATCACTGTTACTGAGTCTGTACAAGTGTAAACTGATTTTGCATTTTCTTCAGTGTTTCTACAGCATGAGCATCTTCATCTCGAGCCCGAAATGTTGCTCATCTTTTCCACCTTCTCTTCACATCTCAGAGGATGTCTATGTTCTTTTACCTCGCTTGTTTTTTTTTTCTGGGAGCATCAGCTCCGCTCCACATGATGCTACCAGTCCTCTTTTTCACTTGTTTTCATACTTACTTTGTCCAGAAGATCACCATATCTTTTTGCATGCATATAAGGTTTTCTCAATGGATATCTTGTTTCCAGGAATCTCTGTGGTACAGGCATTCACACTGGTACTGCACGTGTCACAATTTCAGGTTCCCAACATGTAGGCAACATGGGGCAGAGCTTTTGCTGGGGGTACTCCATTCCTCCTCTACACTCCCCCCTCGGGGCGATTCATCAACCCCTCTCTCATCAAATTTCTTTTCAACACATCATCGTCTGAAGAAGTGCTTGTTTGGGACCCATATCTTTATGACTCCCTTCAGGCATTCTGCTGATTTCACATGCTCATCAACACTCCAAGTCATGAGCATGCATTGTCCTTTGGGACCACAATAGATCCATCTTCCCACGTACTTCTTGTGGTTCTTTGGGTACAGAAACTTTGTTCCCTCAGGTGCATGAATGCTGGCCTTCACATTGTCTCCGATATCTTCATCTGTCAGCTCCTTTGATTCAAATCTTGATTTGACATCAATCACAATCTTCATTCCTACTGCTTTTTATGCAGTCATCTTGTATTGTGTGATTATTATCCTGATCACAAAAAATCCAAACATGATCATTACCAACAGGGCTCCAAGTAACCTGAAGATATTCGCCATCCGTTGTGGAACCCATGAGAAGATTGACCCAAACCAGCTGTCATCACCAATGTCTTCTGTCTCGTCCTCCATCTTGACATGTAGTTTTGTCAGCATCATAATGGCCTCTGTCAAGATGCCATTCTCATCATCGTGGAAAGGCATAAATGTGCAACATGATTCTCCGATTTTGGCACAAACACCTCCATCCATAATTCTGATCATGTCTAGGACATATCTGTTCTGAACAGTCATCAGTCTTATGGCTATCAGCTCCTCCTTGATAGCATTGTATCCCTTTATGATGGTATTGATCGTCTGAAGAAGCTCCCATCTGGTTATCTGTAACCATTTGGTATTTGCGTCATCTGAATCCCAGGCATAAAGATAATAGAAGTCTTGCTGAACAATATGTGTTCATATAGAATGGCATCAAAAGCATCAATTGATTCAAGAGTTCAGCAGATCTCTTCTTCCTCAGGTGAGCATCTGCTTTTGGAAACTCACCAATGTTCAAGTCACTCTTTGGGATTACTAACGCTGGAACATGGACAACGCTGGAACATGGACATGGACTATAACTTAGTCCTCCCAATCTCTTGGCAGCTTCATGAATGCTCTAGATCCACAGGCCCAGTAGTGATCCATTATAACTGCTTTCCCATCCTTCATTCCTGGTACATCAAAGATTTGTCTGCACTGCTGATTCTCTCCAACTGTTCTCGTGCCATTGTATCTGAAACATAATTCTGCACTTGCCAAAGGAATTCTCTGGAATGGACCTCCCTTGTCTTTGACCCATGTCAACAACTTTGCAAGCTTTAGCCATAGAGGTTTGCATCTATTGTCCATTTGTTCAATAACTGGTTTGTGATGACCAGTTAGTGTTACAGCTCTGCATATGACTACACCTTCTTCCCATCCATCTGGAGAAAGCACTGTTCCCCAGATCTGCATCTGGCCTCTTTACTTGCAGCTTCAAACCTCTTCATCAGTTTTATCTTTACAATTGGGTCTTCTGTTAACTTCCCATCTGATTCCACCTCCCTTCATACCAGGCTGTTCGTATCTTATCACATGATTTTTGGTATGCGCTCTTGCTCTTGTCTTTAAATCTTGGACATAATCATCTTCATCTGGTGATGACCATTCTGTCACCCATACCAAGGATGCTGTTCGACCCTGGAATTGACCTCTTGTATGGAAGAGTGCAAGGTGAGTAAGGCAATGAGCGGTTTGAACATCTATTTCTGGGCATTGTCTCTAGACAGGTTACTCTGTACCTCCAGTACTCAGATAATAGTCTAATATGTCTTATTATTGCTGCCAATAAGCATCTAATAATCAGGCCATTCTTAGGATCCTGGACAAAAGTATGTATGTCAGTGCTCTTCCCAACAAGAGCAGGGTAAACTCTGATTATAAATATGAAGACAGCAAGAAGTAGTCTGTGTATATCAGCATCAGACAGCACCATAGGCTCCTCTAAAAAGAGATTCAGTGAGAAATGAGTCAGGGAACTGCTCCCTCTTTCAATCGTTAAACACAAAGTACAAGTCTGGCATATTTTGCTTACTTCTGCACACCACAGTCCAATGCCAGCAAAATTCCTGTGGCTCAAGAACAATCATTAGCTTATTCATTGCTTAGCAACTACAAAGAGTGTCTTCAGGTGAGCCACAGTCCAAAATGTACACTTTATCTGTCCATTTGACAGTCTCTGCATCCACCTTCCTCGTCATCAATCGAGTCTGCACATGCTGAACTTCTTCTCCTTGACTTGCTTCCGAATGGGTTGGGGGTGCTACGGCCTCTACAGTGTAGACTTTCACATCTCCTTGGTGAATCCAAGCTCATCTTCTTAGGACTTTAACTGCTGACGGAGTGATGTCCTCTACAATGAAAGGGCTGCTGAAACAGGGCTTGTGCCACTTTCATGTAAAGTTTCTGATTAAAATCTTATCTCCAGCAAAGTGTCTAGGTAAACATAGTTCTTTAGCTGTGGTTGCTGTATGTTCTTCATCTGTGGTCTGAGACTGGCACCCTGTCTGCTTGACTTAACATGAAATGAAAGAGATACTAGCCGTCATACATGTTAAGTACGCACATAACACATCACCTAACAATTATGCAGTTGTCTGTGCATCACTTCTAGTCTCGGAGGAGTTGGAGGTGGTATTTGCCTCACTGTAACTAGCTGCTGGGGTGTGAGGTGGTGGTCAGAGCCGGGCTGATTTCTTAATGCATATAATGCAAGGGGCAGGCAATGCAGCCACCCCTTTTTCAATGTTAGTTTCAATATAGCTCTTCTCTCCTTGAGCAGACCGTTGAGTCTCTCACAAATTCTGTTTGCTTGCGGGTGATAAGCGAAGAAAACATATAAATAATATGCTAATTTGTTCAATTACCTCATTCACAAAATGGGACCGTTGTCTGATCTCAGCACCTCCCATACTCCCCATGTGGGAAGCAATTCTCAAAATAAAAATGTTGCAGTGCAAGTGACGTCAGGGTGTGTGCATGGACCGGCCTCCATCCACCTTGAGAAGGGGCACACTACCACTATCATATACCTATATCCATTACAGACCTGCAGCATATCAACATAATCAATCTGTAAATGCTAAAAAAGAACCATTTGGTCGAGGAATTATTCCTCTGACTGTTCACAGCAGGCCAGCAGTAAACATTTTACATACGATGCAATTTACTACATAAAAAACAATGTGTTCTAACAGGTTCGGTATGAACCAGTCCTCTGCAATGGTTGCTGTGAGGCTCTCCCTAGTGACATGCACAGGGTAGTGTATCTGTTCTAACGCCACCCTTAACAAGGCTACAGGCATCACCGGTTGACCAGTGCTATCTTGTCACCACAATGCTTCGGAAGGGGATAAAGAACACCCCATAGGTGTCCACAAGTCTTTCTCTTCCTTTGGAGATTCACCTTGAACTTCCATCAATTGTTTTCTCGATAATTGGTTAAAGCTTTCATTCACAACCATCATCACAACAATTTTCTCTTTCACATCAGGTGTATCAAAACTCATTATATCAGGTGAATATGCAACCTTTTTTGCCTCTTCTTCTGTGGCTTGGTTTCCACATGAAATAAAGTATGTTCACTTACTGTGCGCTGCGCACTTAACTAGTGTAATGGCTACTGGGAGTTCAAGTGCTTTAATAAGCCTGTCCAAAATGTGGTATGTTACACTGGAGTGCCGTCCACTCGGAGGTAGCCCCTTCTTTTCCAACATGCTAGCCCTGCATGCAAGGTTAACGTCACATAGGCGGAGATACTGTACACTGTTACTTCCTGATTTGCGTGATTCTCAAGCATGACAATCAGCGCCACTAATTTAGCAGCCTGAGCTGAAAAGTGAGATGCAGTCTTGCACTCGTTATTACTTCAAATTGCCCGTTAGCCTTGTGCTTCACTAGAGGGGCACCTGAATGCCTTTCTCCATCAGTTTGATCGATCCTTGAAGAACCATCAGTAAAAAGAATCTCCCCTGCTACTAAAGCATTTTCTTTACCCTCTGGATCTCATCATAGAATTCCTCATAATTGGAACAATCCTGCACTTGTTCACCTGAAAGAACAAAGAACTATCGAGGCTGAGTACCACAAAGGAAATGCACCAATCACAGGCTAAAAAGATTCACAGATCTTTTATTACTGTACAGTTTACAAAGAAAAACAGATAGCTATCTGGCTCTCAACACCTTGCAGTGTGTACCAGCCAACAAGGAGAGGTGAGAGAGAGATGGATATAAAAACATTTGTGCTTTTATACAATTTGTGCAATATTGTCGAGCCTCTCTTCACGTTAATAATTTGTGGTCTGGAGTTCGTGCCTAGTTACATACAGATTATATAATATTATGAAAAGGATTACATAGGTTTGTATTTCCATGAAGACACAATAGTGATGTATGTTCTCGGATCCCACGGTAAGACTTATACTAAGTTCCTTTTCAATGCAGTCCAGCCAATGCATACGCTCGAGGTTTGTTCTTCATTGTCCCAATGTTTATACTATGATGAGTCTTGTGTGTGCAGACAACACTTGAATAATAGTTCATATGAAGCAAACGGTCTCATTGTTCAGTCTAAACAGTCGGCTTTCGGACAGCCTAAACATTAACAGAACTCAAAGGTCTGAAGGCTTGGTTGCAAGTCAAAAACATAGTCCACCATTTTAGAACAAAGAACACACGAGTAGAAATCAAAATGGCAGATGAATCTTAAAATGGCGGCGAAGTTAACCCAGAAATCGGAACTTTGCAACGCTTAATAGGCTTAAGTCAATATAAATACTAAGGAGGCACTATATAATTACTGTTTAACAAACCCTCCTTTTGGCCTAAGCCAAGACCCTTACTAAAAATATTCACTTTACTCGTAACTCCACGTTTCAATGTCCGTACATCCTGAATCACATTCATCAGATATATCAATTGCCATTAAATCCTTAACAGTTATATCCTTCATTACAAAAGCATTAGTCATCTTTTCAGGTGTGTGTATTTTTGATCCTAATGTTCCTACAGTTTGCGCACAACATCCTCCTAGCATCGAACATATGGCAGGAAGACATTGTATGCAACAACAACAGAACAACAGAATACCAATGATTACCATTAAGACTGAAAAGAGTTTCCATCCCCAAGACCGTAAAAAGCCCCAGAACCAAGTACTAAGATCCCAGTTTCCCTCGGGATCATGCACTTCTGTACTTAGGACGTGTAGATTTTGTATTGCCTTGAATATGGTAGGGGAGGAGTCAGGTACGAAAATGCAACAAGCAGATTCCACCAATTTACATACTGCACCAAGCTCAGCCAGGATGACGTGTAACACCATCCGGTTCTGTAGAGCCACTAATCGAATTGCCTTTTGTTCTAGCGTCATGTTGTAGAGTATATCAGTGGTCCGGTTGATGGTTCTCTCCAATACTCTTGCTAGTCTCCTAATATCCTCGGAATTCATGATCTGTCCCCAAAATGGCACAAAGGATTTCGCTACATCACTCATGACTTGTGAAGGAGTATCACCGTTCTGGTCCCGCCTTGGATGAGCCATAGAGACCTCAGAGGTACTAACTACATATAACCCTGGTAGCAAAATACTCAAATAACAAGTACCCTGCCAATCCCTAGGTAGCCAAGGATAAGCTTAATCTGCACAAATAAAATAAACAGGTTCTCCTACATACAAAGGTCTGTCCTCGCTGGTCAAATTCGCAATATTGGTACAACGCTCAAAAGTACCCATTGACTGAGAACCATTCCTTTGTATGCAGAAGGAAACAGAGTTGGGACTGTGATTAATAGTATACGAAGGAGGCGTAGCATCCCGGTTGCCTACGGGAGCCATCTTGAAAGAAATTAGCGATTGGAAAGGTCTAGATAGTCTATCGGAAGGCCTAATAGAAGCAAAGTTAAGCTTGCTCCTATTTGCAAAAAGGGAGCATCCCAGAGGCATCAGGACTCGCCTTTCAAATTCATTTAAGTTAGTCCCGTCAAAGTTCCCTGAGATGCTATCATTCCAACGACCAAAGAATAATGCCCTTAGGGAGGCATAACATGCAGTAGTTAGAGGCAAAGGATGAATATACCAGCCGAACCCTTTTCCCTGTGTTGTGGCAAATGCGAACATATCCAGCAATTAGTTCTATTTAAGATCGCATGAGTCGCATTCATGATTAACAAAAGCGTATTGTGATAACACTGTCTGTGTTGGGAGTCCCTCGGAGATAGACAGGCCGATTCATGGAATAAATGTGCGCCGAAAATTCCGGCGCAGAGGGGCCTATACGTGCGCTGCTCCGAAAAATAGCGAAAAGCGCAGGGAAACCAGCGCACGTCGATTCATGGAAGTCCGTGCGTAAGAAAAGCATAGGACGTGCGCTGAAAAAGTGCGCGGCGCACGCCGGCGCACAGGTCAACCAACGGCGTGCGCCACGGCCACTGCGCTATCACTCCGAGCGCAGCGCACAGCTCTAAAGTAGGCGGAACACAGGGCGGGACACTCGGAATGGGGAATAAAATGGGGCACAACACTCGGAATGGGGAAGAATGTGGGTGGCACGGGGAAGTACAGGAGGCAAGTGCGCGGAACGCCCACACGCTCTCCGGCAACACGTATTCATGGATTCGAACAGGGCAAAACAGCGCTCGATCAAACCAGCGCACAGGCCCAAAAACGTACGCCACAAGTAAGCAGGCGGTAGCGCGTGTGTGTACAACGGGTTGCGCGAGAAGTCACTCGCGCGATTGCCCTGGGTACGTGTATCCCGGGGTGCGGGGAAGTCCCACACGCGATTGCCCTGGCCACGTCGATATCAGGGGTGCGTGTGAAGTTCCACACGCGAAAAGCCAGGGTACGTCAATTACAGGGGTGCGCGGGAAGTTTCACACGCGAAAAGCTAGGCTACGGGAATTCCAGGGGTGCGCGTGAAATCCTACACGCGAAAAACTAGGGTACGTCATTTACAGGTGTGCGCGGGAAGTTTCACACGCGGCTCTGCTGGGTGGGTCCTCACAGGTGTTCCATTCACACCCTCCACGTCCCCTGCATGCAACCCACACCACAGGGGACTACCCTGCACACCTGCTCATGCCTCCCACCACCCCCACCCCCCCGCAGTCAGGGGCACCTGCCAGAAGGCCCCCACCCATGTCTACCACCACCCCCACCCCCCCGCAGTCAGGGGCACCTTCCAGCAGGCCCCCACCCATGTCTACCACCACCCCCACCCCCCCAGCAGTCAGGGGCACCTTCCAGCAGGCCCCCACCCATGTCTACCACCACCCCCACCCCCCCAGCAGTCAGGGGCACCTGCCAGAAGGCCCCAACCCATGTCTACCACCACCCCCACCCCCCCGCAGTCAGGGGCACCTGCCAGAAGGCCCCCACCCATGTCTACCACCACCCCCACCCCCCCGCAGTCAGGGGCACCTGCCAGAAGGCCCCCACCCATGTCTACCACCACCCCCACCCCCCCCGCAGTCAGGGGCACCTGCCAGAAGGCCCCCCACCCATGTCTACCACCACCCCCACCCCCCCGCAGTCAGGGGCACCTTCCAGCAGGCCCCCACCCATGTCTACCACCACCCCCACCCCCCCCCGCAGTCAGGGGCACCTTCCAGCAGGCCCCCACCCATGTCTACCACCACCCCCACCCCCCCAGCAGTCAGGGGCACCTTCCAGCAGGCCCCCACCCATGTCTACCACCACCCCCAACCCCCCAGCAGTCAGGGGCACCTTCCAGCAAGCCCCCACCCATGTCTACTACCACCCCCCCCCCGCAGTCAGGGGCACCTACCAGAAGGCCCCCACCCATGTACCATCCATGTCCACCTTCACCTGGGTCACAACCCCACACAATCATGACCGTAATGGACAGTCTGCCCTGCAAGAATTCCCAAACAACTATCCCATCCACCCACATATCAAACACAATGACATGTGACACACCCAATGTAAATCATATGAATGAACACATGTCTGTCACACACAGATGTTGCAAGTGAATGTCCAAACACCCCACATGTCATGCATGAAAGCAATGAGATGATACAACACATTGAAGGATCAAATGAAAATGTATTAAAAATAAACAAGGATGGTAAAAATAAAAAATAACAATAAACATGCAATGCAAACTAAATAATAAAAAAGCACAACCAAAAAAATCAGGAACACTAATTAACAAAAATAAAGTAAAATAGGGGTCCAAAGTCAAAGTCCAAAATTAAATCCAAGTACAAATGAAAGAAGAAACACATTGCCTCATGTGAAAAATTCAAACAAATATTAACATCCCTCAAACTATCAACATGATGATCCGGGTCCATGAGCCCTAATAAATGAAACCTAACTATTTACACTAAGTAAGAAAATGTCTATATACAAAAATGTGGTGCATTGTCCTTTGGCAACCAAATAATAACATTAAAACAAAGGAAACCTAACTACAACTAAACTACAGAACTATATACAAAGGCGGCGGGCAAGTCCTGCGGCTCACTGATTGTTGTTCCGGGCCAGGGCATCATCGAACTCCCGCTCGATGTCCCGGAGGCGTCCCCGTTCCACAGCCCCGAGGGTCCGCAGGGACGCCGATGTACCCACCTCCAACTCCCTGCGGATGGCCTCGAGGCACTCGGCCCGCCTCAGGGCCCTCCGCATGGAGTTCTCCGCCCTGACCATAGCGAGCCGCGCCTCTTCCGCCCGCCGCCGCTCCGCATCTATGGCATGGCCCAACCGCTGCCACACGGAAGACACTTGACGTCCAGGGTCCTCCTGCCCTCCGGCTGATGCCTGCCCCTCTGATGGTGATGGCCCCGAGACATCAAGGCTCCCACCTTCTTCCTCCTGCTGCTGACGTGCTGGTGCCGGTGCCCTGACACCTGCTGCCTGCACATCCTCCATTGTTTGGGGTGCTGTTGTTGCGGTGGCCACCCCTGCTGGACTCACGACTCCCGACTGGGGCAGGGATGTGTCCTCCACCAGCCTGGCCCCATCGTCAGAGGCAGCTCCACAGGGCACCCAGGTGACAGGTGGGTAGGAAGATGGCACGGAGGACGACTGGCGCATAGGGGGTTCAGGTGAGGAGGGGGTCGGAACAAGGCCCAGTGTATGGAGGAACACAGCCTGGTCTCCCTGAGAATGGGTCCGGACGTGGGCAACCCTGCTGGTGCAAGATGATGCAGACACAGGACCGGGGACAGGATTACACACAGGCACCTCCGCGGCGGCCTGTGCTGCCTCCTGTCCCTGCCCCTGTGCTGCACCACTAGCACCAGTGGAATGCCCACCTCCAGACCCCATCTCAGTCCCTTGCACGGCCTCCTCCTCCACCAAACCCACCACCAACCTGGATGACTCCCTGCCATCTTCCGCCGCGGAACCCTGTGGGGTCTCAGCTGCCCCTTCTGCTGCCGAGGAGTCCAACTTCCTCCTGCGCCTCCTGGACCTCCCCTCGGCAGCTGCGACCTGGGACACAGCACCGGACTCCTCACTCCCCGACGAGATGACAACAGGGGAGGGGAGCCGGGCCTTGCGTCTCCGGCTGGCGGTGGCATCCCTGCTGCTGTGCTCCACAGCACCTTCTCAGCCCTCCACATCAGATGACGCTGCAGGCAGGGAGAGACAGGAGACAGGCATCAGGACACTGTACAATTGACTCACACACATAACAGTTGTACAAGAGTGGCATTGTCATACTCCAGACCTGGCATCACAATCCCCAACACACTTGTCTCCTCAAAGCACACACATGAGTCATTCAACAGCCATATTGCTACAGCCCGCTACATACATTCACATACAGCAGCATGAGCACACAAAGGTGAGCCACACATCACATGATACACACGGACTCAAATACACATGCACACATGCAAAGCACACATCCAAGCATGTGTACCACTCCGCAAACTGTCAGTCATGAGATGAACATCCATGTCACATTTGCAATTCACTCTCCAACATGACAGTGTCACCTGCATCCATGTAGCAACACTGTTGCACCCTTCACAACTACACACTCGCACACGCTGCAGACTAATGCACCTGGAATCAACATCCATGTGTCACACCACAAGCATGCCAACTCACATGCACAGTCAAACACATGTGCCCACACACAAGCATTTGCACTGCAAGCACACACACACACACATGCACCATCCTTGTCTCACACATCACAGGCACACATGTGCTTGTCTCACAGCCCTGCACACACACATTTATACATGGCCACACAAAGACATGTGCAACATGCACACTCCTGGCACACCACCACACACACAGCTTACAATCAGTATGCATGTACACTCACCGCTCGACTCCAGACGGGTCTGCCTCCCAAGGACCTGGACATGGAGCGCTGGGGATATGCGTTCCAGGACCCGAAGTTCATCTTGCGACAAGTGGCCCCGCCGCCCCTTGGCATCCACTGCCTTCACGAGGCGCCGGGCCTTGTTCAGGGTCCTGGACCTGTAGTCCTCCCAGCGCTTCTTGACTTGATGGAATTCTCGGACTGCCACCCCCTCTGCGTTGATGGCAGTCACAATGTCCGTCCAGATCCTGGTCCGTCCTTCCTTGTCGAGGCGCATCCGTCCGTAGAGGGCATCATACTGCCCCAGGACTCGCTCCACCAGGACACCAACTTCGGTGGCACTGAAGCTGGTGCCCCTCTGCCTCCCTGGCCGGGGGTTGCCAGTCGTGCCAGATTTTGTGCTCCCTGACATGGCAACCCCAGAGGCAGGAGTGGGTGGCCAACTGGGTCCTGGGGCTGGGCTGTGGAGCGATGGTACAGCTGTCAGGAGTCTTTGGTTCCAGCAGGGGTGGTCACAGCAACTGCACCCCTGGCTGATGTGCAGGCAGCAAACAGCAGGGCACGTGGGCAGCAGGCAGTCAGGCAGCAGCAGATGGCAGGTGGGAGCGTGCTCGGGGCTCTGGGGGGCAGGATTCTGGCCTTAGGGGCAGGAGCGTGGTCTTCCGTGTGTGAACGCGTGGCCAGCTTGATACGGAGTGAATTGGCACGTGAAAATCATGCACGTCTGCGTGGAATCCGAGGAAAGGCCGCGTAAGCACGTCAGCACGCGTACGCGATTTCATTGGTCCAAAGGGCCAGGCATGTAAGCGCGTCTATAACGCACGGCCGTTTCCCAACCCGCGTGATTGGTCCAAAGGGCCAGGCGCGTAAGCGCGTCTATAACGCACGGCCGTTTCCCAACCCGCGTGAAAAAATAAACCTCCCGCGCGAGCGCGTCAGCACGCGTACGCGATTTCATTGGTCCAAAGGGCCAGGCGCGTAAGCGCGCCTAAGACGCACGGGTGTTTCCCAACCCACGTTAAAAAAATACACGTGCCGCGCGAGCGCGTCAGCACGCGTACCCGATTTCATTGGTCCAAAGGCACACAGCGAGTAATCGCATATTCAACAGCGCGCGTGAAAAACGCCCGGTTACCATTTACATCTGAATACAATTACAATATTAATAACGTACATTTAACCTGGTAAACCTCGAGCATGTAGTCACACACGCTCGGCCACGACACGTGCAAAATTACAACAGGCAATACGGAAAGACGTACGCCTGCAGGAAGCAGGCGTACGTGACCCGGCACGTCTAAATATTCACGTGAAAACATCCTACAAGCTCAGTGCAAAGATGAACATACCGTTCCTAGCAGCAGTGGCTGTGGGTTACCAAAGGAGGAGGAGGAGGAGGAGAGTCAGGGCCAGAATTTTCTCACCCAGAACCAGCCTATTCGGGATGCCTGATGACCAGGTGTATGGGAGGTACAGGTTTCCAGCACACATCATACTGGACCTGGTCAGTGAGTGGGAGGATGACCTCACATCACCCACCCTGTGCTCCCAAGCACTCAGCCCCCTGCAGAAGGTCCTGAATGTACTGCACTTCTTGGGCACTGGATCTTTTCAGCGGACAAGTGCCATAGTGGGTGGTGTGTCACAGGCCACGCAGTCACGCTGTCTACACCAGGTCTTGAACATCATCACTGCACGGCCATCAGTCCGCAGGCACATATATCTCCCCAGGACTCCTGCAGAAAGGCGGGCATGCATCCAGGAATTCTATGGTGTGGCTCAATTCCCCAAAGTGCTTGGTGCAATTGACTGCACCCATGTGGCTCTACGTCCCCCCAGGGCAACAGAGCACATCTATAGAAACCGCAAGCACTGGCATTCCATCAACGTGCAAGTTGTATGCAATGCCAAGGGAATCATCACATCAGTATATGCCAACTATCCCGGGTCCACCCACGACAGCTTCATCTACAGAATGTCTACCCTAAGCCGGGACCTAGAGGCTGGCCGGCATGGAGATACATGGCTGCTTGGTGAGCATGAATGCCACTGCACATGCATGCATGTCAGATACAGGGTCATGTCACAACACCACTAATGATACCCATCACCACCTCCGCAGGGGACAGTGCCTACCCTATCAGCCCCCACATGATGACCCCAATCCGGAACCCCACCACGCCACCCGAGGTAAGGTACAACACAGCCCACATTGCAACACGGGGCATAGTGGAGCGCACATTCGGAGTGCTGAAGTCACGCTTTCGCTCCCTTGACCGTTCTGGCGGGCAGCTGTTATATGCTCCCCCACTAGTGTGCAGGATCATAGTGGCAGCATGTGTCCTGCACAACGTTGCAACACGCCGGGGCCTGCCCGTGGACATGGTGGTGCCCCCACATCCACAACCACATGCACGCCCGCTGCGCATGGGAGGGGAAAGGGCACGGGGGGAGGCAGCCCGTACGCAACTGGTGGCCAACTTCTTCACCTAGGAATCACAGTGCTGGCTAGTGCACACTGCTCTGGCACATACCATCTGACGATCAATGATGACACTACCTGACAATGTCACAAAATTTCTTGGCAATAAACTGTCAGAAACACATCAGCCTGAGATTGTTAACATGGAAGTGTCACTATGTGTGCACCCCTACCTACACATACACCAGCAATGCATAACTATGAAAAGACACAACTCCATTCATCAAAAATGCATTGACACAGGCGAATTGCTACATGACAACATTGCCATGTCACCCAATCCCTTCACAGTCCCGCCACAGAGGACACCATGTCATGGTATGTGAGAGCAAACAAACTGACCCTCACAACATGACACCGGTGTCACAAATTGCAGTGCCCCAAATGGAACATAGCCGCACTTGAACAGCTAACCGTGATGGAGGCACTACTACACACCTGTGTAAGAGTCATTTCAATCAAATTACACACCAACCCACCCTGAAGCCCACCAAAACAAGACACAATGCATGTAATCAATGGTAGTCTCAATACCTGATTGTGCTGGTATGTCCTCACCGTCCAGATGTACAGTGATGGCGCCACGCAAAAGTGTCACTGCACATCTACCGACATGTAGTCTGACTCCAGAGAGTATGCCCGTGTGAAGAACTGTGTGAAATACCTGCAAAACATGAGTAACATATGTAAGTTGAGGCACATATCAAACCATCATGCATAGTTAGGTGCAACAACAATGTACACCATGAATGTCTACACAGTATTGACTATGGACTGCCCAACAGCTCATGGGAGTCCAATGTCACCGTGTAATTTGCTGTCACTTGGGCACACCCTTTGCAAGCCCATGGAAACGGAAGCAGGAGGGGTGTGGATGCCAGGTACCCAAGCATCGAAACCAAACTCAGGACAAGCCTGCATGTGCCCAGCCACAATACAGTGTATGCCCAGGTACCCACACAAGGCAACACACTTGAAAAAGAAAAATATGATAAGAAAAAATGGCCATGAAAGGGCCGGCGGGGAGGGGGGGGCCACCTATGAGGTCCGAGGACAGGATGCACGCCACAATCCACCTGTGTGGATCATGGGAAGTAAAAACACCCCATAGGCTCGTGGCCCACACGGCTACTCTGTTGTGGGAGATGAGTCGCTATCGCTCTGGCCAGACCCTGCAGCTGACTCAGGAGGTGGGGGAGCTGCCTCAGAAGATGGTGTGACAATGGGTGGCAGCCCACGCAAAGCCCGAGTTTGCTCCTCCATGGCTGCAAGCAGGCGGGTCTGGAAGGTCTGGTTCTGGATTATAATCATGCGGAGGTCCCCATGCAGTAACTTCTGGGATGACCTGACCTCCGCACGAGTTGCCTGCATCTCGGCCGAGAGCGTCCGTGTCAGACGCTCCAGCTGCTCCTCTGTCCTTCTATGGGATGAAGCCTCAAGCTCTGACAGGGTCGACCTGAGGTGATGGAATTCTTCCCTCAGGCCTTCCCTGTGGCGCTGGGACTCCATGGAAAGTGATTCCCGCAGAGTCGCCAGTCCTGCCCGCCTGTCCATGTTGGACGCCAACATGTCCTCCCTGTGTGCCTGGCAGATGGACTCTGTAGCCTGCCCCAGTCGCTCCATCAGCCTTTCTGGGGGGACAATGGAAGTGGCCACCCTATCCATGGCCTGTGCAATCATCTCGGATGATGCTGCCTGTTGGGTGGCCATACCGTAGATGGATTGCTCCCAAGCGGTATTGCCAGGTGGCATACGGCCACCACGTTGGCGGGCACCACACCTGCCTGGGGCAAGGCGGACTGCGCCTTGCTGTGCCGGCAAAGCCTCAGGCTGCAGGACTGCATTCCCTCTCTGATCTGCAGCCCCAGGAACAGGATCAGAGATTGTGTGGTGTGGCCCTGCATCCGTAACCACCGGAGGCTGAGCTGCCGACACTGACATCCCCATTGAGGGCAATAACCCGGCTGCAGGTGGGTCGGACAGAGGAGATTCTCTCCCAAGAACACTCACCTGCGACTGCACATAGGTGTCATCCTCCGAGTCTACACCTGAATACTGCTCGGGGGAGGAACCCCCAGAGACACCCCTCGACAGCACGACCTGCAGCACTTGTGGGTTTTCACCCACAAACACACCACGTCCCTCACTTGTGGAAGGTCGGCCCGGGTTGCCCTCCTGGGACGGCTCCACCACCACATCCCCAGCATCAACAAGTGCGTCGTCCCCTGCAAAGACATGAAAGAGAGAAATGGAAACAGGCATTAGCACCATGGCATACAACAAGGGCTGATGAACAACAGAGCCAGTAGTTCAATGACACATGTCCCACATGAGTGGGAAACCTCCTATGCATTCACCATCACTGGGTCTGGAGGGGAGGCTCAGGGCACACAATGATGACACAGAGAATGGAGAGCAACGCCTGCTCCCCATGCTGCCTAGCACTGGCATCACACATTGGCCGGTGATTGCCATGTCAAATGCACATGCCATCACACACATGGCATGTGACATAGCCACCAAGTGAAGAGGGAGAGGAGGGCAACTAATTTGGATTTTGGCCACTCTGGTCCTGACATTGCTTCATCACATCAAGAAGTTAACATGTTGGACATGGATCTGCTAGTCCCAATTGGCCACGATGCACAGTGCCTTGTCAACATTAACAAAATGCAGTAAACAATGAGATTCCACCTCCCCATCACCTGTAATGGAATCATATAGCATTCGTGAAGCACCTGTACAGAAATGTATGAAGGTACAGCGGAGCACTGAGGGGTGGTGGGGCAGAAGGGGATGCCATTCAACAATCCTACTGGTGCTGGTGTCATTCATGTAACGCAAGTGCAGAGGTGGGTGGCACAATGAAGTGCAAGGGGAAGTTGCGGCTGGAAGTGCTGTACAAGGTAAGTAGGACTTAACGTCGAGGGCAGATGGTGGTAGGCGCAGACAAGTGCTGGGGGGGTGGCCTATAGGGGTACAGAGACAGTGCTGTGGGCTCGGAGGGGACAGGGGAGGTACACACTGCATCTGGCTCGGCAAGGTCCTTGCAGATTTCAATGTGTCCTGCAGAGTTGTCAGATGCCGCAGATATGTGCCCTTGGATTGGGGCTCTCATCTTGGTGAGAAGGGTGAGACGCTATTGCCTTTGGAGCAGGCGGCAGGCCAGTTTGCCAGAGGATGAGCATGATGCAGGCCATTTCCTCTCTGCCACCCGGCACCTGTGTTTTGGGTTCACAAGATCCGAGTCATGCCAGGAGTCAGCATTGGCATGGGGCTTCAGGCGGATTGTCATGACCGTGGCAAAGACATCCAGTGTACCTGACATAGAGTGGAGCATGGAGTGGGCCCTGTCAGGATGGGAGTGAGCCTAAGGGGGAGCTGGATGGGGGGGAGATTTTGGCAGCATAAGCCTCGACTGACACACACTTCATGGGTTGGAATACCAAGAAGGTGTGTGACAGTGGTGAGGGTGGCTTTGCCTGTGGGGTGGTGAGGGTGAGGTGGGAGGAGAGGAGAAAGTGATCACTCCAGGAGAGAGGAGTGCAGAGAGGGATGGAGAGGGGAAGGTCAGATGAGATCAGAGCATCAAGAGTGTGCCCTGCAGAATGAGTAGGGACAGACGGGAGTTTAGAGGGTGATAGGGAGTTGCTGAGGTCACGGAAAAGTCATGTGGGGGGGACAACAAGCATGCAAGTGGATGCGTACATCACCAAGGAAGAGGATTTCAGTGTCTGGGGACATGAGTGAGGAGGAGAGGTGAGGCCACTCAGAAAGGAAGTAGTACATTTGACCATTTTTCCGATACACAGTACGCACAGTTTGTGAATGTCGAGGTGAGATGGAGAGAGACGTCACACAAGCCATTCCAGAGGGGAGTAGGTCTACGTAGGAGTGACAGTGGCAGGAATACCCTCAGGGAAGGCAAGGGCACACCCCCCCCTGCACAGTAGTGCCGGGCCAAGGAGAGGATCTCCGGAACGTCAGGTAGGAGTGTGTCAAAGATGCAGACAGAGCTGGCCGTCAGACATGTTTCCATGAGACCAAGGATGTCAAGGTGCATTACCTCATGTAAGTGACATATATTGGAGGAATGCCTGATGCAGCGGCAGAGTAAGGAGTGTAAATGTGGAGGAGGTTGACAGCCTTGTAGGACTTACGGGGAGTGCTACAGATCAGAGGTGCAGCATGTGTAGGAGTTGGAGTGGGAGGCGGAGAAGGATCATGGGAGGGTGCAGGGAGGCAGTGCAGGATAGATGAGGAGAGAGGAGGGGGGACAGCAGGAGAGGAAAGGAAGTTGATGAGATGTGGGTAGCATTTGTCAAGGAGAATAAGGTTGGCCTGAGGTCCTTGGACTGAGATGCTCCCATTACCATACACATCAATTGTGGCCTCTGAGGATTGGAAGGAGGCCAAGAGTACACCCCAACGGGTCACACCATTGATGGTGGAAGAGGAGCAAGGAGAGAGGACTGGGACCATGTGAAGGGTCCATGGGACAGGCAAAGGCATGTATGAGCAGATGTCAGTGAGAGTTAACCTTGAGTAGGCTCAGATGTACTTGTCAGCAATAGGGTGGGTCGCATTGGAGGGCAGGGTGCCCTCATTTGACTGTTTGCAAGCAGGTGTCGTGAGTAGGGCACGATGGTCTGAACAGTAGAAGTCAGGGAAGATAGACCATGAAGAGCAGCATGGAGTGTGAGGGAATGGGGCTTGAAACCAGACGGAACAAGAGCA
Source organism: Ambystoma mexicanum (assembly GCF_040938575.1). Taxonomy (NCBI): domain Eukaryota; kingdom Metazoa; phylum Chordata; class Amphibia; order Caudata; family Ambystomatidae; genus Ambystoma; species Ambystoma mexicanum. The sequence continues at coordinate 1,250,430,807 of NC_090921.1, read as the reverse complement.
CACAGGTAGGAGGTGGGTGTCAAGGCAAATTCCAGAGTATGACAGCATGTTGAGTGCCATGTATATACAGAGGACGCATTAGCATGTGGTATCATTGCATGTCAGGCATGTGACGATGGAACTTGAATGGCTGGGGGAAAGTGTAGGAATGGTATGTAAGACATAAGATGAATAGACAGGGGAGAATGAGCAACAATGTCGTGACAAAATGACAATTCAAGGGGAACTTCCATGGTGTAGGGCCATATGTGCACTGTTGGCAGTAGGGATAGTGGTGTGGGCACATGGTGTTGCACTGAACATACTGGATGAGGCACATGGGTGACACTATCAACTCTGCCACACACCCCCTTGACAGGCACCCAACATGAAGGCTTCGCACACACACCATGCACATGGATATAACACACATGCATGTGCACTCACCGGATGATGCCTCGTAATCAGGGAGATCTCCCACACCTTGGAGTTGTCCCTCGGTGACGTAGGATCCAGCTACGGACTCGTGTGGTGTGAGTTCTATTTCCTGTGCTGGGGACCCACCTCCAGTCACCAAGGTTGCGGCATGACTTGAGGCCAGCTTATCCTTTGCCCTGCGCTTAAGGTCATTCCAGCGCTTCTGGCAATCACTAGCTGTGCGCCTCACTACTCCAAGGGCACTTATTTTGTCAGCAATGGTCTGCCAGTGTGCCTGGCGTCTGGCATGTGTGGTCTTGGACCCTGCAACGATGACCATTTCCCTATCATGGTCTGACACATACTGAACAAGTGCATTCAGTTCGGCGTCTGTGAAGCTGGGCTTCCTTGATGGGCCGGACTGTGCAGCCGTGCCTGGGGCATCAGCCTGTGCCGGACGTGCACTCTTCCTCTTCCGCTTGGAAGGGGGTGGGGATCCAGAGTGTCCTACGCCGCTGTGGACACTAGGGGCAGGAGCCGTGGTGGACTCAGTACTGGGTGTGTGGGATTGCACACTCAGCATGGGAGTAGGTGCAGGCATTGGGGGTAGAGGGATAGGGTCAGGCCTGATCTGAGGTGCATGAACTAGGACCGACACAGTCTTGGCAGGGTGTATGAGAGGTGGGGTGGATGGAGCCACACCCTGCCCACGGGGGGCAGCAGATGACCTATCTGGCATAGATGCGCGTGTCCTGATGACACCAATGTGCACCGGTGCACGTGCAGTGGACCTGCTGACCTGGATGTCAGCGATGGAGTCACCCTCGGACAGGTCTGGTGCCACAATGGGCTGGTCCAACAAGGGCTGATCAGGGTTGGTATCAGCCACATGACCCTCAACCTGGGGGGGGGGAAGGGGGGGCATGGGTGTCCCTGACTGGTCCTCCAGACTGGGGGGACAGGGGCACCCTTCAAGTCACAACCACGTCCCCTAGTGGATCCTCCACGGCCACCACGTGTGGCTCGGCCACCTTTGCCACCCTTACGGCTTGCACGCCTCCCAACCATGGCACTGATGTTATTGTGCGTATGGGAGTGGGTGTGCACAATTGTCCTGGGCAATTGGGTGTCAAAGGGGTTGGGTACCAGATGGTATTCGTACCCTAGTGCAGTGGCAAGGCTATATGACACCCCTGTGGAAAGATGACGGGTCACGCAACGCACAGGCACCCCAAAAAAGTTAAGGAACGTGCACGATACCCCTCCTAGACCACGTGTGCGTATAAAAAACCCTGCACTACGCTGTGGCATCCAGTAACACAAGAATGAACGTATGCGTGTCACACGCAGCCTAGATTGACCTCTGAAGAGGTACGTGACACACGGGGCAAGCACAGATGATAGATGCGTGCGCAACTCACCGTCTGCCAGGGAGAAATGCGTCAAAAAGACGCGCGTGTGCGCGTTGGCAACACCCCCGCCAAAAGAAGAATGGGACGCTGTCTGAGGAGACAGGACAACAGTAGAAGGGAACGCTGTGTGAGGAAACAGGCCCAGGAAAAAGAGCAAAAGAGAAAAAGCTGTCAGAGGTAACAGGGAGTACGACCTTTGAACGCCGTGAAGTAAATCGCGTGTCAACTGACAAGAAGTACAGAATACACCAACTCGCTCTCCACGAAAAGCACGTACAAGGAAATGGCGTTCTACATGTACCTTTTATGCAGGCCCACAGGTCCTGCGTCACTTCCGCGTGTAGGCGCTGAAGGGCCAGCCTCCAATCACACGCATTGACACTGGCTTGTGTTTCTTTCACGCGTGTTGGGAAACGGCCGTGCGTTATAGACGCGCTTACGCGCCTGGCCCTTTGGACCAATCACGCGTGTTGGGAAACACCCGTGCGTCATAGGCGCGCTTACGCGCCTGGCCCTTTGGACCAATGAAATCGGGTACGCGTGCTGACGCGCTCGCGCGGCACGTGTATTTTTTTCACGTGGGTTGGGAAACACCCGTGCGTCATAGGCGCGCTTACGCGCCTGGCCCTTTGGACCAATGAAATCGCGTACGCGTGCTGACGTGCTTACGCGCTGAGGGCCTTTCCTCGGATTCCACGCAGACGTGCATGATTTTCACGTGCCAATTCACTCCGTATCAAGCTGGCCACGCGTTCACACACGGAAGACCACGCTCCTGCCCAGAAGGCCGAGTTACTGCCCCCCAGTGCCCCGAGCAGCCTCCCACGTGCCATCTGCTGCTGCCTGCCTGCCTGCCTGCCTGCTGCCACCGTGCCCTGCCATTTGGTGCCTGCACATCAGCCATCTGCAGGCGTACAGTTGCTGTGTCCACCACTGCTGGAACTGAAGACTCCCGACTGGAAGAACACCACTCCACAGCCCAGCCCCAGGACCAAGTTGCCCACCCACTCCTGCCTCTGGGGTTGCCATGTCGGCCACTGAAACATCTGGCACCACTGGCAACCCCCAGCCAGAGAGGCAGAGGGGCCCCAGCTTCAGTGTCACCGAGGTTGGGGTCCTGGTGGAGCGAGTCCTGGGGCAGTATGATGCCCTCTTCGGAAGTAGCCGCGCCAACTATGAAGGACGGACTCGGATCTGGGACGACATCGTGACTGCCATCAACGCGGAGGGGGTGGCAGTCCGCGACAACCCACATGTCAGGAAGCGTTGGGAGGACTGCAGGTCCAGGACCCTCTCAAAGGCCCGGCGCCTCGTGGAGGGGGGCCGGGGCCACATGAGTTCGATCCAAATGAGGGTCCTGGCACGCATACACCCAGCGCTCCACTCCCAGGTCCTTGAGAGGGAGACCCGTCTGGAGTTGAGCGGTAAGTGTGCAGGCATTGCTGTGTGAGACAGTGCATGTTGCAGTGTGCTGGTTGTGTGATGCTGTATGTGTGGAATGGGCCTTGTAGGCATGTATGTGTGCAGTGTTGTCATGGCGATGCATGTGCGACCAGTAATTTGTGGATCACATGGTTGTTGTATGTGTTGCTATGCAACCTGAGGAGGCCTATGCAGATTGGACACATGTGAGCATGCAAGTGTATGTTCGTGGACATGGGTGTGGGTGAGGGATGGATGCTGATGCCAGGTACATGTATGGTGTCGAGGTCGGTGTGCTTGACCTGCATGTCTGTGACTTTTGAATGGCATGGATGCATGACACATGTCTGTGACACTGTACAGATTCACTGATGCTGCCTAATCATCCTTGTATCCACTGTGTTTGTGATGTACGAGGCCACATGGATGTGACAGAGGTGAAGTGTGTGCGTGTGATTTGCATGACCAATGATGCATGTGAGTTCCATGACATCGTACTTTAGAAGAGTGCAGTGGACATGTATGTTGATGTGCATGCCATGGACCATGGGTGTTGCGTGTGTGTATTGCCTGACCCATGTGTTGTGGAGGGACATGATAGAAGTGTACTTTACCATTGCCAGTCATCTGATATTGCTTCCTGTGTAGGGGACCATTGTACAGTGCCCTGATGCTTGTGTTCTATGTCTCCCTCTATGCAGCGGCTAGTGATGGAGAGGGCGGAGACGGCGCTGTGGAGGTAGACGGCGGGGATGCCCCCACGGCTGCGGCGGAAGGGGTGGGTGAGCCCCCACAGGGGCCAGCTACAGCGGAAGAGGGCAAGGAGCCATCCAGGTTGGTGGTTTCTACAGAGGAGGAGGCGGCCGAGACTGAGGCACACCTGAGGCCTGGTGGGGGCATCCCTGCTGGTGCAAGTGGTGCAGTCCAGGGCCAGGGGCAGGAGGCAGCACAGGTCGCCGTGGAGGTGCCTGTGCATGTCGCTGTCCCTGACCCTGTGAGTGCACCACCATGCACCAGCATGGATGCCCCGTCCCAGGCCCGTCCGCAGGTGGAGGGGGTGTCTATGTCATCTGACTCCCCTCCACCTGCGGACGAGGGGACCCGTGGGCGCATGGAAAAGGTCCTGATTGGGGTCGCGTTGCGCACGGGGGTCATTCGTGATGACGTGCGTGCTTCCCAGGAGGAGCACGCACATCATCACGAAGAGCACCGTGCCGACGTGGCCCAGTTGGGATCTGCCATTGGCGCGGGTTTTCTGCAGGTGATGGCCAATGTGTCGGGCATCTCCTCCTCTGTGGAAAGTATGCGCCGGTCGTTCTCCTTGCCGTCTTCCGGCCCAGTTGACACCAGGGCCCCCTGTGGACCTGCCCCGACCAATGCAGCCGGCTCAGTGGGGATCCCATCCCTGCCACAGTCGGGAGTCGGTGGTCCAGCTGGTGTGGACACCATGGCAACTGGACCCCTGCAGGTGGAGGATGTGCCGGCATCATCAGGCAGGGCACGTGCACGACGGCGTCGGTGGATACCATCATCCTGGATGCCGTCGTGCTGGCAGAGGCAGTGGCTGCAGAGGCAGCGGCAGCGACGTGGGAGGCGTCATGGCTCGGGGCCATCAACATCGGAGGGGCAGCCATCGGCTGGAGGGCAGGAGGACCCTGGACAGAATGTGTCTTCCGTGTGGCAGCGGTTAGGCCACGCAATAGATGCGGAGAGGCGGCAGGCAGAAGAGGGGCGGCTCGCTATGGTCAGGGCGGTAGACTCCATGCAGAGGGCCCTGAGGCGTGCCGAGTGCCTCGAGGAGATCCGCAGGGGCTTGGAGGTGGACACTGCGTCAGCCCTGCGCGCCCTCGGGGCCATTGAGGAGGAACGCCTCGGGGAGATAGAAAGGGAGTTCGATGATGCCCTGGCCCATAACATCTCTCAGTGAGCCGCAGGACTGGCCCGCCGCCTTTGTATATAGTTATGTAGATAGTAGGTTTCCTTTATTTTTATTTATTATTTGAGTTGATTGGACAATGGCCCACGTTTTTTGTATATAGTTAGCATTAGTTAGGTTTTGGGTAGGTTTCATTTTATGGTTTTTAGGGATATTGGACCCGGACAATCATCTTTGTACATAGTTTGTGGATATTTTCGATTTTATTATTTGGACCATGGGGCAATGTGTTTGTTTTTGATTTCCATTTTGATTGACTTTGCACCCGTTCTTTTGGATTTCTCCTTTCATTGGATTTTTTTTTATTTTTACCTGTTACTTTGTGTATTCATTTAGGTGTTTCTTTTTTTTTCCTTCTTACATTTTAATACATTGTTCTTTTGATTCTATTGTGTGGACTTCTCTCATTGGTTTGTTGACTGTCACAATCTGGGTTTTCACAGTCATGTGTTGCCATTGTGTGAGTCTGACGGACTTGGACTCATGCGCATACTGCTCATTGGTTATGTATCATGTAATGGGTATTTGATTTTTGAATGGATGTGTACCTTGGTTGTGTGTATGGACTGGGGTGACATGGGGTGGGATGTGGTTGCCCATGGGATCCTGGGATCTGTATTGTGATTTCCTATTGGTAGGGGAACATCTGTGTGGGGCTGGTGGAGGGTGCCCCATGACTGCTGGGGGGTGGGGTTGGTGGGAGACATGAGTGGGACATAAGTGGGGGCCTGCTGGCAGGTGCCCCACAGTGCTGGGGGGTGGGGGTGGTGGGAGGCATGAGTGGGACATGGGTGGGGGCCTGGTGGAGGGTGCCCCATGACTGCTGGGGGGTGGGGTTGGTGGGAGACATGAGTGGGACATAAGTGGGGGCCTGCTGGCAGGTGCCCCACAGTGCTGGGGGGTGGGTGTGGTGGGAGGCATGAGTGGGACATGAGTGGGGGCCTGTTGGCAGGTGCCCCACAGTGCTGGGGGGTGGGTGTGGTGGGAGGCATGAGTGGGACATAAGTGGGGGCCTGCTGGCAGGTGCCCCACAGTGCTGGGGGGTGGGGGTGGTGGGAGGCATGAGTGGGACATAAGTGGGGGCCTGCTGGCAGGTGCCCCACAGTGCTGGGGGGTGGGTGTGGTGGGAGGCATGAGTGGGACATAAGTGGGGGTCTGCTGGCAGGTGCCCCACAGTGCTGGGGGGTGGGGGTGGTGGGAGGCATGAGTGGGACATGGGTGGGGGCCTGGTGGAGGGTGCCCCATGACTGCTGGGGGGTGGGAGTCATGAGCAGGTGTGCAGGGTAATCCCCTGTGGTGTGGACTGCATGCAGGGGACGTGGAGGCTGTACAGGGAAGACCTGTGAAGACCCAACGATCGGAGTAGCGTGTTCAACTATCCACGCCCCCCTGAAATGGACGTAGCCTGGGATTTCGCGTGTGAAACGTTCCCGCGCACCCCTGAAATGGAAGTAGCCTGGGATTTCGCGTGTGAAACTTCCCCGCGCACCCCTGTAATGGACTACCCTGGCTTTTCGCGTGTGAAACTTCCCGCGAACCCCTGTAATGGACGTACCCTGGCTTTTCGCGTGTGGGACTTCCCGCGCACCCCTGGTATTCCCCTAGCCTAGCTTTTCGCGTGTGAAACTTCCCGCGCACCCCTGTAATGGACGTACCCTGGCTTTTCGCGTGTGGGACTTCCCGCGCACCCCTGCAATTCCCGTAGCCTAGCTTTTCGCGTGTGAAACTTCACGCGCACCCCTGTAATGGACGTACCCTGGCTTTTCGCGTGTGGGACTTCCCGCGCACCCCTGCAATTCCCGTAGCCTAGCTTTTCGTGTGTGAAACTTCACGCGCACCCCTGTAATGGACGTACCCTGGCTTTTCGCGTGTGGGACTTCCCGCGCACCCCTGGAATTCCCGTAGCCTAGCTTTTCGCGTGTGAAACTTCCCGCGCACCCCTGTAATGGACGTACCCTGGCTTTTCGCGTGTGGGACTTCCCGCGCACCCCTGCAATTCCCGTAGCCTAGCTTTTCGCGTGTGAAACGTTCCCGCGCACCCCTGAAATGGAAGTAGCCTGGGATTTCGCGTGTGAAACTTCCCCGCGCACCCCTGAAATGGACGTACCCTGGCTTTTCGCGTGTGGGACTTCCCGCGCACCCCTGGAATTCCCGTAGCCTAGCTTTTCGCGTGTGAAACTTCCCCCGCACCCCTGTAATGGACGTACCCTGGCTTTTCGCGTGTGGGACTTCCCGCGCACCCCTGCAATTCCCGTAGCCTAGCTTTTCGCGTGTGAAACGTTCCCGCGCACCCCTGAAATGGAAGTAGCCTGGGATTTCGCGTGTGAAACTTCCCCGCGCACCCCTGAAATGGACGTACCCTGGCTTTTCGCGTGTGGGACTTCCCGCGCACCCCTGGAATTCCCGTAGCCTAGCTTTTCGCGTGTGAAACTTCCCGCGAACCCCTGTAATGGACGTACCCTGGCTTTTCGCGTGTGGGACTTCCCGCGCACCCCTGCAATTCCCGTAGCCTAGCTTTTCGCGTGTGAAACTTCACGCGCACCCCTGTAATGGACGTACCCTGGCTTTTCGCGTGTGGGACTTCCCGCGCACCCCTGGTATTCCCCTAGCCTAGCTTTTCGCGTGTGAAACTTCACGCGCACCCCTGTAATGGACATACCCTGGCTTTTCGCGTGTGGGACTTCCCGCGCACCCCTGGAATTCCCGTAGCCTAGCTTTTCGCGTGTGAAACTTCCCGCGCACCCCTGAAATGGAAGTAGCCTAGCTTTTCGCGTGTGAAACTTCCCGCGCACCCCTGAAATGGACGTAGCCTGGGATTTGACGTGTGAAACTTCCCGCGCACCCTTGAAAATCGCATGGGCCACTTGCCGTGATGGTCCAGGGTTAGCGCAGCCCCTTGCGCTGGTTTGTGATTTTTATGAGATTTCCCAGCGCAAGGGGCGTTCCTGGGGGCGTAAATGGCGCTGCAGCGAGTCGCTGCGCCACTGTGCGCCACGGCTGCCTGGGGAAGCTAAAATCCATGAATACGCTGTGCGCCGGATTCGGTTTTGGCGCACGCGGCTGGCGCAGACTATCGCACGCGCACGCTGTGCGCCAGCCGCGTGCGCTACTTGTGCGCTGAATTCTATGAATTACCCTGAGAGTGTGCAGATGCACAAAAGGTGTAGACATAGTGGGTACACTCCCAGTTGGTATTAAAGTTTCAAGTGGATGCATCCCCTCGATGTACCAAAACCTAAGAGCAATTACTACTGTCAGACCGGTTAACATAATTACAAGGAAACAATACATCCTCACGGACCATATATTTTACTGTCTAATGTCTTTGTTAGCCACACAATCGATTGGTTGCTCCGTACGAGTAGAGATAGGGACAGGCATTGTTCCTCAAAGCTCTTTCCCGAAAAGTTTCTGTGATAAATACTGTAGTTCGTTTGCTGGTGATCTCTGACCATGTGTTCTTGATTGAAGATAACTTTTGTCGGTCCCAGCCACTTACTTATGTTTCAGCGCAAAAGTGGCAAGGGACAAGCTCAACTGTCGTTTCCTGTGGGCACAGCCGTGCTGTGCTGTAAGTCTAGTGCCGTGGATGCAGATCGTATCTTAAGACTCCAGGTACTGCGTGATCTGCAAACAGAGTGTCATTGCTTCCTGATGGAAGTGGTGAAACAGAGATAAGGTCGTTCAAGCATGCAGAAAGATCGGAAAAAGAATTCAGAGACAAATCAGCAGTCTCCCTAGAGCCCGCAGGCTCAGGAAAAGTCTCCGAAATACCCTTGATGTTGTTCAAGACCGATAGATCACCAGAAACAGAGCAAGTAGTTTCCTTCGTTTCTTCTCCGTCGTGTGGCAAAGGGAAAGGTATGCCCTTGATGTGTGTTGCGTGTATCCAGTGTCGTCTGCCAGCTACTCATACAGCAGTCTGTATGGCTAACAGGACCTGAAATGGTCCTCTCCAGCGTGGTGCAAGGCTGGATGCTCTCGCAAATGACTTTGTGAGCACCCAGTCACCGGGTCGAATTCTGTGACCTGCCCCTTGTATTTAACTGGGAGGGCTTCTCACACCTTTTGATAAATCAAATACAAGTTTTGAGTTAACTGGTCACAGTATTAAGAAAGAAGCAAATGTTCTACATCCTTTACTTTTTTTGGCTTCAGCAAATTCCAAATGTTAGCTGGCCTCAACATAATAATTTCGTAGGGGGAGAATCCAGTTCTAGTCTGTGGGGTTGTCCGCATGGACAGTAGTGCTATAGGTAAAGCATCTGGCCATTTCAAATTACTACTAGCACAGACCTTGGCAATTTTATTCTTCAAGATACCATTATGGCATTCTACAAGTCCAGCACTCTGAGCGTGTCTAGCCGAATGGAACCGTTTATCGATCTACTACTTGCAGAATAACAGCAGCGATACAATGTGGACCATTATCTGATAAGATGACCCTCGGCAAACCAAAACTAGGAAAATATTCCTTAAGCATGGTTTTCGCCGTTGTCATTGCTGTAGCATCTTTCACAGGGAAGGCTTCAACTCACTTGCTAAAGGCACAAATGACTACCAAGACATGTTTGTAGTTGTTACAGCGCTCCATCTCTATGAAGTCGAAATGAATCACTTCAAAAGGCACAGAGGGGGGACCAAAACTACCCCTCGGTGTCGTCGTAACCTTCCCTGCATTATGCTGTAAGCAAACCAAACAATTCTGGACAAAACGCTCAGCAGTTCTTGAGATGTTATCATTCACCCAGACAGATTCTAGCATTTTACATATTTTCCTAGCACATATATGAGTGGGACCATGAGCCATCGTGATCATGGCGGTGACATATGCATTGGGTAGCATCCACATCTTCCCTTTGAACTGTGTACCCAAAACCCTTCCTCATCCAACTTTGCCATACTCTCAGCCCAATGTTTAAGTTCTTCTAGAGTGGCATCAGATTGAATATTCTTTATCGAGTCAATCCCTTCATCTACTGTGCAAGTGCTTGTGGCTTCCTTTGTAACATACATTTCTGAATATAGATCAGTAGCAGTCTGTTTAGCTATCCTGTCAGCAAAAGCGTTCCCTTTCCCTACATCATCTACTATTTTCTGATGTGTCGCGCACTTCATGATTGCTAGCTGATTAGGAAGCGCAAGTGCTGAGAGTAGCTGAGCTATCAAGGTGCCATGTTGGATTTTTGTTCCATGTGTGGTCAAGAAACCTTGTTCTGCCCATAATCTACCGAAGTTGTGAACCACCCAAAGGCATACTGGCTGTCAGTAAATATATTCACTCTAAACCCTTTGGAAAGTTCACAAGCTCGAGTCAGTGCAATAATCTCTGCAGCCTGCGCAGAGTTATGCCAAATTCTCTTGGTTTCCACAATCATACTTAGTGTAGTGATGGCATAAGCAGCAGTGGATGTACCATCCGGAGGTTTGAAGCAGGAGCCATTGCGAAACAGCTCCCCTTGTCCTGTGGTATAAAGGCAGTCATGTGACAATTCATCACTGCAAGCAATATCTTGTGGAAGAGGTAACAATTCAGCCAGATTCAGTACGCAAGACCTTTTAATTTGGATATGCGGTGCAAATAGGATCAGTTCATATCTTGTTAATCGTGCGGAAGTAAGGTGTTGCGTTTGCGTTCTATTTAATAGAACGTCTACAGAGTGAGGTACCATGCCCTCACTTTGCTTTACAGACACAGCAGCAGCAGCAACAGCTCTCAAACATCTCAGCAAAGCGCATACAACAGGATCAAGTGAGGAGGGAAAATAACTGCACAGTCTATTCTTCCCCCCATGTTCCTGCGTTAACACAGCCAAAGCACATCCATCACGTTCATGCACATACAACTCGAAGGCCTTTTCATAATTTGGTGTGCCCAAAACTGGTGCTGAACACAGTGCAGTCTTGAGCAGATCAAAAGCTTTCTGGTGTGCCAAGTTCCACGGTAGTGGCAAAGAAATGCCCTTCTTTGTCAATGGCAACATTGGTTTGATCACTAATGAGAAATTAGGGATCCACTGTCTACAGTAAGAAGCCATTCCTATCAAGGCTCTGAATTCCTTCTGTGTATGTGGGACAGACATGCCAGAAATGCTCTTAATTCGTTCAGGTGTCAATCTTCTTCCCTCCTTTGACAGGAGATAGCCTAAATAGGCGGCCTCCTGTCGACAATACTGAAAATTGTTCAATGAAGCTTTCTGCCCATGCTTTGCTAGATGAATAAGCAATAACACAGTGCCTTCCTTGCAAGCACTTTCTGAGTCTGCAGCTAAGAGAAGGTTGTCAACATACTGTTTGTTTTGTTTGTTTGTTTTGCTTATTTATTTGATAATGCACGCCAAGCCATTAGGTAGCTGGGCGCAACAGTACAAGGAGACTCAAAACTTAGTTACAGTGCCTGACATAGGCTATTACAAACAGAGGTAACTTACAACAAATTATATAAATGATACAGTGCATACAAGGTCATAGTGGGTCGGCATTAGAGGAATATGGTCTTAACATATGTATATCATGATCAGCTAGATAGGGGTGAAATTACATATCGTTGTTGTGCGTTATTTCTAAATCTTTTTTAGGGTAATGGGCGTCTAAGGTCAGGTGGGAGTATGTTCCAAGATTGAGCAGCTTTAACAGGGAAGCTAGATCCACCCGCGGTGGTTAGTTTGAATCTAGGGACTTCGAGTAAGAAGGTGTTGGCAGATCTCGTCGGTCGGTTTGAGGGTCTCCAGTTGATTCTTTCAGCTAGGTAAGGGGGTGCTTGATTGTTTAGGCATTTAGATGTGAGAAAAATAGCTTTAAGGAAGATTCTGTCCTTTATCTTTAGCCAGTGGCCTCAGTCCGGTATTTGGAGATATGCTCTCTGTGTGCGATATTCAAGGCTGCTCTTAGAGCATTATTTTTTAGTCTCTGGAGTTTGTCAATGACCGACTTGTTAGCTCTTGAGTATAGGGTGTTACAGTAGTCCAGTCTAGACATGATAAGGGCATTGGCCAGGTATGTAGTAATGTACAAGGAGAAGGCAACTCAAGTGTATCGAGCTGTTCTTTCAAAGCCCTACTATAAATGCTCGGACTCTCCGTGTACCCTTTGGTGCATGGGTGAATATAAACGAGCGTCCCCCTAGGGTGAACGCAAAAAAATATCTCCTATGCACGTGTATGGGAATGCTAAAGAAGGCATTCTTAAGATCTACCACACTGAAATGAGGAGCAGAAGCTGGAATCATTGTCAGTATCGTCATTACATCAGGCACAATTGGGAATTGTGGAGCAACAATCTTATTGATAGCGCGCAAATCGATAATGAAACGGAACATAATCGCATTATCCCCTTTCTTATACACCGGTAAAATCGGACTACTGCACAAACTTCCTGCAATTTCTTCAATTACTCCACGATGTACAAAGTCGGAAACTATACACTTCAAAGGTTGCTCACCATCAACTGAAATCTTATATTGTGGAATTCGTGGCAACTTAACTCCTGGTTTCAAAACTATTTTAACAGACTCAATTTGCAAAATACCAACATCATTGTCGTCAACTGCCCATAAACATGCCGGAACTTCACTAAATTCTGGTGGCAAAGGTCTAGTCAAAAACTGCGAGGCAGAAAATTGCTGTGGTGAAATCGTCAAACGCACTCCATCCGAAGAACAATGAATTACTGCATTTAATTCCTTCAACAGATTCAAACCCAACAAATTCTCGCCACAGTTCATTGTCAGAAGAAACGGACAGTGATCCGTGAATGGCCCCAGTGAAATCGGTACCAGCAGAGAAACTGGACTAACCACTGGCGTACCAGAAAACCCTACAGAAACGTTATTCTGCCCTGACAGTGGAATGTCTGGAACCCATGAATGATCAAAGGAACACTTCTGTGCTCCTGTGTCTATCAAAAATAGATGCTTCCTATTCCCCACCATCATCTCAATGTAGGGACCTTGCTGATTAACAGGAATAGGCGTTGGTTCCAGATCCTGCTTCAGGCTATCCTAATGGAACAACATATCATCAAAGACGAGATCTTCAGAAAGATAGGCAGTTGAAGGATTGCCAAAAATATTTCTGCTATCTACACTAGGTTGCTGATTCTCTTGCGAGAAAGACTGAGAATTTTGAGCAAACTGACTCAGGCAGCCTCTGGATAGTCTACCCATGACACCATATGTGTTATTCGACCTTTGCCGGAGGATCGGCATTGTGCTCGCCAATGACCCTTTTGTCTGCAATAAGCACATTGGTTCTCGTTTACAGGACCCAACGGCGCATTACTTTGTGGAACGAACTGACCTCGAAACTGTGTACTTCCACCTCTAGGCTCTCTAACCATCTGTTGCAATAACACCTTGGTTTTTAGAGCTCCCCTTTTCTTTTCAATCCTTTCTTTCTCATTATTGACTCTATTCTCGTAATACTGAGCCATATGCAATACTTCAGACTGTGATTTAGCTTGCCAAGCACTCTCGGAAGTCAGAATTTGTGACTGGACATCAGGCAACAATCCACGCACAAACTTATCCACAAACAATCTTTTCCCTGACTCTGTGCTTAAATCCTGTCCGCTAAATTCGGAGAATACTTGTTCGCACCGATTAAAGAATTCGGTAGCACCTTCAGATTTTCCTTGGGTACAAGCAGTAAGTTTGTCCCAAACAATCCTTCTCTCGGGAATTAAAGTCTTCAAATTTGTTACTATTCTATCTGGCAAAGTCAGTATCACCTGTGGTGGTCTTTCACCAGCTGTCCTTTCTCCATCTGACCTAACCAAGTTAACCCATGTGTCACCTAACCCCGCTGGATCATCTACAGTCCTAATCTGTTTCCATAAATCAGCAGGTAGGAGCACAGGAAACAACAAATCTATATCACCCAAAGTAAACACTGACAAATGCAGGACAGATTCTATTTCTTAGTAAAACCCTGTTGGATTCTTCCTAATGTCTGGAATTGACTGTCTAATAGTATTCACTTCCTGTCTTGAGAACGGGATGTGAACAAACTGTGATACATAGTGAGCTTCAATATCATAGGCTCTTGCACCTGTAGCAACATTAGCCGGAATCTCAACTTTGGGAACAAATGTCGGAGGAACCTCTCTAATAGGCAACTGAGAAGTAGGCAACTCCGAATGTTTACTAAGCAACAGAGCCAAATTGAGCGCTAAGGTGGTGGAAGCAGTATCAGACGCAAAAGCTCTCTTATAAATATTCAATAATTCTGCGGGACAACAAACCTTTTTCTTTATACATTCATCCTGCAGGTATTCTACCATTACCTGTAACACTTTCCTCTGCATTTCTGGAGTATATGGACTATACGTATCATATACTTCTACGGGAGATATTGACATATCTGAAATCCATCTAAGTGCATCCCTCGTGCAAATTTGCGCTTCTTCACTTGTTGATTTACAAGGAGGAAGGAACTGTTTCTGCACGTAAAAAGCGTCCAAACTATCACCATCTATTTCATCATTCTGTAACTGTTCTTACTTCCTTCTAAACTCAAAAACCCTCTTGACATGCTCATGTACTTTCTCCGCAGTATCCCTTGAATAAGCTAAAACATTCAAATTCCTCAACCCTTGTGGGACATCTGTGTCTGTCAGTGTATTCCACATAACAGCCAAATGTATCCCCATCCCCTCAATAAAGACATTCTTATCGGGAATACTTTCTAGATTAGAGAGTGTAGCTAAAACAGTAGATTGTTCACCTTTCTCTAAACAGTGCTTATCCCATGCATTCAAATTTCTCTTCTCTTTGGAAACTGTGTTTCGCATTACAATTTATGGTTCAGCACTCGCTCCTTTATCAGTTACAAGTGGAGCAGAACCGCTTGGGAAAGAGAGAGTAGACAAATCCTGTACAACAGTTAGTGGAGACACTACTGCTGGCAAAAAAGACAGATTTACTGGAACAGTAACAGTCGATAAAGGTGGAGGTACAGAAGGAACAACAACAACAGGAAGCGGAGCAATAACTGGCAGCGGAGGAGCAACAGGAAGAACGGGATTTGCTACGGGAGGAGGAACGACTGCAGGAAGAGGTAAGACAACAGGAAGAGGTACATAAGGAGGTGGTGCAGTGGCACCAGGCCTACGTTCATTTAAGAGTTAATCAATTAGTTCATCTGCGGCATGAAACTCTTTAGACGGATACATTTTCTATATACCAAGTGAAAAAGCTCTATCCATGTTTCTAACAGACTCTGACTGTTTTTGTTGATCGTACAATAATGCCTTTTCTGAGTTTGACATGTGACAAAGTGCATGCTTCTCTTTGCTCTTAAGGTGCTGCATAGCTTCCTTTTTCCAATTTTGTATTACATCAAATGCTCCAGGTCTAGCTTTTTTCTTTGACAATATGGATTCTAAATATTCTATTCAGGCAATCTCAAAACTACCATTGATTGGCCACTGAAGTTCGGAAGCATGTCTAGTTTGTCTGTGCCAAATATCATTGAACACTATACTACCAATGCCGTACTTACAGTATATAGTACATGCCTGCAACCTCTCCTGTGGTGCCAGATGGCCAAATTCCAAAGATTGTCTGTCTCTGCAGAATAACGTCCTGAAACAGGCAAACAATTTCCCAGGCATGTCAGATTACTGGTATTACCTGGTGTCGATTGTGCTAGTGAGTAGAATACTACAACCAGATATCAGGATACTTAGGAATCGGTGCATGACTCACCTGATTCAAAGGACAAAGGGAGGTCCGATCGGATTACAAAGGACAAACAAAGGACCCTTATGGTTGGTGATTTCGGCTGAACTGCCCACCTCGATATATGGACCCTCGTCAAGATGCCATCTTGGACCGCGTGCTCACCATCCAGGGATCGAATCGTGCAGTACTGTTGAGGTGTCGTGTCTCATACAAAAGGGGCCCCATTTTCTCACTGTCTGATCCAGGTCCAATAGCCGCGTCAACTCTTCAACAAGGTGGCATCAATCTTGAGGGTCCCTATTTGGGCGCCATCTGAAAGAACAAAGAAATATTGAGGCTGAGTACCACAAAGGAAATACACCAATCACGGGCTAAAAAGATTCACAGATCTTTATTACTGTACAATCTACAAAGCAAAACAGATAGCTATCTGGCTCCCAACACCTCGCAGTGTGTACCAGCTGACAAGGAGAGGTGAGAGAGAGATGGACATCTAAACATTTGTGCTTTTATACAATTCATGTAATATTGTCGAGCCTCTCTTCAAGTTAATAATTGGTGGTCTAGAGTTCGTACCTAGTTCACATTCAGATTATACAATATTATGCAAAGGATTACATAGGTTTGTATTTCAATGAAGACACAATAGTGATGTATGTTCTCGGATCCTGCGGTAAGCCTTATACTAAGTTCCTTTTCAATGCAGTCCAGCCAATGGATACGCTCAAGGTTTGTTCTTCATTGTCCCAATGTTTATACTAGGATGAGTCTTGTGAGCACAGACAACACTTGAATAACCATTCATATGAAGCACAAGGTCTCATTGCTCAGACTAAACAGTCGGCTCTCGGACAGCCTAAACATTAACAGAACTCAAAGGTCGGAAGGTTTGGTTGCAAGTTGAAAACATAGTCCACCATATTAGAATGAAGAACACTCGAGTAGAAATCAAAATGGCGTGGATGAATCTTAAAATGGCGGCAAAGTTAACCCAAAAATCTGAACTTTGCAACGCGGTTTTCTGTGTAGCGCGAATAGGCTTAGGCCAATATAAATACTAAGGAGGCACTATATAATTACCGTTTAACAATCCTTTGCAAGTGGTTCAGCTACAAATGGGGCAGGGCTCACCATTTTACACCTGACTATTTTTATCGCTGGCTTCGATATGATCACCTCATTAGCAGAAGCTCTTTGAGACGTTAATGTACCCTTTGGTTTCTCCAAAACAGCAAACAAAGCATGCTCGACAAATAAAGTCATGCAACACCCTATTACTATGCTGGCAGACTTCTCAAAAGAGAACGCGGCTGCAGCCAAAGATTGTTCGCAAGGAAAGTGGCCTCTCATTACTGGGTCCAAAATCCCACTGTAATATGCTAAAGGTTTGTACCCCAAGGTAGTTCTCTGTGTAAGCACTGCTGTCATTACTGTCCCATTCATATGTGAGAATAAAAATAACTCCTCAGAATAATTGGGAATTCCTAAAACTGGAGCTATACATATTGCCTTTTTTAATTCATCAAACCCTTCCTCCATCTCCTCAGTCCATTCAGTTTTTTTCCTGATTCACCTGTGCCTTTTTCAGGGCCTGCAACAAGGGCGTTGTATATGAATTATAATCAAATACCCATGCTCTGACATAATTTCAAAGTCCTAAAAACTGTTGCATTTGCTTTATCTTGTGTGGGTTTGATATTTTCTAAATCACCTCAGCTCTTTCAGGCGTAACCTTATTTCCCTCATGCGAGATTAAATGACCTATGTACAACACCAGGTAGTTGGGGCTGAGTTTTTTTAGGTTGGAGTCAAAGCCCAGGATCAGAATCTCAGTTTTGTCGTAATTCAGGCAGAGTCCATGTGAGGCCATCCATGCCTGAATGAAGAGGTATATCTTGTTTACCAGAGCCGTGTCTTCAACAAAGTTGCCCGAGAGGGGAATGAGGATCTGAGTGTCATCAGCATAATTCATATATGTGACACCCAGTCAGTCAAGTTTGTCGAAGAGTGGCTTAGTAAAGATGTTATACATTGTTGGTGAGACGCATGAACCTTGTGGGACACCACAGGTAATTTGGATTGGTCTGCTGACGCTGATGTGGAGAAGACTCTCATTGTGCTGTTGGCTAGGAAGGATTGAACCCAGGCTATGGCATCACACGAGAAGTGTGCAGCAGAGGCTAGGTGTTATCGTAACACTGCGTGATCCACCAGGTCAAAGGCTGCAGAAAGGTCGAGGAGGAGTAGCAAAGCTGTTTTACCACTATCCTACAAATCATCGATATGTGTCTTTAGATCAATTAACGCCGTTTCAGTTCCATGTTGAGGTCTGAAGCCTGATTGGCGTGAGCCTAAAAGGTGGTTGGTTTCCAGATAAGTTTGTATTTGTAGGTAGGCTACTCTGTCAATAGTTTTGAGGAGAAAGGGGACAGTTGTGATGGGTCTGTAATTAGTGGGACTGGACGGGTCAAGTGTCTGTTTTTTAAGAAGTGGTAGTACCCATGATTCTTTGATGTTAATGGGGACCATGCTTGAGTTGAAGGAAGAGTTGATGAGCTTGGAGATAAAGGGTGCCAAATCTATCGCTCCATCCTTAATTATTTGTGCTGGGCAGCTGTCACCCTGGCAGTTGGAGGGTTTCAAGGAGAGTATAACCTTTTCAGTTTCCAATATAGAGATATTGGTGAAACTAAAGGGTGTGATCGAGATGGGTGTAGTAGTGGGAGGGATGAGGTGCATCTCAGTGGAGCTCAAGGAAGCTTTTTTGACAGCTATTTTATTCTCCAGCATGGCTATTTTATTAGATAGAGAATTTTGGATGCTGGTGCACCATTTTTTTATTTTTGGGGACATTATCTGTGGGTAGGGAGCGGTTTTCCATTTCACGAAGGATCGTAAAGCTCTTCCTGGTGTTGGATTTTGCTTTGGAAATTCTTTCATTGTAGGTATTTCTTTTGGTAAGGATTATTTCTTTTTTATACATGTTGGCAAAATGTGTTAGAATGGTTTTATTCTCAGCTGTAGGGGAGTGTCGCCAGATAGCTTGAAGTTTCCTCTTTTGGAGTCTTATTTCTTTGAGGTGGGGAGTAAACCATGTATTAAGATGGGACTTTTGTTTGCTTTTGCAGTGTTATTAGCGATAGACAAGAGTGTGGGTAGGAGGAGAGGGAGTCGTTTTTTCCGCAGTTGTTGTCTTTTTTACTTCTGGTGGTGCATTTCAATGTTATTCTGTTTTTGGGGCTCTACGGCGGTCAAGAAGTTAATTAGGTAGTGCTTGGTCCAAGGTTGGGGCGTTATTTTAGTGATGGTAATGGCACAATTTATATTAGCAACCCAATCTAGGGTTTATGTGCGTTGGAGTGAGGACTTTTTGGATCAAGCCATGTTCAGTCAGGATGGCTTCGATTGGAATGGGCATGTTTGTCCTTGGGGTCATTATAGCCCAAGTTGAAATCACTCAGCAGTAGGAGTTGTGAGGTATCCTTGATATTATTGGTAAGGAGGCTGGATAGGTCTTCTTCAAAGGTGCGGATTGGGCCAGGTGGCCTATATATTATGAAAATAGATAAGGTGCTGAGATTGGGAGTTTGGCTGAGAGTAGCTCACAGGATTTGAGTTCAGGGGGTGTGCTCAGTCTTAACACTAGTTTAGTTTTAGCTATAATGGCAAGGCTGCACCCTCTGGCATTAGGTCTGTCAACTCTGAGGATTTGGTGGTCCTCTGGTAAGGCTAACATGAGGGCTGGGCCCGCTGCATCGTGGAGCCAAGACTCGCTCACAGCTAAGATGTCAAGAGCATCCATAGAAAGCATGTCTGCAATTTCTGTGGAGTGGCAAAGTTGGCAAAACTTGGTCTGTTTTATTTACAATTGTATAAAACAGGGATTTCCAATGGACATCAATGGACGTTTGCTCGATTTCTCTTAGCGGAGATTGTAAAAAACACAACTTTTATAGTGAAAGTTCATCATAAGTGACATCACACTATGTGGCAAACTACAAAAATCTACTTGGGGATGTCATTGGGTTACAGGGAACATCTAAGTATATGTTCCATACCGATGGGGGTTGTTATTGGGTATCTACTGTCAGGTGGGCAACTAAGCCCATCCCAAGTGCAAGTCATCTTCCGTGTCACTCTAACAGGGCTGGACTGGGAACTAAAAAAGGCCCTGGAAATAATTACTGGGGACCAAAAGAGGCCCCGAAAATAAAGTTAAATGTGGCCCCATATGACACATTTTCAGCAAGCCCAATGCTTTTCCTAAGAGAAAATTTGAAAATACCACAGAAATTAGGCCCAGGCTGCAGAGGCCCACCGGGAAATCTCCAGAGTTCCCTACCACCCCTGCACTCTAATACTCAACAATTCATTGGGCTCTTTGATATTCGGCCCTCTTCAATTGGTTTGTCATTCTTCTGGAATTTTCCACATGCTAGCAGCACGCAGGCTACCATACCAGGTTCAGGGAGGGCTGGCGTGATCATGCATTCCCACCCAATTAGCCCAACATCTATCATCGCTCTTACAGTCTCCCTCCTAGTCAATAAAGGCTTTGAATGGGCCTGGGAATAAAAGGGAGTATCTTCTTGGTTTTGTGTAGCTCGACCCAATGTCTTTTTTGATCTGACCATGTGAGGGGAGACTGCATTTTCAAGCACTCTGCAGCATTTAATATTATTAAAAGATGAACTCTTGACGCCTTCAGTGTTTTTCCATTTCACCTCAAACAGAAGTTTGTTTCTTTCTCACGTTAATGTAACTACTGGATGGACAACCAGGCTCACAGTGGCCTCGACTTCTTTGTGCCGGGCCAGCCAAACCTTTCTTGTATTTCTCCATCACCTTTAGTTATTTTCCAATTGCACCACACTGAAAAACCCTTTCCAATCACACGGTTTCAAGCCTTGATTAAAGTGCATCGTGGGGTATGCAGGTTCTATACATTCTTATGTACTAACATTGGCGCATCGCCACAACTATTAACTACGTAGCCAGCCTTAAGATCACTGTGTCTACTTGCATTACTGCGTCTGCACGTGTAAACTGATTTAGCATTTTCTTCAGCATTTCTATAGCATGAGCATCTTCATCTCGAGTACGAAATGTTGGTCATATTTACCACCTGCTCTTCAGATGTTAGAGAATGTCTATGTTCTTTTACCTTGTGTGTTCTTTCTGGGTGCATAAGCTCTGCTCCACATAATGTCACCAGTCTTCTTTTTCACTTGTTTTCATTCTTACAGGATATATCTGTTTTGAAAACATAAAATGTATAATTAGTCTCACCAGTCTATCTTTATTAATATTATTCATTTTATTTATTACGGCCGAGCTGAAACTATTTGCTTTCAAGGATAGTGCAATGGAGTATGTTGGGCTCTAAAATCAATGCAAAAAGTAACGAAATAAATCAAGGTTAGTACACAATGAGAAACAACTTTTTGTCTACATGCGTGTGGAATGTGGACCTGCATGCCCATGTGCCCGCTACAAGGACGATCTCACAAACGTTTTCCAAGCTCTTCATTCATTAATTTATTCATGCATCCATTCATTAATTCTTCATGCCGGTATAAAAGCGTCTAAAGAGTTACTTACATTATATTTGCAATTTCCATTGTGTCTCTGCGTAATGCAGTCCGTAAATCCCACTGTGCTCTTGACAACAATTTTTCGTATACTGAACTAACATGAAACTCGGTCTAGTTTCAGAATTTTCTGCCTTATCGTCTCTTACATTATTGCACCCCCCCCCTTCAAATGAAGTTCTTTCGGCATGGTGCTTGTCTCTCAAGGTCAAAAAACATTAGAACCTTATACTGCCAGTGCGAGTTGTGGGCCTCTTCAGGGCGCAAGCTGAAAATCAAAGCCGCTGACCTTCACTAGAAATGAGCATACATTCTTTCTTTGCAACATCCCGTAGTAAAGCCATCTGTGAGAACTTGAAGTTTCGAATCCATCTATGTACTGCGCCTCAATGTGCAAATGAGAACTGGCTTCTCCCCCATCTGTAATGGCTCACTTGGTGCGTTCTAAGGCCCTCAATATTGTCCTCGTTGTGTGCGAGGTTTGAAGCCCCAAAGAACCATAACTATTGAGACTTTGAATTTTTTGGGGAAGGTCAGGGAAAGTATAACGTACCCGAGGAGTTGAGTTGAAAGTGAGATTTATTGTATGTTTGTTTTTATTATTTGCAATACACAAGCCTCCCCTCGGTTAACAGCGTGCAGCATTTGCAAGAGATTGCGAAAATTAGGTACATCAACAAAAATATATGCATACACATATAGACAAGGTCAGCAATATGAGGTGAATAGAGAGAGAATTCAAAGATGACACCCAGGTTGTTCGGCACCCAGGATGGTGAAGGTAGGGGATAGGGTTAGCGTACTTTGTATGCACACTGTACAATAACATTTATTTACAAAAAGGCAATCGTATTACAATTATTTAAACCGGGATTTGTACTTCACAACCAGCTCTCCTTTGGGTGGACATGGCACAGTGGCAATGTTGGGTGGCAATGGATCAGATTTCTGCACAGAAACGTTCAAAATTCCATATCTGTGCTTCTCTAATACAGCAACAATAAGGCTTTTGACAAAGTCGAACTCCATTTCCTCATAGACTGGGTTGATCACCCATTGCTTACTTCTTTTTGAAAAGGCCTTAGTGTAGTGAGGCATCCTTACATTACCCGTAGTCCTAGATTGTTCACGGCCGAGATTCTCGTTATGGGCCAAGTCCTTTGTCTCATGCCCTGTATGCTGAAATGCAAGCGCTTTGGCCTGTACTTTAGGCACATATTGTGGAACACCTCCAAACCTCCTGTGTGACAGAATTCTGTCAGTCCCCTCAAATTTCTTGATAGAGTTTTATCGAAAACAATCTTCTCAATGGCTTTGTGTGTCGGTGAAGATGAATTCAACCACTTCTTCTTCCGTGCCTCCACTGGGGTCAAAGGGCCATGTTCACATTGGTGGAAATGTAGGTTTTCTGACCAGCGGTGCACGTTGGTACAGTGGTGCATCAGTGACCGCCATTTTTCAAGTAGTATTTCCACTGACCCTTCACAAGTTTTGGAGCTCCACCAAAGATGGTTGCTGATAGACTGGGACCACTCTGATATACTTTCCAAACCTTTTTTTTTCCCTGCAGCCGAGATTTTCTTATTGATTGATTTAGCAAGATGCCATACGTCAAATTGATGTTTAATATGTGGGAACTGCTCTCTCATTGTCTTGGCAATTAAAACGTATCTGTCCGTGGCTATGAGGTCGATGTGCATTCTCCTCGATTGTAGATATTCCACTGATTTTATAAATCCTAGTTTCTCCATGGCCACTGAGGATGTACATTGTGTTACCTGCACGACCACCGAACTCACAATTTTCTTACTATCCATATCCTGAAAGTAGTAGGTGCAGTATTTGGCAGAAAATCCAGGGCTGTCGCACTGTCCATCGCTGGCTATCCTGAATCGTTTGCCTTCGAATGTACTTGCTAGAGACAATTGTTCAATTTTCCAAGCATCACTAATGGCCGGAAACAGATAATCATGTTGGTATTTGTAGTACTACATTTTTTAAATGAAATGGAGTCCCACAAACTGAAAGAAAGACTTTAACTTTCTAAAACTGGAGCCACTAAAAAGTGATGCAGCTGCACACAGTAGATTGCCTGCTGGCAGTTTCCCCAGCATCGGTTGTGCAGACCATGAGAACGTATGATGTAATCTAGAGGCGGCATGTATTGTGACGTTACTGCCTTGTTTTTGACGAGTCACATGAATCAATGGCTTCCCACATACTTTCCCTCTGACGGAATGCCCACATTTCAGCATACTTATAATATCCATCAAACAACTGTCGAATACTATGTATTTGCCCTATTTCATTAGACTGTCATCCTGTGTCAAAGTTGTTTCGGCCTGTGACGTTGAGGACATGTCACCACATTTGAAAGAAATATTGCTGCTATCAAGTTCTGATGCGTTGGTGAATGCCTCTGCTGGTTCATTCTCTGTCATTTCAACATCTGCTACCTCAACATTGATGGGAGAACACAACAATGTCGACAGCTTTTTTGGTGGCAATTTTTTGGCGGGTGTAGATTGTGTGAATTGATCTGCGACTACTTCAGAGCTATCTTCCATACATCCAGTATCATGTTGTTGCGGTGGTGCGGTCGTACTGTAGCAATGGTCCAATACAACTTTGCCGGATTCTCCGGACACATTCATTTCATGTTCTGGCCATTGGACATGAGCATCCCGAGTCTCAACACGCCGCATCTGAATTAATAGTTCCTCCATAGTCTCCATAGTGTAAATGGTCTGGCAAGCAACATCTCTCATTCGCTTCACTGTCTGTGTATGTATAGTTCGTAGACCCACGGGTAACTAGAGGACAGATTGGAAAAGGGATGTTCAGTTTAAACACAAGATAAAGTATAGTACAATTGACTGGAAAAAACATAAAATAGTCCCCAACACAAAAACATTTCTAAAGTTATGAACTGTTTGTAACTAACCTTATTTTTGTTTCTTTTCTTTGAAACTTTTTTGGCTGGACCTTCAACATCTGCGCGCTGTTGCTCCGATATTCATATCTGCATGTCTCCCCTTCCTCTTGCGCTGCAACGACTATATTTTTTGTATCCGCATAGACAGCACGGAATGAGGCTCCATCGACTCCCTGAAACATAGTATTTTCATTACTGTGTATCAACATATTGTTAGCATAAAACACACGTGAGGACGAACACACATGTACATCTCAATAGCCAAACACGATTAAACATTGTGTGGAACAATCAAACGACAAGTATTCGAGCTCTGATGATCTAGTTCGATGGAGCTGTCAGTATCCATACCTCTGGCTCTGCATGGACTGCCACAAATGATTGTATTGAAGAGGAGGCATCAGCAACTCCCTGAAACACAGTACTTGCGTTAGTATGGTTTTCAATATTGTAAACATAACACACACTTGGGGTCGACGGCACAGGTACATATAAAGAGATAACCACAAATGTTGCATTGTCTAAAAGAATCAATGAATATTTAAATATGATCAGATTTAATTGACTTATTTCTCCGATTTCTTTACATCTGCATCATCTAAATGGGATCTTGTGATTGTAGTGGAAGCTCCATCGTCTCCCTGAAACACAGTACTTGCGTTAATAGGGAAGAAAGTATAGCAAATGGAATCACGTTATATGATCACGCTCGATGGAGCTGTCAGTATCCATACCTCTTGCTGTTGAAGAATGTCTAGGGCTGTTGTCAATGTGGTGCCACTTCCGAAAGCTGTTGCGCCGATTCATATCCGCATGGTCCCGCTTCCCCTGGAATTACTTGAATGTCAGGTTCTGCATCAAGTGCGTGGGTTGACGCTTCAACAACTGCCTGAAACATAGTATTTGCATTAGTAAGGATTACAATATTGAAAACACAACACACACTTGGGGTCGACCGCACAGGTACATATCAATGGCTAACTACGAATGAAAAATGGTGTAGAACAATCAAACAAGTGTTCCAGTCCTGATGATCACGGTCGATGGAGCTGTCAGTATCCATACATCGTGCTGCTGAAGAACATCTAGGGCTGTTGTCAATGTGGTGGATGCTTCAGCATCTCCCTGAAAGACAGTACTTGCATTACTATGGATAACACTAATTATAACTGAAAACAAACACCAGGGGACAACAACTCAGGTGTATATCAATTGGAAAGCACTAACCAAACAATTGGTAAAATAATCACACGATACATAAAAACTATTACTTGACATGCATAAAACAAGTCTGTAGCGGAATAGCCAAGTATGATTACCTGATACACGCTAGAAGTGGTTGATAACTGCGAGCACGTCACGGAAGTAGAATGTTCTTGCTTCAGATTCAAGGGATAGTCAAGAAGTTGTAATGGTAAATTATTGTTTGATAATGAAATGCCAATATTTAAAATTGCCTTGTAAGGAGACAGAATACTTGAATAATGCGCAATATATCACAGTTCCTTGTGCCCATATATAGATTTCGTTTGTGGGTTATGAAATCTAAAAATAATATATTGATAAATGTCATTATTCAAAAAGCTATACACTCATATCAATGTCGAAAGTATTACAAATTGGAAACAACACCTAAAATAGCAATGAATCCATTTGGCTACCTACACACTACCGCAAGGCCTAAAGCTTAAAACGGAAACTTGATTCACCAGTGGCGGAATGTAGACGAATAGAGTGGGAATAGCGTTTGCGAGCAATTTTCGTGTCGATCGCCGTTTATTCTTCTTTGTTACCCAAGATGTGGTGTACATGTTCGAGGGAAAGTGCCGGGTGCAGATGCAATATCGATCACCCCTCTTGTCCTTAAAGACTTGTTGGAATCTACTTTCCAGCTCATCCAGTGGATATCCGCAATGTCTGACCCATTCTCTTATCCGATCAACAGTTTTCGGGAATACATGCATTGTAGTGCCTTCAGATTTAGCATGGGTCTTAGAAGGTTAACCTGCTAATTGAACAGGCAGGCATTGTTGAAAATTCTGAAAAGTAAATATCAAGATTATTATAAAACCTTGATGAATAAAAATGTCATAAAAAAGTAAATGAACCATACCATGCTCAATGCAAGGTTTGTTTTGATCGCCGGAACTATACCAGTTCAGCATGTGCGGCTTAGTATTTGCATAAATTACAGAAATGTTTTAAATTATGTGACTAAACTCTGAACATGTGACTCGTCCCTTGGATGTTCTGTCTTGCACGAAAAGGAAACATGCTTACATTATAGACTGGACCCCCGAAGGATGCAATTCAATGACAATTGACACAGATGAAAATAAATAGATCTATTGATAGCATAACAATTGAAACTCAAGTCAATAGCAATGAGACCAATAACCATAGCACTATTGGGTACTGTAATCGCAAATAGATAGAAATGTAAAAATGACCGAAATATGACTAGGATACATGGCCTTACCTGGACCAACAAACAGTTGGATTCAGCAGGCCGAGCAGTATGTTGCAGGAGAACAGGTAGATGGCCACAGGTAGCACACTGACGAGTTTGCTCGAAGCCGTCACAGATAGCACGACGACGAGCAGATTAGCATAGATCTCAGTGCTTCTCAGGTAGAAGGTTCAGGAGTTGACTTGCAAAGCACAAAGATGTTCTCATGAGACATATCAAGTGGTTTATAATGTATTAGAAACAGGGGTGTGTTTGTGAATGAATGACGTGTGTATGTCGTGGTATTATGTGGTTTGCAGGGGGGCGGCCTGCCTCAGGGGAGGCCTGCCTGGAGACACGGGGTCTGAGAAGGCCATGTGAGCGAAGGCCCCTGGGCGTGGGATAACTTTTGAAGTGTACATGCTGTTTGGCACCTTGGCCGTTTGCACCCGTGACAGCCCCCCATGCCAGCGCTCATCCCCGGGTGCGAACCGCCTTTGATAGAGGGTGTGGGACGGATGGGCCTGGGGCATGCAGATAAGGCACAGGAAGACTGATGAATGGAGACACACTTATGTTTATTGCAGGGGGGCGGCCTGCCTCAGGGGAGGCCTGCCTGGAGACACGGGGTCTGAGGAGGCCATGTGAGCGATGGCCCCTGGGCGTGGGATACCTTTTGAAGTGTACATGCTGTTTGGCACCTTGGCCGTTTGCGCCCATGACAGCCCCCCATGCCAGCGCTCATTCCCAGGTGCGACCCGGCTTTTATAGAGAGGGGTGGGATGGATGGGCCTGGGGTGTGCAGGCATGTGTGTGGGAGCGAGGGGGCATCAGGCCCCTCTAATCCTTTACTTCTCAGTAGAAACTCGTACCAAGTGCCTCCAGTAGTGGGTTCGCACCTTGCCCTTATGTGATGTTAACTTTGGATGACATTCGCGTAGATGGGACCACTGAGCAGGACACGGGGCATCCATTTTTGTACCCCCTTTCCACTCCATCTTGGTGACCAGGCCTCACTGCGCAGAGCACATGGCCCCCACCCTCGTTCCCACTCTGACTGGAAAACTCCAGAGGTATTTGCAACAGCTAATAAATGTGATGTGTTACATTTATTAGCTGTTGCAAATACTCTTCCTCTGAGATCACGGTCCTGCATGTGAACCAAACTGAACTAAGCACATAGCTCGTTCATCTCCACAAACGTGTCCTTGCCCACGCACCCTCGCCAGTGGAAACTTACTGCCATTCTGACCCTGTTTCCCTGCAAGGTATTCTCTTCATGTGCCAGACCACTGACCACGCCATGATGCCCACCTAGCAGATCCCCAACTAACATTAGACCCCTACTGCAGTATATCGTTGCCTATCAATAACAAATGCCACATACCGGAGATTCTTGTGAGCACAGACCCACACTTCAGACAGTGTATTATAGTGGTCAAGACCCTTAACCTAAGGCCTGTATAATCCAATGTTAATTGATAGTATAGATATATGTGTGACTTTTATAGAGACATAACCGACTGAAAGACTTTGAACAAGTGTTATTTAGTGCATGCATTATTGAGAATGTATTATGTTAGCTTAGATAGTGACCACCCTGCTTCACAGCGACCTGACCTTCACCCATTCGGAGCACAGATGTCTGACGTCCATCCTTGAATGGAGACACACTTGATTCATTTAAAAAATCGAAACAACCGTTGTTAAAATATATGTAGTGTTTTATTTTGTATCTTATTTTGATGACACAAAAATACAAGACTTTAAACATTGTACAGGTCAGGTTACAGCACAGCGAGAGAAAATCCCCTGTACTGACCGCTGTCACTTGGGAATGTTTCTCTTATGGCACGAACGGCACAGGCGGGTATCACTCTTCGAACGCGGTGTCCAAGCCTCCTGTGAAGACACCATGTAAAGGAACGATAGGCCACCAGCCTGTACCACCTGTGAAAAGGAATGAAACAAACTGTTTTTAAATGACCAAGATAAGTTTAATAAACGTTTGTTGTCAATGACAATTCTTGTAACTAATGGCATTCTGCTTGGACAAAAGCTATCTAGACACTGCACACTATTGAACGACTTTCATGCGTTACAATGATATGTATATGTAATTTTGGATACAGTAGAAGACCATGAAATAGGAGTGGCATGACAAGCAGAGTATACTTACTCGTTACTCGGATTACGAGGACGAAAAGTTCATGCATAAGCACCATCATTATCCTCAACACGGACCGTGTGAGGCAGGCTGCCCTGAAGTCTGGCAGCTCGGTGATGCATTGCAATCGTGGCTTGCCTTCCGAAATGTAGGCCACGCATCCCAAGTTTTCACAGCAGCAGCAGTTCTTGTCCTCGGTTGCCATTAGCTCACACTGATTGCATGTGCACCAGGTGGAAACACCGTCCATGCGACTAGGTCCAGGCTCTTCAGCTGTTGAATCGTCCTCCCAACTGCCGTCCGAAGACCCATCGTTTTCGCGTGTTTCCCTTTCCAGTAGTTCCTCCTCGGTATACTCGGGCTTGTACATGTAGGGCATTATTGTAGCCATAGTGTGTTAAACAAACTAAAATAATTTATAGCGGTGGTACTGGTATCTGTTCACACAGGCTACAAGCAACGAAGGTAGCTGACCACAGCACAGAAACGAGTCACAGAATACTCAAAGTAACACACAGAGAGGAATGGAATCGAAAATATGCTGCTGTGTGTTGTGAAACGGTCTGTTTATACTTATTGAGGAAAGAGGCGTCCTGCCATTTCCATGGCGACACGTCATTAGCTGAAGCGCAGAGAATGTTGACACGAGACATGCTTTGGCGTTGTGAAATGGGCGGTACGCGTCTGCTGATGTCAGGCTCAGGGGCGGGGGATATGATTTAGTGCTGCAAAAGCAGGTCAGCCAGGGCGATGGGGGAAATGATAGG
Organism: Ambystoma mexicanum; assembly: GCF_040938575.1. Taxonomy (NCBI): domain Eukaryota; kingdom Metazoa; phylum Chordata; class Amphibia; order Caudata; family Ambystomatidae; genus Ambystoma; species Ambystoma mexicanum. The sequence continues at coordinate 1,250,401,051 of NC_090921.1, read as the reverse complement.
ATTATCACAAAATGGCAGCTCCCTGATGCCTGTTTTCCCGTGCGTTAAATGGACGAAAACTCGGGTAAGGTCCATAGGAAATTTTTCTAAAATCAAGCGACTTAGGCTTAAAAACACATGGCCGACCTGTAGGGGCAATAAAAATGTTTGTTTTGACCGAACCATTCCTTTAAAGGAAATCCTTTCCCTTGACCAGATCATTCCACTGAACGTCATAATTTCTTTGTTGGAGAGCAAGAAGATACATCTCTTCTTGAATTTAATGTTTACACAATGGCCTAGAACAGAACTTTGCATTTCTCAGCTTACCCAGTGCAAATATTCAGCCTGCATATTTACTTTCCCATTGAAAAAGAGCATTATGCATTTTCCAAAACTGTTTTCAGGTTATTTCCACATAGACTAATTTGCACTAAATGTTATGTTACTGGGGTTGGATTAGTATGCTAATATATCAGTATTAGTTTTGAATGCAACTCAGTCAATTGAAATAACATCCTGAAATAATATGAAATTTTAAGCATCTGCTCTTTGCTCTGTGTTCTGTACATTTTCCATCACCTATCTTATGCATTGGCAACCATGTGCTTTGCACATGTCTGCATTCCTGTCTGAGACTCAGACTACAGCTACATGTGCACTAAAATGATAAGCCCCTACCATTCAGAGCCCCTGCAATTCAGAGCACCTACTCCTACACTCCCTCCTTTTTTTTACTGATGGGATATACCCCAAAATCACTGCAAGAAAACACAAAAATAAATGTTCTAAAATGCAGGTGCTTCTCCCAATTCAATGCACTTCTACACTTCAAATAAATAACACTTTAATGGAAATCCATGTATCAGAAACAGAATGTAAATATTTCCAGTCTTGAGAAAAATAATTATGAGTCTTGATTAAAATAAAAAAAAAACAATATCTTGAAAGGAAAAAAAATGCATCTCTTGCTCATCTTTATCTCTTGATCTCTTTCTTTCTTTTTTATTGTTGTTTCTTTTTTATTTAATTAGTGATCTGATTTTTGATGTTCTTTTGAATTATTTAGTAATTATTTATTTATTTTAAGAGCTATTAACTTTTTATCTTTTGATCACACTTATCATTTCATCTTTTTTAATTGGTGAGCCAATTTCTTTTAAACCAAAATCAAATCATCAACAGAAAACATACGTCCAACACAGTGAAATGCAAAAACAGCTAAAACAGCTAAAATAAAGAAAAACTGTTTGTGAAGAATAGTCTTTGTATATACCTCCTGTAATAAAATAGTTTGTGATAGGAATAGTAAAACAGTCTGTAATAGAAATAGTGCTTGTAAATAATAGTTTATGGTGAAAAAAAAAATCACCATTGTTGGTGGAACTCCTCAATTCTGGGACTCCATGGGACCTCCTACGGCGTCGTCATATCCATATCTTTTGCGGTCATCTTTCAGCCGCTTCTTTGGTCCAGGGGGCTTTCCAGGTACTCCTATCTAGTGGTATTCTCCAGGGGTCCAGTGTTCCAAGGATCTGGCGCTGAGAAGGAAAACAATTATTTTTCTAGAGTAAAAAGAAAAGACAAATTAAGTATCAAGCACAATAAACCTTTCATTTGCTTTTCCACTGGAGCATCGAAACCAAATTTGATTATGCACACATATACAAATTGTAGAAATAACGTGCCATGCACACAAGATATTTTTTTCCAATAAATAAACAACAAGCACATGGTATTTTCAGATAAGATCCCCTTTGTACTCTTGTGCACTATCATTATTTACACCTAATCATTTGCTATGGCAACCCTATATATTTTTTTTATTTTTCCCTCTGTTAGTGTCAACGTACTCAAGTCTTTTTATCTCATGTTTCGGGTGAACAGGCATTATTTGATTAACATGGAGAAACTGTTCCACTGTTAAGTCACCGTCCTTTTTTGCAATTCTGTAGACCACAGGTGAAACCTTATCCACAATTCTATATGGTCCTTGCCATGCTGCAAGAAATTTGCAGGCCGATTCATGGAATAAATGTGTGCCGAAAATCTCTGCGCAAGAGTGCGAAAGCGTGCGAATCGCAGCGCAAGTGCGAAAATCGCACTGCAAGCGTGCAAAATCCGCACACATCGATTCATGGAAGTCTGTGCGCGTGCAAATTCTGGGATGTGCGCTAAAATTATGCATGGCGCACGCGGGCGCACACGTCTTCAAACAGCGAAAGTGCACATAGCACGGCGCACACACCAAAAGTAGGCGGAACACGGGGCGTAACACGTGGAATGGGGAACAACGCGTGAAAATGTGGGCGTTAGGTGGGAAGTACAGGAGGCAAATGTGCGGAACGCCCACACGCGTGCCTACAACACATATTCATGGAATCGAACAGGGGAAACGCGTGCGCCAAAAAAGACGCGCTAATCCGGAAACACGTACGCCAGCAGGAAGCAGGCGTACGTGAACCCGTGCAGCATAAAAGTGCGCGCAAACAACAAACAAGCTCAGACGCTACAATGAATATACCGTTCCTAGGAGCAGTGGTCGTGGGACAACGCAGGAAGAGGAGGATAGTCAGGGCCAGAATTTTTACACCCAGGACCAGCCGTTTTGGGATGCCTGATGACCAGGTGTATGGGAGGTACAGGTTTCCACCTCACATAATACTCGACATGGTGAGTGAGTAGGAGGATGACCTCACATCACCCACTCTGTGCTCCCAAGCACTGAGGCCCTCCTAAAAGGTGCTCAATGTACTGCACTTCTTGGTCACTGGTTCATTTCAGCGGACAAGTGCCATAGTGGGGGGGGTGTCACAGGCCACGCAGTCACGCTGCCTGCACCAGGTGTTGGCCATCATGACTGCACGCCCATCAGTCCGCAGGCACATATACCTGCTCAGAACACCTGCAGAAAGGCAGGCTGCCGTCCAGGATTTCTACAGGGTGGCATACTTCCCCAAAGTGCTAGGTGCCATTGATTGCACCCATGTGGCTCTACGTCCTCCCAGGGCAACTCAGAACATCTATTGAAACCGCAAGCACTGGCATTCCATCAACGTGCAGGTTGTATGTGATGCCAAGGGAATCATCACCTCAGTATATGGCAACTATCCAGGGTCCACCCATGACAGTTTCATCTACAGAATGTCAACCCTAAACCGGGACCTAGAAGCATGGCATGGCATGGCGATACATGGCTGCTTGGTGAGTATAAATGCAGCTGCACATGCATGCATGTCAGATACTGAGTAATGTCACAACCCCACTAATGATACCGGGAATGATACCCCACAAATGAAACAGGACCTAGAAGCATGGCATGGCATGGCGATACATGGCTGTTTGGTGAGTATAAATGCCGCTGCACATGCATGCATGTCAGATACTGAGTAATGTCACAACCCCACTAATGATACCCCAGGGGACAGTGCCTACCCTCTGAGCACCCACATGATGACGCCAATTCGAAACCCCACCACACCACACCACCCAAGGTAAGATACAACACAGCCCATATTGCAACCCGGGGCATAGTGGAGCGCACATTCGGAGTGCTCAAGTCACGCTTTCGCTCCCTTGACCGCTCTGGTGGACAACTGCTATACGCGCCCCCAGTACTGTGCAGGATCATAGTGGCAGCATGTGTCCTGCACAACGTTGCAACCCGCCGGGGCCTGCCGGTGGACATGGTGGTGCCCCCACATCCCCAACCACATGCACGGCCGCTGCGCATGGTAGGGGAAAGGGCACGTGGTGAGGAAGCCCGTACGCAGCTTGTGGGTAATTACTTCACCTAAAATCACACCCCTGTGGAGTGCACACAGCCCTGGCACATACCAGCAGACAATCAATGATGATGACATAAGGGACAGTCAACTGTCACAACCATACCAGACTGAGATTGGTCACCTGGAAGTGTTACATTGTGTGCATCCCTACCTACCGAAAGACAACCAATGCTGTGTCACAAAAAGACACACATTTATGCTGCTTGAATGACTACCCCCTTGCCAAATACAACATGAAAATAGCGCCATGTCATCCAACCCCTCCCCATCTCCACCACCCAACACACCATGGCATTTCATGCAATGTGAAAGCAAACAAAGGAATGATAGTACAGATAGCCCCATGCAGCACCTGACGGGTTGCCTGCATTTCTGCACGCATGGCCTCCCGTGATGCCCGGATCTCCTCCCGAGTTGCCTGCAGCTCAGCTGAGAGCGAACGAGTGAGCTGCTCCAGCTGCTGTCCTGACCTTAAATTTCGGGAAGCCTCAAGTTCACCCAGATTCTCCCTGAGGTTATGGAGATCTACCCTCAGGGCTTCCCTGTGGCCCTGTGACTCTATAGATATGGCTTCGCGCAGAGTCTCCAGTGCCACCCGTCGGTCCCTGTTGGACGCCAACATGTCTTCCCTGTGTGATTGGCAAATGGAGTCTGTTACCTGCTGTTGTTGCTCCATCTGCCTTTCAAGGGGGAGAATGGAAGTGGCCACCCTCTCCATTGCATGAACCATCATTTCAACTGATGCTCCCTGTTGGGCTGCTATACTGTAAATGGAGTTTTCCCATACAGTATTGCCTGGTGGCGTATGGCCACCGCGTCGGCGGGCACCACACCTGTTCGGGGCAAGGCGATCTGCACCTTGCTGTGCTGGCACTGCTTGAGGCTGCAGGACTGCATTCCCCCTCGGATCTGCTGGCCCAGGAACAGGATCAGATGTTGTGGAGTGTGACCCTGCATCCGTAACCGCCAAAGGCGTACTTACCAACACTGACATCCCCATAGAGGGTTCTACCCCTGGTGCAGGTGGGTTGGATAGAACAGAATCCCTGCCAGAAAAACTCACCTGCGACAGCACATAAGTCTCATCATCCGATTCAGCACCTGAAAAGAGGTCTGGGGAGGTGCACCCAGAGTCACCCCTGTACAGTATGGTCTGCAGTAAGATTGGGTATTCACCCACCACTACACCACATCCCCCACTGGTGCCTGGCCGTGCCTGAGATTCCTCCTGGGTCTGCACGATCTCCTCAACCTCAACAGCATCAAGTGCGTCATCACCTGCAAAAACATGAAAGACAAAAAATGGAAACAGGCATGAGCACCATAGCACACACATAGGCCTGACAAGCTAGAGATCCAGTACATGATTGACACATGTCCCACATGACTACAACCCTGGCATGCATGCACTGTCAATGAGTTGGAAGGGGAGGCAAGAAGCAGGCACTGAGGACACCAAGTTGGAAAAGCAACACATTTGCTGCATGCTGGGTAGCACTGGCATCACACATTAGCCTGTGAGTGGCATGTCCAATACACATACATGACACATGTCAGCACACAGATGGCATGTAGCATAGCCATGGTACATTTGACAAGTACAGCCATATGTCAGTGAATGAGTACTGTCACCCATCCATGTGAGATGGACATGATGAGATGAAAAATGCGACATAGTGTGACAAAATACGCATATGCCACACACTGCAACACATCAGGTGTACAATAAAACAGTGATGGCAGGCAGATGTACACATCAATGGTTGGTCACTTCAACATGACAGGAAACAACTATCATGTACCACATTCAAACAAGCCCCAGAAATGTATGTGAGCAGGCCAATACTCAATCAGCCTGAATGGTCTAATCATTCACATAACAAGGTAACAAATGTGGGCCAATGTGGGGTGTAATCAATGACAGAAGCATGTCACATATGTGGCATTAGGGCTGATAAATGCGTTGCAAAAATGGGAGAATTGAAACAATCAGCCTCAATGAACCATGAAAAAATCTGAACAGTGTTGTTGCAAGATGGCAGTTCAAGGGCACCTGCAGTAATGTTGCGCTAATTGGCTACTCTGGGCATAAGGATACTGTCATACCCAAATTCAAGGCCGGTGAATGTTTTGGAGGAAGCACATGGGTCACCCATACCACTCAGGAGTACTCACCCTCACCTGGCACTCAATCAGAACCCATCACCCAAACAACATACACATGGATTACGCACACATGCATGGGCACTCACTCGACAATGCGTCATAATCTGGTAGGTCTCCCACGCCTTGGATCTGTTCCTCTGTGACGAAGGTTCCAGCAACAAACTCATGTTCAGTGAGTTGGTTGTCCTCTGGTGGAGACCCAACGCCAATCACCAGAGTGGAGGCATGATTTGAGGCCGGCTTGTTCTTTGCTCTGCATTTTAGGTCATTCCACCGCATGTAGCAATCATCAGCTGTGCGCCTCACAAATCCAAGGGCACTAATGATGTCCGCGATGGTCTGCCAGTGTGCCTTACATTGACCAGGTGTGGTCTTGCACCCTGCAGTCACCACCATTTCGCGGCTGTGTGCCGACACATAGGCCACAAGTGCATCAAGTTCAGCGTGAATAAAGCTAGGCTTCCTTGACATGCCGGAGTGTGTAGCCGTGTCTGGGGTCTCAGCCTGTAGTGCCAGAGCACCCTTCTTCTTCTTTTTCAAAGGTGGTGCAGATCCTGAGTGGCTTACGCCGCTCTGGTCAGTAGGGGCAGAAGCGCCGGTGGACTGGGTACTAGGAGTGTGCGACGGCACAATGACCATAGGTCTTGGTGCAGGCATTGGCTGCAGGGTGATGTTGGCAGGGCCAACGTCGGTTTGATGGACCTGGACCGACACTGTCGGGAGACACAGAGTTGGGGTGGATAGAGCTGCAGCTGCCCCTGCAGCCTCCCCACCCTGCCTACTTGGGGCAGCAGATGACATTGCTGCCCCAGATCCACGTGGCCTGTGACAGCAACTTGCACTGCCACACGTGGCTTAGACTTGCTGACCTGGAAGTCAGCCTCGGAGTCATCCTGTGCCGGTTCAGGTGCCAAAATGGGCTGGTCAAACAAGGGCTGAGCTGGGATGGTGTCAGCTACGTTTCCCACAACCATGGGGGGGGCATGGGTGTCCCTAATTGGTCCTCCACACACGGGGATCTAGGGGCACCCTGCAGATCCTGTCCACATCCTCTACCGCGCCCACCATGCCCACTTTTTGGAGGTCAGCCACCTTTGCCTCCCTTACCGCTTGGTCACCTCCCAACCATGGCACTGATGTTGTTGTGCGTATGGGAGTAGCAGTAAACTATTGTCTTGGGCAATTGGGGGTGAAAGGGGTAGGGTATTAGATGGAATTTGTACTCTAGTGCTCGAGCAAGGCTGTCTGTGGCCCCTGGGGGAAGATGACGGGTCACTCAACGCACAGGCACCCGAAAACAAAAATGAACGTGCATGCAACCCCTCGTAGACCACGTGCGTGGAAAAATTGACCTGCACTACGCTGTGGCACCCAGAAACACAAAAATAAGCGTACACGTAATACACGCAGCCTACAATGACCTCTGAAGGGGAACGCGACACGCGGGGCAAGCACAGTTGGTAAATATGTGTGCGACTCACCGTATGCCTGGAAAAAGAACGTGAAAAAGACGTGTGTGTGTGCGTTGGCAACACACCCGCCAAAAGAAGAATTGTTCGCTGTATGAGGAAACAGGACAAAAGAAGAAGTGAACACTGTTTGAGGAAACAACCCAAAATAAGAATTGAACGCTGTCAGAGGTAATAGGGAGTACGAACTTGAACCGTTGTGAAGTAATCGCATGTGAACCGACTAGAAGTACAAAATTCACCCACTCGCTCTCCACGAAAACCACGTAAAAGAAAATGGCTTCCTACATGTACCTTTTCAACTGGCCCACACGTACAACGTCACTTACGCGTGTACGCATTAAGGCCCTTTCCTCCAATTACACGAGCTGACACTCGGACGTGCAGTTTCTGCACGTCTACAATGAACATGCACCCGTGTTGAGGGAAACGCCCTTGCGCGTCACGTCACAGACGCGCTTACACGCTAAGGGCCTTTGGTCCAATGAATTTGTGCACATGCTGTGTCTTCACGTGCTGATTCACTATGCACCTGTCACAAGTGAAACACCCGCGCGCGTAACGTAACAGACGCACTTACGCGCTAAGCGCCTTTCCTCGAATTACACGCTGACGTGCAATTTTTTCACGTGCCAAATCACTCCATATCAAGCTGGCCACGCGACAACACACGGAAGAGCACACTCCTGCCAGAAGGCCGAATTACTGCCCCCAAGAGCCCCGAGCACGCTCCCACCTGCCATCTGCTGATGCCTGCCTGCTTCCCACGTGCCCTGCTATTTGCTGCCTGCACGTCCCCCAGGGGTGCAGTTGTTGTGACCACCCCTGCTGGAACCGAAGACTCCCGACTGGGATACCATCACTCCACAGCCCAGCCCCAGGACCCAGTTGCCCACCCACACCTGCCTCTGGGGTTGCCATGTCGGGCACAACACCATCTGGCACCACTGGCAACCCCCAGCCAGAGAGGCAGTGGGCCACCAGCTTCTGTGCCAGGGAAGTTGGTGTCCTGGTGGAGCAAGTCCTGGGGCAGTATGATGCCCTCTTTGGAAGTTTCCGTGCCGACAATGAAGGATGGACCAGGATCTGGATGGACATCGTGATTGCCATCAACGAGGAGGGGGTGGCAGTCCGTGACATCAAACATGTCCAGAAGCGCTGGGAGGACTTCAGATCCAGGACCCTCGACAAGGCCCAGCGCCTCTTGAAGGCAGTGGATGCCAAGGGGCACCAGGGCCAGATGTCAGACCACCAAATGAGGGTCCTGGAACGCATACGCCCAGCGCTCCACGTCCAGGTGCTTGAGAGGCAGACCCATCTGGAGTCGAGCGGTAAGTGTACATGCATACTGATTGGACGCTGTGCGTGTTGTGGTGTGCCAGTAGTGTGAAGGTTATACATGTGTTTTTGTAGGGCCATTTATGGATGTGTATGTACAGGGGCATGAGGCTGACACATGTGAGTCACCTCATGTGTGAGACACATCGATGGTGTATGTGTTGGTAAGCATGCAGGCCAAATGCAGGTGTGGGAGCACACAAGTTTGCATTGCTGTGTATTTACAATGGCATGGTTGTGGTGTCACACATGGATGGTGGTTCCAGCTGCATGTATCTGCACTGTGTGCATGTGTGTGTATTTGACAAGTGTGCAACTGTGATGCAACATGGATGCATGTGGCACTGACATGTAGAAGGCTGAATGCCAGATATGACATGGATGGCAATCTCATTACTGTGACAGTTGGTGGACATGCACACATGCATGTAAGTGTGTTGGTGTTTGTGCATGTGTTGTGCACTCCCCATGTTTCATGTGATGTCTGGCTCACCTTCGGATGCTGATGCTGTTGTATGTGTATGGATGGTGCTGCCTGGTGCAATATTGCTGTGGAATTGCTCATGTGTGTGAGTAGAAATTACATGTGTGTTAGGGAGTGTGATGCCATGTCTGAAGTTTGACACTGCCACTCATGTACAACTGTCATGTGTGTATCAGTCCATTGTACAGTGCCCTGATGCCTGTGTTCTATTTCTCCCTGCCTGCAGCGTCAACTGATGAAGAGGGCGGAGAGGGTGCTGTGGAGCAAAGCGGCAGGGATCGCACCACCAGCCGGAGACACAAGGCCTGGTTCCCCTCCCAGATTGTCATCTCTTCGGGGAGTGAGGAGTCTGGTGCCGCGTCCCAAGCCGCAGCTGCCGAGGGTAGGTCCAAGAGGCAGAGGTCGGAGATGGACTCCTCGGCAGCAGAAGGGGCAGCTGAGACCCCACAGGGTCCGACGGAGGAAGATGGCATGGAGTCATCCAGGTTGGTGGGGGGTTTGGTGGAGGAGGAGGCCGTGGAAGGGACACACACGGGGTCTGGAGGTGGGGATTCCGCTGTTGCTAGTTGTGCAGTGCAGGGGCAGGGACAGGAGGCAGCACAGGCCGCCGCGGAGGTGCCTGTGTGTAATCCTGTCCCTGATCCTGTGACTGCATCATCCGGCACCAGCAGGGATGCCTACGTCCAGACCCGTTTTCAGGGAGGGGATGGGCGCACAACAACTGGCCTTCCTCTCCCTGCGGACGTCACTATCCGGGACCGGGTTGAGCCTGTCCTGGCTGGGATAGCGTTGTGTCAACGGGGCATGCGAGGTGACCTGTGGTGTTTTTGTGAAGACACTGCACGTCATCTCGGATGCCTCTTTGACCGCGTTGACCTACTTGGACGGGTTACCAGTGCTGGATTCCTCTGTGTACTGGACCTTTTTGTGACCCCCTCCTCACCTGAACCCCCTACGCGCCAGTCGTCCTCCATGCCATCTTCCCACCCATGTATCACCTGGGTACCCTGTGGAGCTGCCTCTGACCCAGCGGCCAGGCTGGTGGAGGACACATCCCTGCTACAGTCGGGAGTCGGACGTCCAGCAGGAGTGGCCACCACGACAACTGCACCTTAGCCGGAGGAGGACGTGCAGGCAGCAAGAGCCAGGGCGCAAGCACAGGCACAGCAGCAGCAGCAACATGGTGGGAGCAATGATGGCTCGGGGCCTTCAACATCGGAGGGGCAGGCATCGGCCAGAGGGCAGGAGGACCCAGGATTACAAGTGTCTTCCGTGTGGCAGCGGTTGGGCCACGCCATAGATGCGGTGCGGCAGCGGGCAGAAGAGGCATGGCTCACAATGGTCAGGGCGGAGAACTCCATGCGGAGGGCACTGAGGTGGGTCGAGTGCCTTGAGGCAATTCGCAGGGAGTTGGAGGTCAACATGTCATCGTCCCTGCAAACCCTCCGGGCCATGGAAGAGGACTGCCTCCAGGACATTGAGCAGGCGTTCGATGATGTCCTGTCCCGGGACATCAAAAAGTGAGCTGTCGTTCTAGACAGCTGCCATTGTAAATAGTTAGTTAGTTAGTGTTAGGTTTCATTTTTGTTTTCATTTTTTTTTGGCGCTTGGACAATACCCCACATTTTTGTATATAGTTCTTCATTAGTTAGTGTATTTTTGGAGGTTTCATTTGGACAGTTGGGCTCATGGACACAGGATTTCATCCTTGTAAATAGTTGGAGTGTGGATTTGTCAGCATTTTCTTTTTTGATTTTTCCATGGAGCAATGGATTTTACTTCATTTCTGTTTGGATTTGCTTTGTTGCAGGGAGACTTTGGAGACATTTTTTATTTTATATATTTTGGATTCTGATTTCCTTTTTTTATCATTATGTGACATTCTGCATTGTTTTCCTTATGTCCATTCTATGGTGTTTAAATTTGTTTCACCACATTTTTTGTTCAATACATTTTTTCCCGTACTTCAATGTGTGGTATTCTCTCATTGGTTTCATGCATATCACAATGAGGGTTTTCACATTCATTGGCACCCATTGTGGGTGTGTGACGGACATGTGTTGATGTACATACATGCCATTTGGGTTGTTTCATGTAATGGCCATTTCAATGTGGGGTGTATGTTATGCTTGGTTGGTTATTTGGGCAGGGGTGGCGTGCAGTGGTATTGGGTGGCCATGAGGGCCATGATTGTGGGTCATGTTGACGTGTTGGGGGGGACATGAATGGGGGCCTGCTGGCAGGTGCCCTTCACTGCTGGGTGGGTGGGTGACTGCTTGGGGGGACATGAGTGGGGGCCTGCTGGCAGGTGCTCTTCACTGCTGGGTCGGTGGGTGGGTAAGGGGACATGAGTGGGGGCCTGCTGGCAGGTGCCCTTCACTGCTGGGTGGGTGAGTGGGTGGGCGGACATGAGTCAGTATTCACTTGTGCGTGGTGACATGTGGGCTGGCTGGGGAGCTTCGCCAGGGTGGATGGGCTGCCTGTGGGGCATGGCCAGGGGTGCAGTGTGTTCCCCTGTGTTGTGGTCTGCCTGCAGGCCCTGGGGAGGGGTGTGAGGGCACACCTGGGAGGACACACACTGCCAATTCGTTTGGGCACCCCAGTAATACACGTACCCCGCTCGCACAGGGCCCACCGTGTGTGAAACTTCCTACGAACCCCAGTAATACACGTTCCCCCGCTCGCACAGGGCCTACCGCGTGTGAAACTCCTGCGAACCCCAGAAATACACGTGCCATGCTCACGCTAGGCCTTTCGCGTGTGAAACTTCCCGCAAATGAGCGGGGTACGTGTATTCCAAGGGGTGCACAGGGAGTTTTACATGCGATTGGCCTAGCGCAAGCGGGATACGTGTATTCCGAGGGGTGCGCGGGGAGTTTTACACAGTTTTACAGCGTAACTGGTACTGCTGCAGGGTCGCTGCGCCACTCTGCACCATGGCTGCTTAGGGATGTTAAAATCCATGAATACGCTGTGCGCCGAAATGTGTTTTGGCGCACGCGGCTGGCGCCACTTGTGCGCTGAATTCTATAAATTACCCACTTAGAGTTTTTGTGTTTCCCTTTCCTAGGTTAAATTTATATACCTGGTCTCCTATTTCATATTCTTTCACAGATGCCTTCCTATCATAATATGATTTTGCACCATCAGCTGCCTTTTCCAAATTCTGCTGCACAAATGCAAACACATGTTGTAAGTGCTTCCTCAACTCTTCCACATATTCATGAATTGTGGACGCATTTACAAGAATCTGCTCATTTGTCCTGTAACGTAAGTGTGGTGGCAGAACCAATTTTCTTCCTGTCAACATTTCATGAGGGCTGAGATTAGTAGATTTAGCCGGCATCGACCTGATAGCTACTAGTACCAATGGAAGCCGCAAATCCCAACTAGAACCTGCTTCACCTGCAAACTTTTTTAACATGTCAACTATTGATCGGCTACACTGTTCCACTCCATAAAATAAACAAACAAACAAACAAACTTCCACGGGCTGACTCTTTTCTTTGAGGTAAACCAAATCTTGAAAAAAATATGATTTACAAGTAAAGTGGCTGCCGTTTGCGCACTGCAATCTGGGGCTGGAATGCACTCCACCCATTTGGCCATTGGACAAGTTACTGTCAGCATGTACCTCTTTCTCCTTGCTGATCTTTTTATGGGCCCAACATAGTCAAATTGTAAATTCAGACAATGGGAGTGTCAAACCCCTTTTCATCAATGGTGCTCTATGAGCCGGTGATGCAGGTTGGAACTGTACACATACTAGACTCCCTCTGGTGAAGAGCTCAACATCTTGAGGCTAGTGAGGCCAATAAGCACAAACTTTTAAAATGTACAACGTTTTTTGTGAACCTCTGTGTCCTGCAGTTATGGTGTTGTGGCCATGATGTAACTTCAACCCCCAAAATGCCAAAGGCACTACCCATTGAATATGGCCTGTCTCTGATTCTCTAATCATCAGTCCATCCTGTAATCTAATGTTCTTGTTGTTTTTTTTAGTAGCACTCTCAATTGCTCTTTCCCCTTGCAGTCCTCTTCAGTCAGCGGATTTTGTTCTGTGTCTAGCAAATGGTTATAAAATAGGCCTAGAATCAAGTCTTCCTTTTGCGCTTTCATTAGGTCCTGATCTGGAGTATCAAAACTCCACTGTGCCACAGGCTACTCAACTGCTTTTGCAGCCTTGGAGCTCATTATTGCATCCACCTGTGCTTCACCAAGCAGGTGTTCAATAGGAAATAACTCCTCCATTACAGCTCCAATTTTGGCTAACTAATCTGCCTTGTCATTCCCCTCTTTGTCCACACCTGGCGTTTTCAAATGACCAAATATTTTCCTCCAATGGATTGTCAGGTCATTTTCTGACACAAGCTTGTCTATGGCTTGAATCATCTTGCCATGTTTAAGTGCTTTCTTGTTATAGGTGATCATGCCTTTCACTTTCCAGCCAGGTAAATATTCTACAAAGCTATTTTGCGCATAATCAGAATCAGTTACTAGAACTATTTCTTTGATTTTATTTTCCACTGCTGTAGATATTGCCTTATAAATAGTGGCCAATTCTGCCACTTGACTACTTGGGGTGGGAAATAAAGTTTTTTGATAGCTATTTTCTTTTGGAGCTGAGTGATTTTGTTTGATAGTGCGTTTTGAATTTTGGTGAACTATATTTTATCCTTGATGCAATTATCGGTTGGTGGGGTTGGGGATTCAAGTTCTGTTAGAATGGTAAAGAGTTCCCTTGTGTTAGAGCTTGAATTCTCAATCCTTTTGTTATAGGTATCCCATTTTGCTAACAGAATTTCTTCTTTGTAGTTAGCTGAGATTTTGTTGGAGGAGAGCTTTATTGGTAGTGGAGGGGTTATTTTTCCAAGTTATTTCACATTTCCTTTTTTAATTTCTTAAGGCTTTAAGCTTGGGCGTGAACCATGTATTTAAGTGTGTAATGGGTTTACTTTTGCACATTTCTATTGGTGCAATACTATCTAGATTGGAGGTAGCAGGAAAGGGATAGCGTAGGGGTTGAAGAAAAGGTTTGAGGTTATCCACTCTAATGTTTTTTTTGTTTCTAGTCGGTATGGGTGGGGTCAGAGGGTTCTCTCTTTTGGGAAGTGCGAAAACTTGGAGATTAAATAAGAGTAGGTGGTGATCGGTCCAATGTAATGGTTCAATGGACATGATGTCGGTTGCACAGTTGAAGTCAGCAATATAGTCAAGGGTTCTTCCTTTTTCATGGGTGGGGAGTAAAACTCTCTGGGTGAGACCTAGGTCAGCCAAGGAGTTGGCCAAGGACAATGCCGATGGGTCATTGGGGTCATTGAGGCCAAGGTTAAAGTAGCATACAATGAGGATTTGAAACATTGGCTTAGTATTAGTGGCGAGGAGGGCTGTGATGTCTTCTTCGAACAATCCTATAGGTCTAGGGGGCCTATAAATCAGATGTATTGTTATGGTACGTGAGTTAGAGAGGGTAGTTTCACAGTTAATAGTTCACAGGATTCTGTGGGGGTTTGTGATTCCATTCTGAGACCTAATGAGGTTTTAGCGATGAAGGCGATGCCACCTCCTCTTGCAGATTCTCTATCGGCTTTAAGGACTGTGTAGTTGTCGGGCATGGCAATGAGGAGAGATGGTCCTGCAGCTGCATGTAACCAAGTCTCTGTAACTGCTAAGAAGTCCAATGTTTTATCTAAATTAGGTCTGCAATGTCAGTTGCATGGGTCACCAATGATCTGACATTAATTAATGCCTCATGGATAGATGAGAATGTCTTATTCAGGACAGGGGTGACCGGTAGGGCAGACAATGGCCTGGTACTCCTAGGGACTACGTGAGGTTTGGATGCAAGCCTTATGGGTCGTGAAAGTTGGTTATTGGCAGGTAGAGGGCCTGGCGGGATTAGATAGGACTTGCCTAGTCTTGATCCAAGTCTAGCATTTCTTAATTTTGTCGGGTAAGGGATGTTGCGGATAAGTGGCATAAGGCCAGCAGGGGCCATGGGACTGGTATTATGCCTGCTCTGGATATGGGCAGATTGTGTGTCACCAGCATTAGGTGCAACTGGTAGCGTTGGGGAAACTATTGATGTGATGTTGTAGGAAGGTATGAATGGAGTTGGGTTAATCCATTTAGGGAAGAGGAGTTGTGATAGAAAGGTGGTGGGCTTAATGTTTTCATCCATGGTGCAGTGTGTAGGCAGGATGGATGAACGCAGGCAGATAGTGGTGGTACTTGCGTTGGTGATGATGATGTGGAGGAAGGTTAACACGATGACGGTGATTGTTTTGACGGCATACATAGTTGCTTACACCAGGGTGGTATAACTATTGTTGTATGCACTAGATTACTCTCTGTAAGTTTGAGGTAGTAATGACAGGCACAGCAGGCTTAGTCGAGCGGAAGCTCTCGCATGCACTATGATAAAGAGATTCTAGGAGTGGGGTCTTAGTTGCAGCTAGTAACAGTGTTACAGTGCACAGACCTAGCTGTTACGGTGCGAGAGACTACAAAATGGCATCCGAGTACGGGTCTAGCAAGAATGCAAATAACAGTACAGTGCTTCATCACAGTGTGGGGCATCATCACAGCAGGGCCTAACAGGACATCAAGCAAGTAGAAATATAGTACATCACAGGCACGAGCCTAACAAAAAGGTATGCAGATAATAGGCAGTACAGTTCAGAGCATCATCACAGTATAAGGCATCATCGCGGGCAGGGCCCAACAGGACAGCAAGCAAGTAACAATATAGTACAATATAGTACATCATCGCAGGCACAGGCCTAACAGGACAACATTTTGTCTTGGTCCTCCAAGTATTGAAATCGGTCCATATCTCTGAATTCCTCTTTTTTTGTGGCCTGGGCCGGTAGCTGTTAAATTCACCTGGATTAGGCCTATTCTAGAACTTCTCAGCAGATTGGTTTCTATTTGTGTTACCTCTGAATTCATGTGACACAGCAGGTGGAGAATGTGGAGTGACCATCCTTTGGCCATGGTCGAAAGGTGGTGGCGATTGGTTATATTGGCCAGGGACATAGTTCATATTTTGTCTTTCATTTGGTGGAAATTGTCCCCTATGATGATTTCCATTTTCAATGAACCTTACCACATACTTTGGACTTTCTTTTCGGCCATACACCATTGTATTAGGATCAAATCTACTCTGAGTCACCAGAGTCTGGTATGGGCCATTGTACATTTGATTTTGATTGGTATTTAGGCCTGACATATCGGGGCAAAATCCCACTCTAGGGGAGTTACCCAGATATCTAGTGATAATGGAGGAATCCATATTGCTGGGATCATCTGATTGGAACATAAGACTTTGGGGTGATGTCCTCTGTGGAGGCATGCCCCTTTGATTAGGTGTCATGTTGGTTCTTGCCTGAGTCTGGGCTGATTCAAATGGCATTTTTACAGATTTTTACCTCCATAAAGGCTGGTGTGGGTTCTTCAGGTTTTGGTTTTGCCTCCTTACTCTTAGGTCCTTCCTCTCCCTGACCAAATATCACTTCATTTAGCTTGGTCCCCTGTTCTACTATCCATTGTAGTGATTTTCCCTGTCAAATTCACAGATTAACTGGGAAAATTTATTTTTGGAGTCCATAAAAGTATGCAGTCTTAAATTCTACAGAATTAGGATTAAAGGCCACATCAAAGCGTGAACATGCTCTTTTCAAATTTGGAAGGTATTGGCGAGGGGACATATCTAGCTTCACAGTCATAGTATAAGATGCTTTTTTTGCAAAGCTGTGATTGATTTCAATTCCGATGAATGTAGTTTCTGGTCACCTTTCCTGAGATTTTAGACTAACTGCCACGTCACGATTTTGGCAGTAACCCTTAAATGTGATGATAACGCTATTGCATTTAAGGGTCCGCCAAATCGCAGGTTTGGCAGAATTTACTCTCAGGTCTGAGCTGGGTGCAAATCTGTGGCGATTTTGCAGATTTTCAGCAATATTTCCGTGCACTAACACCACTGGCGGTAGTAGGACCGAAAATTCCCCATTGGGCCCACTGGGGAATGGGGAATTCCCGAATGGGCCCAATGGGGAATGGGGCCTTTCCGTTCAGCCAAACCCGTTATCCGGCGCTAGTAGAACATACATAAAGTTCTTTGTCTCGGTTGTGACCTACGGGAAACTTAGTGTTGCAGTCCACTATATATCGGGATTCCGTTTGTCTTAGTTTCCAAAGTCTGTCTCCACCTCTGGAATGTACCTTCACAGTGTCGATAACAAAATATTTGAAAGCGCCAATGTTGACCCGATGTATATCTTCAAAGTGTATGGCAAGGGGATAGGACATATCTCGATTGTTGATTGCTCGCAGGTGCTGCAGAATGTGTAACCTGGCTTCTAGTTTTGTGCTACCTATCCTGGTCCTCAGCAGTCTTGACTACTGCAACTCTCTCTATTTAGCCCAGTCTCGCTGCTATCAACTACTGCAAAATGCTGCCGTTCGTTCTATACTCCGTCCTCCCTTTGGATCCCACATCTCTCCTCTGCTCAAGAAACTTCACTGGCTTCCTGTGGCCAGCCGGATCTTGTTCAAATCACTGTGTCTAGTGCATCGTGCCTTTTATGGCGTGGGTGCTGAGTATCTCCAAGCAAAGTTTGTTCATTACACTCCTGCCCGCTTGCTGCACTCTCACTCTGCATGTCTTCTCACTGTCCCGTGTTATCGTCTGTCACGTATGGGAGGACGTGCCTTTTCGGTAGCGGCTGCCATAGCGTGGAACAAGGTGCCTATTGCTCTCCGTGCAACTGAAGACCATCTTACCTTACCTTTGCTGAAAACCACTCTGTTTTAGGCCATCTCTCTCTTATGGTGTTGTCGGCCGTTTTTACTTTTTATTCCTCTTCAGTAACTAGCGCCAAGATGCCTTCGGGTGTACGTGCGCGCTACCAAGTTCATATAACATAACATAACATACCTATGTACCATAAATTGCAAGCACATTTGATAACATAAATTGCAAATTGTGTAAAGCCTTTGAGTTCCTTTTTTATTATAACTTCAGTCTCAGAGGATGCGTGTATTTTCGAACATTGGTTCCAAAACAACATGCTTTACACTTAATATATGTGGAAAAAGCAGGTATACATTTGGCTAACTAATTGGTTGTTGTTTGTGTATTCATTGGTTGAAACATAATGGGTGACAATCTTGTCTGTATGGAAGGAGCCTAACTGCAGCATTTGATGGCAAATAATGGCTGCTATCTTTGTCTCTTATGAGCAAGTGCCAATGTTTGTTCAAAATGTGTTTTGTTTCTTTTGCTTCTGAAATGTATGTAGTAATGAATCTGATAGAATTGTCTTATTTTTCTTGTATATGTTTCATTTGAGAATTTTCCTTTGCAAGTAACATTTCCCTGGTTTTGTTACTACTACAATCATATGCTTTGCTTATGGTGCACTTCCTCTCGCCAGGAATCTTGCTGCTGCTCTCTTGGCGTTGATTTCCCAAACTGATTTTTCACTGCAATTTCTCTTAATTCGCAGGAACTCGCCATATGGGATACTGTTTTTGAGACAAATAGGATGTGCACTAGTTGCATGTAAGACAATGTTGATGCTAGTGTCTTTTCGATGCAGTTCTGTAGTAATGATGCCATTGATTATTTTCACTTTAATGTCTAAATAGACCACTTCTGACCGATGATGATATTCAGTAAATTTGAGATTCAATTGTTCCTGATTTAGATTATCAAAAAACATCATACAATCAGTCTCTGTCCCATTCCATATAATGAACAGGTTGTGTAAGTACCTTTGCAGTAGGACAACTTTATCTGTATATCTCTTTTGATCTTCATTTGAGAATAGGGCTTCTTCTCATGTGCCCATGCACAGATTGGCGAACGTTGGGGCTACTGCAGTGCCCATGGCGGTTTCACAAATTTTATTGTAGAAAACCTGATCAAACATAAATGTTTTGTGGGTCAGGATAAAGGAGAGCCTATCTAGCAGCATTTGCGAGTGTTTTCGATAGCTGACGGATCTGGTCGACAAAAACCTTTTGACTACTGCAAGACCCTGCGAGTGTGAAATACAGGTATATAGGGAGACCCCATCTAATGTTACCAAAAGAAAATTGTGATGCCAAGGAATGTGGGCAATCTGGTTGGGAAAGGCTGTAGTATCCTTTGTATAGGATGGTAGTGTTTCCACAAAAGGAAACAAGAAGGTGTCCACATATTTAGATGTATTTTCCAATAAGGAGCCAATTGATGCCCCTATTGGCCGTCCTGGTGGTCGGGACATGGATTTGTGGATTTTAGGGATAAAATGTATAATCAGAGTCATTGGATGGTCTTTGGTCAAATAATCTGTTTCCTTGATGTTAATAAGACCCTGTTCATACCATGTCATTAATGTATCATCATATTCCACCTTGTATTGAGGATATGGGTCACATGATAATTTTACATAACTGAGAGTGTCTCTTAATTGTCTCATTGCTTCCCTCTGGTAATCTTTGGTGTTTAACAGTACATCATTCCACCCTTATCGGATGATCTCACAATGATTGCCCTGTCGACCTGTAAATCTTCCATTGTCGTTTGTTGCAACTTGGTCAAATTAAGTTTCAATGTCGTCATTTTAGATTTAGTCACCAGGGCTTTTAAATCATTGATGATAAGGTCTTCAAATAGGTCAACAGTTGGGCAGTTGACATTTGTGGGATTAAATCTAGACTAAGTTCTCAAGTTGCTGGGAGCTGCTAATTTGGTATTGATGTCAATAGGCAGTTCTGTTGTCCATTCATCTTTGGCTTCAAGGCATATATTGGATGTTCTCTCGTCTTGCCCCAACATATTCAGATCTCTAAGTGCCGGTATATCCCGAATACTCAGTTCAGATGGAATTGATTCCAAATCGGGAGTATTAGTGTAGTCACTGTTAGCATAACATTTGGCTAATCTTAGTTTCCGAATGAAGCAGTAAAGATCAATCCTCAATTGGGGATAGTCACATTTGGCAGGTGGACAGACCGAAAGTCCTTTTTCCAGAACTTCATGCTCTGCTTTTGTCAAAATTCTGTCTGATAAGTTTATCACTTGCATGGCATCATTGGTTATTGGCTCTTCTTGTTTTTGCCACAGCGTGTCAGACGGCCTGCTGGCTGGTCCTGTTTTTTTCTTCCTTTGTCCCCTGCTTCCCATATATATATATATATATATATTTATTTATTGCAGGAGAGGCCCCGAAGTAATGTGGGTATGGAAGTAAGGGAAGGGGCAACAAACACAGCTATGGAGGGGCAGGTGAACAAGGGAAGATGTTGAGCGTGCATTAAATCTAAGGTAGGGGACAGTGTTTCGCATGCTTTTTGATTGCAGCCTTGAAAGCACCTAGAAACTGCTCACCCCTGCAGAGTGGTGTGTTGCAGTATATACAGAGTACAGTTGTCTTCAGAAGATATGGATCAACAGCCTCCTTTATAGCTTGCAAGGTAGCTGGTGGGATTGTGTGCCCCACAGTCGGAGCCTGTGTGGTGGCAGTATTGGTTGAGGAAGATGAGGTACAGGAAGAGAGCCTAATACTTCCTGGGAAAGGAACAGACTTTCTCAGAGCATCGTGGTGGTTGGATTTGGTGTGACGGCGCATGGAGGTGGTCCCATAGAAGTACTGGCCAGGTTGTCCATGACTGAGTACCACACTTAGTGCATTTTACCTTGGTAGCTTTATCCTTTGGTGCACCCCCAATGATGGTAAAAAGGTGCCACACCCATGATTTTCTCTGGGTGCTAAATGTAGGCATTTCCTCTACCTCATCTTCCTGGTCCTCTTGATTGTTTTCTGAATTACTGCACTTCTCCCATTCTCTAGGCTCTCCAACTTGTGGTAGTAGTGGTGGTGGTGGTGGCTCCTTGGGAGGAGGGATGGCAATAGCTGATGCCAATTTTGAAGATAAATAGCAGCTCAGATAATATTCTTCCAATCATGTGCTCTGCCCTAGATTGCAAATGGATAATCAGTAAAAATAGGCATAGGAGCTGTACAAGAGTACATTTTCAGTCTAAAACTGCAGTTTCAAAATGTTCGTGAAGCACAGACCCGTTCGCGAAGTGCGGACCCATTCCCGAACACGTCATTATACCGTGCGTACACAAGAGGTCACGTAACACTGTCCAGAAAGTCAGCAGTGACCACAGATGTTAGCGAACATCGCCGAACACAAAAACAGTGGAAAAAGTTGCGAAAAGTGTATAGAAGTTCAAAATGTTGCCAGGAGGTTTGTAATATCACAGTTTTAAGTTGACTTGTTGTACATCGGTCGGAAATGCAGTTATATTGGGAGTAAGTATCATATCAGGAAGTTGTACAAATTAGGGTGTACTGGTAAAAACCCATGAAATTCAGTGAAAAAACTTTGCTGAAGGGACGTTATGGTTAAGTTGCACTAATACAAACCTTTGAAATTTAGTGAAAAAACTCCGTTAAATGTACATTATAGTTAAGTTGCAGTAATAAAAACCTATTAAATTCAGTGAAAAAACGTGTTAAAGGGACATTATGGTTACAAGTAAAACTGAAAAAACCCAGAACTTCTCCATTACTTCTCAACCATAACTCATGCCACCACCATGCACTGCTAACACTAACACCCAGGACATCATGGATGACATCACAAATGTCATTTATAACATCACTGATGACATCACATATTAAATTAATTGTCATGAAAAGTTTGTACAGGGGGTTGTGTTCACATTGTTGGTAGAAATATGTTAGAGGTGTTTAGGAGACCTATCATGAAGTACTTCATGTATTAACGAATCTACTCATCCAAACAAAATATTATATTGGAGTGTTGTTGTTAACAAAGGAACATTATCATACATAAACATGGGCAATGGCTGCACATGCACCATAGAAGTACAATATTTTTAATGTGGCCTTTTTCAATAGTAAAATAAAGATGGCTAACTTATCACAGTTTTCAGTAATGTTAAACATGAATAAATAGCTAACAATTCAAGACTTACTACATACTTGTGTTAGTACAAACAATACATGTAAAGACCCACAATGCATACAAATCAGAGGCATATACAGGGAATTTAAAGTAAGGAAGAAGGAAACCACATCACTATAAAATGTCAATAACATTCAAGTTCTTCTTCATGTGTGCAAATGAATTGTGTGTTTGAGGTCTGCTTATTGCCCCGTGTATGTGCACCATAAGTACTTTAAGAATATATAACATGGTTAATGTCTAAATGTATAGCACCTTGTGAATTTTAATATTCTGACTGTCATTGAACAAAAACATCTGGCCTAGATATATGAGTGAGCAAAAACAAGTGTCCTAGATATGTGAAGTCATCAGTGATGACATCAATGACATATGTGATGTCATCGTTGATGTCCGGGGTGCTAGTGTTAGCAATGCACAGTAGTGGCATGTGTTATGGTTGCTTAGCTACCACAACTGGCAAATATCTGGGGGGTTTTCGGTTTTGCTTGTAACCATAATTTCCCTTTAACAAAGTTTTTTCACTGAATTTCATAGGTTTTATTAATGCAACTTAACCATAACGTCCCTTTCACACATTTATTTCACTGAATATATAATGTTTTATATATATATATATATATATATATATATATACATATATATATATATATATATATATATATATTATACAGCGTCTGCGGTAGCAGCCCTGTAGTTATGGTTACGTAGATAGAGCACATTTTGGATGGTTTATAACTTTGCCCCCTGGACAAATCCTCACCAAACTTTGCAGAAAATGTATATGGCCCCCTCGGAATGATTATGCAAAGTTAGATGCAGGTTCATCCAGGGTGGGGGAAGTTATAGAGGGGTCCCAAAATGTTTGGAAATCCTCATAGACTTGAGCCAGGAGCAGCGGCTTGGTGCCGAAAGCGTGCTTTTCTAAATTGTATGTAAATTCGTCCAGTCATTTTTTTAAAAATAGCCAAAAAGTAGGTAAACAAAATTGTGTGATATTTGGGTCCGGTCTGCAAACTCACTTCCTGATTTGGGGTCCGTGAGCGCCTCTGGGTCAATCAGAGAGCAGCGTGATGTTTGCAAACATCATACATGCTCGCTGATTGGTGTGAGGATCGTCAAAACCTTTGAAACGGGCGCCATATTAGATTCGTGGACAGTGCCTGTAGTCCATGGACATTGCAGTAAAAACATATTGCAAAAAACTCAGGACATCCTGAGCACTCTTTCTTCTTGATTTATGCAATCAGTCTCTTGCTACCGGGTCTTTACCCTCTTACATCAAGCACTCTTTTGTGTGCCCCCTCCTGAAAAAGCCTTCCCCGACCCCTCATCTCCGTATAACTACTGCACCATCTTTATCACGCCATTCCTTGGGAAACTCCAGGAGAAGCTGGTCTTCCCCCAACTGGCCCAGCATACTGAGCTTGTTCACTGCCTTTGCGACCATCAATCTGTTTTCCGAGCATCCTGAGGCATGGAAACTGATCTTTTGAGACCTGTGAAGAAGTGCTTGCATCTCTTGACACTAACTCTCCCACTGTTCTCATTGTACTTGATCTTTCCTCTGCATTTTTCTACAGTCAACCACGCATCCTCATAAAATGGCTCCATGATACCTTTGGTATCTCGGAGCGAGCCATGGACTCGCTGACCTCCTTCATCACTAATCGACCCTCCCAGGTCAGATTTGGCTCTTTCTCCTTGCCTACCTCAATCTCCACCTGTGGTGATCCCCAGGGCTCCAACCTCTCACTCTAGTTCTTTAATGTCTACCTCGTTACGCTTGCTCACATTATTTCAACCTTCTCCCCTCACATCCAGTGTTATGCATATGACACCCAACTCTTCTTCAAAGTTCCCTCTGAATCTCTCTCTACTTCCTCCACCATCCCCGACTTCCTTTCTGCTATCCAGTCCTCGTGTGCCTCCAATGATCTCTGCTCATTTTCAACTCCACCTCCTCAGAGCTATCCCCCTTTTCCCAACTTTCCTCAGTTTTCCACAGAAGCTTAATGTCTCCAGAGCTCTGGTAGTGTGTAGGATGGACTACTGCAACAGCCTCTTCCTCAATCTACCCTCTTCCTCTCGCTGCCCCATCTGTTAGTATATAATAATAATATGTATCTTTCTTAGCCTTAAGCTAATGCCTTTTTCATGATCAAATTTATGTTCTTTTAGTAATATTTCAAATGGTGTCGCATTTGTCAGTTATTGAGTAGAAACAAAATAGAAATGTGTTCATGGCTTCCTCTGTCAGTCTTTACAAGAAAAGACTCTGTGGAGAGGGCATATATTAGTCACCTGGCCTTAACTGATAAACCTAGGTTAAATAACATTTAAGGTTAGGTCCTCTTAGTCTGTGAAGTAGGTTAGGCTGTTCCAATATGTCCTTTCTCTCTTCTCTAAATGCTGTGTAAACGCTGACTGCAACAAGCAGAGGTTAGTTACACATTGAGTAATAGTGTTCAGCCCTTCCACCTTGTTAAATGCAAGAAAGGATTATTTTTAAGGTGTGCAAATAGGGTGACCATTGTTGGAATGGAGGGCTAGTGGATTCTGTATTTAAGGCCTCAAACATAAGTCACAGTTCAAGAACTGGCAGAAAGAGTTTGTCATTAAAGCTACAAGTAAAGTGGAAGCTCACAATATAGCAATAACGTCTGTTGAATATGCAATTTGTACTGCCTTCTGGGGATTAGGGCATTATTATGTATGTAATCTGAACATATTTGTGTTGTTATCTCTTGCAAATGAATAACAAAATGACCTATGCTGATGCAGGCTTCATTATTTGTATAAAAGGAGAAGCCGTGTACTATTCAGGCACGTCACTTCTCCACTCTCAATGAAATACTAGTTGCGGATGAACCTGAAGTCCACTCAAGTGTATGATATGTGCAAAATATATCTTACCTTGTCATTTTGAAACTCTGTTTTAGGTACTCTACATTGTTAGAATTATAGCACTTATGAGTCTCACATCAAGCTTATGCAGAATAGAGCTGCGAGACTTATCCTTGGCCTCAAGCCCAGGGACGTATCTCTCTAGCCCTAAAATCCCTCCACTGTCTCCCGGTTGCTGCAAGGATCAAATTCAAATCCCTTTGCATCATCCTCCAGGCTGTCTGGGGCCGAGGACCAATCTATCTACAACTTGCTCTCACTAAATACTCTCTTTCCAGATCTTTACGCTCCTCTAGCTCTAACTCTCTGCATGTCAAACGCTTTTCTAAGCAGCGAGCCGGTGGCAGATCTCTCACCTCAGTTGGCTCCCTCCTCTGGAACAGCCCCCCCTTCCTCTCCATCTTGAGTCAGATCTCAATTTCTAGAAGCTCATTAAGACTTTCCTCGTCACCTCCTTCTGCCCCTCTCTTTCTATGCTTTCCACAATCGCTGAGATGGTGGCATGGGCTGTTTATGTGTCGTCCTGGGTCCTGGCCTTGCTCCAATCTCCCTCAGCATTCCGGACCATCAGAGCACTTGCCTTCCTGCACCCACTGGCTTGTGTCCTCACAGGCCTACACT
Organism: Ambystoma mexicanum; assembly: GCF_040938575.1. Lineage (NCBI taxonomy): Eukaryota > Metazoa > Chordata > Amphibia > Caudata > Ambystomatidae > Ambystoma > Ambystoma mexicanum. The sequence goes on along the minus strand of NC_090921.1, from coordinate 1,250,375,306 downwards.
TAAAACAGTGGCACGTGATCAGTCTGTACAAAGCGTTCTCTGCCAGGCTCTCAATGTTGCACACAACTAACTCTGTGACACTTCCCACTGTGGAACTTCTAGCACTTGCCCCCTGCCCCCTTCCCCTCTCTCTCTCTCCCTGCACTTGCACATTCTGAATGCTCACAAGGGCTAGTAGGACCACCCGTTTCCTCCTCTTCAGTCTATTCTGTTTGCCTTTTGTTCCCATGTTCCCTCCCCCTTATGCCCTGTGGGCGCTTTGACGCGCAATTTCTTGTTGTGTAAGCGCCTTACAAATGCACAATAAATCAATCAATAAATGAATATTAAAAAACACAACATTGCACCTGTCAAACTAATGAAATTATCTCTGAGGAGGTGAGGGATGGGATATGGCCACAAAAATTCCAAAAATGTGGTGTCTTTTCTGCTCCGATGTCCGCGAACATCTCAGAGGTTCGGATACATGCATCATATTTCTGCATTACAGTGTCAGTGAAAAACAGTTTTTGGATGGTTTATAACTTTGGCGCCACTCAATTAAATCTGCATCAAATCTTGCAATATCATATTAACCATGACCCTGAATGGTTATGCTATGTTTGGTGCTGTTTCGCCAAGAGGGGTCAAAATTAAAGGGGGTTCCCAACGTATTTGAAAAGCTTATACATTTGGTGCCATTTGACGAATCTGCAAAAACTTTGCAAAGAGATTTTAGACCCAAATTTGAATGGTTTTGCAATGTTTGGTGATATTTTGTCAAGAGGGGGCACAATTAGAGGGGGGGCCTCAACATTTGTAGATGGCTTATAACTTTGTTGCCATTTGACAAATCTGCAAAAAGGTTTTCAGAAAGATTATAGACCCAACTTTGAATATTTGTGTAGAGTCTGAATGGATTTTGTCAAGTGGGGGCTAAGTTATATGACTATTTTTTGGATCTGCATTTTGACACTTTTTAAACAATAAAACATGGACGGATTTGCAGCAAACTCATACAAAGTGCATTTGCAAGGAACCAAAAGCATTGTTTTGCAAATGTGTTCCTGTTTTATTTTTTTCAAAGTGTCTTAATGTAGGTACAAAAAATTGTGATATATCTTTGGTGACTGAGGTATAGCCTGTGGCCATGGGAATTGGCCTGATTACCTGGGTCATGGCAAAAGGCATGACCCGGATAATCTGGCTACTGGTCATGACCACGAGGGACCGGCAATGGGGTTAAAGTGGGCATGAAATGAGACAAGTGATAGAGTGGACACCACTGGTTATACTTAAGATCTATATTCTGTTCAGTATTTATTTACATCTTTTCTTGGTCCTGTAGCCAGCAAAAACTCCACTTGCACAGTGGAGTACAATGGCCCTCATTACGACCCTGGCATTGGACCATGGTGCTAATAGCACCATGGTCCATGCCGGTAACTTACCGACTCCGCCATGGCGGAATGGGGAATTCCCGCCCATTCCGAGGTTGGCGGGGCGGTAATTCCCCATGTCGCCATGTCCCTTCCCCATTCCCATTTTTGCCCCAGAGGGCTCAATGGGAATGGGGAAGGCGCTAAGTACGGTGCCGCAAATTGCGGCACCGTTCTTGGCACCAAGGGACCTCGTAATCAGGCGTTAAGGGGTTAACGGTGCCGCCACCTTTTACGGCGCCATTAACCCCTTAACGCCAGGGTTGTAATGAGGGCCAATGTATATCTAGAAATGTTGTCTCGGTCGAGTTACCCAAAACATCTGGAAGGACCTGTGTGAATGTATCAGTTTAAAATTAGATGTATGCATGTCATTCATTCCATTTCTTTTCATTTGCAATAATACATGCTTTACAAAAGGCAAGCATGCATATAAAAACAGAAGTATTTATTTTCCAGAGACATAGGCTTTTCCTAGGCTGTCCAATGCATTTCGGTCCTAATGACCATCTTCAGGGACCAGTTTCAGCCTATTTTCTAACTTCTGCAGCTGGTTATTTTCTTGTGTCAATTTCTGAAAGGATTCACTTCATAGCAGTTTCTTTCTATGACCATGGGAACTGGTGTGCTATCTTTTCTTGATGCCGGCATAGAATGTATTTCCCGGTTCTTGTCTTGGTGTTTCTTGTTTTCTCTCGGAAGTGCCAATAGGGGACACCAGGACCACTGTGGACAAGAAAAACAAAAGACCATTTTTTCATTTCTGAAAACCTTCTCTCCTGCAAAGCACCATGGGAGATATAGCTATAATTTTGGGAGACGGGAGCACCCCATTCTCCATCGAATATTTTAAAAACGTATGGATGCAATAACCCCAGACCCCACCCGGTAATCTAGTCAATGCCCAAGTTGTTTCATACGTGGGCCAATTCCATCCAGCAGTTTTTACTGTGCATTGCGCAGAAATGGTGTCCTTTACTTTATGGGGAAATAAATGGTACTAGGTCGAAAACAGTGTTTTTTACTTTTTTAATAACATTTTCATTTTTTAACTTGTCTTTCACATGTCAAGTCTGATGGGGTCCCGTGACAAACATTTTGTTTGCAAAATTTCAGCCAAATCAGTCATGCATATCAAAGGTTATTAGCAATTCATTTTTGGGGTTTCCTATGTATCTTAATACTCAACATAAATATTTATATATATCACAAGCAACCAGCTTAGAAATGGTCGCTCTGCCTCCTTGGTTCAGTGGGTGCTTCCGGGTGTGTACAAAGCCAATGCACAAAAGCATTCAAAAAAACAAAACGCTGACCCGGTACTGCTATCTACAGATGCCATATAGGCATAAAGGAAACCCCATGTTCTTGATCCATTAAGTGCTTCATGCAAATATTTATTGTAATAAAATCAGCGTACAAAGGTTATTTCATAATGGCAAAAATAGAGCCTTGGCTCCTGATAACATCATATTGCCAAGCATAACGTCCCACACAGGACTTCCTAAAGATAAGTTTAAATGTTACAAGAAGAGGCTTCATATTATACTAGAACTTCCTCAATACCTCAATAAGGGTCAGACTTGGCCATCGGCCATTGGGCCCATGGCCGGGCTGACTTGGAGGCCCTGCATCTGAGGGCCGGTTTCTGAACTTCAAGCCACCACGCCTGGGCCGGATTGGATTACTTACTATTTGTAACTTACGTTACTTTAAGTAACGTAAATTACATTGCTTTGCGGCCCGCTCCACTGGCTGCAGCAGCCAGCTAGTGGATGAATTCATAAAGAAAGGTAACACTTGAGTGTTACCTTTCTTTATGAATGCATGCATCAGCATCAGAGTAGGCCCGGCCAACCATGTGCAGAGAACTCTGCAGGCTTGAGATCAGCTAACTGCCAAGTCAGCGACACCATGGCGCCAGGTGGCCAAGGCACTGTGCTGAAGACAACAAGTAAAGTGATACTATTTTACAATTCACACTGGGAGCGGCCGGGCTGGGCGGGCCCGGGGCTGCCTTGGCAGCCCGGCCCCCTCCCAGGGAATTGTAAGTAACATGAGTCCCGTCTGCATTTGCAAGTTGCAAATTGCTTCAGTTCCTCCAAGTGCATTAAGGTTTTGGGGGTGGAGGATATACTGGGCGGGCCAAGCAGCGACATGGCCAGTGAAGGCACCGCGGCTGAGTTGGGCTACCAGTGGGGTGGGCGCGGGGGGCCATGACAGCGGCCGCCCACCATCTCAGCCTCCTTTCGCAGATCAAGGATGAACGTGGCCCTCCAGGACCTCAGCAACAACGTGAGTACCCAAGGGGCCTATTGGAGTGCAGGGGGCTGGGCAAAGAACACTGGAGGGAGGTGCAGGTGTGTACTGAACCGGGTGAGCTGTCCTCCAATTGCATTAAGGTTCTGGGGTGGGTGGTGGACTGGGCAGGCCGAGTGGGGACATGACCAGTGAAGGCACCACGGCTGAGTTGGGCTAGCAGTGGAGTGGGCTTGGGGGGGCCATGACAGCGCCCGCCATCTCAGCCTCCTTCCACAGATCTAGGATGAACATGGCCCTTCAGGACCTCAGCAACAACGTGAGTAACCGAGGGGCCTATTAGGGTGCAGGGGGCTGGGCCAAGAACACTGGAGGGAGGCACAGGTATGTACTGAACCCGGGGTGAGCTGTCCTCCAAGTGCATTAAGGTTCTGGGGGTGGAGGGTGGGCTGGGCGGTGACATGACCAGTGAAGGTGCCGCAGCCGAGTAGGGCTAGCAGTGGGGTGGGCGTGGGGGGGCCATGACTGCGGCCCCCATCTGAGCCTCCTTCCGCAGATCCAGGATAAACGTGTCCCTCCAGGACCTCGGCAATGACGTGAGTACCCAAGGGGCCTAGTAGGGGACAGGGGGCCAGCCCAGGAGCACTTGGGGGAGGCACAGATGTGTACTGAATCCGGGGTGAGCAGGGAGATGGACATCGGACACCAAGGGTGGGCATAGTGCTGAAGGGACTGACCCTGTGTGGAAGGGTGGGTGGTGTGCAGGGGGCTGCTGCAGAGGAGGCGTTCACAAGTGGAGGGTGTTCTCTGGGGGGCAGTACTGTGCAGGGGAATTGGCAGCTTCTTAGGGTAGGTGATGAAGTTTACCTCTCGCCCACTCACCCCCATACAGTGCAGGGTACTGATGGGGACCCCAGGGAAAGGTTGGGTATGCAGGCGAGAACCCTGTAGATGTCAAGGTGCTGGAAGGGAAGGTTCCGGGGGAGAGATGCGTGCCTGAGAGGTGGGGTGATGAATGGTTAACCCACATAGTACAGTTCTGTATCCTAGGTCTAAAAGCAGTACCTGTCAAATGCTTAATACTTATACATAAGCCAAAATTGGCTTTCCCAATGCCTGATTTTAACAGGTCTTCAGTGAAGGACACACATAGAGGCTGAAGGCAGACCTGTCTAAGGCATGTTTTATTACAACATTAGCTTGTGTACAGCTCCAATTAAGTCTTTAACTCTTGAAGGCTGATCTGAGAATACACTGCAAAGTTTGATGGTAAGGGTTGAATAAAGCAAAATCAAAGAATTCCCATGAAGATGTGTTTTGGACGGGGAGGGTCAGGAACTGGGTAGATAAGGCCATAGGGATTAGCATGGCCATGGGTAGTCAATGGGTAGGCAAATAACCAAACCCCACCCTCAAGCATTGTGTACCTCCTTATTTACCATTCTCCCTATCTGTACTCTAATGCAATAGTTTGGGCTTAAAGCGGCACCTAGTAGCCAACAAAAAAGAAAAAACAGTGAGCAATGTATTAAGCCATTGAGCCTCATTAAAAGTTTGCCGGTCTGGTAACAACTGTGCACCGTTGTTACCAGACCGGCAAACTACGAGTTCCATTCATGAATGCTGCTGGTGCATCCTGCCTCCCCATTTCCATTGAGTCCAATTGGACTCAATGGGAATGGGGAGTAATAATTACCGGCACCCGGCAATGCAGATTTACTGGGTCCGTCAGGGCTGTAATGCCCTGGTAAATCCCCATTGCCGGGTGCCGGTACATTCATGACTCTGGCAGCAGCCGTGCTGGTATCCACCGGCACGGCTACCACCAGGGTCATAATGACCCCTATTGCCTGCTAGATGGGGGCTAGATGAATTTGGACAGGTCAGCCTATTGGGTCATTAATACTTGCCTGAAGGCACAGGGGTATTAACACTTTAAAATCAGAGCCATTCATTGCATTCAGCCTCTATGTCCATTCAGTTCTTGAACCCTAAGGCGTTACCAGTAACTGCTTACTCCCACATGCCCTAACTAACACGTTCGGCCCCTACAGTGCATGTTTAGTAGCTATGTGTGGTCTTGCTAAATCTCCTTTATGTGTAAATGCACGTGAACAGCCACATGCAGCAGTGTTTGAGATGTGCACTAAGTGTAGCACTCTCTCTCTTGCAGCATCTGAACAGCTACTAAGACACATCCTGGAACATGGAAATCGCAGGAGACAACAAGGGTAACTCTGGGAGACAACTAACCTAAGTTAAGTGATGCACCACCTCATGTGTGTTTATTATGCTGCTGTGCCTTTGTATACTGTGATAGTGATATTGTATGTGTGTTTAGAGTCACAAGCAGGGATGTATGTTTGTATGAGTGAAGTTTAACAGCTTGCTGGAAGTGTGCACAGTTGTCACAACCTGACCCTAACATCCCCAACCTATCCATAACCTCTCCCTAAACTTCATTCCGGTTTCCCTACTTCCCCCCTTCCTATCCAACCATCATCACCCTAACCCTCCTTCCCTGCTGGGGTTGTGGAGCCCTGTATAAGTATCGACTTGCAGCAGGTACCAAAACCGCAGTGGGAGTGGTTGGTTTATGCCAATCCTGCACCTCGTAGCTGTGGACCCTGTCACAGAACGATATGAAAAGTTATGTTATTTTATGAGTTGTGTTGTAATGTAATATTTAAGCATAAATACAACTTGCTAGGTACTTTCCAGTGTCATCATTTGGCTGTACTGCTTATTAAATGCAACTCTATTTTCATTACTGGTGGCAACGAGTAGACATGCATTGAGTCTGGTTCTGCACAATAAGTATTTAGCTATGTGATGATGTTGTTTATTAAAAAAAAGAACAAAAGGAATGTTATCACTTTCTCAAGCGTTTACACAAAATATAACATGCAATAGACACATGAACCCTCCATAAGTAGCATTTTCTGTAAAGTCGTGAATTGATGCAATTCACGGATGATGGTTTGAGGGCCACTTTTTTGGAGGCGAGGGGTGGGCCCTTTTTTTGGGTTGGGTGTCCAGGCCTATTTCTTGTCCCAGTCTGATCCTGACCTCAATACCATGTCATCATAGAGCTCCCTCACATTGTCATGATGCTAATAATAGACATGCGATTACTGTGACTAATGTGGCCACCATTTTAATACAATATACCTGATAAATGCAGGTTAAACAGCATAATAATGCTAGACTTCCAAATAGTAAATCAAACATTTGCAAAGTTCTACGAAAATTATATTAAGCAAATGCATTCACAAATGTACAAAAATACTAATATCTAGCCACAAGTGCAAGTGTGTAATAATCCCATACCATTAATAAAACATTCTACTAATCTAGTGATGTCCTAGCCATCCAGGAATGTCAGAAATGTGGGAAGAGCAACCTGTTGCACAAAATAATAACATCCAATTCAAAATTAATCAAAACATCTAAATGTTACACAATTAAATACACAATCATCCCCTGTAGGCAGAATAGTAATGGCTAGAGCTTCACATTCCGAAGAAATGATTCAATAATGTAAAGGCTAAAGGAAATACATACGTTTGTCTGAAACTAACATCAGTCAAGGTAATAACATAAAAGCAGACTACATAACTTAGACTCAATCTAAAAATACATGTAGTTCACTGTCCAAGTTATGTCCAATAGGTTTTAATTTATCAAAACCGATTATTAGTTTTGATGATTTTCTAAATGTGCTATTAATTTTGATATTGCATGAGCAGTTGCTAGTTTTATTGATTGTGTGTGGTTTATTATAGTAATCACCCCTGAGGCGGGGGCATATGTGACCGGTAACGTTCAACCAGCCCAAGCGTTGTCAAGCCTGAGCAAAGCAGGGGCCTCGGCAAAGGCTGCGTGTCATTACCAGCCAACTGATGAGGGGGTGATAGCTATTTGCACTCCAGGATTTGCCCAGGGTGCAGATAGTATAATATTTTGGGGGGAGATTGACACCACACGTTTTGTGCAACACCACTCACCTAAGGAAAAACATTGATTTATAGCTACTCAATAAAATGTCCTCATGCCTTTCAAGAAAACTAAGGGCCTCATTAGGATCCTGGAGGTCCTGTAATGAATGGTGCCGGTACGGGACCAGCACCGTTCATTACGGGGTGCCCTATTACGAGGACTACTGCAGGACCCGCTGGTAAGACCAGGCGATCTTAGCGGGTCCCGCTAGCAGTCCAGGATGCTAGCAATGGGCCCGTCAATAACAGGCCCGTTGTTAGTATCTTCCCCATTCCCATTGAGGCCTATAGGGCTCAAATGGGAATGGAGATTAATTTTTACCAGATCCCAGAAAAGGGCAATTACTGGGTCCGCCAAGGTCGGAATGACCCCGTTATTGCCCTTTTCTGGGATCCGGTAAAAAATCATTACCGGTGGCAGCCGTGCCCTTAATAATCTAGTAGTATCCAGCCCTGGTAGAAACCTGTGTCTGGAAACTTCGCTCCAAAGAGCCCAGGGCTGAAAAGGTGGAACCAAATTTCCCTATTTCCTAAATGATTTTTATCTCCAATTAGGAATTCATCAGAGTTATCCATAGCCCCACAAGCAATTAAACACACTCATTTTGGGTTAATTAATCCCTTCTTGAATGAGGGAGGCATTTGTGTCGCCAATAAAACTTAAGGCTCTCTGGGCCCATCCACTAATGATAATGATTTGTTATTAATATAGCACTTTCGCTGAAGTACTGTACAGAGAACATATTTACACACAATTATCACCCAACCAAAGTTGGTACTCATTTATCGACCTCGGAAGGATGAAAGGTTGAATTGGTCTTGTCGGGATTCAAACCTGCAACCTGCAGATCACAAACAGATCGCAGCAGTGAGTGCCCATCCCGCTGAGCTATCTTGCTGTCTGATTGCCAATATTAATCAGATCTGGATCTATGACTCCTTATAGTCCCTTGATTCTTCTGACAAAGCTGGGATCTTAAGGAGTAGTGCTTTAGTACTAGGTGGTCCATTCTCATACAAGTCAAATGTACAAACAATGCCCTTGCTTACATATTTACCAACCCTAAACAAAATTATCCTAATTTTGAGTTGAAAAGTGATGTCAGATGATGTTTTCCCCTCATAGCCGGCTTGGGGCATTCCACTTTCATTTAATTCTGGACATATTGTCCCATTACTTCTTCAGAAAATATTCTGCAAACCCTTCTACTTGTGGAAGCATGAACCATTCTGAGGAGTTTAGGTGGGCCAAGTCAAATATGCTGATCCTTGGTTCTCCCATGTGGTCAACCACACCTGATTTATTTGGCGTTGATTATGCATCAACATCTGTCCTACTGTTTAAAGGATAGAGAATAAAGGCAGAAAATCAGTGGATGTTCTATGTTGGGAGCTCGCCACCATCATTGCTGCATCCAATATAGCCTTCTTGACTGGATATTCTGCTTTCCCTCCATCAGCAGGGTCCTGTGTTGAACCAAAATCCCTAGACATGGGAGCACCCTATAAAGACACAGAGGAACTGCAATTGCTCTGACATACCTTCCTGGCTGTTAATCAGATACCTTATTCTTTGGGTAGGCTTAAATATGTTTGTTGGGTATATTCCACATCTCTGCACCTCTGACAATCTGAGATTCTGAGATTCTAGAAATGTTACCACATCACTTACCTGTCATAGGGGGTGCTCCTCTTCACTTACCTGGGGGAGGGGGCGCACCTATGGATCCCGGCGCGCCCCATCCTGGCGCTGCTATCCCCGATACCGGCTGGGGGGACCGCAGTCTTCTGCGGCACTCGGCGCTTCCGGGTTTTCTGTGTCTCGGGATTCGCGCATGTGCGGAAGGCCGCGGTTTGTCCTTCGCGCATGCGCGGTCCACAAGACGCTTGGGAAGCCACAAGCTTGCTTCCCAAACCTCGTTCTGGGCACGGTAGCACCCGGGGACAGCGCGGCTTGCGTTCCAAGCCTCCTGGGTGCTGCCGGCCCTATATAAGGGACGGAGTCTTGAGACTCACCGCGTCTCAACGCGGTTTGTTCTCGGATCGCGTTCTTCGCTCTCGCAGCCTTCCGCTGCCTTCCATTTTCCTTGTTGGTTTCCTGTTCCTCTAGTTTCCCTTCAGTTTCCTTGGGGTTTGGTCCTTCCTTCCCTTGGTTCTCCCATAGGCTGCCTTGGTCATCTCCTTCCCCTCCTTCCCTCTCATCCTTGCTTCTGTTCAGCCTTTTGCCTGCTGCTGCCTTCCTGAAGCCAAGCCTCTCTCTGCTGTGGACTTTCTCCTCTGACCAGCCAACTTACCTGCTGCCTTCCTTGAGCCTTGCAGCTACTGCCTTGGACTATCTACCCAGCTCTACCATTGGCCCACAGCCATTTCCTGGAACCTTGCTACTTCTTTTGTGGACATTAGCCTTTATCATCAGCCTACTTATGGAGTCATCACAGAAGTCGTTTTTCAGCATACAGTCCGCAAGCACCGACCTCCCTGACTGTGCTTGCACAGCCCCGACGCCACGAGAATCAGGGAGGTGCACACTTGTGGCGTTGGGAGCTGGTCCACCCCTAGCCCTGTTGGTACCAGGGAGAGGGCTGCACCGGTTTCTCACGCTACACCTTCTGCAGCCATCAGTCAGACAGCCTGGCGACCTCACCACGATCAACTACCGGAAGTTCAGGTACTCAGCGCCCAAGAGACGCTTTCCTTAACAAGAAAGCCCATTTGTTGCTGTCTCAAATTTAGATTTTCCGGAGCTTACTGACCAGGCATTCATTGTAGAGACAAGTACATTTTTAGCTGTACGACCTACAGTGGTTCAAATGTGTGAAATACATGTTCCCCAATAATGGCAGACTCATTATTGTGACATGTATTTTCAAGGACAAAAGAGGAGAGGTCAGTTTTAAGGGTGTTCATTTTGGTTTTTGAACAAATATACAATGGCAGGATTGTATCAAGTTCTCTTGATTCCACTAAGTAGTACCCATTTCTGTCCTTCAAACTGGAGGCACAACGCACCTCTTTAGTCAAGACTTTCTTCTTCCCTGGTTTAAGCTGTGCAGCTCCAGGGCTACCTACTGTGTATGTTACACCTCAATCTAGGAGTGGACTAAAGGTCATAACTTTCTCTGGGTTTTCTAATGTCCTTACTACTTCCCCCTCCTGCTTAGGTTTGCCACAGGATTTCCCAACTCATCCTTCAGTTTCTTTCTGTCCACTCTTCCTCAGTAACTCAAGTGTTTTACTCTCTAGCTCCATTCCATTCTCACTTCCTCTTTTCCCCCTCTCTTTCCACTGCCATCTTTTTCTCTTGCTCACTCTTTCTCTTTTTAAACGTGTCTTTCTCGCTGCCCTTCCCCTCTCTCTCTCTCTCCTGCTTCTTTCCCTGTTTTGTGTCTCTATCTGCTGTTCCCTTTCTCCATCTGTCTCAACCACTTTGCTATTCACTCTCTCTGTACCTCCACTCTCTTTCGCTCCATCTCACCATTTGTCGTCTCCCTCTCTACACTATTCTCTGTCTGTCTCTCTTTCCGCTGCCACCTCTCTCTGTCTCACCTCAGTATTCTCCCCCTGCGTCTCTCGCCTCTTTCTCCTTTGTTCTCTTTCTCTGGCTCTCCATCGCTTCTCGTGTTGTCTCTCCCTGTCTCCTCACACACCTGAACCCACTCTCGGAGACTCTCACACCAAACTACAACTGCTCAATAAACAGAGCTGCAAATGCTCAACTGCTCCATATAGCCTTGTCCCCAACAACACCTTACCTTCTCACAAATGCTCCACAAATTCCTCCTGCACTGACACTCTCCTCTCGGGTGACTTGGTACCACTGCTACACCTCCAACTTCACCCAAATACCAACCACCTCTCCGCTCCTCAGCTTGACCTAAATAGTCCCTCACCCGCTCCACCTGACTAATGAGCTGAGCCTGGAAACAAAATAACTAGTGGGGATTTGAGCAGTACCTGACCTTGTTGTAAAAATTAAACCACAGATCGATGTTGGCAAAGTTCTTTCTGGATATACTTCACTAGACAGACTTTACCTGCAAATAGACTCAAGGGACCTCGAAGTACTCTTCGAATTGTTATAATGTTGATGAAACAGTTGCTCGTTTCATGTTTTTTATCATGTATACTTACCATAAGTGAAAAATGGATTAGACTAGAATTTAAGGAGCATGGGCTTAGGCAGACAATTGAGGCATTGGGTTTTTTTTAAGTGTGCAACATAAAACAAACGTGTATTGCTTTAGCTAATTTTTTTTTTACTGCACTTTTAAAGATATTTTTTAATAATTGATGGTGGGCTGCTCTGTGTGTGTTTTTTTCCATTGTGGGAGCTGTATCTGATCATTATGATACTATGTACAAAAGGCCATTTATTTGATGAAATGTTTACATTTGTGAAGATGTATTATTGCAATTGCTCTTTGATGGCTTCTTGCCCACTAAAGTCTGCTTGTTGTTGTTCATGGGATTTCCCCACACGTTCCTCAGATCTTTGTCTGCTCCTGCTCAGCTTCTTGTAGAGTAACCTCTAAATGCTCACACCAGAAAAAATACAACCCACTAGGGAAAAAAGCCCAGCACACCTTTTGCAAGGAGAACATGGTTGCTTAATCTCACAAACAATGCAAATACGTGCCAGCAAAGAACTCTGCCACCACGGGGCGCTCCAACAAAACAGCATTAGCAATAGGTTTTAAAGGTACACAGTGTCACAAGTGACACACATTGCATAGGTAATGAATCCAGGTAGCTGGTTGGTGTGACCCTATGCACATACAGCCTGCTCACTGTGTGATGCCAGGCGATTGGTCCCAGCATCCTATGTCCATCTTCTTCCACATGGGGATCTTCATCTTCCGTCATTGGATACAAAGGCACTAATTGGCAATTTAGCTACACAATTCATTATTTCTTAGCTTCTACAGTGCACCTGGCACCAATGACATGAGCATGACAGATTCTTTTGAGGACCTGATAACTTTTCAGAACTACGTGAACTCCTTCTCCAATCCAAGGCATGTTGGTGGCTTCACAACTTTCCCACCCGTGGCATGAATGTGTTACCTTGTCCCCTGGCACCTTGCAGCACAAATCACATGAACCAATGGTGGGGGCAGCCTGCCCCTGCTCTCTGATCTTCCTGATTGACTGGCCATTTTACATTTTTATGGCCAGGGGTCTTGGGCTGGTCAATTTTCTCAAATGTTTGCGTCCGTGGTTTTGGGGGTCTCAGGACACTATAATGTATAGATCTGGACAGTGAAGGCCTAAAGTCCTCACCCAATTTCTCATGGGATAGCTCTTCAAAGACTCATTCGGGTTCTCTCTTGGCCTTGCAGGGCTCATTCTTTCTGGGTTGCATCCACTACTGATAAGTCACAATAAAGAACTGTGTGTGTATGTGTATTCGAGAAATTAACCTTCTGTGAAACTACCAGGGCTGGGAGCAAAGAATGCACGCACACCCTTCTAACCCTCAGGACTGAATGTGAATTTACTATCAAAGCCATGGCACTATACCTCAATTTCAAGATGACATCTAACTTCTATTCTAACTTTCATTACACACGTGATACTAATATCAAAATCCAGTATAATTCCACTACAACCAAGCTTCTATAGGTAATCCCCCCTCATGCCTCCATTCTCCAAGCTTTCCCAAAGTATCTCCTCATACAATCACCTCGTCCTGAATCACTGAGGGGCCTTGCACTTGTGCCCCTGCTTCCCAACATTCCGCCTTTCATATCTATTTCTATATTAACAAATGAACTTGCCATCTTCTCAGCCTCCTCATACCTCCATGTTCCTTTCTTGGGAACCCACACTCTACATACCGAATACAAACTTTCTCCATCTTGGGCATACTGCTCCGGGGTACACGTAAGATATATACAGCCCCATCTGTTTCTAAGTCAACCTAGTGTTCCACATAGATATCAGGATCTGAGGGATCAATACTTTGCTCTTTCCTCACCATGCAGGGCTTATTTGGGTCTTCAGTTTGTGCCTGCCTATCGTGTGTACCACGAGGTTCACTGCTTTGCCCAATTGAAACCATCATCATCGCACAATTAGGGATCTCTTTAGCACAGCATCAAAGTCCCAACTGTCACGTGCAGAAGATCACCAGCACAAACACCACCACTGGCACTAGTATCTTCACAACTGCTCCCATCCATGATGGTGCCCATGAGAATAGATAATCGAACCACTCACTTTTATGAATACCTGCTTCTGTCTACATATGTTCTCCAAGGGTATGCCTGGCTCTATTATCTGCTTGAGAGACTTGTTTGCAGCATTGTTTGTGGTTATGTACATAGAGCATAATTCTCCTATTTTTTTTTACAAATGCCCTCTACCATGGCTGTAAGCAGATCCAGCACATCCCGGTTCTGCAACCTGCAAAGTCATTAACCAGATTGCTCTCAGTTCAACCTTGATCACATTGAAACCTTGTTCAATATCATTCACCAGTTGTAACAGCTCACACCTAACTATTTGCAGCCATTTGGGATTGGCTGCTGCTTGTATCCCTGGCACTAACAGAGAAGGGAAAAGGTATTTTCCTTATTGTACAGCCTATATTGATCAGGTATTTTGTCAAGTAATTGAGCTGAGTTTTCTGACAGATAGTTAGATCTCCTTTTTCTAAAAATATTGTAGAGGAGAAGTGAAGTACCCCTACCAAACGCTCCACCCCCATGCTGCCTATATGTTGGGAGCCGGAGATTGCAACATGTGCAGTGTCGGTAAGTATGCCTGTACGGCAGAGAATCATGGAAACAGGGTAGCCATTGAGAAAACCCTACATACATGCACAAAGACATAGGGCCTCATTACACGGAAGGCGGTAAGGGTTAACGGTCACCGGTAATGGTACCGGTGACCGTTACCCTGACCGCCTTACTATGAGGTCCCTTTGCGGGTTGGTACTTTAACGCCTGCTTTTTGCAGGCGTTAAAAACCAACCCGCAAAGGGACCTTGGTGCTAATTACGGCACCGCAAATTTGCGGTACCATAATTAGCACCTTCCCCATTCCCATTATGCCCTATGGGGCAAAAATGGGAATGGGGAAGGGCAATGGTGGAAGGGGGAATTACCGCTCCGCCAACCTTGGAATAGGGCAGTAATTCCCCTTTCCTCCAAGGCAGTGCCGGTAATTTACCAGCATGGACCTCATTACCACCTTCCGTGTAATGAGGCCCTGTGTTCTTTTGTATAAAGTTCCAGAGGAAGTGTGCATTTGAACCAGAAAGAAGATTGGTGACGTCATGCGGAGTAGAAAATGACACACCTGAAGCAGATGCATGAGGCAGAAGAATATAGACATTCTATAAACTCTGAAAAGAAGATGTTACAGATGAGCAACATTTCGGGCTTCAGATGAAGATGCTCATGCTACAGAAATGCTGAAGAATACATAAATCAGTTTACACTTGTACAGACGCAGTAACGCAAGTAGACAAAGTAATCTTAAGGGTGGCTACATAGTGAATAGTTTTGCGGCGATGAGCCAATGTATAATACATAGGAATGTATAGAACCTGGATATTCCACAGTGCAATTTAAAGCAAGACTGAAACCCGTAATTGGAAAGAGTTTTCAGTGTGGCGTAGTTGGAAAATTACTGATGGCGAGAGAGAAATTCAAGAAAGGCTTGGCTGGGCCAGCACCAATAAGACGAGGCCCCATGAACCTGAGAGTCCATCCAGTAGTTACAATGAACATGAGAAAGAAACAACTCCTGTTTGAAATGGAATGGAAAAACACTGAAGGCGTCAAGAGTTCATCATTTAATAGAATTAAATGCTGCAAAAGCCTTGCAAATGCGGTATCCCAGTCATATGGTCAGACCAAAATAGTAATTGGGTCGAGCTACACCGAAACCAAGATGATACTCCTTTTATTTCTGAGGTGCAGAGAGCCTCTACAAGGCCGAGTTCAAAGCATAATTGACTGGTAGACTGCAAGAGTGATGATAGATGTGGGGCTAATTGGAAGGGGAGGCATGAGCACGCTGACCGTCCATGCACCTTGGTTGGTAGCCTGCATGCTGCTAGTGTGTGGAATATTCCAGAGGGGTAAAAGGGGCCAAACCAATGGTAGGGGGCCACGTATTAGAGAGCCCTATAATTTGTATAACCAATAAAGTGTCGAGTATTAGAGTGACATGAAAGATGAGCTGCACTTGGAATGGACTTAGTTCCCCAGCTGACAGTAGAGACCCAATCACAACCCCCGTAAGTATGGAACATATACTTACATGTTCCCTCTTATCCTATCACATCCCCAAGTAGGTTTTTGTAGTTTTCCACATAGTGTGACATCACTTATGATGAGTTTGTGATATAAAAGTCTTGTTTTTTATGAAATTCTCTGAGAGAAATCGAGCAAACGTCTGTTGATGTCTCTTTTAGACAATTGCAAATAAAACAGACAAACTTTGCCAACTTCCTGAGTCGGTTTGATTATTGATGTTTGAGTAACTTCTGCTTCCCCTTCCATCTCAAAGTATTGCTACCTCATCTTAAAAGGCCTGAAGTCACCGGGTACAATATGTTCTCCTTTCCTTTTTTCCTGGCAAAATCTGAAAACCAGGGGGCTGTAGCAGTGATGGCGAGGCACTAGATCCTGGTGGTGGTGTGGGGGTAACCAAGCTCCCTGGTCTCATGATTAGGTGTGAATCAGGCATCACAAGGAGAGCCGAGTGCAGCGTGGTCAGTGAGCATACGCCCCTCCATGATGGTGGGAGATACAGAAATGCCTGATGGCCACAGACCCAGTACATATCCATCACTGCTGCTGTAACTTTCATGAGATATGGAATGTTTATGGTCATATTGCATTTGTCATTTGTACCCACAGAGACATTGCCTGCATTATAGAAACATAGCTGATATTCATCTTGCTTCTGAACCTTCACTGGCTTCTCCTTTCATTCAATCCATGTTAACTTTTCCACATGCTTCCCCCAATACTCTTGCCATGCTTTGTTTACCCTCTGGATTACTTCTTTTATTTGACCTTGTTGGGATGGAAATGAGACTATGCCACCCCCCTAGGCACCTCCAAGTTAGGCAATCCCCACACTAAGCAATATAACCCACAAGGGGGGAACAGCCCCCACCCTCGGTGCACATATAAAAGCCCCATTGCGCATAGAAGTAGGCGAATAGCGCTCGCCATGCCCCTGCTCCATGACTCCATTTTGTGTTAGGCCTAGACAAGATGACCTGCGATGCGCGCGTACAGAGTTCACTCAGAGATGCCCAGCCTGACATCGGCACACCAAGCCCTCTCTGCATGAGAGGCTCCAGCACAGTGTCCATCCATCTCCACTAAACTGCCATTGGGCCCCTGACCCTCACCTAGCCAGGTCGAAAGCTGACCACAATTCATCAACCTGACCCCCTACCTTTTAACATAGTGATAATTATCCGACCCCCATGCCCTGTCCTCGCTAAGGTGCCCACCACAGATCTAAAGCTCACACGGCTGTATATCTCTCCATTAGCAACACGTGTCTCCTGTAATATGAGGTACCGGGAAGGGAAAATCATAGATCAAACTCCAGGGGGGAGACCTTGAGTGTGTGAACTGTGGTATCAATGAAGCCCTGAATGTAGGGGTCAGTGTGACTGTATTTTATCCTCCCCTCTTCTTGGCACCCCTCTCCTGTGTCTCCCAGGTGACTGCCATAATAAATAATAAGGAATGAATAGTCTATATTAGTTGTTTAGTTTAGCTAAGAAACATTGTAGTTTATATATGCCCTGACCTTCACCATGAACATGAGCCCAGCTGGCCCCCTTGGAGCCAGATCAACGAGTAAAACCTTGTTATCCCTGCAACCTATCTCTTGGCTTTATTACCTAGTGGGGCGTATTTACTCTGGAGTATGTAAGTGTTGTGTCTGAGGGTGTGTCTGAGGGTAACCTTCCTCCCGCGCATGACAGTATTCAAGCCATTCTGTGTGTTCATTGAGACCTTTCTCAATGCTTTGAGTCAAAAAGATGAGTTCTTGTTCTTTCAACAACAGCCTTCTTTTATCGCAATTCGTGTCATTTCCTGCCCTCAGTTGATATAAAACCGTCCACTTTAAATCTTCCACAGTATGCACATATTCAATCCAATGGGCTATCAGGGGTGCATTCTGTACTCGATTACTGATGCAGCCTTTGTGTTCTGTCACCCTTATGTGTATTATTGTTTCCGTTTTGCCTACGTACATTTTCCTGCAAGGGCACCAAATTCCATACAGTACCATCCTAGAGTTCCAGTTTGTAAAGCTGTTCTGCCTCCAGGGATTCTTTAATTCAATGTTTACTTCCGAGCTTCTACAGGCCTGTGGCCAACAGGCACACATCCCACAGGGTGAATGTCCTTTCAGCTGTGTCAAACCCCCTGTTTCTGTTATTGTTTTTTGTTTCATACTTCTACGGCTGATGTCATTCTGATTTGTTGATCTTTGAGGGTCTTACTCCTCTTGAAAGAAGTACAAGAAACCAGTAGTGGTCCTGAAGAAACAGAGTACGGCTACCCTGGAGAAAGGGCAGCCTAGTGAATGTGTGGGACACAGTGCAAGGTAAGAAAACGATGGTGAACATAGAGGGATGCTTTTTTGTGCTGAAGGGTATGTATACGCTGCAATGCATTATTAGCTGCAGGCAAAGAATATGCAGATTCTTGGACCTATGCTTTTCGTGGTGTTTCACATTTTAACATTTTACCTTGCTGTGGCACAGTTGTCAGGGTGACCCTGTTCAGGGATACCTGGAGAGCTACTCACTGGCAAATGGTGAGCTGCCTGTAATTCCCAAGCTACATCTCAGAGACTGCTAGGCTTTAGAATACAAAAATACATTTTTGGCCAGGTGTATTAGATTTCAAAACAATAAAGACACAGCATATATTATCTTATGAACTTTACAGAGAACGTACTAATGGTGGTCAGTCATAATGTAGAATGCAATAATGTCGACAGTCAAAATGTCGAATTTGTTTTTCAGAAAACAATAATGTCGAAAACCAATAATGTCGAATTTTTTCTACATTTTTTCGAATTTTTTGAAAAAAAAAAATAAATATATATATAATTAAAATGTGTTGAGTATGAGGGGTGAGAGGGTGGTGGGGGTGTGGGGGGGTTGCCGGGGTGTCTTGGGTGAGGGGGGTTGGAGGGGGACCCCCCCTAGTAAATGATACTCTTCTTGTTTATGTATTTATTGATAGTGCTAATTGACATTTTTTTTCGACATTTTTTTTCTAAAAATTGACTCTTTTCATTATATGTATAGGTTTTCGACATTATTGTTTTCTACATTTTTTTTTCGACATTTTTGTAAGTCGACATTTTTTTTCCTACATTATGACTATAAAGCCGTACTTATATTGGGATTGAGTTTGCTATATAGATATGATCTATGTTCATGTCTATGTACATAATTTAGGGAACATGCTGATCGTCCTTTCTGGATATGAGATGACTGTGCATATGTTCTTGCATATTAGGAAAGGTATTATTAAGAATCGTATGCCAGGGAATTGGGGGAACCATTCCCACACTGCTCAATCTGAGGGCTATACAAGACCGTATAGCTTTGAAGTCTGGCGCAGGTGGCAAATTGACCAATGAGGGAATTGTATGTCACACCCCTGGTTTGCGATGCCCGCAGTGCTCGCCGCGCAGTTCTCTCTGTCATCACAGGTGCACCATGCTGAAAGCACTGCCACCAGCATGGCTCTCATCCTCACCTGGGCTGCCCCTGACAGACATGGCATGAGAACTCAAACCACCCCTCGCCACCCCCACCACTCCTTACCTTTAACTGTGTCACTCCTGGCAGACCTGACCCAGGACCTCGACTGCGTCCTACACTGCCCCGATAATTCTTTGGTGGGCTGTTGTTTCAAAACCTGCTGTCCCCCGCCTCGTCCTTACACAGCTAGGTACTCTCAGTCAGCCCAGCCAACTCCCTGTAGCAACCCCAGGCAGATTCCTGTTCCCCTGTCTCTACTCTGCTTTTTTCAAACCCCTCTCCCTTTGTGTAGTTGGGCCTTCAACTCAGTCTGCAGGCCCATAGCTCCTGGCATGTCCTTGGGCGGGGTCTATAAAGCTTCATTAGGATTGGGCAAGTGCGCAGCAATCATTTGGTTGTTTGGAACATGGACAATAACTTCCGATATAGATCCGCAGTTCCACGTGACTGGAAGGCGTGGTGCCCCATGAGTCTGCACATGTCCTTACCTTAGTTACTGTGCCTCTGTTTGAGCATTTCCCCCAGTAGCTTCGTTTCCTTATCCTCTCCTGAGTTTCGCTATAAAAGTGGAGTTCTTTTTGTTTTTTTTTTTTAGAAATAGAAGAGAATTTCGTCCCCCTGTACGTTTCTTTGGCAGCCATGTTTGTCCAATGGTTTCAGTGTCAGAGCATAAACACGTTCAACGTGATAAGTGTTCAGAATGCAAACCTGTTTCCATCAGTGAAATCAAAGCACCTGGTTGGTCAGCCAGGATGCTAAAAGACGTGTAGCCTTCAGCTGTAGGCAATATCGGCGTGTTAAGTCCTCATTAACGGCTTCTTGATTTGCTTGGGCTGGATAACTCAGTGTTCTGCCTTTTGCAGCTGGTAGAGCTCAGAGCTGCATATTATAATAAGTCTAAAATGCAATTTCTTATGTAAATAATATGAATGCACTAAAGGTAGATTTAGTCATTACATTTATTTAGAGCGCAATACAATCCCTGGTTCTGAAAATGATGTTCTATTCCTGCAGGGGCTCACTTATGG
Organism: Ambystoma mexicanum; assembly: GCF_040938575.1. Classification (NCBI taxonomy): domain Eukaryota; kingdom Metazoa; phylum Chordata; class Amphibia; order Caudata; family Ambystomatidae; genus Ambystoma; species Ambystoma mexicanum. The sequence goes on along the minus strand of NC_090921.1, from coordinate 1,250,354,836 downwards.
AAGAGATATTAGGAACATCGGATCACACCAAATTGCAGTGTACATTTGCTCTGGGAGTGTGTGCAAAGCTGGAAATACCTGTGCTTCACTAGAGATATTAAAACTTTTGTTCACATGCTGAGAGAATAATACCCAACCCATATGTTATATGGCATCTGTGAAGCGCCTACTGCTATTGGTATGGCTTTGAAGCGCTGTGGGAAAAAACGCCCTTCGGAGAACCGTGTTCCGAGATGTGACATGTGAAGGAAAGATTATAAAAGACGTGTGTGCATTTTTAGCCAACACAAAGGTCGATGGGGAGTGGCTGGGTGCTGCATAGAAGGCCATAGAAATCAGATGAGAGGATGGATGCCATGACAGACTGTCAGGGCAGTAGGGGATTCAAGAAGACTGATTATGTCCATCGCTGGACCACATTTATAATAGTCACCCAGGAGATAGATTAAGTCTGTCAGGATGCTGAGGGTAAAAGCCAGGTTTTGAGCGCCTTCCTGAAAGCGAGGAGATCCTCTATGCAGCAGATGTTAAATAGGATTGAGTTCCAGATGGTCGGTGCTTGGACTGAGAACCCAAGTCCCCTATGATGGTTGATCTTGCAACTGAAATGACTAGGAGGAGTGCTGCCCCTGATCTCAGGTTAGGGGTGGGCCTGTAGCATGTGAGTTTATGTTGTAGATATTCTGGTCCTGAGTTGTGGAGAGCTTGGTGGATGAAGCACATAGCCTTGAAGGTGCACTTGCCACTTGCTGGCCGCTACTTTTACTTATTGTTATTATCTATTCCCATGTACTGCACTGTCCTTTCTCCCTCCCCACGCACGTGCGCGATCTGAATGACACCTGGCCTAGTAGGAACGTTGTCTGCCCTCCCTTGTTCCCCCTCTCTTGCCTCGTGGCACCTTGAAACTCTTGTGTATCGGTGCGTTATAAATACCATATCATATCATATCGTTGCCTCAATGGCAGCCAGTGAAGGCCACCCAGGGAGGGAGTGATGTGTTTTCTAGGGCCTGGGACATGGAGGAGTCTTGCTGCAGTGTTTTGTACCCATTGGGTGTTTTCCTAGTTGTGAAGCTAGGACCCCCAGGTATAGGGCATTAGCATAGTCTAAGCGTGATAGGACAATAGCAACGATAGCCCAACTCTGTGTGGGAAGGTCAGGTAGAGAAAGATGTGGAGGAGAATGTGCATGTGTAGGTAGCACATTTTAGTCACAGAATGTATGTGATGTGATGTGATAGGGTCAGGTCTGTGTCCATAATGCATCCAAGATTTCTTACTGTGTTGGATGTGGTGGGGGGGGTGCCCAGAGAGAGCTGTCACAGGGAGCGTTGGGGGAAGAGGGTGGTCTTCCCGCAGAGTATGATCTCAGTTTTTCCTGGGTTGAGAAGGAGGTGGTTAGCAGTCACCCAGTGTTCGATTTCTGAGAGACATCATGTGAGATCGGTGGAGGAGGCATCCAGTGGGCTTTTGAAGACGATTTGGGTGTCGTCTGCGTAGTCATAACAAAATGTGGGATCGGATGAATGCAGGGAGGGGGATCAGGTAGAGGTTAAAGAGCAGAGGGAAGAGAGGCATCCTGAAGCACTCCGTGGGGAACAGTGTGGGGTGTCGAGGTGAAAGGAGGCATGTGTATAATTTGGGACCTGTTGTATAGGTTATCCACTTCAGAGCTGCGTCCCTGATTCAAGAGAGAGTGGCGTCTGTCTGTGAGGGTGGGTTGGTCAATGGTGTCGAAGGCTGCTGAGAGATGAAGTGGAATTAGTGTGGTGCAACCTTTTGCGTCTCCGTGTCTTTTAAGATTGTCCCTGATGGAGGCTAACCATGATTTAGTTTGTCTTAGGGGTCTGAAGCCAGATTGGGCTGGATTGAGAAGTAGACTGGATTGTGTGAAATGGCATAGTTGAGAGTAGGTCGATTACCTTAGCTATAAATTGGTTGTTTGAGATGGGTCTGCAATTGGTCAGCACAAGAGGGTTGAGTGAGGACTTCATGAGCAGGGGCTTGATGTAGGAGGTCTTGAATTCTGCTGGGACGGTGTGGAAGTGAGAGTTGTGTTCACAATAGATCATGTAATGTCGCCGGCACAGGTTGAATATAGGATTCATTTTAGTAGAGTAGATGGCCAGGGGTCACTCAGAGAGCCTGAGATGTAGCTGTTAGATAGGAGCTTTAGAAATTCACAGTGGGAGATTGGAGAGAAGGAGGAGATGAGTGAGAGGGAGAAAGCTTCTGTTGTCCAAGTCGAGGTTGTCAGGGAGAGGGTGAACAGCTCTATTTTAGTCGAGATGGCAGTGTTTCTTTCAACAGGTATTTTGTGGACGTGATCTGAGAGGGAGTCACAGAGTGTTTGGGTGTGGGTTGGGAGGAGGCAGTGCATGCTGTGGCAGTGCATTTGGAGATAAGCTTGTGGAGTTTCCTATAGGTGTTTTGAGCAATTGTGATTCTGTACCAGTAATAGGATTTGTATGCCTTGCGTATGTCTGCCCAGGAAGCATTGAGCTGGTGGGAAAAGGCTGTTCAATTCGGGGGTCAAGGGTGTGCACACCATCTGCGTTCTAGGATGTGGTTCTGGGATTTGAGAGTTTTGAAGGTTGAGGTTAACCATCTGGGTGAGAGACCTTATCTGCTGGAGAAGGATCTGACTGGGGTGAGCAGGGTGAGTACTTCTGAAAGCTAGAGAAAGTAGTGGCAGATGAAGATCTGGTCTGACTGGAGGTGTTTGGAGGTCAGATTGGCCAGTAGAGAATCTGCCAGGTCCAGAGTTAATTTGACTTTCTTCCAAAGAGGGGAGAAGGTAGAGGGCTGCGTGGCTGCCGGGGGGCCTGGAGTGTCTACAGTCGAAAGAGTGAAGATGATGACTGCGTGGTTCATCCAAATGTGTTGGCAAGGTGGCAGTGGAGTGATGTGGTCTGGAGAGCTGATGATTGCAACTAGGCTTTCGCCTGCACTGTGGGCAGAGCATGTAATTAGTTGTGTTAGATGTAGGGTTTCCAGGTTGTCCAGTAGGGAATGTGTCATGGGGTTATGGTCGATGGCAGACCAGATATTTAAGTCCCCTAGTATTCTGAGGCGTGGGTGGGAGACCAAGATGGCTGCTAAAGAGTCGCTAATGGTTTCTGCAAAGAATCTATTGTAGCCCAGGGTCTATATATGAGCAGGAAGCTGTGAGTGTGTGGCGGGTGAGTAGAAACTTAACCAGAAGGGATTCGCAGTCTGAGCTGCAGGCGTGTTCCTCCAAGTGTGTAATGGAGAGGTAGGATTTATACAGGATGGTGATGCCACGCACCCTGCTGGTTCTGTTATGCATGATAATACTGTAGCCTGGAGAGAAGGACTCATGTGCAATTGACCGGAGGTCTTGCGAGAATCATGTTTTAGTGATAAAGAGGACATTGGGCCTTCCGATGAAATTAAATCATACTTGTTTTGACGATTTTTGCAATGGGTCTGGCATTGATCAGATTGCACTTTGATCTGCTTATTGGTTGAGCTTTTGAGGTAGGGGGTTCTAGTTTCTGTTGGGGGTGTGGAAGTGTTAGCTGCAGAGAAGGGGGGCCTGTTTGGAGAGGTCCAGTGAATGACTCGAGTATGTAGTGTAGTGGAGCCTGAGGGAGAGGTTGTGTACCGGGTCCGAGGTGTGTTTGAAGGTGAGATGTCTCTTGTGGGGGCCTATGGTTTCTGCTGGAGGGAGAAGTGTTGGTGGCCATGTGCGTTGTTGGTGAGTGTGTGAAGAGTGCTCTCAAGGTGGGAGTCCTCATGGTAAAGGTGGGTGTAGTGGTTACTGGTGGTGGGAGTGCGGGTGGGGTTTGAGGTGTCTAGACCCTTGTGTGAGGTGAGAAGGTGGATGTAGACTCTATCGAGAATGGAAGGTTAAGAGGGTGGGTAGGGCTCAGAGAGGGCTTACAGTCTTGTTTCCAGTCGAGAGGTTGGTGGGTCTGATCACAGCCTTCTAGCGGGTGAACAGAGTCTGGGGAAGATCTTCAAGAGGTGCGAGGGGGAAGGTGCCTGGCGAGTGTGCCGGTCGGGTATTTAGCAGGTTGAGGAGTGATTTCAATGGATTAGGTGGCTTGGGAGAGACTGAGAGGGTGTATATGTGGAGGGGCTTTGACTCTGGATGTTAGATGGGGGAGGTATGTTGTATAGAGAATGCATGGGTGGCACAATGTCTGTTCTTTAGGTTTTTAGGGGGAGTGCACATGAGGGTTGGAGGGGTGGATGAATGGGGGGGTGGCAGCCAGGATTGCATATGAAGTGTTTAGGGATGTACAGCGTGGGTCAGAGTGGTGTGATTGGATGTTAGAGTGTGCAAGGAGGTGGTGTCAGAGATGTCAGGGTGTGAAGTGTCTGTTGGAGAAGAGCGTGCTTGGAAGGTAGCCTGGTGAGAGAGCGGGGATGATCGAAAGGTTCATGCAGGAAGTGGGGGGTCTGGGCTGGGCACGGGGGTAGGTTGTGTCTTCTTGTGGGAGCTAGGTTGGGAATGGGGAGGTGGCAAGTAACAGTAGGGTCTGCATGGGGGAGAGGAGGCATCTCTGGAGCACCACAGAGCGCCTCTTAGTATGGCAGAGCAGAGCAACTACCGAAGTCAATTATGGGACCTGCACCTGGTGGGGAATTCAGAGGTGCAATCCAACTGGGGAGCGCAGCCCTATGACACAAGTGCAGCAGAGTACCCACAGCTGGAGGAAACAAAGTTGCGAATAACCCAAACCTACCAAACACATAAATGCGATGTAGTTGATCACCACAGTAGTGAGAATCAGTTATGCCAGCCCCGTCCAGGAAGCACTTGAATGTGGTGGAGCATGACACCAGTGAGATGAAACAGTGCAAACAGACCTAATACATGCAGCGGGTGCAAAGAGCAATGTAGTGGAATAAAACAAAAGCAATGTTCAAAAATGCAAACCCAACCCAGAAGCACTGTGGAAAAAAATGCAATGTAGTCTCCTACCTGGTTGTATGTGCAGACTCTGTGAGCAAGACCTGGCAGGGACTAGGGCGCCAGGACGAACAGGCAAACGGATGGTAAGTGCCATCAGGAAGGCACCCTTTGCCTGTGCCCTTAGCCGGCTGCCTGGGCAGGGCTGCCCTGAGGGGTTTACTTAAAAGGATGTCTGCCACCCGTATCAGCCACCAATCATGGGCCTGGTGTGCAGGCATTGGGTGAGATCACGATAAGGCTAGCGGATGGAAGGGGATCAATACAACGAACATTGTTTGTGTGGCTCTCGGGCTCAGGGTGCACAAATTAAGAGCAAAATCCCCAAACTCACCACCGATTCTGCTCTGGCAGCTGCACCGGTGCGAGCTCAAAAGGAAAGAGGAATCCTCAAGTGATTAACCAAAGGATGCAGGCCTGGGTCAGCTCGCCCATTGCATCCACCATTCACATGCCCAATGGGAAGACAGAGGATGGGAATGAGGGTGGGCTAGAGGAGGGAAGTGGCTCAATACAAGGCAAAGCATTTGTGTGGCTCTCAGGGTTCACAAATGAAGGGCACAATCCCCAAACTCACCACCGCTTCTGCTCTGGCAGCTGTTCCAGTGCGAGAACGTAAAGAACGAGGAATCCTTGAGTGATTCACCAAAGGATGCAGCCCTGGGTCAGTTGGCCCCTAGTATCCACCAATCACAGGCCTTTGCGGCAGGTAGAGGGTGGGATTGAGGGAGGGCTGGGTGAGGAAAGGGGCTCAAAACAATGCTGAAGCGTTTGTGTGGCTCATGGGGCTCAGGGTGCACAAATGAGGGACAACATCTCCAAACTCACCAGCACTTCTGCTCTGGTGTCTGCTCTTGTGTGAGAACGAAAAGAAACGCAATTCGGTTTAGCCTTTTTTCTGGGTATTTCTGGTAGCTTTACTATCAGAGAACTTTGGAAGTGGATTACAGATGGGAGGTCAAATTACCTTTTTCTTTAGACCATCACTTAACTGGCACTCTGGGCCCTCTAAGTGGACAGGGACTCATGCCATAACTACTGGGTACACGTACTGATTGTATGACAATGCAGGATAATTTCCCTGATTCACAAAAACCTACACTGGAGCAAATTGGAACTGCATGTGCATGAGCAAGCCACTTGCAGTGTATGATTGTTACCTCTGGTGGGTCACTAATGTTGGAAATGTGAGATTCCTCTTGTGGCATTAAGCATTTCATGCCTCATCCCATAACACATGACACAATTGAGGGACACTGAGAGCAAATGTGGAAAAATCAATGTGGAACTAAGTCACACATCATTTTGGGAGTTTGAAATAGCGTATGATGCTTTATTTTTCTGCAGGTGCTTTGCCCTGAAGAAGACACACCCAATATGTAAATAGGATATTGTCGAAACTAGTTCTTTTGAGCTCTACACATGGCCAGCAGATTCTGTGGCCTTAGTCATAACTAATACGCAATAGTAAGATGCAAAAGAAAGTGCAATACGATGGAGAAATAACAGTGTTAGGCAAAATTGACAGTATTGATGTGCAAACTATATTTGCCAGAATAAGTTTGCATATTCAGAATGGTGTCCGTATAGATGCCCTTGAATTATTGTAACCTTTTGTAATTTAGCACTATGTATTTCTGTAATCATGTATTGCTTTGGAATTAGTGATGAATGGTGTGGCTGAGTTTGAATGACTGTATGTTGTAAAATGTTGTCTGACATAATATGAAATATTAATGAATATATGAGGATTTGTCATACAGTTTTGTACTTTTCAGATATATTTTAAACAAGAAAATACACTGTCTTCTAATATATTTTGTCATGCAGCATTTGTATGTTTAACATACCATTTTGTTATTTCTGCTCTATTGAATATGATGGATTAATTCCATACATTGCCTACTGTTTTTATTGATCTCATGTGGTAGGCTTTCCTGTTGAGTTCAGGAAAAATCAATGATGCCATAAGTACCTCAGCTGAGATTTAGACCATCAAGGCGTAACTACTGGCTGATTATAATGCAAGGTCAGACAATGGCCCTGATTCACAAAGGCTAGCATTGGCGCAAATGTGGAGGCGCCAGTGAGCATCTCGGATTTGCCAGCACTATATCATACCTGATTCACAACGTCTAAGAGTAGTAGAGCAAATCTGGGGATGCTTGAAGCATCTCTGAGAGATGCTTTTGAGCATATCTTCGAGAATAACATTCACACGTGAGCATCTCAAAGATGCTCTGAGCATCAAGATTTGGTCCAGTTTCACACTTGTGCATCAGCTATGAGGTAAGTCAAAATATGACATGCTCACTAACCCCTCCAGATTTACTCCAGTGCAAATCTTTATGAATCAGGATAATTAAACAGGATCAAAAGGCAAAAATCTATCAGAATACCCACACGTAAGCAAATAGTATTGAGGGAAATGGTATTCACAGAAAAACAAATAGTAAAGAGGAGCAATCACGGATCACAAGCAATTAACACAGTAAGTAACAAAGGTCGGTTCAATAAATTGGAAGAATTGTTTAGGTGCACCTGAGTGGATCTCGGCTACAAGATCAAATATGTATAACTAACAAAAGGTCAACCTGATTCAGGGGACAACAACAGGGCACACTGCGGCCTGGCAATCCCACTATGTTTAAAGGAGGTAAATCGAATGTTTCACAAAGTAAATTAATTTAATGAAACATAGTAATTATGTAAAAATGTAAATCGAACATAACGTAATAGAGAAATAGTTCACTGAATACTCATTACATGACTGAAAAGACATACGAGTTTGCATGTATTTGTACATAAATCATGTGGCATTAGCAAATAGGAAAAGTCCTTTGTACATGTAGATAAGTAACTGAATAACACTAGTATCTCCTTCAAGGAGCATTGAGTACTGAAAGGGGTCTGTAATGTTCAGTACTAATCCTGATGTACATACTACGCGTTTCGGTCAAATGTGCCCTTCATCAGGTATGAGATGTAGAGGAAATTCTGTGTGTTCACAATCCTTTCCTAACCGGAAAATCTTCAATGAGCGTTTGGCATCTAATGAAAAGACATGTTTTGCCAGTACAGTGAATACAATAGAAGGGGGTGAGGTTAATGGATCAAGTTGGTAACATCAGCTTGCTGTGATGTGCGTTTCTCGAACAGCAGTAAGGTACAGCAGGTCTGCTAGGATAATTTTGCAGGAAGTATTGCAGATCCGCGTGTATTGTAAACTGTGGTTAGTATGAGTGTCTAGCTCCGACTGCTTCGGAGATCGGAACAGCGTCTTCGATGAACTTGAATGGTATTCATGCCTTGAACTTTAAAATGTACTTCACTTTGTGCGTCATGTGAAACTGTTTTATTTTTCATCTGGTTTTGGTTGTTAGGGGAATGTATAGCATTGAACCAAATGCCTTGGTTTCATCCACAGAAATTACAAAGTGGCAAGTTTCTTTGTGGTAGGTTTCATGGTGGAGGAAAACTATATAGATATATGTAGTGTTGGGAAGTGGGGGTGATCGTCCCAGACTCCCAAGAGGTAATGGCTGAGGCAAAGGCCTCAAAGTGTGCTGTAGATTCTTGCGGAGGCTATGAGGGGAGGTAGAGTGTCATTTAGAACTGGGTTATTGGAGTGAGTGCCTGTGTGGGGATAGTTTATATTCGAAGCAAAACACCATCTTAGAAATAGTAGCCATATTGAAATCGGGGCCTAACACTGCGTTGCAGCACGGACAGTAGGCCTAGGCCACAAACGTGGAAATTATGTGTGTGCATGCAGGAATAGGTTGTAACATGGGCAGCAGTGAGAAAGGCCAGAGCCACATAGATTCATAAACCTGCCATTGTCTCATTCTGCCAGCATTCATATCCCAGGAGGAATGGGCCCTGCAAGGCCATGAGGCTGCTCACAGCTCCCTGTGAAAAGTTATCCCACGAGGAGGAAGGCACGAGCCTCCGACCTTCCCCGGTCCCAGCTTTACGATATAGTGCCCGGATACCCACATCCCAAGACATCTGCATTACAAGGCATTAGCCGATTCCAGATCACCAACCATAAAGCTAGTAGATTCCCAATCACCAGAAAAGATCAGAAAGGAGGAACGGTTGACCCCACCACTAATTGATGCGATTCATGATGCAAGGTGCCGGGAGGTGCAAAACAACAAACCTAAAAACCAGTGTGGGGAACCTTGGAAGGGCACTGATGTGCCTGAGATCGAGCTGGGGTTGCAAATCATAGCGACCTCAACAGTATCAACCTAGACCATATCTGCAGTACCAGGTGTTCGTTATGGTAGAGATAGAGAATGCATTGTTTTTCTTATAATTGCTAATGAACTGCAGCTTTGCGTCCGATGACATCCCAGGAGGAGCCCACATGGAAGGAGATGGACAGACAGAAAGGACTGGGACCAATGGCCTGGCATCCCTTATGGAGCAGGTTGCCTATGTATGTGTTAGGCAGAATCCTGTGCAGTGCCCTTAGGGACCACTACACACAATTAAGACTACAGGTGGTAATACAAGTTCACTTTTGGTACAAGCCTGTACTACTATGTTAAAGTGGTAGTAGTAGCGGAGCAGCCAGGCTTATCTCAAGAGTATATGAGCAGTAGTAGAGATTACTCAAAGGGACCACAATTACTGTGACTCAAGCAAACACTGACTCAAGGTTTCAGGTAAAAAATATAAGTACATTTATTTTTAAACCATCTGTAAAACACAACACTTCTATTAATCCAAAATCACACGTGAAACACACTACAAACAACCAATTCACTTGGCACGGTATAACTCAAGGTAAGTACCCTATGTTTTAATGGACCGGTGTTGCGAAACAAAGGACGTTACCGGGAATACATATGTGATCACTTTTTGACAGTAATGACAGTTTGGTTTTACGAAAGATACATGTAACAGCGGAAAGAAATGTTACCGGGGCAAAAACACACTTAGCACCTGAGTTAACCAGAGCGAGTTGAGGGCAAAAATCATAGGCAATACTTTTGTCAAGGCAGGCAGAATCAGAGAACCCTCGCTGACAGAAATACAAGAGTCAATAGGCCAGAGCCAGTGTCAAGTGGAACTGGGTTCCTGTTGTTGAGGATCAAACAGTCAGACAGTTCAAGATTCAACGTTGCCAGGAGTACTTGGATATTGTCAACAGAGGAAGCAAAAGTTATAAGAAGGAGGGAAGACAAGGGCAAGCCTTGGATGAGGAGACAAGGGATTCACCGTAGCTCCTCGAAGCAGAACACAGTACCTTATTCAGTGAAGAAGCTGGTGCTACGGCAGTTGTTCCTGGTAGTTTCCTGCAGACCCACGGTTCCTGGTGCTTCTGTCGTGGAGACGAGAAGGAGGACGACTGGAGGAGTCTGCACTACTCAGGGATGAAGCCAGAAGCAGCGACGGTGAATAAAAGGTGCGCTCCTTTAAAAACAGGAGAGGCTCTTCAGGTGGCTATCCGGACCACTACAGCAGTGTGCAGCGATTTCGACCATAAAGAGGATCCTCTGGCTGTGGAAGATGAGCTGGTTGACCCCACCAGGCTCAAGGGAAGAAGACTCCGGACTGGATCTTCTCTGGTCGTTGAAGGGTAGATAGCTCAGTACTGCAGCAGTGCTTCAACGGGACGGGGTGGTTGCAGCAGCTGTCTTCCTCTCACTTCTCTTTGGTTCCTTGTAGTTCCAGTGGCGACTCTGACTTCCAGCCCAAGAGTCCTGCCTTTTATGCAAAAAAACCCCATTCACACAGCCTGGCTGTCATTCACACATGAGGGGGGTTGTCCAGCCCGGACAACCACCTCAGCCAATCATGGCAAAGTGCCACCTGGGTTTCTAGGATACCCTGTGCATGGGGTGACTACACCCCTCCCTCACATTCAGCCCACCTAGAAACCCAGGCACCTAGAGGAGGGCTTCTTGGCAGAAGCCCGCCAAAAGACGGTGAACAAAGAAGGCAAACCTGGTTTGCCGCGCAAAGTAAAACAGAAGAAGGACTATAACAAAAAGAAATGGTGAATAAAGCCAATTGGAGCCAAAAGAAAGAGTATTTGGTCAAGCGGGTTTATGTTCGAGGCTACTAAAATAGCCTAAAACACTACCAAGTTATGTAATATAATCGCGGTAGGAAAATTAGGGTAGGTACCACTGCCACCAGCCAAGTCTTAGGGCCTCATTATGACCCTGGCGTTAAGGGTTTAACGGCGCCGTAAAAGGTGTAGGCGCCGTTAAACCCTTAACGACTGATTACGAGGTCCCTTTGCGGGACCCGACCTTAACGCCTGCTTTTAGCAGGCGTTAAAGTAGGGTGCCGCAAAGGGACCTTGGTGCTAAGTACGGTGCCGCAATTTGCGGCATCGTACTTAGCGCCTTCCCCATTCCCATTGAGCCCTATAGGGAAAAAATGGGGAAGGGCCCATGGTGAATGGGGAATTACCGCCCTGCCAACCTTGGAATGGGGTGGTAATTCCGCCATTCACCATGGCGGACCCCGGCATGGACCATGGTGCTAATAGCACTATGGTTTAGCGCCGGGGTCGTAATGAGGCCCTTAGTGTTAAGAGAGCGAAACAAGGCTCCAGAATGTACAGATAAAAAAGGGCTAAGATTTAACCCTTTACAATGCTCCATGTAAGATGGGGTGTACTGCATCTGTGGTTAAATGACTATGGGCCTCATTATGACCCTGGCGGAGGACCATGGTGCAATTTGCACCATGGTCCATGGCGCTAAGCTGCCAACTCCGCCAAGGTGGTTGGCGGACTTACCGCCCCATGCCGACCTTGGCGGGGCGGTAAGTCCCCAATCCCCATTTTACCCTTCCCCATTCCCATTCTTGCCCCATAGGGTATAATGGGAGTGGGGAAGGCGTTAATTACGCCACCGTAAATTACGGTGGCGTAATTAACAACAAGTCCCGTAGCGCCATGGATTTCTCCGCCTGCAAAAAGCAGGCGTAAAAATCATCCATGGCGCTACGGGAACTCGTAGTCTGGCGGAGAGGTACGTCATGCACTACGCCGGCGTAAAACCCTCTCCGCCAGGGTCCTAATGAGGGCCTATGTAAAGTTAATGTCAACTTTACCCTTTTCTGGGGGACAGTAGTCAGCCCCAGAAATGGAGTTGGTGGGAAGTCTAAAAAGACAACCCTGTGTCACTGCACTGAAGGTGCTGTGTAACACACAAAAGAGTGGGGCTACTGAAGTGTGTACTCCAGAGTTCACAATCACAAAAACAGATGAAATGAACATGGTAAAACATAGGTACGAGTGGGGGAAAAGCTCACACTCTTACCCAGTGGAAAAAAATAAACTCCAGAAATCCAGCAAAGCTGCTGAGGGACTCACTAGGTAAGGGAAATTACCCATTGAATGAGAATTCTCCCTAACACTCGCCCCCCCCCCAGACTAAGGGACAGGAGGATTTAATCCACTCCTGGATGGATCTCATACCTCTAGTTGGTTATAAACATCCTAGAGAGACCATCAGCATTTTGGTGGTGACTTCCTGCTCTGTGCTTAATGTTATAATTAAAGGTTTTCCTTTGTAAACTGTATGACCTACACACCCTTAGAGAGACATCTTTTGAATCTATAGGGGATCTGGTTGACCAGTCCCTCAGAAGTTGGTACAACTCCTGAACCTGTGATAGGCTTTTTCAAGGGGTCCTTATGAAGGATTCCCTTAGATCTAGAGGGGCCTCCTCTCTTTTGGGAGCAGGTTGGATCTCAGGCATCTTGGTTGGAGGGGCTGGGGATAAGCAAGGTACATGCTTCCCCTTGCTTTTAGATCTAACCTTATCTATTTTAGGAGTTCCTCTCTTAACATTAGGATTTGGGTTGGAGTCTTCTGTAGAAGGTCCAACAACCTGAAGGTTTTTGGCCTTAGACTTTTCTTTTCTGGTTTTCCACCAGCACTGAGAATTAACAGTTCTCTTAGGCCTAGAGAGGGGTGCAGTTGGTATATCCACTTCTTCCTCAGAAGCAGGGGGAGTTTGAGACTTTAAAACTGGGGGAACAATGATGGAGCTTGGTTTGGGCTCCCATTTCCCTAACATACTAGCCTGAAATTTGCCTGGGTTAGAGGTCAACTTACTAACACCAGGGCTTGTAGTGGGGTTCTCTGTAGAAGTTCCCATAGGCTCAGAGTGGTCCCTTAAGGTGGCCTCTCTAGCCAATTTGGTTTGGTTCTGCTTCTCCATACTGGGAGGCCTTGGGGTACTGGATACTACTCTTAGAGTTTTTAGATCATTCCCCAACAGGACTCTCCCAGGCACCTCACTCTGAATACTGACAGGGATCCTCACTGTCATTTTATTATACTGAATGACAACTGTTCTGCTGGCCCCAGTGTCTCTCATGGCAGGGGTGTCCTGGCCATTGACAAGAACACTGTCCACATAATACTCCCTAGAGTTTTCAGGAATGGAGTAATACATATCACTATGTGGTTTCTTACCCAGACCCTTGGACTTTAAGGATACAGTTGCTTGAAGAGCCAAAGGTTCTTCAGCAAACAAGTGATAGAGGGCACTAGCCATCTGTACTTCTCCCTCTGGGGAGAAGGCTAAGGAGGTAGTGCTGACCCCTGCAGGTGTAATGCTCACCTGGTATCCACGTGGACGTCACTCAGCCTGTTCTGACCTCTTACGGCCTCAAACCCTTCCCTGGAGTCTACTCGACTGGAGACTGGGCCTGAAACACAGGATTGGTAGAATTTAACTCCCTATTGTCTATGTGTGCTTGAACCCTTCTTCCCCGGGGTCCAACCCTTCCCTTTGACCAACATCTCACCATGTTTTCTTGGAAAGTGTGCTCTCCATCCTGCTATCAGCGCAGGGGGGCGTTGATTAATGCAGGCTTGTTGCAGCCTAGTTACTTCACTGGCAAGAGTCCGACAGGTAAGTATAATGAGTCTTTTGAACAGTTCTCTAAATACGTTCCTTTCCTTCCTTAGATGATGGGCGGCGTCCGGGGATGGCGACGTGCTGCTGAGATGAGTAGCGCTGAAGGTGAGTGAGAGCACGATGCGCGATGTGACCCTTTCATATATGTATTGAACTGAGTTCTTTTTCTGTGCCTTTTAGTTGCCGTGACGTTTTTAGTGTGGATGCCGGTTATGAAGAAGAAATGCAGTGAGTAAGCGTGTAATGCGGCGCCTCTAGATGTTTCCACGCTAACCTGGAGTGTCTTTTCCCTCTTGCAGACGGATGAGAAGTTCCGGAGACAGAGTTCCCTCAGAGCGGTTGGGATTCAGGTAAGCGTTTGAAGCTCGTACAGTCTTTAAAAATAAGCGAAGATTTGCTGAATGCTTACTAATGCCTTTTTTCTGTTCTTTTCCCTTTTCCTTAGGAAGCGGCGTGCCAGGATGGGAATGACACCGCCGAAGATGCCCGCAGAACAGAAGAAGTGATGAATGATGGGCAGAAGTGCCACAAGGTAAGGCTGTTCCTAACGGTGTTCTTGTTCTTGCAGGAGCTGAGCGCAGAAGAAAGATGCAGGCCTACTGGAGACCGATCTGAACACGGTGAGTGTCACGCTGCAGGTGCAGAAAACACAAAGCATGTTTCTCAGCCTGGGCGTTGCTGAAATAGTCTCTGGGTATCCCAGGTGTCGCTGGGTTGAACCACACCCAAAGGACTAGACTGCACATGAAATTCTGGGAACCGAAATATTTGGGGGCATCCATCTTGTCTCATCAATGCACTACAAGTCCAATCCCCAATGTTATCCTATGGGAGTGAGTGAGTCTGGTGCCACAAGCGCCAAGTATGACTCCAAGTGGGTCTTTGGAGGGATGGAGAAGCCCTTGAGGGCCATACAGGTGATTGTGGCATGACTCCAGCCTGACATCTTGGAGGGCTGGGGACATGAGGGGCAGGAATCATGACAGCACTCCCCCCCAAGGCCCCTCTCAAGGTGTCTCTTCTGTCTGGTCATGATTTGTTTGGATGGTTTTGATGAAATCGTCTAAGCAAGCGAGATGCATGGATGTACTCACAAGGCTCCCATGTCCTGTCTTGTGGACCAAACCCCTTCCAGTCTACTAAGTAGTATAATTTGGATCTGACGTACTTTGAATCCAGGATGTCCTTGACTTCGAATTCTGGCTCCCCAGCGACTTCTACTGGCTGCGGTGGCGTTGCTACCCGGGTCCCAGGTTGAACAGGTTTAAGGAGAGACACGTGGAACACAGGATGAATCTGCATGTTTGACGGCAAAGCTAGTCTGACCGCCACAGGATTTTTCACGGAGGTGACAGTGAATGGACCCAGGTATCTTGGATGGAAAGTTTGGGTTCCTTTAATGGACACGTGTTTAGACGCCAGCCAGACTTTGGGCCTCATCACGACTTTGGCGGTAACCCTTAAATCCGGCGGTCGCGCTATTACTGCCGGATTTAAGTGTCCGCCAAATCAGGACTTCGGCAGATTTCACCCCAGCTCTTGGCTGGGGGGAAATCCGCCGAAAATTCACACTATTACCGCCGGCGGGAAATCCGCCAGTGGTAAGAGCGCACATTTTCCCCATTGAGCCCAATGGGGAATGGGGCATTCCCGAATGGGCTCAATGGGGAATGGGGAATTACATTGCTGCCGAACTCGTGATCCGGCACTATTAGCGCCGGGGAGTTCGGTGGTAGGGCTAATACCGCCAGCGGTAATACCGCCAGCGTTACCGCCAAAGTCGTGATCAGGCCCTTTGTCTCCCACTTGGTAGTTGAGGGCTTTTGCTCGGTGTTGATCAGCAAACTTCTTTTGGCGATTCTTAGCTTGAAGTAGGTGTTCAGCTGCCCTTTTAAAGGTTCGAGAAATGCTTGTGTGCAAGGTTTTGACTGCTGGCATTTCCATGGTTGTAGGAACGTCCAACTCAGAAGTACGTGGGTGCCTGCCATACATGGTATAAAAGGATGTCTACCCAGTGCTGGTGTGTAGGGAATTATTATAAGCATATTCAGCTATCCATAATCGGTCGAACCAGCTTCCTTCAGTTTGGTGTAACATGCAACGCAGATACTGCTCGAGTGTCTGATTTGTCCTCTCAGTTTGACCATCCGTTTGGGTGTGGTGACTGGTGGATAGCCGAATGTCGATCTGGGCCATAGAGCAGCATTTTCTCCAGAAGTTAGATACGAATTGAGTACCTCGGTCTGAGACTAAAACTGAAGGAAATCCATGGAGCCGTACGATGCCTTCAAGAAATACCTTTGCCAGAGTGGAAGCATTTGGGAGCCCCTTAAGAGGAATGAAATGTGCCATTTTTGAAAATAGGTCCACGACCACAATAATAGTGTTAAACCCTTTACTGGGTGGTAAGTCAGTAATAAAATCGAGGGACAACGTGTGCCAGGGTGCTGGTGGGATTTCCAATGGTTGTAATAGCCCAGCCGGTTTCTGCTTGGATGGCTTGTTTTGAACACACACTCCACAAGATAGGATGAATTGGTTAATGTCTTTACACCACGTGGGCCACCAATAATTTTGTTTTACCTTGGCTAGGGTTTTAGCAATTCTGGGGTGGCCCTCGATCAAGGAATCATGAAAACCGGACATGACTTTTTCTCGTAGTTCTTGGTTTGGTAAGAATAAACGATTCCTGAAGTAGGGCAACTGATCTTTTTTCATGTAATGTTCTCCTTGTGCACTCCACGCTTGCAATTGCTCCGGACTCATCAGGTTCTGGATTTCTTCAAGTAATTCTTTCTGAGTTATGGTTGCTGTGATTCCTAGGAGCTTGTCACTTGGGATGATTGCTATTGGGTCAGGGGTCTGATACCCTTGCTCTTCCACCCCCATATGGGAAAGGACATCGGCCTTCCCGTTTTTCACCCCTGGTCGAAATGTAATCACATAGTCATATTCAGCAAAAAAGAGCCCAACATAGTTGTTGTGAGGATTAGGCCTTTGCCGTTTTTAGGTACTGGAGGTTCCGGTGGTCAGTTATCACGGTGATTGTGTGTCTGGCGCCAAAGAGGTAGTGCCAACATGCATTACAAGGCTGACTTAATGGCCAGGAGTTCTTTGTTTGTGATAGCGTAATTGAGTTCAGGGGTGTGAATTTACGCGACCAGAAGGCAACCGGGTGTAACTGGCCTGTTTCGGGGTCCTTTTGTGAGAGGACGGCTCCCATAGCCATGCTTGAGGCGTCCATTTCCACCAGGTATGGGAGATCAGAGGGAGGGTGGCGTAAGATTGGGGCAGATGTGAATCTTGCTTTGAGTTCCTGGAAAGCTTCCTCGGCTTCTGTTGCCCACTGGAACTTTTTGTTGCTTTTCTTAGCAATGACGCATGGGGATGCACGATTTGCGAAAATCCTGGGATGAACCGGCGGTAGAAGTTTGAAAAACCCAGCATACTTTGAATCCCCTTGAATTAATTTGGGGATGGCCAGTTCAGGATAGCATCTACCTTGTGTACATACATTTGGATTCCATCGGGCTGAGAATAAAGCCCAGGAATTCCACCTCGGAGATGTGGAATGAGCACTTTTCGAGCTTGGCGTAGAGCTGGTGTTGACAGAGTTTCTCCAATATGGATCGGATGTGTTTAGCATGGTCCTGCTTTGATGCGGAATATACTAGAATATCGTCAATGTACACTAGAGCACAGATATCAATCAATTCCCGTAGGACATCTTTCATGAAGTATTGAAATGCTGCAGGTGCGTTGCAATGGCCAAAGGGCATTACTTGATATTCGTACAAGCCGTATTTGGTGCGAAAAGAGGTTTTCCATTCGTCCCCCTGTTTTACGCGAACAAGGTGATATGCCCCCCTCAGGTCTAGTTTTGTGTAGATTTGGGCATCTTTGACTTGATCAAGCAATTCAGGGATCAGTGGCAGGGGGTAGCGTTTTTTTTACAGTAATCTGGTTCAGTGCGCGATAGTCGATGCACGTTCTCAAGTCCCACTCCTTTTTCGGTACAAAGAATAGAGGACTGGCTGCTGGAGACTTCGAGGGATGGATGAACCTGTTGGCCAGGTATTGGTCAAGATAGGCCTTCAGATGCTGGTTTTCTTGTTCTGTGAGTGCGTAAATTTGCCCACAAGGGATTTGTGCACCGGGTATCAGGTCGATTTGGCAATCGTATGGTCTATGCGGTGGCAGGGTATTAGCCTGTTCTTTCTGAAAGACATCTTGAAAGTCCTGGTATTCACTTGGTAGGGTGCCGATTGCAACAGTCGCAAGCGTGGAGGTTCTGGTGTCTATTGGTTGTTTCTCTTGGCGATAACATGTGTGGGCGCGAGTCTCGAGAAAGGCCAATTCTTTTGCTCGCCAATCGATTAGAGGATTGTGAGCTACCAACCATGGCATTCCCAAAATCAACCGGAACTGTGGTGCCTTAATGAGGTTGAAAACGATAGATTCTTGGTGTCCATCCAAGCACAGAAGGGTTAAAGCTGCAGTGCATTGGGATACTGGACCAGAAGCTATTTCCGTGCCGTCGACAGTGGTAACAGTGTCGGTGGTTGATTTAGGGCATAACATAAGCCCTATCTTTGCCGCAAGATCCTGGTCGATGTAATTCCCAACGGCTCCACTGTCAATGTACGCTCTTACTGCGTGCATCCGAGATGGTTGTTGGTGATTGATCAAGACCACAGACTTGCCGGGCTGGGGAGTTTTCTGATTCCTTGATGGTATCTTCCTTGTCCGTGGCCTGTAGCATCCTCCTCGGTGGCTTCCCAGGATACTCTTTAAGGAAATGACCTTACCTTCCACAGTACAGACATAACTGCTGCTGTCTCCTTTTATTCCTTTCCGCTTTAGTCAAGGGGGATCTGACCCCCCGATTTTCATTGGTTCTCACGATCCTTCCATTGTGCAGGCAATATTGTCCTTTGAATGCACATACATAGGGCGAGGGTCCGGTCTGGTTCGATCTGATCTTCGGTCCTGCAACCTATGATCCAGTTGAACAACAAGGTCAATGAATTCTTAGCAGTCTTTCGGGGGGTTCACTACATGTGCGAGAACATCCTTGAGCTCCCCCCGCAACACCTGATGAAATAACGTGGTGCTCTTCTCCACTGGCCATTCTGCTTCAACTATGATTCTATTGAACGTGGCTATTTATGTTAATAGGTCTTGATTCCCTTGGCGTAGGGACAGAAGTTCGTTGTCTAAAGCCTGCCCATGAGTACGACGGGCGAACAGCTTTTCCATCTCCTGCTGAACTTCCCTGAAGTCATGCAGCAAAGGATCGTCTTGGGCCACAAGGGGTACAGACCAGTCCGCGGCACTACCACTCCGGGAGGATAGCACAAAAGCGGCCCGTGATTGGTCATTCGGAAAGGCCCCTGGTCTACAAAGGAAGTGCAGGCCGCACTGGTTCATGAACATTGCAAACCTCTTGGGATCCCCCATAAATCGTTCGGGCGGGGCCAAGGGAACTGCCCCAGGAAGGGTTATCTGAACGGGATTGGCTGATGGTGCTGGCATCGATGGCACGCTTCCCGGCAATGGTGCATGCCCTGCTTGTGACTGGAGAAGTTGCCGGCTTAAATCATCAGTGCGTTCTTTGGCTACTATCAGCTCTCTCCTCAGGGTGTTGGTCTCCTGCCTGGCTGCATGAACTTCGGAACGTAGCTGCCCCAACATGTGGGCTAACTGGTCGGTTTCTGACGTTTCCATGACGCCCAGGTGGATTTTGATGTGAGGCTTTGTGTTCTGTAACGGTCACCTGGTATCCATGGCGACGTCACTCAGCCTGTTCTGACCTCTTACGACCTCAAACTCTTCCCTGGAGTCTACTCGACTGGAGTCTGGGCCTGAAACACAGGATTGGTAGAGTTTAACTCCCTATTGTCTCTGTGTGCTTGAACCCCTTCTTCCCCATGGTCTAACCCTTCCCTTTGATCCACAGCTCACCTTGTTTTCTTGGAAAGTGTGCTCTCCGTGCTGCTTTCAGCGCAGGGGCACGTTTATTAATGCGGGCTCGTTGCTGCCTAGTTACTTCACTGGCAAGAGTCCGACAGGTAAGTATAATGAGTCTTTTGAACAGTTCTCTAACTTCATTCCTTTCCTTCCTTAGATGATGGCCGGCGTCCGGGGATGGCGACGTGCTGCTGAGATGAGTAGCACTGAAGGTGAATGAGAGCGCGATGCGCGATGCGACCCTTTCGTATTCGTATTGAACTAAGTTCTTTTTCTGTGTCTTTTAGGTGCTGCAACGTTTTCAGCGTGGATGCCGGTTATGAAGAAGAAATGCGGTGAGTAAGCGCGGTATGCGGCGCCTCTAGATGTTTCCACGCTAACCTGGAGTGTCTTTTCTCTCTTACAGATGGATGAGAAGTTCCGGAGACAGAGTTCCCTCAGAGTGGCTGGGATTCAGGTAAGTGTTTGAAGCTCGTACAGTCTTTAAAAATAAGCGAAGATTTGCTGAATGCTTACTAATGCCTTTTTTCTGTTCTTTTCCCTTTTCTTTAGGAAGCGGCGTGCCAGGATGGGAATGACACCGCCGAAGATGCCCGTAGAACAGAAGAAGCGATGAATGATGGGCAGAAGCGCCACAAGGTAAGGCTGTTCCTAACGGTGTTCTTGTTCTTGCAGGAGCTGAGCACAGAAGAAAGATGCAGGCGTACTGGAGACCAACCCGAACATGGTGAGTGTCACGCTGTAGGTGCAGAAAACACAAAGCATGTTTCTCAGCCTGGGCATGGCTTAAATAGTCTCTGGGTATTCCAGCTGTCTCTGGGCTGAACCACACCCAAAAGACTAGACTGCACATGCAGTTCTGGGAACCGAAATGTGTGGGCGCATCCATCTTGTCCCCATTAATGCACTACAAGTCCAATCCCCAATGTTATCCTATGGGAGTGAGTGAGTCTGGTGCCACAAGCGCCAAGTCTCACTCCAAGTGGGTCGTTGGAGGGATGGAGAGGCCCTTGAGGGCCATGTAGGTGATTGTGGCCTGGCTCCAGCCTGACATCTTGGAGGGCTGGGGACATGAGGGGCAGGAATCATGACAGCAGGGGTACCCTTGCACCTGGGATCTCCTCTCATATGGTCAGTTGACCCACAACTAAAGCATTTACCAAATGCTCTCTGGAATGGGGGTCTGTCCTGACTTACCTTTGGTTTGGCACCAGGCGGTACACTAGCCCTATATGGTTTCCCTTGTGGCTTACCCTGGTTATGTTTGGGGACCTCTTCTGGATGGGAGGTATTGGAATTCTCCTTGTCATCTTTCTTTGGCTGCTTTCCCTCATCTTTCTTCTGAGTTGCCCCATAATCCTTGTGAGTAGCCCTGTTGGCAACCCACAAGTCAGCAGCCTTAGCTAACTTCTTAGGATCTATCGCCTTTGAATCAGCCAAGTGCTGTCTAAGCTCAGCAGACATCAAAAATAGATTCCATTACAAGATTCCTCAAACCTTCATAAGAGTTCACTTTGTAACCCTTAACTCAACCATCTAAGTTTTTCAAACATTCACACACCCAGGTAGCCCAAGGGGTGCCATCATGCCTTTTGAGGGTCATAAACCTCTTAAGGTACTGGGGAGGGGTCTTCCCAAATCTAACTATTAATGCTAGCTTCACATACTCATAATCCTGTTTATCCTCCTCCTCCAACAACATTACAGCATCACTTGCAAGAGGGGGAAGCCTAGAGAAAAGCCAAGGAATCAGCTGATTCCCTGAGATACCTTGAATCCCATGATTGTACTCAAACATTGCTAACCAATCCAAAACATCAAGTTTAGTCTCATACATACCAATCATTTCCTTTGGCATACGGGGTCTCTTAGGGCTGGAAGACCTAGAAGACTCTGGGACAGAAGCATTTTCTAGAGACAATTTGTTCATTTCTAGTTCATGGTTCAGCTCCATTTCTCTGAGCCTTAACTCTTGATGTTTCATGGCAGTTTGTGCATCAATACGTTTCACTTCCAATTCCAGTCTCATTTTCTCAAGTGCAATAAACTCAGGATTAAATGTAGGACCTTTGGGGGTCCCTGTGGACTCATCTACTTCTTCTAACTCAACACTTTCAGAATCAGAAACATAAGTATCCACATTTGCTGGAGGGGTAGGCCCTTCTGACCCACTCTCCAGACTTTGTTTTCCCATTAACTTTGCAACCAGTTCAGATTTGTTTCTTTTACCAGAGAGATTCTTTTCTCTACACATGGTTCTCAGAACCCCAGCAGTATAGTTTAAGAGACCCTCTTAACTGTAGTTTTCCATATTTGACATGATTTCTTCAATTAACAGAATTAGTGGTATTTAGCCTTGTGGTTAGTTGAACCCAAGCAATAGCAGCACTCTAAGCGTAATCTCTCTACTTTCAAATCCTCACCGCTGTACACCAGTGTTAGGCAGAATCCTGTGCAGTGCCCTTAGGGACAACTACACAGAATTAAGACTACAGGTGGTAATACAAGTTCACATTTGGTACAAGCCTGTACTACTATGTTAAAGTGGTAGCAGTAGCGGAGCAGCCAGGCTTATCTCAAGAGTATATGAGTAGTAGCAGAGATTACACAAAGGACCACAATTACTGTTACTCAAGCAAACACTGACTCAAGGTTTCAGGTAAAAAATATAAGTACATTTATTTTTAAACCATCTGTAAACCAACACTTCTATTAATCCAAAATCACACGTGAAACACACTACAAACAACCAATTCACTTGGCACAGTATATCTCAAGGTAAGTACCCTATGTTTTAACGGACCGGTGTTGCGAAACAAAAGACGTTACCGGGAATACATATGCGATCACTTTTTGACAGTAATGACAGCTCGGTCTTACGAAAGATATGCATATCCGTGGAAAGAAATGTTACTGGGGCAAAAACACAATTAGCACCTGAGTTAACCAGAGCGAGTTGGGGGCAAAAGATCATAGGCAATATTTTTGTCAAGGCAGACAGAATCAGAGAACCCTTGCTGACAGAAATACAAGAGTCAATAGGCCGGAGCCACTGTCAAGTGGAACCGGCTTCCTGTTGTCGAGGATCACACAGTCAGACAGTTAAAGATTCAACGTTGCCAGGAGTACTTGGATATTGTCAACAAAGGAAGCAAATGTTATAAGGAGGGAAGACAAGGGTAAGTCTTGGATGAGGAGAAAAGGGATTCACCCTAGTTCCTCAAAGCAGAACACAGTACCTTATTCAATGAAGAAGCTGGGGCAACAGCAGTTGTTCCTGGTAGTTTCCTGCAGACCCATGGTTCCTGGTGCTTCGGTCATGGAGACGAGAAGGAGGACATCTGGAGGGGTCTGCACTACTCAGGGATGAAGCCAGCAGCAGCGACGGTGAATAAAAGTTGCACTCCTTTAAAAACAGGAGAGGATCTTCAGGTGTCTATCCGGACCACTACAGCAGTGTGCAGTGATTTTGACCACGAAGAGGATCCTCTGGCTGTGGAAGATGAGCTGGTTGACCCCACCAGGCTCAAGGGAAGAAGACTCCGGACTGGATCTTCTCTGGTTGTCGAAGGGTAGATAGCTCAGGAATGCAGCAGGGCTTCACCGGGACGGGATATTTGCAGCAGCCATCTTCTTCTCCACTTCTCTTCGGTTCCTTGTAGTTCCAGTGGCGACTCTGACTTCCAGCCCAAGAGTCCTGCCTTTTATGCAAAAATCCCCCATTCACACAGCCTGGCTGTCATCACGCAGCAGGGGGGTTGTCCAGCCCGGACAACCACCTCAGCCAATCATGGCAAAGTGCGAATTGGGTTTCATAGGATACCCTGTGCAGGGGGTGACTACACCCCTTGCTCACATTCAGCCCACCTAGACACCCAGGCGCCTAGAGGAGGGCTTCTTGGCAGAAGCCTGCCAAAAGACAGTGAACAAAGAAGGCAAATCTGGTTTGCCGCGCAAAAGTAAAACACAATTAGGACTTTAACAAAAATAAATGGTGAATAAATCCGACCGGAGCCAAAAGAAATAGTATTTGGTCAAGAAGGTTTAAGTTCGAGGCTACTAAAATAGCCTAAAACACTACCATGTTATACAATATAATCGCGGTAGGAAAATTAGGGTAGGTACCACTGACACCAGCCAAGTCTTAGTGTTAAGGGAGCGAAACAAGGCTCCAGGAGGTATAGATAAAAAGGGCCAAGAATTAACCCTTTCCAATACTCCATGTAAGATGGGGTGTACTGGATCTGTGGTTAAATGACTAAAGTTAATGGCAACTTTACCCTTTTCTGTGGGACAGTAGTCAGCCCCAGAAATGGAGTCGGTGGGAAGTCTAAAAAGACAACCCTGTGTCACTGCAATGAAGCTGCTGTGTAACACACAAAAGAGTGGGGCTACTGAAGTGTTGTACATAAAGAGACGTCTAGCTGTGTTGTGGAAAAATAAGCAGGGCCCCCAATATGAACTGTGGCACAAAGAACTTGAGCGCTGGTGCCTGACTGAGACGAAAGCATTGTCTGGTGCTGTACATGAAAGAGAGGATGAGTTAGCTTCTACATCTGATGCCTGGAAAAGTCTTAATATAGTAATGTTCCACCCTTCAGATGACAAACCGGATTGAGCAATGATATGCATATCATAGTAGTGGTTACACTACATAGAAGATATACTTGTATTTGTTTAGAATTTTCCCATCTGTGCCGCTCTCGAGGAGGCCTCTGAGCACTTGACTCTGCTGCACCCGCCACTCTCCCTGGCCTATGCACCCATTTGCGAAATACGACTACCCAAGATCTTTTTTGTTTGTTGGTTAGCAGGTTGTTCATATGTTATGAGATGTGATGATAAAACACTATAACTACATTGATATTGAAGTGAATGTAATACCATTATGCATCCTTGTTCTACTGACGTAATGATTCTCCTGGTTTACTTTACTCAATAAACAAACATTTAAAATAAATAAGAACAGTCAAGTGTTTGTTAAAGAATTGCATAACTAAAAATAACGCTACATAGAAGAGCATCAAATCATCAGGGTACCGACCCACTTCCTTTTCCAGCGGTAAGTGCAGACTGTCTTCTGTTCCCAGGAGCAATTGAGTTCAAGGCTCTATAAAGTTGTCAAACATGTAAACAGAAAAGTTGTTTCATTACTTTGTCAATACTAATAGTTCCGGTGGGCGCTCTCCTTTTGTGTACATTTGCCTGTGGATTATAAGCCTTAAATTATATTAGTACCCGGCGAGGTGACAAAGAGATTGTAAAATGCAATCTCATTGGCCCTCGCAGGTGCATTACCCGACCAGGAATCCCTCTCGCCACAACGTTCCTTCCTTTCTGTCCCTGGTGAGGGGCTGCGGGGAGGGGGGTGCGGGGGATGACAGCCACTCACCCAATGAGGAGGCTCGGAACGGGGTAATCCCTGCTCTGAGCCACAACACAGCTGGAGGCTGCCATCTTCCCCAGCCGGGGATCGAGGTAAGTGTTGTTCCCTCCCCCCGCCGCCCAATCCAAAGAATCCTCTCCCCGCCTTCCCAACCCCACTTACCTTCTTTTTTGTCCATTTCGGGAGCAGACTCGCTGGGAACACTTCTGTCCCTAGCGCATCCGCTAGTAATCCGCGACAGGCCATCATGGAAAGGAAGAAGGGACTACACGTTGTCCCTTCTCTCCTTTCCAAGACGGCCATTTTATTTGTATATTTTTTTCCCTATTTCTTGAATGGCCGCCAAGGAAAGTGAGAACGGACTAATTATACTCCCTTCTCCCTTTCCATGCCGGCCATTTTGTTTGTTTGGCTTTTTACATTCATTTTCAATGGCCGGCATGGAAAAGGAAAACGGACTTGGTTTCCCTTCCCCGGCAGCAATTTTTTTGACATTTTTTTTTTCTGTTCTGAAACGCCAGAGCATTTCAGAACTGAAAAAAAATGCTCTTAGCACTCCGCTCTTACGGGGTCTTACGAGTCTTACTTATAGCAATAGGCCCCGAGCAGGGGGGGCATTACCACTTCAGGTAATGACATCTCTGCTCGGGGCCTATTGCTTAATTAAGAAAAATTCCTACCTTCTTCCATTATGCTTAACATTTGCCACAGGTATCTCTAACATAAACTGCCAAGGGCTTTTTGGTCTGTATTGCAATCATGACAAGTGGCATCTCTGGTTGTGGCGATGCTGGTGGCTTTCACCAATGTGCACGTGAGATGCAAAGCGTCTTTAAAGGGACAAAACCTCTTTAATCTTCATGGATGAATTTTTGCATTATTTAAATCATGCTTTTTGCCGATACAATGCATGTATTCCGAGGAGCACATTTGATACCCTGACTAGTTTGTATTTTTGCTAAATCACTGACTCTGAAATTGGTTTAACTAACTCGGTACCAGAATCTCTGTAGGTGAAATATATTGAGGTAAGTCAATGGGGATCCATCTGCATATGAAGCCTTTGCATATTTACAAACATTGAATTGAGGGTCAATGAGAGATGCATTTAGCCATGATGTCTCTTGAACACACCTTTTAAAAGAATTCTTCCCTGAAACAATTCCCCAATCTCGGCTTCTTCGATTACAACGTGCTTACTCTTGAGGTTATTGCACATGTTGTTCCCGGTCTAGAACTTTTGTTTTGGAAAGTTTCATCAAAATCAAGTTATTACAATACCATTTTCGGTTTTCCTATAGAACCTAGGCAATCCCCTTAACTATTGTGCACCGCTGTTGCACTATAATATATGTACATATGATCAGACAGACTGATTAAAATCTAGTCTCATCTACTGAAGACTTGCAGATATGAGAATCCCTTGCCCTGAATCCTTTTGCTAATGTATTACTTTTGCAAGGCAGAAGATGAACCCTGTTGAAAGCTCAAGACCTGCCTTTTGATAATGGCTTTCACTTTTGGTGGTAGTTTTGTTGGCTGAAACTCTGAACAAGACCAGGGGAATGACTGGATTGTCATTCTCTGCTTTCACAGGGGACCAGATAAAAAGAGCTGCGTCTTATAGGACAATGCATGCTCCGCACCCTCTGCAAGTGGATCACTTGGTCAACCTCTGGGATTCAAGCTTTCTTGATGACGCTTTTACCACCCAGGTTTTCCTCCATGACAATCCATTCTTGTGGGGTTAATGTTGTGGCACAAATAACCCAACTGTTGCATACCATGCATCACACTTGTTCACAATGACAGGGTGGATAGCAACGGTTTGCTTGAGGAATTAATTCTGTATCTATGGGTCCTTTCACATTGCTATATTTGGGGCCTGAAGAATAATCATCTTCTAAACCATTGATTTGAGACATTTGGCTCTTCAGATTTTTTTGTGACTACAACTACTATCTGGCCTACTCGGTAGTCCATGGCGAGGTTTCATGGGAGTCGGTCTAAAACATCCGGGGAGCTGCAGGTCACAGGCTCCTGTTCTAGGTGTTCCCTTTCTTGGTTTTGCCTTTTTCTGGCCCAGTAATGGAGTGCTTGATGCACATATCACCTGTTTCACTGTTTCACCGTCTTGTGGCCAATGCTGGACTTGACTTTTATGGACTTCATTCATTCACGGTGCGTCACTCTTTCTCAACTCTCATGCTGGACTTCTTTGCATTGTGTACTCATGGTGGCCATGAATCATGCTGTTCCCATCTTCGTCTTGTATCCTGGCTTGCAACATTGTGTTGCTACTGACTTCTGCAATTGTATTCGCTCTCTGCTCTTGCTTCTCCACTCTTTTTGGCTGCTTACTCTCTGTTCTCTCCTCTTTTCCCTTCTCCCTTTTCCTATCTCCTCTACTTTCTTCTATGGACTTACTCTATCAGAATTGTCCCTGGACCTAATATGATAGCAACCTCGTCTGTTTCCTCCACCCTCACATTACTGTTTTTTGCCTACCCACCACCCCTCCAGCACTATCTGAAATGTCGTCAGGCCTAGTATGATAGTCGCTTGTTTTGTCCCCTCCCCTCCCTTTCTACACCCCTCTCCCTCACCTTTTGTTTTTCTCCGGCTCTACCAGAAATGTCGTCAGGCCTAGTACGGTAGTCGCCTGTCTGTTTCCATTTCCTTCCCACTCTCCCCCTCCTTTCCTTATCTATGTCTTAGCTCTTGCACTATCTGAAATGTTGTCAGGCCGAGTACGATAGTTAATTTCACATCCTTACTGTTCATGGCCTGTAAGAATGTGGTTGTATTTTCCCATGTTCCCTCTTGCCTTGAAGCGCTTTGAAACACATTGGGCCTCATTACGACCCTGGCGGAACGGGTTAAATGGCGCCGTAAAAGGTGCCGGTGCGTTTAACCCGTTCCGCCACATTACGAGGTCCCCTCGCGGGACACGGTAAGCACGCCTGGGAAAACCAGGCGTGCTTACTGGGTCCCGCGAGGGGAAGAGGGAGCAAACAACGGGCCATATCGTAATGGCCCGTTGTTTGCTCCCTCTCCCATCCCCATTCTGCCCTACCTTACCGCCACCCGCGAATGGGCACTTACCGGCCCATTCAACTCGTAATGGGCCGGTAAGTGCCCATTCGCGGGTGACGGATGCGAGTTCGGTGGTAGTCATGCCTGTAATGCAGGCACGGCTACCCTTCGAACTCGTAATGGGGCCCATTGTGTACAGGCGTTATATAAATAAACTATCATATCATGCAAGGTAACAGTGAGTCTGCATTCCTAGTTAGAACATCAGGGACCAACCTGATACCCATATCCAACGATCATTTATGGTATGCTCAGCCGGTACCCAGCATTTTCAGTGCAGAATACTAACCACCCAAATTCGTCAGTGCAGACATATCATTCCAAATAAATTCACCTAAAAGACATATTTGTAAAAATATGCAGGTAATATATTTTGGAAAGGGGATCATTGTTTATTTGCGGTGGAGGATTGAGGTTTGGAGCCAATGGTGGCAGCAGGGAGGCATGAGGGCGGCCCCAACACATTCTGCTGCCATATGGAATTTGAAAATAATGAAAATTAGAGCATTCTGCACTGAAAAATTGAGCGAGAAAAACACATGGAAACCGCAGAGCCTGGCATTCAATGGTGTTACTTCAAACCATGTATTTTTTTGGTTTCATATTATTCTAGTTAATTCTGCAGCTCTTGAAGCTCCTGTCTCGATCAACTTAATTTCTACCTTGCTTTTTGAGCCTTCCAGTTCTTGGAATATTTCTCTGTAATCTTGTTCACGCTGGGGCAGAATTCTGTCTGATATACACACAGAAAAAGCCTTTTTACAGAATGCACTGAATGTCAACTTCAGATTTATTTATAGTTCTATAACAATACACATTGGGCAGTCAACCTATTCATCAAACATTGGTTTAATGAAAAAAGAGTGATCAAATAGGCACTTTGACAAAATATCTACTGCTCTGCATGAACACAGGGACAAGCAACGGATACAGCTCCTACTCATAAAGGTGGCACAGGCACAGCCCGACAGATACACCTCCTTCACCTCTTTCAGTGAGTGTGGACCGAGGCCAGGCTATACACTTCAGGAGGGATGTGAGTTAGAACTGAAGTTGAACAAACAATAGCACAGTGGTACCAAAATAAAGATGTCCAACCAAGGTTCTATACAAAAAGGATAGTTTGATTAAATTAATAATGAAAACACACTAATCAAAAACACTATAACCCAACCTGGTAAGGGAAGACAAAGAATATGCAGATTTGAAATGAAAGAGGGCACTCTGGGTCTGAAGACAGAGGTTCACAGGGAATCACTTAAGTAGCAACGTCATCATGTCTTTCTAATTGGTAAAATGTGGCATTTTTAAATGTCACAGCAGCCTTTTAACTCAGGCCAGGGGGACAGAACCACTTCAAATACCTTAATTGCTTGTTTTGGGGCTCAACAGCATTGCAATCAACTTCTAGGCACTCTGCAATGGGTTGAGTCTGCGACGAGACATTTCGAGTTGGTTGTTCCCAATGGATCGTGGGAATTGAGACAGTCTAGTTGGCTGGGGTCCAGTGGTGCGTTGTGGTCCAGTAGCATTGATCTGCTGGAATCGGGCAAAGAAAAGGCGGGCACAGGGCTGAGTCAGTGTCTCAATTTACTCCAGTCAGTTCAAAGTGGAGCAATAATGCAATACGGACTTCAGTGGCAATCAGCCCAAAACGGCCAAAGCGTAGCCTGGTTATGCATCGAGTCAGTGGCTTGATGTCAAAATAGTGAAATGAAAAGTAATGAGTATTAAATGCAGCTCTGGGTGCTTGCAGCTGCTTAAAAACCATCTCAAGACGGTGGAGAGGGATCAGGGGCACAGGAGTTGTAGTCCAAACAGAACAGGAGAAGCAGCCATGTCTACAGCATTGTCCACTGTGAGTTGACATACTGAAGCTCCGCCCACCATCTGCATTTATACTTCGGCTATCACCTGCGAGGGCTGCAGCCTGCATTAGATCAAAGGTGCAGGAGTTGTAGTCCACAGGGAGCAGGAAAAGCAGCCGTGTCTACAGCAATGTCCAATGTGAGTTGCCATACCCAAGCCCCACCCACCATCTGCATTCATACTTCGGCCATCCCTGCGAGGGCTGCAGCCCGCAGGGATAAAGGGCATGGGAGTTGTAGCCCGCAGAGAGTTTGAGCACGCTGGCGAGTGCTCCCCTCACGAGTCCTGATGCTTGTGAAACGCTCTCCTATTTAACTCAACCATGCGCACGCTGAAAGGAAATAAACTAAGCTGACGGGTTCCCTGCTCCATCCGAAGCAGATAAGGAGACACAAAGAACATACCCTCGAGAGGTAATACCTGGGAAAATTCCCAATAATACTACATGAGTCGAAAGGGGAGGACTTGCTGTATGGGAATCGTTTTGATTGCTAGTGAAAAAGAGGAAACTGCCCAAGTCTTACAAGTGTAGGGAGGCGGGAGCCTCGGACTAAGCATGATCTCTGAGCTCTCAGGCATGCCTCCCTAGCCCAAGACATTTCTGACAGTTTTGCTGGGAGCTGCAACTGGCTATTCTAGGCCAATACAATGAACTCCTCCTGTGAGAACACCAATCCAAGTCAGGCCGGAGCAATGTTTACTGCACCGAAGCTGGGAAAGTCGCACATCCAGTGAGGGTGCAAGGCATGCAGAGGAGAGTGTAATGAACTAAGACTCCGCCTTGGCAAAGGAGTAAAAGGTGGACACTGCAGGAAAATCAAAAGGCATAGGAAGGGGAGGGGGCACTGGATTAAGCAATCAAAGGGATACCACCAGATTATTGGTTTCTGTCTCCTAGTTAATTGTTTTCAATCTCTCCTAACCTCTCCCAAAGCAAGTGAAATGAGTGCCCAAGCCCCAATATAAAAAATCCCCCTGTGGGTAGCTGGACATATATTGCGGGCACGGTTTTTCAACAGATCCTAATTTGACAGAATTTTACTGCACAGTGTTTTTAAATATTGAGATATTGATGTTTCTATATAAGTGATTTTTACAGTTGGCTTTAATGAGTTTGTAATATTGCAAAATTGCACCGTCCATTTAAACTAGTTGCCTTCAAACTCGAGTCTGCGCACCTTGAACTATTGCACATTTATTGTACACATATCTGTCTGTAAAAGGCACATTGCCCAACCATCTAGGGAGGTGACAAAACATAAAGCAGCACAGCCCATCTCACCGAAAGGAGTTAGCAACAGAGTATTCAAATTATTTGAACCCATCAGGGATAAAAAGACCTGTTGCATGATATTGAAGTTCTGAGTGGCATGAAAATAGATGAGGTCAACCATAGAAGACCCGCAGCCACCTCAAATTGTATATCCGGTATGGGGTGAATTTACAGGCCCTAACAGAAATCCCTGTCACCTGAAAAACTACATTAAACATTGCCCCCAAAAACAGCTGTGCTTTGTTCCCTTGCACATGGGTGGCAAGCATTTGAACCCTGCATTGAAGTATGGCCCGGCGTTTGCTGGATTTCATCAGAAGATGTGGTTCTCTTTCATCGGCATAACAAGAAGTATGTACTGCACTGAAGAATGGCCCTGCGTCTGCTATATTTCATCTGAATGTCAAAAAGTATGCACTGCATCAAGAAAACAGTCCTGCACGTATGTTAATTCACAAGAGGGGCAAGAATTTCATCAAAATGCAACCCGACACAGCTTTTGTTTTCCCTTTCATATCAAACGCAGCACTCAAAACACTGCAAATGGAAAAACGGCTTGGTTTTTCCTTTTCATTTCATGTCACATCAAAAAACTCTGTGCCGTATTCCTCCGTGTCCATGAACAACAGTAATTGCAAACCCATTCAAAAGGTCAAACTAAAAGAAAATCCCATGACCTACAGAACCGCATTTCAAACATTAAATGAAATATGGCTTGCACACATGTGAAAGAACATAAGGAAAAATGAAGATTGAAAGCCAATGTGAGACGGTAGCTTTAGCTTGCACGGAAATGTCAGTGTGGGTGGGGGGGTAGGTTACACATGTACTGTATGTTCTCCCCCACAACACTTCAATCAACTTGAGACTGAGAATGCCAGTAAAAAAGGTTTCTGGGCTCAATTAAAAGCCTGGCCTCCCACTGGAAGTCGCATTAATAAGTGTAACATTCCGCAATGACATGTGATGTGGTGGAGGGCATGATGATCCTCTGCTCTGCCAGACTATAAGGCACTATAACACTTGTGTATAGGCGCGTTACAAATGCCATATCATATCATACTGGCAGGAAAGACAAAGAAAGTGGTGCACATTCCTTTTTTACCAACTTCCAAGGACAAACTGACAAACTTCAAAGGGTACAATATAAGTCATTGTTGCAAGCTAAGCCAGGTGGAGACATTTGGCTGAGGGGAATGAAGCACCACCCTCCCATATGTGACAGATCCTCCAAATTGACATTAAAGGATTTATGCCTTTTAGGCATTTTTCCGCAGCACTCAGAATAAGAAATAATTTAGTTTTATGATATTTTTCCATATGATTTCCAGGCTGATTTTTTTACACTATGTGCATGTTTCTAGGACTTTGTGAACTGAAATGGCCAGTCAAGACTCATTTTGGGCTTATTTTTAAATGGGACAAATATGACAATTGGTGGAAAGATGGAGATGTACATTGTGAACATGCTTATTCATTTGCAGAGTGATAGCTATTATACATTTTATGAAAATGACCAAAAGGTGCCAAGGGGCCATGCTACCTCACACAGAGTCGGCGATCAGCTTGTCTAATTCCTCATTACCCCCTGAAGCCACCTATCTATTTCTTATGGTGGTGTCTAGTATGAGTTGGAAGTTATGATACATAACTCAGTTTTGCTAAAAAGTTGCCTAAGAGAACAAAGAACTGTCATAAATGCATAAGAGACCGATGATGCGCTCTCCTCTTGAACCAATGATGCCAGGGGCGGAGGGAAGAATGGTCAGCTGTCCTATCCTAGAGTAGGAGCAATTCTAAGGTACTTCCCCCAGATAGTAAAATAAATGATGTCATTTGGGCTCTGTAAGTGTGGACTGTACTAGGCAGAGGACACACACAAGAATCCAGGGAGACAAGAGAAAGAGGACGGAGAGGAGGAAGCTGATCCCATCCAAGAGAGTGTAGTGACCAGATCCTTGCCTAGCTAATCCGATCCAAGAAAGTGCAGAGACCATACCTGTGCCTAGCCACCCAGAGAGTCCTGAGATCCAGTCTTCCTGTCCAGAAACCCAAATCAAGGCTTACTTTGTAAGTAGCAAATAACCAGAGTCCCAAATTGCATACCCCTCTCTTTTGTAACATAAATCCCATTGAAAATCCCATTGAAAATCCCATTGAAAGTTCCAAATTGCCAGTATAATCCATTCACCTTTCCATAGACAAATCTGTATTAGCCTGTGTATGTTAGTGTATTCCTTTGATAAATCTTTCAGTTGTCAGTATTATTTTGAAGTAAATCAATTAATTCCCCTATAAGGAAATTCACGGTGTAAGTTGGTTAAAATTCGAAATGAACCCCCTTGTGCCTAGTGTCTTTCTTTAATAACTATAGTCATTAATGTATAGCCCTAACAGAGTTAGTCGCCTTGTCACTGAACACCAAATGTGTCTGTGTATTGTGTGCATTCCTACAAATTCCTAACTTTCATCTGTCTCATTGAAAAACCCAAACCGTAGTCCCATTGAGAGCAATCCTTTCTGTTAGAATCCTATCTGTTATGTGCCTCTGTCCTTGTCCTTAAAACCGATTTCAAATTTTGGCAGCTCATCCCTTTCTTTAGCTACCTGTCATTACAAATCCTGTGTCAAAGAAATCTCCATTTTGCCGTGTGTATTTTTCTTTTGCATTTGCTTCTTCCCCAAAATCGATTTTCCTATCTTGTTTTCACATTGCCCTGGTGTGCTGATTAGTAGTCGCTAAGCTTCCTTATAAAGTATAGCAACACAAATTTCCTTTCTAGCTGTCCCACTGCGGTTGTGAGCTGCTGTGCGAGTAATCATCCAAACCTGATTCTGCCGTTTTGCTCTAAAAACAGGTTTTAATTTTCTTTTCTGACTTCCCATCCTGGGGTGGTGGGCTGTATTCCAAATTATTTTTTTCTCTTTTTATCCTCACTCCTTGCCACTACCTTCCATCAAAAGGGAATTAAGTTTTTGTGGGTGAGTGTTACAGGGGGAGTGCTTAATTTTGGTGCTGACAGTTGCTTTAAAACCATTTTTCCTGTTTTTTCATTAAAGATCCATGTGAACTGTGTAGGAGTTTGAACCAATTGTTCTGTAGGAATCATTGCATTTGTGTTGTCCCAACATTGGTGGCTGCTGTAAAATTGTGTTTTGGATATTTTCCTTTTTCCATTAAATAATAAATTAATAAATATCTTATTGATACCCACCGGCCTCGTTCCTAGTCCATTGTGAGATGGGGTGTTTGTAAAAGGTGGGTGCGAGACAGGTTGGGGGCCTACTTAAACAAAGAACCTGTGGTTTATTAAAGATAAAAAGTGTTTTTATTGTGCGCCACATTCATTGTCAGGGGAAGGAGGCCCTGGCGAGAGTGTGCCGTGTTATAAAAAACACCAAGAAAGTGTAACCTCTGTGCAAAACCAGTCTGAGCTTTTAAATGAAATACAGAGTGAGTTAAGGCAGGCAGAGGAGAAAATGCGAGAAAGCCAAAACTCTAAGTTAGAATTAGGAAATACCATTCAGCAGCTAAAGAATAAGTTGGCAGCTCAACAACAAACTAATTCAGAACAGGAGGCCCAATTGTCTGCGCTAAAAGAGGAGTGCCAGGAAAGGGTTGACTCCATGAAAGAGAGTCAACTAAAAGTGAACCAACAAGTGGTATACAATAGAACCTACATTGAGAATATGATTGCATTGCAAAATCAGATTAAG
The DNA here is from genome assembly GCF_040938575.1 of Ambystoma mexicanum. Classification (NCBI taxonomy): domain Eukaryota; kingdom Metazoa; phylum Chordata; class Amphibia; order Caudata; family Ambystomatidae; genus Ambystoma; species Ambystoma mexicanum. Next base: position 1,250,319,677 of record NC_090921.1, on the reverse strand, counting down.
CAATTGGAAGAGGAGAATAGTAAATTAATCATCAAAGAGGTCCAATCCCAAACAGATTTTGACCAGCAACACCAGAGGTTAAGCGCTATAAAACAACAGAGAGATAACCTTAGTGAACAGAATTGTGAACTGTATCAGGAAAAGGATGTCCTGTGCCAGGAAGTGTGTAAATTAAAAACAGACATGGAGAGACGTGAGTCATGTTTTCAGGAACTGACTAACATAAAATTAAGGCAAACAGAACATGATATAGATCAGACAATACAGAAAAAAAATGCTCAGAGTGAGGAAATGTATCTCCTGCAGCAGAAATGGTCTAAGTACTCCCAGACAGTACAAGAGGCCCAGAAAGAAAATGAGGCCCCTGGTGATTAGAACGGGGGACTCCAGAGCCGGGTAGTAGCACAAGAGAAGGTCATAGAGGCCAGTCAAGCCCTGATAGCAGAGCACAAGGCTCAGGCCTTTGCATACTATCAAGAAATAGGCGCTGAGAAACAAAAATTTGAGAGGTTAGAAAAAGAGTGTGCTTGGTTAAATAAGGTCTTGAGGAGCCCTGAACAGTTAGAGAGTGACAGGGAAACCCCTGATCACAGTGTGATGCCCTCTGTACCAAGGGCCTCAAGCCAATTTACCACCTTGTATGTGCAAGGCCTTGCTAACCTCATGTCCACAGGTTCACAAGAACCTGAAACCATGAGGCAGCCAGACTCAAGTGGGCCCAGCATGATTGAGCCAGCAGGCCAGCATCCATCAGTGATTGATGGACGTGCATCCCTGTTCAAGTTCAAAAATATTGTGGCCAATGTATCTGACCAGGAAGGCTCCTATGAAGAGAAAATCAGGGAGTTACACTGGCAAAAACATCAGCTACAAAGGAAGCACCTGGTCCACTTTGCAGATAAAAAGGAGTATGAGTTTAGGCCCCAAAAGAGTATTCTGAAAACGTCCACCCAATCTGGGAGGTGGGAGGAATTCTCCACCAACCTATCGAATTTGGACACCATGCACTCCAAATATGTGATGTTATTTTGGTAAAAATGAATTTAGATCAATGTCAATACTGGTTTGAGGTGCAGAGGAGAAAAGAAACAGCCCTGGAATATGGGTTGTCAATACAATAGAACACAAGTAAGTTCCCAGTTGGGGAACTCCCGTCCCCTGCACACTATCAATGGCTAGAGTAGCCCAGTAATTTTAGAATAGTAGAAATAGGTATTTAGTAAAGGTAAATATTACAATTCAAGTCACTGTCTTCTTTAAGGGTCAGATATGACCCTGAGTACACCATTCACAAAGTCTTTTTGTTCTTTTTCAAAGATGATTTATTCCAAACATAAGTGTCCAACGCGTTTCGAGATACAATCTCTTCATCAGGAGCTGTGCGCTGAATACATTTTCATTTTCATTTTTCATATATCTACAAATATTCAACAAAAAAGTACAAATTAGTAAATGTAAATTATCCCAAAGAAAGGTTGTAGCTTATCGTGTTAATATTCTAACCAAGTTCAAATTGTGCAGTCAGAGAAACAGATGCAATCATCTTCCATAAAACCCAATCAGGTTTCTTCTTGGTAAGAACAATCAGAGAGACATAACACATATAGATATTTTTACCATTATTAAGTCATCATTTTCAATTTCAAATATGGTTCATCCTTGTGAGAACAGTAAAGGAATTATTGACAAAAATCAGCCTAAAACCCATGTCAATCGAGATAAACAAGCGGGCAGACATTGTTATAAAAAAGCGTAACATATGTTGATAAGGAAGTATTCCTAAGAAGTAAATAGCAAATGAGCTGTCTGCCAATTGAAATGGCTTGCAAGTAGTCTACCTAAGGAGTGTGAAAGAAAAGAAAGGAAAAGGTACCTCAGATTGAACCAATGTTTTGGTATAATAAATGACAAGGAGCAAGAGGTTAGCATACTTACTAGAGTATGGTGTAAGGCCCGGTTCCCAAACTAAGTGTGGAAAAAACAGCCGTGAGTGTCTTGCTAAAGCATCTAGGCAGAAAGTCTGTTTTCCTCTGTACAAAAAACAGGGTAAAAGTAAACCTATGTCAATTCTCAGGACTAAGGGTATGTCTAAATGTAGTGAAAAATAGAGCCTGTGGGTACTTACAATGGATGCTATACGAGTAGTTCGATTCCAGCCGTGTAAATAGCTAGACAACATGGCGGTATAAATATACGTCATGTACGTGATGTCATCACGTGGTTTACGCGTGTGATGTCACGAATGTCAACAAACCGCATAAGGCGGCTGCGTAGGTGACAATTTGGCTTAAAATGTAGAGGCTGTTTCTAATATTTCAGTGAATAAACAAAGTGGGTGTTGTACCAGATCTGTAAGTACAAGTAGTATGTAAGGTACTGAAGAACTTGTGTTAATTGATGTATATAAAAGAGAATCCCGGGGTGGGGAGCGTATGATGGAACTAAAGGTGATGGGTAATGGGGATACCCTGGAAAACGGGAACCCTGTTGGTCTCTGTTTAAAGAGGATAAGATGGATGGGGTAATAGGATTACACTGAAAGGTTCCTAGGATGTGTAAAATCATATTTTTAGAGCCGACTGATCCTGTCTCCTAAACCGGAGTGCACAATCTAATCAGGCACTTGCCAATATACAAGTAAAAACCATAGAGTATGCATATAATCAAGAAGTGCAGATAGGTAATGGCTAAATTAACGTTGAATGTACAATCTAATTGATGGCCTGTCATGTCAATTGGTTAATGAAGGTGTGAAACATATACTTTTAGTTAAGAGCATGTGTCAAAGTAACCAACAACCTTATTCAAAGAAAGGGTCCTAAATGAAAATCTTCATTGAGACCATGTGGTTGGACTGCATCTAATTTATATATCCACCATAATTCCCTCTGTGAAAGTTTTTTGGCAAAGTCCCCACCTCTGGGTAGTGAGCGTACAGTTTCCAATATAACCCAACGGAGTTGGGTAATGTTGTGACCATTTTCTTTAAAGTGTCTGAACACTGGAGATTTCTCGTTTTTGGTTCTAATGTTGGACTTGTGCTCCGTCCACCGTTCTTTGGCCTTTCTGATTGTTTTCCCAACATAATATTTACTGCAGGGGCATCTGAGGGGAAAAAATGATGTTTTTGCTATCACATGTGGCAAAATCATGAAGAAGGATTTTTTGCCATTGCTAGGATGGCGAACGTGGTCTCCCTTGATGATATTGGGACAATGTTGGCACTGAAGGCAAGGGTAAGTGCCCGGTTTTTGTTTCACCAATGTAGTTTGACTCGAAATTTTCTTCCTTTCTGCTTTGATGAGGCTATCCCTGAAATTCTTACCCCTTTTGTAGGCCAACATTGGGGGTTCTGGAAACAGTCTGAAAAGGTTGGAGTCTGATTTAATGAGATCCCAGTTTTTTGTAATTATCTTTTTAATCTGGTAGCTTTAACTAGAATACTTCATGGTATGGATGAGTCTGGTTGTGGTTTTTTTCGGTTTTTCTTTCTCTAGAGCTCAATTACTTCAAGAAAAACCAAAAAAAAACACAACCAGACTCATCCATACCATGAAGTTTTCTAGTCAAAGCTACCAGATTAAAAAGATCATTACAAAAAACTGGGATCTCATTAAATCAGACTCCAACCTTTACAGACTGTTTCCAGAACCCCCCATGCTGGCCTACAAAAGGGGCAAGAACTTCAGGGATAGCCTCTTCAAAGCAGAAAGGAATACAATTTCAAGTCAAACTGCATTGGTGAAACAAAAACCGGGCACTTACCCTTGTCTTCAGTGCCAATATTGTCCAAATATCATCAAGGGAGACCACGTTCGCCATCCTAGCAATGGCAAAAAAAAATCCTTCTTCATGATTTTGCCACATGTGATAGCAAAAACATCATATATGCCCTCAGATGCCCCTGCAGTAAATATTATGTTGGGAAAACAATTAGAAAGGCCAAAGAATGGTGGACAGAGCACAAGTCCAACATTAGAACCAAAAACGAGAAATCTCCAGTGTTCAGACACTTTAAAGAAAATGGTCACAACATTACCCAACTCCGTTGGGTTGTATCGGAAACTGTACGCTCACTACCGAGAGGTGGGGACTTTGCCAAAAAACTTTCACAGAGGGAATTATGGTGGATACATAAATTAGACGCAGTCCAACCACATGGTCTCAATGTAGATTTTTATTTAGGACCCTTTCTTTGAATAAGGTTGTTGGTTACTTTGACACATGCTCTTAACTAAAAGTATATGTTTCACACCTTCATTAACCAATTGACATGACAGGCCATCAATTAGATTGTACATTCAACATTAATTTAGCCATTACCTATCTGCATTTCTTGATTATATGCATACTCTATGGTTTTTACTTGTATATTGGCAAGTGCCTGATTAGATTGTGCACTCCGGTTTAGGAGACAGGATCAGTCGGCTCTAAAAATATGATTTTACACATCCTAGGAACCTTTCGGTGTAATCCTATTACCCCATCCATCTTATCCTCTTTAAACAGAGACCAACAGGGTTCCCGTTTTCCAGGGTATCCCCATTACCCATCACCTTTAGTTCCATCATACGCTCCCCACCCCGGGATTCTCTTTTATATACATCAATTAACATGAGTTCTTCAGTACCTTACATACTACTTGTGCTTACAGATCTGGTACAACACCCCACTTTGTTTATTCACTGAAATATTAGAAACATCCTCTACATTTTAAGCCACAGTGTCACTTACGTAGCCGCCTTATGCGGTTTGTTGACATTCGTGATGTCACACGCGTAAACCACGTACATGACGTATATTTATACCGCCATGTTGTCTAGCTCTTTACACGGCTGGAATCGAACTACTCGTATAGCAAGCCATTGTAAGTACCCACAGGCTCTATTTCTCACTACATTTAGACATACCCTTAGTCCTGAGAATTGACATAGGTTTACTTTTACCCTGTTTTTTGTACAGCGGAAAACAGACTTTCTGCCTACATGCTTTAGCAAGAGACTCACAGCAATTTTTTCCACACTTAGTTTGGGAACCGGGCCTTACACCATACTCTAGTAAGTATGCTAACCTCTTGCTCCTTGTCATTTATTATATCACAACATTGGTTCAATCTGAGGTACCTTTTCCTTTCTTTTCTTTCACACTCCTTACGTAGAATACTTGCAAGCCATTTCAATTGGCAGACGGCTCATTTGCTATTTACTTCTTAGGAATACTTTCTTATCAACATATAGTACGCTTTTTTATAACAATGTCTGCCCGTTTGTTTATCTCGATTGACATGGGTTTTAGGCTGATTTTTGTCAATAATTCCTTTACTGTTCTCACAAGGATGAACCATATATGAAATTGAAAATGATGAATTAATAATGGTAAAAATATCTATATGTGTTATGTCTCTCTAATTGTTCTTACCAACAAGAAACCTGATTGGGTTTTATGGAAGATGATTGCATCTGTTTCTCTGACTGCACAATTTGAACTTGGTTACAATATTAACACGATACGCTACAACCTTTCTTTGGGATAATTTACATTTACTAATTTGTACTTTTTTGTTGAATATTTGTAGATATATGAAAAATGAAAATGAAAATTTATTCAGCGCACAGCCCCTGATCAAGAGATTGTATCTCGAAACGCGTTGGGCACTTATATTTGGAATAAATCATCTTTGAAAAAGAACAAAAAGACTTTGTGAATGGTGTACTCAGGGTCATATCTGACCGATAGACCCTTAAAGAAGACAGTGACTTGAATTGTAATATTTACCTTTACTAAATACCTACTTCTACTATTCTAAAATTACTGGGCTACTCTAGCCATTGATAGTGTGCAGGGGGCGGGAGTTCCCCAACTGGGAACTTACTTGTGTTCTAAGGAATTCTCCACCAACCCAGATTGGGACCAAGAACCAAGAAGGGAGGAGTCAGATGACTCCTCCCCTGTTTGAAAGAGGGAGTCCAAGGGAAATGACCCAGAGAGCCCACAATACAATAGGGGCGAAGAGACTAGGCCCCATCATTTTGGGAGAGGCTCCCAGGCTCAAAGAATCAGGGAGCGCATAGAGGATAGGGATGGGGCCTCAAATAGCAGCAGCTCTGAGTCTGAGGGCAAATGGACTCAGGTGCAGCAGAAAAAGAAGGCTGCCAATCAAAAGAGAACCCTGGTGAAAGACTCCATTATACAGATAAAAGCCATTAGACACTTCATGACTTTGTACTATAAAAATGCCAAGTACTCAGTCTGGGAGCATCTGGAGCTGTATGACCAGATGATGACGTCATTTGGCATTAAAAATGATCAGAATTATATGGAATTTGCCAAATGGACATTCTTCCCAGAATACTCCAGCTTCTTTGCTGGGCTGGAGGATCAAAACCATTCAAGGTTGTCTACCTGCAAGGCGGCCATATTGAAGCACCTCTCCACGCACAGCAATCCCCAGTTGGCTCGCAAGGCGGCCTACAACCTGCAGTGCTGAGAGGATCAGGCCTGAGAGAATTTGTTCAGGAATTGAAGCGGGCATTTGCACAAACCACTAGGCGGGTGCAAACGAACAGTAGAGAGTTCATCATTACCTATTTCCATGCACTTCCTGAATATATTATGACGCAATTGGTTAGGCACTTGCTTGAAGAAAGAACCCTGGACTGGGTAATAGAGCAAGCTACCCGGATCAATGAGGTCCAAAAGCCGGTAGAAAATAAGAATCCTCCCACAAACCCCAAACAAACCAACACCCCCGCTGCTGCCAAGGTGGCAGAGGTGAAGGTTACCCCCATTTTGGACCTAGAAAAGGGGGGGCTAAAAACACACCTCCCACTAACCAATCCAATCAGAGGCATAGAAGACCTTCTGACCAGTCTCAAGCAGGTGGTAGCCAGACAGGGTATCACACAAACATGTCACCTGACTCTGCCACCTACATCAGCCCTAGGTACAAGGGGAACAGACTCATCTTGGGGTATGTATGGACTCCCCCGGCCCAGTGTGGTGGGGTCCAACCAGGTGAGTAGGGCCCCAGGAAACTTCCCTCCAAACTTCCCTCAGGAGAGCATTAATCTTCCACCCTCTAGTTTAAGTTTCTTCCCTAGGTAACCTCAAATTCCCAATGTTCAGAACAACCCCCCTTTCTCACCCACTTTCAAGAGTCTAGACCACCAAATCAGGGAGAAGGAACACCAAGAATGGAGGGTTACTAGGGAAACCTTCCATATCACGGCTACTCGGGAGAGGGGACATTTATCCTTCTTGAGAGCAGCAAAGAGTTGACTCCAGACCCCCATATCAGCCCGAGAGAGTGTCACAACTGGAGCACCAGGTCCAGAACTTGACCCAAGATCTGAGTCACATGTTGCGGGCTCAGCAGAACCCTCAGATTAACATGGCTGCTCAGAACAGCTCGAATCCAGGGTCTGGCACCCCGGAACAATGATGGGGAGAGAACCCGGCAACCAGCAGGTTCCTGAGGAGGAGACCCGGGAGGAAGGGGGATGCAAAGCCCTAGAGGAAGCTCCCTTCCTCACCTGTGAAACGCCTCTAGAAACTTCTGAAACTGAACCCAAATCTCCTACCCGGAAAAGCTGCAACCAAGGGAACAGAGGGTAACTAGGAGAAACAAAGAGAAAAAGAAGACCCATTTTGTGGAGAAGGTCTGCATCCTCCAGTTTCAAGGGGAGGAATCATTGTAGGATTCTGGGAAGAAAGTCTTCTCTTTCAAGGATGGGGGATTCCTCCCAAAGAAAAATGGGTCCCAAAAGACCATAACTCAGACCGGGTAGGAATGGGGCTGACATAGAACTGCCTATCACTGAACCCTAAAAATGTCATCCTGAGAATTTAGAAAGAACTGAGGGATCCTCCCCACAAACCAGTTCAAGTGACTGTCTCAGAGACAAGGGGGTAGCACAGAATCAAAGGAAAGGGGGGATTCCAAAACCCCACCAATCTCAAGATGCCAAATTTTATTTACAGATTCCCGAACTCCAAAATAAAGAAATTAACGGCCCAACTAGCCCAAAATGCCCATTTCCTTTGTCCCGGGAGGATAGCTCAGTGGCAACGTGCTCACCTTGGAAGCAAGACGACACTTGCTTAGAAACCTCTGGGTATTTATACGCTTTATAAATATGCAACTAAGACAACTACAAAAATAAATTCTGTAACAGCGCCTCGATGCCCCCGGGCTGTGTGAGCGCTTTAAAAATGCAAATAAATAAATAAAGAGAGAAGGTAGGTTTTTTGCCGCCATCCGGGTGCATAGGCAGTGTGCAATTTCAGCGCTGGTGGACACCGGATCCCAAGCCACTCTTCTGTCCAAAAGGGCATTTGAGCAACTTAATTCAGGAAGGGGGGAGAGTTACCAAATTCCTCTCACACCTCTTCCTGAACAACTCCAGAACTTTGACGGGAATGAAATTCCCGTTGAGGGGACTGCAGATCTGGAGATCAAAATTGGGCGCCACAAGGTGAAACACCCCGTTATAGTCGTAACTCCAGAGTGGACAACCTGTCTCTTAGAGAATTACCTCTTTCGGAGGTTGTCTCCACTAATAGACTGTGTTAACAAGGTCCTCTGGACTCGGACTAACCGGCCAATAAAATTAAAACAGAGCACCAACTATGTAAGCCTAAATGGCACATGCCACATGGTTGGGCAGCGATCTGACAAAATTGAGTTCCATTTTCAGAACAATCAAATCCCTGACATTACTGTTATTGCTGTAGGACAACAGACTGTTGATGGGAACTCTTCTTCATTCCTGAAAATCAACCTTCCTTCCTGTTCCAAGTGCCATTCCACACTGGAAGGAAATACCCTGAAGTTTTATACTGATCCAAAATTTGAAAACCCAAGTCCCATGATAAAAAGTGATGAAACCCAGCTCAAAGCGTGGCTGACATTCAGACAAAGGATGAACAGCTGTTCCTAGCCATTCAGGTAAATGAGGGGAGGGAGCCTGCTCTCGCCATAGTATGCCTGGATAATGTAAAAAGCTTCATCAGCAAAGTGTTATTCAGGAAACTCCCAAAAGATCAGACCATTCCCACATTTAAATTGATAGATAAGTAGGAAATGGGCCTGGCAACTCCCCATTCCAAACATCTTCTGCCTAGCAGGTACATGCTAAAAATGTCCATTGGTGATAAAAGCAAACTTGCCGGTTTTGACTTTAAAACTTATAAACTATGGTCTTTTGGGACCCGTTTTGACAAAAACAACTTGCCGGGTTTGACTTTAAAGAACCCTTATTAACTGTAATGTTGGGTTTGCTTAAAACCATGCATCCCACCAACTGCGCGGGTGAACTATTTCCCTCCAAATACACCTTAGAGTACCGGGACTTGTTTGCTCCTTTTCTCTGCCGATTTGTTAACTCGACTTTTCGTTACGGTATTATTTCTCAGTCTATCAAAAATGTAGCAGTCACTCCCTTGTTGAAAAAAGTAGGACTAGACCCTTCGGATGCAGTAAATCTAAGGCCTATCACTAACACCCGCTTCTTCCTTAAACTTATCGACAAGGCAGATACTGTACAATTGCAATCTTATGTACTAGACACCGGTAAACTACATGTGAAACAATCTGGGTTTCGGAGTTTCCATGGTACCGAGACTGCATTGTTGGACCTGCAAACGTACATACTTTCCAAATTGGAACATAGTAGGTCGGGGCCGCTGATGCTGTTAGATCTATCAGCACCTTTCGACTTGCTAGACCACAAAACCTTGCTCGATCGGATGTCCACTGTTGGAGGGCTCTCCAAAAATGCCATCACCTGGCTTGGATCCTTTTTGGAAGGTCGCCAGTCACTGGTATTTTGGGGTGACTGTGCTCCCGAGCCACAGACCACGACATGCGGAGTCCCTCAGGGGGCTTGTCTTTCCCCCCAGTTGTTGAACATTTATATCTTCCCCCTATGTGTCGAATTAGAATCACTGGGGATTTTCTTCTGCAACTACGCCGATGACTTCCAATTGGTGTTGGATATCACCGGGAATCATGTTATTGACCAACTGACACTGGCAGCAGCCTATCACGTTATAAAACAATGGATGTCCGTGAATTGGCTCTGTTTAACCGCTGTCAAGACCGAATTAATGCTTTTCGGCCCTCAGCAGGCCCAATCCAAATTAGACCAGAGGTATGCACTTTTTACTATTGATGTCAACCAAATTAAAGTAGTACAGAAAGTTAAGACAGTAGGCACATACATGGAGGAAAGTCTGGACTGCGAGGCGCATGTTACAGCAATTTCCACAAATGCCAATTACCATCTCAAAGTGCTCAGACAAGTAGCACCTTTAATCTTGGTGGAAAATCGCATCAAGCTCGCGAGGGCGGTGATTATTCCACGCTTAGACTATTGTAATGCCTTTTTGGGAGGTGCCAATAAGGCTGACATCCAACAGCTACAGAAAATACAGAACGCTGCAGTACGGATCATCTATCAGATGAAATACTCAGAACCCACCAGTACAGCCAGGAAAAAGCTTCACTGGCTTCCAGTGGCAGCTCGCATCCAGTTGCAACTGTTTACAACATGTCATAAATGTATTTTTGGTAATGCTCAGCTAAAAGAAAGAAAAGATCAGTATCTACCGACCTAGGAAATATCTAAGATCTACCGAGGGCTTCCTGTTGGAACTACCCCAGACAAAACGACAGATAAACGTGGTTTAGGTCAAGCTTTCCACATCCAGAGTTTAGGTCGAGCTTTCCACATTCGGGGTGCCAGAGCATGGAATGCCCTACCCCTACAGTTACGAAAGAAAGAGGACCATCTTGTCTTTCGTAAACAGCTGAAGACGATGCTGTTTTACTATAATTGACTGCGCTCAGCTACTTAGCACTTTTCTGCCTCTCGCAGCCTAGATGCCTCTGGGCTTTGGCACCTTACAAGCCTAATAACATAACATAACATGGAGCATAATTGTTGGGTCGTGCAAGATGTCCCCTCTGCATTTTACCTAGGCAATGACATTCTCAATTGGTTCGCAATTAATTTGGACCCCATTAAATGTAAAGCCTGGTCCCGAATGGTTGGCAACCACATGGGCTTTGACAATCCTGAAAAGGCATTTTGGTCAGCTCAATTGCTACCGTATGCAGTTTAAATTAAAATTGGAGAGGAGGTCACCATCCCAGGACGGACCCGACAATTCCCAATCTCCTTAAAAATTAAGAGAGGGCAGAAACTCCAAAACCTGGACGCTTATGTACATTTAAATCACCATCTCCAACAGCAGGGGTTCGGTTTCAACCCGACACCATTGGTTGACTTAGCATGTGATACCATTCCAATAGGGGTGGATAACAGCGACCCTAGGAGTATCACTCTGGGTGCAGACACCTGTATTGGAATGGCGGTTGATGACCAACATTTCTCCCTGGACTCAGGGAATGAAATCATAGGACCAATCCCCAATGACTGCTATGACTGTGATGACGACATACCACCAGAAAAGATCTTTACCCAGCAAGGGGGGAACCTCTTGGTGTACTCTTCCTGCCCTTACAGGAGGGGAAAGGTGACCTGTGACATCAGAAAAGATGAGCTGATATTCTAGGTCCACAATGACTGCCTCACCTACCTGAAAACTCCTGTCCAGGCCAACACCATCACCAGAGATCTCTCCATGCAGCTGGAGGATACTGCTGAGATTTCAAAACCCAAGGTATTTCCAGGCTTCAGACAGATGGTTGAGGAACGGGTCAACCTTGCTGATGCCTGTGAGACCGAGGAGCAAAAGCTGAAGCAGGTGTTTTCAGATTTTCATGAAATGTTTGCTGTGGACTTGTACAACTGTGCTTGCACCGAGATACATTCTACCACCGTTCCCACGGACCCGGTAATGACACCCGTATTCATGAAGCAATATCGATTGCCTCTCGCGTCTATGGAGTCTCTTACAGAAATCATAAAGAACCTAGAGTTTCGTGGGATAATTCGTCCAGTCCACAGTACCTTTGTTTTATTTTTTTTATTAAGACTTAAAATGGTTTACAACATTGAAAACCTGAGTCAGAATGAACGCACATTGCGCAAAACTAAACATTTAAAATTTAATATGATTAAATAAAACTCTCACTGAAAAATGTCCTAAATCATGTATCAACATTGACACGCGCGTGCAGTTTCTAATGTTCCGATGGATCAGATCTAGTTCCTCCAGAGCTCTTCTTCTGATCTCATATTATTTACCGCCACATGTTCTCGACAGTCTCTTTCCTGCATTTTTAGGGTCTTTATGTCCTATTTTCCTTCCTGATCCCTTGCTCCAGACACTTCCAATTTCGCAGCAATTGCTAACAGGAATTTTGCCAGTGCTAATATAATGTGAGTTTTATCTGCTTCAATTAGAATCAGCCACCATGCATTTGCTGACCGTGATCCATACTTTGCGATAATGGGTCCCATTTCGTGGGTTCTTTCCCTATGCAACCCAGGGCAGCTGATTACTAGATGTTTTAATGAGTCTGCCTCATTAGGTTGTTGACACAATCTACATGTGCTGGCATTTTGGCTGTCCTTTCCTCTTTCTAACCATCTAGATGGACATATGATGTTTAGCAAGAATCTCATATATTGCATTCTTAGACACCAGTTTGGGAAGATTTGCATGTATTTGGATATTTCATTCAATTTGCGTACCCCGGACCAGAAATCCTCTTCATGATTGAATTCATAAATCTCTTCCCGCGTGTTTATCCAATCATTAATATATCGTTGTTTCTTGCTATTCCCTTTAAGTCTCTAAATGTTAGCTGGCATATGGTTTGCCATTCCTTGAGAAGCTTTTCTTTTGGATCCTTCATTGCATTTTTTAACATCTGCAGGGCTCCTTTGGGCTTTCCTCTATGCATTTCCGATAAAAAGGATATTGATTTCCATCTGGCAATTGCTCTTAACGATGTCATCGCCAGTTCTCTTCTCAATATGGCAATTGGTGTACATTTTGGCAGGCCCAGCACCGTACGCAAAAGATACCTTCCAGTTTCGGCCAAATATTCTCATCCAGCATAAAAGATGTTTCTGCCCCATAGGTTAAAATTGTGGCCACTTTCAATGTGTAGAAGGAGATTAACGGTATCAGAGAGTTGATGTTAACTCTCAAGTACATGGAAGATTCAACTACTTTTATATTTTGGCCTTTCAAATACCATGTGGGCTCTCTCTTTACTCTTCGCCTCTCCTCTTCACCAAAAACCATAATCTGCGATTTCTTTGGATTTATTAGTAGTTGGTTTGAGTCAAGATAGATTTGCAGGGCATCAAGCTGTCTATGTAACCCTTTTGGGGTCTGGTCCAAAATGACGATATCATCAGCATAGAGTAGTCTTCCGATATCAGTATCAGACAACTTTGGAGGAGAATAACAAATTTGTAGGAAGGCATTATCCATGTCAGGTTGTAAAGCACTGGGGCCAAATGGCATCCTTGTTTAATCCCAATGTTTATTGGGATAGATTCAGACAAATGCCCTATATTATCCAATTTAACTTTGATTGACGTATCTTTCTGCAGGCCTTTGATGTTATTCAGGATGATCTTTGGACATCTCCATGCCTCAAGTTTTTCCCATAGCAGCGATCTATTGATTGAGTTGAAGGCTTTCGACAAGTCTATAAATGCAACGTAGATTTTTTTACCTTTGCTCTGTGCTGCTTTTGCTTTTAAGAGGTTTAATATAAAGATGTTAGCAGAGGTGCCAATACCCTTTACGAATCCTGTCAGCCATTTATCTTGATGACCCGTTCTCTCACTCCATTGTGACAAAGCTTTTAAAAACAAAGATTTATCCAGCCACAGCGACCAATGCAATTGGGCGATAGTTGTCCGTTCTAAATCCCTTTTTAAAGATCAGGACAACTACAGCTGTCTTCCATGTCAGAGGAATGTGTGCTGTTGTCAGTATCCCTTTATATAGATGGTGGAGAAAAATGGCCCATAATTCCGGATTTTGTTTCAGCTGCACATTCGTCAGCCCATCCGGGCCTGGCGCCCTGGAGTTCTTCAGTCTCCTTATTAGATTTTCAATTGTTGCTATTTCCAAGCCAATAGCTCTTCTTCCATATTGAGGCAACCCGGCTGTATCAAATCTGTGTGTTTGCTTTGGGCTATCTCATCCTCTTATTCTTTGGCATTTGTGTAATATGTGACCTAAGACATTGCCGAAATTGGATTAGACATCACAGCGTCTTGTGGGGCATCCATTTGATTTATTGTCACTCATATGGCTGTGGTGTTCTTGGCTTTTATGTTATCTAGCATGTTTTGTGCATCTTGGTTTGTGATTATTTTTGTATGTACCTTTAGCCAATTTTGGTATCTTTGTTTTAATGTATGTATTCCCTCAGCTTTGTTATTTAATTTGCTCTGTTTTACATGCATTATTTCTTTTTGTAAGAGCTTCTTCTTTTCCACGATCTGAATGTCATATGCATGCTATTTGACATCGATGGCATCCTGACACCCTCTCTCTGTTGTATTCTAAATTGTTGAAATAGCGGTGTATAGCTTATGCCTTTCTTGTCTGTACCCTCCGTGGCTGATTCAATTAAGTCCATACATTTTTCAGTCAACCATGACAACGTGTGTTGTTTGATGTTAAGTCTGTTTCAGATGGGATTTATCCTCAGGTTTGCTTAAAATATTGCTGGTGGCTTTTTATTTATGTTATACAAACCATTCTTAGTTGATAATGGTCACTCTTCTTGGTTTCATGAACCTCAATGCTGTCAATAATCCCTCTCATATTTGAGGAAACACTGATGTAATCCAAAATCTGCGAACTCATGATTCCCCTCCAAGTCAGTTTCCCTGGGATATCACCTTTCATTATCCCATTCAGGATCACACAGTCTCTAGATTGTAGAGCCTGCCTCCAGGTAATTCCCCTTTTTACCTCATTGGATGCTGACAAAGATTCTTCCAAAATTGGCTTGTTATCACTATCAAGACATGAGCAGTTCAAGTCACCAACAATAATTATGAGCGGATCTCTCCACTTTGCTCTTTCTTCATCAATCAGATGCACCACATCATCTGGCATATTCTTCGTTCTTGCATCTGCCGGGTTCCAATACATGTTCACTATTATAAGGGTTCTACCCTTTTCTGCTGGTTCATTCGGGCAACCTATTGCTAACAGCTGCACAAACGGCATGGGGTGGTGGCTGTATATTAATGTCCACTCTACCTCATTTTTTATTGCTACAATCAATACACTCATCGGACGCCCCATCTGGTTTTTAAATGCAGGGTTTAGTCCCACCCAAAACCCCTCCATTATAGGAGTTTCTTGTAGCCATACTTCCTGGAAACACAGAATATCTGTTTCTGAGATTATCTCATCACTCCATTGAAATAAGTGAGACAAACATCTTGTGTTCCAGCTCAGGATAACCATTCCGTTTTCGTTTTTGGTATTGGATGTTATTGTTTCTGCATTTTTTCCACCAACAAACCAGCCAACCATCTCCAATTTGCCTCATATCCATTGGGTGCTGAATTGTGCTAATCTGTCCTTCTCGAGCTTTCTCCTCTTAAACTTCCTTCTTTTGACCCCTTTTCAACAAATTTTGTTTTTTGTTCATCTTCTCCTCTTTCATTGTTCCCTTCCGTTAACTTACTAAGCTCTTCTTCTTTATTTTCTCTCAGGTCAAACCCTATGGGTCTCAGATGGTGGACTTCCTCCAGCAGCCGCTGTCTTACTAAGTTAGAAGTTAAGTGTAATAACACTTTATCTGTCTCCTTTTTATCTGGGAACTACCAATCTCAGATCTTTAGTTGACACTAAACTTAGAGTTTCTACATGGTGGAACAGCCTAATCACATTTGCTCTGTTCATTATTAGTCTGTCATCCTGATAAAGGAGTGTTAGATTGTTCTTATTATTGAGATCGTTTTTTTCTGCACCTCCTTGCTTCTTCCCATCCATTAATTTTATTTTAGGTGGTAACATTTAGGACACCTTTATCCTTGGCTGGGCTTTCTTTGAACCTTCTTCATTTTCAGAGGTGATCTCACTCTGGACTCTATCTACAGACAGAATTTTATTAGCTAGCCTTTTCCTATCTTCAGTTGTTTTTGTTTTTGACTTTCTTTCAGACTTGGCCTTCTTTTGAGCCGGTTCTTGCCTTGCCACATGTTTCTCAGGTTGAGTCTCTTGCGAAAGTGGCAGTTCCATTTTACGCTTATACTTCTCACTTTTCCTTAACAATTCCATTTTAGTATTGGTATTGCCTTCCTGTTCATTCACACTATCCTCGTCTTTCGCAGAGGTCTCAACTTCCTAGACTTCATACCTGGTGGGATGTTTGGATGCTGGGCTATCCTCCAGCTGACTGCACTCTTCTTCTGGAATACTAAAGGTCGAAAGATCCATCAGGGCGCCTTCATCCAAAACGACTATAGTGAGTTCTTTCTGCGTCATGCTGGTGCCCCTAATGACTTTCTCCATATTAGTTGTTTTTGTCTCCTTGTTAGTTTTCCTTCTAGCCCTCCTGTAGCCAGACTTGGAACCGAAAGATTTTTAATAAAAGACTGACTACTATTAGATTTCAATTTAGTCAAAATAATCTGTTTTTTTGGTTTCTTCCTCCGCTCTGTCTTTTTATTGATCACCTTATTCGTCAGGACTGCTTCATTTGTTTTCATGCTCCCTCCTTTTCCTATTCTCTTTATATCGATAGACATTTTAGGTTCTTGAGTGTATCTTGTAAATATTTTGCACATTTTTTGTACTCGAGTTTGTGGACATGCCACTTCCCCCCTTCACACTGTTTGCTCGGTGCCGAATTTTCAACATTTTCAGCCCCCCCCCCTCTGTCCAGGTCGCCTCCATGCACCCTCATATTGCCCGAGCTTGCCTTCTCATTTATTGGCCTACCCCTTGATAATCCTTCTTCTTGCCCCTTATGCACAGGCTTCTGACGTTCTTCTGTCCTTTGATTTACATTGCCTTTATTTTTGGTGCCTGGGTATTGCTCGATATCTTCCTCATTTCGACCTAACTGTGTGGGTCTGGGGGCAGCAACCAGCCTTTGATTGCACTGGCTCATTGGAGCCATGTTTGCATTACTTTCCGTTATTGGGTCAGCTCTTTTATCTTCTTCAGGGTGGAGGGGACCCTGTCCAATTGCTGATCTTGACAATCTTCTTTCTGTTTTCTCCTTTATGATTGGATCCAAAATGTCATGCAATAGTTGGGTCACCCCCGCCAAACTATTGTCTTGATTGTTCTGAATCGCCGTAATGAAGCCCTCCACAAACATCAATTTAGAGTTGGCCATTGCTAACAATGTGGAGTGATCATTGAGAGTTTCATCTAATCTCTCATATAGTTTCATGAATGGTGACATAATCGCTGTTAACGTTGCCACCAAATGAAATTCCTTTTCTTCCAATTCGGCTACTATGTTTGGTCGATCTGACAAATCCCTCTGGTCCTCTTTTGGCTCTTCGGTCATGGAAGCTGCATCTTTTGTCAAGTGATTTTTCCTCTTGTTTATGTCTGACTCCTCATCCTGCAACGGGGTTTGTGTTCCCGAGGACATGACATTAACTGACGTATTCATCTCTCTGTCCATGTAACTATGCCTATTGCTCTCACCAAGAGTAATCTAAGCCTCATTTGTCATTATTTCCAAGGTTTCCAATAGCAGTTCATCTGGTATTTCCACCACCAACCTGTTATTGCGGCAATGCGCCAGCTCAGCAATCCTTTTCACCGCTTTCGGCCGATTAGAGTTGAAGTAGAAACGCCTCCCACTTATCTCTCCACCGAACGCCAGCGAGGCCGGTTTCCAAATGTTCTTCTCCAGTACGACACCTCATGGTTTATTATGTAGAGAGGTACCCAGACTGCAGTTATTGGTGCCATTATTCTGCCACCAACCAGGTTTTACCCAGTCCGTCTGGGATTTACCCTCCGGCTGTTCATTTTTATCTATCTGTAATTTCAGTCTCTTCTCTTTTGAGTTTTTTTCCACTTCTCCAATGCACCCTGTCGTTGGTCGTTTTTCAGTGGGGGGCTTACCTGCATATCCCAATGCCTTAACTTGATTTGCTGCTCTACTTTCTTTTTCTGCAAATGTTTTGCCTCCCCCCCCAACCCAATGGGGGTACTAGTTGCGGGTGCATCCTCCATCCTGTTACTCCTGTTTGATTCAGTTTCTTGCAGGTACAGTATGGTCTCCTACTGGCCCTTTGTAGCCTGATGGCTTACCTATACCCTTGCCTACCTGAACATGCATTGGCTTTGTACACTCTAGAGTTCCAAGGCCAAGCCTGCTCTCATTTCCATGGGACCCGGTAATACAATTTTCGTTTGCCGTCATAGCTTGTGGCTTTGTTGCGTTGTTTAGTCCAATGTCTTTGTCTACCTCTTTCCCCCTTACAAACCCAACACACCCTTTTCACAATCCATCCCCTCCTTTGGGGAATCGAGGTACGCCTCCCTGCACGCGCCTTCTCGGCACGCACATCTTAATGGAGGATGCCCCCCTGGCAGACGATCCCCACACGTGGGCTCAGTTTCGTTGCCCTGCAAGTCCAATGGCATGTGCAGCGCCCAATTTCGACAATGACATTTATGGGTACATTCCAGCCTATTGTACAGTTCTTATTTGGTTCACTTCTTTTCTGAGCCTTGCTGCTCCCAGACTGGGACACCAACAGTGCCAAAGTCTCAGAGCTCCCCAAGTCACCCCCCACTTACTGGTTCCTCGGTGGTATCGGGTTGTTGTCCCATAGCGTGGCCTCATTCAGAAGTGGGGGTGATTGCTGAAGGAGCACGTGTTCCAACATTACTTATTATTGCAATATTGCAGTAACTTAGGGATTTATAGTGTGCAGGCGGGATCAAAGGGAGTTTTTCCCAGCAATCTCCCAGCAGTCTCCCGCAGCTACTAATCACTTCTCACACTTCCCTCACAGTAGACTTTATTAAGTAGAGTGCCCCAGGTATGTGCCGTTTGAAATTAGGACCAGTCAACAATCATACAGCACTCACACGCTTAGTACAGCGTTCGTTGGTCCTCACCTCGCCTGTGCCTCTGACTCCTCCTCCCCTCCTCGCTGCCATGGCAGGATTTCACGGCAGGACTTTGCTCCGCGTGGGTAGTAAAAGAAGAGATGAATAGGGGCAGGGCTCTCAGGGGGGGGCACTCAGGCAGGTCCGCCGCTCACACGCCGTGGAGGGCAGCACACCACCGCACAGCAGACTCACAGCCAGATTCGAGGAATTGAGGATTCGAGGAAAAGACCTCACAAAATCTCACAAGGATCTCACAAGGATCGTCAAGCTGCACTGCAAGTCACAAACCCACATCAGCCAGCCAATGCACAGACCTTAGGCAGCTGAACAAATGGGTCCACATGTCCCGATGGCCTCTTCCCTACATTGACCAGGGACTGACCCAGATCCAGGGGTCAAATGTGTACACCTCCATTGACCTGACAATGGATACTGGACAGTAGCTGTAAGTAGGGAAGACCAGTACAAGGAGGCCTTCACCTTCGGGGGGCAGCAGTACACATGGACCCATACCCCTTTCAGAAACATAAACTCTGGCAATTAATTTAACATCTTTCTGCACGAGGCCATGCCCGATTTGGGTGAAAGGGGTAACCTGGCCTATGTGGATGATGTCCTTATTAAAAGCTCAACTGTGGAGTAACACATAGCGGAAATCTGCTATGTTCTGATCCAGTTGAAGGTTGCCGGGGCGAAACAGTCCTTTCAGAAGGCACAGTGGTGTAGGACCTGTGTAAACCTCTTAGGACATGAAATCACCTCCGAGGGTCTCTGTACCCAGGCAAAAAAAGTTGAAGCACTACTAAAACTGAAAGACCGCACAACTCTGTGTGAACTAAGGAGCCTTCTTGGACTGACTAATTACAGTAGAAAGTTCATAGAGGACTACACAGAGGTCACAAGACCCCATGTCCATTTATTAAAGGCCCGGGTCAAGTGGGAGTGGGGTCCAGAACAAGCCGACGCAGTGAAACAACTGTAGAGAAGCCTCTCACAAGTGCCTTGTCTCAATTACCCCGTCAAAAACAAGGAGTTCTTCCCGGAGACTCGGTTCTCGAATACGTGCTTAACAGCAGTATTATACCAGAAGCATGACAAGGTCCATAAAGTCATCTCCTATGCGAGCAAGACTTTATCCTCTGTGGTGAGGTCAAGGAAAGGATAGAATAGGTCCTTGACGCCCTAAACGAAAGGAAAGCCCGGGAGAACCCTGGAGAGTAAACCAGGGAGAGGGAGAATAGAAGCCGTGGAGGGCCGCGGCAGCACAGAGTGACAGGGAAAGGACGTGGTGCCGGTTAAGAGAGCCGAGCACTAAGACAATAACAGTCCCTGAAACCATTAACGTACCTGTGTTACATCTTAATGTGGACAGAAGCTAAATACTCTCTCAAACAATTCCACGAATCAGTGAATGGCTACCACCAATGCATCAAGTTCACTATGGAATATTCCAAGAAGAGTGATGTATCAAGGTCGGACACCATATGAAACACAAAGCAGGTTTATTTATATACATTCATAGACCTGGTGCCCTGCTCTCCTCTCACTCCCCGACTCTCTCCAGCACCTTCCACCGACCATCCGCTCGAATCCACAATCAAACATCAACATTCCAAACTCTCTCGTGCACCCAGGGCGCCGTTCATTAGGTTCATTAGAAATTGTTGGCCGTGTCAGAACAGCAATAAGAGTTTCAAAATTTTCAAATCAGAACCGATTATTGTAGATAAAGGGAAAGCTCCATGGGAGAAGCTGGGGATTGATATTGTTGGACCTTATGTAAAGTTGATAGGTGAAAAGAGATTTCTGATAGTTATGGTTGACTATTATTCAGGCTGGATGGAAGTAGAAGCGGTCAATAAGGTGGACTCTTTTGAAAAAATCAAATTTCTTAAGCAAATTTTCAGGAGAGAAGGGTTTCCAAAAATCATTATTAGCGATAATGGAGTACAGTTTAAAAGTAGAGATGTCAGAGAGTTTGCCAGGAAGTCAGGAATTGAATGGAAGTTTTCTTCATTATATCATCCCCAGACCAATGGATTAGTTGAAAGGTGCAACAGGATGGTGGTAGAAACTGTGGAGTTAGCCTTAAGGAACAACATTCCGGTGGATGGGGCTCTTATTGAGAAACTTTGGAGTGTGAGGATGTTGGTGAAAGGAGGGTTGGAGGTGCCTCCGTTTGAATTGATGAGAGGGAGAGTCCCCAACATGTTACTTAATCCGGAATGGGTTAATCAAAGGGGGAGCTCAGGAACAAAGGTGGGGATAACTTGTGAGCACCAAGAGAAGAAATCTGAGATGTATGCAAGAGATTCCAAATCCAATGTGAGGATTGTGCCAGGTGATTTTGTGAGGTTGAAGCTAGGGCGCAGAATGAAAAAGGGAGAATCTAAATGTAGCAGACCCGTTAAGGTGTTCCAAGTATTTAGAAGAGCGGTGAGAGTTAGTGGTGGTTCCATGTGGAATTTGGACAGGGTAAGTGGTGGTGGAAAGGGGAGTGTGCCAAAGGTAGACAGGTTAAATTCAACAGAAGAGCAATTGATTTGTTCGGTGATGATGTTCACATCCAAAATGATGTAAGAGATGTTAATATGGATAATAGACTGTTGGGTGATGTTGTTGAGTTACAACAGAGAAGTGATATTGGTACGAATGTTGAGATTAGAGAAGCGGAAAACATGCATCAGAGAAGTTTCTCTGGGACTAATTCTGTAAATAGGGTGCTGCACGACTCAAGAGAGAAGAGATTACCATTTTGGTCCAGAGACTATGTGATGGTTTTTGATGGTAGAGTAATGTTATTTTGATGATGCAGAACCAGGAGAAGAAGACCAAGTTATCTAAACTAATTATGTCTACATCAATAGTGGTTGTTCTTTTAACTATTCCTTTCAGGCTTTTGCTGTTTTCGAAGTATCCTTATCTTAGTTTTCTTGTTAATTGGGTGGCCATTCAAGTTTGTTTGTTGTTCTGCAAATGGGGTGGTGGGTGATGTTGTTTCCTTGTTATTCTATGTAATGACGGCGCCCTGGGTGCACGAGAGAGAGTTTGGAATGTTGATGTTTGATTGTGGATTCGAGTGGATGGTCGGAAGGTGCTGGAGAGAGTCGGGGGAGTGAGATGAGAGCAGGGTGCCGGGTCTATGAATGTATATAAATAATCCTGCTTTGTGTTTCAGACGGTGTCCGACCTCGATACATCAAAGAGCATACAGCCCTCTAAAGATTTTACACTCCACAGATATATAGATTTGGACACAGTTAACTCTTTCTGAAAATAGGCTTTTCTTCCCTTTACTTTCCATCATGACTCAGAAACCTCTCGAATAAATCTTGAAAGACAGTCGGTCCTCATCTGACTGAGTGTCTCTCCACCTGTGGACATGGTTTCTCACACTTCTCTTTTGTGTGTTTAGCTTGTCATTGAACCATTTGATGCCTCTTCATTGTTGGGGATTGGGTTTATTCTTAACGACTGCAGCCAAGCTATGCTCTGGTTATTTCTTGAGTCATATCGTCTACCAGGCAATTTGACTGCTGTTTGGTTTAAAGATGAAGGGCCCCTGGCTTCACTGTCTGGTGGAAGATTAAGGGGTATGCAGGTGATTGTGTTGGACACTGACTAGAAAATGGCTTGTAATTGCCTCTTGAATGTCAGAGCCAGCAACTCAGGTCGAATTGGTTTTTTGACCATGGGGCCAAGTTGCCAGAAGACACCTCCAAAAGCGTTTTCCATGACAGGATGATGTCAGAGCATGGCTGTTTCTGTGCGTAGGGCCATTGTCCCAGGAGGTGAAGTCCAGCTTGTCCATCTTACACTTGTGTCTAGAAAGAATATGCAGTCAATGTGATGGTTTTTCTTTTGAAAGGGGTTTTGGAACTGCTCCCTAGTACTATGAGAGGGTTGCCCTTCCTAGTTTATTGTACCCCACTCAGTGTGCCAATAGACCACCAGCTTCCATGTTCTCAATCCTTTGGCTGACATGCACAGACCTATATCGCAGCGAGAAATAGCCTAATGTGGAGGAAGATTCATAATGGATGTTTATAAAAAAATAAAAGAGCCATGGACATGCACTTATGAATGCTGGGATACTTTAAACAGAGTATATTCGTGGGTTTTCCCACACATATGACGAATTTTAATAGCGCAAATCACCTTGCTCTCTAAGGGTGTGATCAGAATTAACTCTAATATAGTATCCATTGAGATGGCAACCTCTGTCAGACGACCATGTGAGCAGTGTGTACCCAGCTGCTGCGTTATCACACCCACTGAGATAAGGCTTAACTCTCCTGACATGATGTCTCCTGACATGTAGGGGCTTAAGCCGACTGTCTTATCACCTCTGGGGTCATGCCCACTATAGCATGGTATTGCTCATGTGGCATGAATAATGGCAAAGCGTTTAGGGGGTTGAGCAGGAATCCAGTATTCTGTCCAGGCACTAAGAATGGGTCCAGCCAATACACACTCTTTATTTTGGTTCAGTTAGGTGGGTTCAGGGTCCAAGGGAGGTGAATCCCTTTGATCAAGAATCCATACCTCTGCCTTGAACACACACATACCTTATCGTTCGCATCCAAAACAACACACAACTAGGATCTGACACCCTTTGGAAATGGTTGGAGTTGCACGAGGAGCATCATGTGATCATGTTCCAAACAATAGTTGAACAGCAAACTTGTAGGGGCAGTGGGAGAAAATACATGTTATCCTTCATGCGTATACATGCACTAAAATATTGAGAAATCAGAACAATAAAAAACGAACTCACACATAAACCAATTTCACAGCATGCATCATCTCCCATGTAACTTGCGTGATGGCCATCCGTGATGCAATCTGTGTGTCCACCAGCCGGAGCCAGTTTACTTTGTACACATGCCCTTCAGGACATGTCGTGAGCATCCTTGCTCTAGAAGGCAGCCTTGATGGAAAGGAATCATTTAGATGAAGCGTTTAAAACCAAGAACTCAAAGAGATATCCATGTGCTTCCCAGATATCCACCCAACTATACAGGAAGCACAATTTCAAAAATGATATCTAGAATAAAGAATAGAGAATGGAGACCACAGCCCGAGCCACCTCTCCGCAGCTAGCCTGTTGGGAAAGGTGGAGGGCAGGCAGAAGAGCTGGGGGGGTGAAGCAACATGAAACACCTGTGTGCTACAGTAGAGTTATGCCAGCTGGGAAAGCAGAGGCTTTGCAAAGCCATCCATTGCCAAGTTGAGGGGTGGGGGACAACAAAAAGGTGATTTGGTTTTGAGAGACAAGTGGAGTTACCTGTTCCCTTTGTATGGACCCATCCCCTATTGTATGTAATGTGATGATGAAGAGATAATGGGCATTGAGGCACAGATATCCTTCTTTTCATAAAAACTGTAATTTACTGAGGTGGCAGCCACTTGGATCCTGAACATCTTCCTCCAACTGGCCCCCATTCGATGTAGATCGTGTGCATTCAGTGTTTAAAGAAACAGATAATGCTACATATAGAGGATAAGAAAGGGGTGCCTACGGATGGAAACTCTACCTTCTTGTTTTCCATTCCCTTCTGTAGGAACTGTTTAACTAATCCCACAGGCACATTGTCCCTGTGTGTTGTGCATTGTGTTGTACAATTGGAATCCTTTGCAGCTGGACCTACCATGGTTGTCCATGCAGCTGTGATCCTCCTTGGACATGAGGCACCTGTGGGCTCCTGCAACAGAATATCACTCTTTCTTAGACGCTCCTGGGATATACTCCTTCCTTGCAGTAATCCTTTAAGGTGTGAATGCCCAACTGATGGACCTAGGTCACTCGCAAATAATCAAACACACCATCTTAAGATGTTTTTTATTCATCATTTTTTTTCTTGGACTATGTAAATACTGTGATAGGACCATTGTAGCCTTCAGCGTCAAATAAACAATACCCAGCTTCATTAAACTTTCACGCCTCTCCCACCCTAAAAAAAACACATTTCAAACATGTTCATACCCGGGTCCACTTGAGTCAAACCATGTATTTCCAGCATAGAAATCCACAGAAAAATACTGCTCACACTATTCAGATTACAGGTGTTCTGAAGGGAATACAAGTCCTACATTAAACTCTCCCAAATTCCCCCAATCTCTCAGCCTCAAAAATAACTTCTCTAACTCCGTTTTTTGCTGTTTTTGTTATGCTTTAGGTGTGCAAAGTTCGTAACAAGGTTGGCACATTTGAAATAGGTTATGGCACAGGTTCTTTTAAAGAAAGTCCTCCCTTACGGTTGGAAACGCCTTTTTTGTGATTTTTTAAATAATTATCTATAAAACAAAACTCCAAAGAGACCAAAAAATGAAGTAGACCATAGAGTAAGTGTAGACCAGAGTGGGATTTGCCAAGTTACTAAAACCCCAGGCCGCCACCCCTCACCAAGTTCAGCGCTCCCAATTATTACAAATTAAAAAATATCCCCTCTTCTGTTCGGGGATGGATGTTGTCTCGTCAATACCTCTTAACACTTGGGATTGTGCACCAGTGTATCCCAACAGCCATTCAATAGTAACACCATTAATACAAAAATGTAATTGTCCGTCTCAGCAATCTCCAGATTGATTCTCCCTCAGTTGCACATGTTCCGTAACACCTTTCTTTGATGAAAATAGATCTCAAATAGAATTTACCAATAAAGAGCTGTACCACAAAATAAGCTTTTTTTCTTAAATTTTCTTTCATGATTTTTTTAGTAATACATCAGGTAGTTGGATTGTGAAACATCCCATTGAAATATCAAAATATTCTTCGATTTGTGTATGTTTTTCCACATAGTTTCGTTTTTTGGACTTTTGTACTGCAAAGAAATGTTGTTAAGTAAAAGGCTAAACAAGAGACACACTGCTGATGTGGGTGTGTGTTTGTTCTCCGCATCTGCAACGAATACGCTTGAGTTGCTGCCGTGTTCCATGATATGTTTTATTCCCCCTCCAAACTCTTGTATACTAAAGACCTAAATTTGTGTCTCCTGCACATTTTCCTTCGAGCTGCTCTTGAAAAGCAGAGGTTCGTGGATGGAGTTGAGAATGGGGTTTTTAGCACAGTTCAGAGTGCCTGTGTTGTTGTTATAATGGGCTTTGTATGATGTGTAGTGATTCAGGTGGTCATGCTCAATAGCTGGCAGGGACATGTGATTGTCCCCAGGGTTGGTGGTTGGCATCTCATCTTCGACGTTGATGATCTCTATGGTCCTCGTAGGACCGTGGTGCTTGTGTAGCTGGTGCTGTTTCCGGAGCTTGTAGAAGACGATGAGCATGACGGCTGCCATAAAGGTGATAGCCACAAAACAGCCAATGATGATTTTTGTGGTCTTCATCACGTCGTCTAAATCCTTCATGATATCACCAGTGACGTCAGTAATTGGGATAGTGTAGGGTTTCTCTGTTGATCCGGTACTGCGTGGTGTTAAAGATGTTGTCGTCCTGTCCCAGCCTCCAGACAGTGTTGAGCCAAGCACTCGGTCAGTTGGTTTAGGTTCCTCCTGGGTTGTGTCCTCCACCTCGACAGTGACAGTGGTGAAGTAGGTATAGGGGGTAGTCGTGGTCTGGTCAGCTGCTGAAACATTGAGTGTGGCAGAAGCTGTGGTGTTCCCTGCTGAATTGGTGACCATGCAGGTGTATTGGCCAGTGTCCTGGACGGTGACGTTAGTAAAGTTCAGTGTACCATCATGCAGTACAGAGATACGCACTCGGTAAGAGCCATGTGTCATCAAGGTCCCATTTGGAGTGAGCCAATTTACTGATGTCATAGAAGTGCCAGTCCGGCACTTTAGCTCTGCAGCCATTCCTTCTGTGACATTCAGGTCAGTAGGTGGCTCAACAATGACCGGGGCATAGCAAGTGAAATGGCTCTGGTCCAGTTCCCCAATGTATCGAGCTTTTAAATTTGGCGGTGAATGGCAACGGGCACAACAGGTGGTGTTACTGGGTACTGTCTCTTTTAACCACCAACTTAACCACAGTACATCGCAGTTACAGTGCCAAGGGTTGTGGTTGAGGTGGACCCGCTCGAGACGGTGAAGGGGCGTAAATAGGTCATGTGGGAGTGACATGAGGTTATTGTGGGAGAGGTTAAGCTCCTCCAGTGATTTCAGGTCATCAAAAGCATTGCGCTCAATTATTTTTATATGGGCATGCATTAGCCATAGTTTACGCAGGCTGACCAGCCCCTGGAAAGATCCCGGCCGGATCATTTCCAATCGGTTCCCTGAAAGCTCCAGCTCCTCCAGTCTCACCAGGGCAGTTAAGTTGGGGATATCTTTTAAGTTACACATTCCCAAGTTGAGATACCTCAGGTTCACTAGTCCTTCAAAGGCAGCTTCTGAGATAAATTCCAACTTCTTAAGCTCACCCAAGTCCAACCTCCGCAGGGAGGGCACTCTGTTGAACGCATATGAGGGTATACTCCCTATGGGGTTATTCCTCAGCCACAGTTCCCTCAGCTTAGAGAGGTATTCAAAGGCTTGTGTGGGGACAGTTGTCAAGCGATTATCAAACATCTCCAGGGTATTGAGATTGGGGAGCCCATTGAAAGCACCCACCTCAATCTTAGCTATTAAGTTCTTGTTGAGCTGCAAGATCTCTAGATGCCGCAGGTGTTTGAAAGTGTCCTGCTTGATCACCTGGATGCTGTTCTCCTGAAGATTAAGGTACCTGGTGTTGATTGAGATGCTCTCTGGTACCTCCACTAGCTCCCTGCGGGTACAGACCACCCGGCTGGCCTGGTTGCTGCAAGAACAAGTTGCCGGGCAAGAGGTGGGTGAGGTTCCAGCAAGGGCTAGCGTTGACACCCACAAGATTAACAAAACCTGCTTCCAAACCATCCTAAGGAACTTCAGCCCTGGTATCCAGCGGGTAAAGTGGTGGACGGCCATGGTCAACATTCATGCTCTAATGATGTTCTCTATAGGAAATGCAATCCAGTTCAAATATCTGAAAGAGAAGAGAAAGGGAGACGTGTTAAATAGGGATGAGCAAGCACATCAAATTTACAATTTATCAAACTACTGCTTCATTGCAGGGATCACCTCTTTTCTAGTGTAGTGGAGTCATAAGGACCACCACGTCACCCTTTGCTGCAGTGCAGAAGACACCACCATCATACAAACCTAGACAAGCCCCATGGACCATCAAATTCAAATTCTGCTGATGTACATGGATCACTGCTGTACTCATTTATTCTTGTCATGTAGACTAGCATGTCTAGCTTCTGGTGCAGTACAGCAATCACCAATGTACTAGTCAAGTAGAGACATAGGGACTCTCATGTTAAACTCTGGCAGCAGTGCAGGTATCACCATCGTACTAGGGCAGTAGTGTGCCATGGACTATCGGGTCCAACCCCTGCTTGAGTGTAGAGCTCTCCCTAGTGGGGTCCTAAGTGTAGTACACATTCATTTATTCCGAAAAGAAAATACCTTTCAATGAAATCACAAATGTAGCACAGAAATAGCATTCACAAATTTAACATTAGCATGTCTGCCTAATACATGGGAAATGCATATTCTGCATAAAAGATATAATGTACATGTTACAAATAGAACAAATATTGACCCTATCATTAGATGTTATGCATACTCTTATTTTCATTCACTGCTGGTGCAGGTTTATTAGTGTCCATTGTAAGATGCCATCCACTAGAAGGTTATATATCCACCATCCAGAGTTTAGACCCCTCAATCTAATGTTCAGACCTAATGCTCCACTGAACATCCTGGCTAGGGGCCAGTACAACTATATTAATCTGATACCAACTCACTGCCTTCACTTTCTGCAAGGATGAAGAGGCTACTCTTGATGCTCATTACAGAGGTAAGGAATGCACCCACAGCCAATGGAGTGCACAGATCCTTCATGGAAGGAGGTATAACAAGGACCACGCATTATAGACGGATAACGTGAGTTAGGGAGTAAACGCCTCAGTCTTAACTTATTATAAGAGACATACAATGCATTGTCGCTTCTCTTCCATTAAGCCTACAGGTGCATCCTTGCATATCACTGCTCAGCTATTAACCACAAAAAATGTGCGGACTGGGCACATAAGGACCATTATTACCCACTCTTGCCACAGTGCAGCCTTCATCAATGCACTAGTGTATTACATTTTCTTAACCAACCATACCCCAATAACCCATTCATCCTTCATTTTACACCACACACACACAGACACAAACACACACACACACCCACCCATCCCCCAGCAGCTAGCCAAACACATGCTTCACAGGAAAGTCTGTGGTCTCAGAACGAGAAAGCTTAACAACTCAAATAAACCACCACACTACATCCCAATGTACAGATCTCTCAGCCCATCCTTGCTTGCAGGGCATACATTGTTAGCAAGCAACAAAGAAGAATTACAACACTCTCGGTTCAGAACGTGCATGCCCTAAACCAGCTCACTAATAATCTTACCTGAACACAGAACGGGTGCTGGCAATCTACAGGCATCAAAACAATACGTTTCACATCTGGCATCTCCACCAATTCCTACCCTTCCCTACCTCCTCAAGGACCAGACAACAATATGCCACTACAATGGCAGGAATTCTGCTATACAAGACAAATAAAAAGCATAATTACTTCCAAGCCAGTCTGAACCCTCCACAACCATTCACATGTCTGCCATATTTCCCTTTGCATTAGTAACTATTTTAAATTTAACAGCTCTTTGGAGAAGATGCTACTTGTATCGATTCCTAGTGATTCTATCGACAACCATACCATTGACAAAAAAAGCATCTAAAAAAAAAACACTGAATGCATTTTTTTTTTTTAATGGGAGGTCCCCACCAACCCCCCTTTTTAACCTTAAATTTTTTTTTTACTAAACGAAACCCTTTACCATTTAAAAGAAATGCATTCAATGGGGTTTTTTGATGCATTTTTTCAATGGTATGGTCTGTTGATGCTTTGGATTCGATGGAATGACCGGATACCACTTGTATCCAACAACTCCCCACAGGAGCGACTTCATGCATCCACAATCTCGTCTTAGAAGCTGGCCCAGGCGACCACCACCTCATCAGTGAGACTGCTTCATGCATCACTAGTCTCGTGAGTTAAGACATTACATGCGTCCTCCACCTACACAGAGAGGTTTCTGTGGCACCTAATAGCTCCCTATAGAAACTCATTCATGTAGGTGTCACTGACAATACAGACAAGCTGCTTCGTTCAGGCTGTTCCAGGCATGCACCACCTACATTAAGAAGCTGCTTCATGCAGGCCAGAGTTTACTCCAAGGGGGAGGAGGCTCTCTATGGAGGCAATTGATGCACAGAGACGTGTGCTAGGATGCAAGGGCGTGTATGTGTGGTGTGTGATGTATGTGTTTGTGTATTTATTCACGTTATGATAGATGCATAGATTCAGCTTATATATTGGTGAATCTTTCTGGGGAAGAGAGGATGTGTGAAGTAATCTTGCAAGTGGTAATCTCTGCATGGAGCAGACTCTTTGACTAGCTGGCACAACGTTTCTGAAGATGGGAGAGCATGAAAAAGCTTCTGTCAGTTGTCTGTGGAAGATACATGCGTACGTTTATCTAGGAAATAGTGGCTGCCTGGAACAACTTATTTGTCAAGATCAGGAGATGCCTGAACCTTCCTCTCTGGAGAGGTGATGGATGGATGTGCCTCATCAGCTATGAGGTGGTTGATGCATGGGCCGGTTTCTCTGGTGAGGTGGTGGATACATGGAGTAGCCACTCAGTAAGATAGTGGATGCAGGGTGTAGCTTGTATGGGATTGTGAGGAATTTGACCAACCACACGGTGGGTGTGCACTCTCCTGGGCCTTTTTGGAAATGTTCAATGAAATTGAATGATGGTAGATCAACCTCTGGAAAATGTGTGGGGCTAATCTGCACACATTTTCCTATGCTCACCACACGACATACGCCGAGACCTGTGTACTCTGGGTGGACACAGCCTACAGGTGAAATCCCCCCCAGTCACATTTAGTTGCGATATGACAGGAGTACACGATGCATCTCCAGAAGGGGGAGGGCCAAACCTTCCCCCTGCTATTGCCAGCCTAATTAACTAGCAAAGGCTCCATGGATCACTCTGTCCTTTTGCTGGGCTCTGCAGCTGGTGGCAGTGATTTGCATACTAATCAGAAAGTAATTCTAACAGGCCCACATGTGGCCTGGCTGAAGAGGATAACAAAAGAGACAGGAAACCCCAACAGCCTTTCATATGTACTGTATCATCCTGTAGACAGCTTGCGCCTCTCAGTATCGACTGACAGTGAACTGTCATGTCTGGGGCTGCGTGTTTACAGTAGTCAACCCTGCAGGGGGACACCATTCATAAGGTACGAGTATATTGTTTGGCAGAGCAAGAGAGTCTGGTTTTGCTGCAGCTTCAAGGGCGACCTGCCGCTTTAATCAGAAACCACAAAGTGCTTCAATAACTAGCGAGACCCTTTGATCTACAACAGACAGGGTGCTGGCTTTGACTTAGAATGACATATTTTCACCCCTTTTCAATTTTCTGTTGTAAAGCACTCTGGATCTGGCCTCACGCATACATGAGATTGTTGGTGGGAACCCAGGATTGGTTCATTAAGGTAGGCTTAGCCGACACCAATCACTGTGGCCCATTTGCCTTTAAAAGAAGGCGGAGACCCTCTTTTGGCAGATAATCTGAAGGCTTCACCAGAAATAGAAGGAAGAACTCATCTTTGGACCCTGGCTGAAGGTACATTCTGCCTTACATCTTCCACCAGTGAAGGAAGGCCAGGACCTCCAAGAAAGAAGCAAGATCCTTCCCCTAAGCATCTGGAGCAAAGGGGGATACTGAATCCAGAGACCCTCCAGCAGCTCCAGAACGGTACCCAGCCAGCCCAACGTGTGCCCTGCTAGGCTCTGCAGCAAGCTTCCTAGGTGGGAAGTGCCAGAGAGTCTCTGAATCTGCAACCAAGGACAAGACAGATGCCTGCAACACACTCCCCAGCTTTGGGCCATCTGCATGAAAGAACAACACAAGCCCATTGAAGAAGCTAGGAGAAGTGCATCAACGAACATCTACTGACGTCTGCCTTAAAGGACATTTTTCGAGCCAGTGGAGTACCCTGAGCTGCAACAGACTGCAACACTGATGTTTGTTACACCACAGTCGCTTACAGACATGCGAGACGTCTCGACCAGTGCTCCAGAACTGCCGACCAGCACTGAGACAATGATTCCTGACCCTGAGTTCCCATGTAGGCCAGCCTGCATCTGTCTGTCCAGCTTCACTCGCCAAACTGTTTGACACCTGATACCCACAGATGTCTCCCATCTTGAACTTTGTCACAAGAGCTGCAAAGCGCCCTGAACCCGACACGACCCTGTCAAGCATCAAGAACACTGACAAGCATAAGGTACATTGTGATTCTGTCACCCTGGTTCTTCTCCGAGGGGAAGGCACCTATAGACATTTTAAGGCCCATTGCTCCCTTTGTGCTGAAGCCATGTATCCTTGAACTGTTGTGATTATTTATTATATCAACCACACTCCTGTCAGTATCCAGAATCCATCCCTTTTCCTTCTTTGAAACGTCTGTCCTCTACATTCCTGTACAGGGTGGGTTGTATTTCGTAGTGTTGCTAGAACTGTCTATTGTGATAATAATAAAGTAGATACTTGAATACATCCTTGACTCGACAGTACCTTTTATCATTGGGTAACAATTGTATTTTCACTGTGTTGAAACCAAGCAACGATCCATGACCTTTCGGAGATAAGCGTTCCGTACTGCCCATGTTACCATATTGCACATGGAGGTTTATAGTTTGATTGTGTTTCCAATTTGTTCGAATCCCTTCTGGTGTACTAGAGGTGTGGGGCTGATTGATAGTTTAGAAACCGATATTCATCCCTGGACTACTAGTGCCATGGAAGTTGATTCGTCACGTGGGTGGTGTCTATTGTGTGGTTAAGAGTCTGTGGACATTTTGGGCAGATTGAGAGTGTTCTGTACACGTTATGCGAAGAGTCTTTTAAACGGCACACATCAACACTGTAGGGTCTTTCCAAACCAAGCCTTATTCATATAATTGTGTATTGCTCTGCACAAGTGGGTAAAAAGCATGACAAGGATATCTTTATCAGAGGGCATCTAACATGACCCAAATTGTGCTCTATACAATGCATATACGTGCCACTGAATACTCTTCGGGAGTGTTTGAAAACGTGACAGTTAGGGAAATATATACAGTCTAGACACTTCCATGAAACAAAGGGTATATGCCGCACCATACAGATGGATCAGCCAGCACAGTACTTGCTTCAGAGATGTGTATGCCACCTGCAGCCACAGATTCTGCTCTCAGGTGTGCCAAATCAGGCATCCGTCTTTCAAATGTAGATATATCATACTGGGTAAAACTGTCTAGTTTTGCAAGTGTTTGGAATTGAGGTGCTATGCAAAATGTTCTTAAAATAATCAAAAGGCAGAATTTTGCTGAAGTAGCTATCAAGTGGTTAGTATCCCAATGAACTGAAACATGTCGTTCTGCACCCTCATTCATTAGAGGACATCTTACTTTTTTTACCAACAACAATCGCTTTCAAAGATCGGATTGGTCCTATGCCACAGCCGCCCCCCCAAAACTTTGCACCACTGACCTGATCTTATAGACAAAGATCAACACATATGGAAAGATTCAGAACAAGCTTCAAAACGTTTTTTAAAATGTTTTTGTTCTACTTTGCATCCAAGTTTCAACTAAAAACTGCTGAAGACTTGGTTAAGTGACAAAATCCTGGTTACCATAAAACAAATGCATCCGTCCATCATTTTAAGATACATGTCACTGTAAAATTCAAATCGTTGACATTATAACATTTCTTTTTAAATATATTAGTTTATGGGCGAAACGTGTAGGGATGTGTTGGTAAGATATTTAGGGTTGGGCCCAACTGGGGATTTAGGGTTTAGCCGGATACATGCAGCGTCTTCAAAGGGGTTGGAAATGCAGGCTGGGAATGAGGGGCGGCTCTGGTTCCTGGTATATCTGTATGTCTAATTGGGTGTAAGGAGTTTATAAAGCACAAAGAGTATGGCAGTAGTACCAAAGACAGTAGGAGGTCAGAACATGAACCTATCATTTGTTCGGTGAAAAAAACGTTTGTTAAATGACAGTTAAGATGAATAAGTTCAGTGTAACAAAACCCTTGACATTCAGTGAAAACATGTTTTTGTTGAAGCACCTTTAAGGTGAACTCATCTGATGCAATGAAAAACTTGAAATTCAATTAACTTTAGTTTAAGTTACATTAAGGTGCCGATTTAATGTAACCTTAATACTCCTCATCCCTTAACTAGCAATTACAGTGATTGCCACATCTGCAACATATTATAGTTTTAAGAATGTACTCTTTTCCTTTTTTGCCGTTAATGCTCATTCTCGAACTTATAAAACGCTTGGGGAAAAATGACACTATTCTCAAACCCCAAACCTTCACAAATCATCCTTTCTTAGCCTGCCCAGATGCTCTCTGGCCTCAAAAGACCCCTACTTACACCCTTTATATCATTTACGTGCACTTTCCAAAATTGATTCAAGAACTTGCTTCTCGAATCGCATAATGGCCGATTTTAAAAAATGACAAACCTTGGCACCAGCAATACATCATGGGAGATGAAAATAACTTTTTGGGTACCCGGGCACCCCGATCTATGGCAACATTTTAAAAGAATGACTGGGTGGATTTACGCCACACCAACAAAGGATATCCTTTCAGCACTTTGTGCTCGACTTGTTTCTTATTTGGAGCAAATCCATGCAGCAGTTTGGGCTGTGTGCATGAGCACATTTTTTGACATTTTGTCGATGGAAAAATGAATGAAAAAGTGAGAAACACACCCTTTTTTGGCTCTTTTGAATCACAATGCGAATGCTCACAACATTTTCCAGCTCTTGGGGTCCCAGGCCCCAAATTAGGAATTTCAAACATCGTGGTGATCCGTCTAACGGCTCAAAAGTGATTAGCCATTTGATTTCTGCATTGCCTATGGATGATAGGTTTCACTCGACAGGTGTTGGAAGTGACAGCAACCTTATCTCAGAGCTCGCCCTGTTGATATCTTCTTTGATGTCATTTATGATGACATTGCCGATGCCATTTGTGATATAGTCTATGAGCTCATGGGGTGATTAATGGGGGGGGGGGTACTCTGAGTTAGGGTTATCAACACTTTCAACACCAAACGAGTTTTATGGGTCTTTTTGCGAGAAATGCTTTCACCTTAACTATCTCTTAACTTTTCCAGTGGTTTTGTTAACTTACCAAACCTGTATTAGTAAATAACTATCGCTCACTCACCATGGGCTTCACCCCTGCCACTTTGCATCAATTAAAGTGAACAACCAAGGCCCACTGGCCATGGTTGCTGACCACGTTGCACCAATTATGGTAAAAAACCAGACCCACTGGTCATGGCCCCTAACCCCCTTAAGTAAATAACGATCTCACACTGGGCATGGCTTTTGTCCAAAATGCCTTTTGGGGCGAGTGAGTGGTTTTCCAATCAATTTAATATAATATTTACATCAACTAAGTTGCCACTTTCCACTTTTTAAGGGTAAAACACTGTGGCCCACTGGCTAGTGTTTCACCCTCTTTTTTTTGTTTTCCCTTGTTACATTCCTGCAAGATTTTGTGGCAAGCTGACCGTGAAAAACACTGGACAGACTCCTCTTCCCACGAGAATGGTTCCCGTGGAAATGTAGCGTCTTTTCATTACCGTGGTAAAACAGAACCCCTTGCTACAAATACAAAAAAGTACTGGATGCATTTACACCCATCAACCAAAAGACACATTGGCAGCACTGTGTGCCCAGCTTGGTCTCATTTGGCACAAACTTATCCATTTGCTGGTCTCTAAAAGATGCCAATGTTTCTGCATGGGAAAATGAATGGGGTTGGTCTGTAACCAGCTTTCTTTCATATGCTTAATATCATTTCAACTGTTTGAGGAATGGGTCCAAAATCTTCCATTTTAGGGTGCAGGGGGGCTGTGCCAGGAAACATATTTTTAAGGTTTCAGCCAGATACATTTAGCGATATAGTAGGAGTGAGTGAATGTTAATGTTAATGGATATTTATACTGCACACTATCACCACCCAAGTGGTCCCCTGGCGCTCTGGCGGATCTGAAAGGAAAGAGGGTAGGATGGGTTAGTAGGACAGAGCAGGAAAAGTGCCAGAGAGCTGTGATGTGCTGTTGGCAGCTTCAGTTTTGTTAACACCGTTCGCTGAGCTTAGGTGTGCTTTTCGGTTAGTAGATGTCATGTGCTGTTGTGTGAGGCTATCTGTGGTTTGTTTTGTTGTTGCGGTGTAGTGAAGTGCGTGCGGTTTGTTGTGCTTTAGAGGTATGGTTGTGTTTAGTTAGAGTTTGAGAAGTGTACGCAGAAGGGTGAGAGTTTTTAGTAGTATTGGTTAGTGGCATCACTATCTAGCTGGAACGCACGTCAATCTCCATTATTCTATCTAGAGGGGATGGGTGATTATCTCCACAATTCTATCTAGATGTGACGCTTGCTTATCATCACACTCCTATCTTATGCTCACACTTCTATTAATATATGATGCATGCTAATCTTCATAATTCTTCCTAGAAGTGACGCATGCTAGCCTTCACAGTTCTGTCTAGTTGTAACGCATGAGTTTTTCAGAATTTATCTAGATACAACGCAAGGCTAATCTTTATAAATCTATCTAGATGTGACGCTTAATTAACATCACACTTCTATATAGATGTGATGCATGCTAGTCTCCACAATTCTATCTAGATGTCACACTTGATTATCATCGCACATCTATGTAGATGCAACACAAGGCTAATCATCACAATTCTATCTAAATGTGATGCATGATTATCTTCACAATTTTACCCCATCCTTACTTGCTCAAATGCAAACTATGGCTGACTAACGCAATTGGCATGATGCACAGTGTGGTTACTTTACACAATGAGGCTAGTTTCAAGATGGCTACCTTGTATAAGTGAGGCAAGTACTGATTATGGCTGAATGGTAGGACGATTAGGTAATGAGAAAGGTGGGGTAGTTAAGGAGTTATCCAGAATGGCTAACTAACATAAAGGCTTAGGGCCCGATATGACCACCACACCAACGTGGGCCACGTGCATAAGTAAAGCCGCTAGGCAAAAGGAGAAGCGGGACATCCCAGTGGGGAGCAGCAATAGCTGTTACCACTGCTTGGGCCAGAAGCGAGGCATTGCTGAGTAGCACAGTTAGAGCACAGTTCATCTAGCCGTGAGGGAGGTTGAGCAGCACTGTTCGCTTAGGTGTGGTAGGCTACTACATTGGGACTGTATGAGTGCTTTAGGGTGGTGGTGTACTAAAAATGTGGAGAGTGGGCATGGAGAGTGGAAGAGAAGATTGTATTGGGCAAAAGTGTACTGAATTTTGAATTGGTGCGAAGACGCACAGTGAATTGAATGTTCTTTTTTCTTTTTTGTGGTAACTCGGGGGTGCACCATAGGGGGCGACCTAAGGAGATTGGTTTGTCAATTGTTGGGGCTTTGTTCACTGTGGTAATAAGTTGTTGGTCAGTATAGAGTTTTCACATTGATTGTGTAAAAAATGTGCGCCCGAATCGAACACATGTGTAGGGAGCTCCCAATATATAGGGATAAGATCCTGAATTATAATTTGAGTGGTTCGAAGGGTCCGTAGGGAAAATGTTTAAACCATGGCCAACAGAAGGCCCACGTGACAATGGTATCATTGGGCATATGTATATGCAATTGTTATTGACTTACAAAGGCAAAAAGCTGTAAAGGAGGCATGGTATATTAGAGCTCTGGAAGCTCTACGATGAGGTAGATGGGGAGTCAGAGGGAGGAGATGATGCCAAAGGCAAAACACCCCACCCCTCAATTATCCAGAGACAGCGCAAGCACGACACAGGCTGTGACGTCTCTGCAGTCGTCAGCCTTTCCCCTTGGTAAGGAAAACACCAAGTCGTCACTGGTTTCAGTGCCTGTGCAGATGATATATCTGCCCCTACCTGGAACCTATCCAGTAAAACCTGCCGGGGGATATACAAATCCCTGGTATAAACCCCAAACAGAACAAGGATCATCAATAGCTTGGGGAATCACTGTGAACACTAAAAACTGAGATCCTATCATAACAAAGCTAGAAGACCTGCTTACACTGGGAAACTAATCAGAGCCTGCAGACCTTTGATATCCCCCAACAATTGCCTTACTCTAGCCAGAGCACTTATACAATCCAAACTGGATTATTGCAACAGCCTGTATGTAGGTGCCAATAAATCGGTTGTCAATAAACTGCAAGTTCTACAAAACAATGCACTCCGTGCCGCCCTTAATATTCCCAGAAGAGAACATATCTCAGCCACAAGAATCACATGCAAATGGCTCTCCATCCAACAAAAATTAGACCTAAAAGCTATCTGCCTCACCTACAAAGCTCTTAACCACCTGGCCCCACCTTATTTAACCGATAAATTCACCTTAAGACAGAATATTAGAACCACCAGATCCTCTAATACACTACAACTGACAGTGCCCAAATACTCCCTAAAAAGAGCCGGTGGATCCAGCTTCCCAGTTCTAGCCTCACAATTATGGAACACTATTCCACTGGACATCAAATCTACCCCTACATTTCAACCTTTCAGAACTAAGATCATCACCTGGTTACTCAACAAATAACTAGCACCGTATGTATGTATCTATCCGCTACGATGTTACTAATTCTACTATAATTGCTTTCATAACTGCTTTTGTAACTATACATATGCTGCACAAATGTACAAATGTTCTTACCTATGCCTGTAACCTGATGCTTAAGCGCCCATATACCTCTGGGTCAGGAGCGCTATACACAATAAATAAACAAACAAACAAACAAACCTAGCGCGTAGGGATCTAGAGGCAGCAATCTAGAAAGCAGAGGAAAAGCTACAGCTATTGATGAAGAGAAGGGAACGAGACAGACAATTTCCTGTAGTTGATGCTGACACATGAAGAGCAGAGGAGGTATTGTTGAAGATGAATAAATCAGTGATTAAGGATGTGAAAATAGAGACAGAGGATGACAAAGTCAGAAGGGAGATGTGAGGGAAGCTCGGTGCATCAAGGGCAGAGTAGACAAACTTTCAACAGCAACAGAAAGTGAGGAGGGTCAGGCAGATGAGGAAGACTGGGAAACAGAGGGAGAACAAGTGGAGAGAACTTCATGAGGGAGTGCGACTTAGGCCCCGTGCGGTAACAATAGCCGTAGAAAGAGGGAAGAAAAGGGTATTAGCATAATTGTGCGTTTTTATTTGGCCAAATGATACATTGGACCGAATTTGGTCTGTCCCATTCGACTGAATGAAAACGAACAATTAGTCTATTACATACCGAACATGTGGAGCGGGGGTTGTGGGTGTGTGCCCCACTCCCTATGATCAGTATGTATTAGCCTTGGGTGGTTGCAGGGTTGTCCCCCGCTTCCTCAACACAAAAGGTGGGGAACTGGAAAAAAAAGAACAAAGAAAAAGGGACCCTGCGGTGTCGGATCCGACCTGCATCAGAGGGGCGGATCTGACACTGCAGCAGTGAAGGGGACAAGGCGGCGTCCAAACAGGTAAGTAGGGGAGTGGGGTGAGGGTGTGTGTTGGTGTGCATGCATTTGGTTTGCGCTTTGTTCCTCTGACAATTGATCACATGCAGGCAGTTTTTTTCAGTCTGTTTGCCGCGAACAATTGTCAGGAGAACAAACACCAACAAACCAAGTAAAGGGCTAGAATGCACAAGGGGAATGAAGGGACCCAATTTCCATAAATACAGAAGGGGACAGGGCGATCACAAAAAGTGCCCTGACCACATATGGACAAGCCAATTTGATAAAGATGCTTCCTACTATTACAGCAGAAGCGGACAAGTGGATATACGCACTTGAAAAGCAAACAGCGTGAGTCGCATTATCAGTGGGGGGATATGAAAAGCATACTCAACTGCATACTAGGGAAGCAGACGAACACCATTTGGAAGAACACAGGGTACCCTGGAGTACGATTAGAGAATGACGCACATGATGGGGCTCCATTCAACAACTGTACAGCCCATGTACAGGATGCTTTGAGGAGGGCATACCCAGACAAACCTGACATAGGATCAAACATGGCATGCACAATGCAAGCTAACGAAGACCCAGCAATATACATCAATTTGATTCATGAGATGTGGAGGGAAGAGACAGGTGAAGCATGGGATTAAACCATACCAATATTCTACCTTGTAATAGGTGTCTTCCAGCAAAGTTGCAAATGAACCTAGACAAAATAGTGGGCATTGAAGCTAAAACATGGGGAGAAATCCAAGCACACATAGTACATTATAGTAAGCACAAGCATGAGACAGACAGAGAGAAGGAAGAACAATCACAGTGCACCAAAGAAAAATGAGTGCAGAAAAAGTTAGCAAAGGTGAGTATGGAAGGTGCAATGCTCACAAATGCCATCGATGGACAAAAAGCCCAGGACCTTCAGCAAGGAAGTGCAGGTAATGTGGGAAATGATAGAAGAAACATGGGAGGGATACAAGGAGCACAAAGCAACTCTCAAAGAGGAAGATGAGGAGGCTTTGGAGGTTTGAGAGCAAGGTTAGGAGGTACATGTTGGACATGTGTTAAACTGGTCATGAAGCGCTAGATTGTAGAAACAGGCAACCAATGCAATATCATCCAGGAGCTCCACCAAATCAGTAGCCAGCCTAAGACTCGTCATATAGGGAACCAGCCTATGGGGGACATGCCCCTGGGTCAACGTAGCCACAATATTCAGGCCCAAAGCAGATGGGGTCCCCACAGTGGGGTGGCCCATATAGTAGACAACCCCAAATATTGCACATAACACCACACATACAGTAGGCACCATCCCAAGCAGTTACACCAGCCCATGGAATAGAACGCATTGCAGCGGGGGACAGTAACACCTTATGCAGGAGCAAGTGTCATGGTTGATAACACATTCTGGCTCCCAGAGACAAACATGCATTCACAGTAGGACAGCCCAAAGCGAGCCCTGACACACTAAGTCCTATCTATCACCCTGGACCCAAAAAAGGAACATAAAGTGAGAGTGAAGATAGAAGACCGAATGTTTACCTTTATGGTGGATATGGGATCTACACTGCCCTGTATAAAGGAGGGAATGTTCCCATTAACCAACAGATACATTGACATACAGGGATTCACTGGGGCTATAACAAAAGTTCCTTTTACAGAAGATTTACCCATCACCATAGGGACACAAGAGATGCTAGCACCATTACTATACAGCACTGAGACACCAGTACATTTACAAGGTAGGGATCTACTCCGAAAACTAAAAATGACAATCTCATTCACTGATAATGGAATAGTATGCTCCGCATCAGGTATGCATTACACCAGAGTAGCCACTGTAGTGCAAGAACTATGCAGCACCAATGCAATTCGAGCACTACCCTTTCATGAGCAAATGTTCATGTGTGCAGTGACCATCCTGATTGGATGGCTCCAAGGAGTTTAAAACATGATATTTTGTTTGCCCGCAGAATTCCTATTTAGACCAGCAGTTCCACAGGAAATAGCACTGGGTACAAAGTTCATTTTACACATTGATGCATTGATCACTAGGAAAGACACCATCATTCTCACAGGCACAGATGAAAAGGGATAGAATGGCGCTCAATATTGTGTATAGGCCCCACAATACCATTGAGAGAAATCACTGACAAACATTTTTTTGACGACACAGCATCTGAATGGAATACTGTTCAAAATGTGCATCCGATGCCACATGGTAATAGAAAACAGAGATGTACCACAGACAGTATGATTGGCCACAGCACCACCCACACAGCTAGATGAGGACTTGGTTGCAGTACCCAGCAGACTGTGAATAGACAACCCCCAGCATTACTGAACAACATAGGAGCAGGAAGAATCAAACTCATCACCGTGCAACACAGTAATATAGTCAGTGAAGAAAGCAAAAGGCTCATCTTGGAGATTCATACAAGATCTCAGGTCTCTCAACAATATAGTGGAAGCGGAGTATCCACTAGTGCCCAACCGATCCTAAATACTCTGCAACATTCCTGCAGATGCCACATGTTTCACAGTGATCAACCTCAAAAATACATTTTCCTCTGTGCCCTTACAACCCGATTCCCAATACCCCACTTTGTTTCCTACTGCAGCCAGAGGTACCAGCACACTCGTTTACCACAAGAGTACTGTGAGTCCTGTGGTGTCTTCAACAGGGTCCACCATATGGACCTGGCAAACATTCAAATTTGAAGCACAGTACTACAATATATAAATGGCTTGCTAGTATGTAGCACCACAGAAGAACAGTGCAGAGAAGACACTATCAAAGACAAAAGATACAAGGTAGACAAACAGAAATTGCAATACTGCCAAAAGGGAGTAGTGTGTCTGGGGCAGATACTCTCAGCAGCAGGGAAAAGAGTGACCCCAGGCAGAGGGACAGCAGTCAGAAACATTCCACAGCACAAAACAGTGAAAGAAATACATCAATTCTAAGGGCTTTGCAACTATTGCAGGACATGGATTTTTGATTACTCCACATATGTCAGGCCATTACTGCAAACACTCAAAGATGCCCAGAAAAAGAAAGAGCCCCTTCAATAGACAGACAAGATGAACGAATGCTTTGATGACCGACAAATTGCCATCAGCAATGCCCCAGTATTAGCAACACCAGATTACAACAAACATTTCTCTCTGGTTACAAATGCAAATGGACAGGTGATGACAGCAATACTCACACAGAGATCATCTTAGAAACACAAATCCCTAGCCTACTACAGTGGGCTCTTGGACCTAGTTTTGCAGGGACATTTCCCATGTGAACAGGCTTTAGCAGCTGCCACACTTGCAATTCAGAAATCTGCCACAATCCCCATGGGCTGCCTAATTATGTTTTATGTTGAACATGCAGTTTTCACCATATTACAGAAAAGCAAGTCCACCCTCACAATTTATAGAGCATCTGGGTACAAGATTATATTTTCCATATCAGCCATCAACACAGTGAGATGTCACATTATAAACCCAGAAACATGTGTAGCACAACCCGTAGAGCCACACGATCAGGTACATGACTGTGAAGTGTACAATGGGGAGCCAGAGAACAGAAAACCAAGTAAGCAAGGATGCACTTGGCACAGGAGAAGTACTTATCTAGATGGTTCATCAACAATAATTTAGGAGGATCGTCAGAGACATACAGGTGCAGCAGTAGTGAGATATGCAAAAGATCAGGAAGAAGACCAAACAGTGATGCAAAAAAGATTACCCTCATACATGTCAGCATAAGCGTCAGTACTCGTCACACTCATAGAAGCAATGTTCACAAAAGTGAATGGCTCCTAGATTTTACTTTAAGTATAGGACTGCAACTTATATTCCCGCGCCATTCTATAATCTCCACCATTTTGCATGCAACTTTCTCAGGAGGTTTAAAGTGAATGGCATGCAGGGTCAAGGCATTTCTGAACCCGTCATGTGGCACTTTCTGTGTCTCATTTCAATATGAGTCTTTATTTCGCCAAGCCTATCCAGCAGGAACTCGTGCAACCTTACCATCTGCAAAATGCTGAGAAGAAGTTTTTTGTGAGGTGTTGCCATGAATCAGAAGGCAAGCACCCATGTTTGAAATATCCCCTCCCCTCTTCACCCTGAGAATCTGCAGTGTGCTTGATGCATGCCCTAGACTTAGACAGAAACTACTGTCCTTTGAAAGTCAATGAAATCTTCAATTAAATTTGCTGATTGTTGGAAAAGAAAGATTAATAATTTGATGGCTTGTGTTGGTTTTGAGTTTCAAAAGGTTTGTGACGTCTACACTGCTCAAAACCACAACAATGGTAGATCTGTTTGGTACACCATCCCAAGAGTATTCTGCTGTGTCCAGCTCCCGGTTTCACTGCCCTAGAACAAATGTACACACAAATCCATCATAGCCTTACATTGTTACCTCCAATACACATATC
This sequence comes from Ambystoma mexicanum, assembly GCF_040938575.1. Taxonomy (NCBI): domain Eukaryota; kingdom Metazoa; phylum Chordata; class Amphibia; order Caudata; family Ambystomatidae; genus Ambystoma; species Ambystoma mexicanum. The sequence goes on along the minus strand of NC_090921.1, from coordinate 1,250,275,560 downwards.
CAAAGTTCCTTACTCTTTATCCAGCCTATTCACTGTTCTGCTCATCATCTTGTCGAGCATAGTAGTCCCTCTTCCCACATACCCTGTACAGTGCATCAATTTCACTCAACTCAGTCCCTTGCTGCTTTTTCATTCTCCATCTGCTCAGTCCCTACCTTTCCCGAGCCTACTTTCTAGAACCTCCTTACTCTCCCACCAGTTTGAGCTCTGGTCAGCCTCTTAAAGTCTGAGGCGTAGCCAGGATTGTCTAATAAGTGGGGCCTACAGCTAATGTAGTTGGGCCCACCACAGTGACATTAACATCTGTAAATGCCCAGACAGCGCTGCTGATTGCGTAAGCATTTACAGATTTTGGGTGGGCCTTGCCAGCTCAGGCCTTACTGTGTCTACGCCTCTGCTTAAAGTCCCCTAGCCCCTATCAAGTCACTCTCACTCTGTGCCTCCAGGGCCAAGCACCCCAGCCTTTTTCTGCATCTTAAACAACCCATCTACATGCCCTTATGCCCACTGTGATGAGGAATGGGGTGATACTTCCAGCGATGACACTACAAGGCAGAGTTACAGACAAGTGGGGGCATTTCACACCACCCGTCTCTCTGCCCTTCAGTGCACAACCCTCATTGATGACACCCAACAAGGCTAAGATATGTCTCAGATTGCTGGCGGTCTTGTGCAGAACAAATGAGATGTAGCAGTTTGGGGTGGTCTGCCCCTTTCGTGGTGCTACCAAGGGTGAACTCCATATGTCTTTCCCTTTCTGTAATGGCACAAAAGGCTAAACATAAAAAAGATGTTGCTGGGAGTCCCAATTCAGGGATTACAGGACAAAGGGAGTCCTTCTGTGTTTCACTCCTAGTGTTTGAAGGTTGGCTGGCATCTACAGGATGTCCTTCAACTCCAGTGAACAGGCACTTTGTTCTTGTTAAGTCAGCAGTTTGAGGCATTGGTCCACAGCAGTTCACCCCCAATGTCAAATGGGATGGATAGGGACCGAGCTCTCCTCTGCTTTGGATGCCTTTGTCTTCACCCCTCTGGTGGGGGACTCTGGATTACACTGTACTCCCAACAGCAGCCCAGTGAATCCTTCCAGTCCTTGTAGTCCAAAGATGAATAAAAGGATGAGGGGGTGCCCCTATTCTTTAAAAGGCAAATTGTCACAGAGGATTGGTCCAATGCAAGCCTGCTATAAATTGCCCAATCCCTATTGTTGCAGCAAGTGGTCTTTGCATTATGAGATTTTACAGAGTACTACTGCCTGCAGCAAATGGAGGAGACAGAAAAAAGAAGAGAACCCTAACAGAGCGCAAGGTGGTGAGGGCTCTTCCCCAGGCACACCTGCCCTTTCTGGCTACTCTAAATCCACACCCTACCCATTCATGCTGAATTCAAAGGAACTGGAGTGATCAACACCCTGGTTTGAGGCTGGCTTTGTTATCTCATTGCTGCCTCTGAAGCACCATTCCTAGGAGTCCTCCTGAGGCTTACATGCCCGGAGGAGGGACGGTGTTACCCTTCCTACCAGAGAATCAAAGGAGCAGCATGCTGGCTATTGTTCCACATAGCAGTGGTAGAGACCAAATCACATCAGCCCTGTCACAGATAAGTCTGCTCACAAGAGCGGACACTGGTGTGATATCAAACTGTTTTGACTTTATAATTCTTTGAATCTATCAGTCACCATGCGAAAGCAGGCATGCCTTCTTTTCACAGATTTACATCCCACCTGTCTTGTTTGGACCCCATAATCATTTGAATTCAGACCAGATGTGCACACAGTTAAAATGCAACCTCTGCCTGCAGGGACTTTATGTTCCAGAAGCTGACAGGAATTCATAGGTGATGTTTGAACTTGCTCTCTGTCATTGCAGGGCTGGGATCTGAGGGATACTGTAGACTTTCGTAGCAAAGACACATGTTTGCGCTATAATTTTGGCATGGCACATTTCTGAAAAGGGGACCCGATTAGTAGTCCTCCAATTCAGAAACAGATTTCCCAGCATCATTATATTTAACACATTTTTCAAAATCCAGGGCTTTAACACCCTCGCAAGGTGGCATTCTGTCACAGTCATTGCTTGTGGCACTGTATGTGGTTGTGTGGAGCTAGCATTGTTCTGGACTGACCTTGGTTTATGATAGCCTATAAGGGCTTTTTATTATGGTGCACCCATCTCACCCACGGCTGGCTGTACCCTAATATTCATACCTATCCACTCCGTTTGTGAGCAGGCTAGCCACCTTGAATACTTGTTATAATAATTCGTGGTTTATGATTCGAACCTGTGTTACTCTGCATCGTCTTGCTTCCAAGATGAGCTCGTTGCCACTGAGCTATACTACACGTGACAATATTCACTTCATCCTGATGGAAGATATTTCTGTGCCTTTCCTTCGCATCATAGCAGCCCAGGCTCTCGATTTGGAACACCAGAATGAAAAATGTTGTTACTGGGAATCTTTATGTGTCTTTCAGCCCTACCAGAATCGAGTCTGTCTCTGAAGTGCCCAGGGCAGAGAAGATAGGGGTCAGAGTTGCCGCATGCTAAGTGCCCAAAGGCCACATAATTATACACACACAATGTTTACACACCTGGTCTTTCCACTTCTTGCCTCATAGGCAGCGAAAGATCGCAGGTAACCCTGCAGTAGAGTAGGTACAGGGCAGCACCATTCATTCAAAAACGTGCCTGTAGTGCTAATGGGGTTACAGACAATGTTGGATACACAGCACCGCCATGTTGATCAAGATGATTATGGCCCCTGCCAAACATTGACAGGTTAAATACCCACACAGGCCTCATGCTTGGTAAAACACAAAAATACTGCAGTCTCAGTGACGCCATTTAGAGGTTGCCAGGGGTAGCAACTGCGACCCCTGAGGTCTCCCTTGCTACCCCTTTGGTCTCACTTGCTACCCCTAAGAAACGCAACCTCCAGGACTAGACTCATTAAAGTTTTATTTCAGGTACATTTCAGGGGGTGAGTCACTGATTTAGTCTGTTCTTAACCACCTCAACTCAGCCTTTTATCCTTCTGAGGTTATTAAATGAGTCCAAACACAGGTAGGGTGATATTGTATGTATATTTGTTCTATATAAAGCACTTAAGTGTAAATTCTATATAATAGCACATCATTATCATTTGGTCATGGACGTCTGCTTGCATTCACGGTAATTTGGTAATATGGGCCTGTAAACACTGATCTTAATGATACATATGGCGATCCATTCTTGTATGAAATGTATATCGCATTATAGTTATATCGTAGCCATATTGTTCTTACGGTACTTAGGAACAATGCTACGCGATGCCAATTCCTGTTTTGTCAAGGGGTGAAAGGTTGTGTTCCATCGCTTCCCGTGATAACGCTTCGACATGGGGTGTAATGACATCACTCCCTGTGATGTCATCAGAGGTCAAGGGTCGTATGATGTCAGTCCCGCTACACCTAGCATTTTGGTGAAATGACGTCCCTGTCAGTCTTATGGTTGTTTCACGTTCCCATTAACCACTCCTGATACTCATACTCGGCTGTCTACAGTCTCTTCTAGTCTCAGCTCCTTTACTGCTTTCCCCTTCCTTTAACCCACAATGCATGTACTCATTTTAACACTCAGTTCCCTCCATTCTGCTGTTTCATTATGGTGCTTGCTGTTTCCGATCCTTACTGTGCCTTCTGATTCCTGTAAACCATTACTGACCTCCAGCCACTGGTTACTGGACTCCTGCTCTTTTATTTGCTCTTAACCCGACCTTTGTATGCGGTGCGTGCTGCTGTGCCACCTGATTTTGGGCTCAATATCTGTCCCCACTCCTCAGCTATTCCCCAAGTATCAACCTCTCCATTGCCTTGCATCCGAAAATGCAACTTCGATGGCCACAGCCTCTGAATGGGTTGCACTTCTACCAGGGTTAAAACAATATTATCTTGCCCTGGGGCACTAGTACTAGGACCATTGTGGCATGTGATCTCACGAATCAGCAGGAGAAACGCTGGGTGTCCTGGGTTATTTGTAGGCAAGATCCTAATTGGGGATCCTACGTGCCTGGTCCAAGACTCCTGAATGGCTGCAGTGGATGATGTATTTGCGTAGAGCACTCCTTGCCTGGAATTAACTTCCCTCCAAAAGCCCTGGGCATGCCCGAGGAAAATGTGCTTCTCCCGGGCCCAGAACATCATGCTTTCACCTTGGACCTCCATGCCTAGCAAGCAGCCCCAGGCAAGTATGGATACCAGGCTCAGGGCTGAAGTCGAGGGTACACGGAGGTGGACGGAGTTCACCCACTTTTTTCAGAGGGTGGACTCAGTCCCCGCTAGGTAAAATCCGACACATTGAAAGTCTTCCTTGAATTGAATCTGTTTGTAGGCCAGACACTTCCCCACTGCACTATATAACCTGATGAAAAATAACAAACAACTATAGCTGAAATGTCTCATTTCGGTACTGCGAGACCCAGGGAAAACATATTGGTGTTGGTTCTTGGAGTTTAAAACGTGCACACCTTTTAACGTTCACGGTTTCAAAAACACTATTAGAAGGAAATATCCTCTCTTGGTATTGTGTGTGTGTTGATTTTATGAAAGGTAAATGCCATTTTCTCTGTGCAATGTGGGTGGTTATGCGAAGCCAATTTAATGAAATGTGCATATTTCACCTTGATGTGCTAATCTCTGGTGGCGTCACATCCCATTGCGTTTGTTGATGAGTCCCCTCACTTTTATTTTTAGGACTTGACCCCTAACCATGCTGGCCTTGGAACCAGCCTACGACCCAGGCGGTAAGTTACCGCCTGGGCCGTGACTTTACCACCATGGCGTAAACTACGTTTACGCCATGGTGGTTGGCGGACTTACCGCCCCATTCCGAGGTCGGCGGGGCGGTAAGTCCCCAATCCCCATTTACCCTTCCTCATTCCCATTTTTGCCCCATAGGGCATAATGGGAGTGGGGAAGGCGTTAATTACGCCACCGTAAATTACGGTGGCGTAATTAACTCCATGGTCCCTTAGCGCCATGGATTTTAACACCTGCTAAAAGCAGGTGTTAAAAGCGCCATGGCGCTAAGGGACCTCGTAGTTGGCGGTAAGGGGTCGGCGCAGCTAACGCTGGCGTTAACCCCTTACCGCCAGGGTCGTAATGAGGCCCAAAAAGTCCAATCAGAAGTCGATGTCTGGAGATTCCGATAAGAAAAGCATCTTTTGAAAGTGTGTCTCAAGGTGCCGAATTCCTTTAATCAGCGTCTAAGAAAAGCACCTATGTAAAGTGGGAAACACTGAGGCACAATCCAATCCCATGCTTTATAATACACACACGCGTGCAACACTTTAAAAAAAAATAATGATCCATGGGCAACAATCTATGTCTGTGTGCACATTGGCTATGCTGTCTCTTCATATACTTATACTATAGGTGACAAACTCTACGTCCATGCAGACACCAGTAAAGATCCAGTTTCCAACACACATGTACACCTCCCTGTATATGAACAGGCTGGGGTCTCGACCTAAATTATCTAGACAATACATACTGTGACAAGGCTAGTAACCTCGTCTTGTCAAAAGGGGATGGGAGGCCCACGAGGGAGAAATCCAGAGCCCATCCTACACCTAAGGTGGACGGTGGCAGTTTAGAGGGCCTGATTTCCTGCCCTCTGTTTTTCCAGCTTGTGAGGCGGCGGGGAGGCACATGCATGCAGGAATAGCCAGCTGTGCAAGGGAGGCAGAGGAGGACATGACAGACAAACATGCTAAGCCTAGTACATACAGGTCGTGCAAGTGCACAGACAGAAGTGCGAGGGAGAGGGGACAAGTGCGCCCAGTCCCGCAGGGGCCAGGATTAAATTAAGTGCAGAGTGGGTGCCACTCACATGGAATGTATTACGAGTGCAGTAATGAAAGGCAGAGTGCAGAGGCCCGGAGGCAAATACAAGACTGGCGGGGGAGTCTGGGACCTGTGTGGCTATGGAGGTGTACCAGGCGACCAGTCAGCTGACTGAACAGGTTGGGGATGAGAACGAAGGAGGGGAGCAGGAGAGAAGAGAAGGAGGTTAGCAAGGGAGGGTCAGCGAGAAAAAGGAAGAGAAGAGGAATGTCTTGAGGAGTTTCCGGAACTTAAGGTGGTCCGGCTCAAGACAGCGAGAGAGACAGGTAGACTGTTCCAGAGGGAGGCACGTGCAGAGGATAAAGATCTACTCAAAAATCTCTATTTGGAAAAGTTGCTCACCCGAAGGGAGTAGGAGGATGCTGAGCAGAGGGCTCTGGAAGGAGAGTATTTAGGAAGAGGGCATTGAAGATAGTAAGGGCCCCGGTCCCAGAAAGCCTTGTGGACTATGAAAAGAGACTTGAACTTGATCATAGCAGCCACGGGGAGCCAGTGAAGGGATTTCAGTACTGGAGAGATGCAGTCCTTGGGCTTGAGGCCAAGGATATGTCTCGCCGTTCTGTTATGGATAAGTTGAAGAGGTCGAAGAGTAGAGGTAGGAAGATTGAGAAAGAGACTGTTACAGTAGTCCAGTCTGGAGAGAAATAGGACTCTGGAGACAGTGAGCCTCTGGGGAAATTTAAGAAAACATAGAATACCTCTGAGGTTTTTTACCTCACTACTGGTTGAGGGTACAGGACCAAGGGTGGTCGGCCAGAGTGAGAGTGGGAAAACAGGAGCAGGGGTCCCAATGAGGATGATCTCTGTCTTACTGGCATTAAGGCAGGGATCATTAGCAGCACACCAGGACTGAATTGTGGACAGACAGTCCGGGATGAGTGAGGAGGAGGAGGAAGAGGCTGAGGGTAGCTTGAAAGAGAGCTGAGGGCCATCCACATAACACTGAAAATTGGAGGTGAAGGCCCTAGATTATGGGGGCAAAAGGGGCCATGTAGACATTGAAGAACCAGCGGAATAGGTTAGATCCCTGTGGGACACCACAAGTAGCGAGAGTGATAGCGGAGAGAAAGAAACCGAGTTCTACCCGGGAAGGATGGTCAGAAAGAAAGGATGCTATCCATGCCAGGGCTTGATAGTTTATGCCCAGGGTCTCATGGAGACGGGAGATCAGGATGTTGTGGTTTATTGTATCGAAAACCGAGAAGAGGTCAAGAAGAATGAGGACAGAGGGAGAGTTAGAGTCAAGGTTTTAGAGTAGGTCTTCGCAGATGTTCAGAAGAGCAGTTTTTGTGCGTCTGGATGCTCTAAAGCCAAACTGATGGTCATGGAGACAATCAACTGATTCAGTGTTGGAGTGATGGAGATTGGGCGATAGCTAGTTGGAAAAGTAGGGTCCGTAGAGGGTTTTATGAGCAGAGGGTGCACCACAGAGTGCTTGAGGGAAGTGGGGAAGACTACAGTGGCAAAGGAGAGGTTGCAGAGGTCTGCCAAGCCTGGAGCTAGCGAGACAATGTTGTCCTTGATGGTTTTGGAGGGACAGGAGTGCACCTGTTTGGAAGAAGCTTTCATAGACCGGAGTAGTCTAGAGACCTCCTCGGGTGTGACAGGGCAGAGGAGAGGAAGGAGATAAGGGGAGATGTGGGAGCGAATAAGGGGGGGCACAGAAGGTGATGGTGCGGGGGAGAGAGCAGACAGGATGTCCTGTGTTTTGGGGTGAAGTGTGCAGCCAGGGCCGATCAAAGGGCCTGGGTGAGTGCAGTAGAAGAAGAGGCTGCAGTAGGATTGGCCATTTCCTTACAGACTTTGAAAAGTTTGGCCGTGTTGTTGGATGCCGCAGAGATGCAGGCTTCAATATGGACACTTTTCTTGGACCGGATGCAGAGTCTATATTGTCTTCGCAGAAGACAGCAGGCCAGCTTGTCTGAGGGTGCGCACGAAGACCCCTATTTTTGTTCCTCTGCCCTGCACTTGCATTTAAGGTCAGCCAGGTCAGAGTCGTGCCAGGTGTTGAACTATTTTGGAAGGCTTCAGTCAGACCCTCAAGACAGGGGCAAGGATGTCAAGGGTATTGGAGATGGAAAGGTGAAAGTTAGAGAGGGCTGTATCAAGGTGGGAGTCAGTTGCAAGAGTTAGAGGAGGAGACTCTGAAGTGAGAAGTGATCCAGCGCGTCGCAATTGGGCAGAGAAACAGAACACCATAACACCATTGTTCAACAGACAGATGCCACAGAAGCAATGGGAGAGACTGATAAGCAGCAGTAACACTGCAGTTTAATATTGCAATGCTGCAAACAGAGTTCTACAGACAGCGCTCACCTGCAAGCAGCTTGGGACACTGCGTGGGGCAGCCGGGGAAATTTTGGCAAGCTTGCACTTGAGACCCTAGACCACCTGGACTTTCAAGGGGGATTATGATATGATGTGGCATTTACAACGCGCATATACACAAGTGGTTCTGCTCCTCTCACCACCATAGTTACTTGTGGGGGCCAAGAACTAAAGTTCGAGACACCGATCTTGGGCATTTGCCCTCCCTGACCGCCACGGCAGTTCTGCAGTGCATCCATGGAAAATAAGTGGGCAAGGCTCATCCCCCTACATAATACACGTTCTCTGTCATGTATGGGGAGGAGAAGACAAGACAGGATTGGCCAAGGAAAGGGGCCCAATCCAAAGAGGGAGAGGAGCATAAAAGGAAGCAGCCGGAAGTGGGAAGTGTGGATTACCAGGATGACGGCAGAGTTGGAGTCGGAGGATGAAGAGACCTGTAGGAGGAAAGAAGGAGCAGCAGACTGTGGAGGTGAACTGTGGTTTATAGAGCAGGTGAGGTATTGGCCAGAAAGTGGTACTGACACTGCAGTATGCATGTCAGTGTGGCAAATGTGTAGAAAGATTAATGCAAGGAGTGGTTATGAAGCAGAGGGTACAGAGTGAAAGGCAGGCATTTGGGAAGTGTGGAGGGAGTAGTAGTAGTATGAGGGCGGAGTAGTAGGAGGAGGGAGAATTATTGTCTTGAGGGAGAGGTAGTAGTAGGAGGCAAGCGTAGCAGGAGGTGGGAGTAGTAGTGGGAGGGGCAGTATTGGTATGGCAGAGGAAGCAGTAGTGGGGAGGAGGGAGCAGTAATGTGGAGGAGGGAGTAGTAAAGTGGGCAAAGGAGAAATAACATCAAAGGGTGGGGACAGTAGGAGCTAACCCTCTGTATAGTATTGGCAGGGCTGCTGGGTTAGCGTGGAGGTTCTTTCCAGGACAGAGAAAGGGACAACCACTGTAATCATGGTGGCTTAGCTCTGGAGCTCTGCCACCAGGGGACACCGTGAGGAGCAGAATCAAACAGACCAACTGCTTACCTGCAGTTTTTCTCAGAAAGCGAAACTGGTGCTGACTTGGAGGAGAGTCCTCCACCGGCAGTGTACTTCCTTAGCAGTGGCTGCCTAGTGATGGGCCATGCTCTGTTGGAATCCAGGCCCCCTGCCTGTGTGCTCTGGTGGGCCTTGTGCCGTGGCACTGCTGGGTCTGGTGGGTGGTGGGGCCTCCTGAGACATCTGTTGCCCTTGTGATTGGTGGGGCACCCCCGCTGGTGTCTCGGAGCAGGCTGCTTCTATTTTACCAGCGCTTCGCTGAGTGGGCTGTGGATGGTGGTGCTGCGGCACCGGAAGACCCTGCGGCGACTGCATGTGGCGGCGCACCGGGTGTGCACCGGCCATCCGGGCCGCTTCCATCATGATACTCACAGCTGTTTGTATGGCTCTGGCAGCATATAAGGGCATATAAGGGCGCTGAATCTACCAAATCATCATTACTACTCACCATTTCAGTTTCAAGAGACTGCAGAGAGCCTGCTACATTTTATGTTGAATGTCCGTGTTGCTCTCCTCCTTAAAGGGCATATTTCTGCCATGTCCCCCCAGGGTAGCTGTACTTACTTGAGCTCATGACGACTGTCGGACACATTCTCCCATGGTCACATGGTGAAAGGCAATAGCAGCCACTCCCATCATAACTTCAATCAAAAACCCTGTATCTCTTTTGCACACTCAAGAAAGTCAACTACCCCTACATAGCCGGACCATCCTGGCGAACTCAGCAATATGGCATCGGTTCCAGATCCTTCCCCAATGAGAATCCCTCCTAAGGCCCTTCCATCAGATCTATCCTTGATCTTCTTGCAAAGAACTGCAAGTTATGCAATTTGGTTTGTAAAGTTGATACGTGGAGCAGGGTATCGAGTGGGAGATTAAGCAAAATACAGAAACCAAACCCGTATTAGGAAACTGGAAGATGGAGACTCTCAGTTACGCCATGTGGTGCAGCAGCTACAATCCACAAAGAAGGCGGTGCAAGCTATACATTTAGACTTGGAGGTGAAGTCCCACAGAAATAATGTGAGAATTGCCAGCCTGACAAAAACACCCTAAACGCAAAATATTAAGACCTTCATGAATTAATTAAGGTTCTCCAGTACATACACTTTCATTCCAATTCCTTTTTGAGATAGCCCGCAGATCCATAGGTCCAGCTGTGAAATCTGGATAGAGTCCATAGTCCATGACCCATTATTGTTTGCTTACTTAACTACTGTGACAGAGACACTATCCTCTGCCATGCACACAAATTTGGGGAACAAAGCCAGGATTTCATTTTATATGAATTTCACTGCAGCCACTCAAAAGGTCCGCCAATCCTTCGCACAGTCAAGCAGACACTTTGGGACAAATACATCAAATATTGTTTCCCCTTAAAACTCAGAATGATCCATGACATTACAAAAAAAACCCTCCCTTTTTCATTACACCCGATGATGTTCACTTATTTCTGCATTCGCTGGAATCCCCAACGCGTGGCAATGCTCCAACTAGTCTGCACACCTGACATGGATCTTTATTCTGGCTGTCCTTATTCAATTAAACGACAGTGCATTACTTTATCTGGCCTTCTTGAATGTAGGTTTGTTACAAATCCGACTATGCATGTAACGCAGCAGCCCATATTTGCTAGTGTAAAGGTTGTGAGTCTCCAGGTGTTGACGCTCCTGGTTGGGTTGTGTATTGCGCGGGCCCTCTTAGTGCCCCAGGGTGGTGGGACTCAGTTTGTACTGTTTTGAGTGGGGATACACACTGCTAATTTGGTTCAGGCATTGAGGGTGGGGGAGGGTTTAGGGTTTTATCGTTCCTTTTTTTTTTGTAAAGTTACCAAATGGATCTCTGCCATGTTCATACATTTCATGGAGGCTCTTTCTAATAGTTGAATTATTTTCAATGTTACACTATGTCATATGTCATTGAAAACAACAAGATTGGTGAACAATATACCATAATTAGCTGGAATGTCCGAGGCCTTAATAGCATGGTCAAGGCTCAAAAAGTGCAGGCCTACTGTGAGTGCCAGGGTGCCAAGATTGTTTTATGCCAGGAAGCGCACTACGTAGGCAATTTTCCCATTCCCTTTGCCAAGTCTTGGCAGTACCTCTTGCTTTTACATCTCTTACTCTTCAAATTTGTGGGGGGGGGTCTTCACCCTAATCAATAAATCACTACCATTCATGCGAGATTCAGGTGGGGCTGATCCAGAGTGCCGCTATGTAATCCTAAGTGGGGTACGGTTCGGGGAAAGATAATATTGGTCAACATATATGCCCCTAACATCGATGATCCTCACTTTTTCACCACACTAACAGGTAAATGCTTGAAATACACTTCTACTCAAATAGTTTGGCAGTTGATTTCAACATGATTATGGACACTGTCATGGACCGATCGAGTAGTAAGCCCAGAGGCGTCACCTTGGCAGCACAGGAAATTCATCAAGCCATGCCACCCCTCAATCTGTGGGATTTATGGTGGGTACTAAACCAGGAAACATCCTCTTCTGATCTTATTCATCAGTTCACAACATTACTCCATCATTGACTTGATACTTCTGGCTTATAATATAGTACATCAAATGTCTGCAGATGGATCCTGACATTCGATAACACACCTAAGAGTAGGCTCCCTTGCCGATTTAAGCCATCGTCCTAACTGACATACCATTTGGGGGGATCTAGAATCTATTATGTCCACCTTTTTAGAAACCAACTTTCCATTCAATCGCATACATTGCACAGTTTGGGACACTTTTAAGCTTAGATATGAAGGATATTTATGAGCACTAAAACAGGCATTCTCGGGTGGTGAGGCGCAAGATGGTGACACTTGTGGAGGACATCAAGGCGCTACTACTCCTTGGAACTCAAACAACAGATTAATCCACGCTACCCTTACTTAAAAACAAATTAGATACAATTCAAGGGAAGTTTGTTTTTTATAAGCGCAAGCCCGTAAGAACAGAGATATTGACCGTTCCAGATGGCTGATTCGAGGGGAACGAGAAACTACAAAATTAGAACCCTTAGGAATGAGGAAGATGCCCTTAAAACTTCCAGAGACAGCATTCTGAATATGCTACAGCAATCATTTGCAAAGCTTATGGCAGCTAATGAGCAGACTCGATTGGTGATGCTAGACCATGGTATCTCTTTGATGCCATTGCTGGCAGGCTGGACAATGAGGCACTGGTGGCAACACAGGCTCCTATTACAGTCACTGAGATTCTAACCACAATTGGAGATCTACCAACTGCAAAATCCCCCAGCTTTGATGGCTTAAGCACTGAATTGAATAGAGCATATGCATCCAAACTAGCCCTACAAATGGTTGCCATGTGGGAGGAGTCATTTTTCATAGGGTGGACCCCATCAATGACCGAAGCATTGATTACGTTAACCCTAAATCCCAATAAGGACACGTCACTTTGTGCCCATTTCTCTATCTAATTTGGACACCAGAATATTTGCCCAAGTTCTAATTTGATTCCCTGTCATTGTCATTTTTATTTTCTGCCCTGGAGGCAATGGGGCTGTTTTGTAAATTGCATCCAACTTCTCCACTCACACCCGTCTGCAAACGTCCTAACCGCGGTGGAAGTGAAGGCTAATTTAGCTTAGGTAGGGGCAACAGAGAGAGCTGTCCACTGTTGACACTAATTTTTGCAATCGCTCTGGAACACCTTGTTATATAAATTAGACAATCCCATGCAAATCATGGACAGGCAATGGGGGGGGGGCAAGTGGTAAATTATCTCCAACTGCAAATATGCAAAGGAACCCAATATTAATTTGGAAACCCTGACCCATGAGGTAAATCAATTTGAGCAATACTCCTGATTGAGAACCCATTGGTGAAGATCACAACCTTTCCCACTCACTGAAAATACCCCCATTCGCCAGACATTGGGGAAACCCGATGGGAACCGGCCTCAGTTAAATATCTGGGTATCACATTCCTAGAATCCCTCTGCTATAACGTTTATAAGTGGCCAATGCTTTTGGACTATACATGGCGAAGGGGTCCTCTCGTGAAAATGAATATTCTTTCAAAGATGCTATACCTTTCCCAAAATATTTCGGTCTGGCCGGGCAGGTTTTCTTTTACCCACCAAGAGTTTTAATCCAATTAACTTGGCACCCCAAGCACCAACACGAACCTTGGGGGATGATGGTTCGACCATTTGAGCAAGGTGGTTTAGGAGCTCATTTTATGGAACTGTACTTCCTTTCATCCTAAGCTCAGTTCACATCCAACTGGATGTCGGGTAACCTCCCATTCCCACATCTTCAAGCAGAATGCACCTTTGTGTATCATGGACCTCTGCAATCCTTACTATTCGCCAGCTGGGTGCAATATGGATGTATGTTTGACCCAGTCTACTGCACTATAGATGCCTGGCGAAAACTGCATCAGCGAATAAATATCACCCTCACCTATTTTCCCAGAATAACCTGCCTGGGGGATCCAAACCCTAGAACTAACATGTGATAAATGGATCGCAAACCCCTGGAGCAGACTGGGTATAGAACGGTTCAGGGACATATGTCTAGGCGGCACTGATATCGGGTCATAATGTCCCCATACATAATGTTGCAGGGAAAAGCCATTGGCAACATTATTTATGGGGACGGGTTGCGGGGATGTGCCCTGCTCAATGTAATAATGTCTCTTAAAAAAAAAAATGTTTTTGTCAGGGGACATTTTTGGTGGGACATTATTACATGGAACTGGTGCACCTTTGTAACCAAACAGCGGATTGTGGCTAAGATTGGCGGGAACCCTCAGCTCCCTTTTCAAAACCATTGAAGGCGTGAGGCCTTCCGTGCCTTTGGCCCAAATACCCCTTACAAGACCGCACATTCTCCTCTCCTAAAATACATTGTGGTTTCAGTGGGCTGTAAGCGTATAGTATCCACGACCCTCCGTTCAAAACAACTACCAAAACCCAATGGGAACACGATATTGGGATGGAGCTCGATGATGCAGTTTGGAACAGGATATGTAACTATGCCCGAAAGGTACCATTTGATGCCACATATCGGTTAATAAAGTTTATTTAAAGTGTTGTATCAGGCATACATCACTCCCATGAGACAAGCTAAATTCAGCCCATCGCATAGCGGAGATTGTCCCAAGTGTCACTCTGGCAATGCATGTTTCTTTCATTTAATATGGTCTTGTCTGTTAATACAGAGTTACTGGTCTGAAATACGAGTTATAATTTGGTCGCAAGATCCCGCTGGCTCCACGCATCTGTTTTTTAATGGCTTCAAGGGGCTTATCGAGAGATTCCCAAAAGCTATTGCTGATGTGGCCCTTTCCTGGCAAAACACTGCTTCTTGATATCCTGGATGAATACATCCCCACCCAACCGAGGAAAATTGGGGAAAAGACCTCACCTTGTCGGAATAAAAAGTATATTGTGCCTCCTATTGTAATAAATATATTAATATTGGCCTATGCTAAGCTGCTCGAAAGTCACTTGCGGGATCTGTGTTACAAGGTCCTGACCTTTAATCAATGTAGGCCGCCCTTTTAGGTCAAACCGCCATTTTAGGATTTGTGTGGAAAAGTCACCCTGTGAGCTAAAATGGTGGACAATGTCATTGCAAAATACAACATGGCCGTCTTGACCTCTGTACATCGCTAATGTGTAATCTGCCTGCAGGCTACTTGTTGAGGTCATGAACTGAGACCTCATCCTACGTTGACCTATGTGTAAAAGGATTACTCGCGCAAGTAAACCAATCCACGAGTATGTATTATGATAATGTATTCACACATTGGACAAAGAACATCTGTTTTACTATATTGTATTAATGTTTAAGATGACCTGCAATACGAAACTTAGAATACACAGTTAATGCATACGCTTATTGTTACATGTAATAAAGAACAAACCAGTTAGACGCGGTTATTTGAGACTCAGCAACGAATCCTAGAATTGGTGATGTATAAAGTAGAATATTAACCCGAAGAGGGGTTGATCATAGCACTCACAAAATGTATAAAAAGCAAATGCATTCTAATGTACAGTCTCTCACTGAACACACTGAACCACGCTGGAGTTCGTTGTGTTGTACTGAGGGCCGATAGCTATCTGACTTTGCACTGATTTGTAATTGTATTCGATAGAGAATAAAGTACTTTGTATGTTCCTTTGAAACCTGTGTTTGGTGTATTTCCTTTTGGGGTACTCAGCCTCGATATTTTGTTTCTGTTTTCACAATCTGAAGCTGCAACATGGACGCTAACTTGTGTGATCTGACACCTCAACGCTTCCACTCCTGGGACATATGGGCCCCCTTCAGACATGACCTATCCACCATGTCACACTCCGGCGAAACCGACTGAAAGCATATGAACCTGTATGACATTGACACAGGGGTGGACTGGCCTATAGGGAACTCTGGAGATTTCCTGGTAGGCCTCTGCACCCTGGGCCCCTTTTGTGTGGTATTTCCAACTTTTCCTGTAGGATTGCTGAAAATGTGTAATATGGGCCACTTTGAAATTATTTCCATGGGCTCTTTTGGTTTGCTTGCGAATTCAGTCGTGATGGAACACCATGGCGGTCACGTTATCCCAATAAAAGTCAGGTTATTCCTTTTTCGTTTTCAGCCAACTTTGTATTAGCAATGTTGCCTCTTTAAGATTCCTCCAGTTGTGCATTCTGTTGTGTCAAGAGCTGTTTTCCTTCAAATAAAGTATATATATATATATATATTTTAAATCTTCACTAAAACCCCTTGAAGTACATTGAGCATTGAGACTGGGAGCGATTCTTGACATATAGGGCCACTTTCAAACAAAAAGAAAATGAACAGCCCATTGCCCTATATTGTGCAATCATTGTGTGCCCTGTTTTGAGATGTAGAGCTCTGGCGAAGAGCTACATTCCTGAAGTCAAGCTCACCAACATGGTAGGGCACCTCCCCAACCCCCCCAACAATTGAAACCAATATAGGATATGGGGGGGGCGGGGCTTCAGTGTCTGTGTTCCGCTAGAGTTTATAGCTGCTACCAGGCAGCGGAACTGCATTCATTACAATTGTTTGTATTGATCCAAATGAGAGAAATAATTCAATTACTTTTAATACTCCCAGGTCTCGAGACTTGAATTGTAAATGGCATTTCAAAAGAGGTGTAATTGATTTACATTACATGTGAATACTTTCTTCTGCTTTGCAAAGGTAAAAGGCTGCATGCATGGCCAGTCCCAGCGCGGTGTTTCTGTATATTTCACTCTTGGCTGCTTTGCAAACTCTGCTTCAACACATTCGAATCAGCAAACATTGATTAGCACATTTAATTAAGAATAATATCCCATACCTACCTGCATAAAGACCTTTTGAAAGTTATCATGCCTTAAGGTTTTGGCAATTTTAGTCATTGCATGTGTATGCCTTTTCTCAATCTATGTTTATTATTAATATGCTGAAGCCTCCATTGTTCAATAAATGTAGTTTATAAATGGCGAGTTCTATTTTCCTTCTTGCAACTGACCTTGTGAATCTTCATCTGGCTTCCTTTCCCTGTCCCAAGAAGCAACCTTGTCTAGACCTTAAAATCTTTATTCCGTATGCTTCTCTTTGTTGTGCTTGTTGTTCTTCACATCCCCTGCCACCTCCTGCGCAGTTAAGTCTTGCGCTCGGCCTTGCTACTTGAATGCGAGCCACACATTCAAAAAGCTGAAGGAAACGAACACCCACTTCTTTCAACAGTCCTTTGCCAAGGCAAGTCGAAAAGGCAGCTCATTACACTCCCTCGCCCATTGATATACCTAACATAGTACGTGAATACGTACCAACGATTGCTCTGACGCAGCTTCCTGCGCATATTTACTAGATCAAGCAATAAGTCCACTGCATACACGGAAGTGCTGAAGGGGAACCATGGGGATCTATGGGGGAAACTTGAAGGGGCCACTGGGGAACAATGTGGCGTTACAGGAAGGCTGATGGGGTGACATACGGGTAAAGAGGCAACACATGTGGAGACTGCACATTGAAATAGATTTCATGTTATCCTCACTCTGAACGACCTCAATGTTTACCTTCACTCTGTGATATCTGATACTTGGTTGTCGGGAATCCTGGAATTTTTGGTGGGCTTTCTTAGATCAGTGAATTTCTCAGTTACTCGCTGCCCGAAAACATAAATTTTTGCCTCAATTACATTTCTGTTTGCGGGTTCATACACACATTTTATAAACCCAAGATCAGAGAGGGATCAGAACCAATTGATATCTATATCTGCCTTAGAGAGAAAATCCAATTACGACTCATTGCCATAAAAGCAATGGTTTCTTCAGGCATTTGCTTTCTAACTGGACAGAAGTCTGAGGAAGGTGCTAAATGGGTCTGCTTATAGTTTCATAAAGATCTAATGTCAATTAGCACGCTGGCAGGAGTTGCCAGCCAATCAGGTGGCTAGGAACGCAGGCTTAAACCGCTTGTGCAAGCCTGCATTCCATACGGCCTGACGGCTGGCTCCCCCACAGCCATCTCCCTCCCCCACTCTCCGTTACCTTATTTTTTTATGTTTTCCCCTTTTCCCATCCCTACTTACCTGTTGGTTGTGGCGGTGCAGGCCTCGGCCACAGCTGCTTCCCCGCTTCTAAGGCTGCCATGGAAAGGGAAGAGGGACTTCAAAGAGCCCCGCCATCCCTTTCCATGGTGGCTATCTTACAAAAGGATTTAATTCATTGAAAGGGACGCCTTGCATGTCTTGTTCAATGAATGAAATCCTTTTCTTTTCAGCATCCTTTTTTTCAGCACCCCGGGTTACTGCTTTTGGTAACCCGGGGTGCTAAGCTAATGGCATTAACACCCATTCCAGCGCCTGGAACTGGTGCTTTACGCCACATAAAGCAGCAAGGACTGGATCAACTCAATCTCTTACATACAAAATTTAAAAAGGTATATGGAGTTCTTTCAAATGGTTATTGCTATAATTTTTATGTGTCACATTAAAGCTACTGAATGAACACTCTGCATCAGTGGCGAGCATCCTGCTGCCCCCTCCAGATGTTGTGACCTAAGACTCCCATAGTGGCTCACTATGGTTATATTGGCTAGGACTAATGGGAGTGTTCGGTAAGATTTTCATAGCAATGATAAATCTTCCTGGCCTGTGTCAACCCCAGAACTATTTGCTTTTACTGGTGGATTATTTTTCCTTATATCTCTGTGAGTGGGAAACCTTTCCCACACTGACAGAATTTGTTCCTTTTATGGGTGTCTTTTTTAAGATTCTCCATAGTGTCTTTTAAAAGTTATCCTCTTTGACAACCTTTTAGCAATACGTGCCTATTGTTGCTGGGTTGCCCTAGGGTCCCCCTTTTTAACTTTCTCTGGCTAACCTTGTGCGAACTACAGTTCACAAGGATAGAAAGGATATTTGGATCCCTTTAACATTATATTAAGTGAAACCAGCATCCCTACCTCATGTGGAGTGCTGGGGAGATACTGAGTATCCCCTTTTTCATTTGTAATGTAACATGTATGTTACAAGGACAAGCTTACCTTTAGTGGCTGGTGGCAGTGAACCTTTTTATTTATTTGGTGCACCTTTGTTGTGGGCTGTTTGCAAATAGTAGCTTGTTTTTTCACAATTTTAGCGTTTCTTGTCCTTTATTGTTCCTTCCCCTGACATCCAGGGTGGGAAATTCCTTTGTGTGACTTTTATCTTCGCCCAGGCTCCAGAGTGTATGTGAAGGCAGGAAACGACAGAGAAGTCCACAACTCTGCAGACCTTTCTTCTTCCAGCATGATTGCAATATTTTAGTAATTCAAATTGGGAGGCTGGCTGTCCTGAAAGGATTGCCAACCCCCCAAGTTCGAATGTTGCAAGGCAGTTTGGCTGGGTTCCTGCATAAAAGTCTGATCCTGAAAGCTGAAGAGGTAGTTGACGACTGGAACCAAAACTGAAGAGGAAGATGAGGAATTTGCAGCTCACACGATTTCCAGCTACCAGAAAGCCCGCTGTGTAACCAGAGCCTTCCATAGCCCTTCCTTCCAATCGACCTGGGGACTCCAAAAATGATGACCCTGACATAGAGCCTGGTAATACCAACTAGACTCAAGAAGTCCTGCATTTTTAGCCATCCCACACCATGCTACAACCTTGTGGGGCTGCAATAACCCAATACCCTTGGACCTCGGGCCATTGTGCAGTGCATGGTCTTCTGAATTCTGAAACTCACTGAAACGTTGTGGGCATCCTGCTGGATTGCCAGAGACATGATTTCAGTCTGAAAAAGTCCCCTCAGGAGAGTGTTGGACCTTGCAAATGACGGGAATCCAACTAGCGATATTCTGTCTTCTGTGCTCTGGAAAAAGGCGCCAAATCCACAGAGCCACATCCAGCCACGAGGAAAACCTTGCCTAGAGCCTTTCTCGTGATCCTTGCTGCAAAATGACTTCCCTTATCCTGTCTTCTGTCTTCTTGATGAAGGAATTCAATGACTGGGATTCTGGCTGCAGATCCTGAAGTCCTCCTGCTGCAAAATCTTCTTCTATTCTGAGGTACTGTGCTGGCTCAGGTATTTACTTACCGTAAGTCTCTTGTGATTCCTGTTTAGTTTTGGGGTGTTTTCTGTGATTTGCTGTCCTCTCGTCCAGTTCACCCAGGCACACTTCTGGAATCCTACTAGGATGTCTTCTGTGCAGCCCCTGGACCCTCAATTAACTCTAAAAGTAAAGTACTTACTTGCTCTAACAGTCTCCCTTAGGAACCCAGACTTTTGCTACTTAAGAACCTACCTGACCTGCCTGTTGGACACTAGACACTAGTGACCCCCTACTACCACTGAGAACACTCATGCTTCAAGAGTAAGGGAAAGACTTCTAAGGATTGGGCCGTTTGCCTAGAAAAGAGAATAGTATTTAAAAGTGACTTACATGCAAAAGAAGTTGGTTGGTAACTGTAATTCTGAGAGTGAACAGTTACAAATGTTATTACTTACCTTAGAAAAATGTTCAGCCATTCTGAAAAGTATATATAAGGTTGTTTTACTTACCTTATAAATGTTTTGCCATTGTGAAAAGTATATGTAACATCTTTCTTTCCTTAGAAACTGTTTCACCATTCTAACAGAAAGTAGATGTAAGGTTATAATACTCAACTGTGATTTGGTTGTGCCTCTTCCCAAAGGTAATGCTGTTGGTTTCACTTCACTATTCCTGTTAGGATAAACGTATGAGTGTCCCCAACTGGGTCTTGCTTCCCCTGACTCGATTTAGCCTGTCCAGAATAAGTCTGAGTCATTCATAAAGTGTAATACTGGGTTTTGCTTTCCCTGGTCTGTTTTAGACTGACACAAAAAGAGTCTTAGGTTTATACCTGCCTTTAAGTTGCTGATAGCTTCTGTAAAAGTTTATAGGTTTTAATCCCTGGAGTATAACTGTGTGATCCTAAAATAAGTTAGAGTTGTTGCTTCCCTTAGTCTGTGAACTGAAATGTATTTGTAATTGAATATTACATCAAAATGGTTTACTTGCCTTGAGTATGTCTGTGAACTGAAAAACAACGGTAATTGAGTATCCAACTCCCCTAGTATAACTGTGGGTTATCACAAAAGAAGTTATTGGTTTTTACTGTACCTAGAATAAGTGTTCCACTATTCACAAAAATTATATTGTCCGTTTTGTTTACTACGTGATTTCTTGCTGAGCATCATGGTACAATTGCTAGGGTCTACTACCCTTATATTACTGAAATTAATCTAACAAGTAACTATTGGTTTGACTTCCCTAGAACTCTTGTCAGGTGTTCCAAATTAGGTATTGTGCTTTGGTCTGTGTACCTTCAAGTATAGTGCTGTGTTTTTCTATAATGTGTTTATATGATCTGTGTTTGTACTTATTCCCCCCGAGATTTATCTGGGCCTACTTGTATTTAAATAAACCATTTAGTTTTACAATACATAGTGTATCAGTGTTTCTTTGTACCATTTGTACTACAATTTATTTGTACTGATTATACAGCCCTCTCTCCCTCCTAAGATAAGCCTGGCTGCTCTGTCTACACCACCCTGAACTTAGGTGGTACAGCTTTATACTAAGAGTGGAGTCTTGTATTAGCTCAGTTGAATGGTTTTACTAAACCCTTAGTTGGACTTCAGAAAAACTGTCTTAACAGGGAGTTGTAGGGTAAAACGTCTGGATGGCCGCAGGTTGCCCACAATTGGTCTACCCTATAAATATGGCTCTAGTTGTGTTATAAAATAATGAGCAGGATACCAAGAAAGATCAACAAAGCTGGTCTGGGAATTCCCTGAACATGAATGGAAACAGGCACACTCTTTGTCAATGTTTTCAGAAGGAATGTAGTGAAACCAGACCACATCTAGGGGGAATGACTGCCTCTTCTTTTATTTCTCCTCCAATGTATATGTGTTAAACATTCGCTCTGGCACACAAATCACTTCTTCATGATATTATGCTAACAGGACATTAGAGGAAGTTGTTTACCCACACTGAAAACAAAATCTGCACATGCAGAGTACAGAATAACAACCAAGACCTTTTGGTTCCAAAGTCAGCAACTTACCTGCATAGCCATGCAGTGGCATAACACAAAATGGGCCCCTGCAAGCCCTACTGAGGGCCTCGCGTGAGGGCCTCGTCCAACACTTGATGATCATGCTGCCACAGGGTCACTTCGAGTGCTGCACTAGGTAAACAAACGTAATATCTTTTACCTAGTGTAGCATCAAAGTGGCAGCACCTGGAGCCCAAAAATACTTTGCTGCCACTATGGGTGACCAGTAACATTATCATGCACATACCAGTGGTGATAGCAGGTTTTGGTGGCAGGAGGGCTATCTTAGTGGAGGGGCAATGACATAACACACACACATTATTAGTGGGTGTTCGGGAGCAAGGGGCTTCTCCTCCCATGTTCGGGAGCAAGGGGCTTCTCCTCCCAAGAACATTTTTAAGGTAATCTTTCGAAATTGTACATTTTATGGCACAATCTTTGATAACAAATGGAGTAGGAAGCTATTCAATTTACATTTGGTTCTTTGGGATAACATGAAATCATCTGTAGAATACCAGTGCAGAGGGGCATTTTACAACCTTTTCATTATTGCATACACCATCATTGCCACTGTATATCACTTTAATGAAAACTGCAGGTAAAATGTATGCCAATAATGGTGACAGTAAATCACTTTCATGAAGCTGCAGCCTCAATGAATGCCACCAAAGCTGAGTGCAAATCACTTGGTGAAGCTCCAACAACAATCTCACGGCACAAGTCTTAACAAAAATAAAGTACGAGATTCATTACCATACATGATGAGAAAAGACACCAAAAAAGTGAACATATATTTAAGGGAAATATGTAAAGTTCATCCAATTGGCCTTTTCTAATGGAAGAAAGTGCACAAAGGACGAGTGGGAATCTGCCATTCAGAAAATGCATCAACACCTAAAAGAAAACACCCATGAGAGGTGCTTAAAGCATAAAGAAACACATTTTAAACCAAAGCATATGAAAATATGTATGTGTTTGCCCCGGCAGGGCATACACTTAGTATGAAACATTGCACAGCATTTCCAACTGGCTCTCATGTAGGATAGTGTGTACGTTTCAGGTTGGGGGACCTAGTGACCTGGGTTCAAATCTTTGCTTCAGCAGCCGCTATCTTTTTTTGTTCCCAGCCTCAGTAATGGTCGCTGTAAATAAATGTGGCCACAATCTCTGGCAGTATGGTGTGGACACTGTAAATGCCTTTCATGAAGGGGCAAGCTATGCAGGGCTCAGGTCCTAAAAGAAAATGGGCGCTCATTATCATGGTAAATGTGGCCTTATATCACATGAAATGGCAGTGTCTAAGATTACATCAGAGGAAGTGTCCACGAACGTGTACCCTCAACTTGAGCCTGGTTTCCGTGCAGTGCTTCTGATGTTTTATTTGATATCAATATTTCCACCTGGCTGGTGACTGTGATTCCAAATTGCCTTGACACATAGCACCCTACTATCTGGTCTACCACTACTGTAGCATTGGCCTTCCAAAGTTCAGATCAGAGAGAAAAGCCTGCCATTTGAATTCCCTGAAGTAAAATGCAATCTAAAAGGCTGTACTGCATATCTAAGAAGTCTTGTGCAAATTAACATCCCTACGACATTGTAGTGACTCAAAATGTCTTTAACCAACATTACTCCATTTTTGCTTTTCAACCAGAGCAAATCCTAAGAATGCATTTTCATTTACATCAGGCCAGAGAAGCGTCGCTGGTTTTGCAAAGGCTTGTAAGTATGCATATGTAGGGCTGAGCATTCGCTCATTGACATGCAGGGCTCTTCCCACTAGCATAGAACCCCTCTCCTGCTTAAAATGGTCCAGAGCACATATTCAGCTCTGAATATGGAGGAACGTGCATGCTTAATGTAAAACATGCCTACACATGGTAAGTGGGACTCATTAATATGCATGCTATCTTTACAGTTTAGAAACCAGAAAAGTGTGCATGGCTGCAGCCTGTGTTCGGGATGGCGTTCATTGTGAGGATGCAGAACCGCATTGCTTCGTTTCTGTGCAGGAACGTCTATCTAGTGTATGCAAAACTGCGGCCTGCGGTTACCGTGATATCGTTTGGGAGGACATCTGTACCTATCACAGGAGCTGCCTTTGAACAGCTGAGGGTGGACGGTTTTCATCCACTGAAAAAGCGGTTGGTGGTGCCCACTCACGTGCACTCTCGACTTGAGCCCTGAATCTATGGCAGTAATGATGACTGTAATTGCAGACACAATCTGCGGTAGTAACAGTCACTGAACATCACTTTAACCTCCCACCATACAAAAAAATGCATGCTCTTTTTGCTCTTGCATCCGCGCGCACACACACACACCCTCCAATATATTCAAATCTCACGCATACACTTTTTTGTTTTAACCTACCTTCCGCGTTCACACATTGGGCCTGATTCATGGAAAAGTGTGCATAGATCCTGCAACGCCCGTGTGTCGAGAACAACTCTGCGTGAGCCTGCACACAGATGTTTTTCTGCACGCTCTGCGTATTCATGGAATTGTTCAAGTAACGGTACATGCAAGTCTCAGCCAAAACGCCCCGACGCAAAACAGCCAGTAATAGCTACCTTTGCGTGCTCTCCCAAGTGCAAATACATGCACACTTTAATCTGTGCATGGGGTCCCCCGCAAGCAGGCCTGCATCTCAGGGACCGTGTGTGGGGTCCCCTGTAACTGTTGTCGGCACCCCAACAACATACGTACGATTTATCATAACTCAGGTAAAGCTTGGAAAATCTGTGTGTGAACCCCCATAAACTGCACCCCGCTACACTGCATACGCGCACCCCTAAGTCAGATCGGAACCCCAGCTGTGTACACACAACCCTAAATCCGACACTCAATCTCACCTATGCATGGTGAATCCTACGTGCAAGTATCTGTACACCTGTCTTTCGGATGGCGGATCGTATGAGGGCTTTGCATGGCCATTTTCCCACCAAGAGGTTGTGCAGTCAGATCCATGATTACATATCATTCCGTGCAATAGGGGGTGTGTGATTGACTGCCTCGGGCCATGCCGGGTAACTACCTCTTTTCTCTTGTTCTTCATTTTTCACATTACGCTCCCTACCCAGCACTATGCACAAGACATACCCATGCTCTGTGTAATGTCTCGCGCAAGGCACTCTGTCTCTCACAGTGATGTGCCGAGCCTGCACGAAGTCCCCTCAAAGATTAGCACGGAAAGTCCCTATTTTCTGAGCAGATAATTCCATGAATCTGGCCCGTTGCTATTTCATGGACTTGCTATCCAGGTGGAACTGTGAAAGGAACATGCCTGCTCCTTTGGAACTGTTCGGGCCAACACATGATTGCACTCTGGGTTGTATAGCAACCATTGGATTGTATGTAGCGGCACTATGGTGCAAATGTCAGTCCTTTTTTTGGGACACAGATGTTGGCGTATTGACAGCACATTTGCTTGCAACTTTCCCCCCCAATCCCCAAAAATGAAGCTTATTTAATTTTAAATGAGTGCCGACTCACAAGCAGGGCTCCCTATACATGGGCCCCCTGTGCCTCGGGGGCTGAAGGGGCCCCACTATGCCAATGGGACCATATTGGTAATATGTGAAATTATGTTTCGAATAACACCTTCTTCAATAAAGATTGGCAGAAAGGCTGACCAATAAAACATATTGTGCAAGGAGAGAGGGGGTAAACAGATACAAAATAAAATAAAAATTTTAAAAACATCAGGAAAGAGCAGTGGCTGATAGTGGGATTTTTCGAAGCTTTAACCATCACAACATGAAATCAGAACACTAGTACCTACACATCAACATGCCAGGGATAGGTCTACCAAAATGGTTCAAAAAAATAACCTGGCCCATACTATCACAACACTAGCCTAGAAACAAACCCGTGAACATATCAGCAAAAACTGCACACCAAATGAAATAGAACATAAAGGAGATCATGTTCTACAGTGGTGCAACGTGAATGAAGGTCGGAAGGACCTTGAGTAAGGCTTTTATGCTTTTCTTTCACGACATGCCACATTTTCAATCATTTGTATGGGGGTGAGGAGGGACATGGCGCAACGTGCCTTTCCGGCCGCCTTTCTTCCTCTGCGCCATAAAAATGCTCCAGCATTTGTGCCGGCGTGGATTTTCATTCCTGTGCAAATGCAGGAGGTCCCTACGGGGTCTGACGTCTTTATGCTCTGGCATAAAACAGGTGGACCCCATTGTAAATGCCGCCCGGCATGCCTGCATGGCAGGCACCATGTACAATTACAATTAAACGCTGCCGGCAGCCTTTACTTGTAACTGTGAACGCTGGTACCATGCAAGTCTAAACACAGCCTTTTGCCCTGCACATTTGCACTTTCACTTTTACACTCTGCTGTGCAAATGATGAAAATTTGGCAGCAGGGACGTGGCTATGCCGGAGTGCAAACGTATCAAGTCCCTGCGTCAAATGACAATTTTGACAAACATGAGCTCCACAGGATGCAAAGAGGTCAGAACGTCGAGTTTATTATTCAACGAATTGAGTAATAATGAGCCAGTTTCTTGCCTCCTCTTACAGGTGATAGAAAGTGCATTGAGAGCAGACACTAGTCTCATACATCGACAGCAGGGGCAGCAGAGGCGGGATCAGGTGCTGACTCTAACAAGTTTGTAACAGATACCTTGCTTCTTTGGTTGTCCTGAAGATGATGCATTCACCAGACCTATGTGTGTGAGGCTTGAGTGGCTTTGCCAGTAAAGGGTATTCCATCATTAGGAAATCATGCGCTGTGCTGCTGCTTATGCAGTTGGTGCTGATGTGCATTGCAAGAGAAATGGTTTCTATGGACGTCTAAGTGTGTTGCAGGTATTGTGTTGGTTCAGGTGTGAGCTTTCTGTGTAAAGGCATGGTATAATTTTATGTATGTTGCACACCAATACTTTTTTGCCATCTCCAACTACAATCACCAAGATCTAGCGACGGTGTTCCATCTTTAGCTGCTGCTTGAAACATTCCTGTATTTTTGTGGCATAGGCCGATGTGTCATTATTGATCGTGCAAACACAAGGCAGGCTGCAGCTAAACTCCTGCACAGGCACAGAAGTTGAGAGACTTACGAATAATGGACATGTGCAGATTTTAATTCTACCAGTACAGGAAGGAAAGAATCAGTAGACAGGCCTGTTCTATCTTTGCCTTCAGAATCTGGAAACTCCTTCCCTTCAACACCAAACTTTCCCCATCGCTCCAACATTTCAGGAAGGAGCTCAAGACATCTTCTTCAAGGAATGGCTCTTCCTCAACTTGGGACTGTCCGATCTACTTTCACTCTTTCCTCCCCTGGTTCCATGTAGAGCTCTTGCTGACAAATTGGTTACCCTCCCTATGGCCCATTGATAGCTCCCTGGACCCTTGTGTTGATCACTTGGTATCTGCTTCCCTCACCTTAGAACTGTTGGGTCTCTGTTGGGTCTTTGTTGGGTCGAGACAAATCATGGTAACTGAATTTAGGCATTTCATGAAGATACCAAATATTTTCTGACTGGATTTGACGATTCAAGGGCATTCAGTTATCCAACTGCTACTGGATATCTGAACTTGGCCTATTGTGACAAGGCAGTGTGCTGGCAAACGTTGTTTTTTTGTTAAATGTCCAACCTTTCAGGTGGCTGAGAATGTGTTTTAGAAAACCTTATTCAGGATATCTCTTGCTACTTCTTCAACTCTCCAGACCCCTGAGAAACTAGGTCATAAGCATATTGAGGATAAGTTGACACTCAGACCTATGATGTCTGGGTTAGATTTTGGCCTCACATGCAGCTTTCATCTACAAGATCCACCTTACGGAGAAGGGATCCCACCCAGGAGGTGTGGACCTGCGCTGGTTTAGGCACATTAGGGAGGGCCTCACTGACCTAGATTTGTGCCATCCATGGGATTACACAGATCGAATATGTGAAGCCCTCCTCCCAAAGCTGTAGGAGATGTATTAGGGTTTTGGAGAAGGTCACCTTGACACCCTATTATGATCTAAAGTCAACAAGAGGAGGGCGACCGATTGAGACTAATCCTGATATGTCCAGTCTGAATTGGGGAAGTGTAGGGGGGGCAGATTTATCAAAGTCTAGGTGTTCCTGTGAGTGCTTACTGGAGAAAACCCCAATGTTATGTTTTTGTGCTCTGTGATGCCACCTTGAGAGCAAAATTCCTGAATCTGCTACTTCTAGAAGCTGGCATTCGACATCTCCAGGAGACTTTAGTACGTGCCCATGGTAATGCCTGTGAAGCACCAGTTGATCAGACAAGCATGGTTGTTTACGCAGCGGAGTTAATTCTCACAAAGGATGACTAGTTTGTAATTTATGACAGTTCTTATTTTCTTTTATTTTTGACTTCCCTTCCTCTAGTCAGAAGGCTTGTGGGTCTTGACCGCTAGTTGGCGGGAAGGGTATTGAGCCATCATGGAAGACATCATCATCTAGATAGCTGGCAGGTGTACATACTTTGCATAGAAATGATTGTCTTTTGAATGCTGGTGTGTTGCTTGGAGTTTATCAGTTGCACACAGCTGATATCCATAGCAATACAGCATAACGAAGAGCCAGTCCCCGCTGATGCCGAATAGAAAGGATGTAGCCTGTAGAGAGTGGTAGCCTGACCAAGTAAAATAAAAAATTGGATGCAGACTAATAAACTCCAACTTAACCCAGCTAAAACAGAGATTATAATATTTGGGTCTATGTCGAAACTTAGTAAATTCTCTCAGCATATGTCCTGCCCCGTACATTTTGGGGTTCCAGCAACCTTTGCATCCAAGGTAAAGAACCTTTGATGCATCTGGCAGGCGAATCCGGGCAGTAATCTACAGGTAAACGAAAAGGTAAAATCTGTGTATTATCATCTCAGATTGTTGAAACCCTTGCTGTCCCTTGACTCAGAGCAAGATAACCCTTTGATTGTTGGCGCACTAGTAAATTCTAGATTAGATTATTGTAATGCCTTGCTAATAGGAATACCAAAAGGCCAAATTTAGCGTCTGCAGGTCACACAAAATGCATCCGTTAGGCTGATCTACTCTTTACCTAGACGCACACATATTTCCCAGTTTTGGAGAAATCTTCCCTGGTTACCGGTACAGCAGAGTCCTCTGTCTGATCTTTAAGTGTCTGCGAGGAACGGCCCCTACATACCTTTCATCAAAGATCACTGCTTATCATCCAGACCGTTGCCTACGGTCTTCAGGGCAACATTTGTTGATGGTTTCATTGTCCAGGTCTGTGTCCTGGGGTGATGCATGCTTTTCATGTGCAGGTCCTGGTGCCTGGAACTCTCTGCCACTTGAACTTTGGAAAATTGAAATACTAAGTGAGTTTAGAAAAAAGTTGAAGACTTTTCTTTTTTCGAATATCTGTCCAGGATAGATCTGGCTCCCTGTTCCTCTATTAATATATCATCTGCGCCCTGATGCAATTGTTCTGTTCAGTTCCTTATTGGCTATGCGCTTTATAAATACAAAAATCAAATCAATCAAAAGGGCAAACACTGTTACACTATCCTTACTTAGATTGAAACAACGCCTTTCTTGAAAGTGGATGAAAAACTGCGCTCTCATAGGTCAATAATTTTTTACCGTTGATTGTCAATTACTAGGTGTGCTTGGGAGCTTGAAAAAATTCGCCTTTTTCATGACATTTACTTAAGCATCAGCATAAATAGAAAAATGACTGCCTGCCTTAATGTGCAACTTGTTTTGGCTGCTATTGCTGTGTATCCTTTTGCGGGTAGTGGGTGCTTTTAATCATCTAGGCACATGCCCACTTTGTTGTTAGCCAACTCCAGCAAGGCCCCATGTCGCTGCTGGTACAAGTGGGTGTTGTGATTGAGCTGTGACATGTGCAACCTAGGGGTGGCCAGAGCTCTTTTTTCAGTTATGACACACCCCTCCCCTGGCAGTGATAATGTGGTCTATGAGCTGTTCTGCTCTGGAGCTTTTGGCCGGAACCGTATGATATCTTAACGCTGCCTACACAGAGACCTCAAAACAATGTGGCATGCCTGCCAGTTCCTGTGCCTGGCAAGTGACCATTTCATTGAGGGACGTTATCTGGTTCCACGGCCGGTACAAGCATTTATGACACTCCAGGCAAACTGCCATTTTGCCCCCCCTGCCTTGAGAATACAGCCTTATTTGATGTTTTGTACGGTCAAAATGGCCCCGCCGGCCACTCTCGGTTGGCAGCCCCATATCCAGCTGCTTAGACTTAACTTATTGTATCACAGGCCCTTTCTGAACAAGTCACCACAACTCTGCAGAGTCGCAGCTCTGGTTAGCCCAGCTGGGTATGTAAGCATGCCTATCTTAACAGCTGTCTTTTATGACGAGTTTGATATAAAAAAAAGTATTGATCCATTTCTGCTCGATGTGCTTGTGGCTGATGCAAAGTGAACATCTCAAAATCAATATTTACTGGAGGTTTCACGTACGCCTTGGGAGCCAGAATCAGAGCGTCATAAGCTTCCACGTTCCCGCCAGCGATTTGTAAAGGAGAAGAGGTGCAGCAAGTCAGGCGGCACTTGGTACAGCAGATCATTTTACTGATTAATTTATTTCCAAGCAGATCTTTCTAGCTGCAGTGCCCCCAGTGGTCAGAATGTGCATGCAGCGCTCGCTGGGAGCCCAGTGAGTGAAGGTGGTGCGAGGTCTCCCCTGTGGTTGCCTGGGCTAAGTTTGTGATACAGGAAATGCATGCAGATACGCCATCGCCTATCAGAGGGTTCTGCAACCTGCAACTCTCCAGATCTTTTAGACAATGAAGCTCATTACAAGTTGGCCGGTGCAGTAATAACGTGCCAGTATTATAATATACTGGCACGTTACTGCACTTGCCAACTACAAGTTTGCCAGTGAGGTGGCGGAATTACCTCCAGCTGAGAGCTGGAGGTCATTCTGACACCTTACCGGCAAAAATCGGCTGTATTACCGGAAAAACCCCTACTGGACTCCATGGAATGAGAATTAGCACTGTAACCTGGTGGC
Source organism: Ambystoma mexicanum (assembly GCF_040938575.1). Taxonomy (NCBI): domain Eukaryota; kingdom Metazoa; phylum Chordata; class Amphibia; order Caudata; family Ambystomatidae; genus Ambystoma; species Ambystoma mexicanum. The sequence goes on along the minus strand of NC_090921.1, from coordinate 1,250,244,767 downwards.
ACTCGTAATCCAGTGGACATTCCATCAGACGGAGTGCCGGTAACAGTCATTCCATTTGCCAGTATCCTGGTGGATTTACTGCCAGGATACCGGCGGATACCAGCAATGTTGCAATGAGCCCCAGTGACTCTGAGGATGCCTCGTCCTGTGCTGGCTAGTGCTGAGGGAGGCACAAAGCTCTGCAGATGCCTGGAACATAACTCAGAAAACTGAAGCATGCTGGGTATTTGCCTGCTCTTTCCAATGTTGCAGTTGTTGCTTATATGTCAGCTAGCAGTAATCCGAGGTTTGCTTTGCGAGGTGCACTAAATATTTGAGATTGTTTAGGACACGCTACTCTTTAAAAGGATCCTATTAGTATTTGATACGGCTGTTTTAGAAACAAAGATCTTTCTTTTTATATTGATGCCTCTGCTTATGTATGGCAGGCACACATTTTCTTCCCAGATCCTTAGAAGGCGGCCATTTTCGAAGTCCACTGTGTCTTCAACCGCATGAATGCGGGGAGCAGAACTGCATAGAAAACCGACTGGAAGCTGTCAGGGGTGCAGCTTTGATTACGCTTTCTTCCATTGACGGCCGGGGTATCATATTCCCAGAGGAATAGGTTCAAAAGTGACTTTACAGGCCTCTAACAATACATCAATCTTCTCAAGACTGGTGGCCCCCAAACATCACAGAAAATAACATCACACAGGCTTTGATCCTGGTGATATGCATCATCCTAGTGTCCAGAAATGTCTGCAACTTAATTTCCTAACCATATACTAACTAGTGCGCATTATATACCAGGGCACGGTTCAAAGTTCCCTATAGAAACAAATAAAATGCCAATTATATGCCAAGGCACTGCTCAATGTTCCCTAGTGCGGCAGCGTATGCAGACTGTATGTATAGTATTCTGTTATCATCTGCTAGGGAACAATCCTAGGTGCCAGCAAGTTGCCAGCAATAGCAAGCGGTGACCATCATTAGTCAGGGATACAACTATCAAATTCAAGGCCAGAGGTGGAGCTATTCTATGCCAAAAGTGGTGTATTTAATTACCAGGGCCAGATAAGCAGCAACCACATGCACTGGATACTGTCATCCAGGCCAAGTGACTGCTGTGATGATGGGTTGAAGTGCCATGGCTAGGAGTACTACAATCATTTTTTGGGGGTGCTGTGCTGTGCACTACTCCTCACTAGAAGGCGGCTGGAAACACTTGTGTACAGGCGCATTATAAATGCCATATCATATCAAGGGCACAGAGGTTAAAGGACCAACATGGAAGCACCTGCATGCAGCATACATGCCACCATTATCCGTGCTATTCGTGTGACGCTAGTATCCTTGTTTTAACTGTACATTCTGGGACTGGCAGTCCTGGATTTAAAATGGCCAAATCCAGGACTACAAGTCCTAGAATGCAAAGTTAAAAACAGTAGGGGACTATCCTTTCCCGAATGAAATTGACAATGTTGGCATGGTGATACAGGAATGAATGAAGACTTCTTGTCTGACATTCGTCAATGCCAAAAGCAGCACTATAGAAGCTGCATTTTTACTGTGTAGCTCTCAGGGGTTATAGCAAAGTGCTTCTTTCTTCAGCTCCATTTTCTTCTTGCCCAACAGGGTCCCCCCATGTCCCTCCCAAGAACCATCTGTAGCCTGTGAATTCTGCTTGGGTGGTTCATTTCCCTAAATGAAGTAGGTCTGCAGAGGGAAGGCAGGGAGATTTGATATCTCCTCAATGTACCACTGTGGCTACACATGTGGTTAGAGTGTTCCCACCAGCAACCGCGTAGTATACAGGAGAAGGGGGTCACAAATGCAAACTTAGCCTATCTCATTTCCTGGCCGTGGCAGCCCTTCATTCACACACATTGTCCAGTCGCAAAGCCTAGATGGGAAACGAAACTCCTGAAGGTCCCCACATAGGATTCCTGCACCAGGAAATAGTTTCACTGTGTTCTGGGAATAATGTGTGACCTAGAAAGCCATACATGCATGTATTTCTAACTCATAACAAATACTAACACTTAACTTTTGCAAGCTGGAAAAGCCATCCAGGTTCCCTGTCAAAATATATATATTTAATCTCCGGAACAGCAGGATGTCCTAAATTCTGTTTTCAGCTATAGCAATCAGGGTTTCCCATGTTCTCAACAATGGTACATGTAGTTTACAGTGTCCCAGACGTTAGCCCACAGCACCTCTTACTGTATGTGCTAGAATAAATTGGATTTGCTACCCTGGCTTTGCGTGTTCTGGAGGCTACCTTTATGATGTAAGAGGAGATGGCTGGCAGGGTTAATGCCCTCCTGAGTTTCTACATGTCCCTGACTGTTCCCAGTCACCAGATGAGTGTAGATGTCCTTCCATGTGCATCTTTCAATCTTCCATGTGCTATATATTTATTTTATTTACTTATTTATTTAACATGTATAGCTCCTCCAACCTTCCGACTGGGTGTCCAGGTACCCACAGAGCGATAGCCAGTTGTGATGGCATTCCCCCTTACGAAGTATACATGGTAATATACCAATTAGACGAACTTGGCAACAAACCAAAGAAACGCTCACTCTGAAACGGTTCCATGTGTTAATATCCGAGCAAAAATATCGCCATACAAAAATATTGCCATATTTTTGCTGCAATATTAAGGCATGGAACCTGTGGGGGACACCCCCGCAACCCCTGAATTATTTTTAAAGGAGCGGGGGACACCCCTCAACCCCCACTCCCAAAACCCCCAAAAATTACCCACCCCCAAAAATATCACCTATGGCCGTACCAGACGACATACAGTGATATGTGGGGATAATATGTAGTGATACCCTCTGAAACAATATTAGACTAAGGCATTATTGCATCTGCCTTTTATTTGTTTGATAAACATTTAACTCATTACAGATCTACCACAGTTGAGTACCTCTCCATATTACAAGCTTTGCTCTATTTCATACCAATAAGAGTAAAGATGTTAGTTGGAAGGATGGTTCTTATCTTGGGGGGCGATGTACCCTCACACCAGGGATGGAGACCAACCAATTGTGAACGTGGACCTCTGGAGGAGAACTGAAGCAAACAACATAGGGAACAGGTTAACCGGCTTCAGATCGCGGTGAGCAATCTTTAACTGACTGACCTTGGGGCACACACAAAACCTATTCACTCACCACTCATTCTTCTACCGCTTCCACCGATAATTAAGGTACTCAGAATCACTGAGCTAGGGCGTAGCAGGACCAGTGCATTATGTTCTAATCAACATTAGTCCAGCGAATTAAGTCGCCTGTCTTCAATGAGTGCCTGAGATCCACCAGTTGCATGCCCTTTTAAAAGTGTCTCTTAACTCGTATGGACCCATGTAATGGCAGGCTTGCCGAGACAAATCTAAAACAGAAAGGCCAATAAGAGTTTGAAAAAACACTGCACGGGTTGGGAAGCCCTTTGTTGGATCACTCCTCCGCCATTCTCGCGTGATGGCGGATTACATGCAGAGCTTCTCCAAGGAGTCTCTGGGGATGCATTACAGCAGCAGAAGCACCACCCACAGCATTCCCGCCATTACCAGGTCCTCCTATGTTCACTTTATCACACAGAGCCAGAGTGGGTCACACATCTAGGTGTATAGCGCTGAAAATAGAATACCAGGCTGAGCCAAGACTAGCCTCCCTGCTAAAAACATGTATGCGCATAAGAACCTCTTTTTGAGGACAGTTGTTAGGATCCTGTGAATATAATGAAGTGCAACTTGCCAAAGGTGTCTGTGGTGGCTATGATTCCCAGAATGGCACATTGTTTGAAAAGAATGCTTTCTTCTGAGAAAAGACAGCTCTTATACAAACCATAAGCCTCACAAACTCAAAAACTGCTGTTAGGGACAAAATAAAAGATAATGGTGCTAACGTTACCTTCATTCCGGAGTAACTATCCCATCCCCCAATCCCTCAACAGCCCTTTGCCCTGCTTCCCATCATTATCATAGGTCCTCAAGCCCTCCAAGGACCATATCCCAAAAACATGGAGACTTCCAGGGACAATCCATTGTCATCCGAGCACTGCCATTGAGAAACCACGGATAACCGCGACTTGCCAAAGATCATAAAACCCAGGGTAAGTTCCTCAGTCTGGCCTAGGGTCTGTGTCAGGCCCCATGGCCCACACTCCCTTGCTTTCCTCATACCAAGAGGCCAACATATCCGAAAGATCTTCTGCCCATTCTGTGGTCACTGCTGGCCATTAATGTCTGCGACCCTCTCCATCCGCTCATAAAGAACTTTCAACAAAACTCTTTATAAGGTTGATATTCCTGGCCCATTGACATGGATATAGAACACACAAAAATATCTTTCCACATCACTATACTTCTATGATTAAGCGTGAATGAATGGATCCGATATGAGACAATGCTACCCCTCCTTCTAAACTCCGGCAATATCCAGCCTGAACAAAAGAACAGATGAGTGGTTTAACAAGCCATAGTTATGTTATTTTAGGTTGATTCATACCGTGCACTGCTACCACCCAAGTGCAGTCTCCAGGCACTCACACGGCTGAAAGGAAAGGTTCAGAACCAAAAGGATCTGGCGTCTGTGAGCGTTGTTTTGCATGTGGGAGTGGCTCAGGAGGCCCTGTGTGTTGTAACCATATGGGTAGGACTCAGTGCGTTGGATCTGTGCTAGTTTGTTTGTGTCATGTGATGTTAGGGTAGATTGTGGTTGTGCGCACTGGTTAGTTGTATCCATAAGGGGTACAGAGTCACGGATGTCCAATCGTGTATGATTATCTATTGTGTTGGTGTGTAATTGTGTAGTTGATGGATTTATGGACTATGTGCCGGAGCGTTACCCTCTAGGTTTGCTTCCATAATCTCATAGAGATGGTAGGGTGCAAACATTAGATTGATTCTTGGTCTGTTTATGTTTTGTCTGGCAAGACCCTAGTCAAGTGTGTTGGCGTTGGCTATGTTGGAGGAGCAGGAAGAAGAAGTGGGTCAGTAAGTCGGTCGGTTTGGTGAAGACTATGGAGTGAGTTTTGGCACTCTGGTACTCTGACAGTACACAAAGCTTGCCGTATACGACACCAGATGAGAGAAAGCCTACAATAACTGCACTGTATGCTACAACGAGGACATATTGAACAGATTGAACTCTGAGAATGGCTATTCCTGGTGGTCTTAGTTACTAAACCCAATTTCAAATTGAGAATTTGCTTGGAACTCAGCAATAACATCTGGCTGGATAGAGACCTCTTGCCTAATATTATTGTGGCATTAGAAACCTTTGCAACTGCTCAATTGTTTAGTGTATTGAACTTGTCCTCAGCATACCATCAGGTAAAACACATGTAAGAATGCCAACATTTGACATGTTTCATCGTGCCTTTGGGGGTCTTCAAGTTCTGCCATTTGCCTTTTAACCTTCAGTAAGCGCGGGCTGTCTTTCAGAGAGTTATGGAATCTGTACCCAATGGCCTGCCATTTACATGTTTCAAGATGATGTTCTGGTGCATAGTACTACTTTCAAGAATCATGTCTATGTGCTCAGGCAGAATCTTGGCTGCCTGAGCGATGCAGATTTGACTATACAAAGGAACAAATGTTAGGTAGGATTGGGGGAAGTTGAAAATTTGGACAACAACCTGTCGGCGGAAGGGATTCGGCCCCAAGCTGTCCTGGTGAACACCATCAAATGTGCTCCTTCTCCCATTGACAAGAACTAGTTGCGATCCTTTCTGGGTCTGGCAGAGTATTATCACAAGTTTGTTATGGACTTTGCTATGGCGTTTATGCCTCTCACGTTCTTTACTCAAAGAAGGGGCTGTGTTCACATGGTCACAACAGTGTGGTAAAATGTTCCATTGTGTAAAGGACAATATTTTTAAAGTCCCCACCTTGGGTAGTCTCATTCCAGGCTGCCAGACTGTATTCACATTGGATGCTTGCGGTCTTGGCTTTTGTGCCACACTGTCACAGCATTCAGAATTTTCAGGGACAATCACGACAGCTTTTGCATTGAGATCTACTACGGGCGCTGAGGCCAACTATTCTGTGATTGAATGGGAGGTGTTTGCTGTGTCATGGGCATTTAAACACTTTTAATGTTACTTATAGGGGAATAAGTTCACTGTGTGGTCCGACCACAAGCTTTAAGTTCAGGTTTTTTCTAGGAAGAGGTGCGGCAGAGCTTCCCCATGCGCTGCTAGATGGCTACTGGGTTTGCCACCACTTGTTTTTTCTATAGCTACCTGGTATTTGCATTGTAGCCGCTGACTACTTGTCCCGATGTCCCATCAACTCAGCTCAAGGTGACCTGGCGAAAAGTGATATGGGCCTCATCATGAGTTTGGGGGTAATACTGCCCAACTTTAATTGCTTTACGGCACTATTAGAGCTGGATCATGGGTTGGGCATTAACAGTAAATCCCCATTCTCCATTGGGTCCATTGGACCCGATGGGGCTGTGGGTGTTATTATCACAAGCAGTAATACCGCCAGAGGTAATAGCACTGAAAATAGGGCACTAAATTGGACTTTCACTTCCAGTAAAAAGCTGGTTTTAGGTGTTATCCCTAACTCTGTCTGTTGGTTGGGCGGCCTTCTCTTTGTTTATCACTTTAGTTGTTGAGCTTGGTTGGGGCGGCGGATGGGAGGTTGGGGGGTGCAATGATCTTGTCCTCTGAGATATTGCTGCAGTTATCTGTGACTGTCTCACTTAGTGTTGCAGAGGAGGAGTTACTTGCCTCTGCAGGACATCCCACCACCTTACCTCCTATATGTTGGAAGCCTGAGCTCGTGGCATGCTTGACACCAGCAGTTGTGAGTATTCAAAAGAAGGTACCCACTGAGAAAGCCCTAGCAAATGAATCCCTGAAGAGATGATAATCTGAGGGAGGAACTCCCGGAAGGAATATGAAAGGAGCAAAAAGAGGAGCTGGTGACATCACGAAAGACGAGCATGACGCCCTGAGAATACTGGCTGAAGAGAATGCATGGATCTTACAGAAACTGATGACGAAGTTAAGAATCAAATAAATTTTCATATGCGAAAAGAAGATTGCATGTGTGCGAAGCACTGCAGAACATGCAAGCCGTTCAAGGACTGAACAGATGCTGTAACGCAAGTAGATTAAGTAATCTTAGAAGCTTGCCATATGCAGTGAATAGACTGCAGGCGAAGCCGCCATTGTATAGAAACTGGACATTGGTGTCATCAATTTAGCAAGCCAGGACCTAAGGAGAGAAAGGGGGAGAACTGTGTTGCAGCAAAAATAAACTGAGATTCTGGAAATTAATGGCAACGCTCTCTGGCCTGGTGTCAAAGCTGAAGCAGCCAAGGTCGGTTATCTATTCTTGAATGCAGTGATCATGCAAAGCTGAATCATCGCTTGTTAAGGTGCAAAGAAAGAACACGAAGTGTGCCAAGTTTTATTCATTTAAGACATTTAAATGCTGCAAAATGGACCAATTTGTGTTTTCCTGTCACATGAGCCAAGAATGGAAATAGAGTTGAGCGTGGAGTCCTAGAACAACGATAGTGAAAGCCTGTACTCCCATATATTTCCAGAGACAAGAATACTTTACAAGGCCAAGTTCAAAGACAATCTTCATGGCAGAAGGCATGGGTGATGAGAGATGTTGGGCTAATTGGGTGGGGAGGTAAAGTCAAGTCCACATCCTGGCACCTGGGTCTGAGCTTACATGCTGCTAAGTGAAACGAATGTTCCAGACATGGCACGAGCATGCCAACCAATTATAGAGGGCCGTATAATGATGGGCCTTATAGTTTGAACACCAATGATATACTGTGTACTTAATAGTGTTAAAGATGACATGTTTTAGATGTACGCATAAGTTGTACACCTTGCAGTAGATAGCCAATCACAATTCCAGCCCTTACAGAAAGTATTTTTATTTATACCCCTTGAACATATCACAATCCCTTGTAGGTTTTTCTTATTTGCCACGTACTATGACGCCACGTCTGATGTATTTTCTACATAAAAGAATGTTTTTATGAGAAATGCACAGAGCTCCAGCGAACGCCCTTGATGTCCGTTGTAGCTCCCTGTTTTAGATAATTGTGAATAAAACAGCACCTTTGCCATCTTCCTGAGTTGGTTCGATTATTTGGTGTCAGAGTTATTCTACATCCCCATCCATTGCATGCACAATATCCAAAGGGCCATATGCTCAGTGGTTTTCTTTTCGGTCCACTGGTTATTGCTGCTGATGTCCATTTGCGGTTGCCATTGAATAACCAGATTTTGAGTCTTTTTCAGAATGTGAGGTCAACTTTTGTGGTTCTAATTTCTTTAGGAATGGTGTTCCAGGGGTTAGCAATTACACCTGAGAATGCTGTTCCTCCGAATTTCCTTTTTTCATATTGTTTTGTCTCTATTTGTATGTCGTCGCTTGATCTTAGGTCCCTTCTTGGCTGGTAGCGGCTGATCTTGGTTTGGAGGAATTGAGCTCCTTGTCTGTGTGAGGCTTTGTGGGTGATGCAGAGTGCTCATGGTGTGACCCAGGAGAGGCCTCCTACTTTCCCATTGATGTCTGCAGGGCAATCAATGGATGCAGAAGGAATAATCTAGGGTCGAGGGTGCAGGTTGTGCCTTATGCACTTAAAGGTTCTGTGGCAGGGACAGGTTTACTATTATACAGTCTGCACTTGCTTGGCTAATATTGGCACTGGATCGGTTGAGCAGAGATCAAGCATAATATCCCTGCAGCCGTTATTTCCAGAATTGCAAAAAGGGAAATTTCACTGCATTTTACTGTGGTTTTTTGATGAAGGGTAAAGGATCGGTGGGTGGGTGGAGGGGAGGAAGTAGGACAACAGGGAGCATAGCAGTGGGGAGCTAAGAGGGGATTATAGCCTATGCCCCCCATACACCGCTGCAATAAAATGCAATGAAATGTCCACAGCGGGGAAATGAATGCCAAATTTGTAAGCACTATATACAAGCATTGTGCAAGAATATCAAACACTTTTGCAAGTAAAAAAAGCCAATGTGGGCTGCGCAGGAGTGCAAATGATACACTTGACAACCCCTTTCCAGGCATGCAGCAGTTTTGGGTACCCACTGCTGACACTAATGTATTAATGGCTTTCAGTACCCACATCTTGCAGAGCCCCATTTCATGGCGACATGTCTTTAAAAGGCCTGTCATTGTGAAATGTTTGTAAAAAAGACAAAACACATTTCTATCCACCGTTTTGGGGGTGGGGCAGAAAGGCATATAGGAAAGCAGCAGTTGCTAGCGCTGTTTTATTTTGTGTAAGGTTTTATTTAACCTTTACAAAGAAAAAAAACAATAAGAACAGTACTGAAGAGAAAAAATTACAATACATACAAGTAATTCTTGTGCAGTTAATGTATTGGCAAACAGTATAAACATTAAAAGTCACAGCCATGGGACATTCAATGACTGATGTTTAGAATACTAGCAATTAATAAGTAGAAGAAGCCTATACATGTATGCACAGCAACAAGCAGTTTCTCCCATAAGGTCCAAATGGAGATGGCGAATAAAGCCAGACAAAGCCAGACCCTCGCACACAGTTTGGATGCACAGACAACGTTGCCAAACCAGTTCAGTTGGTAAACCCAAGTGTAGAGATTTTAGTGCACTCAGACAAGAATCTCTGAGGGCCTTCAGTTGCGTACAAAACAGAATAAGATGTTTAGCCGTTTCGGGGACTAGCGCTGTTTTTCCCAAGTAAAAGAAAATGAATTAAAGTGTCAGAAATGACTCACTCGGTGATTCGTTTTTTTATGTTTCAAAGCACAAGTCAGCAGTGAATGCAATATGCACTTTGAAATGTGTAGAAATGCCCTCTGATTGGTTCAAAAGGGACATCAGACTGTTCACGCCATTTGTGCACATAATTCAGCAGCCGTTTGTGAAACAGATGTGCCATGTGAATCTTGAACGCATTTTATTGGAAAAATTCAAGTTGTGGTACGAGCACATTGCCATTACTTACGAAAAATGTTTTCAGGATTGGGCCACATCTAATATTAGCCCTCTGTAGGGGGCCGGTGGCGGGGAGGAGCCAGCAAACACAGGCTGCATCTGCCAGTTTAGCCTGCATTCGAAGTCTTCTGAATGCCAGTGCCCCGCCGCCATCTTCTGCCCACTGCCGGATACTTTTTTTCTCCCATCCCCACTTACCTCAGTGGAGCTTTGGTCAGGCCTTTAACTCTGGCCGCCGGCCCGTTACCCCAGTATAGCCCGGAGAACGGGTACATAACACGATATTCTCTGGTGTGTTAATATCTACCCTGACCCGAACACTGGGCCTTTGCACATGGTCTGATTCAGAGCAAAGGGTTTGGAGTTGAGCATGAATCCCTTGCCTGGCTGGGGACATAGCTTCTTTTAGCAATGTGTGTGGAAGTATTTTTCTCAGTCAGTGAGTGAGCACGCTAAGGCCGCCACCGTAGTCTGTGCAGAGGTCAATAGTGCAAGATTTGTGTAATTGGGCTGCATTCTCCTAATGCCCATGCTGCTGGTGGCATCCCTGCTCATTTCATAAAAATGGTAGAACCTTTTAACACGCATCCTGAGCACTGACACCCCACGTACTGGAGGCCCCTTAGCTAGGATATCCTGTAACAGAGCTACTCTCAGAACAAAGAGATACCGGAAAGGTCTTAGTAGTTATATTGGGGACTATACATATTACATTTGAGATGCTGCTTAATAAGAGTTCCAGCACAGTTATAGAAGACACCTGAGTGTGGAACAGGGGGACTCTGCAAACAGGGATACAGGAGACCTGGTACCTCATATGTTAAGGTCCTTTACCACAGATACAGAAAACAAGCAAATACTGATATTGGAAGTCACATATGGTGACTACTGTAGACTTAGCAACACTTCATCGGGTTTTGTATCCTGTTACCACATAGCCTGAAGACTCCCTAATAGATATTTTGGGAGACCCTTTAAACAAGAAGCTGTCGACACCACTACACAGAGACCAGGAATCATTTTACACAGGCCCCACAAACCCTTAACCCAGATACAGGATTCCTCATAATACAACTACCAAAGAACCCTTAATACCCATGTTGGCGGCCTTTAATACTGCCATGCAATCCCCCAGAAGAGACCTACACTGCTATTCAAGGCTGGGGTAGCAGCACCTGAACACCCCTATATTGTTGGTGTGCAAAACCTGGAAACGAGGACTATAATATTTTTTAAAACAAAACAATGATTTCAGATACTATAACATGTTCACATGTCGCTCACAAATATTTCTAGATACCAGAGAATATTTCAGACCTAACCTGTTAGGAACACACCCACTGTGGCCTAGATTCACAGATGCGTTTTATAACGCGCAATCCCTTAGGAAAACGTTCTGTGAATCAGGCCCTATGTATATTAGCGTACATCATCTTTTGCTCTAAACAGGTAGTGAAACCCTAAATGCTGAAAAACCAGACAAAACACAAAATAATGTGAGCCATTCACTCTTTGACAATTATACCACAAGCGTGCATACACAGCACATAACATTGTCCAAATAATGTAGTGACTTTGTGCATATATATATATATATATATATATATATATATATATAGAATACATTAGGTTCCAAGGATTTTACAAGAGTTGTATACAAATAAAAAAGATAATATTTAACCCCTTAAGTGTCAAGCTATTAAATCAAGTCTATGCAAAAAGGACGAGCATACTCGTCCTTGGCACTTTTAAAAAAGTGTATATATTTCCAACACGGCAGAGATGAGATATTCCTTGGTCCTGAGAAGGAAGTGTGTGTCACTTGTGAAAGCACACCCCTGATTAACAGGACACTGCAAGCTCCCTTTTCTCCTGCTCAACAAGTAGGCCATCATGTCGCTCCTCGCACCTCTTGACTCACTAGACGCCGTCCGCCCCTCCTCTCCCCACCATGGTGTACATCTGTACCCCTCCGCTGGTCCCCTCTGTAGCCTACCTATATCTGTCCTGTTGTTACCTCTGAAAAGCACTCCATTGTGTATCTGTATTGTTGTATACTCTGTAAAGTGCTTTGCTGTGTATCTGTCTTGTTGTATACCTCTGTAAAGTGCTCCGTTGATTCTCAAAGCCAGGTCCACACTCAATAAATACAATAATAATAATAATAACTATTAACCAATGTGAAGGCACACAATGAGAGGCCAACACCAGGATCACAATCAAACTAACTGTGTTAAAAGTCACACCAATGGATCCCTCTACAAAAGCATTCCTTCTCTCTCCACAGCCTTTCCATAGCAACCATTAAAATCAGGCACATGACTCCGTTCCTCCAACAAATCCTCCATGTGCCCCAAAACGCCTGCTTCAACAATTGCCTGAAAGTTGTATGGTAAACCCCCTGTCAACCAAATTCGGCCTAAAGAAAATCAAAGACCACGTAAAGTTACAGAAAACGGGGGCTATAAAAGACTGACTACCCAAAGGCCATCTCTGCTGTCAAGGCACTCCTCCAGTAGCAAGCTCACAAAGAACCACCGCAGAGGACTTTTCAAGGCGACTCACAGATCCTTCTTCAGACGCATCCAGACCGCATGCCAAGGACATCTCCTTCCTTGTGTGAGAACCTGCCCCTCTTGTTCACGCACAGAAGTGAACCTAGTGCAACAAAGTTACCTGAAGCCAGCATTCTGCCAGCATGTCCTTAATCCAGTACATCAGGCAACACATCTGGTTCAGAACAATTATTACGACAGTGATTCGCCCCAACAGAAATCTGTATAACTTTGCTGATGCGCTGGGCACTTGTAGCCTCAACACCTACAGCAAGTCATATTAAAAAATAACTCCTAACACCCCCACTACCACTGATGTTAAACAAGTTTAAACACTTAACAGACTATACACATTTTGAAAGTTCTAGAAAAGGCTGTGGTGGCTCGACCTCAAGTCCTTTTGGACCTTTAGCAACTCCCTGATCAGCAGCTGTCAAGGCATTGCCTCCAGCACATGATTGAAATGATCACTTAGTAATCAGTGACTGTGCCCTAGAAATGGCGGACGCAGGAAGCTCAAGCCTGAGGCTACAGCTGAGCCACAGCCCAGACTCAGGCTCCGTGGATTCTGTCACTAGCCAGCATTTGCAACTTGAAAGACCAGTGTAATTATATAAACAAACTCCAGTCTTAGAATTCCAGGAAAGTGCTGGATAGTGGGAGGAAAAAAACATAATTTCCCTGACAATGTTTTCTTAATGCCAATAAAATCACTGGATACCGTTTTGCAGCATATTGCCACAACACCACTCAAGTGACTAGCGCAGAGGACCCCCTTTTGACAAAATGTCCAGATACACATGCAACCATTCTTTGGGACCCTACTTTTTCAGAGCTCATTTAGTGCACATCTCACTTGGAATCTATCCCATCCCCATTACGCCTTAGCATCTGCTTACATCCTCAATGACCACTGTCTGTCTGCCAAATCCATCAGTCGCATGTCGGAAACACTACAAATGATATCTGCTGTCTCTGGCAAAGACATCCAACTAGGCTTTTACGGCTTTCTCAACCTGTACAACATGTGGCAGATTGCCCCCCTACTTTTGCTCAGTGGTTCTAAGACTGAGCCACATTTTCAGAACTAAAAACACACCATTGACCCTTACCAACCACCACCAATCTATCTCATCAATAACCGGGCTATCAAATCCATACGGAAAGCTAACCGCAATGCCGGGAGGATCACCCAGACTGAGGCACACACATGATCATGCCTCCACCACCTCTCCATCATTCAATGCCTGCTTCCTCACATCCCTACCGAAAATCGGTCAATCATCAAATATGGCAAGACTATGCATCGCCCTAAATAGCAAATCTCATACTAGAATACTCTGTAGCAGGTCAACAAGTAAAAGGATGCCTTGGCACTTCCTTAACGCTCATTCATAAAACTACACCCTGCTTTTAAATGCACAGGTCAGTCTGTATTCAAATTGCAGGCAGCACAATTCCAAAGCAACATGCACTTACATTTCATAAAACAGCACAATGTTTATATACAATAAAACCAATCTAAAAATGAATATACAATGTGCCAATAAACGGCAAATGCGAACAGTAAAGGATTGAGATTGGATGTTCCAGACTGTACCGATACACGGTCGCCACCTGCTCACTGGCATTCTGGCAGATCAAACGGACAACCGGGCCCTACCCCCCACGAACGAATACGCAGAATCAAGTCACGGAGTGGTATGGTGCAGAGTTTATATTTTAAGGAATTGAAGACATCATCAGCAGCACACAGGTGAACGGCATGAATTTGTAAGTGCACTGTAGGGTTAATTCTGCACCAGATAAATACATTAAATACAGTTATCAAAATAAATAAAAATACCCAGCGAGGTATGTGAACAGTGATTCCTTCCTCGGGTAATTTGCCTCATGGGGGCCTGCCCCTACCCCTGCCCCTCTAGGTGCTTCAAGGATCAGGATGCAGGTTCCCTGAGGATACGTCGAGGAGGGTGACCGCTGCAGAGGTGTCCTAGAGTCGTGTGAGTGGGGCTTGGCGAGAGCGAGGAGGCGGAGATGAAGCTTGAGACATGTGGCTTAGTGTTTGCAGGTTTGACGAATGAAGCATGCTGTGCATGGGTGACATATCTTTGGGTAGCTCGTGGCCCAAATAGGGCCTTGCTAGTAAGGTCCACATGCTTGTCCAAAGATATATGTGTGTGTGTGCGTGTGCGTGTGCGTGAGCGTGAGCGTGTGCGTGTGCGTGTGCGTAATAAAAGACAGTTGAAAGGGATAGTTAGAAAAAAGAAGAAAAAACAAGAGACTGAGAGCAAGAAAAAAACTCCCTGGGGGACAGCAACCTCGAACGCCCTCCTCCCACCTCCAGGGCCCAAGAGCATTTTACTGTAGCATGACATGTGTGAGGAAAACCCCAGCAAGTGAACTACAGCGATGGGCTGCGTAGCGGGGGCAGCCCTGCCTCCCACATGGCCGTGGCAGTTATGTTCAATCCGGGGGCAAGACTGGACAGGCCCAGGAATATCAAAGGGCCCAGGCAGCGTGCATGGAGCTGCCCGGGCCGCAGATGGACTGCCTAGTCCAGGCCGCGGGAAGGTGGCAGCCCCAACTAGTCAACCCGGCTGTGCCCCCAGTCGGCCCACCTTGTGGCCAGTGAGGTGGGCCTTTTCTGAAAGTCCTCCTGGGGTCATCCATGCCAGGCAGCATGGGAGTTGAAGAGCGGGAAGCCTACTTCGCCCAGGTGGGTGAGGTGATGAAGACAAGTCAGGGGCAGCCTATCAGGGCAAAACCGGGTGAAGAGTTGGATGCTGCAAGTCCCTGGCACCCTCATCTTGGAAGCCCAGGTGAAGAGAATCCACCAGAAAATCCACCGGAAGCCACAGAGAGGCAGTCCCGTTGAAGCTCCAATGGCCCACCTCCTGAGTCTCTAATACAGGATGCTTAAGAGCATCAGGAAGTGGGCAAGGCAGTGAGCATGGCGGTGGCCCCATCACAATGAGGATGGCAACTGGACTAGAACTGGCCTCCGGGCTGTGGCTGTGACTTGGGCAGCCCCCATGGCAATAGAGCCATCTGGAAAATTGTGAGCGTGGCGAGTGCGGGTGAGCATCTTCAATCGCACTGCAGTGCGAGGTGGATGGGCAGACACCGCACAGGCAGGGGGACACTCGGAGACATTTAGAAGAGTACATGCTGTGCAGTGAGCGTGGGTGGCCCCATGTTGTGGATGGGGTCCCCCAGAAAAATTAAGTGTGGGGTCAGGCCTCAGTTACATCAGAGGACGTGCCCCATCCAGCCACCAAGGACAGCCCCATGGAAGGTACTGTAATGGGATGACTGAATGCAGCAGTCACCCCCATTGTGAAATAATACATTATATGTAGTGTATATGTTGTGCTTTCAACTGTATATTTATGTTCGTAGTTAACAATATATTTATGATAGGTAATGTTTAGAATAGGAATGTTACAGAAGGACAATGTAGTGTGGGGGCAGGAATTTTGGGAGACATGTTAAGTAGGTCTAGTATGTTGAGGTTATTTGAAAGGGGGTAGAGGAGAGGAATCCTGGCGTGAGGTAGCTGGAGGAAACAGCATCCTGCCTGAGGCCACCTAGCTTGGGGGGACAACTCACAGAGGCCATCTTCTGACCCCACCCTTCGGTGGGTGGTGTCTGGAATTAGGGAAGTGGTCTGTTGCATCAGATGCACCCTAAGCGTCTCCCTGAAACCCCTTCAAGGACGAGAGGGCTGACGGAGCAGACCCCAAATCAGATTGTACTCATCTCAGGGGGAGGTTGGGAAGGGGATTACATTTATGGGCTTTATAAATAAAGAGGGGTCGCCATTGGGATCCCCATCAAATCCGCCTTGGTGTCTGTGTCCAGGGTGTAGTCCATCTCCTGTTAACATCAATGTTATTATCTGGCTGGCCTGTGGGGTGAATGTGGTGGTTCATATGGGGACTGTCCGTGGCCTAGGCAACAAAGAATCGCTCCCGGGTGGATGACAAAGTCTCTCTGCTGAATCACCAATTCTAATGCCCCAATTCAGAGGCACGCTGTCTCTTGGCTGCCCTTCCTTTGCACTGTGAGAGCACTCCATGCACTGGCTGCCTGCCTGGGCCAGTAGCAGCTCCTTCTTTTGTCCCAGAAATCCTACAGCAGAGTGAACAGAGTTCCACATCTTGCATCCCTCTGTGCACGTCACAAATGACCAATGCCTTTGTCAGACAAAAATAAACAAGGCCTCACAAATGCAGGCACCGCTGCTGTGGCCTGAGAAAGAACCAGAAATTGGGCATCAGCATTCCTCAGAGGATTCACGCGCAATCCCAGAGGTCTCTGAGGTTTTGAGATGTCCATGCAATTGGGGGGTGCTCGGGTGGCAAACCGCCATTTTCCCGCCATTACCACTCTCCATCCCTTCCTGAAGAGCTCTGGCTATGGTTGAGAAATGTGATACACAGCAGGAGGGGGCTGGTGTAGACACTATACGGGGGGGGGGGCACAAGGGAGCACATTCCCAGCTTCCCTGCGCTTTTGCAGTTAGGTCCTGGTACTGCTTCCATATAGCCCATGATTTCCATTGCAATTCTAGCACCTGATTTTGGTTCCTGCTTTCCCAATTACTCAACGAGTCTCCAATCACTGGCTGTGCCTAGACTTGATTCAGTAAAGAGTTTAACTTTACAAGATATTGCCTGGCCCTAATTTCAGTCACCAGCCCCCCCCAACGACCAACTAACTCATACTCTTCAACTCCTCTCTCTGTCACCCCGGATATGTTTTCCAGCTTAATCCTCTAGTCTCAGGGACGACTTCCAAGCATCTCACTTAGATATCCAGTGTGCCATCACTAACTAACCTATGTGAATGCAGTTCTACTGGTTCCAGGCACATTTTTGATGGAGGATCGCAAACTCAGCAAAAGTAGGAAAGTTGGAAAGGGACACAATTTGACCATGAATCCCAGCAGAGCGTGCGAACACCACGAGTGTGCCAGTCTTTTTAGTAATGTGATGTAATATTGCATTTGTATAGCGCCCATTCCAATTGGTTTGGCCTCAAAGCGCTGTAGGTGAACGCCCTTGGAGGACCGAAGTCCGAGGTATGAGAGCTTAGCCAATTGAGTGTAGAATGTGTGTGTGCATTTTAGCAGTTGCGAAGGTAGGAAGGGGTGGCTAAATCCCTGCCAGCTACTGATGTCGAGCTGGTTTGTGGGTGGATGCTGTGGAGGCTGTCAGGAGAGTATGCGAGTCAAGGAGAAGGCACAACAGTCTGAAGGATTAACAAACACAGCCACATACTTCTTTGAGACTATCCTCAGACCCACCCAACTTACCTTTATTTTGAACCTGAGTGTTTATGGCCTTTAGGGGCTGGGAATGTAGTATGGCGAAGTTCCACTACCCTTCCCATGCCATGGCCCCGTCCTAGTAAACTTGATAAAGCAGTTGCAATGCTCAAGGGACATAGTGACATAGTGAAGCAGGTCGTGTGCAAGTTTAGGTCCAAAATGTCCTATTTCTGTCCATCTAGCTCTTAATGTGGTCAGTTTGTTTTTAAGGTGTTGGCTCATGTGTGTCGATTTAGAGAGACCTAATGGGGAGGAAGCTATTGGGAAGGATAGTGGAAGATGGCCCAGGTGTATGAACACATCCATATTAGTGACATGCTACGAGTCCCTCATTTTGCATGTTTCTGGTATTGTGATGCCATGATAGGTGAACAGTGTGTGTGTCTTAGTTGCTGTTGGCTACCTACAATGGTCTGGTCCTCTCGCGGGTCATGCCCTATCTTCTTCATTGCCTGCTTGTTGGTGAAATTCTAAGGAATTGAATACATTGTTGTTTCTGTGAATACGAAAAAGGTTACCCCCTCAGTCTTCTGAGTAACATTTGCTTTCATCTCAATTTAAAATCCTCATTCTTAGTACGGGCAGCAAAAATTCCAACAACTTTCCCTAATAAAAGATGCGAAGCTGACTTAAATGTTACTCACTGCAATATTGTGTAAAAATGGGAGCAACATTTTTTTAGGAATGGTTTCTGCGTAATAACAATAAATGCGTAGTGTTATTGTAGCGCAAGCCTTAACTCCTCATTTACATGACCCAGGTGATTTATAAACATGTTTATTAATTAGCCTAACCAATCCCTTCGGGCGGGAGAGGGAGCATTTACATCTAGGCCTATACATGAACAAAACAAGGATCGGATGTAATTAAGAGCTTATGTTCAGTTGATGAGGACGATATGATCACTTACAGAGCCCAACATTCACCTTGAAAGGGCACCACCATGCTGAAGAAGAAAAAAGGGACCGTTCAAGCATTGGAAACTCAAGCAAACTGATCCCATCACCCTAGCGCAGGCATACAATATCACAAACATGGCAGACACAAGAAAGTCTTGAACTCATGTCTGAAATCTAGGTGGCTTCAGATGCAGGGCAGGGCCGAATGCAGAGAATTCCGGAGCCTCGCCACATGGGTAAAGAATGAGCACACCCCCCTTCTTTCCATTTAAATTTGTGGATAACAGACAGATGAGCAGTGTGCTCCAGGAGGTTGATAACGTTGATACGTAAATTACTCAAGAATGACGCAGTAGATTTGTTTTGTACAAGGCTTTGTAAGTAGTTCAAAGAGCCTTGAACTTCATACATTGGTCGACCGGGATCCAATGGAAAGAGCCAAGGGCGGAAGAGATATGGTTCCGAAGACCCAAGTGCAACCTAATCCTGTCCGTCGCTGCTTTGCGGCTCTGTAAAGCCCAGAGTGGACCAACAAGACGGGATTAACCCCAGGTCCAGTTACATTCAACTCCTCTTGGATCTGAGTAATTTCATGCAGTTGTACATGATAGCTAGTGAAAGGAGGCCTTTACGCTCTGAAGCGTTTAGAAGTTCAATTATTAGGCTCATTTTGTAAAACGGGAAAGCTGTCAAAGAGCCCTGGCTTACACATTTAAATAGAGATTATAGGTTATTTCAGCCAATCTTTTTTTGAAGATGTATGTAAGCGTTCCATCGAATATAGCTGATGCCAAAGAAGGATTTTGGAGGCATAATCAGTGCTTGTCATTGAAAACATGTGTTGCAACTTCTTGAGACCACGGAGGGTGCATCTGAGCTAGAGCTGGGGAGCTGAAAGAAATGGTCGACTGTGAAAAATAAAATGGGCATTTCTTTTGATTTTGCCCACGCAGCGCAGGTAAAATGAAAAGAAATGTTAAAATAAGGAAAAATAAAATGGGTATTTTTTTCTATTTTGCCCGCGTGACAACTGTGAACAAAATAAATCCGGCCCTGGTACTCTCTTGGCAACAAAGCCGCCATCAGGGGCACGTTCATGTTCTTTCATTAATGGGCATTTCTTGCCATTTTGCCCGTGCGGCGCAGACAAAATGGAAAGAAATGGTAAACATGGACATCATTTCAACCACACCATCACACGACCCTTGACCTCAGACGACATCACAGGAAGTGATGTCATTAGACCTCACCCAAAGTAACATCACAGGAAGCGATGAAACACGACCTTTCACCCCTTGCAAAAACAGGAAGTGGCATCGCATAGCATTGTTCCTAAGAACAGTACGATAAATATGGTTACAATATCACTGTAATGTGATATACATTTCATAGAAGAATGAATTACCATATGCATCATTAATATCACTGTGTGTAGGCCCATATGACCAAATTACTGTGAATGCAAGCAGACGAAATGATAATGATGTGCTATTATAGAGCACTTACGATTTATATAGAACAAATATACGTACAATATCCTCCAACCTGTGTTGGTACTCATTTATCGACCTCAGAAGGATGAAAAGCTGAGTTGAGGTGTTTAAGAAAAGACAAAATCAGTGACTCACCCCCCCAAGCCCCCCCCCCCCGAAGTGTGCCTGAAATAAACATTTAATGAGTCTAGCAATTATTGTATAGAATTCCAGAAAGACAAATGCTCTGTCATTCCTATTCTTTCTTATTTGGAGTCACTGCTCAAAGTGTTCAACTTGTGGAACCACCTGTTTCTTGTTAAGAGGCCTGAACAAGAAAGCCAGCAACCCCAGAAACAAAGAGTCACATGGTGCTGGCCACAGACCAGGGGCATACATTTAAAAAAACAAAAGATTTTCCCCCAAAAGTTTTTTTTAGAGGTAGCAAGGGAGACTTCAGGGGTGCGACCCCTGGCAACCCCCAAATGACATCCCTGATAGTGAAATGTGAAAACATAAATGGGCATTTCTTTCCATTTTGCTCGCACAGTGCAGGCATAATGGAAAGAAATGCCAATTTGTTTACGCTTTGCACTGGACTGCCTTGGTGGGGCTCGTGGCAGGCCCATGGCACCTGGGGGTACCGGCCCAAAAGGAGGGTTAGGCTGGAGCCCCCGTCGGACCCCGGGCCGGCCCATGCCTCACCAGGCTCGTCCACCTCTAATCTGAGCCTAGGTTAGATTGCACCCCTGTGACTGGCCATCTGAGTATATATCCCTTAACAAAAGTACCAAAGTCCTTTAAGTTTTGAAATGGGCAATTAAACATCTGCCCACCGCCATCTGCTCTTCTGCATGATTTTGGAGTTTTAAACATTTAGGAGAACAAGAGGTAATCGCACCATGTATGCATTATTTGCATAGGGATTTGTGTGTGAAATTGAAGTCGAGCACTGTGATCCCCTATAGAAATGCCAACAGCCATGTTTAAATGGGTAAGTAGATGCAAGCGAAGGGGTTCCACTACTTACAAGCTGATTGTGCAGAATGGCTTGGGAGCAGGAAGTCATGCATCTGCACTCATGTCATTTTGGTACTAATTCCCCAGAGGAAGCAGGATGCAGGACGGGAAATTTGTTCTCGCTTTTTCCCCGGTTGGTGCATGGAAGCCACCCTGATCACAATTTTGATGCAGGCATTGAGGCAGCGATCCATGCAGATTCTGCCCACTCTCTTTAGTGTGTAATGGCACCCATGCCTTTTTCATTATCCTTTTCAGTACCCTGCATGGACAGACGCCCCCAGAAATGCTGAACTCTGTTATTAGATACAAGTAAATGGGCTTCACTGTCTACATACCGTTTTTGCTGGGAGCGCAAAATGGCATGCATGAGGGACCCATGCAGCCAGGTATGTGCCAAGTTGTTACAGGTCGTTCGCACAAAGCAGGTCACGAGGCACAACAGTGGCTCTCTGCATCTCTCCACGGGTTCAAGTGACTGCATGCTAGTGGCAGGGTACCACACAGGTTCTGAATGCTATGTTGTGTTTGAAAGGAGTAGATGTAGTCTGTAGGGGTCTACTTCAGCGGCGCCCACCTTGGTTGTTCATGCCACCAAAATTACTGATCACCACAAGTATATTAGTTAAATTTTAAAAAAACATACAGCCTCAAACCCTGGTCTGCCAGCGTTCAAGACCCAGCATTTCAACACTAGGCTACAATTGCTTGGTGCCTCGTTGGTCATACATTTCATACTTAGCCTATAATTTGATATGTTCAATGATAAAAGGCTAGGTATAACACTTGTTAAAACCCAAACAATATCATCATTATAGCATCATGGTAAAGTGTTGTGTCTCAAACTCCTTAAGGTCAGGTTTCTCTGATAGCAGTGTTCACCATAAATGTGTTTTTTCTTTTTATTCATTTTTTTCTGTTTTATAAAAATACGGATGCTGTGTGTTATGAAATATTTAAAACTAAGAAAACACAAAGCATTCAGTACCATGGACTGTCTGCCGTCCATGCAGTAACCGGGACAGACCATGCTTAGTTTCAAAGTGAGGATGCAGCCCCTTTAGGCCATGTTTCTTTAAGTGTTCTTCTAAGGGGGGGCATATATTATGCAAAATGGTCTTAGTGGGCTGAAGCTAAGCAGGGTTCAACCCTGTTACTGAAGGGATGGGACATCCACTGCTGCTGTAAAAAAATAACTATTTTTTATTATTGACTGGAAGACTACAAATACCAGAATGCAATTCAGCAAAAGGCAAAACATTGTCTGTGAGTGCAAAACCTTCAAGGACTGACAGTAGCATGGTTTTAAAAAAGTTAATAATTCAGAGGCCCATTCGGTCACTCATCCATGCAGTAACTGGGACTGTTCCTGCTTAGCTTTAAAGCGGGTCTGACCCTGCTTAGCTTCAAAGTAAGAAAAGGGCTGGACCATTCCTCCAAATGGTCTTGTAAATTGGGCTCATTTATCAGGCAACATGGCCTGAGGAGGTTGGCCCCGTCCTCACTTGGAATCTCAGCAGAGTCTGTCCTGGTTACTGCATGAATGGGGGACCTGTATGGCAATTCCAGTGATTTTTCACCCCCAGTGTCTCCTTCATCGGTGCCAGCTTTCTCCCACTCCCTAGCTTCTATGACGCAGTTTGCTCTCAGAGGTGGCCACAGGAAGCTTTTTGTTCCAAACTCGGTCCCTGGACCCCCTCCAACTCCCATATGTACTCAGTGCTTTCGAGCCATCCCCCACCTCTACCCTGATGGCATTTGTATGTTTTTTGACCTGCAAATAGCTTTTTAATGTGTTTCATTTTCGCATAGCCTCGGCTATAGCCTCGAATATCTCTTGCATCGAGAGAAAAACAAAATGGCAGTCATTTCATTTCAGAAAACCTTGATCCTGCAATGCACCATGGGAGATATAATTATAATTATTGGGCAAGGGGGCACCCCCATCTCCGTCACATTTTTAAATAAACAAGGCACGGAATAACCCCAAACCACGCATGGCGTGCAAGTCAACATTTTGTGCCCAAGTTGTTTCAGACATGGTCCAAATCCGTCCAGTGGTTTGGGCTGTGCGCTTGGGAAGCCTTTTTTTGTCTATGGGAAAATTAATGGGAAGTTGGCCGCACTTTTGGGAAAATAAATATGTTTTGGCGCTTAATAACTTTTTGATTTTTTAACAAATCTCTGCAAAACGTTGCAGTCTGGGGGGCCCGCAGACTTTTAATCACTTTCCAAATTTCGCCCAAATCCTTTACTCGAATAAAAAGTTATTAACAATAGAATTTTGAGGGGTTCCTATGTGTCTCAGACTCTCCTTAACTATAGGGCGGTGCTTGTCAAGTCCAGGGAAACTTGGACAAAACATGTTTTCTGTCCCTGAACTCTATGCCCCATGGCGGGCATTTCAAAAGTGAATACAAATCCAGAGAATTAACTCAGGGAGGTGCTGTTTAGTCATCTGAGGAGGGAATTTAGGGAATTTATGCAATTCAAATTTGGCCAAAATAGCTTGAGGTTTTGAAGGCCTGGAAATCATTCCTTAAGGATAAAACGCTGTTGTCCTCTGATGTCCACTGTACGCTAATGAAGGCCATGGAATCCTTGAAATGTTTTTGGAATAACTAATGTTAATATTTCTTACCGACCAGAGGTCCCAGTGCAAGATTGTTCATCATTTTGTTTTTTATGGGCACAATAAATGAAATTAGGAAGGATCAAATACAATATGGCAAGCTAATGATAGGTTGCTTTGCTTTCAGCCATGTTATTTCATATTGATTGCCTTTGTCAATTGTGTAGCTCACATCTGACATAGTTGTAGCCTTGTAGGATTGTTTTCTTGTGGAGTGTTTCAGGTCAGGGTCCGAGTAAGTGGTGGAGGAGTTTGTGATTGGAGAGAGTCTTAGATTATGTTAGATGTTGTGCGTAAGGTCTAGATCCTGTGTTCTTAACAGTGTGTCTAAGTCATGCAGGTGTGGCAGCAAACAGTGTTAGGTAACTGATAGAAGCAAGTAAAGACATCCATGACAGAAAGATCATGTGGGAGGTGTACCTCCGTTGGATTTGAGTGGCAGAGGTGTGTTGTCGCAGGTGTCTTGTTTGATGGGAAGAGATGCCCTGCAATCGTGGTGCTCCAAGCTTGTTATTTCAGGGCGTCAGTGTGAGGGATGTGAAGGGGTCTGAGAGGAGGAGGGTGTCTTAGGACATGTAAATATTGTTGTGCAGGGTCCATGCCTTTGAAGAGCAATAAAACATTTAACTATATGACTATTCATAGGTAGTAAACACATCACATTTCAATTTCTATAGACAAACAAGCTAGATAATTTTGCTCGTTCATTCGGGAAATGTGATATTCGTTGAAATGTTTCTGCTGAAAGCAGAAACGTCCATATTTTATGTGTGTATATAGTTTATGACAAGAGTGATAACATTGTTTTCATAAAGGACAAGACAATGGAAAGCCTGCAAACAGTTGTTTAAACTCATGTTTGTAATGAAAATAAAAACAGGGCAAATGTCTATGAAGGAGTACATTATTTAATAACTAGTGTACAGGCCACATGAGCCAAAGTGCACGTTTTCATTAACACAGTAGGACCAGTATATATCCTAAACCTACAGCTCCCTCAGAGCGGTGTAAACATATATGGGATATTGTTATTTCAACAGACTTGCTTCTGATTCAGAAAAACATAAATAAGTAAATAAATAAGCAGATTTACTGTGGAAGCCACGGAACAGGTTTTCCTGCACTGGCTTCAAAGGACATTTGCTTTCTAGGAACAGGATTTGCCTTCCCCAAAGGGGCCAGCCCCTTGGAAACTATGAATGGACC
Organism: Ambystoma mexicanum; assembly: GCF_040938575.1. Classification (NCBI taxonomy): domain Eukaryota; kingdom Metazoa; phylum Chordata; class Amphibia; order Caudata; family Ambystomatidae; genus Ambystoma; species Ambystoma mexicanum. Next base: position 1,250,219,678 of record NC_090921.1, on the reverse strand, counting down.
AAGAGGAAGCATCTCACATGCTGGTCAGACTTTGTGGCTTGGCTCAAGCCTGGTACAATAGATTTCTGGGACACTTCGGTATGAAATTTCAAGTTGCCCCACCCCTCAAATTAAACTAGAGAGCTTCAAAGACAAACTCCAAGGCAGCACAGGGCTAAACTGACATTTGGTTGTGGCCTGGAAAGACATGACCATATTTGGAAGACAAAGGCCGGCCCATTTGGCTCAAAAGACTATTTTAATAGCGACCACTGCCGATTGTCCAGCGACCCCTGTCAATCTCTTGCGACCTCTGGCCGTCAACCAATTAGAGGAGGAGGGGGCATGGCCACAGCCTGCTGACGCTTGTGGTCCTCCATTTTGATTTTGCCATTTTGTAATGTAATGATTGCGCACATGTAAACGCATGCTGCTGCCTGCTGCTGATCCGTTGATTCCTGCTGCTCAGCTCCATCCAGCGACCAGTGCCCAGTGCTGCCCACTGAAGAAGGCCAGGCTAGGCCAGCTGCAGCGTCGTGACTTGGTGAGTGCTGGGCTGCCCTGGGTCGATGGTGGCGGGTGTGGTCTGTGTGTGTGTGGGGGTGGCAGGCAGGTCGCCGGTGCGCACTCACTGCCACCGTGACTGTCGGCGCGGATGAAGGTTTCGTTATGCCTGGCTGCCTGCTGCGCAGTGCAGCCTGGGAGCCTGGGCCCAGGAACCGGCGATGGCGCAGGCGAGGGCACATGGCCACCAGGCCGGCATGGCAGAGACACGTGCCGGCCCGGTGGCAGTGTCGTGTCTCTGCTCGCTCGCTGCCGCAGGTCATGTGGACCTCATGATCCTCCTTTTCCACTGCGGTGATCACAGTGTAGGCCCGGCGGGGGGGGGGGGGTCACAATCTCAGCACGTTCGGGCTCCGTGGGGGCTCTTCACCCAGATGTGCCCGGTTGAAGGGGAGCTACGCACAGTTGCTAGTTCATCTCTGTGCTCCCTGGTGGCCAATCCATCGCAAGGCCCCATTTTAATGGGAGTATGCATAACAGTCTTCCAGATTTCATCTAAGTCGGCGAAATATAGTTTAAACAATATTGGCGCCAGCATGCATCCTTGGAAGAGCCCTCTAGTGTTCAATCTTATTTGCCAAGTGGTATCTTCATGCAAGATCATCAAACATTTCAAGATGCCCTGCGGTATGTTCCAAAGCCTTAGCTTGTTCCATAGTAAACGTCTATCCAACCGATCAGATGCTAAGGATAGGTCGATTCTCGTCATATAGATTTGCTTAGACTTGGAGGTCTGTGATCATTTGTAACAAATTGCTAATAGCAGGTCATTCAGAGTTGTTCCTAGATGTTTTCTAAAGTCAATGTGGAATTTAGATATTGTTCCCATATTATAGGACCAATCTTCTACTTCTTAGTAAAATAGTTGTGAAGATATTACTAACCACATCCAAAATGGATATCAGCGATAACTCGCCGAATTCCTCTTATCCCCCTTTTTGTTTCTGGGTAATCTGAAACCATTTGCCCAAGATAGAGGTTTCCTCATTGTGCGTATAATATTGCTGGACAATTATTGCAATACCAATGGCCCAGTCTCTGGCGTGCCGGCCCGGTGGCTGTGTCGTGTGCCCTCGCCTGCGGCGTCGCCTCTGGGTCCTGGGCCCCGGCCCCCACCGGGCCGCACAGCAGGGAGCCAGGCTTTAAATAAAAATGAAACCTTGTTTTTTAAATGATGCATTCATATTCTCTTTGTCCCGCTGGTTACCTGTAGGTTTCCTCATCAGAAGATGTGCCAATGCATGCATTAGGCAGCCGTGTGTTTGTCATTTTCAGTAGCCTACTTGTTTTCAGGGTGCAGGTGTGTATTTGTGTATGCAACACAGGTGTGTATTTGTGTATGCAATGCAACGTGGGGGCCCTGTTTCAACAGAGGCGTCGGGCTGCGCACTGTCGGATTGATGCTATGGGCTTTGGGACTACCGCTGTTGTGTTGCCTCTGCGTTCTCGTGGTTAACACCACAGTGCAATTGTACGCAAGGCTTTGATAAGTAATACAAGAAATGTGAACGTTTTAGGTTTGCCGGTGGAAACAAACCCCTATTACAATGTTTTGGGCGAACCCTTGTTTGATGCCAGTACTGGGGCGGCCATCAGTCTGGTACATGTTCTGCGCTGTCCTGTCTTGCCAGTGTTTTTAGGTCTTGGTTGTCACTGTCATTTCTCTGCTCAGGCCTGAGGCCTCTGCACAGAGTGGCATGGACCAGCATCAGGCACGTTCATGAGCTGGATTAATGCCATTCGCTGCAGTTGCGTGAAACAAAACCATCTCTGCCCTAAATAGAGAGGCAGCCCCTAGTTCTACTCTTCTCCAAAAGGGTTGCCATTAAACCAGAGCTTGCTTTCCCCATGCTATAATGACAGTGTAGCTGAGTGGCACCATGACACCTCTAATTTAATATGTACCTTCAAGAATTGGGGCGGAGAACGGGGAATGTTGAAGTACATGGAACAGCAACATGATGAAGTTAAAAGAAATGGCTCGCTGTGACGTTTTATGATCATGCAAGTCCTTGGATGTCAGGAGATGAATGGATTAGGAGCAGAGTTAAGCGGAGCGTGAACATGATATTTTGGACAATTAAAAGTACTTTTACTGCTGCGTTGCGTGGGCAGAGAAGACGGCATACAGCTGCGCAAGTCGTTTTGCTTAATTTACTTCTCAGAATTTCAAGTGGGAGTTGGGAGATCTACTATCTGGCTGGCTATGGACTGCATTTTAGTCCGTAGTGCATTCAAAAAAACAAATGCTTTATGTTAACTATGCTCTCTTACGCCATGCAACTGATTTTGTGTGCTGTGTGTTTGTGTGTGTGTGTGAATAGGGGTTGTGGTGCCGATGATGCCCTGAAGAGCAAATATTTAATGTGCAGGTAAAATACTGAGTCTAGGGGGATCTGTTGATTTCTACAGCATGCACTCTGCACCATTCCATCAACATAGTCAAATATGTGAGTTCTAATAAAGATGAATGCTGTTGTTGACAAACACGGTGGCAAACCTACTACCTATAATCGCAAGTATAAATACTTGAAATCACTGCTTAGGTATGTACTCAGTGCTCCAGATAAGATTTTGAGGTGGGACTATTGTATTCTCTATTTTGTAAACTTGGAAGTAAAATGATTTTTAGGGAGTAAAAATGTAAATCCAGTTCCCCACAGCAGTATTTTGTAAGCAAGTAAAAATGCTTTAACTGAAAAACAGAAAGGTTTTCTAATAATTATGTTGCACTTAGTTGCTCATACACATTAATAGATCATGTGCATGTCTACCGATCGAGCAGTAATAATAGTACTTAGTAGTACTTTCTTCCTTTGGAACTACGTGCGCTAACTCTCCAAACATCCATGGAGCTGTGTGCGTGAAAGCAGGGGCTCAGGGTCTACAGTGTTTGTTTTCTTTTTTTTGTTGGGAGTATTTGTAATCTGTTTTTCTTTTTGGGGAGTACTCGCTTTTTTCAGGGAGTACAGTGATAAACTTGTAAGCCAAAGCAATACATTTCAGATTTGTCTCCTCTTTGGTATTCAGCGGATGTGGTCCTCCAAAGAAGAGTGAAGCACAAAAGAAATTGGAAGGACACTGAGGAATCCATCATTTGCTTGAATAATAGCTTCTGATTTAGCAGTACTAAAAGAACAAACATGTCTCTACGCCTACAGGAAAACCAAAGGATCCAAAACATAGGTCAATACTTGATATTTTTTCTCCAAAAGCAAGAGGAGCTGGCCATACTCCAGGCACTGATTCAAGCAAGCGCAGGAGGTCTGATGATACCTCAAGTGGCAGTTCAAACACAGCTGCACATGTTGTCCAACCATCGGCAAGCACATCAACTCTTGCTGGCAGCGAAGCTGCTTCTTCAGGTGCAGACAGTGCATCTACTTGTGCTGACATTGGTTCACTATCTTCACATGCTGACTCTTTGGATACAGATCCACCTTCCTTGGCTGACATAGCATCTCCTTCATTTGCAGTGGCCACTGAAGGCTCTTGTTCACGTGCAGACATTGCTGTGATGGTTTCACGTGATGATGATGACCTAAGCAACACTTCAACTTTCCTGGATAGTGCTACGTGCTCTTTCAACCCTGGTGATGCGGATTGTTCTTCCCGTATTGGCATGTTTGATTATCCCCCCACTGTTGCTTGCTGTCCCGACATGTCACTCCTCGGGAAGAGCACAGGCAGCTCTTGGTTGCAGAGTGATAACAGTATGCAGATGTGTCTAGCTGAGCAGGGCATTCCAAGAAGATCTCCAGCTCCCAATGTAGATGACAGTGTGGTGACTGATCTGTCACCAAATCCATGCAGTGACCCTGTAAAGCCAAAACTTCCTACATACCCTGTAACTGGTTCCCGTAAGTTTAGCGAAGACTACCAAACATATCCTTGGGTGGAGTATTCAGTTCTGAAAGATAAAGAATACTGCTTTAAATGCAGACATTTTGGTTCTAATTCTGGAGGAGGGGGCGTGCACGTGGCAATGTTCCATTTGTTGACATTGGCTTCGCTAAATGGGAAAAGACACGTCGTTCTTTAAAGATGCACTCATATTCTGATAAGCATAAGTCTTCGGTTGTAGCTTGGGCAGACTTTAAGCATGTACAACAGACTACAGGCCCTCAACCCTCAATTGTTTCAATGTTAGAAAAGGTTGGGGACCAAGAGATTGAAGAGAATCGTCAACATGTGCTGCAGTTACTAAAGGTTGTATGTCTTTTGGGTAGTCAAGGACTTGCTTTCCGAGCCACAGACGAATCGCAAGACTCCCACAATAAGGGAAACTTCATAGCAATATTGCGTTTGCTGTCTGATAATAATGAACTTCTTAAAGTAAAAATGGCTACAAGATATGGGCACTAGACATCTCCTGAGTATCAAAATGACATGATCTCAGTTGTGGCAAATCCTATGCGTCAGAATATCCTTAGGAAATTGACAAAGCACTTTGCAGTGTTGGTTGATGAAACCAAAGGCATTTCACATAAAGAAAAGATGAGCTTTGTGATCTGGTATGTAGATAAAGATGGGAACATTCAGGAAAAAGCCATGGGATGTTACCACATGGAGAAGTTGATGCCTCCAGTTTAGCTGCATCCATTGACAAATCTGTACGCAATGCTGGCCTTGACTGGAAGAACTGTGTGGCACAATGCTATGATGGGGCATCAGTTATGAGTGGCTGTTTCAATGGAGTGCAAGCGAAAATAAAAGAAATTGCTCCACAGGCAGTTTACATTCACTGTCATGTACATCGTCTAAATCTTGCGTTAGATCACTAACATAAAAACAGTGAAAGATTTGTTCTCAACTTTGCAGGCTGTCTATGTGTTCCTTTCACAAAGTTCTCCTCGACACAAACTCTTTGTAAAAGCTCAAACAGAAAGCGGTCTGGAAGTACAAGAATTAGAAAGACTTTGTGGCACTAGATGTTTTTATTGGTACGCTTGTGTTAAAAAAAATACATGCTCGATTTGAAATCATTATGGTTGTTCTCAGTGTAATAGAATCATCGCAACAACATGACAAGCAGGCTTGTTCAGAAGCCAGAGGACTTCTCCGAAATATGCAGTGCTTTGAGTTTTTGCTAACTTTGTTAAGTATAGAAGCAATTCTGAAAAAGATTAGTGTGTTATCTGATGAACTTCAGAGAAAGAATCTTGATTTTCCAGATGCGTGTAACCTAATTCAAATGACAAGAACTGCCCTCGTCAACCTTTGACAAGAATGCCATTGGGTGAAAATCATCAATGACGTAACGGAATTGGCAGAAACATGTGGTATTGAAACAGTTGAAGACCACGACCGCAGAGCTTTACCAGTAAGGCAGCACCAACTGAGCAGCAAACTAAAAGAATACCTTGTTGTTACTACTGTAGGGAAGAGTCCTGGACATTATGAGCACTCTGAGGATCAAATGCCACAGACTGAACGGATAAAGCAAGAGGTGTTTTTCTCCACCTTGGGTACGTTTGTAAGAGAGTTGGATGCTCGTTTTACAGATAACATGGGGCTTATCAAGACTGCCGGCATGTTCAATCCAAGGGCTAAACATTTCTTGGAGGACGCATCTGTAGATTTTCCTGCTCAGAACTACCTAGGGCTCCAAGTAAATTATGCTGGATTGCATTCAGGCCTTGACATTGCAAGGAGCTTTTTATCTGACAAGACTTTAGCAGGTATTCACTCTGTCAGGTACTATCTCAGAATCTTCACCTCACATGCCTCACACCTTCACCTCACATGCCATTGAAACAGCAGCACCGGCAAGTCTGTCAAGCCACTATTCTGCTCAATCTGGTAAGAAACTACATTTTAAGTCTTATGATCAGAGTGAAGGAAGAGCAACTGTTGGGCATTATCCCAAAATCTATATAATAGTACTAATTGTTGGAATGTGTACCATTGTAGAGAGGGGCAGGGTGTGGTGGACAATGAACATGTAGGAACAGAAACCTAGGCATATAAAGAGTGTTGGTGAGTGTGGGAGTAATGCAAAATGCAGCCAGGATGTTTTCCCCCATAAAATATGGGCACAAGACTGATGAGGCTTTTGGTACTGAAGTTTGTATCATTCAGTAATACACTGTATGCCTTGAACACATTTTGAACTAATCTTTCGGCAGCCAAAATAACACAACAAGAAGAATCATTAAAAACTGGGGATGCCATACATGTTTTCTGGTGAAATATTCTCCCTCTACCCTTTTATCCTGGCTTTCCCCTATCCTCATGCCCCCCCTATCCGTCCCTGTCCCACCAGAATGTGTAGTCCTGTTGGAATAACAGGGCAGATCCACATAAAGAGGGGATTAGGGTTCACACACTTCACGTGGCAACATGGACCTTGACACTGCTACATATGATGATACATTCTTGTATGAAATGTCACAATATACTGATATTGTAACAATTTTTTTATTTCTTAGTGCACTGAGGGGTAATGCTTTATGAGGCCACTTCCTGTGATGTCATGGTGGGGGCATGGTCATATGACATCACTTCCTGTGAGGTGTGGTCTAATGGCATCACTTCCTGTGGGGGTGTGGTCAAATGGCATCACTTCCCGTGATGTCACTCTTGGGGGCGTGGCATGGTGATGTCACTTCCGCTACCCCTGGCATTTTGGTGAAATGACGTCCTTGGAGAAAGGTAACACCACTTTTAGAGAATGCTCAGATATGTGCACTGGCAGGCAGGGTCTCACTTGGCACATGTTCATGCCAATGTGTGAATCCAGTATGTGAACGCGTGCAGGGAATGTCTCTCAGCAAAGCCCTGCAGGTGTGTGCATTCGGATGTTGTGCCTGCGTGCTGTGCCGCCGGTGTACGTGGACATCGAGTAACAACATATAAAAAACACAACATTGCACTTGCCAAACCTATCAAACAATCTCTGGGGAGGTGAGGGGTGATGAGGATTGGCTGGAATGGAAAATGGCCGTAAAATGTCAAAAAACTGGTGGTTTTCATCCTCAAAGTCTGCAAATAGTCGGGATTTTCGGGTACAGTCCTGTGATGTTCACAAACACTTCAGATGTTCGGGGACATCTATGCCTATTTTTGCATTACAGGGTTGATGAAGAGCAGTTTTTGGATGGCTCATAACTCAATGAAACTGCATGACATTTTGGAATTGTATTCTAGACCTGATTCTGGATGGTATTGGAAAGTGTGGTGCTGTGCTGTCAAGAGGGAAAAAAATGATGGGGGGGTCTCAAAATATTGTAAAGGCTTATAAATGTGGTGCCATTTGACAAATCTGCACAAAAATTTGCAAAAAGAAATCTAGATCTAGATGTAAATGCTTTTGCAACATTTGGTGGGATTTTGTCAATAGGGGGCTAAATTAGAGGAGGGTCTCAACATTATTAGATGGCTTATAACTATGTTGCCTTTTGATGAATGTGGGCAAAAGTCTTCAGACGTAGTATAGCCCCAACCTTGAATGTGTGTGCAAAGTCTGAATGAATTTTGTCAAGTGGGGGCTAAGTTATATGACTATTGTATGTACATATATTTTGACACTTTTGAAAAAATAAAATGAGGCTGTATTTCCACCAAACTCATGTAAGGAGCATTGGCAAGGACTTCAAAACATGGTTTTGCAAATGTGCCTGATTTTTACTTTTTGACAAGTGTCATAATGTTGGTTCAATAAATCGTGATATACCTTTGGTGACTGAGGTGTAGCCTATGGCCATGGGCAGTGGCCGGATTGTCTGGGTCATGACAGTCAATTCTAAGTACAGGATCCTCCAGTGTGGGGCTCACAAGATGGCTGCTGGGGCAGGCAGACTAGAGAGTTGGTTGTTCTCATGGGCAGAGAGAACACACTTCATTCAGCTCCAGAGCACCCCTACACTGTGTCCTACTATACCTGCCCATGCAAAGGGCACTGGTGAGTCAAAGATCCTTTCTGTCTGCCCAGACTGAGTGAAGGGGAGAGGATGACGATATTAACTTGGGTAAAAGCAGGTCAGAGATTGCGCCAAGAGCATCCACTCAAGTCAGTTAGAACACGGCCTGTCCTCAAAGTGCACGCACAGAATAGACAGGGAGAAGGTGGAGGGGTCCTTCCACAGTCGTATGCGTCCGCAGGAAATAGGGGGCGATGTAGTTTGCTGACGTCACTGAGTGTGGAGGAGGAGGGATGTTTGCCTCTTGCATCCGTGATACATACATGGTATTACCCCTGTGCCTGGGTGCCACTGTTATATGTAGCTTCACCACTCCACCTCACCCTCTGTTACCTAGGGAAGTATGTGAGTGGGAGAAGAAATGAAACAGCTATGTGAGTGCTGCACATGAGAGAGGGTGGAAAATTGGAGGCGACAGAAGGCAGGGCAGAGTACAAGGTCACCCGGCTAGTCTGCCTGAAGATGCTCTGCAGGTGACCGAGAAGGCTGTTCGAGCTATACTAGTACTTCTTTAGCCGTTATGCTTCCAGGACTAAAGTCCAGATTGTGCAAGCAATAACATCTGCAGAAGCCACACCCCCTTTGGGAAGAACTGTGTACTGTTGCTGCCTCTGTGGATGAATGAAGGTTTTGTGCTCATCACATCTTGTAACTGTTGAAGGTGCTTGAGGGGTGATGGTGTTGCCGTTGCCGGGAACTTGTTTAGTTATGGTAAGTAACCAGTCCCACTGGCGTGACCGTGCAGGCCTGGTCTATCTCGCTTTCTGGGGTGATGTATTTGGCAAGTCTTTGTGTTCGTGTGAAAAGACGTGTGTGATTTCTGTAATGATTTCAGTTGTGTGTTATTTGTTTTGGTACAGTGCTGAATTTACTAGATTGAGTGGGGCATCAGTCAATTACCGAACATGAAAACATTTCGAAGACTAGAATGCCGAATTTATGGATGTACATTTCCCCACTTTCATATTTATGGGGACAGGGGGATTAAGGTTATAACAAATATCAGCCCAGTATGGGTTTGGGCTGCGGGGGTCTCCCCCCACGAATATAATTGCGGGTAAATGTTCCAGAAAAAGAAATGGTGTTTTCACCATTAAAGGCTGCCCACTGGTTGTGTTTCAAGGATGTTACGTATATCATGCCATCTGATTAATCTTGGCGCTGCGATGGATGGGGCAGTGTGGTGTAACATCTACTCTCATGAGTTCCGCATGAGCTTACTGTTGGTGGGCAGCAAGTTGCCCATTGTCATCTGTCTGCTATTTGGCGCTCTGCTACTTTCATGAAAGTCAGGTGCTGGTGAATCTGGTTTGTGTACTGCAGTGCCGGTGGTGTCAAGTTGATGTCTGTCTCCAATGCTTCTTCTTAAGTGTTGGGTTGTGTGTGAATGTGTATCAAGCTGTGGACTTCTGCAGGAGCTTTGGTGCTGAGTTGCTTGCATGAGAGTAGTGTGTGGGTGGCCTCGTGTGTTCTGTTGTGATGCTGCTTTGGAATGAAAATAGTACACAGAGATGTACGAATAGCTGTTATGGTCAGGCCAGGGCTTATGTGAGCTCTTTAAAAGTATGCATCTATGCAAATATGCAGAGACCTGCCAGCAACTGCATCTTATAGAAAGTGAAGTGGCACTCCAGGTGACAGTTGCATTAAGATGTAGTTTTCCTGAAAAAGTCCACATTGCTTGTTTCTTGTCACTTGTGCTGCTGGGGAGCAACATGTCGCCTTCGGTGTGACCTTTGGAGCTGCTTTTAGTGAGAGGCGCCTTTTGTGTGACCTTTGGCACTGCCTTTAGTGAGAGGCGCCTTCTGTGTGACCTTTGGCGCTGCCTTTAGTGAGAGGCGCCTTCTATGTGGCCTTTGGCACTGCCTTTAGTGAGAGGCGCCGTCTGTGTGGCCTTTGGCACTGCCTTTAGTGAGAGGGGCGAAGGAGTAATGCGTGGGTGTTGAGGTTTCGGGTGTATTGGAGGGCAGAGCTTGCTGCTCTGCTTCCTGCACTTGTTGTCGGTGTGCCATCTCTGTAGTCTATGGCACCATGGTGGGTGGTCTGTGTGCATGCTCTTTCCGCTGTGGTGGGTTGAGGAGTATCCACAGTGCCACCTCTTTGGTATGGTTGGATAATGAACATGCCTGTAAGAAAGGTGCGTTTTTGTTTATTTATATATATTTGTATAGCCGTCCCCCGCCCCTGCCTCCACCCCTATGTTGCCTAATAGCCACTTCAGGGCACTTTACACAATTACAGTAGCATGAAAAACCGACAGATATCAGATCTAGGATATATTAGGACGAGGTAAGACTGTGCGCTTTGTGGAAGAGCAAGGTGTTGCGTGCCTGCTTTATTTACTGAAATCGTTCTTCAGATGCATGTTTACGGCAGGGATTACCAAAGCACTTAGCCTAACGTTATCTCGGGAAGATAGCTCAGGGACAATGCATTTGACTTGGAAGCAAGAGTACACAGAGCAACACAGGTTCGATCCCTGGTCTGTGCTTAGAAACCTCATTAAGTGAGTTATAAATAACCAATTACAATAAAAATATTGCATGATGTTGGCAGGAGAAACTGACTGTTTTGAAAAGTCTACTTAGGCATTCGACCTGTTTGTTGGTCAGACAATATTTTCTGAGACAGCCCGGGACGGGCCATGGGTTTTCATGCCCACCCTTGTTTTATTTGTAGCCAAGCTTTAGAGCTGGTGACTGCAATCCCAGTGTTGCATATCCAGGATAAGGCTTGTGCTTGATTTCGTGCTCTCGGAAACTTGGAACTGACAGGGAACCCACTACTTCGCTCACACTTCCCTCAGGGACCCTTAGGGTGAGTCTGAGGCAACAGACCCCCAAACTAAACTCAGGTACCACACACATGGAGTGTGAGGCCAGACAATGGCCTCCCTGGGTTGTCCCTTCACGGTAGGATGCCTAGGCAGGCCACTGCACTATCCCACAACCTCACGCCAGAGTACCTTCCCACTACCCCCTATTTTAATGAATGGCCATCGCTACATAAAGTTCTATCCCTGCTTAACTTTTCAATCTACTTAACATACCCTCTATTACCTAACCCAACTCTATACTTCCACCCACTTAGCAATTACCCTACATAGCAATAAATAAAATAAATATATACATTTAACTACACATAGATATCTACATTGACCTACAACATATATACAACATAAAACACTATGTCACAATGGGGTGACTGCTGCGGTCAGTCACCCCTTCACAGTACCTTGAGGTCTGTCCATGTGGCAGTGGTTCTGTGCGAGCGTGTGCATGGCTGCTCCTAGATGGTGGTGGGATGGTGGCTGCCTATAATGCTGGCTGCAAGCTGGGCTTGTCCCCATATGACTCCTGATGGGGCACTGGCCCCTCTTCTTTCTTCAGGGGGGCCTGTCCAATACTTGGGGCCACCCATGCTTACCACGCATGCTTGTGCTCTTAATCCAGTCCTGGGCAGCCTCCTGTGTGGGTGGGTGTCCGCCTGTGCTCATCGCACAGACCCCTGAACTTTCTTATCTTCAGGGTAGGCCCTGTTGGCTGGGGGCCCTACTCATGACCACATCAACCCCTGCAGCATTATGTCTATTTTCTAGGTGGGCCCCATTGGCTGGGGAGTCCAGCCACATCAGTGCTACACACGTGGAATGTTGCATATATTATGGGTGGCTGACATCACTGCCACGCCGCCGGTGCCATTTTATATTCAGGTGGCGTCCCCTGTGCTGGGGGATGGTAACAGGGGCCGCTGCATGTTGTAACTGCTGCGCACCACAGCCTTCTTCTGGTCTGCCCCCTCAGCAATGTGTCATCCGATGCAGGGGTCGGGTCGAGTTTTCAGACAGCCCGGGACTTCCTACACCCCCTGCTCTTCACCCGGGCTGGCCCCGAGCCCTGATATACGCAGCCCGGGAGGACTTCGGTGAAGGGCCTACTCACTAGCCACGAGGCAGGCCACCTGGGGACATGGATAGGCAGCCGGGTCTGGGATGCCCTCACACGCAGCCCAGGCTGTGCTGCTCTTAATGGGCCCAGGCAGAACCTGCTACACTGTCTGGGTCATGAATGTCAGTAGGCCTATCTGGTCTGGCCCCGGGGCGTGCAGACAGGTGCCACAGCAGTGGGGCAGCCAAGCTGCCTCTTGCATCAGCAGCTCGGCCTCCTGGCTCCCTCTCTGGGGGGGACTCCCCAAATGCGTTTGATGCCATTGGATAAATTGAGGACCTGGGGGGCCTCTTGAGGCAGCGTTCCACCATGTAATTCATTTTAATTGTCTCCTTTCTCTCATTTGAACTGTCGTTTTCTAACTGTCTCTCTCTTTTAAATCCTCCTGGATTCTTTTCTCTCCCCTGCCCAGCACATTCCTGGACAGCAGAGATATTTTCCTTTGTTTTCTGTTTCTTTTCCACTCTGAACATACCATTCAGCCCCGTGGTGGGCTGGATGGTTTAATCCAAAACACACACACACAGGACACATAAATAAAACACACACACACTACACCTTTTTACCCTGGTGTCTGCATATTTATTACTAGGTATTCCCTCAGAGGCAAGCATGCTGCCATATTAGCTGGGCCCTGTGGGGCCACGGCCTACACGTAGGTGGGGCTTAGTAATCCATGCAGGACAGCAGCCTAGATGGGGTTCCTTTAACCAGTGCAGGTCTGGATCATAGATGGCGTTGCAGCAATCCTTGCAGGATAGCACCATAGATGATATTGCAGTAACCGATGCAGGATAGACCCACTGCAAGGTCTATAGCAATGTGTTCCAGTAGATTCAGAGGTAGACAAATTCTGCAGGCCAGATATGGATGGAAGCAGACCGTCTTGACTAAACTGTTTATCAGTGTTATGTTATGTTAAAGGTACTTATGTAGCGCACCGTCACCAAAGGAATTGGTCCCCATGTGCTCTGGCGGATCTGTAAATAGGAAGGAGGGCGGGTAGGGTTAGTCGGGAGGAGGGGCTTAGGAGAGTGGGAGAGGTGGTGTGCTGTTGGCAGCTTCAGCTCGGTATACCCTGAGTGCTGGGCTTTGGTGTGAGTATCGGATCGGGCAAGACCTCATGTGCTGTAGGTGCTGTTTATGTGTTGTTGATACAGTGTGGTTAAGTGCGTGCGGATGGCTGGGAGAGAAATGGTTGTGTGAGTTTTGTGTGGGTTGAGTATGCAGAAAATTGACGGTTGGGATTAGTGGGGCCTGTATCCTGATTCAGGTACTTCTGGTTCTGTTTGAGCTGTATCTCTGTGGGTGGGGTTGTTGCTGGTTCCTTATGGGCTGTCTCATTGTGGTGGTGCTCTGCGGATCCAGCTGTATCATAGTGAATATGGTATGGAGTGATAGGTGTGTCTGAACCTTTTCTTCTGGTGTGGAGCTGGGTTGGTACTATCTATTCTCGTGTTATCTAATGTGACACTGGTCAGTTGAAGCTATGAATAGTTCAGGGTAAGAGTGCTGTTGATGAGGCATCCTAGTGCATCCATCTTGGTCAGCCTGTGTATTCCGTCGTTAGTTTCCTTCTATCATGACTATCTTTCAGTTAGTTCTTGTCAGTTAGTTAGTGTTAGAAATGTTTGGGTGAAGTACATCTGCAATGGTGTGGTGCTGGATGACCAATGCAGTTGTAATATGGAACTGTGTGGATGAAGTGAGCCGTGGGAGTGATTTGAATGTGTGCAAAGGAGGTTTGTGTTGCTACTGCATGTGTTGCACATGCTGTGTGGAAGCAAAACTTGTGCATCTGCTGCCCACACTGGATTGGTTCTGCTTGTGTGGGGGGGGTTTATGTGCCGTGCTGCTCCTGCTGTACTTGTCTTGTGTGTGTGAAGCCTGCATTGCTGCTGCTAATAACCTACCAGGTGTGTGAGTTAGGGAATTTTGCACTGCCTATGCACTACCTGCTCATTGTACGGTTTTGAATGCAGAAAATATTCTTCCCCATTCCCATTGAGCCCTACAGGGCTCAATGGGAATGGGGAAGCCCGGATGCACCGGCACCACTCGTGTGAATGGTGCCGGTGCATCCGACATGCTCTGCTCGCGGGTGCTGGTACGCCCGCCAGGCCAGTCCTGGTGGGCGAGAAGGCACCAGTGAGCAGAACTCGTAGTTTAACGGTCCGGTAACTACAGTACTGACAAGCTTACCGGTACCGTATTTACCGGAACAGAAAACTTGTGATGAGGCCCAATGTCTGAATATATGGTTGTCTCTCGTGATTGTGGTGTTTTAGGCTCGTAGTCCTCATCCCAATCAATGTAACTCTAACCCTTCTTTGACATTGACACACAGTGCCTTATTACCACGTTGTGCAGCATGCATTGCAACACATATGGTGCACCATGTCAGGTATATACTGTGATACACTTATAACCATGTGGAAGCAGCTGTCCATCAGGAGGAGCCGAAGGTCCACTCTGGTTTGTTTACGAGTCTTTATATGGGCTGTGGTATACTATTCATTGTAGCTGGTTGCAGGGTGCTGCACTGAAAAGTCAGATGTGAAAGGCAGAAGGATGTATAGTACCTGGCACATTTATACAATAAAGTTCATATATGTTGATAAGATTTGCCTTCCTGTCTGTGCTGCAAAGTGTCCTTAATTGTGTACTGGCATGCCAGGCATTCATCATCTTTCTGTTTTTGGGGCTTTGTTATTCTTCCATAGGAGAGCAGAGGTGATCAGCAGCATCTCCTTCTTGTGCGCATAGTGCCATGCAAGGCATGACTTGGGCACATGGTGCTTTTACTGTGTGGTTGAGGCTCTGAAGTCTAATGGATTGGGGTAATTTTCGGATGTATAGGACATAAATACAAGATGTAAATTGCATAAATGTATGACATCTAAACTGTATGGCTTATACGCCATACGTTCAAATTACATACACTTCCACAACATACACTCATGCACTATATGCCATAATCCCCACACACAGTTAAGGTACGGACAATCAATGTACACCAGTAAAAAATCCACCGATAATCTCAGAAGGATAAACACTCACTCATCACACTACAAATTCAACCTTAACACTTGTAGCGGCATAGGGCACATGTTTATACCTCTGAGATTTATGGTGGAATTTGTAGCTGTATACAGTGAGTGTTTGTACCTTAACTATGTTATTCCTTCTCTTTCTAGACTAACTTTTTCTGAGATTAACCTTTACTGTTCATTTCAAAAAGATTTTTCAGAACAAATCTTTCTCTCTCTCTCGCTCTACATATATATCATATATATCATAGGGCAGCGGTTGTAGACACATAGGAAGTAGGCTGCTTTTTCTGCAAAATGTTGTTATTTTGATGCTTAATAACTTTGAATTTTTTTACAAATCTTTACAAAGGTTTGCAGTCTGGGGGAGGAGGGGTGGGGAGAGGGGTGCAGACTTTTAATCACTTTCAAAATTTCAGCCAAATCCATTACTCGAATCAAAAGTATTTAACAATAGAAGTTTGAAGGGTTCCTATTTGTCTTCAACACATCAAAACATATTTGGCCATGCACACTGACCATGGCTGAAGGCCATGCTTAATGCCAGTTACTGTTGTAACGTAATTATTGAAGTCATCAGTGATGTAATCTGGGATGTCATCATTGTGGTCATAAGCTGTGCAACAGGGGGCGCGAAGTTAAGGTGGCTTTAGCTGAATTTCCAGGGTTTTGTTGCATTCTCACCTTAACGTCCCTGCAACTAAAGTTTTTTCCTTGAATATATATACATATATATGTGCCAAAGGGCAGTGACAGGCTTAATTCTGAGCAGGACACGCGTGTCGAGCATTGATACGGCACAGGGGAGAAAGGGTCAGATCGGGACACAAATAGGCACAGCCATCAATGTAAAAGTGGCCCAACATCACATAACACTTTTAATTGCTTATAGTATGCTTAGAGTGGTAAAAACATGTTATTTGTAAAGTATCATTATAATTATGAGTTGGGATCCTGCACGATATGTCCCATGCTGTAAATGTCGGATGATATTCCAACTCAAAATGAGGTGCTAGGATTACAATTGGAGGCATTGAAAATACCTCATGTTTCTGTCCCTACCATCACACTTGTAATGAGGGTTAAAGTGAGTGTATGGAACCAGCGGGGACAGCTGTTCTACAACGTGTGGGAAATTGTGCATTTCAATGCACATTGCATCAATGATATTAATCAACACTTAAAGCAGCTCACACCGTCCCCAGAACTAGCCCCTTGCTAGCCATGTGGGCCAGCCCTTCCGGCACTGCACTACAGGCCAGTCCAAAGCCAGTCTCAAATGGAGGAGAGCCAATTCCGGGAAACATTGCCAGCCCATGCAGTGGGAACCGAAGCTCTTTGGGAACAGACGGCCGCCCAGCAGTGATTGCAAAGTTTGTAAATAGCGCACTAGATAGATGAAAAATGTTGTTCCACGCGCTTCACCGAAAATGCTCCGCAGGTCCTAAGGCTTTAATAAACTTCCTTCCTTCTTTACACATTTTCAGCCCGTAAAATACAACAGGCCAACAGGCCCATATATATCAGAAATAAAGGCAATTTGACATTTTAACAGTCTCTTCAACAAAAAGGCACAACATGGGGTTGTTTTTGTCGGAACTAGTTATTTCTTCTGGGTGGACGGCCCATTCCTTACTAAATATCACCCCGGGGGCTTCCGAGGCATCGAGAGCAGTCTCCAGATCGGAAACAAATAAGCGGGGACAGAACCTTGCACTTCCGAATGCAACAAAGGGCTTCCGCCTGAACGTCACGGGAAACAAGGACACATTTAAAGCCCGATGGCACAGGGCCATTTTCAAGGGAATGCACAGGTTTATAGAAAGCAATTTCTTATTTGCTGGCCCCTCACTCAAAAGGAATTTCCATACTGCTTTTGTTTTTGACCCGGAAGGACGCCCCACAGCTGCAGTTGCACATCTTTGAGAGGAAGTGGCCTGTTCACCCGACCTCCCCCACACACCATTGGGAAGAAGAGTCCTACCTTAGTATCTGCACTCCTCTTAAGGGGGTAAGAGGAGGGACACATGACGTCTATATTGTTGCGTAGTGATTATGCCGTTAACACACATGCGCGAGCGGGACCGAGGCTCGCGCATGCGCAGTGTGAATAAAGACGGTCCTCCGGCAGTTCGAGCCGGGGACCTGAGCAGAACACACGCGTCCTGCGTGGTTTCTGGTGTGCGTGTGCTGGCGTGCGTGTGAGTGCCGGTGGGGGCCCTGGGCAGCCCCCACCATCTAACACTGGCGACGAGGAGGCTCAGGAGCTTCCTGTACCCGCTCTGACGGTATCGGAGTAGGAATTGATGCTCCGTGTCATTTCGAACTCGCGCGTACGGCCGGTGGCCATTTTGTGTCATTAAGGATCGCAGGGGTTGCGGCCCGGGAGGGTGCTCATGGGCCGGCTGCGATCCCCAGTGCATCTAGAACAATTTTTGGACCCTCCCACAGCCCTAGCTCGCTGCAGGGCTGTGGATTCAAAAAACAAGAAAAGAAAGGAGAATCTTTCCCTTGCAGGGGATTGGAAGTTCTACAAGGGCGCAAAGACTTTACAGGCTGGGCATCTGCAGGCCTTCCAGAAACATTCACTGGTGTTTGGAGCACCATCATCCCCTCTGGTGCCTGGATCACGCCTTCACCATCAAGTGCCATTGTGAGTACTCTGCCTGATCGCCAGCATGGGGGAGGAAGGAGAGGCTGAGGGTGCCCTTGCGCCCATCCCACGCAGGATGCACAGCACACTAGCCCCCATGCCCGAATTTGACACCACGGGCCCACCTTCCAAGCTGGGGCCAAAATGGCTCCTGTGGGTCAAGAAACTGGAAATGTTTTTTCAGGGCCTCGGGGGAAGAGGATGACGACGCCAACATTGTAATCATGGTGTATTCTGCAGGCACGGAGGTGCACAGAATTTATGACTCTCTCAATATCCCGGTGGTCACGTATGACGCTGTGAAGCAAGCCCTACGAGATCATTTTCTGCCCATGGCCAACGTGGACTTTGACAGATTTGTCATGTGCGCGGAAAGGCAGCAAGAAGAGGAATCGCTGGACCAGTTCTGTGCGTGGCTGAGACACCTGGCAACCTCCTGCAGGTGGGTGAATGAGGAGGAGATGGTCCGTAACCAGCTGTTGCAAGGGTGCAGTTCAGGGAAGCTAAGAAGGCAAGTTCTGAGAGAGTCTGGTCTGACCCTGCAGCAAATCCTGGACACGGGGAGAGTTTACGAGCTGGCGGAGGCCAGGGGGGCGAAGATGGACGCAACCACGCACTCTGGCAAGGGAGAAGAGGCGTTTGCCATTGGACACTCTGCTCCAGGGAGGGCGAGATGGACACCAAAGAGGAGAGATGGCCCTCCAGTGCCTGGGGCTGCTCAGTAGTGCCCCTACTGCGGATATGACCTGCCACACGTGGGGGAGTGCCCGGCAAGTGGAGGGTCTGAGGCCGGTGTGACACACCGGGACATTATGCGAGGGTGTGCAGGGCTACCGAGCCGGTAGCAGCCTCGAGAGGACCAGCGAGAGTTGGTGGGAGCAACACTCGAAGGGTGAGGGGTGTGTCGGCTGTCGAGCAAGGCATGCAGGACCTGAACATTGCAGAGAAGGAGGAAGAAATCTTCTTTATCTCAAGCATTGCCAAGGGCCCCGGAGGAAGCCAACAACCAACATGTACGGTAAACATCGGGGAAGTCCCCACCCCAGTCCTCATAGATACGGGGGCTTCGGTCTTTGTGTTAGCAACTGACCATTATGAAGCACTCCCTGGCCCGCCCGAGTTGGCAGAATCCACAGCGCGGATATATGCATTCGGAGGTGACTCGCCACTCCCCATTCAAGGGGTGTTTGTGGCACTTGTGTCCCACGGACAGAGCAATATAAAAGAGAGGTTCTTGGTCACCAGCGTGAGCCTGCACTCCCTCTTAAATTGCGCTGCCTCGGAGGCGCTGAATCTGGTGCACTTCACGCTTGCCGTATATCATACTGACCTGGAACACCTGCTGCAGCGTCTTGACATGATCTTCCAAGGCATTGGGAAGCTAAAGGCCGACCCCATACGGCTTCACATCGACGGGTCGGTGAGGCCAACAGCGCTCAAGCATCGCCGCATCCCGTTCCTCTTGAGGGCGCAGGTGGAGAAGGAGCTACAGACGATGGTCGACTTAGACATCATCGAGAGAGTGGAAGGACCCACCCTTTGGGTCTCACCAATAGTGGTTGCCCCAAAGCTGAAACAGCCTGGGGCAGTCCGCATCTGTGTGGACATGAGGCTGCCCAACCTGGCGATCAAAAGGGAACGTCACCTCACGCCCACCCTGGATGACATTGTCGGCGAGCTGCAGGGGGCGAGAGTGTTCTCTAAACTGGACTTGAGGTCTGGCTACCACCAGCTGGAGCTCCACCCCGAGTCAAGATACATTAACACCTTTACGACTCACAAGGGGCTGTATCAGTTTAAGAGGCTCAGCTTCGGGGTCTCGTCGGCAGTGGACGTCTTCCAAAATGCCATCAGGGGGGCCCTGTCGGGACTTAAAGGAGTGATCAACATGTCGGACAACATCCTGGTGTTCGCGAGGTCGGAGGCAGAACACCTGAAGTGCCTGGAAAACATCCTGGAAAGGCTCTGCGGCCTTGGGCTGACTCTCCACAAACAAAAATGTGAGTTTTTGAAGGACTGGCTGGAATTCTTCGGCTTTGTATTCCACGCCGGGGGCATCTTCCCGGATCCGGAGAACGTGAAGGACATCCAGGAGGCCGCCCCGCCGGGGTCACCCGCGGAAGTCAGGAGTTTCCTAGCGATGGTCAATTACTGTGGACGATTTATTTGCGACTTGGCCTCCCTGTCAGAACCCTTGCGGGCACTGACCAGAAATGATGTGGCCTGGAACTGGACCGGGAAGGAACAGAGGGCGTTCGCCACCATCAAGAACTCCCTGTCGGGGCAGGAGACAATGGCCTACTTCAATCCGGACCGGGAATCGGAGATCGTGGTGGATGCCAGCCCGGTAGGACTGGGGGCGGTCCTCATGCAGGCAGATCCCCAAGGGACAATGCGGCCCATTGCATATGCCAGCAAGGCTCTCCCCGAGACCGAGAGGCACTATTCACAGATTGAGCGTGAAGCCTTGGCTATACTATGGGGCTGCAAAAACTTTCGTATTTAAATTCTGGTGAAGCCTGTACTGGTCATGATGGATCATAAGCCCCTGATTCCCATCATGTCCGGGGCATCGTCCAAACCACCACCGCGCATCGAGAGATGGATGCTCTACTGATGGAGTACGGGGTCAAGCTGATGTATCGTCCTGGCACGCACAATCCAGCGGATTATTTGTCCCGACACCCGGGCGCTGTGCGGCCCAGGGACTCGGCGGAGGTGGCGGACTGTGTCGAGGCGGTACACCTGGTGGTGGAGTCGGCACTGCCCGTCGCCCTAGCGTGCCAGGAGATTGCAGATGAATCGAACACAGACAATGTGTTCTTGAGGATCAAGGAGGCCGTGTCAAGTGGGGAATGGTGCGAAGTGTTGATGAACAATGCCAGAAAGGGCAACGATGCACAAAATGACTTGAGGGCACGCCATGAGCTGTCAGTGGCCGAGGACGGTCTACTGCTGAGGGGGCACCAGATAGTTATCCCACGCGCCCTGGTGGGCAAAGTGCTGCAGTTGGCCCACAAGGGACACCAGGGGACGGCAAAGACGAAGGCACATCTCCGTTTGAAAGTGTGGTTCCCGGACCTAGAGAGCAGGGTGGATGAATTAGTGCGGGCTTGCATTCCATGCCAAGCGGCGAGCCCGGTGGAGAGAGGGCCACCCATTCAAGCCATGGAGAGGAGTGAACGCCCGTGGGGGACTGTGCATGAAGACTTCGGGTCCACGGGCCGAGGAATGTATTTTCTGGCGGTGACGGACCAGTGGTCCCGCTATCCCGAGGTGGAGCTGGTTGAGTCCACGGCTGATGACCACACCATCCTGGCCATGCAGAACATTTTTGCCACCCATGCTTTCCCCCTGGAGATCTGTTTGGATAACGGATCGCCGTTCCAAGGGCAGCAGTTTGCTCGCTACTGTGAGGAAAGGGGGATAAAGCACCGGAAAGTCACCCTGCTCTGGCCCAGAGCCAATAGGGAGGTGGAACGCTTCATGCGGACGCTTAACAAAATCTTCCACATATCGCTGAATGGAGGGGAAGACCTACGGCGCAACCTGTTTGACTTTCTGTGTGAGTATCGCACGACCCTGCATCAATCTACTGGGGTCGCGCCGGTGGAGGCCCTCTTTAAACGGGCACCCCGAGGACTGTTGCCCGAAGTGGAAGGTCGGTGTCCTGGTGAGATCGACAACAACCGGGTGCGAGCAGAAAGGGCTGTCCGGAACGAGAGCGAGACTGCTCGGCGAAGATTACCGGAGAAGGTAATCAGAGGCCGGAAGGAAAACTGTTGTTGTCCTATGAGGTGCAGCCGCTGGGGGTGACCCACGTCAAAGGGTCCATGATCACTGCGGCCAATGCACAGGAAACTGTCACGAGGAATGCTTCGTTTTTCAAGCGCATAGAGGCGGCACCAGACCCGCGAGAGAGCGTCCAGAGGTGCCCACAGCTGAGGCACGCAGGTACCCGATCCGGGCGGGGCGCAAGCCGCTGCATTGGTTCCAAGACTTTATTATGGACTCTGCCTCGTAACCGGTGAAAGACTGTTAGTCAAAGTTTGAATTACCGTTGTTAATTGCATAAGTTGTCATGGTTTCTTGTTTGGGGGAAAAAGGAGGGATGTTGCGTAGTGATTACGCCGTTAACACGCAGGCGCGAGCGGGACTGAGGCTCGCGCATGCGCAGTGTGAATAAAGACGGTCCTCCGGCAGTTCGAGCCGGGGACCTGAGCAGAACACACGCGTCCTGCATGGATCCTGGTGTGCGTGTGCTGGCGTGCGTCTGAGTGCCGGTGGGGGCCCTGGGCAGCCCCCACCATCTAACATACATGACAACGTAGGCAGGACCAATATACATCTCTGACAATGCTGTATCTTCTCATTAACAGGGACAGGAAGGAGGAAACTTGGACAGACCAGGCCAAACACAAGCACAGCAGACATCTCTAAAATACGTGCAGGTCTCAGAGAACCAGCCATTTAGCACTGGCTGAATAAATAGTCTTCCACTGGCTCCCTAAATGTGGGAAATGCAAACAGCAGGTTTCGGCAGGAGGGGCCCCAGGCCATTTGCCAAATCCTCGTGGCATCATGATGCAATCCTCAAGAACAAAGACCTGAACAGAGTGCACACTCAGACTGTCTCTCACCCAAACCACACTCAGAATGTCTCCAAGCTCTGTGGGAAGTCCCTTTTATGATCTCTCTCTTTTCGATGCCATCTGAAATCAATGAGCCATTCGGGGTCTAATGGGGAACCACGCAGAAGCTGAGCCCAAAGCGATTCCTGGTAACGCGCCTCTCTCCGTACAGCATCAGTCCTCGTGTTGCAGTACTTCCCAGTCCTGCAAAACTCTCAATCCTCCACTGTTTCCAGTCCTACGCTACTCCCACTCCTGTAGTGCAGCACTACTAGACTCGCTGCACTACACCTCCTCAACACTTCCCGGTACTGTACTCCTTTTGCTGACTCATGACCCTAGGCCCATGTATGTAGAGGTAGGACACATTAAAGGGCTAGCATAGCAAGAGTGCTCTGGTTCTGAGCATATTTTGCATTCCGTGGATAATCTCTTGTTCGTGATGTTGATGGAAGTGTGCACAGTTGTTGGGAGACTTTCCTGAAAGGAAGGGATTTTTGGGATAGTCTTGGCGTGGCAGAAGAAAGAGGGGCCTACAGAGGTCCTCATACTCCTGTGCATTGAACTTGATTCAGTGGCAATGGGGTCAGGGTGCCAATAGACAATTCGCCCAAATTGTGCAAACTCTTCGATATGGTGGCATGATCTCGGAAGTGTGAGGTGTGGACATCCCACCAGCTGCTTGGACACCTCAACATTGCATGTGTGGCTGTTGCCTTGGGAAAGGCACATTGGAGGTGGAAATAATGGAGTCTGGAGGCAGGTAAGACAAAGAGGGAACTGATGGATGTGAGGTGCTTTATGCCAGACAGTGGGATTTCAGTTGTGGGGTTGTTGAATGGGAAGGAACATAGAGTCATATAGAAACCAGAGGTCTAGGCCTTCCTCGGCTAGGATGGGAAGGTGGAAAGTGAACTACCTGCCATACATAAAACATCAGGATGCAAAACACACACGGCCACTCCACATCATCTCTCTCAGATAATACACCCAATATTCTAACCACAGCAAGACAGCCAGGATACAACCCGCCTCCATCCTTTCATCAGGAAAAAAAGTATGCACAGAGAGGTACGTGCGAGAAGGTTAAGCGTCAAACATAGGCAAGAGGGGTCGGTGACATCCTAGGACGTGTCACGCAAGCAGTGGGTGAGAAAGACGAGGGGTAGGAAATGGCATACCCTCCACGTAAGCATCAAAACCTGTTGTGGTACGAATGGATGGTGACACACACGGTACAGCGGAGCACACAGAGGGTAGATGATGACACACGCGTTACAGCGGAGCACACAAAGGGTAGGGTTGACACTAAAAGATCAGGGTTGGCCACAGACATTTAAGGGTGGGCACAAGTCAGTGGCAGAGAAATCCCTTTCCCAGATCAGGAAAGCACACTCAGGGTACGCAGACAACAGGAATCTAAACTGAGGAATGCAAAAATATAATGCACACCTTAACAATAGCATGTGCGTGAAAATTATTACACAATTTACATCACAGGTGTCATTGCAAAATAAATACACTGGATCCAGATAAGGAATGGTCCTGTGAAATAATGATACAACAAACCACATGCACTTTACTACACCACAACGAAACAAACCACACATAGGCTCGCACAACAACACATGATGAATACCAACCGAAAAACCCACCCACGCTCAGTGAACAGTGTCAACCGAACTGAAGCTGCCAACAGCACATCACAGCTCTTTTTTCTGCTGAGTCCTGCTAACTTACTCCCTACCCTCTTGCTTTACAGATCTGCCAGAGTCCCAAGGAAACACGCAAGTGGCGATAGTGTACGGTATAAGAACCTTTAACATAACATAACATACAATTAAGAGCAGGAATGAGAACCCTGCTGCAAATATGCATCACAGAATGACAGAGGCAAATGCACATTTGCAAAAGTGGAAAAACACAAAATTGGAGGATGGGGACGCACAAGAGCAGTGGGAACACATTTGAGTGGGGAAGATGGAAAGCCTGATGTGAGGGAAACTGTCAGTAAGCAGAAATCCTGTTGATAGAAGGATTCTAAAGGTGTTGGGATGCATCCCACGTAGGTTAGGCAGGGATGTCATGGCACCAACATGCCAGGGGTAGCAGACGTGACATCACACTACCTTTGCCCTCTGATGACATCACAGGATGTAATGTCATTTGACCCCTACCCCGAAGTGACATCACGTGAAGCAATGGAACATGACCATTTACCCCTTGACAAAACAGGGAAGTAACATCACATAGTATTATTTCTAAGTACACTACAAAAAATATGGTTACAATAGCATTATAATGTAATATACATTTCATACAAGAATGGATCACCATATGTATCGTTAATATCACTGTTTATAGGCCCATATTACCAAATGAGTGTGAATGCAAGCAGACGTCCAAGGCCAAATGATAATGATGTGTTATTATATAGCACTTACGCTTAAGCGTTTTATATAGAACAAATATACATACAATATCACCCAACCTGTGTTGGTACTCATTTATCGACCTCAGAAGAATGAAAGGCTGAGTTGAGGTGTTTAAGAACAGACTAATTCAGTGACTCACCCCTGAAGTGTGCCTGATATAAACCTTTAATGAGTCTAGCAATTATTCTATAGAATTCCAGAAAGACATTGGGCCTCATTACAAAGTTGCCGGTCTGGTAATAACGATACCGGTAAGGGAATACCGGCATCGTTTAAAGGACCAGTGCATTATGACCCGCGATGCCGGTGCTACCGGCATCTGCAGGAACCCGTTGTGACCTGGTAGCACCTTCTCGGAATGGGCGTGGGCACGAGGCAGCCGTGCCAGTAACACTGGCATGCCGTAAGGAAGTGCACATTACGAGGTCCATGGACATGCACTTACCGGCATGCAGATGCCCGTAAGAACGGGTACCATGATGCCGTTAACACCAGTATTGAGGGGCAGCCGTTAAGAGAAATCAGCTTAGTTGAAACCTACCACAGGTGCACACAATCAAAACAGGTGGAGGCAATGGAGTCTGACACAGCACAAAATGCTACCATTAGCAGTTGCAATACTGGGGCTGGAGGACATGCCTGCACTGCTACTACTCCAGCAGAATGAACCAGGGAATGCAGCGGAGGAGAATGAGGGTGAGACAAGGCCAGCAGATACCACCAGTACAGGCAGTTGTACCCCGCAAGCAGACACCAATCCCTCGCCTAAGGGCCAGTCCATTTGACCTAACCCCTGCACAGATCCACACCCTGTACTGCCTGGACAGGCACACCATGTGCACACTAGTGGACCCCATCCATGACGACCTGGTAAGTTGCATCAACATCCGGACAGGCATCCCCCCTTGTTGAAGGTAGTGTCTGTGCTGCACTTCCATGCCACAGGCACCTACCAGCACACAGTGGGGCAGCTGCTTGGCATCTCACATCCATGTATCTCCCGTGTGCTCAACCAGGTGCCAGATGCTCCCCTGAAAAATGGAAGGGCCCACATATATTTACCACGGACTGTGGATGAGGAGAATGCCTCTGAAACAGCATACAATGCACTGGCAGGCATGCCAAACGTCAAGCAATGATTGCAAATTATTACTGGTGATATGTGGGAGACATGGGAATGGGGGTGGGTCACACTGGGGGCTGGACACTGCGCATGATTAAATTGTGGCACACTTAAGAATGAATGTCCAGACAATTGATTTGTTGGTACACCAGGTGTAGTGAAGGTTTGTGAATTATGTAAAGAATATAACTGTCGAAATTTACACATCTATCCCCCTAATAATTGGCCAAACTACCCCACCACGTCCCCACACCCAATGCCCCAACACACCCTCCCCCAGTATCCCATATCCAAACGCCCCCACCCCTCAAACAACACCCCCACGTCCACTGCCACCTCCACCATGAAATCCACATCCCTTCCCCAACGACAACTTGCACACATGCACTGGTGACTGTGGACTATTTGCGGTCCCTTTTTGGTGCATGGGGTTGTGGCTCCTGCGACCGAGTCAGTCTCTGCGAGCAGGGCACAGGGCTTCCTTGGGTGGAGCTGCTTGGCGTTGCATTGGCGGATTGGGGCAGTGGTGTAATGATGTGCCGTTGCTCAGCTGTTGCAGCCACAAGCATGTTTATTGACTCCGCTATTGTGGCTATCACCTCATTGCCCTGACACACACACCTTGCCAGTTGATATACGGCCTCAGTTGCCCTGCCAAGCATGCACGCAGTGTTGCGGGTGTTGTCTTGCATTGTCTGCCATGTCAGCTCTGCCTCAGTGAGGTAGCTGCTGACCAGTGCATGCATAGCCTCCTGCTTCTTCTCCGTTCGGCTGAGGCGGCCCTCAAAGTCACAAATGTGGTGCAGTCCGGGCAGTGGCAAGGGTGGTGGGCTGCAGGGACCTGGTGGACTGAACACAGGCTCTTCAACCTGGGGCACATTGCCTGTGTGCCTGACCCAGTGGCCTTGACGGTGCTGTGTGCCCCTGCATCATCCATTGGACTCCCTGGGCGGCGGAGGCGACTGGGTGTGAATCAATCCAGATGTTCGGCCATGCTCTGACCAGGGAATAGTGGCTCTCTAGGCGTGCTCAGGACAGGAGATTGTGGGTCTTCGGGGAGACTCATGACTGGCGACACTGGATCGGCATGGTGATGTGCTGACTTGCGAACAGGTGTATTCTGCTGACATACGGCTTGGACACTGCTGCTGCTGTAGTCGGTTTGCAGGGATGCTTGTCTGCAGGTGTTTTGGACTTGCTGTGCTGCTGCTGGCTGGCAGGCATTTGGTGTTGGCAGGGGGGTTGAGCGGACGATGTTGAGCTATGCTCAGGTCTAGTGCCACTGGTGCATGGCTCATGTCTGCTGGTGGTAGATTTGGTGGTCCGGCCACGTGCTGCAGTAGAGGTGGGTGTTGTGGCTAGCTCGCCCGCGCTTCCTGATGAGGTGCCTGTGGGGACAGTGCAGCAGCCCATTATTGATGTGTGTGAACCCATGTGACATGCATCAAAGGACAAGGCATGGTGTACATATTGGGGGGAGCAGTGTGGGGACATCTTGCAGTGTGGACATGGATGGCGCAGTGTCTTTTGGCTGGGGTGCTGGTGTGTTCTGGCATGGGTGTTGTGGCCATGTGGCCATGGCTCAGGGACATGTGCAGTTTCAATGTGATGGGGATGTGGTTGACATGTGTACGTTGCTGCATTGATGGTGAGTCTGCGGGAAGGGACATGGTGGGGGTGACATGTGGGCAAATGGTGGCAATGATGCATACTTCTTGCTTTGGGTGGATTTGACCATGTGTTGGTATGGCGCTGAGGAAAGGTTGTGGACAGTGATGTATATGTGTGCATGCTGATGGTTGTTGTGTGTGCATTAAGGGGACATGTGAGGTGTGTCTGTAGGGTTTGTTGCCTGTCTTCCTGGCAGGGACATGTTTTCGCGCTTTGGGGCTGTCGGTGTGTGGCAAGGCAGCATGTATCTGGTGGCACTGACTTGTCATTCGGAAAACACCATTGACATTGGGGGCACATTTGTTTGATTTGGATTCTAAGTCATGGTCACTCACCGGCATCTCCAGACGATGATGCCACGGCCTCCGCATCTCCAGCCCACTCGATGCTTTCCATGTTTATGACTGTGCAATATGTTTCTTCCCATGGCTGAAATTTTATTGGGGAAGGTGCACCGCCTCCTGTGGCCTGCCCCTGGTGGTGCTCGGCTGCACAGAGCTTCTGGATGTGGAGACGCAAGTCGTCCCACCTTTTGCGGCAGTCTTTCACAGTCCCAGGTGTTGTACCCACCGCAGACACTTTTGATGGCCCTTCTGTCCATATTGACGTCTTCTGGATCTGTTCTGGGTGGCGCAAGTCCTCACCAAACACTTCATCCTCGTGCTCCAACAGAGTGTCCGCAAGCATGTTAAGCTCTGCCTCACTATATCAGAGTTACAACGTCTGACGGTTCCTCATGTCCCTGGCATGGTCCTCAGTTTAGCTGGGCACTTTGCAGTTCAGTTCCACTCCTGTCGGTCGAGGATTGCAATGGATTCTGATTGTTAAAATGGCCACCAGTGGATTTCCCGTTCCGGTGCGGTGACGTTGTCTCTGGTGCCGGTATTGCTGGTACCGGTGTTTACAGCCTCATCGGTGCCGGATTCGGTGACTATGGCATTGAGGATGCTGCTATCAGGGATTTGGGGGCCGTTTCCGACATGCTGGTACTGCTGTTACCGGCATGCTGGTGTGCACAAGTACGCTGACACGGAATCTACCATAGATTCCGGCAGCAGTGCTACACAGACACGGTTGCACCGGCATGCCAGTAATTTGCTTTTTTTTACCGGCCAACTCGTAATGAGGCCCATTATTTGTCATTCATATTTTTTCTTATTTAGGGTCACTGCTCAAAGTGTTACACCTGTTTTTTTTTTTTTAAGAGGCCTGAACAAGAAATCCAGCCTCTCCAGAAACAAAGAGCCACATGGAGCTGGCCACAGCACAGGAGCTTACCTTTAAAGGGAGACCACAGGGGTAGCCAGGGAGACCTCAGGGGTCGCAAAAAGAAGGGAGACCTCAGGGGTCGCAATTGCGAACCCGGGCGGCCCCCAAATGACGTCCCTGAGGTTAGGCGGATGTTTACTGGAAGATGAGGAAACTGTAGGAACCATATGTCTCAGCTGGCTCAGGGATTTCAAAGGGATATGGATGCTGTTGAACTGGTTGTGGCCAAAAGAATAACTGTATGAAAAAGCATGTGGGCAAATATGCGCTGTAGAATGCTTTGGCATGGGAATGTTGAAATGGGAGAATTTCCCAGGAAAAGAGCGAATGTGTGTGACCCAGACACGTGATGAATGAAAACATAAGGGTTGAAACATATTTCTGAATGCATAAAGTGGGCCTGCGGCTGTGCTGTAAGCAGGCATGTGAAGCATACATCTGCATAAACGAAGGTGGGAAGTGTGCAAAAAGCAAATACAATCTGGCAAGTGTACCAGAGGTGAGAAGGTGCCTCGACAGTGTGGTCGCTGTACATGCCCCTGTTTCCTTTTGGACAACTGCACTAGCCCAAGTGAGGATGGTCGGCAATGCTCTGACTGGAAGAGCATTCACTCGGGCAGCCGAGCCGTCTCACAGCATGCCATGCTGGGCCCACGTTTCTTTTCCTAATTTAGATGTACAACAGCATAAATTCTCTTTGCCAGCTGGTAGGTGGACGTCTGGCATATTTTGGTTATATGAAGCTTTGGGAAAAGTTAAATGAAGACAATGTTGTTGTGTAAACTGTGACTGTGTGTGCTATAGATTTGTCAACCTTTTCTGTGGTTACAGGTGAAGCATGGATTTGTAGCCACTCCATAGGCGAGTGGCCTGCAATCTTGTAGCGAAGTGGACGTAAGTGAGACCGCTTGGGGGCCCATAAAATGCCATGGAGTTAGTGTGTAATTGTAATTGGTTATTTATAACATGCTTAATACCCAAAGTTTTCTAAGCGCAGACCCGGGGATGGAACCTGTGTTGTTCCGTGTCGTCCTGCTTCCAAGGTGAGCATGTTGCCCCTGAGCTATCGTCCCGAGACAAGTGTGGTCATGACGGGGGCATGAAGTGGAGCCATCCTCTTCTCATGATTTTGAATAGCTTGCAGGAGATGCAGTGTGGATTAATTGATAGCGCACCTCTGTGGGAACGACTTGACACAGATTCCAAGCCTTGACCATGACATTTTAGAGCCCTCCATGTGGCCGAAGCTAAGGTTGCAAGGGCAGAGGCCAGAGAGTGACCAAAGCATAAGTGCATTTATTTTGGCAGGCCTCCTTAGTTTAGACAAAGCATACTTCACTTGCCGTTCCTCAAGAAGGCTATGGAGTGCCCACCCCGTTGAGGGCAGTGCACTCCAGCAGAGAACGGAGTGGATGGGAGCACCACGCTGACTGACTGCCGCGCGCAAATGATGTAGTTTCTTAGAACACCAGGAAAAGGACCACCGGTCTCACAAGCGGACACACAACAGAGCGTGGCGCAGCAGCAATTATCTTTCCCCCAGGAGCGGAATCAATTGCAGGAGTGTCACTTGGCCGGAACGCTTAGCACGTCAGTAGGAAGGAGGAGCTGGCAATCAGTGCTATCGGAGCTCACTCCCTAGGGCCTAATAACACCTTGGGGTGAGTCCCTTATGTGCTTTGGTACTACTGTACCTGTACTACCAAGTACTGGAACAGGAGCTTGCTCACCTTGATGGTGCCACACTTTTGATGCTGCAGTAAAGTGGGCTATCTCAGTCTGCCTGGTTTAGAATCTTGAGCTGCACTGTCTCTCGCTACCTTGACTGGGGCAGCTATTTGCTGCCAACCTGCTTCCAAACAGTGAGGTGTGCAGATCGTATGAGGATGGGTGACACTTTTGGTGATGGGGGATCTAACTTGACTGTATGTACATAGGAGACCCCACACCGGCCATCCTAATTCACTCCAGGTCACATTCAGAACACTCACGGACCAAGGACTCATCAACAGCCTCGGGAGCTGTCAGTCGTACATGTGCAGGGGTGTTGCTAGGTGTGGAAAAGATCTAGGGCTATGCAAATGTCTAGACCCTAGGTATTCAAACTATGGGGCGCGCACCCGCAGGGGTGTGCGG
This sequence comes from Ambystoma mexicanum, assembly GCF_040938575.1. NCBI lineage: Eukaryota > Metazoa > Chordata > Amphibia > Caudata > Ambystomatidae > Ambystoma > Ambystoma mexicanum. Next base: position 1,250,188,298 of record NC_090921.1, on the reverse strand, counting down.
CTCCATCCCAGGGGGGCCAAGAGAGCCCAGCACAAAATGTTTAAAAAAGAATTTGAAAAGAAAAATGTTTTTTTTTTTTTTAGATTGGAGGAAATGTGAAGGGGTAGCTCACATGGTCGGGTTGAAGCTTGGAACTGTCTCAGGCACCAATGAAAAAGTGGACTGAAGTTGTAATGGATATTCATTCCTTTAGTCACAGACTGTTGGAATAGTACCCAAGGGTAGCTTTGCATTAAAATGTAAGCAAATTGTGATATTTAAACAATATTTATTCAGCAACAATGGTCAAAATTAATAACTACATAGTGAAGTAACTTATCAAACTGGCCCACATTGGCCAAAAAGGTGGCCCATTTTGACTGGCCGACACTTGCATTTTTGGAACAGGCCCCTATTGCCCTATAGGCTGGTCAAAGCATGGTTGCAAATCGATAATGGCGAGGGGGCGCCCACCCAGTGGCCCCCTCACCCATTATGGAGGAGCTAAGGAGCCAGCCCAGTGAAACAATGAGCACTCCCTCAGTTCCTTTTTCCAGCTGAGGGAAGTGCTCCTGGGCTGGCTGAGCTGTCAAGGGAAACCCTGTTTCCCTTTGACAGTAGTTCAGTTTCCCCAGCCGCACATGCTCACTGAGCCATGCAAGGGTGGGGGTGTTTTGCTTTGCCAGCCTTACATAGCTTATTGGAAATGCTGGCTGGGGCACTGCATGTCTGTATGTGCGAGGGGGAGCTCCTGTGTCTCCTCGTACATATACACAAAGCAGCCTGAAGTAGGGTGTTTCATCACCCACACGCAGGCCCATGCAGAAGGTACGTTTATGTTCATTTATTTTTTATTCAAACATGTGTATGGATGCATGTATGCTTGTGTTATGAGTGAGTGTATGGTGATGGATGCTCGTGTGCATTCTAGAGTGATTGCTGTATGAATGTGTGTGCGTTAGTTTGTTTTTGTCTGTTGAGCTGATTTTGGCGAGTGGTGGATAAAGGGGGAAGGAGGGTTGTACAACAAAGGAACTTTAAAAATACCTAAATGCCTTTGTTGTACAATCCCCCTACCCACCTGCCAAAGTCAGATCTCCTTCTGAGGCGCTGTGGAGCCCAGCGGACAGGGATGGTATTTTTGACTGGACATCTATCATAGATGTCCAGTCAAAAATACCATGCTTTCCCCATTGGCACCCCAGCGCCTTGCATAAACACATAATTATCTTGATTGTGTTAGGCCCAATGGGGTCCACGGGACAGGGATGGTATCTTTTTACTGGACATCAATCATAGATGTCCAGTAAAAAATGTCATGCCTCCCCCCTTGGCCCCCCAGCCCCAATTGCAAACTGTTTGGCTTTTTACCCATTTTCTTTTAAAGTAGCTCTACAATGCAGCATTTTAACCCATTATTTTAAAAATAATTTGTGGGGGGAAATTTCCCCGAACTCCCCTTAATTGGTTTGTGCTCCCTCGTTGCGTTTGGTCACTATGGTAATTTTGGGGAAAATATTTATGCCCCCACACTTTAAAAATTCAGACTGTGTTGTGAATGAGGTGGGGGGAGCCCAGGGACTGTGGTGGGAGCAGGATGGGCTGGAAGCATGGGACAGTGGTGGGAGCAGGGTGGGGAGAGCCCAGGGTCTGTGATGGGGTGGGGAGAGGAGCCCAGGGACTACACTAGAGTAGGGTGCGGTGACGGCGAGCAATAGTTCATAGCCATTTGTACATATTCTCCATTTGGCATTTTTGGGTGAGGGGGTCCGACCTGCCCAAATTTTACACAAGGGGGGCCCAGGCCAAAAATGTTTGAAGACCACTGGTCTAGACTGTCGGGACTCGGGGCTGCCTCGCCTTTTAGTTGTAGCCCTTGAGCTTCTATCTGGGGCTACAACCAAAAGATACGGGGTTATAGCCCCCTCAGACCGCAACCTTCTAGCAACACCTCTGTACACACGCATCAATAGTCTGCAAGTGTACAGAGATGGCCAGCAGGACAAGATAACATTCAACCAGTCACTACATGAACCAGCCTCAAAATAAACTTGATTTTTATCAAACCACAAGAGAGTCTGAGTGCCTTTGCTCTCCAGCTAGCCAACGAGGCACCACAAAAAGGAGCAGGGAACACATGCACGCGCACCTGACAAAGATGGCCGATGCAGGATATACAGTTTGCATGAAGGAGAAATGATTCTGGCGGTACCGCCAAATAACACGGGAACCGCTCGCTGGGGCGTCCATCGGGGATTTGCTTTAGCAGTGATTTTGCCAAATACATTGCTGCAATTTGGCAGTCACCTAAAACCAGGGCAGTGCTCAGAAGGCTCGCCAGCCGCATACACTGCAGTCACAGAGCCACGGGCGTCGACGCTCCTTCCTCAAAACAATCCGCGCTTTCATTTCCGGGCACGTTCTGAGGGGGACTTCATTCTGTGCACAATAACACAATTCATTAATACCGGACAGACCCGGGGACGTGTTGGCAGTAAACGCGCATCTTTTCTTCAGGTTTTTGCTAATATTTCATGTTATGATGCTTCGAATTCACCCTGCAGCTGCCGAAAAAAAATACCTGCCAGCCCTGGAAGGGTCGCTCACAATCACATTAATGGGTTTTAGACGCTGTGTTGGAAGTGATGTTCCTTCGTATTACTACTAGTGCCCGACAGATGAATTGTTGCCATGACGATTGCTGCCATGGCACTAGGCATGTTGGAATGTGTGGCGAGGACGGCGGAGGTCTTGTTTTTCATGAACATTCTTCCACCATGCAAGAAGAGCTCGCAGGCCCTGGATGAAGTAGAGGGGCTCTGCCCCCCACACCCCTTTATAAGGCCTGTGATAAGACCCAGAATCATGTGAGGCCAAGCAGCCGCTGTAGGGTGCAGATAGTGGACGTCATCTGTGGAGGGAGATGCAGGGTTCCGTGCCCAGGAAAAACACTGCATTAGGCATTGTTAATTCACACAGAACTTCATCGTTGCATGTAAGCGACTGTTGGCTGGCTTATCTCCTTCACGAGTCCTCTCTGTGTCCTTAAAAGGCAGGAAACCTTTTTATCTCAAGAAGTTGTCTTTGCAGCTGAACTTCATTTTAGCGCAAAAGACTGTCCACCTGATCCAAGAATCATTTCACACAATCACAAGTGAAAAGACACTTGCAATTGCCGGCTGCCGCCTTAGGCCAAGAGGTGACTTTATTTCGGTTTTATGTGAAAATGTCGGCAGGAAACTGTAGTCACGTGAACAAGTAGTCAGCAAAAAGTAGTTTTCAAAATGTAGTCATTCTATAAAAGCAATTTAAATTGTAAAAATTATGCCATTGATAAACAAAATTCTATTTTTAAAAACTCAAAATAACAAGACGGACATTTAAAAAATGACCTGAACCCCTAATAACACCAGAAAACGACCCGATCGGTAGCGGTTAACCCAATGCTAACTGTAATCCTTTGCATTTCCCTAACACTTCAGCACTCTGAAGCACCATTTTTGCATGCAGCATGGTAGAAAACACCAAATAAATTGAAAATGAACAAGGACCCTAACTCCAACCCCATCACAAGCCCTCCAGAGATTCCATAGCCCAAACCCTTGCTCTGTCGATAACATTAGCCTTACACTAAGCCAGGGGTCTGCAACCTTTGGCTCGTCAGATGTTTTGTACTACAACTCCCATCAGCCCAAGTCAGCAGAGTCAATGTTGATGGGTCATGGGAGCCGCAGTTCAAAATATCTGGAGAATCAAAGGTTGCAGACCCCTGCCCTAACTTCAAACTCTAAGACTTAACCTAACCCTTACTCTACCCTAATCCCTAGTTTTAGCCAAACCTCTATCCTACGCCAGCATCACCAGCCCTTACCAACCTGTTGTGCGCTTTCTTTAACTCTATACCAAACTCATACACTGTTATACCGAGCCTTAGCATAACCCCTTCCATAACCCTTACCCCGCCTCCTACTTGTCTACTTCAGCCCCTAACCAAACCTGAACATCATCAGACCTCCACAAATATCCAACCACAACCTGTACCCTAATTCTAAACAAGATCTTAACTCCAACGCTAACCCCTCGCCTTACCCTAACCCCTTGTTTCCTAACTCCGATTCTATCAGAACCCTAAACCAGGCAATCACAAGCTCTCCACACCCTCCTTAATCCTCATGATTACCCTAACAGCACTGCATTTTTGGCTACTTTTCATCTGACTTTCACCGCAACTTTTTCACTATCTACATTTTAGTTGGCAACATTTTCACTTGCTACTGTTCTTTCATGTGGCATCCATGGGACACTGACAGAGCTTACGGAAATGCTAGTATAGGAGAGCTAAAGACGACTGTGTCCCTAAGGGATTCATGGCAGTTTGTATGGGCCTGCAGGGTGTATTTCCACTTAGGCGCACATGGTTTATGTCCCTAGCAACATGCAATGGATATTTCCCTAGGGCCCTACACTAGCAGTACCCATGAATTTCAAGGAGTTACTTAATTGTGGCCTATTACCTAAACTCTGGAAAAATCCCTCTTGAAAGCATACATAAATTACCTTCCTATCGACCGATATTGGACCGCCGAAAACAGGTCGGAATTACAGAGAGGGTGTCAGAAAATAACTCAAGTGTAATCACTCTTGAACCCTCCACAATCAGATTTCAGGCTAGCAAGGAACATTTTTCACTATACAAAAGGCCTGAATCATGGAATTATTTGCGTGGTTCAAAGTGACTTTTTACTGGTGCAAAGCGATTTTGCACAGCACACAAACACCCTGATTCATGGAACCGTGCAAAGTGTCGTTTTGCCGTGCATAGTCACTTTGTATGATATGATATGGGATTTATAACGCCCCTATACACAAGTGTTTCAAGGCGAAACGAGGCAAGGGAGGGGAAACAGAGGGAAGACAGAGACAACGATCCTACTAGGCCAGGTGACACTGAGATCGCGCAAGTGCAGGGAGGAGGGAAGGGGAAAAGTGCAGGGGGAAAGGGTAGGGGGCAGTGCAGTACATAGGATAACAGTAAAATAAATAAAGAGAATAAATAAAAAGTGCGGCCAGCTGGTGGCAAGTGCAAGGGTAAGTGCAGACAGCAGGTGTCAAGTGCTAGTAGGGGCTGTAGGGATACAGAAACAGTCCCCGAGTGCAAAGGTTGCCAGTGGGGCAGTGCAGGTGTGCAACTGGCAGGGAAGGGACCTGGGCTTGAGATCAGAGGGTAGCCATGACGTGGTCTATCTCCACCACAAAGGGCCGAAACGCACCACGTCAACATTATATCTGCAAAGATATCCATTGTGAACTGAGGATACATTAGAGGTGACAGGGAGTCAGGACCTCCCAGAGATAACAAAAGGGGTTAGCCCCAGATTTCGATCCCGTAAAAGATAATAGAACACACTTTTGTCTGGTACAGGAACAAAATTGTTTTGATGGAGATTCCGGATTGCTTGCATATAAAGTGCCTAATGGTGCATACTTCTGTGTTGTATTTTCAATTGATTTCCTGACAATGAGTGTCCCACTTAAAAAGATTTGTAGGTGAATGCCTAGGTATTTATAACAAATTGTCATTAAGGCAATCAAACTTTTCATGAGCTAACTTATAAATGATGTTATGTCTAATTCCATGATTCATGTAATCAGTTATATTCAATGTAATTAGTGTTGTCACCATTGATGACTTGAGTGATGTGATTTGCAATGTCATCAGTGTTCGCATACAACATGTAATTAGTGATGTCATCAGTGATGTGATCTGTGATGTCATCATTGTGGTCATAGGCTGTGCAACAGGGAGCGCAAAGTTAAGGTGGCTTTAGCTGAATTTCAGTGGTTTTGTTGAGTTAAGTTCTCAACTTAACATCCCTGCAACGAAAGTGTTTTCCTTTAAAAAAAAAAAAAAAAAAATATATATATATATATATATATATATATATATATATTACATGGCCTGCGGTAGCGGCCACGTAGTTATGGTTAAGTTGCTAAACCCATAGGAAGAGCACTTTTTTGGCAGCTTATAACTTCGCTCCCCCTGAACAAATCCTCAGCAAACTTTGTAAAAAAAAAGTATATGGCCCACTTTGAATATTATGGGTGTTATTCTTAGCAGTGCACAGTGGTGGCGCGAGTTATGGTTGCTTAGCTTACCATAACTGGCGAATTTCAGGGTTTTTTTGTTTTTACTTGTAACCATAACGTCCCTTTAACAAAGTTTTTTCACTGAATTTGATAGGTTTTTAGTAGCGCAACTTAACTATAATGTCCCTTTAATAAAGTTTTTTCATTGAATTTATATATATATATATATATATATATATATATACATACATACATACACGCACACATAATAGCTCAAGCTCAGATGTTATTCTATTTTTTGGTCTTGCACCTTCCAATGCCACTTTGCAGCCTTGAATGTCAGTTGGCTTTGGCCCGATTGAGTCGCATTGCCAAATAGTAGGCAATTGGGTCTTCAATCTCTGGCACTAATTCTTTATATAATCGATAGAGCAGTTTGGAAAGACATGCCTCACATTTAAGGATACGGTCAACTTTCTGCTCGGGAGGGAGCAAATGTATGCAACATTATCTGAACTCCAGACAAGTAATGTGTTTGTAGACATGTTGGTAAAATATGTAAAGTTTAAAATAGCCCTAATAATCATATGGCAATAAGCCCCGAGACTGCAGGCCATTGCCGCATAAGGTAATGTCCCAAGGGCCCATAGTTACAGGCCCAAGCGTAGCGAGGTCCTCAAAAAAGGCCATAGTGGCATTACCTTATGAGGTAATGGCCTGCAGTCTCAGGGCTTATTGCCATTAGTACTCCGGCCCGTTAGACCGGGGTACTAATGTTGGGGTTTTCTCCGGCTGCGAAACACATTGAATTACGCGGCCAGAAAAAAAAGTAACAAAAATGGCTGCAGTGGACAGAAAAACGTAGTCCATGTTCTCTTTCCATGGTGGCCATAGTAAACAAAGAAAATGGCCCCCATAGAAGGGCAGAAGGGACTAAATATAGTCCCTTCTCCCCTTCCATGGCAGCCATTCAAGTAAATGGAGGAAAAAAAGTAAACAGAAAAAATGTCCGCCATGGAACAGGGAGAAGGGACTACGAGTGGTCCCTTCTCCCTTTCCATGGTGGCCTGAAAGAAAAAAAGAACACCGAAGACCGGCATGAGGGACTTGCAGGGACGTGTGCGGGCTTACCTTGAGGTAAGGCTCAGAAGCACCAATCAGTGCGTTTGTTTTATTGAAGATAACCTGCCCCATATACTAATTTTTGATCTTTGCTCAAAAAAGAGAAATGATACAGTGATTTAACAATCAGTTTACCAACAGGTTCACATTATCAGACGACCCTCATAGAGGCCACATTTTCAATTTAGCTAGAAAGGAGTTTTTCACTAGCCCATTAAACAAATATACATTGATTTTTTATGAAAATATGCATATTTTGTATTGCTAAACAAAGACGTTTTTATGGAGAACTACTTGAAAGAGGGCATATTTCAGAAATAATATGAACAAAGCAAATGTGGGCTATGTGCACACCCACCACAGAGTGTATTCCAAAATACACCCGAGACATGCACCTCTAAAACACATTAGGGCAACTTGATTGGTCCAAACAACGTGGACTCAATTGTGAAATTCAAATGGGAAAAGTTGTGCTATATGCCAGCATCTCTCTTATAAATAGAGCTGATCAATGAATCTTGTCAGCATGTTTGGGTTTGTTACTTGTTCAATAAGAGAGGCTTTGGAGCTGCAGAGATTCTGTCAGGCATTTCCTATGGCTATGAAAACTAATCTTCCCAGAGCAACAACTCACTCATCTCTACCTTAAATTCGAAACATCATTTATCTACAATTTGCATAAAGTGATAGGTTTCTTCCCTCTCAATAGAGATGCTCCTCCTAAAGCGTACACTCACTCAATGCTCCACTCAAATGTACTATCTTTGGATATCCCACAAATATATGCTCATGGTCACTGTTCTGCAGAGGTCTCCAATGCAGAAAAGACTCTACTGCACGGACTGGTGAGACCAAGAACCACATTTAGCAGGTTTTGGTCGTTAACAATAAATCGAACCATGTACAGGTTGTTCCAAGAAATACTGTGGGGGACTGCCTATCGCTGCGGTCTTCCCTGCCTTTGAGCATGGACGAGTTTGAGGGCGGCTTGCATGTTTGCATGTGTTATGCTGGCCTTGGATATTGTTATTGTGGCCTCAGTGCACAGGAAGTCAGAGTAGGAAAGAGACGAATCAAAACCAAGGAGACATCAGAGAGAGGGAAAGGTCTAATCATTGGAGTTAAAAAGAAACATTTTTAGAGATCTTTTAAAGGAGAAAAGTTCAGGAGAGAGACAGAGGGTTGCAGTGGCTGGCACATCGAGGCAAGGACCCAGAGTTAGCTTGGATTTGCAATGGTTTGCGTGACAGTTGGACAAACATTGATCAATCGCAAGAAGGAAGTCATCAGACTGCTATCTTGGACGAGTTGGCCGAGAGACCATGGGGAGTCACTAAGTGTGACAAATTAGTCCAGCCCATCCTTTAACGATCTTCTGTTTGCCTTAGTTTGCCGTAGTCCGTGAAGATACCAAAAAATTATGGAATTACAGATGTTATAGTACTTTTTTAAATTAAAAACGATTAGTTATATTAGCATTTCTTGTGTTAATGTGCGCAATCAGGTCTGAAGCCGTTTGTGTAGGACCATGACAAGGAAATGGCAGTGAGAGTCATACTGGTGGTCAGCAATAGATAGTGATGTTGAGCTGGTGGTCAAGGAATGAACTGCATGCATTATCAGTGACAAGATTCAGAAAGTGCAGCCACTGACCAGTTATGCTGTCGTTATACACGCAGAAGTTTGGAGTAAATTGGCACTTGACATAATGAGCCAGTTTGATATTTTGAGTGGTGGGTTGAGATTTGTACTTGTCCTTGGGGACTACTCCTCTAGGTGGATGGAGTTGTCTGCAGTAGAATCAGAAGCGACAGGCAAAGTGGTTGGATTTATGCAAAAATAAAAATTCTCGTAGGGGTTTCAGGTAGGCTAGTAACTGACAATGGCATAGATTTGGTTTCCCACCATATGACAGCATTATTAAAAGAGCCAGGCATAGAACATCATACAACCTCATTATGCAATCCTGGTGTCAACATGCTCATGGAAAGAACAAACATATTTTCCAAAGATACCAACTAGCAATGATACACCATTCAAGATGAGGGCCTGGTAAGATGCCTCTAAGTTAAGGCCAATCTGGTTGGGAGTGAGGGGATTGTTTCTGCTCTTGTATTCATATGAAGGCTGTGGCGGAGAAGGACAGTCATAGGCAGAAGGTGCCTGTCCGATTTCAGGAGGTGTGCTAAGGCCATCCATGCGCATGTGGGTGACTTGGTCAGGGTATGACACCCCAAGTGTGTAAACAATGGTGTACTAGTGTTTTTACCTCCCTGCAGAGTTGTCAAGGCAGGCAACGGATACGCGTGTTTTGAGTTTGGATGACGGTATGGTATGGAGCAAGAGCAGCATTTCAGTGCAAGATTCCCCGGGTGCATGGCGGGCAGATGGAAAGCTTGACAGAAAGCAAGAAGGGGGTGTGTTGGGCGAGTTTGCTGATGCCTTCGCCCCTGCTCGACCTGATGATGGATGGGGTAACTGGGGGAGCCAAGAGTGTTAATGAGACAGTGGAACCTGGTGCAACGAGGGGTGTGTTGGGCGAGTTTGCTGATGCCTACGCCACTGGTTGACATGATGATGGGGTAACTGGGGGAGCCAAGAGTGTTAATGAGAAAGCAGAACTTGGTGCGAGTGTTGGCCAAGGTTTTGGCCTGTGGCATTCTTGCAGCAGTAGGACAACGCCCACCAGGGCGTTTATGGTATGTGATGAGCTGTGTCAATTCGGGTGTGTCCAGGTTTCATACGGTGGGAAGAGGTGTTGTAGCTGGTCTGACACTGTTAAGTTCGAGCTAATGTGCGTCGCAATTGCCTTATTTATGCATGTTATCTAATCCTATGTGTTGCATGTCACCCCTGTAGGGAGACATGGTAGCTCCCAGGGTTGTTGTCCTGGTCACGTGGGGGAACCACGTGACCAGGTTAATAAAAAGAGCGAGCCGCTTCCTGCTCGTCAGTCAATCCAACAAAGGCTCCAGTGTCGTTCCTGTCTGGCACCATGCTGGCGCAACACCGCGTGATCTGGGCCAAAGGACGGGGTCCAGCATGAGGACTGTGCCCCTGCTGGGCAACTCCGTCCCTTGGGGATCCTGATGCCATGTGACCATGGCTGCCGGTGCTCCCCTGGCATTCTGCTTGGTTTTGCTGTAATAAAATTTGAACTGGGATAATAACTGTTACCACAGTGGTTACAGTGCTTAAAAGCTGAAGAAATTTTGCTAAAAGCGCTATTTAAGAACACATACTCCCTTTCCACGTGTTATTGGCATAGCCTCCGTACACAAGCAGCAGCACATCTACTCTCTGCACATGCTAACTGAGCATCTGTTTTCTGCATGTGCCAATGGCACATGGCCTCCCTGTATGTGCTGGTGCCCCCAGAGCCGGGGCCGCGGCGTGCCGGGTGCCCCCAGCCACATGGGTGCTCCGGTGATCCGGAGCGAGTGGGGTGATCCCCACTCCTTTGAACATGGCGTGAGCGGCGCGCTGAGGGACCGTGTCGGGTGCTGCCGACATCCTCAGGGGCCTGCTCAGTGATCCAAGGCAGGCCCCCAACAATAGGTATGATTATACCTTGAACTGAAAATCATTCAGGTCAAGAGTGACTGTTGATGGCCTGGCAACGATGGGCATGAGGGGTCATCAATAAGACCCTACCTGTTGGCCACTCATCTACACTTCACCATTTCACAGTGCCTGCAGTGTTTGGCGTTAATCATTGGCATAATCTGTGACAATCATATCCCCTTCTTCTCTTCTGGCCCATCACTAAGAAGCTAAAGTGCTACACTAAAGTGCTACCTACCGTATTTGTAAACCTCCTTCCAATGCTGTGTCCTGGAATTACATGCAAATACTGACCTAGGATTTATGATAACTGCCGGTTTGTGGTTTGCACCCCTGTAACTGCAAAGGTTTCCATATACTGACATGCTTGTTCTAAACTATTGCGTTATTCATGGCTGACATCCTTCAATATGTGTCAGCACAGTAATACGATGTTCTGCGGAACGCCCCCCACTCCTGCACTTTTGAAGCAGTATCAGTGCAACCAGACACATACTAAAACTTCAAATTAAATAATGCCTGCAGCATATTTTCTTAAAATATGATTTTCTCTATACTGCTCTCTAACAATGGCAGCACCCCTTTAAGGTCTGTTCGCAAAGGGGAGGTCTGCTGTCATAGAGAGGCCCTGTTCCTCCCTCTGCTGCTGCCACAGAGCCAGTGGATATCTGCAGCACAGATACACGCCTGCTTGCTGCATGCTTATGAGGGAGATATAGAGTAAGCGCACTGCACGCAGGGACGTCATTTCACCAAAATGGCAGGGGTAGCGGAAGTGACATCACACAACCCTTGACCCACCCTAATGACATCACAGGAAGTGATGTCATTTGACCCCGGTCCCCAGTGACATCACGGGAAGTGATGACACAAGACCTTCAGATTTTTCAGATGTGTCTAGCACCCATGTTTTCAGGGGCTCTCATTCAAGCCAGGTATAAGAACCGAGGCACAGAGGGAGGCATGATTTGTCCACGATCAAACATTTGGGGAATGTCATTTTCCAGTTTCGACATGGGGTCTATATGTAAAACATACAGAATGCAGTATTTGTAACAGGGTAACTGAAATCTCTAGAGCAGGCTACAGCTCGTGTATGAAATATCGATAGATCAATGGACACAAAAGTACGTTTTAACTGTGGCATTGATGTGTTAAACAAGCCAAAAAAGCACTGACCTGGGGAGGCATGTGCTGCTGTTTACACAGGAGAAAAATGCTGCACAAGCAAGGCCTGAAAATTAAATCACTGACCAGGATTTAGTGTCACCAAAATTCCCTGGTTATCAATGTATCTAGGAGTCAGCTACCAGTACGATAGAAGGAACCTATTAGACTGGTATGCATGCACACAGGGGATTGCACCTGATAATGTTATCTTTGCTGGAGTATAATACCTGGAAAAGGTTCTTTCAATATACCCCAGATCCCCTATTGTTTTTATTATCTAAGCGTAATACTGGGTGCCAGAGGGCTGAAAAAAAAGAAAACACTATTTAATGCGATATAATTGCTGCACACATAAATCAATGGCACCAACGGTTATTTTAAAATTGAAAACCCGTTCGAGTTGCTTCTCAACCAGGGACTCACTGGCAGACTTCAAGGCGCATACTTCACACTACTCCTTTGTCAGAGCCAGTGGTGCCCAACGGCTCCCTTGGGAGCCACGCTGTGGGTGCCCCCCCAAGCTCCTTAACAAAGCACAGGGCACAAACACCCCGGGCCGATCTGGACCACCACATGTCCGTAATGGCTAAAATGATAATGCCGCTGCAGGGGCATGCATCGTGGCGTAACACAAAATTTGGGGGCTCCCCTGTGAGCCATGATGACCCCCCCCACCCCAGCTCAGCAACAAATCACGGGTCGCCCAGATTACCACGCTTAGCAATACGCAAAAACATCCTGCTGCAGGGTAGGCTGCACACTGCACTAGGAGAAAGATATAAATATGTATTTTAATGCATTATACAGCACACTTTCTGAGAAAAATTGGCTAAAAGGCCAGAGCGTTTGCAATTGTTTTGTAGGGTAACACCAATCCAAAAATCCAATACATGCAAGTCATCAACAGTGTAACGGAACATTAATGCTTTAATTAATATAATGCTTTACTATTAAAAATGCCATGCCACAATTAAAAGATGTCCAACTGGCTGCACAATGTAGACCAGTCTAGACATGTAATAACATATTACAGTATAGAATGCCAGGCCACATTTAGGCCACATTTAGTCATACCTAGAGTGGTTGCGCCAAAATGTCACTAGAAGCAATAACACTTAACATGGTTATTTTATGACAGATGCCCAGACAAATATACAATGTTGCAGTAAGAAAAGGGTGGACTCGCAGCACCAAAATGCCAGTCTAACCAGGAAATTACATTTAGCAGGACTGCTTTATCAGAGATGCCCAGTAAATAAAAAGTCAAGCCAAACTAAGAAATGACTAGACTGGCTGCACCAAAATGCATCTCTAGCCACTAATACCACATATCATGCCTGTTTAGCCTGGACATGGATGACCTTTATGCCTGAGCAAAACTGAGATCCTCCTCATTGGCACACCTTCTCCATCCTTTCCCCTCACTCTCTGGCCGGCCTCCCTTGGCCCTCCTCCTATCCCCACCTACAAGGATAAGAAGCTCAGGGTCATCTTTGATTCCACACTTTCCTTCTCCACCCACATCTCTGATATCTGTAAAAAGTCAAATATTCTACTGCACCTCCTCAGAGGTACTCTGCCTTTTCTCTCCTTCCCCCAGAAGCTCATGGTCTCCCAGGCTCTGGTTTTCTCTAGGTTGGACTATTGTAACAGCCTGTTTCTAAATCTACCTGCCTCTACTCTCAGCCCTCTGCAACTAATCCAGAACAGGACTGTGAACTTGTCCTTGGCCTCAAGCCCTGGGATAGTATCTCTCCAGTTCTGAAATCTCTTCATTGGCTCCCAGTGGATGCAAGGATTAAATTCAAAACCCTCTGCATTGTCCACAAGGCTTTCTGGGGCCTGGGTCCAAAAGACCTTCAGCTATCTCTCTGCAAATACCTCCCTTCTCAAGCTCTCCGCTCCTCTACCTCTAACTCCCTCAGGGTCAGTCGTTTTTCAAAGAAACAGGCTGGGGGTAGATCCCTGTCTTCAGCTGGGGCCTCCCTCTGGAACAGCCTCCCTACCACTCTAAAACTTGAGGAGAACCGTCTCCAGTTCCGGAAGCACCTCAAGACCTTCCTCTTCGCTTCTGCCTTCGCCCCTCATTTCCCCCGCAGATCTGTACTCTCTTGGCACCGTGCACCTGGCCACCCCCTGTCCTCCGGGCCCAGGTTCCTGCTCACCTTGGCACCCCCCCGCACTGCCCCATGGCCACCCCTTGCACTGGGGTCTGTATCTATACCCATACAGTACCCCCTCTTTCTTCCTGCACTTATCTGACCTACCCTGTCTGCTGCCTTAAACTCAGCACTTGCCACTTGCTGGCTGCACTACCACTTTTGTTGCTTTTATTATTTAATGTATTCATTATTTATTCTGTTTCTCCTTTGCTCTGCACTTTCCACTTCCCCTTCTTTGTACCTTTCCCCTCTCCCCTCTCCCATGCACTTGCACGTTCTCAATGTCACTGGGCCCAGTAAGATCGTTGTTTTGTTCTCCCTTGTTCCCCTCCCTTGCCTTGTCACGCTCTGAAACACTTGTGTATGAGCGCGATAGAAATAAAATATCAATATCAATATCAATTTATCACACAATCCCCATCCCACATCACACCCACTCCCCCTCACAACCCCAGCCCCCAAAATCAGCTTCTCTGCCCAGAATTAACTTCAGGTCCCTTTTCCTTGTCCCACCGCTTACGTATGAGGCTCCTTGCCTCATAGGTAAGTACTATGATGAGGAAAAGTGAGACTAGAAGTAATGAAGATTACAGGTAACTAAGCCAGGCATTACCTCCATGTCCCGCCAGCTCATCCCAGTGCTTCTTTATCAGTCAAAGTGCCTCATGCACAAGTACTGGGACGAGGACGTATTGGGCTATGAGTAATGAAGATTACCAATAAGTAACCAAGGGATTAAACACAAGTAGTGGTGCAACACTGTTGAGCTAACTGGGCTTCAGCTCTACCCCCCCACCCCATTTCTGAAATGTTAGTCTATGTTGACTCAAACTGGCTGACCTACAGAGCCTTTGCCGGAAAGAACAGGACGCAGATGTTAAACGGCACCTGGGTTTCGCTGTTAAGAAAGGCCCAGCAATAACTAAACTCAAGAATTTCACTGTTAGTACCTGCATTCAAATGCATCATTCTTTATGCAATTGAAATCTTGATGTGGGTTTAGCACCTGCATGCCAGGGAAGTGATTGGAAGGGCAGAGAGGCAACAGGACACCACTTATTCTCGCAGAAGTCTATAAATGTGTGTTTTCAGACTTAAAGGAGAGAATTAACTGCTTGTAACATTGATAGTCTCATTAGAATGCATAAGGAAGTTAGATGCCCCCACACAAATAGGTTTACTCCTCCCCCACCGCTCGTGAAGTTAGCACCTCCCCGAACATTTGAAGGGTTAGCACCCCCCAGCCCCAAATTTAGGTTTGGTTGCGCCCCTGAACACACGCACACACACCACTCAGCATACACACATACATTTAAATGTGCACCCTTTCACCATACAGGCACACACACCTAGGCAGGCACCCACACATTTAAGTGTGTTCCCTTTCACCATACACTCACTCAGACAGCTACCTATACATTTAAGTGTGCACCCTTTCACCCTACACTCACACAGGCAGCCACCTATACATTTAGGTGTACACCCTTTCATTATTCAGGTAAACCCAGACAGCCACCAATACATTTAATTGTGCACCCTTTCACCATACACTCAACACACACACACCCAGCCACCCATACATTTAATTGTGCACCCTTTCACCAAAAACGCACAGACAGCCACCTATCCATTTAAGTGTACACCCTTTCACCATACACTCACACAGGCAGCCACCTATACATTTAAGTGTGCACCCTTTCACCATACACTCACACACAATCACTTCATGGGCTTAAGGCGAGCCCTATCACTTCAAAAAGAAATTGTTTCTTTTTGAAGTCACTCCAACTTCATAAAGAAATTATTTCTGTTATGGACCAAACCATATTGAAAATAATGTCTTTATGAAGGAAGAGTGAGCTCCCCACACCCCATGACATGGAGGTCTCCAGCCTAAAGGCTTCCATGTCATGGAGGGGGAGAGCCCTCGGACTTCAAAAAGAAAGTTTCTGTTTGGCACCACTCTGCCTTCATAAAGAAACTATTTCTGAAATAATGTCTTTATGAAGGCAGAGTGACTAAAAAAAAAAATAATGTTTTTTTTGTCCAAGGGGGCCCCGCCCCCAGGACATGTGGTCTGGGCCCCCCGCACCACGGGGGTCCACGTTACGCCAGTGACATGCACTACTGCAAGTGAAAGAAGTAAATATGTTTTTTAATCAAAGCTTAAATGTTTAACTTAACATAGAAAGAAGGGGGAGGGGCCTGGTCCACGAATTTACCAGTCACCATTGGTGGATGGTGAGTTGTTTTTTTGGAGGGCGTAAATATTTGCCACAAGTATGTGACTGCGACTGAGCGTAGCCCAGGAACCCGAACTAACAAAAATGGGGTTGGAGGGGTCAGGAGGATTCTTCTCCCTCCCATGGGAAAATGTTTTTAATAATGGTGCATTACACACCACATTTTCTGTGAAAATGTTTGTAAAAGGCCAACAATTTCGGTAAAAGGCCAACAATCGGTTTTGTAGGGTGTAAGGTGAAGCATGAAAAAATTACAATAGATGCAAGTCACCAAAATTGCACAGTGCATTTCCCAATGCAATATCATGATCATCCCTCCAATGTATACCAGTATAAAAAAATAACATGTTCATGCTGCCTGTGCCCATACATTTCCTTGCTGGCTCCACCAACATATGCTAGTGTTCCCATATAAGACCATACTCAGGTTCACTTTAAGATTTTTTTTTATAGTATCATTACTGACACTGGGCACAAAACTGGCTCTGCCAATATATGCCAGTACTCCTATGTAAAAAACATACTCCTGTTTGTTTGGCTATTAAAAATGACATGTAATAATATGAAACCCTGTCCAAACTGGTTCCAATGTAAGCCAGTCTAGACCCATAAGAACACTTATCATGCTTGAATCATCATAGATACTCAGTTAATAAAAAGTCATGCTACAGTCCAAAATATACAGGCTGCTAGACCAAAACCTCAGTCTAGCGAAGTAACACTACTTATCATGCTTGCTTTTTTAAAGATGCTGAGTAATAAATGTCACGCCACAGTAAGCAATGGCTAGACTGACTGCACCAAAATGCCAGTCTAGCCAGGGAATGGCACACATGAACTTGCCTTTACCTGAAATTACCAATAAGACATACAAAGTCAATAAAGGATGTTACAAAAATGTTCCAGTGATCCCCAGTCTCTCTGGGCCGTTAACACACATGTATCGCCTTTTACCCACCGTTCACTCACCCATACATCAATGCTCACATTCACTCACACTGGCTTCACTACACAGGCGCACAACAAACCCCACGCAAAACATTGAAACACACACTTCCAAATTCATACTCATTCACCCACTAGTCACTCACTCACACCTTCTCTTACATCGACTTGTTGCATTCTCTACATGGGCACACACCCATCCACTCATTGCATTCTCTACACAGGCACGCATGCACCCACCCAGAACATTCAAAAACACACATCACATCACTTCTCATTTACCCACCAGTCACATCTTCTCTTGCATCCACTCATTGCATTCTCTACACAGGCACACACCCACCCACCCAGGACATTCAAAAAGACACATCACAACACTTCTCATTCACTCACCAGTCCCTCAAACCTTCTCTTACATCCACTCATTGTAATCTCTATAAAGGCACACATCCGCCCACCCAGAACTTTCAAAAACACACATCACATCGCGTTTCATTCACCCACCGTCAAGCCCAGCTTCTCTTACATCCACTCATTGCATTCTCTACAGAGGCACACACCCACCGAGAACATTGAAAAACACACATCACTTCTCATTCACCCACCAGTCACTCACACCTTCTCTTATATCCACTCATTTCAGGGTTCGAAATTGAGGGGACCTTGGAGCTATTTAGCTCCTGCTTCTAGCACAGTAGAGCCTGGTTTGCTTGAAACCAACCGCTAACAGGTGCTACTTTTGGCTCCTCGAGCCAACTGGCGATTTCCAAACATGTAAATGTGACATTAACGTTGAGGATTTGAGAATGTTAATAAAGAAGAATTAGGCCAGATGTAATATACATTTAAACACAATGGTTCATACAAAATGGACAAAACGTTAAAGGAGCATCTCTGGTAGCTCCTGGTTTTCCTGTGGTAGCTCCTGCCTACTTGGTGATGCGCGACACTCAGGAGATAGTTTTGCAATTTCAAACTCTGCATTACATTCTCTATACAGGCACACACCCATCCACTCATTGCATTCTCTACACAGTCACAGACCCACCCACCCAGAACATTCAAAAACATACATCACATCACTTCTTATTCACCCACTATTCACATCCATACATCTAACACACACTTCACACAGGCAAAATACACATATCTATTTTTTAAAGCCTTCTTACCATTTTCTTGCAGCTTCGTTCTGTCCCGCCAGACCAATCTCGGCTCCTCCATGATGCTCACAAACAGGACCCAGGAAGCTGCGAGAGCTTCCTGGTTCCTGTATGTGCGCTATGAGGAAGCCGAGCGAGAAGGGGTTGGAGCTGAACGTGGCATGTGACATGTGCCACATGTTGCAGTCAGTTCCAACCCCTACCGAATGCCTCCCCGGCCCAGCCTTCACCCTGATGGGTAAGGACTGGGCTGGGGACGCACCAGACATGGTGTGGCACCCCCCTGCGCGTCACTGGGGTCCCCGCTACACCAGGAAATTATTTTTTCTTTTTTAAATTGGGTCGCAAGGGAGTCCCAAGGGGTTGCAACTCTGGCCCCCAGGTTCTCTGTTGTGAGCCCTGGTGACCCCAAATGACATCCCTGACTGCACATCAGCTCCCTGCAAACTGTTCTATCTCTGAGATAAAGTAAGCGAGTCACATTTTGCTCATAATCGGCAAATCTGTGAACTGCAGAATGAAGCAAAAGATTTTACCACTTTTATCACAGCAGCATGACACAGAGACAAAGAGACACGGAGACTGTCATTTCTTCTCCTAGCGTTCTAATGCAGTTGTGTAAATTGCATTTCCGTATTCACCTTAGCATTTTAACACCGAAACCCACATTTTAAATGTTGACATGTAAACAAGCTTTCAGTGTACTCGAAATTTTAAAAATCCTTATCACGCAAACTTATGTAAATAGAAGAATAATATTTCTCAACTTAATATCACTGAAATAAACCCATCAAAGAAGAATTAAACATCACACCAGACACTCAATAACCCCAAACTACTAAAGTGCGCTCCATTCAACTTCACACTAAAAATAATTCAAATAGGCATATTTTATTTTCAGGCACGGAGAACGTTGATAGCATCAAATACAATACAGGGTCAAACCCTCTGTTTTATTATCGCGGGGGCCTGTCTCATAAGGGTAGCCAGATCATGAAAAGAGAGAGAGACACCCGCAGGCTACACCACCCTTTACACCTCTCGGTAAGGTATCTAGCAACAACCCACACAGAGTATTGATTCCCCCGTCAATATGGTCAGTAATCAAAAGCAATACTTTAAAACGATAATCTAAAACGAAAATATGAAGAATAAATTGGGTGGGGCATCCTGTGCTTGTGTCTCTCTTTTTTCATGATTTTTTGATAGCGTTCAAACCCGGAAGTATCATGGTGCTTGTACATAATTATAAGGAAGTGATACAGTACAGTCATGACAGGCAGAAACACTCTCAAACATATTTGTTGAACAGTGCAGTTTTTTATTTATTTATTTAATTGTTTTTTATGATGCATTCAATAACTCAGTTGGGCTTCTAAGCGCAGATCCGGAATTTGAACTTCTGTTGCTCTGCCTGGTCTTGTTTCCAAGACCAGCACGTTGCCCCTGTGCTATCCTCTGTTTCAGTTTTTTTTAAAGTCAAGATAGGAAGGTTCTTTTTTGATGCCAAGAGGCAGGGTGTTCCAGAGTGTCGGTGCTATGACCGTGAAGCTAGCCCCTCCTGCTCTTTTTCTGGTGTATCTTGGCGTGGCCAAGGCCAAGGTTGTCGATGAGCCCAAGCAACGTGGCTTGGAACTTTTGTAGATGTGTTGGTTTAGGTATGTGTGCGCATTGTCGTGCAAGCATCTTTAGGTAATAGGATTTTAAACTTGATGCAAGCTTTGATGGGCAGCCAGTGGGCCTCCCATCTTGCTTGCTAGATATGGTCCGTCCGCTCCATGCCCCAGGTGTCCCAAAGGGACACCTGGGACAAAGGGACTTTGGATAATTTGAAGCTTGGTTCCATTTTTGGTAGAGGTGCCAGAGAGAATGGCGTTACAGTGATCTAGTTTGCTTCCAATGATAGTCTGGCTAGTGTGAGGCAGTTGTCCAAAGACTAAAACGTTCTACTGAGGTTAATGAGTTTGGTGGTATACGGTGCTGATGAGGCGAGAGCCGTGATGTGTTTATGCATGGACAGCTCAGAATCTAGTTATATGCCCAGGGTTTTCACATGACTGGAGACATTGGTAATATTTCCATCGATGGTAAAGGATTTTAATGGTCGGGTTCAGATGCTTGAAATTATGTGGGAACCTACAATTAGGACTTCTGTTTTATCATCATTCAGGCATAGATGGCGATTTGCCATCCAGGCCTGAATGATGCTATAGACTCTATTAATGTTGTCAGAGTCCGTGGTGTGGTTACCACTGAGTTTTAGAAGGACTTGGGTGTCATCGCAAAGTTGGTATAGGGGATTTCCATGTTGTCAAGTTGGTCTAAGAGAGGCTTTCCACACATGTTGTAGCATGTCGGTGACAGGAACATGCCTTGCGGTATCTCATAGACAGGGATCGGGTCAGCTGCCTCAGAGCCAGCCACAGAAATGAGTTGAACCCAGCTAGCAGCTTCTCCAGAAAGGTTCAGTTTAAAGGTCAGGTGCTGGCAGAGAATATTGTAGTCAACAAGATCAAAGGCTGCAGAGCAGTCAAGTAGGAGAAGGATGGCGAGTTCTCTGGCATCACAAATACTGTCAAGCTGGATTTTGAGCTTCAGGAGGGCAGCCTCACTTCTGTGTCTGGGTCTAAAGCCAGATTGGCACGTGCCAAGGAGGTTTTGGATCTTCAGGTGGGTTTGGAGTTGGGTGTAGGCAGTGCGAGCGAGGATTTTAAGGAGGAAGAGTACAGTGGTGGTGGTGATTGGGCAGTAGTTGGTCAGCAACGTGGAGTCCAGGGAGGTTTTTTTTGCAGAGGGGTGTAACAAAATTGGCTTTATTTTTAAAAAAGGACAACCATAAATTGAAAATAAACTGCAATAAAATGTTACTCCTCTGGCAATTGGCAGCCCTAGACCCGGCCTGGTCGGCTTTCTTGTAAATACATCTCTGGGTGTTATGCAGAATATGTAAGAGTGAACAAAAGCATCCTTTTTAAACGTCTGATTTTAGAATCACATTTTCAACATCTTTATTATTTCCGACAGTTGTTTTCCAAGAAAATCAATTCTGCTGGTCAATTTCAGGAAGTTGAGGTACCCTTTAAGAAGGCTAAAAAGAAAACAAGAATTTAAAAATGTCAAATTATAGGTCTAGAAATTAGGGCTGGCTCTTATAATGAATGCTCTACATGCCTGGTTGCATGTATTGATGCATGTCTTCTATTCATTTGAAGGTTTCCAACGCGTTGGGATTGGACGTGTCTGCTTGATGGACAATATATTGGAAGAATTGCAATTCGTACCACTTTGCATACATCCAATCGACATTTGCAGCATATGTTGATTTTTTTTTTTCAGTTGCTGATTCACCGCCGCCATTTTCTTGCTGTCTTCGGTGACATATGCTGAAATACTGCCTTGGAAATGTCTTGCTCTGCGTCTCCGCGATAGGGCTGCTCTAGACCATTAACTTTGCATTTCTTACATTATTTTATATTCAGAGAGTTCTGAAGAAATATTTATGGCTTTGCCAATTTAGTGTTGCCTGCCCTAGACAAAGTGGAATTCCTTCCCTCGCTGCACAGTTAGAGCTTAATAAAAATGAACAATAATTCTGCTTGCTGTGATGTCAACCTCTGCTGACTGGCTCCCTGGGTGCATCAATAAACATCCTAATGGGTTTAAGCAGCCCTATTACCACTAAAACTACCACAGTACATGGAAAACCTGTGATCTTTAATTAATATAGGGCTTCAGCGCCTTTGTGTAGACTTCTAAGCACGTTATGACTGCCAACAGTTCTACACATAGTGAAAAAAGAATGGGAAAAAAAAGTATTTTGCCCTCTCTAATAGGAATGTATGCAATCGCCTGCCATTGTGTTAACATAATGTATATGTATGCCCTGTCAAACGCCTTTTACCTTTTGGTGGCTATAACAGTTAAAGCATGGGTGTATTTAATGGATGGGATCAAAAGTAGCTAAACCTTGCTTACTTGTGGACATTGCTTACCCAATGGAACACTGCAAGGAACATGCTGCACTGAACAATATGCAGGCAATGATGCTCCACATAGCCCAGGGACTGACCAATCAGCACATGTAAGGGGGGTTCTGGGACTGTCTGTCTGTACCGGCCTGTATCCCGGGTGTGAGTCTCAACCAGATTCTTTAGCTCACCATCCCTTTCACAGAAGAGACTTTTCAACTACATATCTGTCTTTGCCCAACCCAAGGACAGTCCAGCACTGAAATGTCAGGTAATTCTCTTCTGAACAAGAGAACGTGGTTTGGCCTGGTTGTGCCTCATCAGGGAGGTGGAGCTGTGCCTCTCTAAGAACAGTGAGCAAGGGTTCCACGTCTGAATTATCCTAGTAACTTAGGGTGAAAGCCCAAAGCTACTTACTATGTATATGTAAGGGAGGTTCTGGAAGTGTCTCTCTACCGACCTATATCCCGGGTTTGATTCTCAACCAGATTCTTTAGCTCACCATCCCTTTCATAGAAGAGAAATGTCCACTACATATCAGTCTTTGTCCTGCACAAGGGAAGTCCAACGCCAAAATACTAGGCAAGTCTCCTCTGAAAAAGAGTACCAACAGCAACCCCAGACACGTGTTTCAGCCTTGTTGGGCATCATCAGTGAGGTGAAGCTGTGCCTCTCTAAGAACAGTGAGCAAGGGGTCCACGTCTGGATCGCCCTGGTAATTTAGGGTGAGACCCAAAGTTAATTTATGCAAAACAGGGGGGTCTGGGAATATCTCTACCAGCACAAACACAGCCCAGTGACCTGTTCTTGGGTGAATAACCCCTGGGAGAGACTCTACCAAGTCTTTAGCTCACTATCCCTTTCTCATAGAAGAAATGTCCCTGCATATCAGTCTTTGCCCTGCCCAGTGGCAGTCCAGCACCGAAATACTAGGCAATTCTCCTCTGAACAAGAGTATCAACAGCAACCCCATAAACGTGTTTCAGCCTTGTTGGGCATCATCAGTGAGGTGAAGCTGTGCCTCTCTAAGAACAGTGAGCAAGGGGTACACGTCTGGATCGCCCTGGTAACTTAGGGTGAGACCCAAAGTTAAGTTATGCAAAACAGGGGGGGGTCTGGGAATCTCTCTAGCAGCATGTGCACAGCCCAATGACCTGTTCTTGGGTGAATAAACCCTGGCAGAGACTCTACCAAGTCTTTAGCTCACCATGACTTTCACAGTAGAGATCTTTCCACTACATATCAGTCTTTGTCCTGCCCAAGGGCTGTCCAGCACTGAAATGTCAGGCAATTCTCTTCTGAACAAGAGTACTGAGTGCAACCCCAGACACGTGTTTCGGCCAGGTTGGGCCTCGTCAGTGAGGTGGAGCTGTGCCTCTCTGAGAACAGTGAGCAAGGGCTCCACATCTGGATTACCCTAGTAATTTAGGGTGAAAACCCAAAGCTACTTAATATGCATAAGTAAGGGGGGCGTTCAATCAGCACCACACACTATTCTTCCAAGCGTACAATGTACAATGTACAATATTCTTGTGCTTTGTATGTAGCTCCAGATTTTTATAGAATGCATTTTATAATAATAATAATAATTTTGCATTTATATAGCGTTACGAATCCTCAGGTATCTGAGCGCTGCTTATTATTACCCATGGTGTGTTGTGCTCATTTATCGACCTCGGAAGGATGAAAGGCTGAGTTTGGCCCCGCCGGGATTCGACCTGCGTTAGCAGGCTCTGCACGGATGTCAAAGCAAGCGCTCTACTCGCTGTGCCACTTGACCGGCTATTTTACAATGATGTATCCTGAATGTTTATAAATGAGGAAACTAAACATCAATACAGTTTGTTGTACTGCTTGCTCAGACATACCCTGAGGGAGGGACAGATGTGGTCTTGAAAACTAGCATAGTGAGTAAGCCTAAAGATTTGCCTGCTCTCGGAAAGAACATGCGTTTAGTTTGTTTTTTTGCAAACAGGGCAGGACACAAAGGAACAGGATTTGGCACTTTGAAATTATTACGGTGGAGCTATGGAGCAGTATACAAGTATAATAACGTAATCTAACAACACGCTGTACTAATTAACCATGGGACTTTGATGTTGAGGCTGTTTAGCTGGTTTCCCCTATATGCAGTAACCCACAATACTCAATAGTCCTTTCTAGGAATTTAACTCAAAAGCAGTGAGTGCACAAGGGCTTTTGCCACATTAGCAGCGCAGTTCTGGAACTCATTGTCAAGCACCCTACGGTTGGACAAAAACATGAAAACCTTTTGTTCTTCCTTGAAAAGTATACTTTTGTCAACATTTCTTCCTGACATGGTGATCCTCCCCCCTGTCTATGGGGATCTTTACTGAGTCTGCCCTTGGGACCCCAGCATTTACATGAATAAATAAATACATTAATACAAATAAAATAAAGAAAGAATGAGACGAGACGGTGAACAACAGTTGACATAAATACTTCCAAAGAGTAAACGGATATTCCACTGAAAGCTATGGTTTTGCTGAGCCCTTCACGTGTATCAGTACAGAAACTCTTTGAAAAGGGTAGAAGCTCCTTGAGTGACAACTTTCAAGGCTTTACCATTCGATCAGATCGGACCAGACCTGCCTGGTCTCTTGGTTTATCCCAGATACTCTGGGTTTCCAGGATCTTCTCGGGTCTCCAGGGAAGACATGGAGTCTCTGGGGTTTTCAGGAGGGCCAGCAACCCCTCCCACACCTTCAAGTAATTGGCTACAAACATGCTGCTAGTGGCCACTCACATGGAGGTGTGGGTAGATAGACAGCACAGCAAGGAAATACTGCCCCTTTTCTGACATTACATTTTGGTGTTTGCCTTTTTTTAGCCATGTGGGTGGGGCTGTGGGCCGGGTGAGTGGGTGGGTCTTGGGTGGATGTGGGCCGGGCATCGGGTGACGTGGATCTCTGGGTTTTTCTTTTTTATATGTAGGCAGGTCTGTATTGAACAGCTAATTAACATTTTTAAGATAGGATATTCTATCCCTTGACTTTAAGGGATCGCAGGATCCATGGTACACAAGATGACTTTGCAGAAATTTCAATGGCACCAGATAAACGTTGGAATAACTTTACTCAATGCCACACAATTTATACACAGTGAGTAAAAATATAAATGAAGAGTGACAAAGTGAGGGGTCATTATTGCTTATGTTTATGAGATGTCCCATTTATTTATTACATTTGTGTAGCGCCCAGAACCGTGAGGATAGCCTGAGATACAGAGATTCTAATGAACCATCAGCCAAGAAGCAATGACTCGGAATTCCATAACTGAAATACATTTATTCAGGCCAACAGAATCATTTGGAATTCTTTACAGTAATGTTTGTTGTACATGACAGCAGTAACATGAGTGATAATGTGCGGCTTTGAACTCTAATGGAAAGTATGCCATTGGAAAAAATGAAGAAATCCGTTAATGATTTGAATGGAAGATTTGCCAAAAGGTATACAGATCTGCGGCCCATTGCACACATAGATATTTATTTGCCTGGCAAGCTGGGCTGATATTAATTAAATATCACGTGATTAGAAAGAATGTGGATTAAATGGGGTTGGACGGGATTTATATAATTTGTAATGGTTTATTGAGAGGCTACTCTCAACACAGGGCGTTCCTTGCCTCCCCAAGCTAAGTGTCACACAATAAATGGTTAATGTTAGTTCTTTTATTCTTCCCTATCTCCAATTCATGTAACCCTTTGGATTGCCCCCCTGAGCTACCAACGAGCCAAGAACCAGGCAGGCGTACAGGAAATATATTTATATTTATTTGAATGAGATGTTAAGAAAATCCGACTAAAAAGTCAAACTCCACTTTATCCATGGCACAACACAATAAACTTCTCTTAATATAAATACTTCAGACAAGTGGGTTGAAAAGAATTCAAGTGATCAAAAAACAAAAACAATTGCGTATGAAATGCTGAACAATTTCGATTTTCCTGCATGCTTAAAAGGCTAGAAATTTAGTTTAACAAATTTGCGAAAATGCATTTGGCAATTATTATTTCATCCAAATCTTCGCTTTAAAAGAACACAGGGTGAATTAGCAGTTTGTTTTTCAGACACCCCCACCTACTGTGATCTGTGTTGGGGAAGTTGGACAGAAAAATGGAAATGATTTGGGAATTCAGGATTTCAAACCCCGCCCCCTCCACTTAAAGGCCTGTGTTGGCGAAGCTGGATGGTAACATTTGGGATCATTTGAGAATTTTTGATTTCAGACCCCCTCCACTTGAAGGCAGGCCTGTGTTGGGGAAGCCAGATAGAAAGATTGCCCAATTAAACTACAGACTATAGTTTCCAGCACACACCGGGAATGAGCTTTGTTAATTTCGAATTTTAACAAAAATCCCCCTGTGGTGTTCTGCCAAGGGGAATTAATAAAATTATTTTTTTTAGTTAAATAGGCTAAGGATCTACACAGATTTGCCCCCTAAGTGCCACTATAAAGGGAAAGTATTTAAGGCCACCAGATCCCCCCCAACATTTGGTTGCAAAGGGTTCAATTCTACTTACATAGAAAACCTGTTTAAAGTTTAGGACAGCCAGCTGCATGTCAGGATCCTCTGGAAGGACAGGACAGGGGTCTGGTCACTCCACTCTCAAGGATGGTCCCCAGCGCTTCACTATAGAGTCCAATCAGTGTTTTCAGGCCTCCCTAGCAATAGACAGCTCTGCCCAGATGCAATTCCTTTGGTGATTTGTTGCAGCTGTCAGATGGTATGATTGAGCAGCTCTCTTCTTTCCTCATAATGCATCCACTTTCAATAGCAGCAACGACACCATCAAGTTTACAATCTTGGGGAGTATGCTGCAAGAGGTCTCACAAATAGGATTGTACAGTTACCCTTCTCACTCCTCCCAAATCCATTCCCTGTCTAGGGATTGGCTTAGGAGTCTGGAGTAGACATACGGCAATTTCCATTTACAATCCCCATTTGTTCTCATGTCAATTTATTGTCAAAAACTAGTTATGTGTCAAAGACTTTATAATTTACCGGTAAATTCCATAATATATATATGTTTTTTGATTCGGCTAATCAGGGAGAATTTAATAAAACAACAGCCGGGGCTGCACCATGTTGCACGGTTGTTTGGCTTTTTTCTGCCATTTTTACAAAAAGCATTACCGTTAGGAACATGCAATTTATTCCCCACATACCTACTTTTTACCTCCACCAGTTTGCCAACTCTTAAATTTGTGACATTTTCAGAGCAGCCAGAAACCCATTTTAGATGGCCATTACAGTTCCTGAGTCGCAGGTGGATGAATTTTATATCAACAGAAGCACCTGCAAAATAACTAAAAATTAAACTTACATGCAATCAGTGCGACCTGTGGTTGCTGAGAAAAAGGCTGCAGTTATAATAGTCCTTTTAAATTAATGTTACATTGTTAGGTTAATTCAAATAGGAGCTCTGCTTCCTCCAAGCCATTTGTCCTTCTAGGCCAGCCTGTGACCAGAATCTTTTATTAGTCTCTTTGAAGTTGGTTGTTTGAAGTTGGTTTCAGCTCGTAAATACCTGGAATGCACAAGCTACAGCCATTTGCTCTGCCCCGAGCTGGGCTTTCAGCAACAGCAAGTCTGGGGGACACTTGGTTTTTGACACCCTTAGCAGGACACGCTTTATTGCAGTTGTAAATAGGTGGGGGATGTAAAAGCTCGGCTTTCAGTGGGGTAAGCCTTTATGAAAGTTTGCTCAGAGGCCCACCATTTGTCCTTGGCTGAAAGTAACCCGCATATTGCATTTTCTAACATCAGCCTTTATTGCTTGAAATCTGGTGTGTTTACAAGGTCCACTTTGCTTTGCGCTTAAAGTACAGAGCTGTTTCTTTCAGTCCTTAATAAAATACACTTTTAATTATCTGCTGTTCGTTTTTCTGCTGAAAAGTGAGTCTGAATTGTCACAGAGCACCACCTTTTGATGGGTGGCAGTTTAAGTGAACATTTTGCATTTATTTCTCAGCCAGTAATGTGAGTTGCTTTTCCAATCTGCACTTGGATTAAACTTTTGCTTTATCCTTCTCTGGATTTCCCTTACAAAAAGACACCCTTGCAACGCCGTTTTAGTGTCCGTGTTTAAAAATCCTGTATTTTATGTGAAAGGGACCTTTGAATTCCTTCTGCCTTTGTCAATTAAAAATGCTGCTTTTCCTTTGATAATGACATGTAGGCCTTCCTCACATGGCCCTTCAGTTCTGTTAGATTGGGGCCTCTGATTACACCCCACACAAACTTTATGACTACATTCAGAAATAGAGTATAGTTGAATTGCTTTAAAAAAACATCTGATGCAGAGACTGTTATTTTCATTATAAAACTGAGGTAGCAGTGAGACATGTTTATAAAGTTCAGATTACGCATCTTGTTTAAAATATTAATGTTGAATTCTCTTACAATAAAAATGGACGAGGACCTGCACAACCGGCAAAAAACAGCCAGGCAATGATTAGAGACTGCGGCTGCAATTAGGGCGGACATTATGACGATCTCTACACCACATCCAGCATTTGGTTGGCATGTACTGCCGACAGTGCCATAGATTTGTATTTAGAGTAACATTTTGTTCTATGCGCCCCCCTCACCGCCCCTCCGTATTCCCATTAAATACGTTTATCCCTTTCAGGGCAGTGGCTCAGTGGTAGAGCTCTGCAATGCAATGCAGTCCATGATGCTTGACTAGTGCATGCAGAAACAGCTGTCAAACCAGCTGTGAACGCCGAAAGGAATACAGCTGCAAATTAAGCATCTGAAACATTAGCAGCAGTTTAAACAAGCACTGGCAAAGCTATCCGTGTTGATGTTTGTTGTTTATTGTGTGTTCTATTCACATGCATGCATGCAATAAAAGCCCGGGCCCTATAGACCCATTAATTACTTTAAAAGCTGAAAAAAAGGTCCTCAAATCAGTGTTTGAAAACACATAACGTTAGGCATAGGATAGTCGTGGCTCCAGAGAAGATTTTGACACGCGAGTATTTTACTGGGAGTAACATTTTTTTTTTTTTTTAGGGATTACAAACAATATTTCTCATTCTCAATAGGGGTATTCATTAGGTGAGTAAAAATGTGTCTGAAATTAAAACAGATATTTGTATGCAATCTAACTTTGTTGTGTCGAATCATTCTGGTAAGTTAAAGATGCATATTTCCCTTTCAGCTCTTCTTCAGGGCATTAAAAACATTAGTGTTCCCTCCTCTAACATGGCTCTGCTGGTACTACTGATCCAAATATATCCGTGGAGCTGCTTGGGGTGACAGGCAGGGTTGGACTGAGACAAGAAATACGCCCGGTCACACAAAAAAAAGTGTCCCACCCCTCGCCTCAAAAATGTGGCCCACCCCTTGCCTCACGTCCCTTGACCTGTGATGACATCACCGGAAGTGATGTCATTTGACCCCACCCCAAAGTGACATCCCAGGAAGCGAAGAAACATGACCTTTCACCCCTTGACAAAACTGGAAGTGGCATCAAATAGCATTGTACCTAAGTACTCTAAATTACTGTGAATCCAAGCAGACGTCCAAGGCCAAATGATAATGTTATTGTATAGCACCAATGCTTAGCTCTTTTTTATAGGACAAATATGCATACAATATCACCCAACCTGTGTTGGTACTCATATATCGACCTAAAAAGGATGAAAGGCTTTTTGAAAAAGAAAATAAATTTGAAAACAAAATCTCTTTCCATTCTTTTTTTTCAAACCGACCCAGGCATGGCCAGAAACCGGCCCCCACTCCCCAGGGACGATTTTGCCCCGGCCACGGGCTGAAAGGCCGAGGGGCCAAACCGACCTTGGTGGCAGGAATGGGCAGGCTCCCATGTGTCCATTGTTTCCGATTTTATGCTGGGAGTATTTTTTTGGCTTATTTGACTTATTTTAGAGAATAAAGGTGGCGTGTATGCTATTTACCTGCAGGGCTGGAAATAGTTTTGTAAAAAAGACGTCCATTTACAGCGCAGCACAGTTTGTTATTATAGTTATTGCTGTTGGCTTCGTCAATGCTTGTTTTTTAAGCCTGGCTAAAAAAAAAACTATGCTTGGTTTAGCGACTGCACCTTCAAGACTTAAGGACACAGACTAACAAAATAATTCACTAAAAAGGAAAGCCAAAAATGCGTATGATTTTTGCTTTTTGCTCACTCATCCTGAATGGACGACTACAAGCACACAAGTACAAAGTAATGCCAGCTTACACAATCTTTATTCGGCTATGCAATTGTACATTCACACCTTGGGGCGACAACACTGCAAGCTGTCATAGTTGAAAACATGATCCATTCCATTCTGTGGGTGCTTATCCAGACCTTTGTTTTTTCTTAGCATTCGGGGATTTGTAGTCCAAGAATGCAAAAAAAAAACAGGACTGGATAAGCACCAGATTGGAATGGATCATGTTGGAAACTATGCAAACTGTGTATCTTGATCACATGTGCATCAGTGCCTCTTACATAATGGCAGGAATGGACCAGAGTCAGCCACAACGTACAGGTCATGCAAAGCTAGGAAAGACGAAGTCACGTCGTATCTTCTATTACCCTGTAGGCCATACCACCTCCCAGGCCAGCCTTTCTTCCTGTGGGTAAACCTGAAGCGCTCCATGGCATGCGACTCCACCCCACAATAAAATAGGTTCTTTATCAAGGCCACTGGCCCAAGGCAGAGCCCTGCACGTCCTGTCACTACATCACCGGTATAGGAGACGGCGCATGCATGCCTTTCCCTGGGTTCATTCCACTTCATTTCATTTTATTTTGGACCGGAAATGATAGAAGGAATGGGGGGGGGTCCATCCAGAGTGTTAAAAGGAATGGGGGCAGGCCCTGCAGGGTGTTAAGGGGGATGTGAGGGTGGCGAACAACAGACCTGCACGCGAAGCACATTTAAATACATGTTGCCAACCCTGCACCACTGAGTGCTGAGTCTAGGAGTGGATAGAGTGCAAAGGAGGCGGTAAAATGCCCGGACATGAAGGAGGAACTGGAGGTGGGTGGCTGCTCCAAGCATGTATCATGCGTTCTTTCAAAGCTAATTTCTGCCAAATGTTAAAAAGAAATGCTGTACCGAGCTTAACAATGGTATTTCTTTTATTGCAGAGCCCGCACTATTGGAGGGGGTTGGGGTGAGAATGTATTGGGAGGCAAAGTCCAGGATCGCAGGGAGCACTCAGGAAGGCAGCTGGAATTATCATTCATTCACTCATTCAAACGGAAGGAGATGTTATACCCAGTGGCCCACATCTCTCCATATCCGCTTTAGTTATCCTATCACATCAAACCCATGAAAAGAGGTGCTTGTCAATTTTTGTTTACGTTGCAGTCTGTCCTTTTGCCTAGTAGTCAGCCACTAAACTCTATTCTGTCAATCTATTTATTCAAGATGAAGGGACATGCTTTGCCTGCTCTTGTGGTACAGCCACACAACATCCAGCTACCTGAAGTGCGCAGTATTTCCAGGAATGCCTTGGGCACTTTGCCGTGTTGTTATACAGCCGTTCGGGAGCGGGCTCCCCCCTGCTTTACTGAGCCTCATACCTTGGGCTGATCTCCCTAGGCAATCCCTGCACCTCAGCTCTATAACCAACCAGGGCAGACTCACACTGACCCCTAAACGTAGCGTCCCCCTCCCAGAATTACCTGCAAGATAGGGTGCCCAGGCCCCCATTCTCAAGAGTATGTTTCCATTGGAAATTGCGGTGGTTCCAGTTTTTTTGTAGTAGGTCTTCATAGCTGGCAGGCAGGAATGGACAATCTTGCACAGAAGAAATTCTGCATTTTACAATTTAAGGTAGTGTTAGTTTGTGATAAATTAATTATAATATGTATTTCTTTCAACAGTAACACTAACCCCATTCTCCATCAAACAATACTGATGTGTTGTGCCTTGACAGCCAATTTCCAAAGTTAGTCCTACTTTTATGCTGGTTGCCCTGTCCCGTTTTATAAATACTTTTTTAAGCTGGTCACCCTGCTTCAAGACTCCATCAGAACTCCCTAATGAACCCTCTCTCACAGAGCACTTTCCACAGGATTCCGCACTCCCAATGCCTCCTTTCAGTGTTGAGGGGTCCTGGGGTGCTGTTCCCTCTGCTGGCTGCTGCCGCACAGAAGCCCGCATCTACACTGCTGACAAGCTGATTCCGGCCGCCACTCCCCCTCTAGCGCTGTCTACACCAGAACATCCATTGATCATTGCTGAAACCAAGACTGGTCTTGTGGAGACAGGAAGAGAGGTTGCAAAGGGGGAAGAATAGGGTGTGGGGGACCAGGACTGGGCAATGCTGCAGGGCCGCCCAAAGCGAGGCAGGGTAACTGCTGTTACCATCAACAGGCCTGGAGAGGGGCAGCCCATCCTCTCCCCCTCTCTGCTCCTCTCCTTCCCCCAAGCCAGAAAGACACGCAGTCTGTGCAACACAAAGCTGAGGAAGGGTGAGGTGTGAACAATCACCTCACCCTTCCTCCATACAGCAAGGTGCTAAGCACCTAAGGAAACCAACAGTCAGGCAGGGATCAGGTTCAAAGACCTGCCCCCCACCCCCAGGGGGCCAAACAGTCGGCTCTCCGGCCAGGGGCTGGAACACAACAGCCCCCACTACTATACATATGAAAGACCCAGAGCTCCCCTGGGTCTTATAAATACAGAGCAGCATGCTCTGAAAAAACACAAACATTGTGTGGACCCTGAACGGGGACCCAAACACACAGGAGGTGCACTGTTTACTCAGTGCCTTCCAAACCTTTGCTTCTTTACCACAAAACCCTCCCACCCTACAAATAAGG
This sequence comes from Ambystoma mexicanum, assembly GCF_040938575.1. Classification (NCBI taxonomy): domain Eukaryota; kingdom Metazoa; phylum Chordata; class Amphibia; order Caudata; family Ambystomatidae; genus Ambystoma; species Ambystoma mexicanum. Next base: position 1,250,155,075 of record NC_090921.1, on the reverse strand, counting down.
GAGAAGAACAAAGGAAAAGAAGTACAAGGCACTGTACGGTGCCCATAACAAGTCGTGGGACATGAGAAGGCGGACACAGGCCAGAGGGGGTAACCCCAAGACCCTGTGCCCAAAAGTATGTTACTAAGATGATATGTGATTATTGTTATCTCCATAACCATATCTGTACAATAAAAACCTACGGCCTTTTATTACCAACACTTGACAACAATGTGTGAGCCAAATTATTCCGGGTGAGGGTATGGGGTCGGCAAATAATTATGCATGCATATGGGTTCAGCAGTTATAGCGGTGCACTCGTTCCTGCAGGCCACCTCACTGAAAACTGAGAGCAGTGACTATTGCACACAGGTTACAGGGGAACAAGACCTTCCTCCATCTTAATGTAGGATTAGCCCAACACCTACTTGGTTTATATGTTGAAAAAAAAGAGAAACAACAATCACTGCAGCCAATGAATGCTACAAACATCGACAGTTGCCATGTCGATCATTCTGCTTCTTAACCACCCTTCACTTCACCTCCCCTCCCTATAGTATTTTCTGGGCCACCGGGTGGTGTGGAAGCGGCACCACACGTGCCAAAACCAAAAAGGCAGTACTTCATTATAATCAGCTGATGAAAAACCTTAAATCAAAGAAAAACGTTAGAGCGATGGATGTGGTCAGTCACTAATTTATTGTGCACGCCATGTAATGTGAAAAGCATAGAGTTACATTGGGAAACTTTCTGTGAGCAACGTGTTCCACAAGTGCATTCCATAATAATTCCATTGATTGCAATGCACAGCTTTTCAAAGTGAAAACGTGGAATAAAGGACAAACCAAAACGTTTGAGATCCCTCCTATGGAATGTAGAGGCGTCTCTGTTATATGAAATGACTATGTACGAACCATCAAAAACAAATGCATGCCAATCGAAGGTGTTCTGGCCAGGAGTGAGACGCCTGGCTGCTATAGACAGATGTTACAAACGTGTAGCTAATGGCCAACACGGCCACGCCACCCCGCCGCTGATAAACACATGGCATGCTCTGAAAGACTCCTAGAAACCGAGCACGTGCGAGACGCAGCAAGGCTCCATGCGAGAGTCCGAGCTAGGGCGCATGGGCGTTTGCGGGTTAGGATGTGCGAGAGTGAGAGCTACAGCGACCAGATCTGTTGGCTTCCCACGGAGGTGGTCGGTGGGGTGCTCTCTAGGACTGCTTGTGATGCAGGGCCTAGAGGTGGTATCTGGGGTCTCCCCTGGGCCTTTTTGGAAAGAGATTGGTGAAGGATGTCCTCAGGCCTGATTTCACACAGAAGCACAAAAAACGCCGAACATCACTAAAGTTTTTTTAATAAAGAAAAGTACTATATCATCTGCAATTCCATCAATTATTGCATCTTGTTTTAAAGGTCAATCCCCCAAAGTATAGAGAGATAGAACAACATGTGGACAATGCATTTCGGACCAAATGGTCGTTCATCAGGGCGAGCAATGTGTGCGCAGTCATTAATACATGATAACCTATATGAGAGAAGGACCATACTATGTAGAGACCAATTTGAAAATCAGGTTTATGACCAGCAGCTGCCCAGCTCAAACAGGACACTGGGGAAAACTAAGTGTGTGGCACAATCGCTGCTGGAGGTTATGCGCTCATTCTCGAAACATAAGGGCCTTATTCATGTTTTTTTTTTTGCACGGTTCAAAGTCACTTTGCACTGCTGAAAAGTGACTTTGCACTGCCGGCACAAACCCTGATTCATGGAACTGTCCAAAGTGTATTTTAGCAGTGCAAAGTTGGTGCATAGTCATTTTTGCAGTACAAAATAATTTTGCACTGACTGTGCACTGCAAAAATAAAGTTCCATGAATCGGGATTTGTGTGGGAAGTTCAACGTCACTTTTCTGCAGTGCCATTCCATGAATCGGGGCCCATAATTTTCTCAATTGATTGCTGGTGCCTTATCTGGCAGCGTGCAGGCAGGTAGAGATGGCGCACCAGCAGAGCCTAGGAATGCCGCATAAGAGCCACCGGCCGAGCACTGCACCGACCGCACGCGCCAGAGTTAAAATAGAAGATGTCCTTTGAGCGCCTAATCGGTGCTCCGCCGAGTAACCGAGCAGCGGCCAAAAGATCAGGTGCGATAACGTGAAAATACCCGAAAGACCAATCACAGACTCTGAATCATCAACACCCGCAGGCGCACTTGCTTAGGGGGAGGGTGCCCAAGAGGGATGCTGTCTGAGCTCTAATTAAAGACGCTTACATTGCAGCTTCGGTGTGGCTGCTAGGATCCAATGAGAAAGGCATGCCAAAAGCAAGGAGAGAGGAGGCTGTTACAGAGCTGCTTCGGAAGAAGTCTTGCTGGTGGCAAGTAGAGGGAGGAGGCGCGAAAACCAGGAGGAAGGTTCAGGGGAGCAGGAAGGTGGCGGGAAGGCGTTATAAGAAGGAGGGCGTAGAGGTGGAAATATCATAGAGAGGACGTGCTAAGGGTTTCTGAGGAGGGTAGAGGAAAGATCAGTGAATCTTGCTACTAAACCAAGCTCAGGAATGAGACCACCTGAACTATTGGAAAAGGTGTATTAGGTCCAAGTATATTGTTTATGTGGCCCAACTATGTATATTTATCCCATATATACCATAATTGCGAGCTCATTCCTCCCTTTTCCCCTTCAAGAAAGAACATAAGACCTTTCTTTCCACTGATCTGCACGCGGAGGTGTCTTAAGTCTCCATCTTTACGTGCGTCGTGGTGACCTTCCTCACCATGCCTTTTGTTCTTGTTCGTCTTGCCTGCGCCCTCACGCCTCAGGGTCCATGGATGCGCGTTACAAATGTTTAAATAAAATAAAAATTAAATAAATAAACCTTGCTAAGAGTATATAGCACCATGGGTGCCTATTGTTGATCCAACTCAGCTTTGCAACATAGGGTATTGGCGAGAGTGAAAGCTTAGGTGTGAGGGTGCTAGCTAAGTGCGGGAGTGTGAGCTAGGGTCAGCGCAAGAGTGGCTTCTAGGCTGTGAGCCAAAGGCATAGCCAGGATTGTTTAACAAGAGGGGCATGACGCCAATGCATTTGGGTCCACTCCAAAGGCATCCCGCAGAGGGAAGGGGATTTGGTCTCTCTTTAGCCGGATGTGCAGGAGTGACCAAGCGCTGCGAGGTACCCCAAGCCAACCAAGGGAGGTTTGTGGGATTTCTTCCCCAGAATATTTCTTAAAGAAAGGGTTAAAGTTGTGCATTTTATAATACACTTTATGTGAAAAGGTAGGTAAAAAGCCATAGTTTACAATCTGTTTTGTAGTGTAAAACATGAAAAACATCCAAGTTACCAACAAATCCCAGGAGTATTTACCAACACATGTTCATGATACCTTTGCCCACCCTGTACACCAGTATTCAACCAATATAGAAACTATTTGAAAGCCATACACGTCCATACTGGTGCACCTATAAAAGGTAGAATTCTCATACAACAACATACTCATGTTTGTTATGCACACAATACCAGTAACGATCCATCAAGAAAATATGTTCATGCTGGCTCCAACAATGTATGCCAGTAGCCCCATGTGAGAACATGGTCCTTCTGGCTTTGCCCTTAATGCCAGTAAAGAAAGCCACACCAAAGTAACAAAGCATGTCTTTGTTGGCCACACACATGGCATGTTGAATCATCATTTGTGCTTTGCCCTTAACACCAATAAAAAATGTTATTTCACGTTAAGAAAACAGGCCTTTGCTGGCTTCACATATGCCCTCGACTCCCCATGTCAGAACACTCATGAATTTGGCTTTGCCCCTAATGCCAGTAAAATAAATGTATTTATTTGTATTTTATTTATTGAGCATTTGTATGGCACCTATACATCAAAAAGATTTTCCAGGCCCCACAAGACCAGGGGGGAAGAGGGTACAAGGGAGAAAATAACTGACTAGGCCTTGTGACATTCAGATTGTGCAAGTGCAATAACAGGATATGCAGAGGGGACGAGAGAGAAGTGCAAGGGGGAGGAGTCCAAGGGGCTGGGCAAGTGCTAAGTGATACCCAGGAGGGCAAGTGCTCAGGTAAGTGGACTAGTGCGAGGGAGGGGAGGTGGACCAGGCTCAGTAGGCTAGTCGGGGAAGGGTGGCCAAGGGCAAGTGCTGGTAAGGGGTAAGAGGGAGACTGGTCAAAGGAGGGCATATTCCAGTAAGGGTCATGAGAGATACAGGCCACCAGACATAGGGGCAGGTGGAACTAGCAGGGGAGGGGGAAGGTGAATGAGGAAGAAAAAGGAAGGTCTTGAGAAGCTTCTGGAATTTAATGAGGTCTGACTCAAGACGAAGAGGGGCAGAAAGGGCAATCAAGAGGGAGGCTCCTGCCGAAGAAAGAGATCTGCCCCCACTCTCTGCTTAGGGAAACGTCTCACTTGCAGAGAGTAAGAGCTAGAAGACTGACAAATTCTAACAGGGAGGTATTTAGGTGAAGATTTGGATGTAGTGTGATCTCAGGCCCCAGGTGTGGATGATGCAGAGGGTCTTGAATTTGATCCTTGCAGCCACAGGGAGCCAGTGGAGCGTTTTTAGGGCTGGAGAGATGCAGTCCCTGGGCTTGAGGCCAAAGATAAGTTTCACAGTCCAATTCTGGATTAGTTGAAGAGGGCGGGGAGAGGAAAAATAGGCATGGTTAGGTAGAAGTTGTTGCAGTAGTCCAGCCTAGAGAGAACTAGAGCTCTGGAGACATTGAGTTTCTGGGGGAAGGTGAGGAAATAGAGAATGCCTCTGAGGAGGTGAAGGTGAAAGTGAGATTTCTTGACAAGGTCAACGATGTGAGGTGAGAAGGAGAGAGAGGAGTCAAAGATGACACTAACGTTTTTGCTTCACAAGATGGTGAGGGGATGGGGCCAAGGAGAGCAGCCAGAGAGTAGGGGGAAGGAGTGGGCAGGAGTCCCAATGAGAAGGATCTCAGTCTTACTGGCCTTGTGGCAGAAGCACACCATGCTTGAATAGCAGTCAGACAGTCGGGAATGAGAGAGGAAGGAGACACGGAAGAGGAGGGAACGCTTAAAGGAGAGCTGAGTGTCATCAGCATAGCATTGCAAATGAGGATAGAAGATGGAGAATAGGTGGGCGAGAGGGGCAAGGTAAATCTCAATGAGCCACAGCGAGAGGTTAGTGCCCTGAGAGATGCCGCAATTGGAGAGTGAGATAGAGGAGAGGAACGGGCCGAGTTGAACTTGATGGGGCCTATTCGAGAGGAAGGTGGTCAGCCAACCCAGAGCCTGGTCAGTGATACCTAAGGTTTCACGGAGCCAATTTATGAGGGTGGAATGATTGAGCATGCCACAGGCGGAGGAAAGATTGAGGAGGATGAGAACAGAGGGAGAGTTGGAATCAAGGTTTGAGAGCAGGTCATCATGGGTGTTCAGGAGAGCAGTTTCCATGCCTTTGGCTGCCCTGAAGCCAGACTCTGGGTTGTGAAGGCAGCCAACAGATTCAGAGTGATAGATAGTTGGGAGATGACCACCTTCTCCAAGAGTTTGCCCTAGAAAGGGGTAGTGTAGGTAGGGCAGAAGAGAAAGAGGGAGTTAAAAAGCATGTGATGCAAGAGAGAGAGGTTGCTGAAATTCTTAGTTGATGGCGAGAGTGGGTAATGGGGAGAATGTGGATGGTGGAGAGATGCAGTAGCGATAGAGGAGAAAAGTGGGCGATGAAGAGAGAGTAAGGGTGGTGGAAAGAGCAAGTTGATGTAGAGAGAGAGCATGTGTGACAGAGAGCATGAGTGTTGAAGAGAAAGGCGGTATAGTGACTGAGCACGGGATGGAGAGAGTAAGGGTTGATGGAGATTTTGGAAAACGCAGGTGATATATGATCATGTGTGATGTGTGTGTGGAGGTAACAGGGGTGTGAGAAAAGGAGACTGCAGATGCAAGTGTATGAGAGAGCCTGCATGCCAGGTGTGTATCGACGTTTATGTAAATGAATGTGTGATAAAAGGGGGAAACAGGGAAAAAGAGGAATGTGGGACGGTCAGGAGAGGGAAAAGTACAGGCAACAAGGGCCAGGAACGGCAGCGGACAAAAGAAATGGGGGTGCTGGAATGTCAAGAAGAGTGTGATGGTGGCAAGAGCTACATGGGGCAAATGGGGCACAGGCAGGGGTCAGACATGCACACTGTAGAGGCACATCTAGGTGCCCACTGATGTATGCATTTTAGTCGCTGATAGGATTTGTCACATCTAGGTGCCCTCTGATGTATGCATTTTAGTCGCTGACAGGAATTGTCACATCTAGGTGCCCTCTGATGTATGCATTTTTGTCGCTGATAAGAATTGTCAAATCTAGGTGCCCTCTGATGTATGCATTTTAGTCGCTGACAGGAATTGTCACATCTAGGTGCCCTCTGATGTATGCATTTTAGTCGCTGACAGGAATTGTCACATCTAGGTGCCCTCTGATGTATGCATTTTAGTCGCTGATAGGAATTGTCAAATCTAGGT